>NW_026606571.1:2400000-3747500 GCF_029890125.1 Rhinichthys klamathensis goyatoka | reverse complement strand
ATACATAGAGCAAGACTTGTGACAGAATGGTTTGATGAACATGAAAGTAAAGTTCAACATCTCCCATGGCGTGCAGTCACCAGATCATAAATGTTAAACATAGAACATAAACATAATTTTTTAAATGTATCACTATCAATATGAAATTCAGCTTTCACGATGTTATTACATTCTCAATTATATATAATTTTTAACAATATAATCAACACATTTAATTGTCATATTTACAATAATTGTTGTTATGTTTTCATAGGTACATCTTGGCCAGCTTCTACACTAAATATGACACCACCCACTTCCTAGTCAACACAGGCTCGCTACTAAGCGTCCTCCTTCCAAAGTTGCCTCAGTTTCATGGAGTTCGTCTATTTGGTATCAATAAATACTGATATGACACTGCAGCCCACTCATGGAGGGGACGTAGCATCATGGAGATGAGATGACTGAAGTTCCTTTATTCTCCATATGATGCTTCCTTGGTCCAAAGCCGTAGGGACTTAAGGAACCAAAACTGCACTGGACTCAAGTACATTATTTAAAAAAAAAAAAAAAAAAAAAAGGCCTTCCATGCTCAGGTTTACTCAATCTGTGGTTTTTTTTTTTGTTTGTATCCAATCTTATGTCTGTAATTTCTTTTCATCATATAATACTTTCTAGATTCATCAAGTTTAAGGAAGTTTTGACTACATTGCAACAGACAATGTGCCAATTATTATCCGCCGATATTAATTGTGTTAAGGTTCCCGTTGCATAATCCCACAACAAGCTCTGCCACTGTGGAATCAAAACATGATAGTCCTGAATTATAATATTCAGATTGTTTTTTGTCAGTGTTCTAGTATATAACGTGGGAACTGCAGTTATTAAGATATGTTAGAATTAATAGGAAAACACATCTGTTTTGAGTTTAATCTGAACTGTTGCTGCATCTATCATTTCATTTTCTCCAAAAATGCAAAACAAAGATCTGGGATAATGTGTGATTGTGCAAAATCTGGTTTCTCTTGAAGTGTTTTTCTTTAAGTTCATTGCTTAGTTTTTTTTTTTTTTTGCTGAGCACTGGTTATATTAGATTTTCTGTATTTATTTATTTCATCATATCATGAAACATTCCAATTTGAAGTAAATGCCAAGGTAAACACACATTATTATTATTATTATTATTATTATATGTATGTGTCTGCATGGATCATGTTTGTTCACAATACAAAAGTGACAGTATGCAGATTGGGGAACAAAAGCCTGAGACCACATTGAAAATAAAGGATTCAATTTCTAATTTAAAGCTGGAAATAATCTGGAAGTTTTTTTTTTTTTTTTTTTTTTTTTACAACAAAAAACAATAGAATATAAAATTAATAAGAAATATATGACATTTTTACATTCTCCAAAATGTGTACAGCTGGTCAGATGCTGCAATAAGCATTTTGGATCATTTTCAAGTCATGCTGGAGAACATGATCAATAGGTTTCACACACAAGCTTATGGAGTTCATGTAGCTTGAGTACTGATGTCATTTTGTTGCACTGGTATAATTAAAATGACTTGCACAAGATAACTTATCAGTCATACAGTCATTTATGGACTAATATACAAAGTCTCAGGGGACGGATGAGGTCAACCAGCCACATACATCGATCTATACTCTCAAGGAAATAACATTTACAGTTGCATTGGTGGCACTATATGGCCCTCACCTCACTGCTTAGCCACACCGTTGTGTATTCAACATATGATAAGCATGTAATGAGCACAACATTTAAGTCTGATGCTGCAGGCGTGAAGTTGCATCATTATTGCGAGGAAGCATGCAAATCCTCTGAAGCAGTCATAATACTATATGATCAATCTAGCCACATGCAGATTAACCTGGGAATCCTCTCTTCTGACCTGTTGGATAACAACAAACCCAAACCACAAATGTCATGTGAACAGAAAAAAGGTGTGCGTGCGCATCAGACGCACACGAGGAAGCTCAACACTGTGGATCTGTGTCGGTCCGAGGAATATATACGTGCATTTGGATAAGTTGTGAAGGTTTAGCGGGGGAAATCCGCGAGTTTTACATGTCACACACCTACACGCGGCACGGGGCAAGCCCAGCGAGTGCGATGAGCCGATAGTTATACGGGAATCCCCACCTACAGGCTCAGGTGTCTCCCAAACGCTAAGATACTGCATTTCAGGGAAAAGGTAGTAGGAGGGGAATAGTGTCCTCGGCCCACCTGTACCACCGATTTGCCTAGCGTATGTACACATTGTGTCTGTTTACCGCGAAAACACATGCAAATCGGCTTCTGGCTCTAGAATACTGAGGAATCCTGTGCTGGTGACATGCGACACGGGGACCACCGCTGATGATGTCACCGCTGGAATGCAAACAGCATGACCTGCAGAGGAAGAACAAGGAAGGGTGTATTATCTCTTGCCCTCAGCTTTAGGTTGTTGCCTTTTCTAAGTCGGTGGGATTCAAAACCAAAAGCTGAGGCCGAGGCGGGATTCCTGTGAGGTGCTACCTCTGTGACAGAGGAGACAATGCTTCTGCTTTTTCCCGCAATTCTGCTTTCTTCGTGTTCCTGTTCTAAAGCCTGTTCTAAGAAAGGCCTGCACTGATCGATGAAGGTCAGCCAAACCACAGCATTTGTATAAAGAAGACCCAGAGGTGATCAGCCGTATATCAGTGGTAAAACAGCGGTGCTGTGGAGTGACTGTATTTTTTTTTTATCAGTTCATTTACTGGAGGAGTGGAATGTAGAAGTGAGTCAGCAATAATAAAAACAAGACAGAAGAAAAGTGAAAATGAGTTCGCTGAAATAAAAGGGAAAATGATTTTGCTGGACATCTTTTTTTTAAGAGGTTTGTTTGTTGCAGAGAAAACAGTTTTCAACATGCCCCTAAAGTGACATGGTGATTAAAAAGCAAAGAGATGGGAGGAAAATTATGTTACGTTCAAAAAACATTTATTTGCAAAAGCATTAAAACATCTGGTCTCACTTTATATTAAGTATTACGTAGGCCAATGTACGTTTTCAATCTTAGATGCATGCCAGGAGACCACAGATATCCTCGTGTGAAGGACTCCCTTCCTAAAATTTTAAAGGCATATCTCTCTTTTATAAACACCTAATTTATTTATACACTGAAAAATTAATAATATAAATCAAATTTCTAAAGATTTACTTTATTATATATTTTCTTATACTCACTATACTGTTAAATGTATTATTTATTTGTTTGGTTATTTCATTTTACTCAATCTATTTAAGAGATTAATAACTAAAATTTACATTTTGTTTTTTCATCATGTTTTTATTTTATTTTAATCTAATTTATTGATTTACTTATTTATACATTATTTATAACCCCTAGCATTTACTAATTTATTGATTTCATTATTAATTCTTAATCTTTTTTCTCTCTAGATTTTTCCACAGACCGTCACTACCCTTGTGGCCCCGGAGCCCGTTTGAAAACCCCTGCCTTTGCCCACTCTTAAACCTAACCATACTACAAAACCTGTCCCTAACCTTAATCATATCCCAACTCAATACAAACATAAACAAAAAATAAGTACTCTGTACCAAACAATCTTTTAATGTAAGTACTAGTTAATGACACCCAATATAAAGGGTGAACAAATACTTTTCTCCCATCTCATTGTCCCCCATCACCATGTCTCTCTTAAGGGCTCGACAGTACCCTGATGTTCAAGAGATTGAATATAAAAAAGCACCTGCTGCTGATTGTTATGGTGTGTGTTTTCTCTTGGTTGCCTTTCTGCTGTTGTCTTGTAGGTGGCAGGAGAGAAGTGGCACATCAGGTCCAAATTAGGATGTGGAGATATGTGTTCCTGTTACATGCTTACGGGGGTGTGGTGGGGGCCACGGAGAAGTGACATCATCTTCTGATAGCCTGGAATGGGATGTCGTCTGCGGTCATATTGGATTTTTTTTAATTTTTACTTTTTCAAATGGCCTCTTTCTGTTTAGTATATCCTGTGAAAACCCTAGAATTCTGTAATAATCTCCATTCATTTGATCAATTTAGTTTTGGATTTCTCTTTTTTTGTTGCGAACATAAGTTTATATATTTTCCAAAATATATTAGGTTCTTTGGTTTAAAAAGCACAAAATAATTCCATGGTGCTGAATTTTAACCATGTTAAAGATGGGAATATTTTTTGGCCACATCTGTAGACGATAGCAGTGATAAGCATTCGAAAAGTGATGTTAAAAGTTTCTTGTCCTTCGTGCAGTGGTTAGAGCTCTGTTACTGGACATTCAACGATGACATCCATTAGCTCAAATAAAATCTGTTTTATCTATCTGCTAGATTTCCTTGCTCTAAAAAGTGTATAGATATACCAGCACCTGTGCAAGCAACCCAATACACCTGATGAACAGCCATGTAAAGCCAGTGGTTGGAGTCTGATGAGTTGAATCAGGTGTGTTTGATTAGGGAGACACAAAATGATGTAACCAGGGATCTGAACCACTGCTCTATTGGTTTTATGCTGCCACCAAGTGGTCACAACAAAGACATATTTAACAATTCGGTTACACTTTATTTTAAGGTGTCATATTTACATTGTACTAACTCCAGTAAGTAATGAGTAAAATTAATTCAATGTATTTTTTAGTATAGAGTTATGGTTGTTACTTGTAATTATGCATAATTTACTGTTATTAAGTACGTTATAACGTGCAACTACGTCACCTTAAAATAAAGCGCTACCAACAATTCTGATATCGGTGAGATTTGACCATATTTATTATTTTACAAAGTAAAGCAATAAGACTGTATTATTATGTTTTTATTTTTCATAAAAAAATAATCCTTTGACCTTGAACAGACTTACAGCTCCAATCAATGTCCACAAAAAGCTGTATAATTTTTGTGCCTCTTCTGTTCAGCTGTTTTAGTATTGCTTTTTTATTGATATACACATGTGCCTGGGCCTTAGTATAAACTTAAAAACAAAAACAAATCATAAAATACAGTCCATGTAACAACACAGTGTTTACAGTTCCCTCCTCGCACGGGACATCTCTGCAGAAATTAAACTCAAAAGAATTAAGACAAATAAACATCGTTTTTAAGAAAATCACTGTTGGCCTTTTTCACGAGCCACGAAAACAACATCCAGGGCATTTTCGCCATTAATCATCCGTTACGAATGCATCAGAGACTGAAGTCATGTGTTTGCAGTCACGAGTGAAAACCTCCAGCAGATACCTACAGAAGAACAGTAAATGCTACACTTAAGCAGATCTCAGATCAGATTAAAACATTTAAATACTCTCCAACACTGTTCATCGGTCATTTCACCCGTGTGTTGTTCAGTCGTGGAGATACCGCCTCTGGCTTCACACCGTCGTCTGTTTCCCACCCCTCCTCCTCCTCCTGTTCTTCCTCATCAGTGGAGAACAGCTCATCTTCGAAGAAGGATCCGCCCAGCCCGTACTCCTGTGTGTGAACTGACACCTCATTGGACAGCAGATGTGGAGAGCCTTCGATGAAGTCTGCAAACCTGAGTGCAAGTGTGTGTTTTTTTAGATAACATGACATTAAAATGGACCTTTTTGTTTCTTTGTATAAGCATTTTTTGGTCTTAAGCATGATTCTTCAATATTCTGAAGTCATTAATCATTACCGTTTCAAACCCTTGTGTTAAATACTCTCAGAGTGAATTATTTTAACCAGCATTTATTGGCATGGAAGATACATAAGCTTAATTTTGGCGAACGAGATATCCTACGAAAATGGTAGAACCCCAAAGCAGATTTTTACAGGTGGTGCTAGGGAGGAGGAGGGAAATACAAAAGTTTCATAATTGTGCAGCAGGGCGATCGCAGGCTAGGGTACGAGATATATGGTTACGTGGATTCGGAAGTACTTCTGACTGGCTGATGCCACAGCGTAGCAAGAACCAATCAGCACAGTTTCATGCCTGAACTATGTTTAATAGGATTTTGGAGCCCTGAAAGCGATGGGGGGAAAAAAAGTAAGATGGCAGGGAAAATTCACATTTCCTAGAAAACTTTTATGTTCTCCCTAGAAACTTTGCATTCCCTCACAAAACTTTTCAGATGGAAATAATATGAAGTGAGAGGATGAACTATATTTCAGTGTTTTTACGAGCAAACACAAAGTTCCTTGGGTGAATGCAAACATTTGTGTGAAAACGCAATTTTTCCTCCAATCTTACTATATAACATACACTATGTAACTTGCTATTATTGAGTGAGTGCAAAACATCCATCTTTCAAACCACTTTACCCAAATACAGTTACTATAATAATTATTTATATTTTAGAGTTATTGGGACGGATTTTGCAGGAAGTTGCCTATAAGTTACATCATATCCGTACACTGAGAAAAGTAGCTCCGGCTGTAGAGTGAAGTTTGTCGTCACAACAAACAGCAAAACTCAGGAGAATCACCGGTTGTTAAAATTTTTTTTTTTTTTTTTTGCTCTTCCGCTCTGATACAATATCCTCTATCCAAGTGTACACCAGTGCCCTGAAGGCTCCAACCACATCCAACCGTGCAAAAGAGCAAAGCCGAAGCACAACCTTCACAAGATGTGTGCATCTTTTTAACCACTAGAGGGCCACAAAGTTATATAGTGTAGCTTTAAGACGGTTTCTAAAATATTTTCTCATACCTCTTAGGAGACTGGATCCTAGAGACCGTCTTCCAGGTGTTGAAATCAGGACTGCCGCAGTATTTCCTAAGTTCCTCCAGAGCTTTCTGAGTCTCCACCTCCGACTGTCTCTGATACTCCTCTTCTGTCAGCAGACGCCGTGGCTCGAGTTTCTTAGGCTTCAGCTTCCTTCAGAGCATTCATTCAGCAAGAAGACAATAACTACATTGCTCAAAATGTATTTGAACAACTTTTATTAAAGTTATATGCTCACTGATAAAGCATGAAGGCCTTGGTAAAAGGGTACTCCAGGTTCTTTGAGCAGAACGCAGCTATCATGATGGCCAGAGCCACTTGCTGGACCTGAATCCCAGCGTACACTAGCAGAAGGCCAAATATCTGCAGCGTCCAGGACAGGATGTTGATACTTCGCTTCTCCACCAGAGGCCCATAGCGGTAACAGACTGCAAAACTGATGAAGCCGACAACAATGACATAACCTAAATATATATAAAGCAAAGAACAGTCAGCACTCCATATCCTTTAAAGACTAGTATAAAAATATATTAATCAAGTATTTGCAAAATAAAGTTTGTTTCATAATATTTCAATCAAATAATAAATAAAAATATGATTATTTATTTAATAAAAATAAACAGTGGCTCACTTTTCACAATCCAGTCAAATCTGGTGTATACAAGTCTTATCTACAGCCATTATTTCTCACTGAATATATCATATTACAAAAATTAAATGTGTTCTATGTTGGACTTTATGCACATTAACAAGTTTTCATGGGGCTCTCTTACCGATAGCCAGATGCCAGTGATCTTTAAGAATTATTTGGAGATTCCTAAACACCAGCTGGATGATGTAGAGAGAAAAGGACCAGCCGCCCATCACCAGCACATAGAATGGGCTTTTCTACAGGCCAAAGGCAACAAACATGTTGAAAGGTAATAAGACCATAAGGGATAGTTCTGTCGTCATTTACTCAACCTCAAGTTGTTCCAAACCAGTGTGAATTTCTTTCTTGCTAAACACAAAAGATTATATTTTGAAGAATGCAAGTAACCAAAACGGCGATGGACCCCATTGACTTCCATAGTACTTTTTTCCATAATATGGAAGTCAATGGGACCCATCAACTGCTTGGTTACCCATATTCTCCCAAATGAACGCAAAATTATTTTGTGTTCAGCAGAAGAAATAAATTAATTTAGGAATAACTTGAGGTTGAGTAAATAACAGTATTTAAATTTTCCCCTTTCCCTTTAATAAGATTACAAACAAAGCCAACCAAGGTGTTCGATGGTAGAGAGAAGGATGTTTAGTACTGATGCTTAGAGAATGTGAGGAATCCTACCTTGGGTAAAAAACGGCTGATGATGAAGATGAAGATGATGAGGGACGCGATCATGCCGGTGCTCATGCCAGCAGAGTAGTAGAACACTTGACTCCTATAAGACGGATAAAACGGGTGTCAGTAGAGACTTATAAACACAATGGGTCTCATTCATGAAACATTTGTAAATATACGAGTAAATATGAGAGTGATTTGCGCGTAAAGAGACCTTCCTGAAAACTCATCTCCTGATTCACAAATACTTCGTAAACGTCAGATGTGATAGTGAAATATGTGTGTGTGTTAATGAATTCCCATCACTCATAAATGGGATGCGCGTGCACGTTCATGCTCAATTACCATAAATCCCGTCCATTAAATCCGACTGACAACTATATATGGGCATCATATTATGACACCAAACGAAGGATTTCAACATGTCTTCTCAAAAGCGAATGAAAAAGAAAAATTTCTCAGATGCAGAAATCGAAGTTTTATCATCAGAAGTTCATTCAAAACACCACATTTTATTTTCAAGCATAGGTGGCGTATCAGGTCCTAAAAAAAAGGAAGCTTGGCACCATATTACAGATGCAGTTAATGGAGTTTCATCTGTTAATCAAACAGTCCCAGAAGTAAAAAAAAAAAAAACTTATGTAATTACTATATATAATATTTCTTCAAAATGCTGTGTAAATATGTACCCGATTAAGGTGAATTAAAATGCAGCCTTAGTTGTTAATGAGCAAAACGTTCGGATGTTAAACTCACTATTTACGCGTGGCTGGGAGCAGGTGTAGATTTCTTTCGTACCAACTAACATTTGGAAAATACGAACATTTTAATGAATCCGAAAATTTACGCCAGAACCACTTTACACACGATTTACACAAAAATTCGTTCTGCTCGTGTTTCATGAATGAGACCCATTATGTCTTAAGTAACAACCTAAATTGTGCCTCCATCCAGGAAAAGGAGAACTGGCTAAAGAGAATATTTTAATTTTGAATTACCGTATATTAATGTCAGTTACCTGCTTAGAATGTCTGCAAAAGAGAACAGCAACACTCCAGCCAGAAAAACCAAAAACAGGTAGATGTCAAAATCTACAGGAGGAAAAACAATATCAATCTCCAAATCAATAACACAACCTCGATTATATGAGAGCATGCAGATTTCATTTAAGCAATATAATCTGCAGGACCAACAGGAATAAGTTTCCCTATCCATGTGGACCTTTGCCTTTCTAATATATGAATGCAAGTCCTTTTCAACTCACGTCGGCTAGGTTGTACTGTATAGAATGTACGGGAGTCTGAAGGGTCCACTCTGAAACAGGTCTTGTTGCTAAAGAGACTGATGCTCACGGTGGTCTCATTGGTCTGTTCGCGAACAAAATACTGCACAAGTTTCCAGATGCTGAAATGCTCAAGCTCCTGCAGATCCTGCTCATCATTAACCACCGTCACTTTCAGCTTTGTAGTGCTCCACACTCTCACCTGTCAATCAAATAACAGGCAGGGACTCTCAATTTTGATGCAAACATTACTGACATTACTCATAGTTAAAAGTCTTTTACCTGTATTCTAGTCCATGTTTCCCTCCATCCAGGTATGATGGAGTTATAGTAGCAAAAATGTTGTGCAGCTTGTGCTTTGATTTCTTGTCCATCTTTAATTTCTATGATGGGACGGGTGGCACCTGCATGAAAAAACAGAGTAATAAGTTTTGTGAATCATATGTGTGTGTTTAAATCATATTTTACATACACATATTTTAATATACGAAATTATGAAATAAGAACATTTTATTTATAAAGAATAAAATGTTTTCCTCAAATCTACCGTGAAGTGAGGGTTTAACTTAAATATCTGGTTGCGACAAAAATGATAAAAAAGACAACAAACTATATTATCACATAACGTTACTTTTAACTTTTAAAACATCTGTTTCCACAGCTGTAACTAATTACATCAACAAATAGATACCTAGTACGCTAACACGTAACGTTATAGCTTTCTTAATTGTCCTAAATAATTATAAACAATATGTATCAAAATGTAGTATCTCAAAGCTGGTCTAACTATTGCTTACCTGAGGTTTGACAAAAATGAAATAAAAATAGCACAGTAGTCAAGATAACTTTCAATCTGACTGTTTTGATTCTAAAACCACTTTCGGATTTCATTAATCCCGCCATGATGTCTTCTCGCGTTTCTTCGATGGTTGGAGTGACGTTACCAACGAGACTTGAGTGCTGAACAGCGTCACCTGCTGCACTGGAGTGACCACGCGCTTCTGGCGCACCATCACACATGATATGACTGCAAGTTACTCAATTATTTCTATCAACTGTAAAAGTCAAAAATGTTTCTTTTTTAATACTGTTTTTATTTTATTTTACATGCAAGTGTTTTTGCTGTGATGTGAAATAAATCGACAAAACTGTGCCACTGGTTTTTTATTTGTTCACCTTTTTTTAATCACATTTTTTGCTATTAATTTTAAGCAGGTGTTACAAACATGCAAGACACTCAGCCGAGTCACGAACCCTATTAAACAAGTGATGGCACAGCCGTTTCTCTGTCCGGTGCCAGATTGTCTTTTCCTGTTGTCTGTTCCTCATAATCCCATCCTTTGTCTTTAAAGCTCTTGCCCTAATTACAGTTTAAAAACACTTACTCATCATCATACTTCCCTCTCTAAGAACATTAAATTTCCTGTCTATGGTATGCAAATCCTCTTTTTTTCTGTCCATGAAATGGACAAAAACAAACAAAACATTTAATTGCAGAGCTCATTAAACTCCCTTTACAGAGCATGACCATGCCTATCTGTTCATTTAAATAGTCTAAATCACTTTCACCTGTTAATTTGAAGTCTATACAGTGAGTTGCAAATAAAATAATCAGGTGATCCAAGCACATATGCATAAAATAATTACAAATTTAGACAAAATGTTAGTTGCCTACTTGTCCTATAAACAAGAATCACTTTGATACAGAAATTATTGAATAAATTCTTTCAATCATAGCAAAATATACACAAATAAAACATGAGTATACAAAGATATGTCTTCCTTACAGCTGTAGATCTCAATTGAAATGTGAAAATCACTTTATCACAAATCCAAAGAGAAGATATATATAACAATTAACAGCATGAGAGGTTGAGCTGCATGTCCAGGGCAGATGTAGGGTAAAAAAAATGAATCAGCATCTGGATGTGCAACATTAACTTCCCCATATGAGAAGATTGTGTGTCCTGACAGTAAAGTACAAATGCTGGTCACGGACTCTCTCAACCCCAGGCTCCTCCCGGGTGGAAATCTGGAACAATTGTGGCAGCAGCAGAAAGAGGGGTGGAGTATCCCACAGTGAAGTTCTGCAGACCCAACATCAGACATTTCCAACTGTAGCGAAGAGCCTTCCCCACGTTCTGTAAGACAAACAGAATGTTGACAAGAACACTCATTGTGAATTTGTAACTTAGTCAACCAACCAATATATTGTCTTTATTATCATGATATTTAATATATTCATATTATATAATAATTCCCATACAATTTTATAATAATATTATTATAAATGTGTGTGTGTGTTTATTGTATGAACAATAAATTAGATAATCAAGGGAATTAATACTAAAGTTATTGCATGACAAAAAGCAATACCTAAGGTAAAAATACCCTAAATTTATATAAAAGGATCTGGTTCCCTTTTATTATTATTTTTTTCAGAACTGTGATGATTACTTTTTTATTTTCCAATTTTAATTAGTGTATTTAGTTTCTTTATTGTATGTAATTGAAAGTTTAGTTTTTGGATTAATAATTGACTTAAATTAAAATGAATAAAAACAATTTTAAAAGGATTTTATTTTGTGAATTTCCAAATAAAAATATTTAAACTCAAAATAATTTGACTGCTAGGAAAACAGTGCTCTCACAATTCTTTGGTCTTTTTGTAAATCTTAGCAACAAATCAAAATCATTTTAACAATTGGATTAAAACGCAATCCAATTCCTTTGAAAGTAACTATTTTCATTCACAGATCCAGGAGATTTAGCCTGTGCCAGCAGCAATATTATAGAATTAAGACTTTGAGTGGTTTAAATACCGGCATTCCAAGTAGACAATTTAGCTGGATTAAACACAAGGCTTTATCATTTTAAACAGCATGTAGCTTAGTGTCTTTACATTAGTGACTGTCTCTATGTGTGACAACAGGCCAGAAACAGGATGCACTGCTTTATCCTGTGGGAGGAAACATTTGCTGCATGACAATGGATCACTGCATGTGATCTGAATGACTCCTTCCTCCCAAAATAACAAATGACTGACTATGTACTGGCCCTAGTTGTTTTTCAAAGCATCCATATGGGCAAAAACAAATGCTGTACACCGAGTGAATGGAATGTAGGCTAATGTTAAAAACATAATGCAAGTAAATTGTCTTTCATCCTTTGCTGCATTTTTAACAAAATCTTACATTCATCACCATTCGTGTGCTTTATGTTTAGCAAATTTAAACATTTGGTGTACTGTAATGATTTGAGTCTCATGTTAGAGTTGTCCATAATGTTGCAATAAAAAAGTAAAATATATCCTATTTGTGGTTGCGCCCAGTGAAAATGGCAGTGCACGTATGAACCTGAAACACTGGCCCAACTGGACCAGCAACAGAAAATACTTATTGTTGAGCTCTGTATTTCACTTTATGTTGTTGAGAAAGTTGGCTATTAACTACTACAAGCTACTTTGGTTAAGGTGCTTTGAAGGAAAAAAAAACAGGCATGATATATATTTTAAGTGGATTACAGTGAGATGCCGTGTTTCCTAAAGATACTCCATTTACTCAGTCTCAGCAGTTTAAATTGGCTAAGTCTGATAAGGAAACAGTCTAAGATGCCAGACAGGTCATCCGTTGATCTTTGACCTAGTCTAACACAGGGTCAGCAAATTCACTAGAAAAGTCATGTGCTTGTTTAAAAAATATAATAATTTTTGTGGTTATAATATTCAAAGCATTAACTGAAGTGAGAATTTGATCTCTGCAGGATTTCATAATTAAAATTCCCTAAATGGAAAAGATTTTTTGTAAAAAAATTTTTTACCATTACTGAATAACACATGACAACTTTTCTGTTGAATAATGTCAATTCTCTCACTCATGACCAAGGCACTAGTCATTTGGAAACTCAGTGGTAGATTTTGTGAGATTTTAAATCAGGATAACACAGGGACAACAAACCATTGTTAACAATTTCATCCAAGATAAAAAGTAAATAAATAAATATATATAATACATAAATAATAAGAAAATTAACATCAACAACTGCAAATAAAATAAAATAAAATACAATGACAACATTTTCTACTTTACCAGTACTATTGGAATACTTGTCACTATTAGAAAGTATAACTAACAAGTAGGCCTACTTGGGATTGTCTGTATCCCAATAGTAACAATAGTGAATAAATACTAATGAAAAGTTAGTAGTAGGAGTAGGAGTAGTAGTAGTAGTAGCTTATAGTGAAAATAAAGACTAGTCATTGCTAGATTACTTACTAGTATTTTATTTATAGTAGCCTAGGCCTAGCAGTAATCTAAAATGCATAGTTGCATCCTAGTCAGTCTATTAAGTAATAAATGTGTATGATTTTTTTATTTAGGAGAGGCACAAGCTATATACTCAAATTTGGTAACAAATGTGTTTTTTGTGTGTGTTTTTTTTATCATTAAATTGTATTTGAAATTCAAATAAATGCAGTTCTTTTAAAAATGCTAATCATCAAAGATCCCTGAAACAAAATGCATCAGTTGCCACAAAAATATTCAGCACCACAAGATTGGTGAAATGCGCATACTTTCAAAAACAAACCAAAAAGTAACGGCCTTAAACTTTTGAACAGTAGTGTGCATCAAAAACACCCTTTTTATGTTACCAATATTCATCCTACCTTTTTGTATTTTTTATACTTTTCTTTCTTTTTCGTTTTCTTTTCCTCCTTTAGTCTGTGTTGGCTGTCATCTTCAACTAAGGGCTGATAAGGAGATCTCTCCGGCAGTAAAGTGAAGCGCGGATCTCTGGGCCTCTCCGCCGGCTGATCGAGGCTCTGCTCCGGTGAGCCGCTGTCGACCTGCCGCCTGTATCTGCCACCAGTGTCCTCAAAGAGGCCAAGCCGAGGCACACAGAGAGACTTTGGCTTCATGGTATTCACAGGAGCGTGTTGTTGGTGCACTCTGATAAAGCTCTCAGGACTACACGCACATCCTCTAGCTAGAGCTGCTCTGCAGTGTTTGTGTGTGTTTGGCTGGACTCCAGCTCTGATTGAGTCCAACATCACATCAGGGGGGAAAGTCTGACAGACTGGAGGACAAACTCTTGTTGATTGTCCGACTCTGGGGTCAATGAGGTATATTCAAATCAAATTGAATATCCATTCTATTGAATTCCCTAATTCACTGGCCTAGACAATACAAAATAATTAGTTGTGGAATGGAAATCATTTTTATTATGTGATTGATTGATTTTAGACAATGTTGACACTTTCCACAGGTACAAAATAGGCCTGAAACTTTTTCAAAAAGTTATTAAAAAGATAAATATATGATATCATAAACGTGTAGCCAATTTCCCATAAATGTTCCCAAGAAATATAGCCTATTTGTTTGATCTCTTTTACTTAACATGTTATTTGTTTTATTTTATTAAATACAATTTGTAATAAATGTATTTTTAAAAATCATGGTACAAAAGAGTTAGTTGAATGTGTCTGGTTTTATTTTTTATTTTTATTAATTTTCATTTTTGAATTTATATATATATATATATATATATATATATATATATATATATATATATATATATATATATATATATATATATATATATATTACATCGTTTTTGTAAACATTTTACTGGAAAACGCTATCAGAAAGAAGAGACCAATACTGCAAGGACTTCAACCAATGATCTATGATCTAAACCAGAACCCGCCCCTTTTGACCACGTGTTCATTGACTGACAGGAGTGAAATCACTGAAGCGAAAGTAGAATAAGCGGACATTTGGACATAGGCAGGCTACTCACCGGCTTGTTCGTAAGTTCACATATATTTTCTTAAAAATACGTAAATTAGACTTTAACGTTTAAAAGGTATAGCCTATATTTAAATTTTACAATCGATGATTGTTGACAGCTATAAACTGGCATTACAGTGGAATGCTTGAATGCTTTTTAAATCTTAATAGCCTACTTGTCTACTTTCATCTATAATTTTAGGCTTTTTATAATTAGATGACTTTGTTTAGTAGGCTAATAGTGTTTCTGACCTGGAAATGTTAAATTTATCTCTCATTAAGTCTCTTATAGCCTGTCTTTTCGTCAGTCCAGACTCCAGACACCATACCATAAGCATCACTATAGAGTAGTAGTAGCAATAATAATAATAATAACTTATTAACCTTGCTTAGAATGCACGATATTAGAAGGCAAAAGTTCTCTAATACTCACTTGCACTGGCATAAGGAGTGACTGTAAAAAAAATATTTTTTTTAATATTATTTTTTTTACTTTAACTGGGCGTGTGTCAGTCAAAAAATATGTTTACTGGTGTTGTCATCATTTTAACTTAAATTACACAGTGGCATATTTCTTAACAAAACTCACAGATACAAGGGAAACAGATCAAGCCAAAGAAAAGTGAGGGTAATTTGAGACCGACAGGATGTAAAAGCCTACTTTTTGTTAATGTCATTTTATGAGTAGTTCAAAAGGGATGTATGATGCAACAATGCTTTTTTTGCACGGGTGATGATTTTTGCATGTGATGTCCTTAAAATCACATAGCGTCAAGTGTACATACATACACTGAACAAAATTATAAACCCAACACTTTTGTTTTTGCCCCCATATTTCATGAGCTGAACTCAGAGATATAAGACTTTTTATATGTACACAAAAGGCCTATTTCTATCAAATATTGTTCACAAATCTGTCTAAATATGTGTTAGTGAGCACTTCTCCTTTGCCGAGATAATCCATCCACCTCACAGGTGTGGCATTTCAAGATGCTGATTAGATAGCATGATTATTGCACAGGTGTGCCTTAGGCTAGCCACAATAAAAGGCCACTCTAAAATGTGCAGTTTTAAAAGTCTTAGATCTTTGAGTTCAGCTCATGAAAAATGGGGGCAAAAACAAAAGTGTTGCGTTTATAATTTTGTTCAGTGTATATATATATATATATATATATATATATACACTCACCTAAAGGATTATTAGGAACACCATACTAATACTGTGTTTGACCCCCTTTCGCCTTCAGAACTGCCTTAATTCTACGTGGCATTGATTCAACAAGATGCTGAAAGCATTCTTTAGAAATGTTGGCCCATATTGATAGAATAGCATCTTGCAGTTGATGGAGATTTGTGGGATGCACATCCAGGGCCATTTTAGTACAGTGAACTCATTGTCATGTTCAAGAAACCAATTTGAAATGAATCGAGCTTTGTGACATGGTGCATTATCCTGCTGGAAGTAGCCATCAGAGGATAGTGGCCATAAAGGGATGGACATGGTCAGAAACAATGCTCAGGTAGGCCGTGGCATTTAAACGATGCGCAATTAGCACTAAGGGGCCTAAAGTGTGCCAAGAAAACATCCCCCACACCATTACACCACCACCACCAGCCTGCACAGTGGTAACAATGCAGGATGGATCCATGTTCTCATTCTGTTTACGCCAAATTCTGACTCTACCATCTGAATGTTAACAGAAATCGAGACTCATCAGACCAGGCAACATTTTTCCAGTCTTCAACTGTCCAATTTTGATGAGCTCTTGCAAATTGGAGCCTCTTTTTCCTATTTGTAGTGGAGATGAGTGGTACCCGGTGGGGTCTTTTGCTGTTGTAGCCCACCCGCCTCAAGGTTGTGCGTGTTGTGGCTTCACAAATGCTTTGCTGCATACCTCGGTTGTAACGAGTGGTTATTTCAGTCAAAGTTGCTCTTCTATCAGCTTGAATCAGTCGGCCCATTCTCCTCTGACCTCTAGCATCAACAAGGCATTTTCGCCCACAGGCCTGCCGCATACTGGATGTTTTTCCCTTTTCACACCATTCTTTGTAAACCCTAGAAATGGTTGTGCGTGAAAATCCCAGTAACTGAGCAGTTTGTGAAATACTCAGACCGGCCCGTCTGGCACCAACAACCATGCCACGCTCAAAATTGCTTAAATCACCTTTCTTTCCCATTCTGACATTCAGTTTGGAGTTCAGGAGATTGTCTTGACCAGGACCACACCCCTAAATGCATTGAAGCAACTGCCATGTGATTGGTTGATTAGATAATTGCATTAATGAGAAATTGAACAGGTGTTCCTAATAATCCTTTAGGTGAGTGTACACACAGTATATATGCTCAGTATATACGCTCATGTTTTTTCTAAATGTGCTTAAAAATAATTAATAATACAATCTCAGCTCTTATCACACAACCTTATGTGCACACAAGGCTAGTGTGACAAGATGTTACTTTTAAATTGTATACACCCTTTTTACACCCAAACCATTTTTTTTTCAAACAAAACCCCACATGAACGTACAAAACTGGTTTCTCCAAATATACTTATAGTGGTTCCTCATTTTGTAAATTGCAACATAAATGTTCACATTACACCATTTCTAGATTAAGAGAAAGTCCTCTAGTCTAAATTACTTCATATATTCTTTTGAACTTACTTGATACTTAGATTTAATCTGAATTTCTTAATAAATGTTCAAACTGGTTATTAAAATAAGTGGTTGCGATACATAATGTACTTCCAACATTCTGGGTTTTTTTTTCTTATCTTTTTCCTGTCTCACTTTTGTTCATATCAGTCTTACATTTTGGAATTCTTGTTTGTAGTCAATATCATGCGTTTGTTCACTAATCACTCCATGATTGTGTCCAGGCATGTCTTCTTTAATGTATTGATAGTTCTTAAAAGTTCCATGTTTGGTCCATTTTCACAGAAAATAAATAAATAAATCATATATATATTTTTCTTTTCTACAGATGCAAGCTGTTGAACCATTGGACATAAAGTTTGACTGAAGAAAAAGTGTGGACCGGTAAACTGAATTTTTAATGAATCTAACGGATTTAAGCATTCCATATTCTGGGACTCCATGGTGAGAAAAGTGTGGTAAAATGTCTTTTTTATAATGTATGAGATAAATGATTGAATAAATAGATTTCTAAAAAAAAAATCTCTCATTCAAGGATGGTTTCACGAAATCAGCCAAGCCATGTTTCTTTAAAAAGTACCAGTTCTATGCTGGATCCAATTGATTTGAAAAGGGAACCTCTCTATTTAGTACGAAGGTATGAAGGTCTTTGATTAATAAAAGTATTTTGTTTTTTGTTGTTGTTTTTTTTTTAATCTTACCAACCTCAATTTTTTTCTGTGTGAGAGTCCAGTCATTTCATTGTCAATATATTTTTACAGGTATCACAAGAACAATATTCCGGTCTCTACAGTACAGTCCAATTCAGCCATGGAGTGCCAACAAGACTATAAATCAAGACTGAAATTAAAATTTCAATGCATTCACAATGATATGTCCAAACAATCAGATCCCACATTCCTGAATGACATCTTCACAGAGCTTTACATCACTGAAGGGGAAAGTGAGAATGTCAACAAAGAACATGAAGTGAGAAAGATTGAGATGGCATTGAGGAGAAAAACCACAGTAGACATTCCAGTCAAATGCAATGACATTTTTAAACACTCACCTGAAAAAAACAGTCAAGTCAGACCCATCAAATGTGTGCTGACTAAGGGAGTTGCAGGCATAGGGAAAACGGTCTCGGTGCAGAAATTCATACTGGACTGGGCCGAGAGCAACGCTAATCAGGATATCGAGTTTGTGTACCCACTTCCGTTTCGAGAGCTGAACCTGATGAAAGCAAAACAGTTTAGCTTGATTGAGCTTCTCCAACACTTCAAAATGGAAACAGGCTTTGGAGATGGTCACAAAAAGCAAAAAGTTCTCTTTATCTTTGACGGTCTAGATGAATGCCGCTTTCCATTGGATTTCCAGAACAACGCAAAGTTGAATAACCCAACTCTGCCAGCCTCTATTGACGTTTTGTTAACCAATCTCATCAATAACACACTGCTTCCTGATGCCCTCCTCTGGATAACATCTCGACCAGCAGCAGCCAGTCAAATCCCTCTTGGGTATATCGACCTGGTGACTGAAGTTCGAGGGTTTACTGACCCGCAAAAAGAAGAATACCTCAACAAGAAAATCAATGATGAACACCTCTCTGGCCATATCATTGCACACTTAAAGTCGTCAAGAAGTCTGTACATCATGTGTCATATACCAGTCTTCTGTTGGCTCTCCGTTACGGTGCTAGAGAGAATGTTCAATGAAGCGGAAGATGGAGAAATTCCCAAGACTCTCACTCAAATGTACACACACTTTCTTCTCATGCAAACCAAAGCGAAAAACATGAGATACACTAAAGGTTACAACCCAGGCCTGGAGGATGAAGACATGATTTTAAAGCTGGGTAAACTAGCCTATCAACAGCTAAAAAGGGGCAATCTGATATTCTACGAGGAAGACCTGATGGCTTGTGGGATTGATCTGGAGGAAGCCGTAGTGTACTCAGGAGTTTGCTCACAGATCTTCAGAGAGGAGTCTGCAATAACTGAGAACAAAGTGTACTGTTTCATCCATCTGAGCATTCAGGAGTTTTTGGCAGCCATGTATGTGTATGTCATGTTTAAGGTCCACCACAACAACATTCTTGATCATGAAGTGCATCAAGAGGCCACCTTGTTTGAGTTGCATAAGTGTGCCATTGACCAGGCCCTACAGAGTGAGAATGGACACTTGGATCTTTTCCTTCGCTTCCTTCTGGGTCTTTCATTGGAGTCCAATCTGACCCTTTTACAAGGCGTGCTCTCTCAATCTGGTAGCAGAGCCTATCAGAGCATTGAGGAAACAGTTGAATATATCAAGAGGATGATAGAGGAGACATCCTTGCCAGAAAAGTCCATAAATCTGTTCTACTGTCTCAATGAACTGAATGAACTCTCTCTGGTCAAGGAGGTCCAGCGCTTCCTGAACTCTGGGCATTTTTCTAAACTCTCCCCTGCACAGTGGTCTGCCTTAGTTTTTGTGTTATTGACATCAGAAGAGAAATTGGATGTGTTTGACTTGAAGAAGTACATCAGATCAGATGAAGGCCTTACCAGATTGTTGCCAGTTGTCAAAGCTTCAGAATCAGCTCTGTGAGTTCTTGTTTTGACTTTTCGTATTTAAAAGTTATCCTAATAGTGTGATTGAAGTAACATGTAGTGTGTTTGTGCAGTGTAGTGTAGTGTGTTTTTTTTTTTATTTATTATACCTACATTATATTCCAGACTGGGTAATTGTGGACTTACAATGAGATGCTGTAGAGCTCTTGCCTCCACTGTTGGTTCCAGCTCTTCAAATGTACGAGTGCTAGATCTGTGCAATAACTCCATTGGAGACAAAGGACTGGAGCTTCTGACAGCCGGACTGGAAAACACACTGTGCAATTTACAGGAACTGAGGTAAAGCTTTTAGCCATGTGTCTGTGTATATATATATATATGTGTGTGTGTGTGTGTGTGTGTGAGAGAGTGTGTGTAAAGATATATTGTGTACATACTACCATTCAAAAGTTTTAAAATGTTTTAGAAAAGAAAATACAGTAAAAACAGTAACATTGTGAAATATTATTAGAATTTAAAATACCTGTTTTCTGTTTTAATATGTTTTAAAATGGGTTGTATTCCTGTGATGGTGAAGCTGAATTTTCATCCCCTTACTCCAGTCTTTAGTGTCACATGATCCTTCAGAAATTATTCTAATATGCTGTTTTTTGGAAACCTTGATAAAAAAAATCTGGATTCTCTGATGAATAGAAAGTTCAAAAGATCAGATTCTATTTGAAATAGAAACCTTTAGTAACATTACAAATGTCTTTATATTGGTCAATTTAATGTGTCCTTGCTGAGTAAAAGTTCAGTTTTAAATTAAATTTAGCAGACGCTTTTATCCAAAGCGACTTACAACTGAGGACTAAACCAAGCGAGTCATTGTGAAGAGGCAAAAACAACGCAAGAAGTGCTCAAAATACAAAGTTCAGACATTGCTCAAAGTAGCATAAGCCAGACAAGCGAGGATTGAAAGGAAAAGGAAAGAACGTTTTTTTAAATTTATTTTATTTATTTATGTTAAGTGCTCACGGAAGAGATTTCAGTTGTCTTTTGAATGCTGTCAGGGATTCTGCATTCCGGATGAGGGTGGGCAGATCATTCCACCAGCATGGTACCGTGAATGAGAATGTTCTGGAGAGTGATTTTGTGGCTCTCTGTGATGGTACCACGAGCCGTCGCTCATTGACCGATCGTAGGCTTCTGGTAGAGATGTAGACTTGTAGTAGTGAGTGGAAGTAGGAGGGAGCTGAGCCTGCGGTCAATCTGTAAGCAAGTGTCAACGCCTTGAACTTGATGCGAGCAGCGAGTGGAAGCCAGTGCAAAAAGATGAACAGAGGAGTGACGTGGGCCCTTTTGGGCTCGTTGAAGACGAGACGAGCTGCAGCATTCTGGATCATTTGTAGAGGTTTAGTTGCACAAGATGGAAGTCCAGCCAGAAGAGCATTGCAGTAATCAAGCCTAGAAATGACCAGGGCCTGGACCAGAAGTTGTGTTGCCTGCTCAGTTAGTGATCTTCCTGATGTTGTGCATAGCAAACCTGCATGATCGAGCTGTCTTTGTAATGTGGTCTGTGAAGGTCAGCTGATCATCAAAGATTACTCCAAGATTTCTGACTGACCTTGATTGGGTGATTGAGGAAGAATCTAGCTGGATAGTGAAGTCGTGCTGTAGAGACGGATTGGCAGGGAGGATGAGAAGCTCAGTCTTTTCCAGGTTGAGCTGCAGGTGATGTTCCTTCATCCATGCAGAGATGTCCGCCAGACAGCTCGATATCCGAGCAGCCACTGTGGGATCATCTGGTTGAAATGAGAGGTAGAGCTGGGTGTCATCAGCATAGCAATGGTAAGAGAAACCATGTGCCTGTATGATGGGTCCCAGTGATGTGGTGTAAATGGAGAAGATGAGCGGTCCAAGAACTGAACCCTGGGGAACCCCTGTGGTCAGTTGATGTGCTTTGGATACCTCGCCTCTCCATGTGACCCTGAAGGACCTACCTGTGAGATAGGACTCAAACCAGTGGTGGGAAGTTCCAGTGATGCCCAGTGATGAGAGGGTGGACAGAAGGATCTGATGGTTCACAGTGTCGAAGGCAGCAGACAGATCCAGGAGAATGAGAACTGATGATTTGGAAGCAGCTTTTGTGATCCGTAGGGCTTCTGTGACCGACAGCAATGCAGTCTCGTTTGAATGCCCTTTCTTGAAGCCAGATTGGTTGACATCCAGCTGGTTGTTCAGAGACAGGAAAGATGATACTTGGTTGAAAGCAACTCGTTCAAGTGTTTTCGCAATGAATGGTAGGAGAGAGACAGGTCTGTAATTCTCTAAAAGTTATGTGTTTAATGTTGTTTTTTTAAGCAGTGGAGTTACCCGAGCCTGCTTAAATGCTGTAGGGAAAATGCCAGTGTGGAGGGATGAGTTGATAATGTGTGTGAGAGCTAGTAGAAGTGTGGGAGAGATGGCTTGTAGAAGGTGTGAGGGGATGGGATCATGAGGGCAGGTGGTAGGATGACTGGAGAGGAGAAGTTTAGATACTTCTTCCTCGGTTAGTGGAGTGAAGGAGGAGAGAAGGCTGTGGGAGAGGTTAGTCTGGGTTCCTGTGTGTGTGAAGCTGAGAACTGACTGCAGATAGTCTGATAGTTGTTAGAGAGTCAGTTTTGTTAGTGAAGAAGTTAGCAAAATCATAAGCAGTTAGTGAGGAGGTGGGTGGTGGTGGAGGTGGACAGAGGAGAGAGTTGAATGTCTTGAACAGTGAACGTGTGTTAGAGGCGCTGTTGATCTTGTTGTGGAAATATGAAGATTTTGCGGCATGAACATCAACAGAAAAGGCAGAGAGCAAAGATTGATACCTACTGAGGTCAGATGTATCTTTTTATTTGCGCCATTTCCTCTCCGCTGCCCTGAGTTCGGTCCGGTGTTCACGAAAAACCTCAGATAACCAGGGGTTAGAGGGAGTAGCGCGTGCTGGCCTAGAGGAGAGAGGGCCGATATTGTCTACAGAAGAGGTTAAAATGGAGCATAAAGTATCTGTTGCGGTATTCACATCCAGAGATGAGAATTGTGAGGGTGAGGGAAGAGAAGATGACACAGCAGAGGAAAGATGGGACGGAGAAAGTGAGCGCAGGTTTCGTCTGAAAGTTACTGGTAGGAGTTGGTGGTGCATGGGTAGTGAGTTGTAGATTGAAAGTAATGAGGAAATGATCTGAAACGTGGAGAGATTTCACCAAAATGTTGTCTGTGATGCAGTTGCGTGTGTAAACCAGGTCCAGTTGGTTACCTGACTTGTGAGTACCTGTGGTGATGAGCCGTTTGAGATCGAAAGAGGTTAGGAGAGAGATGAAGTCTGTTGCATACATCTTTTCTAGATGAATGTTGAAATCGCCAAAGACTACAAGTGGGATGTCATCCTTAGGGAAAGAGGACATCAGCACATCCAGCTCCTCTACAAAGCTTCCCAGTTGACCTAAGGGGGCGATATATGACTACAATATGGATCTTAATGGGAGTTGTAAGTGTAATAGCATGATATTCAAATGAGTTGTTATTGCGAAGAGAGAGTTGAGTATTTCCAATTGCTAGAAATGAGTAGACCAGTACCCCCACCCCTCCCTGACTGGCGAGGGGTGTGAGAGAAAGAGAAGTTGTTAGAGAGAGCAGCAGGGGTTGCTGAGTCTTCTGGACGGATCCAGGTCTCAGTCATATTAAGAGTAGAATGGGATGCAAAATTACATTAGATTTAAATGTGATGTGAAAACTTGAAACCTTAAATGGTGATGATTGTTGTTGTCATTATTACTATAATCGAGTATCGCATTTTAGGCATAATATTGACAATTCTTACACGTTGGTGCTTCCTTTGAATGAGGGATTCAACGATTCGCTCAGAACGAATCGGTTGGTTGAATTCTTTACAGACTTTCTCATAATGACAGTCACATGTTGCCACTTCAATGTATCGTATCAATGTAATCTGCATAAAGAGTGACTCAAAAAATCCCCACCACTAATGCAATTGTTGCTATTGAATGCAATTGAAATGTATTGTTAAATATGCTGTTTATTAAATATTTTGGATGATATAATAATGTTTTAAGCTGCCAGGAAGAGTTTACTCTCAGCTCCGGTTTACTAACAGAATAAATCTATTCTGGATGAATTCCAGTTTCCAAAATCAGTCCTGTGTCTGGGCCCATCTGAATAATTGTGTAATGTCCTCAAAACAATGATTTCCTATTGTGAGAATTCATATTTAGTACCACTTGCTCTTGAAAGATTCATGATGTGATGTATTACTGTTTCCTCAGGCTCTCATACTGCAGAATCACCACACGCGGCTGCTCGGTTCTGGAATCAGGACTGCTCCCAAATCTCCCAAACCTTAGGGTGCTGGACCTGAGTGAAAACAGTCTGAGACAAGCAGGAATTAAGATCTTGGCCAATTACCTGAGGAATCAGCACTGTAAATTTGAGAAACTGAGGTAAACATCCTTCCTCTCCCCACTTCAGTTCATTGGAAGGCATCAATACCAAATGTAGAATTTGTTTGGTCCTTATGATCACATGTCATTGCATTATTCATAGGCTCAAGGATTGCAGAGTTACACCTGAAGGCATCTTTGCAATAGCCTCCGCTCTACAGTCCAACCCATCTCACTTAAGAGAGCTCGACCTGCACTGGAATAACCCAGGAGATGATGGAGTGGAGAAGCTTTCAGCTGTAATACAACATCCTCTTTCCCGGCTTGAAACTCTTTGGTACTTTTTGTTAATGAAATGTTTTGTCATATACATATATACTGTTCAAAAGTTTGAGGTCGGTAAGATAAAAAAGAAAATAAATGAATACCTTTATTTAGCATGGATGCATTAAATTGATTAAAAATGACAAACAAAAAAAAGTCAAATAAATGCTTACTGTTCATCAAAGAATCCTGAAATATATATATTTTTAAAAAATACTAAGCATGACTGTTTTCAACATTGATAATAATGATAAATGTTTTTTTGAGCAGTAAATCAGCATATTAGAATGATTTCTCAAGGGTCATGTGACTGAAGAAGACTGGAGTAATAATGCTGAAAATTCAGCTTTGCATCACAGGAATAAATTACATTTTAAAATATATTAAAATTGAGAACATTTAATTAAATTATAATAATATTTCACAATATTACTGTCTTTACTGTATTTTTGATCAAATAAATGCAGCCTTAGTGAGAATAAGAGACTTTTTAAAAAAATATTATAATAATCTTCCCGACCCAAAATGTTTGAGCGGTGTGCTATTATAAATATTAATCTCTAATTCAAATGTCTATTTTTTCCACCCGTAGGTTAAGTTACGGCTTGCTCACTGTGAAATCCTGTCAGTCTTTGGCTTCAGCTCTGAGCTCCAGCTTCTCAACCCTTAAAGCTTTAGACCTGAGCGGCAACGCAATATATGATGAAGCAGTTCAAATGCTCTCAAATGGACTTGGAAGCCCTCATTGTAAAATAGAGATTTTGAGGTAAGGGTTTCAAATCTCCATTTAAATCCAACACACAGCGAACACTTTAAGCAATTCTTGTCTTTTCAGGTTGGCATTGTGTGAGATCACAGAGGTGGGTGTTGCTGATTTGGCCTCAGCCCTCGTTTCTAACCCGGGTCCTCTGAGAGAGCTGGACTTGAGACAGAACCAAATAAAGGATTTAGGTGTATCAAGACTTGCTGAAGTAGTGAAGAACTCCAACTGTAGGCTGGAGACGTTACGGTGAGCAGAACCCAGCATTGAGACTTTCATTATAGTGCTTGCATTATAATTTCAGTCTTGGGGTATGCATTACAAGTAACGTGCATTACATAATCAGATTAATTTTTTGAGTTAACAAGTAATGCATTACTTTATTAATGTACACATTAATATTTGAGTTAGCTTCTAAAGTAATGCACATTACATTTCAGTTTAATTAATTTGCATGTTAGTGTTACGTCAGAGACGAGGACACAAGATGCAAGTAAAAGCTCTTTATTAATAGTGTAAGTAAAGATGATGATAATGTTAGTCCAGGTTTTGCAGGCGGTGGCGCAGGGACTTCGATAGTCAGACACAGAGTGAAGGATGAAGTGCAGGGTGCTCAGAAGAGTGATGATGTAATCCAGACACGAAACGAAATCCAACACGACGAAAACCGGAACACAGGAACTCGAGACGGGACACGAAGCACAGGAACAGGCACAGGAAAGACGAGGACTTCATACAACGATCTGACAATGGGAATGAGAAAGTGGTAAGTCTTTATAGGAGATGAGATGAGTGGCAGCTGGAACTGGTGAGTGATCGCAGCTGAATGCTGATCAACTGATGATGCGGACACACCCACTCACACACTCGCACACATGTAAACAACAAAGCACGAGACTAGAGAGAGACACTGGATCCAAATACCGTGACAGTACCCCTCCCCCTAGGAACGCCTCCTGGCGTTCCCAGGACTCCTTACCTGTCGATTGTAATCATCGATAAGGGAGTGATCCAGAATGTCTCTAGCAGGTACCCAACTTCTCTCCTCAGGACCGTAACCTTCCCAGTCCACCAAGTACTGGAATCCACGCCCCCTCCGCCTTGAGTCCAGCACACGATTGACCGAATAAGTTGGTTCCCCATCTACGAGTCGCGGCGGGGGAGGAACCGGGATAGGCGGATTAAAGCGAGAATGAAATACGGGTTTAATTTTGGATACATGAAAGACGGGGTGAATTCTCCTGTACACCGGAGGAAGGTTGAGGCGGACTGCCACCGGACTAATGATCTTGGTGACAGTGAACGGGCCAATGAATTTGCGAGCAAGTTTATTAGACACGGAGCGGAGAGGAATGTTCTTGGTAGAAAGCCACACTTTTTGACCAACGACGTATACGGGAGGCCTAGACCGGTGGCGATCGGCTTTGGCCTTGGTGCGCAACCCCACTTGGAGAAGAGTCTCACGGGCTCTAGTCCAAGTGCGGTGACACCTCTGGACAAAGGCGTGAGCAGAGGGGACCGCGACCTCGGATTCCAGACTAGGAAAAATTGGTGGCTGGTAACCTACGCTACACTCAAACGGAGATAGGCCCGTGGATGACACTGGCAACGTGTTGTGGGCGTACTCCACCATAGAAAGTTGTTGACTCCATGAGGAAGGGTTCTTGGAAACCAAACATCGTAACGTTCTCTCCAAATCTTGGTTGGCTCTCTCAGTTTGGCCATTGCTCTGGGGGTGGAACCCTGAGGACAGACTGACAGTCGCCCCCAGAAGCTTACAAAATTCTCGCCAAAATTTGGACACAAACTGGGGTCCCCTGTCAGAAACCACGTCTGTCGGGAGGCCATGTAACCGAAAGACGTGGTCAACGACAATCACCGCTGTCTCCTTGGCTGAGGGTAATTTGGGCAAGGGAATGAAATGAGCCGCCTTCGAGAACCGGTCCACTACGGTCAAAACTACTGTATGACCCTGGGAGGGTGGGAGGGCGGTAACGAAATCTAGAGCGATATGGGACCAGGGTCTCGAAGGGACTGGCAGCGGTTGGAGTAACCCATCTGGGGGTCGATTGGAAGTCTTACCAGTGGCACAAACTGAGCAAGCCAAAACAAAACTGTGAATGTCACGAGCCATGAGAGGCCACCAGAACCGTTGTTTGACTAAAAACCTAGTGCGATTAACTCCTGGATGACAAGCCACATTGGAAGAATGCCCCCACTGAATGACGCTGGACCTCAAACCCTCAGGCACAAATAAACGATTCGGTGGGCAACCGACCGGGGGCGTTACCCCTTCTAAGGCCTTCCTGACCTTCGATTCGACCTCCCATACGAGTGTGGAGATGAATAGGGTCTCTGGTAAAATGCACTCGGGAGTAGACGGGCGTTCGGAACGATCAAAAATGCGCGATAAAGAATCGGGTTTGATGTTCTTAGAACCCGGGCGGTACGAAAGAGTAAAATCAAAACGACCGAAAAAAAGTGCCCACCGAGCCTGCCTGGAGTTCAACCTTTTAGCAGTTCGAATGTATTCTAAGTTCTTGTGGTCGGTCCAAACGATAAAAGGTACCCCCGACCCTTCTAACCAGTGACGCCACTCCTCCAATGCTAACTTGACTGCCAACAACTCTCTGTTCCCAATGTCATAATTGCGTTCGGCAGGGGACAGACGGTGAGACAAAAACGCGCAAGGATGCATCTTGTCGTCTGAAAGAGAGCGCTGGGATAACACTGCTCCTACCCCCACCTCTGACGCGTCGACCTCCACCACGAACTGACGTGATGGATCAGGGGTTGTCAGAATGGGGGCTGAAACGAAGCAACCCTTCAATTTGGCAAACGCAGCCTCGGCTGCGTCTGACCACCTGAACGTCGTTCTGGGGGAGGTCAAAGCGGTCAGAGGTGCGGCTAGTTGGCTGAAGTTGCGAATAAAACGCCTGTAGAAATTGGCGAACCCCAGAAATCTCAGTAGGGCCTTACGAGACTCTGGACTTGGCCACTCTACCACAGCCTTGATCTTCTCAGGATCCATGCGCATTCCCTCAACCGACACGATGTATCCTAGGAATGGGACAGACTGTGCATGAAAATCGCATTTCTCCGCCTTGACAAAAAGCCCATTCTCTAGCAACCTCTGAAGCACTCGTCGGACGTGCTGCACGTGTTCCTGGAGAGAAGAAGAAAAAATCAGTATGTCGTCCAGGTAGACATAAATGAACTGATCTATCATATCTCGCAGCACGTCATTGACGAGTGCCTGGAAGACCGCTGGACTGTTGGAGAGCCCGAAAGGCATAACCAAATATTCAAAGTGTCCCCTGGGGGTGTTAAACGCGGTCTTCCACTCATCCCCCTCCCTAATGCGGACCAAATGATAGGCATTACGTAAATCCAATTTTGTGAAGATGGTCGCTCCCTGCAACCTCTCGAAGGCTGAAGACATCAACGGCAAAGGATAAGTATTCTTTACCGTGATGTTGTTCAACCCCCGGTAGTCAATACAAGGTCGCAGAGACCCGTCCTTCTTCCCCACAAAAAAGAACCCCGCCCCCGCTGGAGAAGAGGAAGGGCGGATGAACCCTGTTGCTAGAGAATCAGAAATATATTTCTCCATAGCCTCCCTCTCAGGTGTAGAGAGCGAATATAACTTGCCCTTGGGCGGAGCAGTACCTGGTAATAAGTCTATGGCACAGTCATAGGGACGATGCGGAGGGAGAGAAGCAGCCCGAGACTTACTGAACACCTCCTTCAGGTCCAGATACTCCGCGGGCACGTTAGATAGATCCACTGCCTCCTCCTGCAACACAGGGACAGAAACAGACGGACAGGCAGACACTAGACAAGACTTATGACACTGATTACTCCATGAAGACACAGACTTGAGCTGCCAGTCCACTTTAGGGTTGTGCCGGACGAGCCAAGGGTGCCCGAGGACAATGGGTGCAAGGGGGGTGTTCAGGACATAGAACGAGATGGTCTCGGTGTGGTTGCCTGATGTGGTGAGGGTGATGTCTTCTGTGGCAAACGTGATGTTGGGAAGTGTTTGTCCATTAAGTGCGTGTACAGCAATCTGATGTGTGAGGGTCTTGAGGGGAATCTTGAATTGACGTGCAAAGAGTGATCCATGAAGTTACCTTCTGCTCCGGAGTCCAAGAGTGCTCGACAGTCGTGAGTGAGTGTTGACCATCTCAGTCTTACCGGAAGGAGGGTAGATGTAGATGAGGTCTTCTCGGCGGAGATCCCACCCGATAGTAGCCTCATACTTACTATCGGGCTTGCCCTTTTACCGGACAGTTGTAAGCATAGTGTCCGGTTCCACCACAGTACAGGCAAAGGCCCTGGGACCTCCGCCTTTCCCTCTCCTCCCGGGAAAGCCGAGCTCGACCCACCTGCATGGGCTCGTGATCGTCGACGGGGCTGACCGCATCCCCGCCTCCAACTCGTGGTCCCTCGGCTCCTGCCAGAGGGCGTCTACTCATAGCGTGGCCACCAACTCGGGACAGTCGGGCATCAACTCTGAGAGCTAAAGCGATGAGTTCATTAAGAGACTGGGGCAGGTCCAAAGCGTAGATTTCTCTTCGGACGCGGTCAGCCAGCCCATGCAGGAACATGTCCCACTGCGCCTCCTCGTTCCATTTGCTCTCCGCTGCAAGGGTCCGGAACTCGACTGAATAGTCCGACACCGACCTTTCTCCTTGACGTAACTCAGCCAGCATTCTTGCAGCTTCTCTTCCGCCGGCCGTCCGGTCGAAAACTCTCTTCATCTCAGCGGAGAGCTCCTGGAACGAGGTGCAGCATGGATCGTCGTTCTCCCACACCGCCGTTCCCCATAACGCCGCTTTCCCAGTCAGGAGGGTGAGCACAAAGGCGACTTTGGAACGCTCAGTCCGGAAAGTCTGAGGCTGGAGCGAAAAATGCATGGAGCACCGGGTTAAGAAGGCTCGGCAAAATCTTGGATCACCTGAATAATGCTCTGGGGTTGGTAGGCGTGGCTCCGACTGGGATGGGCTCTCCGATGGTGTGGGGGGAACGGCCGGTGCGGGCGGCGCAGTGGGAGCTCGTAGCTGTTGGATCTGCCGGGTGAGCTCGGACACCTGCGCCACTAACGCCTGAACAGCGCGACCAGTATCATTTAAATTCTTCTCCTGAACGTCCAGACGAGCCATACTGTTACTCAAACAGTCCTCCATGGTCGGCGCTGATGTACTTGCTGTGTCCATTCTTGGTCAGATCGTTCTGTTACGTCAGAGACGAGGACACAAGATGCAAGTAAAAGCTCTTTATTAATAGTGTAAGTAAAGATGATGATAATGTTAGTCCAGGTTTTGCAGGCGGTGGCGCAGGGACTTCGATGGTCAGACACAGAGTGAAGGATGAAGTGCAGGGTGCTCAGAAGAGTGATGATGTAATCCAGACACGAAACGAAATCCAACACGACGAAAACCGGAACACAGGAACTCGAGACGGGACACGAAGCACAGGAACAGGCACAGGAAAGACGAGGACTTCATACAACGATCTGACAATGGGAATGAGAAAGTGGTAAGTCTTTATAGGAGATGAGATGAGTGGCAGCTGGAACTGGTGAGTGATCGCAGCTGAATGCTGATCAACTGATGATGCGGACACACCCACTCACACACTCGCACACATGTAAACAACAAAGCACGAGACTAGAGAGAGACACTGGATCCAAATACCGTGACAGTTAGAACAGACAAATTGTAAAAAGGCAACAAAACATTACTTTCAACTTTTTTGGTGATAAACATATTTCTAGAGGTCAGGGAAGTGGCCAGAATATAACTATATTCTAAGGCTCGGTTTCACAAACAGGGCTTAGATTAAGACAGGATTAGGCCTTAGTTCAATTAGGACATTAGGTAGCTTTTATAAACATGCCTTAGAAAAAAAATATTACTGGTGTGCATTTTGAGACAAAACAATGGCACTGACATATTTTTAGATATCAGTGCAAGTAGCTTTGAATTAAAACAGCTCAATAATGCATTTTAGTCTGGGACTAGGCTTAAGCCTTGTCTATGAAACTGGGGGTAGATGTCTTTTTAAAAAAGAAAATCAAGGAGTATGTTATATAGATTATGTTGTTGAATGCATTACTGCGTTAAACACGTGCAAAAAATAACTTCTCAATAAAAAACACCTGCAAGGCCTGGAAGAGAACAAGCCTCAGCCAGGTGAAAAACATATAGCGCATTATACTTTCCATAAAAGTAACGTAATTAGTTACTTTTTTAAAGGGAGTAACACAATATAACTGATTACTTTTAAAAGTAACTTTCCCCAACACTGGTCTTAGGTGTGCTTTTTTGATTATGATGTCAGTTGCAGTTGGTCTTCTTTGTTTAGATGCTGAATTGTGACTTGAATTGTAAATGTTTTAACATGAAATGTCTTTCATAACAGTTTAGGAGACTGTGGGGTCACAAAGGAAGGTTGTGCTGTCCTCGCTGCTGCTCTAAACTCAAACCCCTCTCATCTGATGGAGCTGGACCTGAGCAATAATGAGCTCACAGACGCAGGGATGAGGCTCCTTTCTCCTGTCCTGAGGAATCACAGCGGCAACATTGTGAAATTAGAGTATGTTTTCTACAAATACTCTCAATAACATTCTAATATATCAGATAATAATTATGTGTAATTATTAAAGATTTTTTTTTAAGAACTGAAGGTTTTATTTAACTAGGATGCATTGAATTAATCAAAAGTGACAACAATTTTTTTAAATAGAAAAAGAAATTTAAATAAATTAAATCAAATTTAAATATAAAAATCCTGCAAAAAATATGGTTTCAAAACTGATAATAATAATCACCAAATCAGCATATTAGAATGATTTCTGGAGAATCATGCGACACTGAAGACTGGAAATTCAGCTTTGCCATCACATTAATAAATTACTATTATTATTTTAAAATATATTTAAACAGAAAACATTCAATTGTAATAATAAAAAAAACGTACCGACCCCAAACTTCTAAACAGTGAGATATAATGATTTTTTTTAAAAATGATAAAAAACGTCTCTCTATCATTGTTTTCCCTAGTTTGAGCCAGTGTGGTTTAACTGTGGACTGCTGTGATTCACTGGCTGCAACTCTTGTAGAAAAATCCTCGAGTCTTAGAGAACTGAATTTGGGAGTAAATAATCTACAAGATCTGGGAATTACAATCCTTTGTGCTGGATTGGAAAATCCACATTGTCCGCTGGACACTTTGAGGTAACTCTACATCCAAAATGTTTCTTTCATGGAAGTTAATTGTGATTTTTCTCTAAATTACATGAAGATTGTATTTGACAATTTTCTTTGATTAATGATGTATGCCTATAATATTGTTTACACTTAACTAATACTTTTCTATAGGTTATCCAACTGTGGGATCACAGGGGAAGGTTGCACTATTTTAGCCTCTACACTGAGATCTAAGCACTCACTTTTAAGAGAGCTGGACCTGAGTGAAAACAATCTCACAGATTCAGCCGTGAGGCCGCTATCTGTTCTACTGGACGATCCAGACAGTAAACTAGAGAAACTCATGTAAGTAGTTCCTTGTGACGTAGTTATGATTTTATGAACACCTTTAACAGCTAGTGATATTCATACAAAATACTCAAACTATGCATTTGCTGAGCTTTGCTTGTGTGATGTTGAATGCAATAAACCTTTTTTTCTTTCCAGCTTGTATTAACTTCAGTCCTGTGTGTATCACAGAACACATCAATATTTGATGAAAGTTGCAGAATACTGCCATACCTCACCACCGATGACAGCACTTCTTATTGTTAGTCAATATGACATGTTCAGATGTATTATTTTTTAAATCCGTTATTTATATTGTTCATATATACATGTATATATATACTACACTATTATGCTAGTATGAAATACTGAGCAGAAATCGGCATTGTTTCATAAAATGTTGTCTACACACATCATTGATATTTATGAATTAGCAGAAACTAAAAGAACCTTTATAAATAAGACTAATAAGTTGAAATATTTGTGCGAATCACAAATGTTACAAGTTGCCTGATGCACTGCTGTCTAACATGGTCAATATCTATATCTAAGTTGTGCTCAGAACTCCTTGCTTTGTTAAGGTCACTAACACACTATTTAAACGGTACAGTTGTTAAACCTGTCATTATAGACCGTAGCTTTAATAAATGTGTGTCATTTGCCTGAATATTTAACATTTATTTTGAAAATTTGTTATTTTTTTATCCTGTAAAACTTTATGGTTGTATCAATAAACCTTATTATAAATAAATGAAAGACTGCTTGTAATTTGGTGTGGGCATCTGTATTCAGTCCCCAACAATCAAGTCATCACAAAGATCAGCACAGACTTTTTCCTTCCAAACCTTTATTTTACACAAAACAGCATCAAACATGTATTTAATCTGTTTTTCAATTGTTTCCATATTAGATGAGACTTGGGACAGATACTTTCCCCCTCATAACGCACCAAAATGGAAATATTTACAAGAAATCAGGTGGACAGAAAATACAGACAAACTTGACAGCAGAAACAGAAAATTTCTGATCCCTAAGAGGGAGGAAAGACATGTTTTCATTAACACATAAAATGTACAACATGACCTCAACATCTACAGTTTTCCATACCGAGTTGTGATGTGGCTGAGATCTCATACATCAGGTGAAAGCTGATGCTTTGTGTGGAAGGTTGCGCTCAAACTGAACGAAACCTTTTGTCGCTTGTAGAAGCACATTTGTCAGTTCCTCGACCTTACCTAGTGCTTTAAGCTCAGACAGTGGTGCGAGTTGCTCTTCTGAGCCAATCTAACTTAAAAATGTTGAGGTCCAAAGTCCAAACTAGACAGGCAAAGCTTTACCAGTAGAAGGTTTTAGTGAGGAAACTGGCTGCTGTGTTCAGCCAGCTGCCACCGGTGTCTTGTTTAGCACCAGTGCGAGACACTGCGCGGTCGAGCTCTTTCTCTGGACTCTCGTCCTCTGGCAGGTAATCTGGCAGGTGGGAGTTTTCTTCCACCTTAGAGCCAGAGGTGCTGAGTGGAATGAGAACCTGTAACCATAGTTCAGCCACGTAAATAATAAACAACATAATAATTATAATATTTTATATATAGATATTCATATATAGATAGATAGCGGCTAGTTTAAATCACTGTATTCCACGGTTTTCCAGGAAGGGTGTTTATGAATTTATAGCAGTTATATTACAGCTGTATAAATTTCAGCTATTATTGTAAATGAGCAAGTCAACCCAATAAATCTAACAATGTTTTAACTTTTGAAAGTAAAAAATGTAAATACAATTGATATATTTTTTTATTACTTTTATTTTTTATTAAATTTTAATGTAATCAAATATAAACAGTAAAAGGTTATTTATTAATTATGTATATCTATGACAATGAAAAGCATGTCAAGGCATGTAAACATGTACATTATGAATTAACATTTGCATTAATCATACACAAATTATTTTTTAACATTTATAATTATGATTTATTATTCTTTTTTACTTTAATACATTTTAAAGTAATAATTAGCATTTATAATGAATTATATAATATTTAATTATCTTTTATTTTATTTTTTATTTTATTACATTTTAAGAATGTACACGTAAAAATCTGACCCGACCAGTTTAGCAGCAGGATATTGTTGAGCCATGTGTCATCATTCTCAATGTAAAACATATTTAAGTACATACTTAAAAGCAACAGCAACACCCACCTCTTCTCCATTTTCATTTTTCACCACCTGTTTAACTGAAAGCCCTTTTGTGGCAGCAATAGCAGTGGCCAAACTCTGAACAAAACATGTGCTTATTAGTTTTTCACACACATAATGAGAACAAAGTTGCTTTTATTAGTTGACTCTCTCCTCATATGTACCTCGGTGGGCAGGTCAGCACGGATGCGTACAGTACATCTCTTCAGCGCCATCTGGAATGTGAAGCTGATTACACCTTTGACCCTCAAAAGGGCTTCTTCACAGACACCTCTCTGATCCTGTCAACACAATACCACATGTGATTTCACCCAGTAATGTGCATAAATAAGAGAGAAACAGTTTACGATCCAGGTACGATTAACAAAGAGCATGTGTGACAGCTAGATATAGTACATACTGCCCCATCCAAGCCTTGTATGTGCAGGGTCACTGATTTTGCTTTCTTGTTTGAGCTGTTGATGAAGAACTGTGGTTTGTTGTTCCTCTTCTGTTGCTCTGGAGTCTGACAAGCCCGTCTCTGTGTTTGAGCACTCAACACTCCATACACCTCTTTTGCAAGGTCTGTAATATCAGTCGTCATGTCAGTCCTTCAAACAGTACAAAAGGGGGAAAAAAGATATAAAACATCATTAAAACAAGATTTTAAGAATAAGGAGAATTGATGGATTTTGCACAGTAATACAACGAAAAATAATTACGGTATAGTCAAATTTGATTTTATGGTAGTTTCAAGATATTCAAAATAGATCTTAGATCACTTAACCTACCAGTAAATAAAATAAAATAACAAAATCACCTCTCCATCAGTGTCTCCAGGCTCACCATCATGCCAAGCTCATTTTTCATGGTGTTGATGTTGCGGGGCGCTTCAGCCAGGTACCGCAAAGTCTGAGGAGACATAGCAAGAGAGGTTAGTACTTTAAGAGAGGCGGCCATATTCCACCCTCTTGATTTTGCTTTTGGGCTCTACTAGAATAGGGTTTTTATTAGGGCTGGGTATTGACACAAATTTCACAATTCGATTCGATTTCGATTCACAAGCTTGCAATTCGATTCGATTCCGATTCGATATTGATTATTTTGAATATCAGGTACAATACATGGCAAATTTTATCAAGAAAAACAAATCTCTTAACTAATGCTGTAAACTATGGGAGTCAGTTGTAGCCTACTAGGCTTCATTAGCCTACTATAATATTGAAGGTAAAAATCAACTGATTTGTATCTATACAAACACTTAAATTACACTTTTATTTATTTTTATAATAATAAAGTTATATGAAATATAAACATTTAAATGGTGGCTGCCATAAAATGGTGGCTGACTTGCCAGATTTATTCAAACATGCATTAAATATCGAAGAACATTAAAAATTATAATGAATATGTAATATGGTGCATATATTTAGCAAAATGCTTCTCTTTAGAGTTAATATTTCTAGCCGACTAACGAGTTTATGGTCACATATGGTTTTTCTGAGGTAAATGTGACGTTACATGACATTGTTTACAAGTTGTTTTACTGACGTCTTTCCACGGTTGAAACACTGATTGAGCGATTCCATGTGACATGATACGGATTGCGATAAGTTGTACTCTATCTTTTAACAAACTTTCAGACGTTCATTTATGTTTATTTCGTGCTGTAACTGGTATTATTAAGGCGGAAGAGAAGATCATGTGCGCTCCGCGCTGCTGCTTCTCTTGAGCTGAACTGAGCCAGAGCGATCTCACGCCACAGCGCCAAAACGGTATTTATGTTTTTGAATTTCGTAAGAAAATTCAAAAACAAGACCGGCAAGACCGTTTTGTGTTTGAGGGCCCCCAAGTTGTGTTTTACTGTAACTTCAGAAGCTCCAGACACATGAGCAAAAGCGCCAATCTCATTGGTCGGATAGTTTTTGACTAACTAAAAAAAACGAACCCGAGGCGTTTTTAAAAAAAATGACGTTTTTACGCGTGGCGTTTTTCGCGTCGGTGTGCACACTCACATTGGCGCCCTTTGTTTAGTCACGAGGCATTAAACGTCGGCGAATATCGCGCGCGAAATTCGTCCCGGTGTGAACAGGCCTTAATAGTCAGTCCTCAGTGTGGAAGCTAGGGATGGGCATTATTAATCGACGATCGATAATTGATCATTAAGAATTTCGTCGATCATGTTAATTTGTTATCGATAAAACTAAAAAAAAAAAAAAAAAAAAAAAAAAAAAAAAATCCTTTCCTCTAAATCCTCGCTTGCCTGGCTTTTGCTACTCCGAGCTATGTCTGAACTTTGTATTTTGAGCACTTCTTGCGTTGCTTTTGCCTCTTCACGATGACTCGCTTGGTTTAGTCCTCAGTTGTAAGTCGCTTTGGATAAAAGCGTCTGCTAAATGACTAAATGTAAATGTAAATGTAATATGGTTGCGTTGCGTAATGTGAGCCTTGAAGCAATGAACCGCTGGATTGCACCACTGCAGACGGGTGGAAAGTGAACGGAATAAGTTGTTTCCCGGGCTGGTCAAGTTAGCGCAGAGGTACCTGTGCATCCCGGCAACGTCAGTCCCCTCAGAGCGGGTGTTTTCGGCGGCTGGACTGAAGAGTTTGTTTACACTCGACCTCGACGCGTCCGCACAAGCACGAGCAAAGGTGCGCGAGCCAAAAATGACGTCATTGCGGTATTCGGCGTTTTACAGGCGAGCGCGTGGAGTATAAACGCCTCGTCCGTTTGCGGAGAATCGCGCTGCAGAGCCAGGCAAAAGTATAAACGAGGCTTGACGGTCACCATGTTGCGGTCGCGTCTGACCCCAGGCCCAGTCCATGTCATCAACATGCTTATCTTTCTCAACAAAAATCAGTAGACTGGTGCAGAAGTTTTATGTGAGTTAATAGATATTTTTTTTGAGGCTTTGTTAAGTAGCCTAATTTGTTGCTAGGTAGGCTAATCTCTCTCACACTCTTTCTCGACTTCGTACCTTGGATAGTTTTGAGTTACATTGAGTATTATTATGTTTTTGGTTAAGTTATTGTTTAACATGATTTTTTTTATTATTATTTTGGAACAAACGATCGGGTCTCTGTTTGAGGACGCCAACTCGCAGCTGCAGGTTTTGTTGCTTTTTAGAGCACCGCAGCGCATATTTCAAGTTTAGCCGAATGTCCAGTTTAACTGCCGCAAGTTAATTATCTTGTAATAAAGATCTCATCGAGGAAAAACACGCTGTATTTTTGTATTTTCATTGCATTTTTAATTTATAAAAAGTTAAATAAATAATTAATTTTAATATATAAAAAATATTAATGATTAATCGATAGTCGATCGTTAATTCTCCCGACGATCGACTAAGAAAATTTAATCGAATGCCCATCCCTAGTGGAAGCATTTTGTTAAAATTGATAACGGGAAAAAGGTTGAATGCAAAGTTTGCAAGCAACAGTTCTCTTACGAGAGTATCTCTCGTACTGTGTAATAGCTTTACGCTAGGGGAAAAACTCTTTTCCACGAGATATTGAAGCCAAAAATTATCCTTAATTTTTTATTAATGTAAAACGCTTTGCAGCAGCAAGCAGACATAGGCGAAACAGCTCGCGCGCCTATTGGTTGCTCTTGCGGCAAATGCAGCAGCCTATCGAGAGAGACTCTGCGTGACGCAATGACCAATGGGGGCAATTCGCGCCCATATCGTCACGTCCCGCCAGAAAGGGCGTGGTCTCACCCTATAAATATGCTCGTTAGGCTGGTACAAGCTGATTTTTATCTCTTCAGCAACGCACACGCATCGCTGGATCCGGAGTGAGAAGCCGCGCCGTCGAAGCAAGCCTTTCAGCGGGACGAGCTCTGGAGTCGCTGGCCTCGCCGCCTTCAACTGCCATACCTGCTGCGCTTTCCGGCGTTCTATATCCTTTTATACTCTGTGTATCTTTACTCTGCTGAGAGTGTTTGCTCGCTTACTTGACGCGACTCACACTTCTCTTCACAAAAGAGCTGCGTCTTTTTAAAGATGCCATCCTGTGGCTCGTGCCGCGCCCCGCTCAGCGACGGAGACCGGCACGTCATCTGTGTTTCCTGCCTGGGTGAGGATCACGCGGCTCTCGCGCTCGCTGACGGCGGATGCCCTCATTGCGAGCTTTTGCCTATGGTGACTGAGGACTCGCCTGGCATCATTCTCCGAGCCTTCACCACAGCCCGCCGTGGTCCCGCGCCGCAAGAAGCGCCGCGCCCAGCGCGCACCCGACTCGCCGGCTTCGCTCGAGTCACTCACTGACGGACAACGGCCGCCGCCTGCCGCCGCGTCCGTCCACGAGTTCGACGAACCCACCGAGGCGTGTTCTCTTCTGGCATCCGATAGCGAGGATTGGGCGAGCTCCGTGGACCTCCCCTCCGCTAGCGTTCCCCGCCAGACCACTGGTAAGAGAACCGGCATTGAGACTGAGCTGATGCGTCTGCTCTCTCAGGCCGTGGAAAGCATCGGCCTCGATTGGGAGGCGCCCGCGCAACCGCCGCGCAACAGGCGAGCTCTGTGGACCTCCGCCTTCTGTCCGCGAGTCGTCAAGGAAACGGGCCAGCATCAAGACCGCAAGCCCTAAAACCGCGGCTAGCTTTCTTTACGTTATAAGAAATCTACCCCGCCCCCCATGGGCGTGCGTCACCGGCAAATGAGAAAAGAGTGTGTTTTAGTCCCCGCCGAGGCCGGACTAATCTCCATTTCTCAAACATTTCTCAGCTCCTAGTTTGAGCGGCTGAAAATGTCATTATTGCAGCAATGAGCCTGTTGTATAACACGCACACCTGCATACAAACGCCGACACACACAAAACTGTGATGACGCTCTCTTATCTGCTTGCGCTAGTGTAGTTCTCCCTGTGGCCCAGTGGCGGAACCCGAAGCTTTCACGCGAGAGACCCGTGTTCGATCCCGGCTCTCGCAGCAGATAAAAATTTAGTCTCGCCGCGGCCAGACTTCCACCGAAACTTTTCGCTCGTTCAGTTCCAGAAAATGCGACTGTTCCAGTGTATTTTGCAGTAAACAAGCTGGTACCACGGCCCGCTTGCCTGCACATAAAGGCCGTTTCCACGGCGACCCAGAAAAATCATGTAATCATTGTATTTCTGGTTTTCCGGCCACAGCCGATGGTGTTATAAGTGTAATAAAATGCTCACAGCCCAGTGTTCATTTCTACACACAAACACAGCCCGCCACGGTACAGGGCTCGCACAAATGAAATCGACGCATGTCAATTGTGCATTAAATGTAGTGAATGTGCCCACAACCCAGTGCCCACAAACACTACCACGGTTTCTGTAAAACGAAACCAACACAAGTCTTCCTAGCCTCCTACGAAATCGACGGTGTTTCAGTCTCGCCGTGGCCAGACTTCCACTGAAATTTTCGCTCGTTCAGTTCCAGAAAATGTGACTGTTCCAGTGCATTTTGCAGTAAGCAAGCCAGTACCATGCCCGCTTGCCTGCACACAAATGCTGTTCCCACGGCGACCCAGATAAATCACATAAATGGTGTATTTTCTGGTATTCCGGCCACAGCCGATGGTGTTATGAGTGTATTGAAAATGCCTACGACCCAGGGCTCATTTCTACACACAAACACAGCCCGCAAAAATGCAGGGCTCGCACAAACAAAATCGCCTCATGTCGATTGTGCACTAAATGTAGTGAATGTGCCTACGTCTCAGTGCCCACAAACACTACACACCACATGTCCCACGGGTTCTGTGAAAACGAAACCAACACGCATTCAGTCAGCTCAGGCCGAAGGTGTTTTTCAGTGCAGTAAATGTGCCCGCTGTCCTGCGCCCACATTCACTCACAGACATGTTAAGCCCCACGGGGCTCGCCCCGCTCTCTCTCCCTCAGCAAACTGCTATAAGGGTTTTGAGCGCGGCCAGGCTGCCCGCCGCGATCTGCGCGCCCCCCGCCTCACACACTGTAAACACAGTGTCTGCGTTACAGCACGCCGGAGCTCTCTTGCCGTCACTATGTCTCGGCCAGAGCCCAGATCTCATTCTACCCCTAGCTATTCACCCGAAAGTGTGGGCACAGCTTCCTGGGGTATCAGAATGGGGGCTGAACACTATAAAAAGAGGCTATTCGCTACAGTTCGCTCGACGTCCCCGCCGTTATACGGCGCGCGTCGAGACGACGGTGGAAAACGAAGTATCTCATCTACTTCGAGCCGAGATAGCGAAACTACTGAGCAAAGGTGCTATAGAACCTTTATCTCAAGCTCAGAGCAAAGGGGGCCTACACAGCTGATATTTTCTGGTACCGAAAAAAGATGGAGGTCTCAGACCCATTTTAGATCTGCGACAGCTGAACAGAGCGCTTGTGAAGCGCCAGTTCAGAATGCTTACGACCAGGAAAATCCTCGCGCAAGTGCGCCACGGGGACTGGTTTATGTCAATAGATCTGAAAGACGCCTATTTCCAAATACAAATAGCGTCCCATCACAGGCGATTCTTGAGATTCGCTTTCGAGGGCCAGGCATATCAATACACAGTCCTGCCGTTCAGCCTGTCCCTAGCACCTCGTACATTCACGAAGTGCATGGACGCGGCGCTCGCACCCCTGAGACTTCAGGGCATGCGAGTCCTGAACTACTTGGATGATTGGCTGATTCTAGCTCGATCACGATCGGAGCTCATAGAACACAGGGCCGCATTACTCGAACACCTCGAGGAGCTGGGCCTCACAGTCAATTGGGCGAAGAGCTCACTGTCTTCCCAGTCAGAAAATTTCCTTTCTGGGAACAGTGTTAGACTCGCTATCCATGACGGCACGCCTGTCACCAGAGCGCGGACTAAATATTCAGCGCGTCGCGAAATCCTTCCGCCACGGCTCGATAGTTCCGCTCAAAAGGTTTCAGAAAATGCTGGGGCTGATGGCCTCAGCGGCCTCTGTACTCCAGTGGGGCTTGCTTCGCATGCGCCCACTGCAGATGTGGCTGAAAGCGCGGGTTCCACCCAGGGCATGGACAGCGGGTCTGTTTCGCCTCAGGGTCAACCTACAGTGTGTTTCAGCTCTGGAACCTTGGAAAATAACCGACTGGTATCAGTCAGGTGTGAGTCTGGGGACCGCTTCGAGTGTGAAGGTGGTGTCTACGGACGCCTCCACCTCAGGGTGGGTAGCGCTGCTCGAGGGCAGACCGCTAGCTGGCCTGTGGTCAGAACGGGAAAAGCTCCTTCACATAAACTGCTTGGAGATGATAGCAGTCGACAAAGCGCTACGGCGTTTTTGTCCCCAGGTAACAGGCCACCACGTCTTGGTCCGGTCGGACAACATGTCAGTGGTGGCATACATAAATCGCCAGGGCGGCGTCAGGTCACGAAACCTTCACAGGCTGACGGAACGCCTCCTGGTCTGGGCTCAGCACAGCCTGCTCTCACTGAGAGCAGCGCACGTGCCTGGTCACCTGAATGTGGGACCAGACAGACTGTCCAGGAACAATGTTCCAGCAGGGGAATGGTCGCTGCACCCGCAGACGGTCCAGCTGCTGTGGAAAACGTTCGGCAGAGCACAGGTGGACCTATTCGCGTCCCACGAAAACGCTCATTGCCTGGAGTTTTTCTCGAAAAGCAAGGACGCGCTGGCTCATGTTTGGCCCCGCTGCCCCCTATATGCTTTTCCTCCTGTCTCGCTCCTGCCTCAGGTGTTGGAACGAATCAGGGAGAACGGATGCCCAGTGCTGCTCGTAGCTCCGCTCTGGACAAACCAGACGTGGTTCCCTGCCCTGATGCAGCTGACCAGCACTGCCCCATGGCCTGTACCATTGAGGAGAGACCTCCTCTCTCAGGCGGAGGGCTCGATTTGGCACCCTCGCCCTGAGTTGTGGTCCCTGCACGCATGGGCCATCAACGGGTACCCGCTAGCCTCCCAGAAGGAGTGTTAAACACGATCGCGCAGGCTAGAGCTCCGTCTACCAGGCGGCTCTACTCCTCGAAATGGTCTGTTTTCTCTGCATGGTGTCAAGCTCAGAGCTTTTCACCTGTGGAATGCGGGGTTTCGGAAGTGCTTTCCTTCCTTCAAGAGCTACTGGATAAGGGCAGGACCCCATCCACACTCAAAGTATATGTGGCGGCCATAGCAACGTTTGCAAAACCGGTGTCTGGCCAGTCGCTGGGGAAAAACGACTTAGTCGTGCGTTTCCTTAGGGGAGCTCGGAGGCTGAACCCTCCCAGGCCCCCTTCAGTCCCGACGTGGGACCTTTCCACGGTCCTGGAGGCCATGAAAGGCGCCCCGTTCGAGCCAATCCAGCTGGTGGACATGAAACACCTGTCGTTCAAAACAGTGTTTCTCATGGCTCTCGCTTCAGTGAAGCGCATAGGGGACTTGCAGGCGTTTTCAGTAAGCGCGTCGTGTATGGAGTTTGGGCCTAATGACTCGAAGGTCATTCTCAAACCTAAGCACGGGTATGTCCCGAAATCCCTCAATACACCGTTTAGGGCCCAGGTAATTTCCCTGTCCGCCCTTCCGGTTCTCAGTGAGGAGGAGGACGCGAGTCTCCTTTGCCCCGTCAGGGCATTGAGAGCTTATGTGTCACGCTCGTCTGTTTTCAGACAGACGGAGCAGCTTTTCGTTTTGTTTGGCGGGCGTTCCAAGGGACTCGCCGCCTCAAAACAGAGCCTATCCAGATGGATAGTGGATGCCATTGCGCTCGCTTACTCTGCAAAGGGCCTACAGTGCCCCTTGGGTGTCAGAGCGCACTCCACGAGAGGCGTGGCCTCTTCGTGGGCTTGGTCGAGCGGGGTTTCCCTGCAAGATATCTGTACGGCCGCGGGCTGGGCCTCGCCGTCTACATTTATAAAATACTATAACCTGGAGGTACCCGCCTTACAAGCTAAGCTTTTGGCGGTCTAAAATTCAGTGCTATCTGCCCCGCTGTGCGGCCCAGATGCTGAGTTTACTGCAGCCCCATGAGTGTTGACACACGTATGGCCACCCAGATCAGGCTGAAAGCTTTCACCCTGGCTGCGCGTTTTATTGTCATATGATAGCCCCGCTGGGTGCTTTTTTATAGGGAATGACGCTTCCAGCCTCTCTTCCTCCACTCTATGTGAGTTTATGGTGATTATGCACTACATGAGCCCTGGGCTTCGGCCCTTGGGACTTTGGTGTTGGATCCCTGTACGCACGGCGTGTTGCATTGTGTTCCCCTAGCGTAAAGCTATTACGCAGTACGAGAGATACTCTCGTAAGAGAACGTACTCGGTTACTAACGTAACCTCGGTTCTCTCTAGAGAGGGAACGAGTACTGCGTATCTTGCCGTGCTTGGAATACGCTCTGGTTCGCTTCAGCGATAAAAACCAGCTTGTACCAGCCTAACGAGCATATTTATAGGGTGAGACCACGCCCTTTCTGGCGGGACGTGACGATATGGGCGCGAATTGCCCCCATTGGTCATTACGTCACGCAGAGTCTCTCTCGATAGGCTGCTGCATTTGCCGCAAGAGCAACCAATAGGCGCGCGAGCTGTTTCGCCTATGTCTGCTTGCTGCTGCAAAGCGTTTTACATTAATAAAAAATTAAGGATAATTTTTGGCTTCAATATCTCGTGGAAAAGAGTTTTTCCCCTAGCGTAAAGCTATTACACAGTACTCGTTCCCTCTCTAGAGAGAACCGAGGTTACGTTAGTAACCGAGTACGTTTTCCACAGCTCGACGACAAACATGACATATCATCTAAAAATGGTAAGCTCACTTGTCTGCATTAGCTTGCCCTGTCTGTTTTGAGTAGGCTATATGAACATATCAGAATTTGCATATTTCAATGTTTTAGTGTGATAACCTAACTTTTTAATTTTTTATTTGGAGCCTAATGCGCAATTGCGCTGTGCCGACTGTTTGTGCTAGTTTTGAGTCTAAGATGCTTTATTTTTCAGTTATGCACTTTATTTAGTTTCTGCTCTTGATCTGGTTTGTTTAATAAATATAATTTTTTTATTGAAGTGGACGTGCCTTTTGTGTTTATTAAGAATAAAAGCTTTAAGTTAATAGTCTATTCGTGTCTCAGCCGCAAAGCTGATATGTTCAGCCTCGCTCTGTGCGAAGGGACATGCACAGAGCGGCTGAAATGATAGTGTCTGACAGTTATAACTTATAACATGTGACAAAAATAATTATCTAAATTATGTTGCATATTCCTCAACAGTTCTTGTGATGATATCACTAGTTGACAACATAGTACTATTTTCGGAAATCATAGGCTATGATATTGTGCAGGTGCACGTGATGCAACGCTGTCAGAGCCGACAGACTCGTGTGTCAGACTCATTTCAGTGCAAAATAATTAGGTCAAAAACGATTTAATATACTGCAAATAGCCTACTAGTTTATTATGTTTATTTATAATTCATTTAGGTGGACAACAAGGCTACTAAGTACTGCGCACTGTGCGCAGCTAATTAATTTAACGTTTTTCTTCTATCGTCATTTTTAGTCGATTTTTAATCGCAAATTTCAGGACTTCAGTCGACCAAGATTTTCTTTGGTTGAGTACAGCCCTACTAGAATGTTAAAAAAATATATATATATTATTGTTGCAGCACCTCTTGTCCCAGTCTATCAGTAACACTCTGTTTTGTTCTGGTCTCTATGAAGCACCACCTTCCAAAAATCACAATTTGCTCTGATTGGTTGTCACACCCCTTACCATAACTGCAAGTTTCAACACACTACTAATGCAACTCAACCAGGCCTGATCCCTTTTGCTGTGTAATCCCTTGGGCGGAAATTGTTTAAATGAGGGATATTGTGACGTGTACTTCCCTGGAAGAAAACTCAAGACCACAATCAAGGGGTTTCAGGGAGCAGAAACCACACTTACTGATATAGAGAATAACTTTCTTTGGAGTGACTTTGTAACTTTGCAGACCTTTTTCATGCTCATTACACACTAAAGAAAGTTGAACATGTAAAAAAAAAGCATAATTGGTCCTCTTTAATAAACAAAGTTTGCGTGCATTGACAGATCAGTGTACCTGAAGGGTGGCAAAAAGCACTTTAGAGTCTTTATGGTCTAGAAACAGCACTAGTCCGGGAAGGCAACCCTGGTCCTGAACAATCGCCTCCCGATTCTGTGGTTCTGATGCCAAGTCCCGCAGCTGTGTGACTACTGATAATGCGTCCATCATTTTTGTGGATACCTGAAACACCAAGGGATGAAGACAAAGCATTTAAAACATCTGATAACATAGATCGCCTTTTAAAAGTTGATCCTATACTTTCATTTATTCAAAACGGATCTCTTTGTTTTCTCACTGATTTTTATGTATTGTGATCATAACTTTTAATTTTAATAGTACATTAATAATAGACCCTTTAAATAGTATTATGTACTAAATATGGTGGCTTTGGGCGCATTAAACCATGTTTTTGTGTGTTTTATTCTATAGAGCTTTGACAAACATCTTTCAGAAAGGGCAACAGCTTCGGTCATGTGACCATTGACACAATTGTATTTTCTGCATTTTTAACCATGTGTAAAATACATATTTTAAGTCCTTCTCAAAAGCAATTTTGGTCACAAGTGGAATTAAAATAGTTAACAGAAAACATGTAATTACAACACAAAAGCTGAAGATACTAAGAATCGCGAGACAATCAGTTCCTTATACAGTAACGTTAACGTTAGTTAGCATTATAGCTAACGTTACATAGCTGGAATTCAGATTCAGGTTTTGCGGAACTTTACATCTCTGTAATTGAAAGAAATTCTATTTTTATTCATTTTAACCTTCTTATATGTCATACTTTGTGCAATATGTTGATTATGAAACTATAAAATTACAGTGTACTCACCACTGCCGTTACTTTTAACAACGCTCAGTCACACACACAAAAAACAAAACTTCCCACTGCTTCTGTTCAAACAAAACGATTGGTCGAAGGAGCTGACGACATTTCTAAATCGTTCAAGCTGATTGGCTACGGGCTCTTACCCGCCTCTCCGGACCAATCACAAACGCTCTCAAGCAAAGAGCTTTATTTGAGTTTACCTGCACGGAAAGCGTGATACAAGAGGTAAAGTGAATATTAGGCGTATCTTTGTAAATATAACCGTCATTTTATTATTAATACATGCATAGGTGTATTAATTAGATTGACGCGCAGATTAACGTATAGGTTTGACATACGCGTGTGTTCTCACGCACTCAGTGGTAGGATAGTGGCTGATGCTGATAAGTAATTAGTGCTGTAGTAGTTAATTACGCTTCTTTAGCATTTATGCCGTTCGTTTTTCCTCCTTATTTCTACTAACGTTGAACGTTTTAACGGCGTTTTGATGGCATTGAATGGAATGCAGCTGATTTGATCCCTCAGGTCACGTGGAGAAGTTTGCTGCAGTGTGTGTTGGTTCCGTTGGTTCATCTGTCAGCAGAAATCCAGCGTGGAAAACACCAGGATACTGTCAATGTCTCTGCTGGAAGACATCGTTGATCTACTGAGATGTGTCCTGGAATATTTTGGAGTGCCACCTGAAATGGTAAATATGATAATTCATTTAGTGTGACTATTTGCTCATAAACAACTCAATAAACGTGATGTTACATGCTCATTAAATGTAAGTTATAAATGCATCTTTTTAACAGTAACGTTACATCTTGAACACTGTTGTTGTAGTTGGTTCCAGTGTGGGACAGTACACATTGTGGACAGTACCGCAGCATAGTCCGTATGATTGGGACAAACCTTCCTCTCTATCCTCACCCACGGCTGCGGTTCCAGGTACTGTCTTTGAGAAAATGTGTGTTATGTGTTATTAAAGATCCACATTTTTTTTTTCCCCTAATTTTGAGAACGTTTCGAAAAAGTTAATTAAATAATCTACACTCACATCAGTGTTATTTTAGTATTATTTATATTGTGTTTATTAATATTTTGTATTAGTTTTTATATTTTTAGGTTTCATCCTTATTTTAGTTTTAGTATTTTATGTGCTTTTGTTATTTCAATTTTTTTATCTTTTATTTTATTTCTTTTTTTTAATTACTAAAACCAATTTGTAATAGTTTTTAATCAACAACATCAACTCACACAAGATAAAAACTAATTCATCTAATAGGAAAAAGCAGCTTTTGGACATTTGTTGAAAGCACAAAAACAATAAAAATGTGTATACAGCAAGTACACCTTTAACTTATATTTTATAGGGTTTTTTTTTATCCCAAAGGTGCTATTTAGCTGTTATTAAAATCAAATAAACTGTTTTTGCATATCGGAGAAAATATAGGCCTATAACATAAAGTATATCTTTTATAACTGGCTCATTTTGTAACACAAGCATAAAGCATAGGTACAGGCCAGGATATTACATGCATGTGTTCACTGGTATAAATTGTTAATGGTCTCTTCGCATGTTAAAGGCTTTGAAGGACTTAAGTGCACCTTCACTAATGTTCTGATTCTATGTTTCTAGATTCCTCTGCAGACATTCAATAGACAAGGGTATATTGATGTGTCAGTGGAAACGCCAGCCATTCCTACATTAGCGGATGTGCTTTGGCTGGTGGAGGATGAAGGAGACAGCCACACTAAATTCAGGTAGTCACACATCAGCAGCTGTATAAACACAAAGTTGTTTATTAATAGAGTGTATGAGTGCTAAATTTAGTTCTGAACATAAGTTTAGCCTGTTATGAGATTTCTTGATGGATTCTGGTCTTCACAAGAGTGTGTATACCGTAAGTTTTGTTTTGTGGAGAAAGTTCAGTGTCATCATGCCTTTCCATGTTTATAACAGAACTGCCGTCCCTCTGAGGAAACACTGTGTACAACAAGGTTTTGAGATTCCGTCATTGGGGCGTGAACGTTCGCTGTCCGTGTCTGTTCCGGCTCAGAGGAGAGGCAGGGTGCTGGAGCAGGACACCCAGCCAGAAGCCCTGCAGAAGATCTCAGCTCTGGAAGAGGAACTGCAGAAACTACGAGCACAGATCGCCATGATAGTCACAGTTTCAGCAGGTACCGTATGCTGTATGCCAATGCTGTGACTGACAGTTTGTTAGAGATTCTGTAAATGCAAAAATCTCATAAAATAAAAAGGCTATCTGTGGTGGCTACCAGTTATATTTTTAGCCACAAACCCAAATTGACTGAGAAAAGATTGTAATTTTTATTTCTGTTTATAGTGCTTAAGGGGGTCCAAAGTTGGAAATTCTGACTGTTGTGTTCTTAGCTGTATGTAGGTTCTCAACCTTTTTGACTCAAAGGTCCAATACAATATTCAAAGGACCCCCGAATAGATATTTTCGGTTTTGTCTGCTGTAATTATGACAAAGCTGCTTATTAACAGAAAACTAAGAATATTGATTTAATCAAATTAAAAGATATGATTTTAGTATCCAGGGTTTTTATGTGCTTTTTAGCATTTTAATTTAGCATGAAAGTTGCTCTGAAATCTATTCATAATAATTTAATTAATTTTTATTTTATTTTGGTTTTATAAATATAGTAATTGTTTAAAGTATTTTTGTATTCATTTGATTATTACAATAATTTATTAATTTAAATACTTGGAGACTGTAAGTCTACTGGTGTCGCTCTTGCAATTCTATGGCAAAAACAAGTAACAACAAAATAATTTCAGGCTGATCTTGATTATGTGAATCCGTGACTGTGACAATGTCATTCAGGCATTACAAAAAAATGATTGAAGGATACAGCAGTTAAAACTACATTTAACCCCTTAGAAATCTTGCATCCCGTGGAAGTAGCATAGCTCCATTGCTCATTTCACATATGAATGGGGTGTTTCTTAAAGGGACAGCAAAAAATAATTAAGGGCTAGAGAGTCTAAATTGACTGTTTTTGGAGCAAATAATCACTTGACTAGTGGAACGCAGAGGAAAAATAAAATGACTAAAAATGTATGATATATAACCCCTTTAATGCTTCACTTTGATACCTTGTAATAAAATAAAAAATATTGCTTCTAATAATAATATTCGATAGTCGGATTGAATGGGGAAAATGTTTTCCTTCTTTTTTTTTGTCCTAAGCTAATTGCATGCCTGAATGAATTGATTAATATTAGTGGACGTCAGGGACTAAATAAAATTATTATTATTAATTTTTCCAGGCCGTGCTGTTCTTCCAGCTGATCCTGGCACTCCATGCTCTACTCTACCTATTCCTATCCTCACTTCCACTCCTGTCTGTCCTCTTCCACCACCTCCACCCCCACTTCCTCCTCCGGCTATGGCCATCTGCGCGGAGGGGTCCGTGTCGGAGGTGATTCGACAAAGACAGGCAGCAAAAAGGGAAAAGCTTGCACAGTGTGATCCATCTCCGGGTACAGCGCCTGCCGCCCTGCCCTCCATGTTAGAGGTGCTGCGAGACCTGAATCAGGTCAAACTGCGTTCTGTCGAGAGGTATGAATCTAGCAGCTTTAATTTCGAAGCACGTCTAAGTTTAAAGATCAGTACTGAATGTGGGTTTGTATTTGTAGATCTCCAGGTGGAACTCCAGTAAGGAGTCGGAGGAGTAAAGGCGTAGCATGTTCATCTGACCCTGCAGCTCTCATCGCCGAAGCACTGAAAAAGAAGTTTGCACACAGAAAGAGAGACGATTCGTTTGGTAAAGAGAACCGCTCAGCTGAGCCCTCTCCTTTTAGCAGTCCAGACACTCCCCGGGTAGGTGGTCTTCCTCTCTTCCTCAAACAGGCAAAATAACACACCTCCTGTACCACTGTCATCTGAAATAAATGTTAAAGTACTCGATAAATAAAACAGCTGAGTATTTGGTGGTACAGGGGAAGGATGAAATGAGATATTTGTCAGATGGCGTCATTAGCTGTTACATCATATACAGTTTGTCAACATAACGCACAGTCTGTCAAATTAACAATATGGACTTGATGTAATCATGTGTAAACCAACAAATCAAACCGCAAGGTATCATCCAAACTGCCATTGTACCTATTGAATTCATTTACGTGCACAATCTTACACCGATTATACTTAATAACTTGACAAGTTGTAAGTTCATGTAAATCACTTAAATGCAGCTTTTAACAGATAAAAGTTAACGGTTTAGGGTAAAAAAGAAATGCAAAAGCTGTGATTAATTAAATTTGGTGTGTGTTTCAGAGTGAAGCGCGGCACTGTGTTCTTTTACACGCAAGCGTCTTATGATCCAGTGTTTTCAATGGCTCAAACCAAGTCTGTTCACAGTAAATGCCGCTAGATGCTAATTCATATCTGCATCTGCTCTGAGTTTGGGTCACTTATTGTGTGCATTTGGGAAAGCAGTATGCGCCGACCATCTTCCCAAAATTGTAATAAGCACTTGTAAACCGGCTGTTGTCAACAAAAGAGAACCTGCGGTTTTCTTGCATTGTCTTGCATCTGTGTGTTGTTGTGCATGTACACGCACTCATTGCTGTCGCTTCCGAGTAGTAAACTCCTTAGATTAGAGATAAGCACATTTATTGCAGGTTTGTGGAGGTGGGATTGGAGTTTCTGAGTGCCAGGAAAAGAAAACCATAGTTACCCAACCTGAGAAATTGACGCTAAACTAGCAGGAAGCAGGATTGATGCTGTATTTTTGAGTGCAATAATAGCAGTACATGTCTCATTTGAACCACTAGGGGAAGTGTGTCTGTCCAGAAACTTAATAGTGTTACATTTAGCCCAGCAGAGGGCAACATTTCATCACAGTGCAGCAGCCGGCGCATCAGCATTGATTGGCAGAATCTAAAAAGTTTAATTATGAAAAAAAAAAAAATTCCTATTAAAGTGATAGTTCACCCAAAAATTTAAATTCTGTCATCATTTACTCACCCTCAAGTTGTTCCAAACCTGAATGAATTTCTTTCTTCTGCTGAACACAAAAGATATTTTGAAGAATGTCGGTAACCAAACAGTTGATGGGCTCCATTGACTTCCGCAGTATTTTTCCCATACTATGGAAGTCAATGTATTCTGTGTTCAGCAGAAGAAATAAATCCATACAGGTTTAAAACAACTTGAGGGTGAGTAAATGATGAAATAATTTTCATTTTAGGGGTGAACTATCACTTTAATAGCAGTTTATGAGCACTAATGATTAAATTAAGCTCTTTAATGCTCAGATCTTTCTGAAACACTGGTGATCTTCCGTAAATGAGGAGACTTTCTTCACCATTTTCCAAATCTTTCCTACACTTGTGTTGGTGTAGCACTATTACACAATACTTGGACTGAACCCTTGACGTTTTGCTGTAAAATCTAGTTGAGAATGCAGTTTGATAATGCATTGTGTGCTGTTGTGACTTTAGTGTCGTATTGGTTTACAGATTCTCCATCACACCAGACGCAGCCAAGGACGCATTCACCTTTGACCCTTGACCCTTGTCTTCCATAATCAAAGTTGTCATGGACTGATGTGACGGACAGATTTCTTTTCAATGTATGTCTCTTTTTTTCCTTTTCCCCTTTCTCTCTGAATTTATCACATTGCCCGCCTCCTGAAAACACTGTGCATGTTTTTGAGATTTTTACGCAGGCATTGTAACTTTTGCACATGCTTATTTTTATTTGTAAATATTATATACAAATGACTTCTGAATGACTAAATCAGGTATTGATACAGGATGCAGGTAATTATGTCACGAGATGCTAAAAACTCAGTTTCTTTCAGCCACAAATGTGGTATTTAAATATGGTTTGATCTATGCAATGCCTCTTTTTATATTTTTATATTTTATTTAAAGCCTAGTTGGACAAACCAAGTTCTCAAAACAACTTACCAGTGATGTTTTAAGTTTAAAAAAATGGTACCTATTTTGCTAATAATTCGTTCATCCATGTGTCTGCTGTATTTTCATCCTCTCCTACAAACTGTTTATGCAGTATCACTATCAGAAGCAATAAACAAGTTACATGCCTTTCAAAGTGTTGTCTTCCACCCGTCAAGTGTGTACTATTACACAAACTAGTTTATTACACAGGTCTCTGGAATATTTGATTCTGCGGGGCAATCACACCATTCTGCTGTCTGATATTTCCTAATATTCACCGTTATCCATGGCAACGTTGTAAATAATAAGTACATCTCTCATACAGGTAACTAAAATCAGTACTGTTTTCACATCTCTTGTATCAAACCTATGTTTCTGCAAGGGAACAAATTATAAAAATAAAAAACTTTTTCTCACAGTTCTGAGGGGGGGGGGGGGGGGGGGGGGGAGTCAGCTGACAATTGACTTTCTGTATATACTCACAATTTTTGCTTTTTTTTTTCTCTCACAATTGCAAGGTCATATTCTGACTTTTTTTCTTAGAATTGTCAGATTAAAAAATTGCAATTACCTTTTTAAATTTAATTTTATTCCCGAGCAGAAATGAGCTTCCATACAAACCTTGGACTTGCAATCTCTCGTTTCATAAAAATGTAATTGGCACTAATTTGCGTCTCAGTTTTCAACTGTAGTGAAAATGACCTCAGAGGACTTTAGTATTAATATTACTGTAATATTGTTACAGGGATAATAATAAGCAAGATGTGTAATGTAAGTGGGCAGCCATTAGTTATTGCAAAATAAACCCAACTGAGTCTTGTATCGCCCTGAAAGGGTATATGTTGTGATCATGATTGGCTAACTGTACATTATTTTAATAATTTTAATTGCTTATCTCATTTAAAAATGCTCATAAATAAACATTTAATATATATATATATATATAACATACATACATGCATGCATACAGTGGAGAAAATAATTATTTGATCCCCTGCTGATTTTGTAAGTTTGCCCACTTACAACGAAATGAAGGGTCAATCATTTTTATGGTAGGTTTATTTTAATGGATAGAGACAGAATATTAACAAACAAACAAAAATCCAGAAAAAACACATATGTAGGTTATAAATTGATTTGCATTTCAGTGAGAATTTGATCCCCAAGCAAAACATAATTTAGTTCTTGGTGGAGAAACCTTTGTTGGCAAGCACAGAGGTAAGACGTTTCTTGTAGTTCTTGTAGGTCTCCAGGTTTGCACACATCTCAGGGGGGATTTTGGTCCACTCCTCTTTACAGATCCTCTCTTAATCCTTAAGGTTTCTTTGCTGTCGCTTTGCAACTCGAAGTTTCAGCTCCCTCCACAGATTTTCTTTAGGATTAAGGTCCGGAGACTGACTAGGCCACTCCAAGACCTTAATGTGCTTCTTCTTGGGCCACTTCTTTGTTGCCTTGGTGGTATGTTTTGGGTCATTGTCATGCTGGAAGACCCATCCACGACCCATCTTCAGTGTTCTGGCTGAAAGAAGGAGGTTCTCGTCCAAGATTTTAAGGTACATGGCCCCGTCCATCAGCCCCTCAATATGGTGAAGTCGTCCTGCACCCTTAGAAGAGAAACATAATGTTTCCACTTCCATGCTTGACTGAGGGATGGTGTTCTTGGGGTCTTAGTCAGCATTTCTCTTCCTCCAAACAAGACGAGTTGATTTGATGCCAAGATTTTGGTCTCATCTGACCACTGTACTTTCTCCCAAGCCTTCTCTGAATCATTTAGATGTTCATTGGCAAACTTCAGACGGGCCTGTACAAGTGCCTTCTTGAGCAGGGGGACCTTGCGGGCGCTGCAGGATTTCAATCCATTGCGGTGTTGTTTGCTTGGTGACTGTGGTCCCAACTGCGTTGAGATCATTAACAAGTTCCTCCCGTGTAGTTCTGGGCTGATCTTGCATGGAGATCCAGGTCAAGGGCGATTGATGGTTATTTTGTATTTCTTTCATTTCCGAAAAATGGCACCAACAGTTGTCTCCTTCTCACCAAGCTTCTTGCTGATGGTCTTGTAGCCCATTCCAGCCTTGTGCAGGTCTACAATCTTGTCTCCCTGATGTCCTTTGACAGCTCTTTGGTCTTGTCCATGGTGGTGGAGAGGTTGGAATGGAAGATATAGATTCTGTGGACGGTTGTCTTTTATACACATAACGAGCTGACATTAGGAGTACTTTTTTAAAGTGACAGGACTAATCTGTGTTTCACATGGGCACATAACCAATCTGTGGGAGGCAGAATTCTTGCTGGTTGGTTGGGGATCAAATACTTAATTCACTCGATCAAATGCTAATCAATTTATAACCTGTTTTTTCTGGATTTTTTGATTGATATTCTGTCTCTATTCGTTAAAATAAACCTACCGTAAAAATGATAGACCCTTCATTTCTTTTTAAATGGGCAAACTTACAAAATCATCAGTGGATCAAATAATTATTTTCTATATATATATATATATATATATATAAATCTGTTATGAAAGTACTATCATATTCAAGACAAAGGCATACCACATAGACATAACACACTTAAAAAGGGCATTAAGTGAAAAAATGCATTAAACCCCCTGATAGTCACATGCATATTCATTTTCTTTTGGTATAAAACCACTGAATGTGCACAGTGTGTACCTTTGACCCTGACCGAACAACTTCCTCAAAGCAGTATGTGTTTACATTATTGTTTTCAGGCCCTATGTGTGTGGGTAGATGCTTGTTTGATGGAATAATTGCATCGTGTTTGTGTCTGTAAACCACATCCTTCCAATCACTAAAGGTTATCATGGGAGAGGATATGCTGGTCTACCGAGACAGGAAATGGTTACACGCTGAAAATCTGATTGATCCTTTGCTTCCGTCAGACGCGTTTTGATGTTAGCCTGACAGGAGGGTGTTCAGAGTGGAATATTGTAGTGTAAAGTCTCACCCCCACTGCTATATCTGGCATATGCTTTCTATTTTTGTTTATCTTCAGAAATGCACCTGGTCTAATGAGAAACTTGTGGACTAAATGTAATGCCCCCACGTTTCCGTAACACATGTGTGTCTGTTGTTAAGTTCGACAGAATTTGGCAGGAGGAGGATGATGATGCCCCCCCCCCCCCCCCCCCCCCCTAAATTGTTGTTAATACCACAAATAAAAAGTGTCAATGCTACCAGAGAGGAAATACGTTTTTCCTAGGCCCTGTGATTTTTAAATGATAACCCTGCCTGTGGCCTGTTGCATCCGTTAACTGCATCTTGTAGGTGGCTCTTTGCTTTCCTCTTAAGGATTTGAGCAATGTAAGATGGCTGAAGCATTTGGGGACACTTTATTATATTTATAAATTTGAGTTTTGGGTAACACTTTAGTTTATGGTCCAATTCTAACTATTATAGTTGCTTATTAGCATGCTTATTACTAGGATTTCGGCTGTATATTACTCCTTATAAAGCACATATTAATGCCTTTGTTCTGCATGACCTTTTTCTACATTCCTAATCCTACCCAATACCTAAATTTAACAACTACCTTACTAACTATTAATAAGCAGTAATTAGGAGTTTAAAGGGATACTCCGCTTTTTTTTTGGAAATAGGCTCATTTTACAACTCCCCCAGAGTTAAACTGTTGAGTTTTACCGTTTTTTACTCCGGTTCTGGCGGTACCACTTTTAGCATAGCTTAGCATACATCATTGAAGTGGACAAGCCCATTAGCATTTCTAAAAAAGAAAAAAAGACCAAAGAGTTTCGATATTTTTCCTATTTAAAACTTGACTCTTCTGTAGTTACATCGTGCACTAAGACGGACGGAAAATGTAAAGTTGCGATTTTCTAGGCTGATATTTCTAATCCTGTTCGAGTTTTGTCAAAATGGTACAAGATTGAGTTACGTTGTTACCTTTTAATCATGATTTTTAGGTCATAAATTTGTTAGTGTACTACTAAAACTTGACAAAATGAATAAAAAACAGATTTTTACACTTACAAAATTTGTAGTCTTTCTCTTCCATGCACTCATCAGCAGTAGTAGCATGTAGCAATTTTTTTTTATATATTGAGTATTTAATGCAATGTATATAATTTTTTAGATATTATGTTTATGGATGGATCACAATTTGTGTTAAGATTTAATGTACAAATAAAAGTACATACTGTATATTCCAATTTAATATGAGCACTTAACTGCATGTATAATAATAAAAAGTATAGAGTAAATAAAGATTGTTTCATGGAGGTTCTGTACTCGAGGACAACCTTCATGAACAAAAATGATTTAAAGAACCACATGAGGGCGCTTTAGGATTGCTGTCATCGTTTAATCAGAAATAACCCTGCAGAGACAGATCTCTAACTAACTGATGAACAGGACTAGTTTACAGAGAAAGGGAGAAAAAAACCTACAGTGCAGAGATGTGATAAGACTGGGGGAAAAAATAGGGCGAGAGTGTGAGGCCACGAAAGTTTATGAGTCTATGTCAATTTGAATTTGCATACTTGTATGAACTCATTTGCAATGCAAAGTTTTAAAGGAACACTACAATATGATTGGCTGCTTGATTGGTCACCTGACGCACTCTTTGTTCAATATTTTGAACATTTACCTATGTACCTGGGAGAATAATTCCTTGTGGAGGGTTTCTACACATCAGTTTGCAGATTGTTGTGTTTGTGTGTGTGTCTCCAGAGGTGTTTCTGTTTGAAAAGCTTGTGGAGGCCATGTTACTGAGAAGAAGCTAAACAACCAAAGGTCAGGGGTCACATTAAGGTATTTACAACACTGCAAGGCACTTGAACCTCAGACCTTGATGAAAGCCTTTTCATTATTAATATTTGAATCACTATATTTGTGGACCAACAGTAATTTTGAGGTTACAAAGTTGCACTCTAAAAATGGCTGGGCTACAAACAACTCAATTGGCAACCCAGCTCTGGGTAAATATTGGGTCAACTTACTAAAATGCTGAAACTAAACTACAGATTGTTTTTTGCCTGTACAGTAATTATTTTATATATACAAGTCAATTCAAACCTTAAGTTATTCCCAAAGTTCACCTCAGGACTTTTTCTCTCAGGACAGGAGACAAAATGACCGTTGACAGACCCATCCAGTTTTACATTTCAAACCAGCAGTGAGTTACTATGACCCAGCCGGCTGTGTAGTTTGTGAGGAAGTGCATCATTTCTACTGTCAGTGAAATATAACGTAACCCAGCAATGGGTTACACACAAAACTAACCCAACACTTTAAAAATAACCCAACAGGCAGACCCCAGTAACCCAGCAGACTGGGTTAAAAATAACCCAGCCATTTTTAGTGTTCATGTAACTTTTGACTTGCATTGTTAAAGAGCTCAGACTTCATGTAAGTTTTAACAGGAGGTGCAAATGACATGTTTAAAGTCATTGGACATAATCTGTTTTTATGTGTGCATGTTACACAAGCACTATTTACACCCAACACAAAGCCCCATGAGGCCCATTGTGACTAGTATGACCACATTTGCACTTGCACCTTTGTCAGGACTACACTTGACAGAAGTGATTTCTCTAGAACTAAATTCGTTTTAACGTTCACAACGTGAACTATAAGCATCGTGTGTGTGTAACCTCCTTTCTGGTACTTTCCCAGTGAGAGTCATTTGAGTTTTTAAATGAGTAAGCCAATGATTCTGGGAAAGAAAGGGTTAATTTTTCACTCCCCCATCTCTTTTTTCTCTCCTTTTCTCTTCCCTCTCTTTCTTTCTTTCTTTCTTCCGGTCACCCTGTCTCTTCCTGCTCTTTTCTTTCTGTTTCGTTCCGCCACTCTGTACTTTATTTAGACTTTTATACTAACTAGTATGCACATCTAGCCCTGACACACATACCCAAGTTTTATTTGTGGATAGTAGTTGTCTCAGTGTGTATGTTTAAATACTACTTTGTGCTTTTCACAGTCTCATGTATTTTTTATTAGCCCGTATAAACAGATGAAAGCACACCTGTCTCTATCACCTGCTCTTATAGCAATCATAAACATAATAGGCGTGTGTAAGAAAGAGAGAGCGGCTTTTTCTTAGCAGGCCGCTAAGTGTCATGGGTCAGCTGTTGTGTGTGTGATTTCCACACAAGGAGAGAGATGATAAATAAAAAAGGTGTTTCAATAAGATGAACCTGTAGGTTGAGTTGAGCTAGTTTGTCTGCTTTTCAGCTGTCTGCTTTAATTATTGTATTATTTTGGGTTTAATTAAAGTCACATATTAGGTCACAAGCAATACAATCTCCTTCTGTGAGTATACACTGACTCACAGTGATGACTAAAACGTTATGAATATGATTATGAAAACATTTCTTGTTTCAGTACATTTGTTTCTCATGGGTTCATGACAAATGTGTGGCATTACATTGAACTATAATGTTCAGATAACAGCTTAAAGGTGAGGTGTATTTTTTCGATGATAAAGTACTAGTTAAACTATCCTAGTTTATTACAAATGTAAGTAAGACATTTTTAAGTTGTTTGCTCTGGAACTATGTAAACAGTGTGCTAGCAAAACATTGCTACCTGCAACATGCTTATATGAGTGCAACAGTCCATTTCCGGAAGTAAAAATCCCATTCATTTTCTCCATCGGGGAATTGATTTTTAATAAGTTAACCTCCTTGATTTTAACTATGACTTACAATTGACCAGAAACTGACTAGCAAACCGGTGTATCAGCTGTTCTGAATTTATAGTTGATTAGAATGCTCTAGAACGTGCTAGAAGTTACCAGGAGCATTTAGAATGGGGCAGAAAATTGCATCTCCTTAGAATTTTGCAATAAGATCTGGGAAATGGATAATTTTGGAGATGGAACATTTTGTCAAAATGGAAGAAAAAAACACACTGTCTTACAGTCTTTGCCCACATTTTTGTGTTATATCCAGTCAGAAGATACCCATTCACCAAATAAAAATACACTAACTCAAAATTTGGCCTGGGTCTTGCCCTAAGCTCTGGAATAAGCTGCCCCAGAAAAATGGGGAAAATGCAGTACTCGAGGTCGGTGAAAACAATGGACGGGCACTGTTGCGTTCTATGGTGTGAGTTTGTGGTGGAACTATCTGTCTTCTATTTTTTTTTCTTACCAGTGGCTAGTTAGACACCTGTTTGAAAACAATCATTTGTACAAAATTTCTCTTTTACAGTTTTTCTGTCTGGAACTATGAGTGTTTTTTGCACGTGTTTCAGTCATTTGTGAGACTGAATGGTTTTGAATGAAAAGTGTGTGTGTGTTGGTAAAATAAACTTGGAGATGTCTAACCCTGGACTGACACAGGGAATATGCAATCTCATTTGACTTGCAAATCTCTATGCAAATGAGGACCCTGAGTAAGGGTGTGTCAAGGAGGTGGTCATATGTCTGCCAGTTGTGTATGTGTGTGTGGGGTTACGCTGAGAGAGAGAGAGAGAGAGAGAGGGAGGGTGAGTATGCATACGTTGTGAACGATGAGACATGGGACACACATACAGAATTAGAGTGCAGCGGTCCACAGCATTCTTGCGACATTATGTTCTCAGTTCCTTCCTAGGAATTCTTATTGAGAGATTGCTTGGAAGAACATTCCTGTCACCTTTCTTATTTTGCAAATGTGAAAATCCAACACATAGTGGTGTCACTGTTCATTATGTTGTTCAAACTTTTTTCCTGTTTTTCAATCTTTCTGTCTGGTCGAGTTTTTTTTTTTTTTTTTTTTTTTTAGCTTTCAAACTATTTTTTAAACCTTTTTCAAATTTTTCTTCAGATATCTTTTACTTGTACTTTGTTTGAACTTTTTCTAGAATTGTCTTTTCTTTTAAAAAAAACTTTTTAAAACATGTTACCTTTTTGAAGTTTTATTTAAAAACCTTTTTCTTTCAATATTTATTTAATCTCTCTTTTTAAACTTTAAAACTCTCTTTTTTTAGAACTTCAACCTTTCAGTTATTAATCTTATATTAATCTTTATATGTGGGGGAGAATCCAGACTAGGAGTTTAAACTACATGATAATTTATAAGTATTCCTATTAAGAAAAACCCAAACACACGTTCGATCATGTCTGTTTGAAACAACCAACTGTTCTCAAATGGCCTAGTGTAGTTAATAATAATTTCATTGTTCATTAACTAGTGTGTAGTGTTTTCTGGAGATCCGGATGATACAAATTGTTACGTATTTTGCTTAGTAGATCTGATGTGTGTTTTTGTGCTTGAGGCTATGTTTTATGGGTAGTTGTGTCTGGGAGGTTGAGGGGACAGACAGAGAATATGGAAAACTGGCTGCTGAGACCCCTGGCCTGATATCATCCAGAGAATTTAATTTGACTTGCAAATGTTATGCAAATAAGGAGACCTGTGACAAGGTGTGTCTAGGAGGCCATCAAGACATTGCCAGGTGTTTTTCAGAGTGGTAAAGAGTTACAGCATAATAGGGTGCTGAGGCAAATAAGGCCTGGTTTCACATTAAGCCAGGAGTCGGCCTAGTTCAATTAGGACATTTAAGTAGCTTTTATAAACGTGCCTTAGAAAAAAAAATTCTGGTGTGCATCTTGAGACAAACCAACAACACTGACATATTTTAAGAAATTTCAGTGCAAGCTGCTTTCAGTTAAAACAGCTCAAACATGCATTTTAGTCTGGGACTAATCTTAAGCCTTGTCTGTGAAAGTGGGGAATAAAGTCTTATTTGTATTTACTTATTTGCATTAGCTAACATGAACTAACAATGAGCAGTGGATTTATATAGCATTTATATTAGCAATTAAAGGGATGGTTCACACACACACAAAAAAAAAAAAAAAAAAATTATGCCATTACTCACCTACATGTCGTTCCAAACCTGTAATACTTTCATTCATCTTCAGAACACCAATGAAGATCTTTTGAATGATATCTGAGAGCTTTCTGTCTCTCCATTGACAGCCAATGCAACTACCACTTTCAAGGCCCAGAAAGGTAGTAAAGACATCATTAAAGTAATCCATGTGACTCCAGTGGTATAACCTCAATTTTATGAAGTGATTAAGAGTGCTTTGTTTGCGCAAAAAACCCATAATTTACCACTTTAATTCTCCAACGCACATGAACGAGAGCACCGCAAAGCATGCGTGTTGTGTTGATGCGAGAGCAGACATTGTTGTTTACAACTTTTGATTTTAACATTAACTAAGATTAAGATGAATACATGTTGTGTAAGTATTGTGCATTGTTAGTTTGTATTAACAAATGTAGTTAAATAATGTTAACAAATGAAACCTTGCTGTGAAGTGTTAGCACGGCGTTCAAACTCTGTATAATTTTATGGGGCAATTCAGCACCTCGACTCAAGTTCATACTTTCTAGTAAATAAATATGATATAAAAGTTGGATCTAACAACCAACCAGTGTTGTGCCTGAACGCGTTCAATGAACGATAGTTCATGAACTCGTTCATATTTTGGGCGAACGTGAACTGAACGTACTGAATTACTGCCTGATGAACGTTACTGTGAACGCGTTCATTCTGGTGTCTGTGAACGCACGCTCTCTCAGTTTATCTTCGTTCAATAGGGTGCTAGATTTCTATAGAGCCTTCCAGGCGAAAACCCGGCTAAAACACACGTAACATGCCTTAATATGTAGCTAAAAAACACCCAATCTGGCAACACCAGCCACCAGCGTCGCATCGCACCGCCGCGTGCGTCATCAAAACAAAAAGCAGCATGTATTCTATTCGACAAAGCAGCGAGTGAGGAGGTGTCGTATGATCATTTAAACGAGTTTTATGACAAGATCGGTGAGGATGGGAAAAATCCTAGATTTCTGTGCAAATGTGCCCGTCGAACACTGCAACCAACTGTACTGCTCATATAAAATACATGCAGAGGACCCAAGACACTTAAAAATGTATGAATGGGATTGCATTATATAACAAAAACAAATGGCATTCATTATGTTTATAGTAGAATTGAGAAAGTAAGCAGCAAAACCTGTCTATGGCACACTGACAATTTTTGGGGAAATGACTTCATTCTTTTCAGGCGAAACCCTGCTTGCCAGGGCTTCAGGCAGGTGATTATCCTCTCACGTTATGATGGAGAATCCTCGTCTCGGTCCTCTGGCAGAACTATACATCAGGATCCGGTCTGTCCTGTTTGCCTCCACTTTCCTCTATCTCTGGAATTTATAGGAAAGAAGTGGTGAAAGAGGTGGAGGGGAAGAGGTCAGGCTTATCCGTGTATATCAGGATGTATAGGCCTGTTCTGTGCTTTAGGAGAAGTTGACCCTTTGTGCAACCTATGGTTGATTCAGAAGTGTGACCCCAATAAAACAAAATTGGATTCTGCTATATTCGAAAGATTTGTAATCTTTATTCAGCTTCTTAAAAATCCTCTAGGGCTTCCTAATTCCAGCCAGTTAATGGCCTAATTAGCAATTAGAAGAACAAGCACACTGTTCTAACAAAACAAACCCAAAATAAGCCTAAATAAGATCCCCAAGTCAAATGGGTCACATTTTTTTCCCGTTCGGCAAGTCTTTACCAAGGCGGGTTTGGACATGCTGGGAACTCAGAGAATAGGGAGAAGGTGGAAACAGGTCTGTCAGGATTCCAGCTCTGTGTCCCGACTGAGGTAGTATCGGTCCAGCATTTTCCCACGAGAACAGCCGTGACCTTCCAAGCGGCTCTGGGGGTCCCACTCGGATTTAAGAGAAGACTCTGTAAATGAGGGCGTCTGTGTGTTATCAGATATTTATCCAGCACGTGTCTCTGTTCCCTTGTTAAACCACACTATTTTTGTTTCTTTAAATGAGCTGAAACCATTCAAATGTAAGATTCTCTCTGAAATGTATAGTTCAAATATTTGGCCGTACTGTGCCGTTTAGCCACTATAAATCATTAAGTAACAATTTTATCAATGACTAACCAATGTCTAATTTGCAAGCAGTTTGTCCTGAAGGAATTCATTTATCTTGGCTAAACCAGATATTATCTATGGTGTTAAACATTGAAACTTAACAGTACATAAAAACCATTTATCCAAATATCATGTTACTTTATTTTTTGATACTGCAGTGATGGAAAAAACATTTATGTATATAGGCCATTTCAAACTAATAAGATGATGTACTCTCCTGTCTAGAAGTTTGGAGTCAGCAATATATATTTTTGGTTGAAAGAAATAATTTTATATTCAGCAAGGGCTGCATTCAATTGGTCAAATATGACAGTAAAGACATTTATAATAATACAGAAGATTTCTGTTTTCTCCAACTTTCTATTCCTATAAAGAATTCTGAAAACATGTATTACGGTTTAGATATAAATATTAAGCACAACTGTTTTTTTTTTTACCATTGATAATAAGAAATGATTCTTAAAATACACGTATAATGTTATTTTAAAATGTTAAAATACAAAACAGTTATTTTTGAAATGGCAATATTTCACATTTTGATCAAATAAATGTAGCCTTGGTGAGCATAAGAGACTTCTTACAGACACCAAACTTTTAAACGGTAGTGTATATGTTTTACAGCCAGTAATATGTTCAAAAATATGTTTTACTGGTAAATTTGAATAATTTTTTAAGCTTGAAAGCACAGTCCCAATGTATTGTAATTCAATGGATAAGACTGATTTGAAAAATCTTCAAAATAAACTCAAGCAGGTTTGGAACGATAAAGTAAGGTAAATTGTAACAGAAGTTTAATTTTTGAGTGAACTGTTCCCCTCTAATTGTCTAGATATCATAGAAACCGGATCCAAGACGTAGTTTTTTCCAATGAATCTGACAAAGTATTACATGGATGCTTATCAGGTTGCTAATAGTGTTTGCTAAACTGTTGCGTAAAGTGTAATTTTGAATATCAGCATGAATAGGTCTCTGTGTTACGGTGTCTGAATAAGTGCCATGTGGGCAGTATGTTAGATATCTGCTATTTGTTAAGTATCATGGCGTTGTTTGTTAATAGTCACCAAGAATAAAATAAGTCAGTCATTTGAATTTGTACTGGCAGCAATTGGATTTTAGCTCTGTCAGTGTACTATTAACATCTGTAGTTAATAAACTTGTTTACCTTCTATATTTTAATAAGTGTTTCTCCCAATAATTATTGACTCCTTGCCACGTTTGTGTTATATGGTATGTCTATGCTGCAGAACACTGACAGCGGTTCTGGGTTGTAGGTGCATCAGGTGGGCAGAAATCCAGTCATGCCTCCTCTTGTATCTCTCCTGGATCAGTGCAGCCTTCATGATGAACTTGTTTGGACTGGAGGCAAAGATATCTCTGAGTTAAACCAGCTGGTTAGGTTCCCAGGACATGGGGGACTGACGTATAGCTTTTATAAGTCGGATTGGCATGGCCTGTGGCTCTTCCATGTGTCTGGCAGGCTGAAGGCTCTGTTGACAATGCTTTGCCATCCAACTTTCTTGCTAACCATATGTCTTTTTCTCCTATTCTTTTCTTGCTACACTCCCACTGGACTATAATAGCTGTGGTTTTCCCTATATTAAAGGCCTGGCGCTCCCATCTGTACCTGGTTTACACTAAAAACGTCCTGTTGTTTTTATGGTAAAAACTGGTAGCTTGTGGCTGCCAGAAATTCACCATAAAATCATAAAAATACCGGTTTCTGGTCACCATAAGGTTTCCGGTATTACTGGATTCCTGTATATAAAAAAAAAAAAAAAAAAATTGATTGGGTAGTTCAATAGATGGGTATATATATTAATATATATAATTTCTTTTGGTGAGCTATCCCTTTAAACCATTTACATTTGTTTTTCGCTGTAAATCGTAATGTAACAATTAACCAATTAAAAGGTTTTTACTGTAGCAGTTTTACAGTATTTTTCAAGACCTTACCACTGAACATTATTGATGTGTAACTGATGCTCATTTTGCACAGACAAGTTTATTTTCTTTCTTTTTTTTCTAGACACACTGTTGTTGAGTTAATGAAATCACAATTATTAAATCGTAATTTGTTGAGAAAATAGCATCTCTGTGACTCCACTTTGCTGTAAACAACTTTTATCGACTTGTCACACACGTTCACACATTATTCTTTCACTCTGATATGATTAAAGTGAATGAGGAGCAGGGTGACGGTACAGGTTAGTCGTGCGTGTCCGGGTTGTGTTGTGTGTGTTAGCGTGTCTGGACTGATCCCGGATCCCAGGGGAGAGGTCCAGGGCGTGAAGGGAGGGTGAGGGGGCAGAGACAAGCCGTGCCTGTGCTGATTCACACTTATCCCAATCTGGTTCTGCCAGAAGGATCACATAGCACTTCTTTTACATCCTCCTTTTCTCTCCTCTCCTGTCCTTTCTTTCTTGTTTTTGTACTCCTTCCTCTTCATTGCCTGTGCATGTATGCGTGTGTATATTTGTATTTGCATGGGCAGGAACTTGAGTTGCATATTTGTGACTGAAATATGCCTTTTGTCTTCTCTTCTCTGCTCATTTTCTCAGATTTGTCAGCTTTACCTCTGTTCCAAAACATAGGGAGCTGCCTATTACATAGTCATCATCCTAATCATCAAGGGTCCTCATAAAGTGACTTAACACTCTGCATAAGCAGCAACTTTTGCATCGACTTCAATAGAGTGTTTTATTAGCACATTGCTAAGCTAACAACACAGCACTCAAATAAGCATAAAAAATACACAAATATTATGTCAAATATTTTGAATTACACTGAAATTCTAATACTTTTTTCAGTAAGTCAATTTATAATCTATTTTTGTCACCTTGTCCACCATCTTTATTTATTTTTTCACTGAGCTCACCACAATGCATTCTGGGAGTGTGTTCAGTTAATAATTGCAATACTTAAAGGGGTCATCGGATGCCCATTTTCCAAAAGTTGGTATGATACTTTAGGGTGTTCATGTAAAGTTTGTAATATACTTTGGTTCAAATTCCCCAGTGGTTGTGTAAAACAACACCCTTTTTACCTCCTCAAAAACAGCTTTGTTCACAGTGACCATGGGGGGTGTCGAATGGCTGAGGGCAGAAATATGCTAATACGGGACAGTCCATCAGTTGTCGTGGGCGGAGCATGAGCATTATGACATCATAGTGCTCAGAAAATCCAAACGGCCTGATTATTGAGTGTTTAGACTTTTTGAGGACTAAAAAAAAGGAGTGAATGGATTTTTTTAATTGTATGGTGGTTGTGTCCACACACTGCAAAGACACATTTATATGCAGACACCATGTAAAAGTGAATTTTGCATCCGAAGACCCCTTTAAACTTATTTCAGTTAGTTGCCGATTAAAGGGATCCCATTATTATGCTTTTTCACTTTTTCAACCTTAGTGAGTGTGTAATGTTGCTGTTTGAGCATAAAAAAGATCTGCAAGGTTACAAAGTCCACTCCAAATGGAGGATATTTTAGTATTTAACAGAATCCACTTTCCAAGAACTACAACAAACGACTCGTTTTTTGTGAAGTCACAATGTTACTTCTTGCGCACAAAGAAAACGCAAAAAAAAGGCTTGATGAACTTAGTGGTTAAATTATTTTAAACACAGTTCATGAACATTATAACCCCAATGTTTATCTGTGCTGCACATTTTTACAGAGAACAGCTTCCAGAACCTACAATGCAGGCTACACAAAAAAAAGCTTCTCCTGAAATGGAGCAGTTCCCACTTTGTCGGGACAATCTGTTGTTTGTGGATCACAAATTGTAAGTATGTCTTATTATTTGTAGTTGCGTTTTATATGTACAGTTCCAGTTATTTAAAGTTAAGTTTTATGTTGTTGCTACAACGTAAACAAAGGGCAAAGCTTTGCTTCGCTCGCCTGCAAGCCAGCATTAGTGTTGATTGTGTTTACTGTAGCGTTTGTAAGCTCTCACTTTTGTAAGGCTGTTTTCGCCCCTAGGAAAATTAACCATGGTTTTGTGATCGATTACTGTTTGTATTACCATAAGTATCATGATTAAATGGTGTATAAGATAATTTCTAACATTTATAGGAAAATTACACACAAAAAAACATACCACTCTAAAACGTCCTGTGAAATCCATGCTTGCAAAGAAAATTTCAGAAGGAGGGGCTTCATCGAAACCGGAACTAAACGTCCCGTTCGGGACAAACTGGGGAGAGAGGCGCTGTAATAATGTAAAATATGTGAAAAATAGTAAGCTTTTTGAACAATCAAGCATCAAAAAAATATTCTAGTACACCCCAAAAACAAAATCAAGACTTCGTAAAAGGGCATAATAGGACCCCTTTAAGGCGACATGTCTAAATTTCATTTCGTTTTTCATCTAATATTGTTTATTTTATTCCAGCTTCATTTAAAGCTGCAGTACGGCGTTTTGCCTCTTTGTCGCCATCTCTGTTCGAAATCTGCAATTGCAGTAATTCGCGGAATTATCAACTTTACGTGAGTTGTACTTCAACACGGCACAGCGCGGATGAACACAGTGTTTGAGGAGAGTGTGCAGCTGTCAGTCACCGCGCCGGTGTGGACAATGGCATTCAGAATTACAGATTATTCTTTTTGGAAGTATGACCAACATAAGAATTTTCACCGGAAAATGTCATCTGAACTAGTAAGAAACATCCCCCTTTGTTCTGGTTCTGACATTGCAGTAAATCACGCTGATTAAATCTAACAATTGCTTATAAGTTATCATATCACGCAAAACCGTGCAAATTATACCATGTTCTCAAATTGTTAATGTTAACGTCAGAGAGCATTGCGTGACTACATGTAATGTCCTTCCGATATTATCCTTGTTTTCGCATGGGTCCGGTTGCAGTCTCTTTTTTTTTCTGTAGCCACTCTGAAGTCCGAAGTCTTTTGCATTTTACAGCGGGTGAGTCTCTAGTTGTCACTGATGATCGTCGTTTGAACCTTTCTGGATCCGCCATCAAATTGATAAGTTTAATTATATCAAGTGCTGTGAGAAAAGGCTATAAATCTCCACCTCCAACATCCTCACACGCAACAGCCTACTAGCCGAGACTCCTTTATGTGTACAGATGTGACGTAATGACGCAAAGACATGCTCGAATCTCCCGCGGAAATCCACCAGTACCACTGGAATTAAAAACATTAGTACAAGCTTACCGCTTTGAATCGAGCTAAGGCAAGCAGAGAGTTTTGAACACTGGCTGGTTATGTATTTTATCAAATATGTATTTTGGATAATTTTTAACCCAAAAAAAGCTACGGACTGCAGCTTTAAATGAACAAATATGTTTTTAATAGTTTTAGCGTTAACAACACTGTTTTTAACTCCTTTGAATATTTAATGTGTGTGTGTGTGTGTGTTGCATGGCTGAGCAATTTTAGTTGGTATAAGTTGGAAATAGCACGTGTTTATGGGATGCATGCCCTTTTCCATAACCCGCCACCCTTTCTTTATCAAAATCTGCCATCTTGTTGTGTAAGCACCCCAAGCGTTCAGGCAGTCATTGTTTGTATCACCACAACTGCACGTTTACATGTGTGTGTGTGTGTGTGTGTTCATGGGGGGATGGAAGGGTTGACAAGCTCTTATCTAGTCTCAAGGCTCTGCACCTGTTCTTTATGACTCACCTGTCAGTAAACATCAAAGCCACTATACATACCTGTATTTTAATGCAAACGTGCTGATATTATATAATGAAAAGCTAATAGGCTCAAGTCATAGCCTGGGTTTCCCCTTACACTTGTGTTAAATATTTGCTCTGCTAAAAATCCATTCCTTAGAAGAGTGTTTTTGTTTGTACGAGATCTTAGAGATCTTCATCAATGAGTTAGAAGAAAGATTAATGGAAGCGGAATAAAATAGAGCAAATAAAAGTTTTTGTTTTTATGTGGCTGTGTGGGTGTGCAGATTAAGGCGTGGTTAGAAAAAGTTTGTGTGTTTGTGTTTGTTTGTGTATGTGTGAAAGGCGTGTCTGTGGTTCAGGGAGTGTTTGGGTCTGTCAGACAGTATGTTCTGCACGTGAGGACCGATGTGTCCTGTAGGTGTTCAGGAATGCTGACTAATAGTTAAAGTTAGGTGCATATAGTATAAAATTATACAATTTAGAATTTAAGTTGTTTCTTAGAATTTCTTGTCTTGTTTCAGTTTTAAGAATTTCAGTTCATAAATTATCATTTGAACTGGCCCCACAGGAAGTTGAATTGGAATGGCAGGAAGTGGAATTCAACAGATGAACTGGATTAGTTTAGTTTACGTTTTGTACCAAGCCAACACATAAAAACAATTACTTAATTTTGAGAAGTTATGCCTGTTTATTCCCTGATGCACTGATCATTTCAAACATAGTTCAGGCTCAAAACCATTAACAGGAAAATAACATTTTATTTAATCGCATAGCACAAAATGTCCACTAAACTTTTCAGAAAACTAAAAACTAAATACTGATATTGACATTTGAATTGAAAGATTTTTAAAAGATGTCACTTATACTTTCCAAGGCTGCATATATTTGATCAAAAACAGTAATACTGCGAAATATCATTATAATTTAATAAAATAACTGTTTTCTATTGTAATATATTTTAAAATGTAATGTATTCCTGTGGTGGATTCTCGGCATCCTTACTCCAGTCTTCAGTGTCACATGATCCTTCAGAAATCATTCTAATAAGCTGAATTAGTCTGCAATAATTTTTTTGTAACCAATGTCTTTACTGTCACATTTGATTAATTTAATGCTTCCTTGCTGAATAAAAATGTTAAATTATTTTAAAAAGCACTGACTCAACGTTTGAATGGTAGTAAATATTTACTTTATTTATTTTTTCATCGGATAGATGGATTCTTTGCAATCTCAAGTTAATTGGTATTGGCTCCACAGTTTTATGTTCTCCATTGGCTTTACCACCATCCTAACTATCCTAACCTCACAAGGTTGATGCATTCTGGGACTTAATTTTTGAGGATCACATATTATCTTACCGATGGGTGGTAGGGGAAAGACTATGTTAATGATTCACCTTATAAGTTTAGTGAATTGCCTTGGGGAAGCGGCCAGACTTCCTCTCCAAATGTTTTCAGACGACCTGTCCATTGTAGACGGCATCAACAATGGAGATGGTTTTAGGGTACAGGAACTGATGGGGCAATTTGTGTTGTGTGCAAGGAAAACTTCAGCTGAATCAGCAAGATAAAGCAGTTTGTGGTGGATTTCTGACGTGCAGGGAACCCCTGAAACCAGGCTGTACTTTCTAACCACTTCTTTCAAGATGTGTCATAAACTACTAAATGCATTTGCAAAATGGTGAAAAACACAGCAGATTGTGTTGTGTATTATGTTTGATGTACCTGCATGTGCCCTCGGGTATTTCTACTTTGTTTTAAAAAAGTTTTTGTAAAGCTTTAAATTCACTTCCTTATATCTTTCTCCAGTCTGACAGTCTCACCATCCACATTTATTTATGTTGAATAGGAACAGTCTACGTTTTTATGGTCTGCCCACATAGATCACATCCACTTTTTTACTTTCTTTAAGCTGTGAAATATGGGAGACTGTGGGTAATTGTCTTTTTTTTTTTTACTCCTGTAAATATTACTCACAATCCTGACTATATAGCAGTGCATGTTGTTACATCATATGGGGCAAGTTGTCACAGTGTGGAACTTGCAATTAATACGTTATTTAATACGTTTTTGGCAAAAATGTGAGTAACAAAATTCTTAGCAGTGCAAAATGATACAATATCAAACCAATGTTCTGAACAACATGTAATCAATTTTAAAATTATAATCAGTTGTATAAAATTACAACACAAGCACCAATAAAAATGTGACAACATGTTTTGTTTTAATACACACTTAACTTTGAAGTTAATGTCTTCATTATATAGTTGACTTTTGCATGCATATTCAAGTGTGATTTTGTGGTCCCTTGTTTACACAACAACTATAGCAATAATACTGTATGTGATTTTGGCAGAAAAAAATATTCTGATTTGAATTACGTGCTATAGAGTAAACCATTTGTGCAGCTGAAACTCTGAAATAACTTAGCATTATAACTACATTAGAATGTTTATGAATTATCATCATGCTGCACTACAACACCACGTCAAAGGTCACACTTTGCAATGACTTACAATTTTTAGTGTTGGCCTCATGGGCTTTAATGCACCTTTTAAAACTTTTTTTTTTTTTCCTGTTCAGAGTGCAAAAGTTTACAAGCTCATGATTAGTCACTTAAATGTTAGATGATTATTTAATAGGCTTGTTTAGCTATGTTATGAAGCACATTGTGAGGCTTTCCATTAGTCCTTTAATGAAATGTATAGGCTAGGGGAGAATTTAGGAAGTAGATTAGCATGTTGTGGGATTCGCGGTGGATTCCCAATACTGTGACTTGACTTTGAAAAGCAGGCGACTGGATTGGTTTACGTGTTCATACGAAGGATTGTTGTGCTTTTTAAAATTGTTTTGCCCTTAAACATCATAACTGTAACCTTTGCACCAAACGTGTGTCCGAAAGCAGTGTAATGAGTCAGCTGTGCAAAGTGGCAGTGAATCTATGTGTGTTTTGCATAACTCCTAGCTCCCTCTTCCCCATTCCGATCAAACGATCACACGGTGAGTCGGCTCAATCTACTCATTCTTACTTAGCTTTGCGTGTGCATTGTATATAGGCAATTTGTTGAAATTTCAAAGGAAAAGTGAGTATGAAGTAAATATCCTTTGAGCACTTGTATGTGATTTAATGTGTGTTAGTGTGGTTTTTCAGATGGATTACTGACTTTGTATGAGAGGATGTTGAAGGATAAAACGTGAAGGTAAATCGCCCCAGTAATGGACTCGGCTAAAGATGACATGGGTCATTTTCTCTCATTCTTCGTTCTCTATTGCTTTCTTTTTCAGCTTGTAAGGTATTTTAGTAATGAATCAGTTTTTAGAAAAATGAGACAATTCTTTAAATATGCTCAACATAACTGTCTCAGCTTTCCTTTGATCTTGTCGGTTGCTATGGCAAAACTCTTTTATTTGTGAAAGTGTGAAAAGCCATTGTGACATTTGATTTGTTTAAGGTTAATGTTTTTTACTTTTATTATGACATTTTTTCAGTTTCCGTGTCAAAGATCCTAATAAAAAATGGCATAAACCAGAACTTAACTTTACAGACAGACTGAATTTAAGAGTTTTGGATTAGTCGATGCTACAGATTGAATAAAAGGATTATGAAGTTAGCAAGGCCGCCTCGTATATTTACAACAAAATTTGGTAACACTTTATTTTACAGTGTCTTTGTTTCACACGTTACATGTAGTTACTGTAGTAATAACTATAAATGCATAATTACATGCTAATCCTAACCCTAACCATATAGTAAGTACATGTAGTTAATTATTATTACTCGGTACCTAAATGTATAATTACACTGTAACACGCACACCTTAAAATAAATTGTAACCCAAATTTTCCTCCAATTTCACATCGAGGAATAATACTGCAATAAAAATGTATATATTCTGTTGATGGAATCACACGCTTACTTTGGTCTTCATTTTAGATCGGTTCGTTCACCCAAAAATGATCTATTCCCAATTATTTATGTCAAAAATCGTATGACTTTCTGTCTTCTGTGGATCACAAAAGGGAACATTTTGGAAGAATCTTCTGGTAAATCTATTTGCATGGAGACTGAAGCTTTTAAGCATCAAAAAAAAAAAAAGTAGCCATATGACAGCTCTTCTTTGCAAATTCATGAAAGAATAAACGATGTCCAACTTGTGTGAGAACTGTTAAGTTGGATCTTTTCAATGAAAAGGTTGATTTCTGAAGTTTAACGCAATGATCGATCACAACAGTTCACAGCAGGGGATTTACAGTAAAATAAAATTGTCAAACATTCAGGCTAAACTATTTTATTATTTGGAATATAGCAAAAGACATATGGGCCACATTTGTTATACCTTATTGAAGCTTGAAAATTCATTGTATCTGTATTCATACTCAATTTACATGATTTATCACAACTTTTTACTTTTGTTAAATCAATTTAGATTAGTAATGTGTTTCAGATAACAAAATATTTTGTGTTTCTATTTATTAAACCAATCTCCATTGTATTACCTTAATTTTTTTTATTTCAATGGACTAAAAATTTTAAGGCAACCAACTTACTTTAAGTTAAACAAACTTATTTATTGTTCTGCAGGAGAAAGTCAAATGGGTTATCATTTGTAATTACCCATATGATATTTTGGGTTTATACATGTTGGGTTAAGTATTCCTTAAAGATATTAAAGTCTTATAAAAGTCTTAAAGTTTATGATACAAGGATAGTATGTCACCAAGTTTGAGAAGTCCTCAATGATGTGTTGCACTTTCCATTCATCAAACAACAAACAAAAACATTTCTTATCTTTCTGACCTTCTGTGCTTCTACTTTTTTCCAATCCTATCCACTTTCTCTCTCTTTCTCTCTGTGTGTGTGTCTGTGGTTTCTCTCACTGTTATCTTCGCTTAGGTCTGTCTGAAACCCAAGTGCTTCTGATGACACATTACCCAAGTGCTGTGCTCTGATAATGCCTATAGCGCGCTCTCTCTTTCTCTCTCTCTCTCTCTCTCTCTCTCTCTCTCTCTCTCTCTCTCTCTCTCTCTTTCTTTGCGTGTGTGTGTATGTGAGTGTGTGTGTGTGCGTGTGCATACATTTGTGTGTGAAGGGGAACACAAAGTGGTGGCTTCCCAGTTTAATAGCGATGCGGTTTAGGGTGGATATGAGAGAACTCGGAACGTATTTTCCACCTTTTGTCTTGCAGAGTTGCGTGTGTTTGCATAAATGTGTTATGTGATAGTGTTCAGCTGTTCTGTTTCATGTACTAAAGTTTATTTGCTGTAATTTAGAACAACTGATCAAATGTATGTGTATGCAATTCTCACTATTAACTAGTTGCTTAGCATGCATATGATATTGGCTGTTTATAATGTGTATATTATATTGGCTACTGTCTATGATATTAGTATATATATACTGTATGTGTGTGTATATATATATATATATATATATATGCGTGTTAAATATCATTTTACTTCTGTGCATGCATCTAATTTCTGAGAAAAAAATATATACAATACATATATTTTAATTTGTTAAATATCCTTTTATATGTAGCCTATAATATAACGAACATTTAATTTCTGACTATATATTTCATATTCTGATAGTATAAGCATATATATTGTAATAACCTTTACAAGATAACTCCTCTTGAATTGATGTGCTAAAAATGTCTTAAATAAAAAGAAACTTATTTAAACTGTCTGCTTGTTTTTTCACATCCATCACATATTTAGAAGTAACCTCTAATTTTTACAGTTAGCATAATTTCTCTCTCTCTCTCTGTCTCTCATGCTTCTCTTTTCCATTTCTTCTAAACATCATCAGCATTATTTTTTAACACTTTCCCTTGTATCATCTTCTGTCGCTCTTTTTCACACATTCACGCATCTTCATGCACTGTCCATCACTGACTGCCTCTCCTTCACAGTATTGACCCAATCACAAAAACACCAAACGAAAAAACTTCCAAATCCCTCCCCTAACTGTCCTAAGAGGATATGTCTATGACATTAATGAGGTATTGTGGAAGGTGTGTGTGTGTGTGTAGCTATAGGGAAGTGACTTGTCAAGTTGTTTTCATTTCGTACTCCAGCTCTCTTACGCTAACCACTAACAAATCGCACACATACACTACTTCTCCTTTTTTTTCTTTTCTTTTGTATGATACTCGTGTTTGTGTATGTGCATGCAACATTTAGCTATTCCGTATTTAAGTGTATTTAACACATTCACAGTACAAAATGTACTAAAAATACACTCATATTTCTAATATACACTTTGCAGAACTTAGTTATAAGGATAGTGAGTTCAAAGTATATACTTATAACTACACACACATAACCTGGAAACCCCCTCATGAAGGGCTATTGTGTCTAATATCATGAATATTCCCTGATAGCATGCATATGAATGTGTGTGAGTTGACTGTTTGTTTTTGTATGTGTGTATATTTATAGAAGCAGTGCTGTCATTTAATGTACCACTATAAAATAAGTGATAACACTTGAACAGGTGTTGTGGAATCCCCGACTGCATTGCCCTACACAATAACACACACACACACACACACACGTCTGGTTCGCTATCTTTGTGGGGACTCTCCATATAGACGTAATGTACTGTACAAACTGTACATTCTATACCCTTACTCCAACCCTACCTCTAAACCTTCCCATCACAAAAAACTTTTTGCATTTTTACAATTAAAAAAAAAACATTCTGTATGATTCTTTATACGCTTGTTTCCTCATGGGGACCTCAATTTAGTCCCCATGAGTCAGCGAGCATTCAGGTTGAAGACCCCATGTACACACACACACACACACACACACACACACTGGGTTTTCATGTTTTAAGGGGACATTCCATAGACATAATGATTTGTATACTGTACGAACTGTATTCTATAAACCTAATAACGGAAAACTTTTTGCCTTTTTACATATCCATATTCATTATTACATTTAAACATCATTTAGTATGATGTAAAAAAAAAGAGTACATTTTAAAAAACCGTACCTACCCCAAACATTTGAATTGTAGTGTATGTAAAAAGCTTTACTTCTGATGTAAATTGTCAATTATTGTTAGCCTACATAGTTTTCACAGTTCTAAAATTGTCAAATATTCATCTGACATTTATGAAAGCGTGTTTTTAGGAATGATTCACAGAAATTCATTCTGCTTTCATGAATGACTGCCATCATGTTTACGTCACATTCGTGGCAGGCCTGAGTCTAATTGCATGTTGAAATGTTCCTATATTAAAATATTAGTGTGACTGTGTTTGAAATGACTCGTACTACAAAAGGACATTTCTGTGGAAAATTCAATGTTCATGAAGTGAACACCAGTGAAGAGGAGAAACCGGAAAGACTTGTGACCAACCCGCAATGTCATTTACAGACCAACTTTCGCTTTCATTTCACAGAATTCTGTTGCATCACTGTAAAGATGAAGAGACTGAATCAATTAATATAGTGTAACTGAGTGACATGTTTAGAGATTTTCGACCTGGTGATGTCCGGTGACCAATGACGAGTGGCCCTAATTGTGTGTGTGTGTGTGTGTGTGTGTGTGCTGCTTCATTTGCTGTCAGGATCATTTAGAGAGTAACAAAAGAGCGGACAGCAGCCTGGTGTTGGGGGTTCAGGGCAGGGGGTTTGCATGCGTGTGTGTGGCGGGAGTGTGTATCGGGATGAATAATGAGCTCCATTTAGTCTTTTCATTCTGCTCTATTTCACCAGGTGAATGGAGCACAACACACACATACAAAAACTGACTTAGCGCGGGAAGCAGAAGGCTTTTTGCTACTTTTTAGCAACAAAACTACCCCGACCCCCATGCATACGCGTGCGCACATGTGCCTGCGGTCATGTTCACGTTTACTGTACTGTTTTGCCTATAAGTATTCTTTATTATGTTTTTGAATCGCTTGGCTTAAAGGAGCAATTATGGATTTTATTTCCCATAAGGAAATGTACTCTACAAGGATCTGTCATCATTCTCAGCAGGACCAGCAGTCACAGAACAGGCCCCTCTGGGCTTTCAGCTTTTACCACAAGAGTGGTAGTTCTTGTTTTGCCCCCTGTGTAAAAGTGTGTGTGTGCATGTGTGGGTGAACTGTTTGTCAGAGTTTCAGTTTGTATATGCATGTTGTATGTATTATAAATGTAAGTAATTGACAAAGTTTTTGTATTTATATTTTTGTAAACATTTGGTGAAAGGATGGTCCAGCCAAAATGACTTGAAACTTGTACGCATTTCTTCTGCGTAACACAAAAGATACCAAATAACATTGGACCCCATTGACTTCCATTGTATGAAAAGAAAACCCATTTCCTCAAAATGTAAAGCTTTGAAACAATCTGTATAGATAAAGGAGACTTGACTTGACTTGAACTTCCCTTTAACATGAAATCCATCAACCTTAGCACTGCAATTATGCATTTCCAAGTAGTAAAATTATTTATTGTTTGAATTCATAATTTGATCATTTGGAAACTGGGTTTTACAAAAGCATAGTGACATCATATAAAAACAACCAAAATGGAATCAAACTAAACACTTAAGTGTTTTCAATCAGATGCTTGATATGTTTGATATTCCATTATATTGTTGGTGCTCTTTTTCAAAAGAATTTTGAAGAGAATTAATGTGGAAATGTAGTAATTTGCTGTTGGTATTTTTAAACATTCTATCAGGTTAATTTTTTTTAAGAGACCATGCAATATAAACATAAATGTTACTATATGATGAAATATACTAGATTTATCCAATGGCTAATTTTCATCTGCAGTCTAATGCACTTAAAGTTTTAATGTGTCTTCTTAAGGCAAATGAATACACTTTTATATATGTTGAGATTTAATTATGCTGCTGATTATGGAATAGTACTTTTACTGAAGTCATAATTTCACCATTTATTCATTTGCAAACAGCAACCATTAAACAAAAATCCTCATGAAGTAAGTTAGAGGATTTTTTTTATGCGTTTAGAACAGTAAAATCCAAAATCAGCTCTTTATTAATTTTTATACATTATTTTTGAGGGACACAATGGCACCCATTTTGAGTTAATGAATTTAAAGTGTTGCTGTCTAAAATTTCAGAACTTCTGACACAAACGTATTCGAATTTGAAGTTTTAGGCCTAGAATTTTTTATTCTGTCACTGATTTGCTAAAAGTGAACAATGAAACACAATGACTATTTGATTGTCTAAGAATCTGAATTGATTCCTGTGATTTTGTTTTTCTTTTCTTTTACTATCTTTGTTTCCTTGTTGTTCTTGCATCACTTGTACCTTTTCTCTTTGACCTACTTCTCATCTATGAACTGTCCTTCTGTTGTTTTGTCTGTGTGTTTACAGTTAATATTGTTTTTCTGTGATTATCAGCCACTGGCACGCCGCTCTATATATGTTTCTGCTCTCTCACAAACAAACCGTCAAACGTACGGATGCCAACACTGGGCCAAATCTGGGGACAGAGACAGTTTCTTGGGCTAATCACCCTCAGTGCAGCACTCCCTCGCTCGGCCCTCCTCCCTTTCTCCTCTTTCTTTTGCCTTTTCACTCTCGCTTTCTCTTTATCTGATCAATCTGTGTAAGCTTCTCTCAGTGTGAGAGTGTTGACAGCGGATCGTTTTGGGCAGGGGTCTGGTCCTGCGTTCTCTCCTCTATCGCTAATAAACCATCTGTCACCTCAATCCCTCGCTATGTGTGTGTTTTGTGACTTGGTTTTGGTTTGCTTTTGTTTACACTCATCAGCACATACTTTTGTCTTTATCTCAAGGTGTTGCCTCATCATTTCAACCTTTACCTTAACAGACAGATATTCACAGCACCTTCTTCATCTTCTTCATGTTTCCGCTGTTCTCGTAATTCTGTCAAAGAGATCAAAATGATCAAAGAGATCTTTATAATTTCATTAAAATGTGTTTAGAGTTTGAGTCTGTACTTATGTTTTGAGCTGCCTGATGTGCACTTGTAGTACCTTTCCAAAGTTTGGGGTCAGTACAATTTTTTTTTGATTATTGAAAGATGATTTGAAAAAATGCATTAAAAATGTATTAAATTAATCAAAAGTGTCATTAAAGACATATGTAATAAAATATTTCTATTTTCTAATATATCAAATAAAGGCTGTTATTTTGGTCTTTCTATGAATCAAAGAATCCTGAAAAAAAATGTTTATCATCACAGTTTCAACCAAAATATTAAGCAGCACAACCATTTTCAACATTAATAATAATAAGAAATGTTTCAGACAAATCAGTAAATTAGAATGATTTCTGAAGGACCATGTGACTGAATACTGGAGGAATGATGCTGAAAAACTTTGCATCACAGGAATAAATGTAATTTTAGAATATATTTAAATAGAAAACAGTCATTTTGAATTGTAATAATATTTCACAACATTGCTGTTATTTCAATGGATTATAATGTGCACAAGTTATGTGTGTTGGTGAGTGTGAGAATGTGTTTTTCTGCCTCGTTTAAAACATTTAAATATTTAAAGCTGGTTTCCAGCATACTTTGGATAATAAATTGTATCATATTAGTCAGTCAAATTAATGTATGTTAAAAAAGATAAGCTATTATTATTACTTGAAAATTCTGCCTTTATTTACTCATAAAGGTTCCAAATGTAATGTGGTTCCAAACCTGTATTACATTCTGTCTCCGAAAACCAGTCAGTATCTGGTGTGACCACCATTTGCCTCACGCAGTGCAACACATCTCCTTCGCATAGAGTTGATCAGGTTGTTGATTGTGGCCTGTGGAATGTTGGTCCACTCTCTTCAATGGCTGTGCGAAGTTGCTGGATATTGGCAGGACCTGGAACACACTGTCGTATACGCTGATCCAGAGCGTCCCACACTGTAAAAAAAAAAAAAAAATTCACAGAAATATACTGTATTATTTTACAGATATTTTCTGTTTTTTTAACATTACGTGTAAATGTCATTAAAATACAGAAAAAAACTTTTATTAAAAACATTAACCATAAAATAAAAGTAATAATCTGTAAATTCATATAAGGAGAAATTATAGTTTTTTTACAGGATTATTCTTTTGTTTAATTGGCTTGATTGTTAAATTACATTAAATTCTATGTAAAAAGACAAAAAAAAAAAACTTATTTAAAATTAAGACAACTATGTGTTTTTTTACTGTGAAACCTTAAATTTAAGGTAAATACGTGTAAAAAAAACAATCGTAAAAAAACGGTAAAAAGTCTGGCACCAAAGTTGCCAAAAACTTACCGTCAAATTACAGTAAAAAAACGTACAGATATTTACTGTAAACATTTTCTGTATTTTTACAGTTCCACTGCTGTAGAATGAAAAGAAAATCTCTTTAAAAAAAATGTCTGTAGAACATTAAACAAATGAATAAATCTGCATATAAACTGTAAATTATTGCAGAAATATCTTACAATTATACAATTAAAGAAGTCTTCTGTTTTTACACAGTATTCTTTGGTAAATTCATAACATTATCAATTACATCCACAAGAACTCCCCGTCAAAGTACAGATTTTAGATGTAAAACATACTTTTCACATTAATGTATAGGTTTACTTTGAATAAACTTACTTTTATAGTAATTAAGCGCAACTATCCAATATATCTACATTACTTTACCATTAATGTATAGGGTTAGGGTTAACATGCTCAATGGGTGACATGTCCGGTGAGTGGCCATGCAAGAACTGGGATGTTTTCAGCTTCCAGGAATTGTGTACAGATCCTTGCAACATGGGGCCGTGCATTATCATGCTGCAACATGAGGAGATGGTCGTGGATGAATGGCACAACAATGGGCCTCATGATCTCGTCACGGTATCTTTGTGCATTCAAAATGCCATCAATAAAATGCACCTGTGTTCGTTGTCCATAACATACGCCTGCCCATACCATAACCCCACCGCCACCATAGACCACTCGATCCACAACGTTGACATCAGCAAACCGCTCACCCACACGACGCCATACACGCTGTCTGCCACCTGCCCTGTACAGTGAAAACCGGGATTCATCCGTGAAGAGAACACCTCTCCAAAGTGCCAGACGCCATCGAATGGGAGCATTTGCCCACTCAAGTCGGTTACGACGACGAACTGCAGTCAGGTCGAGACCCCGATGAGGATGACGAGCATGCAGATGAGCTTCCCTGAGTCGGTTTCTGACAGTTTGTGCAGAAATTCTTTGGTTATGCAAACCGATTGTTGCAGCAGCTGTCCGGGTGGCTGGTCTCAGACGATCTTGGAGGTGAAGATGCTGGATGTGGAGGTCCTGGGCTGGTGTGGTTACACGTGGTCTGCGGTATGAGGCCGGTTGGATGTACTGCCAAATTCTCTGAAACGCCTTTGGAGACGGCTTATGGTAGAGAAATGAACATTCAATTCACGGGCAACAGCTCTGGTGGACATTCCTGCAGTCAGCATGACAATGGCACGCTCCCTCAAAACTTGCGACATCTGTGGCATTGCGCTGTGTGATAAAACTGCACATTTTAGAGTGGCCTTTTATTGTGGCCAGCCTAAGGCACACCTGCGCAATAATCATGCTGTCTAATCAGCATCTTGATATGCCACACCTGTGAGGTGGATGGATTATCTCGGCAAAGGAGAAGTGCTCACTAACACAGATTTAGACAGATTTGTGAACAATATTTGAGAGAAATAGGCCTTTTGTGTACATAGAAAAAGTCTTAGATCTTTGAGTTCAGCTCATGAAAAATGGGGGCAAAAACAAAAGAGTTGCGTTTATAATTTTGTTCAGTGCAAAATGTGTTGCTTAAATGTGTTGACGGTATGTTTCGATATAGATGAAATTATTGTGTGTGTGTGTGTGTGTGTGTGTACACTGTATACACTGCCCAGCCCCTCAAAAAAGTCGCTGTTTGGATTTAAATAGGCAAATAATTAAGAGTCTATGACTGGATTATTGCAGTGATAATTATGTTTCTAGCATGTTATACATTTGGCAACCAGTCTTCTAACCCCAATTGATGGAGTGTGTAGCTTTTCATTTCTTAAACAACCATGTAGGAAGATGGCAATATTCCAGGATGACAATGTCAAGATTTATGAGGCTCAAATTGTTATATTTAACAGTCAGTAAATGTTGAAAATATCTCCATGATCTATCATAAGATTAAACAGCTGTTTGTGCCTCAAATGCAGTGTTTGTATGTATTGTGGTTTGGATGATGTTTTTAATTTAATGCTGCTTTAATGATACCTCTAATAATGCTTTTTTAAAGCTTCATGGAACATTAGCTTGACTTATGTTTATGAATGTAAACAGTTGCGTTGCTTATTAACACTATTTAAAGCTCTGAACAGTCCTGATGGATACACTGAGATTAAGTTATGGTAGTGAATTGTTAAAGTAGTAGTTAACTCCATCTGGCACCACAGTAATACTTCTAAAATATGCAGTATATTCAGATGTACTTAATATATTTAACATTCAGTAAATGTTGAGAATATCTCCATGACCTATCATAAGTTTTTCCCCCCACATTAAACAGCTGTGTGTGCGTCAAATGTCGTTTATACATATTGTGGTTTGGATGATGTTATTGGAAAGTTTAAATAACAGACAAACATGTTTTATCTAACCACCTCCTCCCCCTGTTTTTTTTTTTATTTGTGTTTGAAAATTAATCATTATTTGTCATTACAGTGGCATCATAAACAGAAGAATCATTAGACAATATTTTTTTTTTCCTCATGTTTTTAATTCATGTTCGGGTTACAAACTTTGAGACAGTCTTCTAGATCTTACACACAAACACACACACACACACACACACATAGACTTATCATGGCAGCTCAGAAGCATTGTACCTGCCAGTGGAATGGGGAGTGGCTACTAGGCCTGACCACAGAGGAAATCAGCCTATTGTAATCTTCCCAGTGGGTACATGTGCATGTGTATGTGTGTGTGTGTATAGGGTGGGTAAGTCAGAGAAGAGTGAGCCAGAGAACGAGAGAGAGAGAGAGCGTGAGTGAAAAAATAAGGAAAAATGGTTGTACTGCAACATCCGGCTAATAATTTATTGTGACAGGTCGAACGAACTGAATTTATGTGCCAATCTCCTTGCGACACAGAGATCCCCTGTTGAACACAGAAAGGAAAAAGAGCTGTGACTCAACCAAGAGATATGAAAGAAGTTATTCTTGCCACCTCATGTCAACTTGTTTTCATTCATATAGGATATCCTATAGACTCATATGCAAATCAATTCAAATTGGAGACATAAATGAATACAAGTTTCTTATCGCTTTGCGCAAGGTCTGTGGCGTTGTAAAGTGGAGTTTGCATCGAGGTGCCTGCCTATGTTTATGTCAGCTTTGATTGTGTAAACTAACCATTGACAGGTAAATTGGTCAGAGCTGACTTTAACCGCATTGACCATCCTGCAACGTATACCGAGCTCTTACCCCTGGTTAGAAAGAACACTGGGGGCATTAGACAACTTAGGATCATTTAGTTAGATTTGTGATGGATTTTCCTAAAGATATCATTGTTGTTGTAGAATATCAGTTCTGACTGTATGCAAATTATACCACGACAGTCAGAGTGGTCAACCTGTTTAAAGCACTTTATAAATAGGTAATTTACAGCACACATTATGTTGAGGTTAATCTCACACAACCTTTTTAGGCCCTTTGCACAATTAGCAAGAAGTCAAACAAACATTTTAGGTTACACTTTATTTTAAGGTGACGTAGTTACATTGTTGAGTAATATTAATTAACTACAACTATTTAACTTACTATGGAGTTACAGTTAGGGTTAGGGTTAGGGATTTGGTTTAGGGTAAGTTACTTAAGTAATTATGCATGATTTACTATATATTATCACTTACTATTATTACTATAGTTGGTAGCCTACATGTAGTAATGTATAACTATGCCACCTTAAAATAAAGTGTTACCAAATTTTAAACTACATTTTTTGTATACACTCACCTAAAGGATTATTAGGAACACCTGTTCAATTTCTCATTAATGCAATTATCTAATCAACCAATCACATGGCAGTTGCTTCAATGCATTTAGGGGTGTGGTCCTGGTCAAGACAATCTCCTGAACTTCAAACTGAATGTCAGAATGGGAAAGAAAGGTGATTTAAGCAATTTTGAGCGTGGCATGGTTGTTGGTGCCAGACGGGCCGGTCTGAGTATTTCACAATCTGCTCAGTTACTGGGATTTTCACGCACAGCCATTTCTAGGGTTTACAAAGAATGGTGTGAAAAGGGAAAAACATCCAGTATGCATCAGTCCTGTGGGCGAAAATGCGTTGTTGATGCTAGAGGTCAGAGGAGAATGGGCCGACTGATTCAAGCTGATAGAAGAGCAACTTTGACTGAAATAACCACTCGTTACAACCGAGGTATGCAGCAAAGCATTTGTGAAGCCACAACACACACAACCTTGAAGCGGATGGGCTACAACAGCAGAAGACCCCACCGGGTACCACTCATCTCCACTACAAATAGGAAAAAGAGGCTACAATTTGCAAGAGCTCACCAAAATTGGACAGTTGAAGACTGGAAAAATGTTTCCTGGTCTGATGAGTCTCGATTTCTGTTGAGATATTCAGATGGTAGAGTCAGAATTTGGTGTAAACAGAATGAGAACATGGATCCATCATGCCTTGTTACCACTGTGCAGGCTGGTGGTGGTGGTGGTGTAATGGTGTGGAGGATGTTTTCTTGGCACACTTTAGGCCCCTTAGTGCCAATTAGGCATCGTTTAAATGCCACGGCCTACCTGAGCATTGTTTCTGACCATGTCCATCCCTTTATGGCCACCATCCTCTGATGGCTACTTCCAGCAGGATAATGCACCATGTAACAAAGCTCGAATCATTTCAAATTGGTTTCTTGAACATGACAATGAGTTCACTGTACTAAAATGGCCCCCACAGTCACCAGATCTCAACCCAATAGAGCATCTTTGGGATGTGGTGGAACGGGAGCTTCGTGCTCTGGATGTGCATCCCACAAATCTCCATCAACTGCAAGATGCTATCCTTTCAATATGGGCCAACATTTCTAAAGAATGCTTTCAGCACCTTGTTGAATCAATGCCACGTAGAATTAAGGCAGTTCTGAAGGCGAAAGGGGGTCAAACACGTATTAGTATAGTGTTCCTAATAATCCTTTAGGTGAGTGTACTTATAAATAAATAATTGTTTATGTCCAGTTAATGTCAATGCAATTGTTATGTCCTCAGGTTCACATGACTTTAGTTTGCAAGTGTTTATTTGGTGCCAGTGTGAAATATACTTTTATATATATATATGATATATGTAGCCTATATATTTATAATTTGAAATAAATCTTAATTTTCAGAAGGGGTTGGTAATATTTTTTTTAATGAAAAAAAAAAAAAAAAAAACGCAAAATTTCCAGCATCATTACTTCAGTCTTCAGTGTCACATGGTCCTTCAGACATCATTCGAATGTGCTGATTTGGTCTAATATGCTCAAAAAACATTTCTTAATGTTGAAAACGGTTGTGCGGCTTAATATTTTTGTGGAAAACATTTTTTTTTCAGGATTCGTAGATTGTTTTTGTGTTTTCATTCTCACTTCTGATCAATTTAATGCATCTTTGTTGAATAAAAGTTTTAATTTCTTTAAAAAAAATCTTTTTAATGGTATATATTAAATACTTCAATACATAATAATATAATATAGTAATATATAATGTAATGTAATGCTTACTAATGTTCGTGTTTAGTAAAGTTAATAAAAAGGGAGTTGAAACATTACATGACAAAACTCTACACTAATATATATACTTTTAACATATATATATATACTCCTCCCTTCCTACCCACCCTGTAAATTGAACACTGAGTTCTGATTGGAGGTCGATTAGAGACATATGATGTGATGTCATTATTGAGCTCGGAAACGTTCCATACACCATGTTTCCAATACAAAGGTCACGTTCAGAGGGTGTGTGTATGAGTGGAAGGAACTCTTTGCACCTGTGTTTTTGTTTTTTGGTGTCACTTTGGGGTGGTGATTCAACCCCCCCACGACCACCACTGTCACCATCTTTCTTTCTTTCTTTCTTTCTTTCTTTCTTTCTTTCTTTCTTTCTTTCTTTCTTTCTTTCTTTCTTTCTTTCTTTCTTTCTTTCTTTCGTTCTCTCTCTCTCTCTCTCTCTCTCTCTCTCTCTCTCTCTCTCTCTCTCTCTCTCTCTCTCTCTCTCTCTCTCAGACAGCGAGCAGGTGTGTGGGGTTTTGGGGGGCTGTGCTCCTGTTCTGAAAGTCTGCTCGTGTCTCTTCATTGACAGGCCTTTCCGTTCCTGTAACCCACAGCGTTCGCACACACACAAACACACATTTAGTGAACAGATGCTTGCACAAAAGAGCATCAGCTGACACAGTAGCAAAACTCTTTTTAGACAATAATTCTCTGTTTCTCCTCTCATCTCTCCCTTTTTCTACCTCCCTTTCCCCTTTCAGGCGTCCTCTTTAACTGTGTATAGTTTTATCTGAAGTACTTTTAGCCGGATAAAAATAATAATGACGGAATTATTTTTATTTGGTCTCATCATCATCTCTTTTTATCTGAAAGCCACCCTATTTTGAACACATAATCTAGATCTTTCTTACAGTAAATCAACGTTATGTGTGGTTGAGGGTTGTTATATTATTCTAGTGTACTGAACCATGAATAGCCTTCCAGCTCATCACTAGCGCTCTGTCCGTGTATATTTGGCACCTATGGTGTGTTTTTGGGGCGAAATGTGGGTGTGAAGAGGCCAGTGAGCAGGTGGTCACGATGGGGGATGTGAGAGCTGGGCAGCTGTAAATTTAGGCCCTGGTCTGAGCCGGGCCTCCGCCTTAAACAGCCACACAGGAAAAGCTATACCCTCAAGAGACTCAAGCAGAGTTTCTGCACCTCAAACACACATATATAGATGTTCAAATGCTAGTATAAACCCATAATGTTCTTTTTTTTAAACTTCATTTTCTCACCCACACAGACACGCACAGGGGAGCATCTGTTAGGGCTAGAGTTGGAAAGTTTTTCCATCAGTGTGAAGCCCTGGGGGACTGACAGCTCTCTACAAAACACCTCGCTTAAAGATCTCAAATTCACCCTCAAAAACAGTCAACACACTCGTATGAACAAATAGATGTTGTGTCTAATTTGGCAACTTGTGCGTGTGATGGTTTGTAGGCATTCAGGGAAAGCATTCTTAAGATAGCCTGAGAGAATACAGTTGGTGGCATTTGCATATCCCTTACTCCAAACCCTGATAAAAAGTTAGTAGGTCATTCTAGATTTTCTCCATTCATATTGAGCCTTTATCATTTCTTTATGAGTTATAAAGAACCATTTGAATACTATTGTAGTTATCTCACTACCCACAAGTGTTTGAGTGAATACTGAGTACTACACTATAGTTGAGATGGCTCAGTGGTCTATGGAAAATGGCTGCCTTCATTTATGTGGGTGTGTGATGTTGTTTCTGGAAAAAAACTGGATTACAATTACAAGGTTACAATTATCCATCATAGGCCTATAAGTCTGCAAAAGTATTCAGTCACTCTTTGGGCAATAATTTTAAGCCACATGTCTTTGGATTTTATTATAAAGAAAACCAAACTTTACCATTGTGTCTACCATGTGTTGCATTTTATTATAATAAAATATAAAACAAAGTTGCATTATTGAAAAAATACTTTTAAGCAAACCATTTTAATAATATTAAATATTTCTATACTTCTATTTTTTGTTATAAAACAAAAGACATTGTTCATAATTAAAACACATTATATTTGTATACTGACTTAATTTACTAAAAATCACTCGTTCATTGCAGATATGACTTATTTAAGAGTAACTAAGTCTTTACTTTAGGGCCACTGTATAGTATTTCATTAACTTAAAATTATGAAATAATAAAAATCAATTACTATTTTGGTTTTTATGTAACTTGGCATAAAATACAGAAAGTAGTTTCATTTAGGTCTTATGGACATCTGCGTAAGTGAATAGATTTTATTAAACATTGAGGAACACGCTATTCAAACCAAATAGCTTTAGCAATTAAGTGGAAAAGAAACTATTAAGACAGAGATATTTTTTCAAAAACACACTTTATTTACAAGGCAGTTATAAAAGTTTGTATAAAAACATTTATGAAAAGTTCATAATCAGTGTAAAAAAAGTGTTTGTACTTGAAGCTAATACAAAAAGGCAGCGAATAACAAAAACGTTATTGCTAAATGCTTTTGATTGGGCACTGCAATCTTAGTATCAAATGCTGATTGAAATATCAAAAACAAGCCGACTAGGTATAAAAGCAACAATCATTTCAGTGTTTCAAAAAGTAAAAAATACCAAATGTAAATCTGATTACAAATTGACATAAAAAAAGTGTTTAAGAAAACATAATCAAGAAATGGTTTATCATCGCAAAGGCAAACCATTTTAAACCCTTGACTTGAAAATGCTTGGTAAACCTTGTTTTTCCTATTGAGCAAATACAAAAACTGTAAAAAAAACACTTTTTGTTCTGTTGAAATCTTTGCATAGTTGATCTAAAACCTGAAATAGTGCTAATACAATGAAAGCTCAACATTGTGGTTTGGCTTTTGAAATGGCAACACTACTAAACTGACAGAGTACTTTTTTACGCTAGATATATCACCAAAGATCTACATTAGGCAAACTTGAATTTTCAAACTTGGCAACGTCATTTTTAGGCATTGGACATGGTTTGTTTTGGCCAGGAATACATAGCAGTGCTTTTAGGCATTTGGCTGAAATACATACGATCTCTGCAAGGGCAGTTCTGTTGTTCACCCACTGATATGGAGTACAAATCTTGTGTAGTTTTAGGTGTATGATTCTGATAATGCTAGGAGGACACAAGCTCCTTACAATTAACACACATTTAGCAATTAAAAAGTGAGCAATACTGGGGTCAAACACTGGCAAAGGCGGCCATCGTAGTTAATTATTATTCTTAATATAAAATAATAATAAATTACTGCAAATTGTTCCTTATATTAAAATCCATAAAATTAGAACCCACATAGAGAATTCATTTCCCATATATAATACAAAATATATAATACAATATTATTAAATTTAAATCAAAAAAGGTAGAAAAACACAACACGAATAATGTCTTTGGTTGCTCAAATCAAATAAGCGACGGCACAGCTTAAACATTGGCGACTAACATCAACTGTGCAGTCTACAAAATGGCTTGAAGCCTCTCCCAAATAATGTACCAGAAGTGTTGAAGTGTTCCTCTTTTACTTCTTTTCAGAACGATTGTCTTCTTTCACTCTCCCTCCTTCTTCTTCCCTTTCTATATTTGTCTCTGTCTCATTCTATCTGTCTCTTTACATGACCAGTGCTCGTGAAGAATAATTGCTGAGGTATTTGTGCGTGGCTTCAGAGGGCATCGTCTGCTCTTCCGTCTTCCCACAAAGCACCTGTTCCCATGTGCTTAACTGCTGCGAGAGAGAAAAGGATACAGAGAGAGAGGAAGTAAAGAGGGAGAGAAGTAGAAAAAGTCAAAGATGAAGGTGATTGCTCTGGTTTTGCATAGCATACGTTTCAGTGTCTAATAAATCACACATTTACAAGTTTATGGCACAATTCAGCACCTGCAGTCATAAAGTCAATATGTGCTACAACAAAACGAGCTGTACAGTTTTTCACATGTACATAATATATGTACATATTTAAGCCAAATGTTTCATTTCAAAACTGTATCTGCCTGGACACTTTCTGATGGTAAATTTTTTTAAATGTGTGTGTATATATGGGTATTATGGTAGATTTTGTACCTGCAGAGGACTTCCCAAGGCTCTGCGGGGCAGCTGGGCGGCTTTGTGTCCGTCCTCAGTTTTCTCTGCGTTAGGAAGCATCAGCACAGAGCTAGTCAAAAGATCCTATAAGTCCCAAAGAGAACGGAGTCGTCAAATATCAAAATAATACTGATAAATGAAAATTATTTACAGAGGCGGAGATCAACATCCATATACGAACAAAATCAAGATACTCACAGGCATGTCATGGGCGGAGCCACTGGAAGGGAACAGCTGGGTGTGGAGATCTTGCTCCTCCCACTGCAGGCAAGCCGACTCCACCTATAGATCCCAATCAATTATTGACTATGTAATTTATGCCTGGCGGATTTGTATAGTGTATTGCTTTCATAATCCTACGTCCAATATCAAATATCCAATTCACACCCCCACTCTTACACAGATGGATCAGACAAGTTTGACTGAATACTGATTATAACTAACAAATTCAAATAGCAACCTACAGACAAGACGTTTTTACATTTCTGCTATTTGAATATCACATTGAGATGTATTCAAATGAAGGGGCGCACATTAGCCCAAACTGACCTCCTGTTTGATCTTCTTCAGGGGGGGCTGGTCCAGATGCACCCCCCCGACGCCGATCTCACACTCCTGAGGCTCCTGCTTAATTGTACCAACCACTCCAGAGTCCAATGAAGGGCTGTGGGCCTAAAACCAGAATAGAGTCTTGAGTAAAATATAGTAGTGCTGTAGTATAAAGTAGTGATGCATGATGTATTCGGTTCCAAATTGGTTGTTGGCCAAAATTAAATGCTTTTTGGATAATTTTGCATATTTAATTGTGCATGTTCATTTCCCCCTTTTTTACATTCAGATTACCTTTGGCATCTTCTAAATCTCACTTAAAGTAATAAAAAAAAAAAATATATATATATATATATATACGTATATGTATATATTATGCAATACTATTAATTCTTTAGCAAATCTTAAAATGTGCATTAAAAATGTAACATTTCATTTAAAAAAAGTTTTTAGTGTTTTATATTCAATTATACACAAAATAGCATACAATTTGAATATCAGAGAGCATGAAATGCACACACACAGACTATTTTACATCTACCTTTGTGAGGCTATTCATTGACACAATGTAATCTCTAGCTCCTAACCCTAACCCTAATTATCTCAACTAAGTGCCGAACCCTTACCCTAAACCTAATTATAACCTTATCCCTAAAACCAGGCCTTGACCCTCAAACAGGCCTTTAAAGCGCTCTCAGAAAGTGAGGACCTTCCAAAATGTCCCTTTACTCTTTTTGTCCTCACTCTGGTGGTCTAAAACTTAAACCAGTCCTCACAAAGATAGTTGTACAAGTACACACACACAGAGAGAGTATATAAAATAAATATATTTTTTAATTAAATCTTTTTTTATAGTCTCACCCTTTTCAAAGGTCCGTATTTGGTGTCCTGCATTGTCAGTGTGGATTTGAATGGAGTGGGTGTGCGAGGAGAGCACTCCATGATAGAACGCCTCAGGTTGGGGGTCCGGAACCTGAAACAGAACGCCCATATATACATTATGAATTATACAGGGTTTTATTAGAATCACATAAATCTCATTAAGTCTCATTAATTTAATTCACCCTGTGACTATGCTTTATATCTGCATGGGAAACTTCTTTAAGAATCACATAAAGAACCATTACAAATGCAAAAAGTATTGAAATGGGCCCTTACAGCTCGTTTTCCTTCTGAGGCCGAAGAGCAAGGTCTTGCTGCAGTGCTTTCTGGGAGCAGACAGGTGAGGGCGTGACCGGTACATTTTGACTGTCTGAGTCTGGGCTCACTGATGCATTAAAGAACTACAGAAGAGAGGAAGAAAGGAAGGCAACAATCAGATACTAAACTGAAAACCACATATTTAACATTCAGAGGTGTAGGAGGACCTCTAAAAGGGGTCAAAATCAGCATACACCTCAAAAATATTACATATGATTCATCATGCACAATAAACTACTTTCACTAGGCTAAAAGGACAACACTAGCATGTAATGAAGAACAAATATTTGCTACGTATAAAATTGTCAAGTGCAACATAAATATCTGTCAGAGGAAATTAAAAGTGATTGCATGCAGTGTTCACTAGACATTCCTTTCAATTTGCCCCTGGCAATCAAGAAAACAATGCAGCATTCCTTCACATACAAATTCAAATGTTTCAATGATTTCTGGGTAACACTTTATTTTAATGTGTCCCTGTTACACGTTACATGTATTTACTATAGTAATATCTATAGATTAGGCAGCAGTACATTCAACTAACCCTAAACCAAACCCTAATCCTAACCTTAGGATTAATTAATATAACTCAGAACTTCAATGTATAATTAAACTGTAACAGGGACACATTCAAATAAAGTGTAACCGATTTCTGATATTAAAGTCAAATGCTGTCTTGGTTATGTAGTGGTTGACATCACTAGGAAACTAATTGCCCCCCAAAAAACAGCCAAGATTACACTGATTACAGTCATTCCGAAGGGGTAAAAAGTGTAGCACTAAGAGCTGATGTAATACAATCTAATCTCTTTTACTCAGCACACACATTATGACACCCAAAAAACACTCATGGGTGTTATAAATGTATGTTATGTATGGTGACATGACCTTTAGATGAATCCTACGCATGTAGACTAATGCAGACTGATTTGTGTTAGTGTAAAGAGACTGATTCATGGTGCTCAGATAATAAGTGATACTCATGATTGAGTTATTGGGTGACTGATTGATTTATGCGGAGAATTTTCAGGCTACCTGAGAGGGAGAAAAGGGCAGGTGTCTGACGGCTGAATGTTTGGGCGTAGAGCAAAGAAATTTGAGGGCACTGCTGTCATCGTTGTGGGTGGGCGAACCCTGATTGGACTTAGCTTCAGTTTTAGGCAACCTCCTATCAGAGTGTAAGTTGGCCCAGATAGATGGGGCCTGAGAAGACGAGATCATGTGAGGACACCGAGGTTGACAGGTAACTAAACAGTGGCTATCAGCTGACCTTTACAAGGTCACCGTTCCTTTTAGGTCTAATATAGGATGCTTTTATGGTCTCTTACCGAATCAATAGCATCAATAAACTCTGGTAAACTGGAGCTGGAGTCATTGTTTGGGCTGTTTGTGTTGCCATGGGCGCTTTCTTCTGGAAGGCATCCCTGGTCTAGGGATGGAGCCGGGACTGAAACAAACACGCCAACCGAGCTGTCCGTCAAAGAGCCTCTGTTCCACCCACTGTAGCCGTTCATGGAAATCTGCGAGAGAGGGAGGGAAAAAGAAGTTGTGTATGGGAGTGAGCGGCAGAAATTAAGCAAAATAAAGAGAGGGATGCATGCAGGAAGAACAGTCAGAGAGAAAGGGAACTTGTTGAGTTGAATGATGTGAAGTGTTGGGAGGGGGTTCGGAGTTGCACAAGGAGTTAAACAGAGCTTGTGGTGTGATAAGGCACAATTGCATAATTTAGCCAAGCAGTTAGAATGTGAAATAGACCCCCAGATGCTTCCTCCAATTAATCACACACACACACACACACACACACACACACACACACACACACACACACACACACACACACACACACACACATAGAAACTTACACAAAAACACAGACACACACACTTACTGGTAGTGCCTGCTGTCCCTTCAGCTCATTTTCTGTTGACATCAAGAGCATCTCAATCTCCTTCACCCTCTTTTCTTTCTCGGGGTCCTCTTCGCTGTAGTGTCTCTATATCACAGGAATCAAAATGGAGCACAATGAACAAAACTCAATGTTTTATTGTGTCCGAGTTGTGAGTTTGAACTGAATGCGATCATATAAAAAAACTAGGAACGTCGAAATAATATGAAAACAATAGAGAGAAAACACGTCGCACAAAAAACAAATGTACTGGCATGGCAAAGCTGCATTTTTAGCAGCCATTATCCCAGACTTCAGTGTCACATGATCCTTCAGAAATCATTCTCCTTATTATTATCAATGTTGAAACGGTAGTGCTGCTTAATTTATCTCTGGAAACAGTGACTTTTTTCAATCTTTTCTTGATGAATAGAAAGCTCAAAGAATAGTTTTTATTTGAAATAGAAACATTATATTACTGTCACTCTTGATCAGTTTAATGCATCCCTGCTTAATATATAGAACAGTTTAATTGACTCATTGGTTACCTGAATAGGAGCAGTGCCATGTTGAGGAATGTTCAAGATGTTCAATTGAAGAGCAAGTGGAAATGGCACCTGAACACAAGGGGAATAAAAGATCAATTACCAACAGAAGAATTCAGAATCGTAATTTTACTCTATGGCCAACAATCCCATTATTTAAACAGGTAAACATATGAGAGAAAAGTTTTCTCGTACCCGTTGTGAGTCGGGCATGTAGTACGGATACTGATTGCTCATGGAAGAGGCAGGCATGGATGTGTTGGTCGGTGTGTGATTGTAGTTCAGGAGGTGAGATTTAGCGTAGCCGTTGCTTAGTGGAGTCGGGCTGACTTTAGCGGCGTGCTGAAGGTAGCCCTCTTGCTCGACCTTCCGCCGCATAGTGGAGTTCCAGTGGTTCTTTATGGCATTATCGGTTCTGATGACAAGAAAATAACATAAGTTTGTCCTTATCACATACAAATACGTAGAATATAAGCGTTTAAGTAGCATTTTCTTACCTGCCCGGGAGTAGCTTGGCAATCTCAGCCCATCGGTTTCCAAGTTTCTCATGTGCCTGATAGATGATCTGATCTTCTTCCTCAGTCCAGGAAGTCTTCTTCACCTCAGGGTTCAGGTGGTTGTGCCAGCGTTCTCTACATTGTTTACCGATCCGCCCCTTTAAGTGCTTTGCGATCACAGACCAACGTTTGGGGCCGTACTTCTGAACCAACTCAATCACCTAAGACAGAGAGAAAAGAAAATTGTGGTGAGCGAGTGATTGAGGAAAAGGAGGTGTATGCAGAAAGAGGGGGTGTAATGGAGGCCAGCACAAACCCAGAGAGAAAGGGAACTAACATTGCATAAGTGTTTTAAGATTGCACACAGATACAGATAGTGGTATTACGATGAATATCTGCGAAATACACCTGCTAATGACTTCTGCTGGGTCATAAAAATGACGATAAATGGAGAAACACCTGGTCTCGCTAGTTAATCATTACAACACATTACCCGCTCAATGGATCTTTACTTTCCCCCTCAACTGCACGTGGATTATTTGGTTGTGTAATTGCAATCCTGTGGCTGTATTTTGGCTATCTGAGGTAACATATTGGTTGTGGTATGGTTATTTTGTGTCAGGTTGCAGATGTCTTACCCGTTGGTCTTCTTCTTTCGTCCACGGCCCTTTGATAAGTTCAGGGTTAAGAACTTTCTGCCAACGATGCTGACACTGAACATCTGTGCGATTCTGTGAAACACACACACACAGTACCGTGAGAATGGAAACTAATTTTGGATTGTCAATGTGGTGTGTAACTTGAATTAAAGTCATTTTTGTGTTTAATATGAGTTTAGTGGGCATGAGATCCCAGGTGTTTCGGAAACCCCACAGAGTGAATCAGAAATGAAACAGCTTTAGTTTCTAATTCTTGTTCAAATCTCTATCTAGATATAGATGATTTTTTTTTCTTAGCATCTGTATGTGTGTGCACTGTATGTGTTTGTGCCTGAGAAGTTTTATACATTTGTATGTGAACATATGCTTCTACCTGAGTGCACATTTGTGTGTGTGTGTGTGTGTGTGTGTGTGTGTGTGTGTGTGTGTGTGTGTGTGTGTGTGTGTGTGTGTGTGTGTGTACATCCGTGTGTGCTTGCAGGTGCACAGTGGATTCTGAAACCTTGCCATATCCCCCCCATTTGACTCTGTTCCAAACTAGGCCAACCAATGAGGAATACCCAATTATGCAAAATCCTCCAAAACGTGCACACACTTCTACAGTACCTGATCCTTTGGCTATTCACATGCAAATGCACATATATAAAACACCACACCTAACATAACCTAACCTAACCCCCTAAAGCTTAAATACACAAGCCACATACATACACACACATTTAAACAATCGTAGACACAAAAACACACACTCACAGGTAGAAAGCTGGCGATGACTTTCCAGTCTTCTGAACCATGATGCTCTACCAGCCTCTTCAACTTCTCATCCTGTAAAAACAGTCAACATTATAGCATTAAATACATCATCAAATAATGCATTGTTAAACAAACAATAAATAAATGATATTCCATTAAATAAACACCTCACAAAAGCTACTTGAAGAATAAAGTTATCAGTTAAACTAAACTAAGTTTTAACGAATACATAGGATACAATATAAAACAAAGCAGCCAAAATAGAATGTGCAAAAATCTAAAACTTAGTTTGTGCAAGACCATATAACAATGAAAGCTTTTTTGCTTTGAATTATATATCAGAAGAATAGCTGTTAAAACTATATAATTAAAAAATACATTCATACACACACACACACACACACACACACTATATATATATAGACACACATTTGTATGTGAATTTATATATATAGTATATATATAATATTTAAAATATTAATTTAGCATTATTTGTAATTATAAAAAAAAAATTCAAAACAAGAAATATTTTTATTTTTAAGTTTATAAGTTTATTTCTATTTTTTACGCTTGTTTTTTTTAAAGGTTATCCTAAAAAATAACACTCAAACAAAGCCAGATAACAGTTTTGCATACCTCCTCACGGGTCCAGCGTGTCTTGCCGAGGTGGCGTTTTCCTGTCTTGGCATGAGGACCATCGTAGTCATGATCATAAATCTCCACATCATCATCATCTTCGTCGCTACTATAAACACTGGAGGGGAGGGTAAATGAAAGATTGTGAGATAAGGAGAGTAGGGTAATAAACAGAGGGTGGAGGGTGGGGGGTGGGGGGGGGGGGAAATAGTGAAACAGCAGAAGAGCAAACATGAAGGATGAGGAAGACCGAGCAGATCCTCATGAAAATTTTAGATGTGGTTGTTGACATACATAAAAAAAACACCCTTTCACCCCCATAAGTCTATCACGCATTATAGTAAAATTAAGCGATAACACAGTGAACACAAAACCAGAGTGGATGAACCAGTACAGCCGGCAGGTTAGGGTGCAGGGGGGACACGCTCAGAGAAACCTGTTCTGATGTTTTTGGTTTCCACAGAAACAGTGAGCATGTGCATGGACTGGCACTGTTTCATGATGGAAGCGTGTTCAGACCTGCACAGGTACTGTCAAAACCATCTCACCTGGCCAGCTCTTGGCCAATCACGATAGAGCACAAGCAGACGTGGAGAACAATGTTCTCCTGCTCTTTGTGCCACAGGTGTATGTGTATACGTACTTTTAAACCCCACGTTTATCCTTACTGCCAGTGCTTCAAGCGAAAGATGAAGCTTTAAAGATGTAGCTCAGTTCTTTGACTACAAGCACTTGGAAACTTGGAACTGGAAATGTAAAACTCAAAACGCAGCTAGCTCACTGAAATATATATATATATATATAGTCAAAAAGATACGGTTTCATCTTAGTGTGCAATGAGGGTTGTTGACTAATTGTACATGATGTGAGTTGAAATATTTGTCAAAATAGACTAAGTAGTTTATCATGATCTTATGTGACCAATACAACATCAAATGTCTGTCGTCTGAGCTTTTAAAATGTCTCTAATGCAAAAGTACATGCATATGAACTGCCTGATGGCTTTGCAATTTGAAACACAAACTTAAAGGGACAGTGCATGCAAAAATGAAAATTCTGTCATCAATTATTCACCCTCATGCTAAACCTGCATTACTTATTTTCTTCTAAAATCCTTGATATTTTTTCAAAAGGAAATATTAGGCAGGATAACAGCCACAGTCACCATTCACTTTCATAGTATGGATGGAAAAAAAGATGCAGTCAAAGTGAATAGAGGCTGTCAGACCCTCACATTCTGCCTAATATATATATATATATATAGCCTATATATAAATATATATTTTTTTCCTTTCAAAAAAGAAATTCATGCATGAGGGTGAGTAAATGATGCCAGAATTTCATTTTTTGGGTGAACTATCCCTTTAAGACTATAATACTAGTTGTTCCAAATCCCGACAATTGTAAGGCGGATTTAGACAATTTAGAGGACATAATCCATCCGGCTCACATATAATCTCAAAATTAATCCAAACGTTATAATAAAACGTTCAAAAAAAACCACACGAACATGCCGAGAGGTTTCTGCAATCGCCCGCTATTTTTTCTACCACACTACGGTGCCGCTGAAATTGTGCCTCTCGTCAATTGTTTCTGAATCAAAATGAGTTTGTGATTTTTGGGGAAGTACCGAATCTCACCGTATGTCCAGCGGATTCGCACGCTCTACCTGCGCGCACGGTGGATGAATGAAAATTTAAATGAACACGAGCGCGAGACCACCGCGCGGGCGCGAGCTGGGAGCGCACATGCCATCCACCTGTTCAGCGCGGCGCAGCCCAACCAGAAGAAATAAACATTCCGCGGAGAGATGCGTGCGTTTGGAAAATTGCAACCATATATAAGCGCTACATTTCTGAGCACGCATTTAATAGATGTAATGGTATCAGCACGAACTGTCTAGCCTTGCGTCTAAATGCCCGCATGTGACTATGGAGCGCAGTCTCATAATATAAGGAAATACATGCGCGAAAGTTCATCAAAATGCATAAAACTTAAATCTCACCTGTGTCTGTGCCGCCTCGCCATCCCGCTGTTTAAGAGGAGGGTAGAGAGGTGATGATGAGTGCGCTCGGCTCAAGTGTGCTGAAGTTGAGTGCTGTCAGCTCCTCTTCGAGGAGGAAGTGCTGATATTAAGCTCTCTAGCGGAGTGTGCGATATTGTAAACAGATCCATCAGACAAAGCTAGGGCTGTCTCTCTCCCTCCCGCTAAATTTGGCGCCTCGGGTCCTGCGCATGCGCACAACCTCACTACTATTCACTCATCAGAGCGCCTTTTGAGCAGGAGGTCCGCGCTAATCGTACACTGTTGTTTTTTTAGAACAATTATATTGTGTTTTTCGAGGTAAAAAAGCAGGGAGGGGTGGCAGTGCGTTTCTTAGAGGACAATGTGGACTCTGAGTGGGAGTGAAAGTTTGGAAAACAGGGGGAAACAGAGCGTGAGGGGTCCGGGCATCTTGTCTCAAGCATAGCGCTGTTTCTGCGGTACTGAGGCTGTACTGTAGTAAGTGACGGACTCGTAAAGGATGGTTCCGATCGCGATTATTATTTTTTTTTTTTTTTTATTATAATAATTTTAAAAAGTAGGCTATTCTTATTTCATTTGCCAAGTGACAATAGTTTTATATTTTAACAGAATAACATTATTACAAATCAGAAATAAATATAATACAATTCTTAAATCGTGTTTTCTCACAAAACCCAGATTTGTGTGACTTTTAAAAGATCTTTTAAAGGAAGCATAAATGCAAATCAGTAATTAATTAACTAACTGCCTATTTTAAATACAAATAAACAAACATGTGGTAACATTTTATTCATTTTTATTAAACAACACTGAATACAACAAAGCTCATAATGTGTATCTTTAATAGGCTACGTTATATGAACAACCAAATGAACAGAACAAGTCTCACGAGCCTTTCAATTCGGACATGGGGATATTAACTGATTCGGTGTTTTCGATTCAATGTAAAGAACTAGTTCATAAGAGTCATTCGTTCTGGAATCGGTCACTACATGGTGGCGCCGTATGTTTTTGATTCACTAAAAAGAACCGGCTCTTAAGAGTCATTTGTTCGAGAATTGAACTGCACTGGTCTCCGTATGTATCATAGCGTGGATTCAACAGTAAGCTATTGTTGCACTTAAATTCAGAGCACACAACACAGTCAGAGTAGGCTATAATAACGTCACGATGAACGAATAGCCTACGTTTCAGAACCGTTGACATCATTCGATACTTTTTCGAATTCGTACAAAGTTCAGGTGTTCAGTTATGGAACCAACTACCCTGAAATCTACTTAGAAATAGAATTATATTCGTTCGAAATCTGCTGCTTTGTTATTTCCTAGGAATTCCTTTAAATCAACTACTTTATTTCACTTCTCTCACTTTCATCAGGTTGCAACAGTTTCGCTTTTCCTTTTCCAGAAATGTAGCCTATAGTACGTTACCACCTCTGGTTTGCTGATATTTTCACTTTGCTTCAGTTCCAAAGTTACACAATGCATACATTTTGTTACTGACAGTCATGATCAGGTTATTGTCTGGAACTGAAAAGTAGTGCAGCTTGTTTAAGTTCTCCGACATGTCCAACCTGTTGCCATGTGATAGTCTACGTAATTGCATAATCATCAAGGATAACCAGCAAGCTCTCTCTCTTTTTCACACACCCTTGAGGGTTGTGGTCTATATGTTTTGTTTTATAGGTTGCCTTTGCGCTTACTTGGTTGGCACATTGTGACCGTCACTTATCATATCGGTCAGCGCGAGCCATTGTTTCTGACCACTGACGCTCACGTGCTCAGCAGAGCTCGCAGCTCGTGAACGCGCCTCTGTTGTGTCTGCGCGCCGATGACTTGAGAGCGCTCATCCATCCATTGCAGAACAAGGAGGGGTTATTACTGGGGTGCTTCATTAAAAGATAGAAGAAGAAGAAAAAACACTTAGTCGCCATTTTATTTCAGTAGTCTACTTCCCTATGAGGGCATGCGATTTATATGACCTACTCCTAGATTACACAACATCGCAACTAATTCATATTTGCTGTGGTGTCATACAACAACAACTTAAAAAGTGTTTGAATTTCATTCCATAAATAACAGAATATCAAACCGAGTAGAATCTAAAAACATGTTTCTCAGTACTAACTTTACAATGTTTTGATTCATATTGGTCAAATTATAGGTCCAATTATTTAAATGAAGAATAACACTGACCAATCAAAATGAGGTAGGCCTATTCCGGAAAGTAGTGTAATAAATTCCAACAATTAAAGAATATTAATAATTCTATTGCAGTTAGATATGAAATGCAACATTAATAAAGAGCATTGCTCAACTGAAAAGCCATGACATCACTTATGTTTATGAGTAAAATACAGTAGGCCTAACTAATTTGATGATAAATCGGACTGTACAACTCTCTCCAACCCTGTTGCCCCCCTGTCAAACAGCATGTCTGAAGCTTTTAAAATGGGTCTCATCAAATGTAGGCTACAAGGAGAATCACTTCACGACACGTGAGCGCATGTGTGATGATGTTAAAGTGCAGAGTTTTCCATTGACCTCAAAATATTTGTGAGTCATTCTGGAAACAGACGCCACAAACAGACAGACTTAGTGATGTGAGAGACTAAGACTGAGACTGACCACTGTTTAATGCCTAATTAAAATGTTGAATTTGATCTCTACTCTATCCCCCTGCCATGATACCCAGGCCCAGCCACCGAGACAACCTGTGGGTAACACTTTTTAGAAAGTTACAGTGAATGAAACATCCCCGCACCGCACACACATACCACACCTAAGGTGAATCCAGGGTCAGTCAAATGTTCATCTCCTGTCTCCTTCATCTCATCTCTCCTCCTTACTGTTTGCTACCTTCATTTAAAGTCACCATGACATCAAAAGTGACAATTCTTATTTTGTATGGAATATTGCAGTAGCCTATAAATTGATCTGTGCACATCATAACTTTTATTTTAAATTCATGTGCACTTCTTAATCTATAATCAAAATAACTTCCCCTCCCTCTTGCATCACCATCATCATCTTTTCTCTTCTCTGATGACAGGGACAACCTGTCACTCACATCACATGACATCACAGCAATAGCAAACCACAAAGATTCTGTCAATTCTCAATGGGCAAAATCAAGTCCCGCACTACATTTTTCCTTGTTCGAGAATCCGTTTCACTCGGATATATACGTCACAATAGGAAAGAAAAGACTATTGCAACTTTCATTTCATGCTGACTATAAAGACATTTTAAATAAAAGCAAGAAAACACAAATTTATTATGCATATTTGTGCCATTCATTCAAACTCCTTCTCCAATACACTCTCATGGCAATTCATAACTATTTTATGTTTTTGCGAATTGGTGGTTAATTCATATGAATTAGCAAATTTTTGTATGATCTGCTTACACCCCACTGATGGTTAGGTTTAGGGGTGCACAGATCTTTCATGCCTGCGGAAGTTTTTTCTTCTTCAAAAATTTTACATTTCCGTACAAATAACATCGTACAAATTCATACAAAATTGCATCGGGATGCTTTCTCTGTATGGAAAGAACCCCTCCCACCTCTGTCTTTCTTTGCAACCTACTCTGTACTTGATATAACTGGGTCAGTCTAAGAAAGCATGAAGCAATGAAGCATCTGTATATCTGCAGTGCTGAGTGTGTTTTAAGTTAAATTTAGACATGTTCTCAAAGTTTAAATGTCATGCAGATGTGAATGAAACCATATTTAGCACAAACAGTATCAGATTAGTGACTGTGGTAAATCTCTCCTTATCTGCGTGCTGTGCAGAACAACTTCACTTAATGCTTTACCTCACTATTCCTGACTTATAAGACTTTACAATGTAAATGGCAATCAAATTGATTCAACATTCACCCAAAACTCCTATCCTCTCCTTTAAGTTTTTGATAATTCTCCCTATGTTTCCCCCAGCCCAGACTGAAAGGCGCATTTAGGGAACTAAGCAATCAGCTTAGTTCTCTGTTCATATATCCTAAGTGATTCCTCCATATAGGGCCATCGATTTATTGAAAGTATTGAAACCGAAAGATCAAGATCCTAAAAAATCTGATATAGCAGAGAGGAGGAGAGAGATTGAAGGTGGTTTCCAGGAGTAGGTTTCGCAGCTGCAGAGTCTTGTGTTCCAAGGAGAGATAAATCTTACAGGGGATTTTTTTCTCCACTTGGGCTGCTATATAGATGTCAAAAGATCAATTAAAAACATGACAATGAGTGAAAAATATACACATTATAGATAAGCTAGTTGGAAAACCCATTGTCAGCGGTTCCCCAACTGTCACGCAACTGTATTAATCGAATTAATCTCATCATTAATAATTTAGTTTGACATTAGCTACGTTGTCATATGTGTCAGTGTTAATTTATATTTGATTTATATACACTTTGCATTGTAGAATAAAACGTCTCTATTACATTTAACTATATTATTTCACTGTAGGCCTAGTTAACACAGACATATTATAATCTAGGCAAATATGTGTCTAAATATTTTCTGAAAGTGTATGTTTATCCTTTACAAAACTTACCGTGTTAACTATAATCACCGCATAGATTCCAGTTTTGACTAAAAACATCATTGTTTAATCTGGCTTTAAGAATCTTTTTAGTTTTAGAGGCTTTCAGAATCAAGACTGTGTATTTTCTCACTGCGCATGCGCGTCCGTTTTGCTTCTGATGGCCGTCAACATGGCGGCTGTGGAGTGAGACGCATGTCTAAACTTTGCTCCGACAATTGATATTTTGCCTCGCGTATATTATTTACGTGAAAGAAAGCCGTCGAACAAAAAATGTCCCGCCACAGGAATGTCCGAGGTTATAACTACGACGAAGGTATATACGGGAAATATGATATTTAGCAGCTTTTATTTAAAGAGGCCTATATGATTGCTAGTTAGCTGGTTTATTTATACAGAGTCCAGTGCTAGAGATTATGACAGACTGCTGTCGTGTCACTGTTTCAGATGGTAACAGCTGGACTGTGCACCTGGTAACCAGTTCTGTGCTTTTAAACTCAAATATTTGTATTTAATTCAAATCACAACAAACTGTTAACGTTACTTTACATAGTGCCTTTCTATTTCTTTTTATTTGGGTGATCACAGATCAGCCGTCTAGTATATAAAACAAAAGTAACAGCTGGGTTCTTAAATTCACTTTATTTCTACTCAGTTTTAGTGACTTTTGACGTTCACTTTTGTTAATAACTGTTGTTGCATTGCTTCAGGTGGTGTAACGTTAGCTGACTAAGCAAAGCTTTTTGGCCCTATCAATGCTTTTCTGTTTGTTGATGCAGTGGAATTGCTTTAACTATAACTAGCTTTTGTGGTTTGGAGTAAAACAGAATTGTCTCAATTTCTTCCTTTTTTTATAGACTTTGAGGATGATGACTTGTACGGGCAGTCAGTGGAGGATGACTACTGCATCTCTCCTGCCACTGGTTTGTGTTTTCATTAAAGTTGCATGTGATTTAAATAGTATAAATTCCTTATTTTGTATTCTTGTCATTTTGATCAGTCATAAATCACAACTGCAAAATGTTCCTAATGTTATTTATGTTTTTTTATTTGAAGATTGTATATTTATTATCATTTGCATTTAATTTTTGGCCATATGTTGGATTAAATTGAAAAAAAGATTTGGTTTGATATGATTTCTACTCTTATATGACCCAGTGCAGTGCCATTTATAAAAAATACATCTTTTCCCCCCCAAAAATTGCCCACACGCATTCACATGTTGAATCATGGGATAGTTCACCCAAAAATAAAAATTCTGTCATAAATTACTTATGTTGTTCCAAACCCATAAGACTTCTGTTCATCTTCAAAACCAAATGAAGATATTTTAATGAAATCTGTGAAATTTAGATCTGTCCCTCCATTGAAAGTCATTTCACCCAAAACTCTGAAGGTTCAAAACATTAACAAAAAGATCGTAAAACAAATCTGATGGATTGTTTAAATCAAGTCTTCTGAAGAGACACGATTGCTTGATAATATGATGAACAGCTTTAATTTAGGATTTTATTCACATATAAACATTGAACATATAAAGAGTACTCAAATGTGGTAAATGGAAGCTCAAACTAATCTCATTTGTTTTTGCGGAAGCTCAAACTCAAAGGTGCTGCGTGACGCACGAGAATGAACATATAGATGCATCACAGTTTTGGGTGAATAGACTTGTAACAGAGGAACAGAAATCTCTCAGATTTCATAAAAAATATATTCTATTGTGTTCTAAAGATGAACAAAGGTCTTATGGGTTTGGAACAACATGAGGGTGAGTAATTGATGACAGAACTGACCCTTTAACTGTATAATATTGATGTTCATTTTTGTCTGTTATGGAGATATTTCTGAATTCATGTTTCCATAGCCGCACAGTTTATCTACTCACGTCAAGACTCAAGGCAGGCTCGACATGTAGAGACCGTGGAGGAGGCAGAATATGAGGAGGAGGAAGTGGAGATGCCAACCTCTCCATCCATCACAAGCACACTAGACCCACTAAAGCAAGGTACACACTGACTTTATGGGTTAAGAGATGGGTTAAGATGGTCACTTATTCTAATGAATATCTGGGTAGTAAGTTTATCTAATTTTATCTTTAATATTTTTAAAGGCAGTGCTTTAAAGGGAATGAATATAGAGATGCAAATTCTCAAAGGATTTCAGAGGGCTGACAGTCAAAAAGTTAGGCCTACTAAGTGTTGCAGTTTTGTATCTCTAAGAAATGTCTGATTAGGGTCTGGTGGACTAAATCAGGCTAACCATTTTCCTCAAGCCAGACTAATGGCTCGTTTCCACTGAGCGGTACGGTACAGTACAGTACGGTTCGGGTCGGTAAACCATGATCCGGCTAGCGTTTCCACCGCCAACAGTACCCTTACTTGATAGGCGTGGTGTTTGCCGGAAAGAAGCGATCGACATCATTTTCGTGCGAAGAAGAAGGCGACATAGTAAACAACTATGGATGACATACTGCAGATCTTGTTCTTGCTTCTCGGCATGTTTGTCACAAGAAACAAGCGCCGGCATTAGGCGTTTCTCAATACCAAGTAGCCTACGCAAAGTCCGACTCAGGAGAATGACTCCCGAGGACGCGAGTCCAGTAATTCTGCTAATGGAACAGCATGTTCTTGAAAGTGCCACTCAGCTCGCTCTGCTACTCCGGTTATCTCTGTATGTCAGGGTTCCCGCGGATCCTTAAAAAGTCTTAAATTAGATTTTTAAAATTTAAGGCCATAAAAAGTCTTATAAAGTCTTAATTTTACTTATGAAAGGTCTTAAATTTTAGATGACACTTTGACTTAGACATATCTAAAAGCTTTCCAAATTAAAACCATCTAATTAGCGTACGTATTTTTATTTATTTATTATTCTATCTTTGTGGATTTGCTAGTTCACGTGACATTTCGCGTCACTCGCGAGTCGCGGCAGCATAACTGTCTCCTGCACGCGAGAGGAGAGAAGGAGAAGAAAGGTCGTAAATGTCAGTTCAGTTGTAAGTTCATTCTTTATGTGCGTATGGTGTGCGATGTGTATTGTCTTTTATGATATTGTAATCATTGTTTTAACAATGTACGAGGCACTGCGAGCTGACATCGCATTTGTCTCTCGTGCTTTCACTGCGTGATGTGTGCAGTGTAACTGTTATGTCCCCAAGTTAGTTTTTGTCTTATATTTATATCATATTATGTTCTTATATTAGAATATCACATCAGAAAGAGTGCCGTTTTCCCGTGCACAATTCCAATTGTGATATTTATGTTATACAACAGTTAAATTAACAATAAGTTAACATTGAGTTACTTTTTAGACACAATATTGTCAATATTGTTTGTTTTCCCTTTATTTCGCCGACTATAATTTCAAAATGAAACCGTAGCACAGTCTCAATGCAACCGACAGCGATTATTTCTTGACTGAAATCCGCGTTTTGAGCGAATCACTTGCTTCTTTCCCGAATGAATCAGCCGTTTGAACGAATCGGTTGAATGAATGACTCCCTCAACTCACTTATTAAGACAGTGATTTGCCGCTGCGGTTTCATATTTAAAGTACCCTTTAAATAAAATGTTAAAATTAGAAATCATTTCATATTTAAATATTGAATATTGATTTAAAAATATATATCTCAGCTTTATTTATGCAGTTGTAAATGGAGTGTAAATAAATAAATGACACTTCTGATGCCGCTTCTGTCACCTCTGCACTGCAAAGATGGATTTTGATTGAATGATTTAATTTGACTGTAACAGTGGTACTGTATGATTATTATATAATTAAGTATTATTGTATAATTACTGTATAATTTAATTTGAATGATAGTATTTGACATTAAAGGTGATGCATAACTCTAAATAAGTTTAGAAAAAATGTCCATATATAGGTGAAAATGCCCCTGAAAAAATCAATTTAAGGTGGCAAATATTGCCCCTTAATTAAAATATTAATTTCTGTCACTGCTGTGAACTGACCACTGCATAGAATATGAAAAATATGAATATCTTCGTGAGTCAGCTGTCAACAACAGACCTAAACCAGCCATGGCACCAGCACAAAAACACAATCAGTAAAATATCATCTAATTATTATCAACAAAACGTTGAAAATATCAAGATATATTTTTGTCAATACTGCACAGCCCTAATGTACGGTATTCATTTTGATTTCTTCAGGTCTTAAAAAGGTCTTAAAAAGCCTTAAATTTGACTTTCAAAAGTGTGCAGGAACCCTGGTATGTACATTTTAAACATTATAAGCACACAAATGTGGTTCAGGCAATGCATATCCTATTGATTATATTCACTGCATGTATGTAGCCTATATTTATAACAAAACTAAATATAAAACACAACCCTGCCTCTTTTCGTTTAAATTTAAAAATATTAAACATATTCCAGGCAATATGTGCATTGGTACAAATGTTGCAATAAACAACATTACAGATGGTCTTGTAATAAAATAAAAAATGACAAAACTCAACCTTATCTCTTTTTGTTAAATTTCAGTTTTATCAATAATAGCCATTATAAAAGTATAAGTAAAAGGTACAAAAAGCTATACAGTAAAGCTTTAATAACATAAAGCAAACAATTCAGTCAAATATACAAATTCAGCGCTCAAATATATAAAACTTCACTTAGCCTTCTGCCAAAACTATTGGCCAGGGAACGAATTATAGATTCACGAGACCAAAGATCGCCTGTTAGGTCTATACAAGACGAATTATATCTCATGTTTAACCACTACAGAGACCTCAGAGTCAGCGGCAAACATCAGAACGACTAGCCGAGGAAAGACTGTTCCAGGCGGGGTACTTGAGCGCCGAGCGCCCGGTGATTGCTTGGAATGGATCTCAGTATTATCATAAATCTATAAATAAACCACAGATTTGAGCTTTAAAAAACTACATTCTCGTCTGAAAAACATTTCATGACACAATAACAGTAGTATTATATTTCAACTGTATAATAAAAAATGGCGCTTCTAATGCCCTTGTAGCACGCGCAAGTGATGATACTCTGTCAACCAATCAACGTTCTGCTGTGAGTCTAGCTCCACCTTTTAGTACCGTACCACTGTGCTAGGTACCCCAACGGAAGGGTACCCAAAAAGTGGTACGGTTCGGCTTTTTGGTACCATTCACAACTTTTGACAGTGGAAACGCAAATAATTGCGTACCGTACCGAACTGTACCGTACCGTACCGCTCAGTGGAAACGAGCCATTATGCTCACCACTTCTGAATTTATTTGATAAAAAATACAGTAATTTTGTGATTTCAATATAACTAATTACAGTAATAACTGTGAAATATTATTACAATTTAGAATTACTGTTGTACTCTACTCTAGTATTCATTACTCCAGTCTTTAGCGTCACATGATCCTTCAGAAATTTTTCTAATATGTTGATTTTTTGCTCAAGAAACATTTATTATCATTATCAATGTTAAAAACAGTCGCTGCTTAACATTTTTTGGAAACCATGACACATGCATCCTTGCTGAATAAAAGTATACATTTCTTTAAGAAAAAAATCTTATTGACTCTTATTACACTTTGACTTCAGAGTTCAGCTTTTCAATTCATGTCAGAAAAAAGCGACCGACCAAGGGTTTAATCTTTAGGATTTTATTAAAATACCATGTGGAATTTACCATCAGAGGTTACCACCCCAAACCTGTGAAAGGAAGTAAAGTTCAAACTTAAACACAAAGGATTAGATTAGTAATTATTACATCAGGACAAAAACACCATTGTTTGTCAAAAATCCATATTCAGTTTTGAGGAATGTTAACATATTCCATTTGGAATATGTATTGTATTAGATTTTATTACTATTAATATGTTTGTGTTTGGACAGGTCAGTTGTTTTCCTGTTTGGATCACATGAGAGCAGTACTGGGAGACTCAATTCCAGACTCCACACTGACTCAGGCAGCTCTTAAATACGACTGTGACCCTCACCGGGCCCTTGATTTCATTCTAACTGAGGAGAACACCAATACACACGCCCCTCCTGTCAGAACCAACGCACAGCCCGAGCCTACCGCCACAGCTGCACCACAGAAAGGTACACACACACACCCTTCCACCCAAAACCAGAACACACCAACCAAAAAAAACCCTACACACCATTATACAATTTCTAGCACATTAACTACCCAAAACACATCTGTGCCACTTCCACTTAAAAATGTGCCCTCTTATGTGTTTTAATCCAAAATGAAAATGAAAACCACTCCAGCAAGACCACAAATAGTTAAAACACAAAAAGTTGGCATGAGGTCTCAGGGGAAAATGTTAAAATCCAGGGTTTTTCCAAAACTGGGGAGAACCTAATTTTTTTTTTTTTGTGTTTCAGTACCAGAGGCTATAAATACATGCAAATAATACAACATTAAAAACTATTTATAAAAGTAATACTGCTAACACTGATTTTTATTATTATTTGTTATATATTTAAGACAAACAATTTTCTACTTTACCTTTACAATTTATGTATACAATTTAAAAATCTAAGATACAAATTTTTCCCCAGGCTTCAACTGCTAACTTTGTTTACATCAGCTAACTTTGTTTTATTTGTTGCTTTTGTTGTTGTTGTTGTTGTTTTTTTTATCCTTAATTTTACCATGTATAACGTATTGCCTTTTTCTTGCTTTCTCTGTGATCTCGGCTAACCATTGATCGCCTTCCTCATCCTCTCGGTTGTACTCTCTGACTACAATTGGCCCTCGTAAGGTAAGGAGCCTTATTTTCTCCATCACACGACGGTATTAAGACTGTATCAAGTGCACATTCAGGCAAACCCCTGAAACGAGACGGCGGTCAGTCTTACAGCCTCAGTGATCTGTTAGCCATGCCTGAACCAAACAAGATCATGCCTCCTGTTTTAAATCCTCCCCCTGGTCTGGGAAGTTTGACAAAAGGCCATTTAAAAGGGCTTTCAAGTCATAATTTGGGCAGTGATGGAACTTTAGGACAAAGTTCACTCGCCCAAGTAATAGCTCAGCATGAACAGAAGTGTACAAACATTCCTCCTTTAGTTGCTTCCACTGGTGTCTCATTGGATTACACAGCTCCTCTTACTACCAGTCCTTTTGGTTCTTTTCTTGGTTCTACCCCCCCACTTTCTGCAGTTCTATCGCAGGGTCCTAGTGTCCCACCTTTTCCCGGTTTGTCTGTTGGCTCTGGGGCGTCTCTCTCTTCTGGTTTCTCTTTGGGAACCTCTGTCCCAGCTGGTCTGGGTGTGACATCCTCCTCATCTCTTCTGACCTGCTCTCTCAGTAGTCTAGCGCTGCAGGATTCCCAGCGGTCCGCCCCTCTTCCGGTTTCCTTAGGGAGTTTGAGTTCTGTCCTGCAAAGCAGTGGGCCGTTGGGAGTACCTGGGCAAGGGAAGAGCTCTGGAAGCCTTTCATTGGCTGAGCTGATTCAGGAGCACCAGGACAGCAGTCCCAAACTCTATGACAGTTTACCAGGACTCCAAAACACCCAAAATTCATATATTACTGGTAAACAAAACAATACGCACATCCAAAAGCCTATCCAAACATCTGCTGCAAATGCTCCTCCGGGCTTTTCAGAGGCACCATCCCTGTCTGAACTCATGTCCCACAACCAAGTGTCACTTACATGCACTGCATCTCTCAAGAGTGAAAATATGTCTAATCATCAAGCATTGAACAAATCTGCAACAGTATTACCTAAGCCCCGCTCACTAAGCTTAAATCAGAGCGTCGATCTTAGCGCACTTATCTCCCAAACATCTCCTGACAGTCGCTCGCCAACCCTTTTGAGTTTTACCCAAGTCTCCGCTAGTAAGAAAAACCGTGTGTTTGCCAAACCGTCAATTTTTGCATCCGCGTTTTGCGTGTCCGTGAGCAGCGAGAAGAGTCTGCGCAGTAGAGCAACGCATAATGCTTTCTTATACAGCAGACAGATGGAGAGAGTGAAAGAACGAGTGCAGTGTCTACCTCTCCATCACATCACCCCGTTTTCTTTCGACACGCCCTCTCCGGATGACATGGTCAAGGCAAATCAGAGAAAAGCTTTTACTCGAGACTGACATTTTTTTAATTTTATCTTTCAGGACCATTTAAAAAATCTTCCGAACAAACAGTTTTGAGACTCAGGTTCATTTTTGCTTAAGGTTATGACGTTACAGTTTTGCCCATAATTCAAAGAAGCAGGGCTGTATCTAGAAGTTGTCTGACTGAATGCTAAATAATAGTGATTATAGAATGAAATGCATAGATTAGCATTAATAATTTTAGGAAAACATGAACTTTCAGATGTTAATCATTGATAAGCACTGAGATGTACATTTGAGCCATGAAATTATTATTTAAAGAACTGAGACTGCTATTTTATATCATTCCCCATATAATTCTTTATAATTTAGTATTTTTCTGATTTTTTTTTATACATATTTATTTACAGCTAACCATTACACTGAAAAGTTGTAAAGGACTTTTTGTTCAAAATGTCACAACCTCAGATAGTAATATAGTATTACTTTTAAAGTCGTCTTGTTTTCAATTTTTCATGTTGATTTTTCATATTTTCACTTTTTAAAAATTTGTCATTAGGCTAAATGTATATTTTTATACTTGATTATGTAGTTTTATGATATTTTGACAAATTATTGATTCAATTCTAGAGTCTCTACATAACGAAAAAGAAAATATAGAGTAGGTGCAGATAGAGTGCAAAAGATAAAAGAAAAAAACAGCAGATTCTCTCTACAGCTGTTTTGCTGCCATTTGAAATGAGGTGCAGCGCTGGTTTACCACAAACACAGAAAGAGGGAAGACATTTTGGTTCGGGGGACACCTGGAGTTTTTCCTATTATGTGTTTTGACACCCAACACTGTAAAAGTGTGTTTTATTTATAATAATTAATGTTTAATAGACATTTTGTTAATTGTTTTTTCAATTTTGATTGTCCACTGCATTTTTAACTTGTTTTAAAGCACTGATGTGGCCATGGGCCTGACGTTTTGTATATATTCTGAAATAAAGATTTTCCATTTTCATTTCTGCGATTGATGTTGGAGTGTGTGAATATATGGGGGTGGAGGGGAACTTGTTGAGGATGTGCTTGTTTTTTGCTCACCTTAAAGGGTGTGTTAGTTTGTGGTGTTTATCACTTATGTGTGACTGCGTGTGTGTGTGTGCTCGCGCACATATGTACATATAAAACAGAGAGTCTTTGTGGCCACATAAAGGTGTTAACACACCCAGAGCATATTGGAAGAGATTTTACAAAGGCTTTGCTTTCATAGTGGTAGACCATCCACCATGGGAGATGATACACACATGCACAGATCTGAAGATGGTCTGAAAACACTCACACACCTGCATGTGCACGTTTAGATTGGCTTTGTTTCCTCATTGCACACTGACCTAGTGTCTAAAACAGTATTATCCTGATAATCACTTGAAAAGAGTGTGTTCTTTAGGACTGTTGGTGAATAAGACTTAGTTAAGCCTACATAAGCTATAAGATTTAATTAAGTGACTAAATGTTCTGGCCATTTAATCTCTGACTGTTCTTGTTGGGTTTAAATGTTTACTGAATTTCTTCATTGAAATGCATCCAAAATTACTAGTGGTGCTATAAGTAGTTGTTAGTACTATTGTTTATGCTTAGAGCTAGATATTTGAACAAACTGCTAATCTTAAAGATTCTAAAAATGAAAATGGTCATTATTTATTGCACCCTCATGTCGCTCCGCTATGCAGAATACAATAGAAGAAAATTTGAAGAAGTTTTTAACTGTTTTTGTCCATGTATTGAAAGTCAATGGGGTCCAAAACAACATTGCACCCCACCGACTTTCATTGTATGAACAAAATAAAACAGACCTTTTTTCCAAATTATCTTCTTTTGTGTCTTACAGGTTTGGAACAACATGAGGGTGAGTGAATGATGACAGAATAAAAAAATTTCTGAGAACTAAACCTTTAAGGAATAAACTTACCTTCACAGTTTGTGCTACACACATTTGAGGAGATGTGTGTTTTTGCATTTCTAAGAAATCAGATTTAATATTTTGCATTTGGTGGACAATAAACTGGCAAAAATCCCAAAGACTTAAATTAAAGGAGTGACCTGTGCCATATCTAGAGACCAGAATATCATGTCGTTGAGCTCTTTTGGCATAGAACAGTAAGTAGCAACCTTAAAACCCATTAGAATATCCTTAGCAACAGCATAGCAATGCCCCAGCAACCACTTGGATTACCCTAGCACCATGATGATGAGTTTTGCATAGGCAAACATCCACTATTTTCTTCAGAAAATGTAAAAGCTTTTTTTTTTTACTGTTAGGATGCTTTGACTGCACACACAGAAGCATCTTTCCTTCTCGCGTGTTCTTGTTAACTCTCTGTTTGCCGAGCCAAGCGTGGGTGAAGGCCTGCTTTTGAAAAGCATGATGCAGCTCACCTTTCACACTTGCTGTCTTCAACTCCTTTTTGTAAATCTCTTTGCCATCTGACCACCTCAAGTCATCTATCCCTTTTTCCCCCTCTCTGTTTTCTCTGCCTTCTTTTGCCACCCACACAGGAAAGAGTGACTGGTTTACAGCTGGCCCTGTTACTGCTCTTTGACGTTTTCTCCCTTTTTTGCACTTTGTGGCTTTTGCAGAAATGGTGATATGTCATTGTGTCTGTGCTGCGAGTCGTGCGTGCAGCACTACATAGATTGGTCAGACAGCGAGAGAGAGGTTATTGACCCTATTTGAGAGTGTGAATAAAGATCATTTGTAGCTTTTCTCCTTCTCTGTCAGACTGTTTCTTGTTTTCTCATTCTTTGTTCTCCCCTGAATACTGTCAGTAGAACTAGATGATTTTACTCCTTTAGACTGTGAAGACTTGCACAGACTTCATACACAGTAGTCTAGATACCTATTTAATTTAGCTTAAAGTAAGAAATAGAATTGATGATTAAGTTTGTATTAGTGGTGTTTGCTAAGTTAAGCATCATACTTGGAGTTATAGATTTGAACAGATCCCTAACCCTAAGAATTCAACTTTAGCTCGTAACTTGACCTGAATTGTTTGTACTACAGAGATGAATGATGCCTCATTTTGTGGCTTGGTTCTGAGAACTGTGCTATTACTTATCCGAATGATTAGGCTTGTGTTTTTTTCCCACCTGGGGATTACAAAATGGACGATGTATATCTAGGGTACCGAATATCAAAGTCATGGCTGGTTTTTACTTGGTAAAGTAAAAAACTGTAGAAATGACGTAAAACTGCTTGATTTCCGACTAGAGCTTAGATCGGGCCCAAAAAATCAAGCCTGACCCTACCCGAGCCCGTGCACGTTGTGTCTGAGCCCGGCCCGACACATTAACCGTAATTATGAGACCGAGCCCGATTTAAACCCGACCATTTTTTAATACGTGGGTCGTTATAACTGACGCTCTCAACTACTTTCTATGTTACTTTCTCCCGCCCGCAACTTTTTGTCCCGCTCCCGCCCGCAAATAGACTTTTTTTCTGTACCTCCAAATACTTTCAAGTTAGCCTAAGTGTCGCCACCATACACATCAGCATAAATGCTCCTGATAAATGATTTGTTATTAAAGCATTAACACACAAACCAATGTAAATTTAACATAAAAGCAAGCAGGCTACTGCGTGCATGGTTTGGCATGACTGAATGCGCGCAAAGTGCGCTCCCTTAATAATTCCTAAAAAGCTGACAGTTCATCGCAATCTCACACACCTCTGTTATTATCAATGAAGCTGACTGCACAATGAATCTTTCATGATGATATCCACACTTTGTTATAATTAGAGGATTTGCCAGCATACAGAATTCAGCACTTTTGAGCAGTGAGGGGAGTCTATCTTAAATGCTTCTGATTGGCCATTACGTTCAAGAAATCGACACATATGTCTGTGATTGGCTACATCACTCAACGCTGCACACATGTTATAAATATAAACTCTGGCCTGTAAATCGTTTCTATTTTGTTTTTTATTGTTCTTGTTGCTTTTCTGCAACAGATGAATAAAAATCTATTAGTTTTTATGTTTTATTCATAGATATTTCTAGTTTCCATTTTATTCTCCTGCAACCCGCACACACAGAGTGAGTGCATTACCGCCCGCGCTCGCACTCGGCCATCAAATCTACTGCCGCGCGCACTCTATTGCGTTGGGAGTGCACGTCTCTAGATCAAGGGCCCGGCCCGACCCGAGGATAGTGTCGGGAAATATCGGGGGTCAAGTTCGGGCTTAGGCAGAAAACCTAAGCTCTAATTCCGACTGCCATAGCAACACCCTTGCAACCTCTTAGAATACCCTAGATGCAACATCCGAAATCGAATACTTCCCTGCTATATATAGCATGCGAAAAACAGGTTGCCAAAAGAGTAGTATGTCCGAATGCATACCCTGCGACTGCGTCCAAATATGCCTACTTATAGTATGCAAAAAAACAATATGCGAGCAGAGTAGTATGTCCTAATTAAGTTTTCATAAAATAGTAGGCGAAAAGTACCCGGATGACCTACTAATTCCGGCGAGATTCTGAAGTGTGCATACAATGGACACTTTACTATCCCATGAGGCCACGGGAGAGGATTTATGAAAGGCGATGAAGTGACATAACTGACGCCGGTAGGTCTTATGTAGAGCTAGGTATCGAGTTTGATAATTTTAACCAAATTTCGATACATAAGGGGTTAATCTCGTCAATGTCACTGAGCCAATAAGCATACAGCATAAATGGCTGTTGCGAGGTATCAAGGAAAAACACTAGTTTACGCCAGTTATGCCCAGAGACGTTGCCCACACGTGAGGCTGTAGTGTGTAAGCATCCCAACCCCCATAGATGTAAAGGATGTGGAAAAGATCAAAAGTGTGTCTACATTTCACCAGGCTCAATGCCAACAGTGCGCAATGTAATATTTGCAACAAGATAATTGCTGCCAAGACCGGCAACACGGCAAATCTAATGAAGCACTTGTCAGTGCACGGAATAAACTTAAGAGCAGAAAGTTGCTCCGTCTTCGACTGCAAGAAGAGGAATGTAGTGCGTCACAAATGAACCAAAGCTCAGCGTATAGGCTACTTGCCTCACAGACATGAGAAATAGGCATATAGAAAGTTTAAAATGTCTTCTTTTAAATGAACCAATTCGAAACAAAACAAATGAAAGTTGCATTTCTCTCTATAGGTGCGCACACATGTTCACTATACTGCGGAGATGACGAGTCAGCTATGTCAACTTCATCTTTGCAGCCGACACTGACTCGGAAAACACTTTTTTAAAATTGTTTATTAATAAACAATTAAAATGTCTCCTTGCTATTTTTTTCCTGACACATTCATTATAATTTGGTTACTTTTGCCAGTGCTTTGCAGCAAGCTTTATGTGTGCGCTTGAGCGCGAGACATATATTCCACCCCCTAGTGGCCTATATGAGTCTTTGAGTCTGTAAAAAAAGTCAACAAACTGAAGAAAAAAAAAAAAAAAAAAAAAAAATTTTCCAGGTAATATGTTATCTTATTAAAACGGATTGCATAAAATTGGTATTGAAAAATCGTTCAGGAACCGGTATCGAAGTCAAGGTATCGATATCGGAAAATTTTTGAACGATACCCAGCCCTAGTTATGTGACAGTAACATGGCAGATGTAGTACGTCCAAATTTCATTCATACAAGTGTTGTCACGATACTGGTATTTCCAACTCCGATACGATACCATGAAAAGTATCGATATTCGATACCATTTTTGAAAGGGAACACTGCCATATATACCGCCATACAGATAACATGTTATTATCTCATAATAATTTGGGTAATTTTTTTGTAAAAGCTTACACAGCACAGGAAGGCTTTAAAAAAAAGACAAGTAAAGATTCAGTAATAAAATAAGAACAAATGATAGCACAAATAAATACAATAGAATAAAGAGACAACAGTCCAACAGTATTTAGGGAAGAAATACTACAGAAATTAAAGTATTCAAGTGTAAAATAAAACTGGATAATTTTCATTGTAAAAATTAAATGCAGATTAATGCTTACAATTAAAGTTACAAAAAAACGTCAGCGAGTGATTTTCATTATTTTCTTTGATTAACATGACAGATGGCAGCAGGGATATATTAGGCTACTGTCACTTTAAGAGCTTATGCACAGATCCAGTATACCGTTACACAACATGCGATTTCTCTCAACTATTTATGTTACAAAACTGACTTTTAATTGAATACTCTTAGACAGGCATTTTGAAAAAGTCTAAAGCAGCTTTATCAGAGCACAACTTGTTTAGATCAGTGGGGCGCGGTTTTGGTGTGAGTGTGAAACCTGCGGGAATTAGTAAAATTCTAAATAATTTACAACCGGAAGCGTTGTACTATGGTTTGCAGAACGCGGAAGTAAGCTGCACATATACCCTATTCAAGCACTATTGAATCGTAGCTAATGTGACGAGTGAGTGAGAGGAGGCGGGTGTGTGACACTTCGCCATCGGAGAGAAGAGAGAGAGAAAGCGCAGCTGGTATCGGTCTATGGATACTGCAGAAGAGGAGTATTGGAACCGTTTCAGATATTTCAGTATGGATAAATATTGAAATATTGATTTTTTTGACAACACTACATACCACCCATATTAATAGTAGAACATACTTTTTTAATGGTTGTGAAGTAAATTCAAATGTAGTACCTACTCAGTATGCGATTTCGGACATGTTTCAGAAAGAAATATTAGAAAAAAACTCAGAAAGTTACTGCCTAGAACACCCTAGCTATCACCAAAGTCCCTTCAAAGACTATAGTCTTTGCTATCACATAGCAACATGCTAAAATTCGACCAGAACGCTCACCGTAGCATCATGGTATGGGTTTTGTATAAGGCAAGTACCACTCACATTGTCTTGAAATTTGTTTGGCCGCTAGAGGAGTTCTGAATCTGATTGGTTGCTCTGCAGCTGCTTGGGAGTTCTGAGTGTTTACAAGGGAGTTGCTAGGTTATTGCTAAGGTGTTCTAAATCTGAGGGATCTTAGAATGTTGCTATGCAGTTGTTGGGGTTGCTAAAAGTTGCTTACAATAGTGCTGCTAGGATGTTGCAAGGTTTTCTTCAAATCTAGTTTTAATTAGTATTGTAAAGATGGAGGTGTTGAGAAGACTGCCCCATTCATGCAAACTTGTAGGCCTTTGCCCTTCCCTGTTTATGAAAGAGATTAAATGAGTGCAGTGTGTGATGCATCTGAGTGCATCTGTCTTGTTCATGTATTGTTTTCGGCAGGTGTGTACTGTAAGGGCAAGGCCGCATGTGAGAAAATCTATAATAGTGCGTGAGATGTCATTGTGAACTGAGCATATGTGAATGGCAGTAGTAAGGTGAGTGTACGGGGATTCCCCATAGTTATTATGGGACATCCGTGCTACACTCAACCCAATAAAAATAACTGATATGGAAAAGAAGGGGATGAAAGATAAGTTGGAGAGAAGATAATGTAGATTGTAAGTGTTTTGGAAAGAAGACTGTTCCTCTTTGGGTTTTTGTATGGGTTTATTTTGTTTCCTTCCAGGATTTGTAACACTAGTGCCCCCTACTGGAGCAAAAATATGTCCCAACACATTTGACTTTCCAGACCTGTTTAGTTAGACAACGTGTTAAGATGGAAGTAACTTTTATTTTTAGCAAATTTTATTGTATTATTTGAGTTTTATTTTATTGCTTTCTGTTTGTGTGATTCTTTCACTGTTGCACTATTGAATTTGATTCACACTGTATAGCAAACAAGGGCTAGCAGGTAATACACAGATCTAGAAAGATGGAGTAAGGACAGAGTGAAAGATGTGTGTACAGTCACTGACTGCAAGTAAAGGAGATGGTAGATAATCAGGTAGGATCATGTCTCACTGGTGTTTGTATAGGCCTGGATCCGTTTTGCTAGGAAGAGCACATTTACATATCCTGAAGGGTGTGTGTCTCAGACTTTTTTTGTGCTACATGTAGACTATTTTTCTACCTGTTTTTTATTGTCATCACAGTTGAGTAATACTCTTGAACAACAGCCGACACCAAGTCAGAGTCGACAATGCTTTATTGCGTTATAGCTGACACTTATACAATATTGCCAAAGCATAGAAGGTATTTAAAGTGCTGAAATAAACAATACTGTATAGATGCTCAGTAAGATGAAGTAAATGTTACAAATATGGAAAAATATATCTTTTTTTTTGTTGTAAAAATAGACAAAATAACAATGAGATTGAGTTTAAATGGTGGTAAATGTAAAATATAAATAATAAATGCAGTGTGGTGATACATGATTAACATGTTGACATGCTGTTACATGTTACCTTGATCCATAAACTTATTTTTTTAGTGTCTGGCAACCATTTTTGGAAAATGTTTTTGTATTTTATAGTTGTATCAGTTTTTCTTTTTGCTATTGTAACTTTGCAAATACATAGCATTGGAGCTCTTTGTCAGAAACAAGTTGAATTTGGCAGCGCAGTGTGTTCTGGCGGCTTTGTGTGTAGAGATATGCTGTGTGGGTGTGGTTTGTGTGTGAAGTGTTGCGAAGTGTGTGTTCAGATGGGAGATATTTGTGGGTGTGGCTGAGTATGTGTGTGTGTGTGAGCAGGTGAACTGCTATCTACATTCCCCAGCACTTCCTGTCCCTGTAACAGGTGTGTGTGTTGTTGTCTTGAGCTTTTTGTGTGTAAAAGGGTCCTTGTAGTGTGGCCATAACATATCTGGGGGCTCGTAGTGTTTATCTTTATATAATTATTAACGTTGGTTTATATAACAATGCAAATACACAAACATTCTCATGTTATGATACTTTAAAATTGATCAAGAGCAAGGTTTTTTCACAAGGTGAGTCAGACATCTCACAAATTCTCCCGAAGATCATAGTGTTTTTTCCCATTGTGTTTTTTCCCTTGGATTATATATATATATATATATATATATATAAGATCTCCCTTATTGACTCGTCTTCTCATCCTTTTTGTGCTTGGAGGTTAGAGGTTTCATTATTTTTACACATTAACCCTCTGTGTGCTGGAAGTGCACAGTCAGTGTGGGAGTGCAAGTGACGTGCCGGAGTTAACCCTTTCCTGGCCAGAGCGTTCGCTGCTCTGAGTGAGATGACTGGCTGTGGCCGTTGCCACCGAAACGGCTCTACTGCTATGACGAGACAGTGCACACGCTGAAGCCATTTACCTTACAGGGACAGAAAAATGCTCTCTCTCATCCTCGTTTTCTTACATCCCTTCCCCCTCTTTGGCTCTAAGAGCCTGTTTTGGTGCAGCACGGAGGAGTTGACTCATGAATTTCAGTAAGATAGCGAGAAAATGAGGCTTTGCGCTTGTTGAGTGCACTGACACATACATCTGCACATCTGAAAATGAGTAACCCTTTATACTGTACCAAACAGGAAACTTGACTTTCATAAAAGGTACACTGTCATACATTTCTGAACGCAAGGCATGTCAGATTAGTATTGTACAAAAAAGCTTGCTTTGTGCTAAGAAAGAGATGGTTTCAAAAATGAAAATAAAAAGCAGAATATTTTTAACCTTTGATAAATATTCAAGTTAATTAATTATTAAATATCAATAATATGAATATTATTGTAATATCGGAAATTTAGTGTGTGCGCATTGTTTTCTACGTCCTAGCAAAAGTACGGGACGCTCCAGAGAGTCGTGTCGAAGCGGAGGTTGTCCCTAAGGTTGCCCGGATGACTGTGTCAGGCAAGAAGCAGACCATGGGCTTTGATGTGCGAAGGTAAGCCAGTCGAGGTAACGTGGAAGTGGTTTAAAGATGTGCCCTGGTAACCCAAACATTGTAGGTTCAAACCTTATAAGGGACGCTTTATGAACTATGTGATCTTTCACCCTTAAGCAAAGCATGTAACCACAGCTCACTCCACTGGGACTGTCCCTAATAAGTGTGCTGCAACACCGTGACCTAATCAGACACGATTGTCTTGTTTTCAGTGATTTTTCTTTTTCTTTTCTTTTTTCTTCAGACCAGTCTGAACGCTAGTGAGACAGATTAAATGAACTAATTTAAAAATGGATGATCTTTACAACAGAACTGAACCAAAACTGAACTGACTTCAGCTGAACAACAGTCGAAATACATCATTTTCATGTTATCACAGGATGTAGTTTTAGCTCAATGTACATATCATTTCATGATGGAACCTTTGGATATATACGTGCATTTCATGAAGGATACCTTTGTTAATTTTTATTTTAAATGTACAGAAAATTGACCTTCGTCTTGATCATCTGCTGTCCACTCATTGCTGAACTGCTGTAGTGAGCTTTCCTCTCTTATCGGTTCTTGCAGTTACAGTCCCTAATATTACAGAATTAATTCTCCGAACCAGGCCAAGTCTGGTCTACCTGCATTGCATTCTGGGATAGCAGAAAACCACAGAGATGGCTGGTGCCTGTAGATTAATCTCACACTCACTAACATGAACCCACAGCCTATCACTCCCTCTCCTTCAGCCACAGACCACACCCGTCGAGCTCAAGAAGAAGGGTGTAGGGGTTTCTGCAGGTGGAGCAGCCAATGTACTTTAATTTAATAGGTTAAGTTTGTTTAGAACAGTCTTTAAGTGTCTATAAGAGGACCTGTGCTAAATTTTCCACACAATATTTTTTTCAAAAGATATCTATAGGTTTCCACTAACAATATGTTGGTATTTGGAGTTTAAAAGGTTGTATATAGATTGTACTGTCCGAGGGGTCCGAAAGAATTTTGTTCTGAAAGAAATTGTTACTTTTATTCATCGATGCTGTAAAGACATTTATAATGTTTCAAAAGATTTCTGTTTCAAATAGATGCTGTTCTTTTGAACATTCTATTCATCAAAGATTCCTGAAAACAATTCCACAAAAATATTAAGCACCACAACCGTTTTAAACTGTGATGATAAGAAGGCACAGAAAAATCAGCATGTTAGAATGATTTCTGAAAGATCATGTGACACTGAAAACTGGAGTAAATACACACAAAATGAATGTAAATCCAATGAAAATTCAGCTTTGATATCACAGAAATAAATTGCATATCCAAATATTTTTAAATTGAAATTAGTTTTTAAATTGTAATATTTCATAATATTAGTAATTTTTTTTACCATTTACCAAATGTAAAAAATGTTATCAAATAAATGCAGCCGTTCTTGAGCAAAGCTGTTTTAAAAAATGTTTTTGAAAAAATAAAACCCTGACCCCAAACTTTTCGACAGCGTTGTACCTTTCTACAAATTTCCGGTAGACAAAAAATACAAAAACATGGGTTGTGAAAATTAGACACAGTGGGAAAATACTGATTTGATTAAATGTCTATCTCAGCCTTGTTTTTTATTGCATCAAATAAACAGAATGAGGTTTAATTGACTTTAAGATCAAGAAAAATGCTCAACAAACCATCCTAGAAATTCTGAGGTGACATTTGCTTTTGTGTTCCTTTTTAGTGCGGAAGAAAATGGCGTTGTTGCCTCATCGGTTCGCAGAGGGCAGAGTCCAGAGGTCACTGCTGCACCAACCACAGAAACCCCATCCAAACCGGGGGTTATGAGTGAAGACTCTACCACTACGACCCCATCTCGACCAGCTGGAAAGAGCAAACAGCAGCTCAACATCCGTGCCGAACTGGAGAAAAGACAAGGAGGAAAACCGTTACTCAATCTGGTGGTCATAGGCACGATATCCTCTCTATCACTATTCATCCAGTCACATTATCATCCAGTTCATTTTTTGGTCACATTTGAATTCATTTTATTCTTTTGATTCATCCAATTAACTACCTGGTGAGAAAAAAGAATAAAACTCTATGAGGTGGCCCTCAAACACTTGTATGAATGTGGTTAGATAAACAACCACATGCATGAATGTAATTAGATAAACCATTGTATATGTAGTGAATATGGATCTTGAACTTTGTTTGTGTGTGTAGGTCATGTAGATGCTGGTAAGAGCACTCTCATGGGTCATCTGTTATATCTGCTGGGGAACGTTAATAAGAGAACCATGCATAAATATGAGCAGGAGGCCAAGAAAGCTGGCAAGGCCTCGTTCGCCTATGCGTGGGTACTGGATGAGACCGGAGAGGAAAGAGACAGGTTGGTTTAATACAAACACTCAGGTGTCATTTCTGTCTTGAAAAATGTTACCCAAACCAAGCTTCATTTGTTCATCATCTGCTCTCTTTCACAGAGGAGTGACCATGGATGTGGGCATGACAAAGTTTGAGACGGACTCGAAGGTTGTTACTCTGATGGACGCACCAGGACACAAAGACTTCATTCCGAACATGATCACAGGGGCGGCACAGGTACTTCCATGTGCTCCTTTAGGCTCAATTAAATGCAACCAAAAATGAAAATGGTCATTTCCATACCTTGACCACCACGTCGTCTCAAACTTCCCTGCATCACTCAAAGAGAAATTTTGAATATTTGAAGCAGCAAATAAAGCTTTCAGAGATCAAAAAGGACACAAAAGTACCAAAAAAAGTTCCAGACACTATATTTCAAGTCTTATGAAGCCTTATGATAGCTTTGTGTGTGAATCAGGCAGATATTTCAAACTAAAAAAGTGGTTCTCTGAAAATCTTGTTAATGAGTGATGGGCATTGGGCAGTAGCATTTATGATTTATTCATTCTGTGAAGTTGGATCTTTAATGAAACGGTTGATCTGGGTAATAAAAAGGTCTGAATGAATCATTCACAGTCAGACTGATTCAGTTCCCAGGTTCAGCTCCCTGACTCAATGGTCTAGCCACAGTGGTTTACAGCTCACTACAGGGGAGAATTACCATTGAATAATTATGTCATTTTGGTCTGTTTCTTACATAAAGCTATTGTATGACTTTAGAAGACAAGTCATATGGACAACTTTATGATGCTTTCATGTTTTTTTGGAGCTTGAAAGCTTCTGTTCCCATTGTAACTGTAATTTCTCCACATAAGAAAGGCATATAGGTTTAGAGTGACAGGACAGTGAGTAAATGTCTGAATTTGATTGTTTAAACTAGAGTCCTCTTTCAGGTTGTTCTTCTATTGCCTATTCGTTTTTTTTTTTGCATGTGCACGAGTTGACGAGAGGACAACGGATGTCTATGCATAATTTCTTCTGCACAGTAAAGTCTCAATGAAACTTGTTCTTTGTGGATTTGGGTGCCACCACCACTAGTACTCCGAATATGAGTGTGTGTGTTTGGATTTGGCTGATACTTACAAATGCTGTGAAGGAAATTAGTCACATTGTGCAGGTCGGATTTACTCATATCCTCAGTTCAGTCTGCTGAGAAAGGGTTTTTGGGGGCAAGTGGTTGTGTGTGTATTGCGGGTGGGTGTGTATTGGTTCTAGACTATTTCTGTATGATGACGGAAGTTGAAGTTGACATGACAAAGCAATATCGATTAGGGGATCTTTAATGTTTTGTGACCCCTGAAAACTATTACTTAAACTATATATATATATATATATATATATATATACACACACATACAATATGTATGTGTCAGATAATGTACATCCAGCCGGTTGTTATCACAGAATAAACTCTGACATATTTTGTATCACCCTGAAGGGGTTTATTTTGCGATAACAACCAGCTCGATTTAGATTATCCTGCTTATTACATGGCAACTTCCCACATAAGTGAATAATTGGGACACACAAAAAAAAGAAATTCTTGTGAAATATTTGATTAGCTCACTAACCACAAAGCTTCTGTGAAGAAAACAGTTGCTAGATATATAGATGCAAGAGCTATTGATTTGAGATTTGACCTGTTTATTATCTTATAATCCATTTACGGTGTACAAAACAATCGTCCTGCCAAGGAGATGAACACAGCAGTGATATTACAGTACTATTAATACTGATGTCCTACTATTTGATTTTCAGTGCAATCGATAAATGTAACAGACGCAAGATGGCAGCAGCTGCGTTTGTATGAATCAAGCAAGAGCGAGTCCGCGGTATGATACGAGAGACATGAAAGACGCACAGGCTTCATATACCCAGATGGCCGTTATGTTATTTAGCATTGCTATGTATTACTGTTGTTATCGGGGAATAACACACTTCTAGAGTTGTGACTGACCAATCAGAATCAAGTATTCCAGAGAGCCGTGTAATGGTTTGAGCTGCATTTCATTTTGACTTTAAAGTATAAGTGTTTGTGTGCGTTTCTGTAATGTTTGGGTGTCTTAGTCTTAGTGTTATTAGTGATGGATGCTGGTCGCAGAGCGTTTGAGGAGGAGTATGTGTGTGTGTTTTGCAGGCAGATGTGGCTGTGTTAGTCGTAGATGCCAGCCGTGGGGAGTTTGAGGCCGGGTTTGAGGCAGGGGGGCAGACCCGCGAGCACGGCCTGCTGGTTCGATCCCTCGGAGTCACGCAGCTTGCTGTTGCTGTCAACAAGATGGACCAGGTGGGTAACCATGGGGACCACAACAGTGTACAGTAACCACGGCAATGTCAATCATGATTTTATTTATGTCTGAGAACCATGCTTCAATCCCACTCCCACCACTTGTGCTCATCACGTCATGCTCTGTGTGTGTGTGTGTGTCTGCAGGTTAACTGGCAGCAGGAGAGGTTCCAGGAAATCATCTCTAAGCTCGGTCACTTTCTAAAGCAGGCTGGTTTTAAGGTAATGCAGTCTGTGCACATGGAGGATGTTTATATATTTTTCCCCTGTGCTTTTTGTACTTTGGTAATTCCCCCCCAATTGTTTTGTGTTACTTTCATTTAAGTGCGTGAGTTTTCTGTTGGTGCTTCAGGATAAAGTGAATGTTCATCTGATCAATGACACATCCAGAAACTGCCATTCAAACCTAAAAAAGATGTCTTGCATGTTCTGATCGAATCTCACACAATATCAGCTTACATTCTGATACTCGTCAGTCTTTTCTGACTGATTTTCCATTTTTATGTGCTGCAAATGCATATGAAAGAAGAAAAAGTTATTTAAATGCTTTTGTGGAACTCAAATTATTATTTTGTAAAATGTCCGGTGTGCAGTGTTTTAGCTTGTGATATGATATAGCTTTGTGTGTGAAGCAGATTTAAACGGTCATTTGTTAAAAATCTGCAAATATTATCATAAAAACACATCAAACCTGTTTGCAGTAGATTTTGACATGCCATTTCAAGCACAAATACAGTATATATTAATATATAATCAATAATGATATATAATTGAGCACAAATGAGATAAGGTGGGTGAGAACAGCAAATAATGATTTTAATTTTGGTTTGTTCCTTACACAACACTATCGAATAACTTTTGCGCAAGTTGTAAATGATAAATTACTTCTGTTAAAATGCTTTTGTCATTCCTGAAAGTTTTTAGTAAAAAAATTTAATATGTTGCAAAATACAAAATATCTCAGTTTGGATGGAGCTGATATATATATATATGTATATATATATATATATATAAAATTGACAATTCTGACATTTTTTTTTTTTACTTAACCTTGTTCCAAAGCCACCCGCGTTTAATATACATATTTTATATGTGAGAGTGAGTGAAAAATGACAGAATTTTCCATTTTGTATAAACTACTCTTCAAAAAATGAAGAGAAAACAAGATTATTTCATTGTAATAATGAAATATGGGCTATGGAAGAGAAACTGACTGCTGGCCTCAACTTTTTTTTACTAGTTTCAGCTTTGCTCAACTTATTTCTACTATGTCTAGTTTCTAAAATAATATGAGTGCGATGTGCTTTTTTTTTTTTGCAGACATGAGTTTCCTAAATACATTTTTAAATGTAAATTCAGCTCTCAGTGGCGGTTCTGGTGCACTAGGCCAAATATGACATGTCACCCACACCCAAAATTGATACACTTTTATTGTAGAACTATATACACAAATATAAATCCACTAAATAAAATAATTTAGTAAATAGCTATTTACAAAAATCACTTAACTCGAATAGCTAATAAATAATAAAATGAATAACTACAGAACAGGCTGACTAAACTGAGCTTGAAATTTGTACATGGAATTATTCGATATACAAAGATGGATCCTAAATTTCTTTTCAATTTAAAGGTACACTGTTATTTTATCAGTCAATCGTCGAAGTCTGATGGTTGATAGCCAGGGCAAAGTGCACAAGGCAAAGTTTGAGCGCACATGCGATAGCAGAGCCACGAGACCACTGTATATTTGAGAGCGCACTTCCAGTTTTGTGCAAGAGTGAAGGAAAGCCGCCTACGAGCGGAGAGATTTGTGCTCGTGCATGACATGGACACGCTCTCACGTTACAATAATGCACTCCTGACATTTGTCTTTAAATTAACGGCAGCTCTGCCATCACAACAATCGTGACAGTTGTGCACAACTGTTGTTTTTTTGCCATTTTCTAGTATTTTAGCTTACACATTTTAGTTACATTTTATGGATCAACAGTACAATAGATGTTTTTGCAGTGAACTGTAATGATACGTGTTGTACTGTACATGTCACCTCTGATGTGCTTGCAAGAGGTGTAATTGTGGCCTGTAAAACATTCTGTGGCCTTTAAAATGTGGGTTAAAAATGGTGTGGGAATGTAAAGCAACATTTCATGGCCCATTTCCACCTGCAAGTTGATTTGATCAGTCAACAGCACATGCCGCTATGGAAATGATCTGTGCTGGCCATGTGTTACAAATGTGCTTGTCTTTGCAGGATTCTGATGTGTATTACATCCCTACCAGTGGCCTATCAGGGGAGAATCTGACCACTAGGAGCAAAGTAGCAGACCTTACAGCCTGGTACACTGGACCATGCCTACTGGAACAGATAGGTGGGTGTGTTTGTTTATGTGGACACGTTTGTGCAATTCTATTTGCATGCACATATACTATGTATACAGTATAATATATTAGAATATAATGCATAATGTTACAAAAATACAATATAATGTTATAGTTGCTTTATTATTTTTGATAAACCCGGCACATTTTTAATAGAGAAGCTTTGACATTTTGATAATTCTTTTCTTTTTTTTGTGGGCAAAAATGTTTTGTGTAACATGAGGGTGAGTAGATAATGATCAAACGGTCTGTAGAAGGTGTAACTGCGTCTAAATTGACCAAATCATTTCTGCACCAGTGTTTTTCCCCCTTCAATAATCATGCAAATTAATTATCAAAGATAAAAAAAAATTTTGGAAGTTCAAAAAAGTCTAATCTTCTGCATCTTGTTTATAAGTTTGAACGGGCACTTCTATGTTAATGCACATGGATGAGTGTGTAAGTGTAGAGTGTTTTCACAGAAGGTCTAGTGTCATGATTCTGATCTGATTGGTGGCTGAGCTGTGAGAATCCTCAGCAGTTTTACTTTGACTCACCAAAACTTGATGAGGCAAACAGAAAACCTTCAGGCCACTGCATCTTTCCTCATCTCTCTTCTTCTGTCTGTTTGCAGATGCATTTAAACCTCCCCAGAGGTCAGTGGAGAAGCCGTTCAGGCTTTGTGTCTCAGACGTCTTCAAAGGTCAGCATGGGAACCCACATAAAAGCAAAGTGTACAAAATCTAAATGCACAAATATTGGATTTTGTTAGATTCTGTGCAAATACTCCTATGTTTTCAAAAAAATGAAACAAACTCTTATTCCCTTAGGGGCAAACCCTTATTCTCTTAGGGTGCAGGTTAGAGATGTTTGATTTCATGATCACCTAAACAATTTCACTGTTTTCAGACCAGGGCTCTGGATTCTGTGTGACAGGGAAGGTCGAGGCTGGCTTCATTCAAACAGGAGATAAAGCGCTGGTCATGCCTCCTAATGAGACCTGCACTGTTAAAGGTAAACACACAGCAGCTTTATTAACTTATACAGACATGCATTGCTCTAGGTGGATGTGCAACAGCACCCTCTTCTGGTGTTTTCATAAAGCACCGTGATTACTGGTTAATACTGCTTTAGACTTTTTGGCTTTTTTCCAGTCCTGTGACTAAGAAATGGATGCTGAATGTAGAAGACATGCACAATTTTGGCATTTGCCAGTGTATATATATATATTTGTTTAATTCAAGCAGAAAAAAATCTAGTTTTAAATAGGCATGTTTTCCACATTGATTTTTTATAATGTTTCCTTGCGCCAATATAACAAATAGGGTTGTCGATTTAACACGTTAATTTATTTAATTAGTTATGGATAAAAAATAATGTGATAAAATTAACACATATAACACACCTGCCCCGCCCCGCCCCACGTAGGTCATCTGACATTTCATACAGTTAATGGTGACGTAGTCTCGACACACGTCTCGCGGACATCCTGTAGAATTCAACCAATCAGATCGCGACTTCGAAACTCCTTAGGTGTTTGATGCATATGGTACACTTTTCTGGAAACACTTCAGGAGTTTGGAAGTCCCGATCTGTTGTTGTCCTGCATCATGCTCAACAACTCACTGTGTAATGGAGCCAATAGAATGCATTAATATACCCCTAAAATTCAATATTCAAAATTCTATAGCCCCTGAATGACTTTTTGTCTCATATTTATATCAAATGATATGGTATGTAAAGCAATATCATTCGAGCAATGAGCGCAATATCACTCGAGTGCTGTTTTTATCCTGAATAGCACGAGTGCAGATGTGATACTGATTTTATACAACAGTTCAATAAATAAGTTACTATTGTTATATTTTAGACGAAAACATTACATATAAAGCCACAGCAGAACGATTGTGTATCTCCAAGCAACACAGTGGTGTTTCTGAATGAATTCGTGTTTTCAACAAATCAATCGGCTGAATCAATGATTCAATGGCCCCATTCATAAAGAGAGCCATTTACTTAAAGGTCCCCTGACATGGGGTTATTTTATTATTTTATAATGTTTCCTGGGTTGCCCTTATAATGTTAGTATGTTTTTTAGATCAAAAATAGTCATAATTTAGAAATAAAAGGCAATTTTCCTAGCCTGATTTTAGCCTCTGATTTGAAGGGGCGTGTCTGCTGTGGGATTCAGTGTAACCGCCCACTGCTGTGATTGGCTGACATGCTTGCATATGAAATAGCTATGTATTACATGCGCAACTTTCTCGAATACTTTTACTACAGCTTTTATACGTTTTTACTATTACAGCTATCGAGATTAACGAATCGTGAGAAGTTTTTTTAAGTATTTAGATCTATTCCATCACATAAAGAGCATTGAGCAAGCATATGACAAGTCTGTTGATCACGAGAATGAAGATCTTATCTTTGCAACGCAGTTTCTGCACTCTCTCTAATGCTTTCCCCAATGCAAACACGATGATGTACATACAGTAAGAGCTTCGTTGTGCAGTGTAACGTGCGTCATTGATTTCATAACGAGTTGTCCAGATAAACTCGCGCTGTGTGGAAAGATTGTTCTTTGATCGCTTTCTGTATAATTTGTTCAGAATTTAAATAAGATTATTTTTATCCTACTAAAATAAACGATGTGAAGTTGATATTTTAGTCACTGGCTTGACTTATGCATAAACCGTATTGAACTATTTTGAGAGAAAGATTAACTTACCTGTCTGAACTTGAACAATTAGGCTACACATCAGAAATTGTTGCTTGGTAGCTCGATCGATTTATTTTTTTAGACGTTCATCGAGTTGAGGAAACAGTCGTCGGTGAAATGTTTGGACCATACAAAACTTTGGGAAGTTGTGTCGGCGCATTTCCAGAGAAAATAAAATTAACCCATTTAGGCCGTGAGACAGAGGGTTAAGAGACCATGCGGTTTAATCCCTCAAAATGGTACCAATCAACCATTGGTACCATTTTGAGGGATTAAACCGCATGGTGATTTTTGTGTAGGTATATGACCCTGTATTTGAAAAATGTGTGATAGCATTAGATTCAAGGTAGTTTTTGGTTACGGAGGACGATTTTCAAACATATGTCAAGAAAAAGGATAAATGAATTTATCTTTAAATAAATTTTATAATTTTTTTATAAAAAAATTATAAAATTTTATACATTTTTATAATAAAAAATTATACATTTTTTAAATACATTTTTTAAATTATAAAAGGATACATTTTTCTCTCTTGTAGTCACTGAACACCTTACCTTGAGGTAGGATGATATAAGTGTTGATTTCTAATGAAAGCTACCATGGATCGGATGTTATCACACATTTTCCAACACTAGAGATGTGTACCTTCATGAAAATCAAAAAGAAATTTAATCCCTCAAAATGGTACCGGTAGCCCAAATTTGGGGTCCCGTCTCATGGCCTAATTGTTTCTTCAGAGGCTCGGATGAAGGAACTAAAAAATACTTTTGTGTTCATTTGTACATCCGAACACTGATCAACTGCCATGCTTCGCTCGTTTGCAAGCCATGATATCTCTCGAGGAAAAACTCAAATCTCAAAGCTATTTCTCTAGGAAAAACTAAAATCGCGTCGGCGCGTTCGTACTTCCTGTTCCTAGCTCGTTTTCTCATGGGCGAGCCAAATTCTCCGGGCGGGCAAAGCAGAGAAGGGGGAGGTAACCTTTCCTCGTTATGACGTCATAACGAGGAGATTTAAGATCAGCGCGTCTGAGCTGCAGAGAAGAGAAAAATAGCCAAAGCTCGGTTTACACCGATTGAAAATTCTAGACACGAGGGGACCAAATACAGGCTAGGGGAACTCATATTAATGTTAAAAAACCTCAGAAAGTGAAAATGTCATGTCAGGGGACCTTTAATTCCTGAATGAATCAGCCGTTTGAACAAATCAAATGAATGACTTACTCATTTAGACATTTAGGACCACCTACTGGCAGTTTGTTTCTTATTTAGAATATTATTTCAGTAAAAGAATAATATCATATTCCATATCAATAAAAAACCCCATTAAAGGTATAGTTTACCCAAAAATGAAAATTCTGTCATTTACTCACCCTCATGGCTGTTGTAGCCTAAAAGTGTATGTTTAATGAATTCTGTTGGATCAAATATAATATTTCTTTCTAAAGCTAAATTTTCTCATCAATAATGACTTTAAATGAACTTTTGGGGGTAATTTCTCAGCCAGATTTGATGTGATTAATTTGCCATTAATAGAATGAATTCATTAATCGCCACATTGTGTAATTATTATATTAAAAAAATGTAAATCGCTTGACAGCCATTGTTAACAATACATGGTAATAAACAATAATAATGTAAAATGCAATATATAAATATGCAGTGTGAAATAATATGCAATAATCATGTCTGTTTTTTTCATGTCAAAATTTCAAAACATCATCAATCCCTAATTCACTATGGTAAGCCTGTTACAAGTGTTTATATTTTAGACCTGACGGGATGGTTTTCACAGGAAATTGCATACATACAGTACGTCACTTGCCCGTGCGTGTCTTGTCATATCCGTATAGAGAAAAGTTGCTCCTGCTTCTTTGACGCATGTATGGTGTGAGAGTGGCATATATATTAGTTGTCAAATCTCAAACCTCCGGGAATCACTCGTTAGAAAAAAAAATGTAAAAAAATAAAACGAACAGCTGACTTTTTTTGCCAGCAGACTTTTTGCCAAAAAGAGAACACAACAGAGCTTGTAATAAAACAAGATTCAACAACTGAGGGATTTGAAATGTTGTAAATGCGATGCAGAGAGTTTTTAGACCGTACACTTTTGAATGGTAATGTATTGCCAAGCCCAATGCCCAATGTAAGTGATGTATCCTTAAAATACAGTCGTCTCTCTCTCCAGGGATCACTCTCCATGATGAAGCATTAGACTGGGCAGCTGCCGGTGATCATGTCAGTCTAACTGTAACGGGCATGGACATCATCAAAATAAAGTGAGTGTGGAATGAATCACTGGTGTTGAAAGCATTCCTTTCCTGAGAGTATACTGTAATATTGTGGTTATATAATATTTTGATTATATTACATACTACTTGATTAGAAAACTTTCTTTGGGCGCTTATGATTCTGTATGATCATATTTTTCTCTCTAGCATTGGATGTATATTCTGTGATCCCAAAGAGCCCATCAGAGCCTGCACAAGATTCCGAGCAAAAATTCTTCTCTTTAATATAGAACTTCCCATCACGCAAGGCTTCCCTGTGAGAAAACACTCTCTCTGCGTTCAAACTTCTAGTATATACACATCTCTGCATCTACATGATGTGCAAGTGCATTTGTCAACAATTCCTTGTATTTTGTGTTTGATTGTCAGGTGCTGTTGCATTATCAGACTGTAAGCGAACCGGCGACTATTAGGAAGTTAGTCAGTATATTACACAAGAGCAGTGGAGAGGTTCTCAAGAAGAAACCAAAGTAAGTGGATGAATGATATGGAATCATACAGTATGTTACACTAATTAAAAATATTATTTATTCACCCTCATGTTGTTCCATCCAAACCTGTATGATTTTCTTCAGTGAAACAAAAGCTTTGAAGAATGTGCTCATTTCCATATAACAATTGCATAAAGTGAACACCAAAAAAAAAAAAAGCTTTATTGAAGTATAGTAAAAGTAGTCCTTGTGTGCTATATAGTACAAGTCCTCTGAATCCATATGACACCATTTGTATGATGAACACAAAATACTTTATTTTTTATATTTATGAAAATCTTGTGAATTTACCTTATGTGCAAAATATTCGAATATTTGCATAAAATATTTGCGAATAAAGCACCGTTTCCATCTCAGATGTTCAAGTGAACAAAATCGTCACTTCCTGGGAAATTGGCGCAAAATACCTGTAATGAAAATGGAAGTTGCTACAATCGGGGAAACTGCAATGGCTCTTTTTTCCTACATAATAAATGACTTGCATCTCAGAGCTCACAGACGAAAGACAATAAATGCCGTCATGTTATCTTGCGTTTGGATGCCTGGTGTTTGGGAACACAATCATGCGAGAAGCTTCTGGGAGGGAATTAAAGGAAATTCCATTGACAGACGTTAGCTCACACATTTCAGAATGATCAAACCAACATTTGAGATGCTGTGCAATGAAGTTCGTCGGCTGGTTAGTCGGGTTATCCAAATCACATCCTCTGTTGAGGCAAAGTAACATGACTTTTTGTTGTGCATCAAGCGATTTATTTGGTAAATGTGTTTACATCATAGTTTATGTGCATGTCTCAACTCAATTGAGCGCATACATTATTTTTATATACGCTTTTTTTTTTTAATTGATGCACATCTTGGTGTATCCATTCAGAAATTTTTGAATGGGATATCTCAAAATCTGCATAAAAATAGGTGGATGGAAACATAGCTACTGTTGTTATTAACTGAAACTTTTAAAAATACATTTCAGTAATTGAAATAAGGCTAAAATAAAATATAAATAGTAGATGTCAAACTTTAGAAACTTAAATGTGAAATTTTGCGTTGGCAAATAACTGAAATAAGTTAGAGTTGAAGTACTAAAATTACTAAAGCTAAAATAAAAATAATTAAAACGAAATGGAAATATAAAAAACATAAACTAATAAAAATGATAAAAGCACTTAAAATGACTCTTATTATTATTATTTAATAATATTTTATGTATTAAAGGTGAACTAAGTAACTTTTTTACCTTAACCGAACAGCTTTGGAGTCATTGTAATGTTTATATTACTGATTTCGTGTTGAATGGTGGTCGTCTCGCACCCCCCTGGTGCCTGTGAGCCGCAAAACCACCCTTGCAACTTTGGGCCGGCGAGCCGCCCAAAACAGATCTGATAAAATTCTGATAAAATGAGCATCAAACAGAAATAACCCGGCGCCGTATACATGTGGTAGGGCGCGCGCAGCTCTTAAAGGGGCCATACCTTATTTCCACTCGTTACAGCGTCCATCCTACTGAACAGGTACCGGTGTACAGGGGGAGGGGATCCGGCCGTGAGTGCGAGCCATCTCTGCGTGAGTGCTATTCACGACAGTACAAGTGCTCCACAGCGACTCTAGGGGTCGCTGTTTGACAAAAACGGAATTCCTACTTAGTGCTGCTTTAAGTAATATTAAAATGAAACCCATTTTCCAAGTTGGTGATTGGCATTGACACAAGCAAGGACCCCAATGGTGTTTGTTGTCATTTGACACTTTTTAATATCATTTTTGGATGAACTATTCCTTTAAAGATGGTTCAGAATGGTGTTTTCGCTGAAGATTCATTAGTGTAATATTGATGTTGTTCAGGTGTTTGAGTAAAGGACAGAACGCAGTGGTGGAGATTCAAACGCAGAGGCCTGTGGCTCTAGAGCTCTATAAGGACTATAAAGAACTGGGGCGGTTCATGCTGAGATATGTGGGCTCCACCATTGCTGCTGGAGTTGTCACAGAGGTAAAACGCAGTACATGTCCACCTTTTCTCACTAAACGCATTCCTGTTGCAAAAAGCATACGTCTTGTATTCATCAGCATTTTTCCAAATTGCATCATAAGAATGTGACGCTTGTTAATGCTGATGTTTATACTGTTTTAGATCAAAGAGTAAGGACCAGTTGGAACTGGAAGAGCGGAGAGAAGTGAACAAACACAAATTGAATGCACACAGATGCCCACCGGGCAACCTGACAGTGATTCTAGCTACAGTTCATTTCACCTTTCACCTGTCTAAAGGCCCTAGAGTCAGCGTGAATGTGTGTGTAAAAGAGAGAATGCCTTTTGTCCTGCTCTTCAGCTTGCAAAATACAACTGAACTGTAATTCATCCCAAGTTTCAACTCGAACCCTCCTAATAACACGCAGGAACAGACAGAAAGATTACCTGCTTCCATTCATTAATTGCGTCACAACAAACTGAACTCATATTCTTTTATTTGATATTTTTTTTAGATTATTGTAAATGGCATTATTTTTGACTAAAATGGCAGCATATAATGGACATTTAGGCTTGGTTCAAATCGAAGGATTTTAAGGTTAGTTATTCTGATTAGTTAAAGATGTGGACATTTGTAAAAGGGGAGATGGAAGACAATAAACAACACATCTGGCTGCTCCATCAGTTTCTCATATGAGCGGGACAGTGTGTGAATGAAACCTGCCCTTCCATTGCTGCTACTCAGTCTTTTCCTGATCTTTAATGGGTCAGTGACAAGAACCAGTGGATAAAGGGATATTTCGTGAATTGAGAGAAACTCATCCGGTGTCTGTAATCTAACAGCAATCGCTTTAAGGACCTAACAGACTTATTCATCTGTTTTTGACTTGTTTATTAAGGGGTTTTAATTTAAAGAACATTTGTTTGGGTGTATCGAAGCCGAAGTTGTTTGGTCCAGGGAAAGCTTCTTCATCAGAATAATAAAAAATATTCATCACTGTGGAAAACTTGTCTGTGTTTTTTTGGCCCAGGAAATAAATACATAGGGTAAGCTAATTGGCTTTATGACCCCGCTTTAAATTCACAAAAGTATTTTCTCTGGACATTTTTTTTCTGCATGCAAGCTTTGTTTTTCACCCCTAAAATTTTTTGTAATTCTTGATTGAGCTTTTTGCACCTTTTGGCCTGATGCTGAATGACATGAATCCCAATGCAATCATGTTTTATTAACTCTCTTTACTATTGCAGTATAATCTGATTTATGCGAATCAAGTAATTTTTCACTTATTCCAGAAAGTGCTCACTTCCACAAATGCCCATAATGTGCTCAAATGCTAATAGATGTAGCTAAAAAGTTGTTTTCTTCTGTGAGAATGTGGTGCTGTAATTTTCCACTTCACAGTCAAAAGACTTCATGAATGCAGCGTGTTCAGAATAGATAAAGACTTGGAGATTATGACACGTTGGTTAAGAAAAGCTTGGTTTTTAATCAGTTTGTCTCTGCATCTTGGTTGTAGAGGAATACCCTGAAGAATTAATAGCATGTTTCCGCTGTGCAATGGAATATGCTGCTTCGACCTTATCCACCACACAAAATTGTAGTTTAAGACTAGCATCAAAAGTAAAACAAATAAGGGAACTTTGCTTGGCCTTTACCTCTGGGTTTACAGCATTGGGGTTGCTGGTTCGGACAAAATACTTTCTCAATTTGAGCTTTTGGGATATAAAGTATATGTGCTGCAGATGTTGAGCTATTAAAAGTGCATATAGTCTGAAGGGATTCTGACATTAGTTCTGCTTTAAAAGCATCAAAGATTTTTTTGAAATACCTAAAAGAACATTCTTGACACTTGGTCTAATTTCAACTCATTGTTCTCTTTGATCCTCTGTTTGAATCATCCCAAATGAGTGTCTAATGATCTTTTCCTTCCTCGATTTTTCTGCATCACTGCCTACAATGGTATTTCCGGCGTAATAAGGGTTGTCTCTTTTCTGCTTGTTAATTCTCCTTATAGATGTTATTTTTCTTGGCTTGGTGGTTTATATCTTTATCTTGAGGAATCAGATTCGAACATCCACCCACTTTACTCTAGGGTTTGTCTTTTGATTTAGAATGAGCAAAGTCTCCCACTCTTGAGTCTTTCTGCTCTTCTCCATAAAGAAAATTATAATTTGTTCTAATGCTGCTTCATTAAAAAATAAGTAATATAAAATTATAAAGTCGCTTTGCTAAAAATGGTTTAAATTTGCTTTTAATTAACCTACACTGTATATGGGTGTGTTTGTGTGTGTGTATTTATAATACACTCTGTTTTAGTCATCTGATTTTATAATTCTCATCCTTTCATTATTTTCATGTACTGTCATGTTCAGTGTTGGGGAAAGTTACTTTTAAAAGTAATGCATTACAATATTGAGTTACTCCCTAAAGAAATAATTGCATAGTTACTCTTTATGGAAAGGAATGTGGTTCTGTTACTTTTGCATTACTTTTTTGGGGCTTGCCTGTTTGTTTTGTAATACCAAAAAAAAAAAAGGTCTAATTTTGGCAAATGTAAAAGCCCTTTCATATAAAAAGTGAAATATGTAAGCCTCAGGCTGAAGGAAATGCAAATTCACGCCAGTACAGTGGAGGGCGCAGCTCATTCTGGATTGCAGAAGTTTAACTCTCTTTCTTCAAACACAAATGTGATATGTAACTAAGTCATTTTTGCTTATTTGTATGCTTAAATTGGATCATCAAAGGTCAGCGGCAAAGTCATTGGTTAATAAAAGTATATTTGTGTTACATATTTATTTATTGCTGGTTTGTGCAATAGTCTGAGTTTGCATTTCCATGTATGTATTCATTTTGAGCAATATTGAATCTGTTTTTGTGTAAGTGAGATTAGTAAATGCACACTCATATTATAAAGTAATGTGTTACTTTACTAGTTATACTTGAAAAGGATAATTTGATTACGCAACTCGTGTTACTGGTAATGCATTACCCCCAACTGATCATGTTGCCAAAATTCTAGAAGGTTTCTAAGATCCCTGTTCTGGATTGGTATAATATCTCTTTCAAAATTTGAAATGGACTCTTTTATTGGTCTCTCAGAATATGAACTCAATGAAGTGGGGTTATCTCAGCAAATTGCGGCCTAGTGTTGCATTGAGAACCTGCGGGCAAATAAAGTGTTGGTGAAATTAAGTGTGATTGGATTTCCCGCCATCACTGCATCTTCAGTAAAGAAAGGAAATGGCGATTCCACCAGTCATCTTTGTGGCCTGTCTCAATAGGCCGCTTTAAATGATTTTCATATCATAAAGTAGCTAAATGCTTTTAATATAAAATATCCACTTATGTAATTTACACTAAATTCTAACAAAAGTAACTGAATACATTGATTTATATAACTTAATTGAACATCATTTAACTCAATATTTCTAGGGCCTTTTAGCGTTTCTGTCTTAGTGTGGGACTATTGTGTTCCTCAGTCATTTCTTAAAATGACCTCATATCATGTTCATATCTCGTTTTTTAAAGGATATTGTACCATTGTGTACATGTGCACACACACGAAACAGATAAAAACATGTCAGTTTCAGATGATTCCATGCCACATATTTATTTTATTTATTTAAACGTACATATTTTGTGTGTTTATGTTGTGTGTGTGTGTGTATAGTCTATATATATATATATATATATATATACACACACACACACACACACACACATACTCTGTATAATTATATATATATATAATGTTATATATAAAAATAAATGTTTTAAATACTAAATGTTATATTGATTATATTCCCTTATAAATGGGCATATTATTCTCTTTTCATGGAAATATGAATAATATCTCAGAACCTCCAGCAAGTTAAGCTCTTTTAATGTCCAACTCGTGCTCAAACTAATCAGTGTGGACACATGTCTGCTGGTGAAGCCCTTTAGTTTCCTATACAACCTCTTAAGTAAACAGATTGCAAAAGAGTCCGGTGAAAGCTCATATGTGACAGCACGCTGACTGGTGCGCAAACATCTCGGATCCTTTTGTTTGCAAAGCTGATTTTTCTGCAATGTCAAAAGATATGAAATATCTAGTGCTGGAAAACTATATCGGTGGGAAGTTTGTACCATGTTCCAAGCTAGTGGACTCTTTTGACCCATCGACGGGAGAGATTTATTGCAAAGTTCCAGACAGTGGACCTGAAGAGGTGAGGTTTTTCTCAATATTTCTCTTTTTTTCTCAGGTTTTGTTGAATATTTGAAGATGTCACTTGTGCATGATCAATTATGCACTGCATTACTAAAAAAGTGCAGTTTTACCTTTAAACAATATTTAACTACTCACACCATTATTTGGCAAAAGACACAAATTCTAAGAAAGTTCAGAGTAATAATTGCTTGCTGAGTCAGGGTGATGTACCTTTGGTCTCATATATTTCTTGCTGTAAACACTTTGGTCATAAAATAATTGGGCAACGCTCAAGGTCCAGTGTCTAATGATTAAGCCAAATAAGCTGGAGCTCACACCATAAGAACTCGTGTGGAGCAGTGGAACAAAAACAAGATTTTATTTTTTAATGTTTTATGACAATGCACTTAATAAAGCCTTTAAATACCAAAAAAGGAGGTCTTACATGACTTTTTTTACCCACCACATCAATGGCCAATACAAAGCAAGACACCACCCTTCTCAATTGTGAAATATATTGGTGGGTTTACCCTTTTCTCAATGGTCATAGGTGGATGCTGCAGTGAGGGCAGCCAAAGAGGCCTTTCCTGATTGGTCAGCTAAGAGCCCAGCAGAGAGAGCCAAAGTACTGAATAAACTGGCAGACCTGATAGAGGCTCGACTGGAGGAGTTTGCCCAGGCTGAGTCTAAAGACCAGGGTAAAACACTAGAAACACTACAGCATCATAGCACAAGACTAGTCTTAAAAGTTAGTCATCGCATTTTTTTCTTTTAAACTGTTCATAACTGTTTTAAGTCAGTTATATATAAACATATTTTGGTCTAATTTGATACTAAAAAGTAGGACTGGTTGCCCCTTTAACCGTTAGTTGGTCATAGTGTAAGACACAGTCATAACATAATGGCTATGTTTATGCAACAGGCCCCAGGACACACTAAACAGGTTAGACTGAAAAAGTTCAAAGGACTTACTACTGCACAATAGACCAAAATAAGAATTACCCCATGCCTAGGGTTAAATATACTGCTGGATCTTATATATTGTGGGCCTATTTTTCTGTTGGAGGTCCTGGACACCTTGTTCAGATACATGGTATTATGGATTCTAGCAAATACCAACAGATAAAAAATCCAGACCTGACTGCCTCTGTTAGAAATCTTATAAAGGGCCGTGGTTGGATCTTCCATCAGGACAACGGTCCAAAACAAACATCAAAATCAACACAAAAATGGGTAACTGAGCACAAAATGAAGCTTCTGCCATGACCGCCCCAGTCCCCTAAACTGAACCCTATAGAAAATGAGTGGGGTGAACTGAAGAGAAGAAGCACCAAACCAACATGAACTTGTGAATCTGAAGGATCTGGAGAGATTCTGTTCAAAAGGAAAGATCAGAAGGATAAACAATGCAGATTTATTTTTTACAGCCATTTTTGATCATATTTACCAGGGGTGCCATTAATTCTGACCACAACTGTATCTAATATATCTTGTTACTTTGTGTCACTGAACAATTTAATTTGGTTTTATTCAGTTCTTTATAGGGAATGAAATGGACTCATTTCCTCTTCTCTTTTTTCCAGGGAAGACTATAACGTTTGCCCGAAATGTGGACATTCCACGATCAGCGTACAACTTCCGTTTTTTTGCTTCATCTGTCCTGCATCACACTAATGACTGCAGTCAGATGGATCACATGGGCTGCCTCAACTACACAGTACGCTGTCCTGTAGGAGTGGGTATGTGTCAGTCTCTACATACGGTACTATTACTCTCTAATGTAAATCACTCTCTTTCAGATGGTTTATGTCTGTTAAACTCCCTGTCTATAGCTGGTCTTATAAGCCCATGGAATCTGCCACTGTATCTCCTGACCTGGAAGATTGCTCCGGCTGTTGCTACAGGAAACACTGTGGTTGCGAAACCTAGTGAAGTGACCTCAGTCACTGCCTGGATGATGTGTCAGCTATTGGAGGAAGCTGGTGAGGGATTTGTGTGTGTATCTGGGACAAATTTGTTAATTAGCTCATCTCAGGGTACATTGGTAGCTTTATTTTTCTCTTATTACCAGGTCCAGGATGCATCTGAATTGAGTGAACGTGTCTACATAATACGTCTGTGTGTCTTCTAGGCTTTCCACCCGGTGTGGTCAACATTGTCTTTGGTACAGGCCCACGGGCCGGGGATGCATTGGTGTCTCACCCTGACGTGCCGTTGATCTCATTTACGGGGAGCACGGCTACAGCAAGACTGATAACAGAACGAAGTGCGCCGTATTGTAAGAAGCTTTCATTGGAGCTTGGCGGGAAAAACCCGGCTGTTATATTTGCTGATGCTGACATGGATCAATCCATCAGCACTACTGTACGATCCAGCTTCTCCAATCAGGTGAGCTCATGCACAGCTTGACCAATCAGGTTATATTTTCAGTTACCATGCTTTCTGGTTGCAAAAAATTTGATGCCATTACTGAGCTCATCCAATCAAACTCCTGCAGGTGTCTGCATTAGCAGTAGGTTTAGCTTAGTGCCGATAGAATAGCATACTACCATACTTCTCGAAATGTTTCTATACAGTATGAATACTGGGTGACCTTTCTATATAATATAAATACAATATAATTAATGTGTTTTATCTAATATTTGTCATATTTTATTTCAGCTTTATTTCATTTAGCAATTTTTTTTTTTAATATATAGGTTTAGTTGATGATGATAACCTGAATCCATTTGCTGAGTTAAACATGCAACATACTGGTGGAGTAACTGGGAAATATTTGATATACTTGTCTCAAATCTTTTTTTAATGGGATAACACCATGTAGTTCCGTTTTCTGCCACACTGTGGTGCTCAGAATACAGCATTGCACATTGTGGTCTCTCACACTGTTTCTCTCTCTTTCTCTTTTTCTCTCTTTCTCTCGCTCAGGCCTTCACATCGCACGCACACAAACACATCATCACTGTGCTGATATATAAAGTGTCCATATATAATTAGTTTACACAGCCCAGTGATAACTGTGTGAGAATTACTGAAGAACTTATTTGCATCTTTTTCTTTTCTCTCTCAGGGAGAGATCTGCCTGTGTACCAGCAGAATCTTCGTTGAGCGGAGCATTTACCCAGAATTCCTCACTCGTTTCGTGGAGGCGGTACGTCGGTGGAAAACTGGAGTGCCCTCTGACCCCTCCAACGATAATGGAGCGCTCATCAGCAAAGAGCATCTACAGAAGGTCTGAGTCTTTATCTCTCTCGCTCTCTAAATTTCTAGGTTTACAAACATATACATGCTTTTAAAACATCTAAATTGCTTGCTAACTCCTACAGGTTAAAGGTTATGTTGCTTTGGCGCTGGCAGAAGGTGCACAGGTGCATTGTGGGGAGGGTGTGGACAACCTTACCCTTCCACAGCATAATGCAGATGGCTATTTCATGTTGCCCACCGTCATCTCTGGAGTAAAAGACTCCTCCGCATTGATGCAGGAAGAGATTTTCGGTCCTGTAACCTGTGTGACACCCTTCGATGAAGAAGAGGAAGTGATATCACGGGCCAACGGCGTACGCTACGGCTTATCCGCCACGGTGTGGTCCCGAGATGTGGGGCGCGTACACAGGGTTGCTAGGAAACTGCAGGCTGGGTTGGTGTGGACCAACTGCTGGCTGGTCAGAGACTTAAATCTTCCATTCGGTGGCATGAAAAACTCTGGCATTGGTCGAGAGGGGGGGAAAGACTCATACCACTTCTTCACAGAGGTTAAAGTCGTCACCATCAAACACTGACACAGGATGAAGCAATGCATGCAGGGATAGTGAATCACTCATGTGTCATTTCAAATCTGTGTGTAAATTATATAAAGGAAGCAATCAGAGATCAGACTTAATATGATTGGGAATAAATTTAATAAAAAAGTGCGTCATAGTATTTTTGTTGATAGAATGTGGGTGAATCATTTTAATAGTCTTAAACTGTCATATTCCTTAGCATAATTTTAAGACAGACCGGTGTTCAATTTTATTGCTGGAAAGTTGCTGTTTCATAGCTTAGAGACTTAAAGGTGCAGTGTGTGATTTATAGCGGCATCTAGTTACGAATTGCAACCATCAAAAGTTATGGTGGCCGACAGGAGATGTCGTTGTCTGAGACAGCAAAGAGTAGCCAGTTATGCAATGAGGTTTCTTTGCAAAGATAAATTAAGAAATTATGTTTACTTCATTATTCAGAAAAACGATATGTTATTGCGAATATTATTTTTACTCATCATTGTGTCAGTGTTTTATTCGATGACTTTAGCTAGCTTCTTTGCATGAAGAACAACATAGTGACGAAACGCGTCCAGGGCCACTGTAGAAACATGTCGGCGCATTTCAATGTAAGGGGACCCGTGGTGTATGTAGATAGAAATGGCTCATTTTAAGGTAATAAAAACATAACGGTTCATTAAGTAAGCCAAGGTCTTTATACAACACTGAAAACTTAGTTATCTGTACTATATTGCATTTCTGTCTACAAATCCTCCTAAATATTACACAATGCACCTTTATTGGTGTAGCGCCCCCTACCTGTCTTTCTTGTAACTAAGTAGGACAGCGCTCCAGATTCAATAACTAAATGCCTACAGATGGTGAAGTTAGGCCCCTCTGGTGTCACTAAATGAATTAATTCTCTTTTAGAAAATTAGAATAATAATCTATACTTTCCTTTTACGAGTTACTCAGAATTAAATCTCTCACCCCCTGACTAATGACATCAACCAACACTTTTAAAGGAATAACACACGAGTAAAAGTACAGAACAAATAAAAGATTTAATTGGAATAAAGTAACTGAAGGATAACTAGCTAAGCACATTAATTTCAGAATGTGAAATATTCACAAAATCACATTGCCATAAAATCTGACACAATTTAAACACTGAAACTTTAAAGGCAATCTATATCAGTTGCCAGACCTACTGGAATTAGTCTCCAGGTCAAATATACTTGGTATAGGTAGCACCAATGACCTCAAACGGGAGAAATGTACACAATAACCCACTCATATTATACAAACGATACTCTGAATATACACATATTATTTTCAGTGCACTGAATAATATTTAATGCGGTGGGCCCACACATACACACCAGTCATTCACACAACCCACCCCGTTGCAGGCCTGAATCGTGGCTCGTGTTCGTGGTGGCCGGGAAACTGAAAAATGGCCCCTTCACTCTCCTGAGCACAAAATCAATCAAACAAAGATACCTCAATTCCACGTGCAATGATACTGCAACTCCGGAATCCTGCAGCAGGCCTCACGCAGCTCCTCGTCCTCTCTCTCCCTCGTCAGCCGACGAAATGCACCTCCCACGCCGCCAGAGGAACCCCAAATAACGCGGGTATTTGGGGCGCTATCTGGTCCTCAAGGTCTCCCTCGTTGTGAAGGACGACAACCAGGTTAAACAGTCTTTAGTCAGTTGAATAACTGTCGCTGTAAACTATCAGTTCAGATGCGCTGATATGCGCAGTGATAACTAACCGAAAAACACTCGGATTCGCTCCCACACAGCAGGTTAGCCACACGAAACAAAAACTATAAAAACACTGGCTACAAACTCAAAGACGCACACACAAGCGATTCATCTTGGATCTACATTACAGTTAAAGGTTGTTTAAACTTATAAATCGTCAATCAAATCACTCTGTACCCGCAAACGCGTCTCTCTGAATCTCCGTCTCTCTCTCTCTCTCTCTCGCGCTTGTCAACAAAAACTCTCATGTCCCGAACAACCACTCACATTACACAAAACACCAGTGAGGGCGGGACTTAATTCACATACACCAATAAAATAATCAAGCACCTAACTTGATGGTTAAAGCCACGTTTTCCACATGTACACCTCTATCAAACTTGTATCTCATGCACGCGCGCTCTTAAAGGAACAAATACCGTATACTCACAAACAAAGATGAACGGTTAATTCACCTTTTATCTCTGAATTAAACAAATACAAGCTAATAAATTGAGGTAACTTATTAACAGCATACTTATAACCTACTGGGTTACATGCTCCCCCTTCTAAACATCTCATGACCCCATGAGATTACTTCTCAACACCTTAATGGTGACTTTAGGCTCAGTAGAAGGGTTTACCTGAGTACAACGAACACATTGTGCCATAGGGTGACACCACATGGTGTTACAGGGTTTCCTTTCTGAACCTTCCCCACCCTCTACATTTATGACCATCCCTCTATGAATCAGAGTTAAGGGTCTGTTAGTGGGCTGTCCCAGAGAATCATAGCTCAACTTGACTACGGGTCTTATCTCCCTTTTTGGGCGGGAATGAACAGTCTCTACTACCTCTTTAGTAGCATTAACTCTTTCAAGCTCTCCCCCTTCTAAACCAGGATCTCCCATCGTCTCTGAACTCCAATCTGGATGCTCTCCAGGGCCTTCTTCCATGATCATCGGCTCTGCCATTTCGGCAAAAGGTCTATCCACCTCCCATCCACAGTTAACCGGTTCATCCTCCACTGTAGAGTCCTCCCGTGTAACACATTCTGGCATGTGCTGTCTCTCCACTCTATCCGAGTAGTAATAACACACATCATCCTCTTCACTTTCAGAGGAGTTTCTCAATTCACACCCTGTCGGCACTACATTTCTTTCTCCTAATCCTCTTCTCCGTTTTCTCTCCCTAGATCTTGTCCTGGTCTCCGCAGGTGCAGAAACTTCCGTTGGTTCTCCAGGATCTGCCATCCTCACATGGTCCCCAACGGGTAAGAGATGGTCTCTGTGTAATGTTCTTACACTTCCCATACCGGATTCAGGTTTTAGGCGATACACTGGTAAGTTCTTTAGCTTTTCCACCACTAGGTACGGAACAGAATTCCACTTGTCGCAGAGTTTGTTCTTTCCAGTCAATGCCAGATTTCTTATCAGCACACGATCTCCCACAGTCAGACTCTGGTGTTTCACTCGCTTGTCGTACAACCGTTTGTTCCTTCGCTGACTTTTCTGGGCAGTTTCGGTGGCTAACTGATATGCTCTCTGTAGGTCTAATTTCATTCTTTCCACATACTGTCGATGGCTTCCTGCTCCCTTTCCATCAGGCGAAGTCCCGAAACACACATCCACTGGCAAACGAGCCTCTCTTCCGAACAGAAGATAGTAAGGGGAAAACCCAGTGGCTTCGTTCTTAGTACAGTTGTAAGCGTGTACTAAACTGTTAATGTGCTGACTCCATCGGTTCTTTTCGGCTGGATTCAGGGTACCAAGCATGGAAAGAAGTGTTCGGTTGAACCTTTCTGGCTGTGGGTCTCCTTGTGGATGATAGGGAGACGTTCTGGATTTTCGGATTCCCAGCATGCTTAGTAGCTCTTTTATGAGACCACTCTCAAAATCTCGACCCTGATCAGAATGGATGCGAGAGGGTAAGCCATAGTGAACGAAGAATTTGTCACACAGTATCTTAGCCACAGTCAGAGCTTTCTGGTCTTTGGTGGTGAACGCTTGAGCGTAGCGTGTGAAGTGGTCTGTTACGACGAGAACATTACCAATACCTTTTGAGTCAGGTTCAATTGACAGAAAGTCGATGCACACCAAGTCGAATGGCCCACTGCTGTGTATGTGATTCAGTGGGGCCACTCTCTTGGGTAACGTCTTTCTCATTACACACCGGCCACAATCCTTGACATACTGCTCTATGTATGCAGACATTCTAGGCCAATAGAAACGGTCTTTCACAAGTTCCGTAGTTTTCTCTACTCCCAAGTGCCCAGAGTCGTCGTGCAATGATTTTAACACAGTAGCCCAGTACTTCTCGGGTAAGACGAGTTGTGTCTTTTCTCTACCACAGGAACTTTTGGTGACTCTGTACAGAAGTTGACTCTTTATCTTTAACTTGTCTCCCTGCCGCTGTAACAGAGCAATGGTAGCATCAGAACTCCTAGCCCCAGTAAGAATCCTTCCTGACTCCACTTCTCGCTTTACTACACCAACTACCTGGTCTTCCTCTTGAGCTTTCCTCAACTCAGTAGTGCTCAACTGTTCCATTTGACTAAGCCCCAAAGCTGTGGGACAAGAGAAAGCTTCAGGAATACCCTCAGGTAACACACCCAACGGATCCACCAGTCTGGATGATGAACTTCCACTTTCAGCAACCACTGCTAACTGACAGATGGCTCTTACTCCTGACTTGGGTATCTCCTTCCAGTCAGAGCAAGCAGTTGATTCACAGGGGTAGCGAGACAATACATCCGCATCGATGTTGGCACTTCCTGGTTTGTATTGCAAGCTGAAGTTATAGGTAGCTAAGGCAGCTAACCAACGATGACCCGTCGCACTCAGCTTGGCACTTGACAACACATAGGTCAGGGGATTGTTGTCGGTCTTTACCACGAACTGGGCTCCATATAGGTAGTCGTGAAACTTATCCACTACCGCCCACTTGAGTGCCAAGAACTCTAGCTGATGTATGGGGTACCGTTGTTCTGAGGCACTCAGTTTCCGGCTTGCGTAGGCCACGGGCCTCATTCCTCCAGAATGCTCCTGATTCAAAACGGCCCCCAGTCCACTCAGACTAGCATCTACATGCAGTACATAAGACTTAGCAGGATCCGCAAAAGCAAGTACTGGGGCATGTGTGAGACAGTAAATGATTTTATGGAACGCTGCTGTACAAGTGTCGTCCCAACGCTCTCCAAAGGGTTCCGATACTCTGAAGTACATCTTCCCATCACTTGACTTGCTTTTTTGCCCAGATGTTGGCGGGTATCCTTTAGTGAGCTCTGTTAAAGGCCTTACAATGGCGGAGTAATCCTTTATGAACCTCCGGTAAAATCCACAAAACCCCAGGAACGACCTCAATGTCTTTAGGTCAGTGGGCCTTTTCCAGCGTGTTACGGCTTCAACCTTGGCTGGGTCTGGTGATACTCCAGCAGCTGATACAATGTGGCCCACATACCGAACTTGAGGCTGGCAGAACTGGCACTTATCTATTGACACTTTCAGGCCACATTCTCTCAGACGGTCCAGGACTTTTAACAGCCTCTCTTCGTGTTCTTCAAGGGTGCGTCCGAACACAATGATGTCATCCAGGTATACTATTACTTGGAGGAGATGCATGTCACCAACAGCTTTCTCCATGAGCCGCTGGAAGGTGGCTGGAGCTCCAGTGATCCCTTGAGGCATCCGTTCAAACTGGAAGAATCCCAGGGGACAGATAAACGCTGTCTTTTCTTTATCTTCCTCCGCCATGGCTATCTGATAGTACCCACTGCGGAGGTCCAGCACGGAAAACCATTTACTACCAGCCAAACTGTCCAAGGCATCGTCGATCCTGGGAGTAGTGTACTGATCAGGGATAGTACGAGCATTTAGAGTGCGATAATCGATGCACATTCTGATTGCCCCACTCTTCTTCCGTGCTACCACAATGGGCGATGCATACGGACTCCTTGACTCTGTAATTATTCCCGCTGCTAACAAGTCTTTGATGTGACGTCGTACATCCTCGATGTCTGCAGGAGCGATGCGTCTGGAGCGTTCGCGGAACGGTTTTGGGTCTTTCAGTCTGATGGGATGCTCCACGCCACGAGCTAATCCAACATCCCATTCTTCAACAGAAAACACATCCCCTCTGGTGGCCAACTTGTGGCGCAGTCTCCGTTCCCAGGCCTCAGAAATGGACGACTCACCAAACTTAAACAAACTTGGGTCTATTGCTTGGGAGCTCTGTTCTTCAGTCCTGGCAGTGAGTGTGTCAGTTGGATATACATTGGCAATTACTGTTCCCACCGGAATGGAGATATTTTTTGATGTTACATTATGGATCATCACCTGGATGCGTTGTCCTTCTACGGCGGATGATGGTAGTACCACTGGGGTTATGAATGTTCCAGCTGGAAGACTAGCGTCCTCAGGCGTGTCCACCACAAAAATCTCTTTCCTTAACGGCTTGTCAGTCTCCAGTTTACAGACAGCACACACTTCTCCCCTCGGGGGAACTACGCAATCGCCAGGTCCTATCCATCGGACTTTTCCGTCAGGTATATCAGGAATATTTTCAGTCTTTTGCTGCTGTGGCAGATGGATTGCAGGGTGTCGAGTCTGGATTCTCAAAGCACGTGCAACACTGGATCCTTCGGTATCATGGCTAAGGGCAGCAAGGCGTGTGAAGAAACTGGCGTTGGTACCGATAATGACTGGCAATTGGGAAGGACCCTGGGGTTCAGGACATACGAGAGCCAGGATGGACAACGGCTCCTCCACACCAGTGACAGAGGCGGGAAAAGTGACATCCACTATGATATAGCCCTTGTACGGGTAACTGGAAGTACTGAGGCCCCATATGGATAATCCAGTTAAGGGGTGAATGGGCACATCAGACAGGTTCTTGGAATACCAGCTTTCAAACACAATCGTCACTTGTGATCCGCTGTCTAACAGTGCTTGACATACATGGCCATTAAGCTTCACTTCTACCGTGGATGCCGGTCCTACTAGTCCTTTAGGAAGACGGCTGGATTCATGGATGGTGGTCTGGCTCTTTTTGGAGAAACAGGCTTGGTTCTGAGTAGTTCTATTGTCAGCCATCTCAGGCTGCCCACTCTTTGCCTGCCTCAGAGAACGAATCAGCTTCTGAATCACCTGATCAGAATTTGGTGGAGCTTGACACTTTGTTGCAATATGGCCATCTTCTCCACACTTGTAGCAGAAGTAGTCATCTCTTGTTCGGGCTGACTGGTATCTTAACGACGTGGAAACAGACTGGGGTGGTTTTGGCCGCTGCTCTGGAACATGAGGTGAGTATTGAGTAGAACTGACACTCAGAACTGCCAACTGCTGCTGTAAGTGTTGGACCTGTTTCTTTAACTCTTGTACTTCTGAATCATCAGTTTTTTCAGTCTTCTTGAATGGTTTTTCTTTAGTTTCAATCACTAATGATGAAGTAGACATGGCTTTTGGCTCAACTCCCCTTATTTGGGTTCTCAATTCTTGAATTTCGGCCTTGAGTTCCTGGATAACAGACGTGCTGGCTCTTTCCTCTTCATGGAAATGTATGGCCTTAGCTTTTGCAGACATTCTGTTGCGAGCCGATTCACTCTCCTCCACCTCACGGATTTCCTTCAACAGACTCAGGAAAGAAGGTGGGTGATTTTTTCTTTCTCTCAGCCTCAGTTGGAGCAACATCATGTCAGAATTCACAGCCCCTCTAATCAGCTGTTCCACTCGTACTTTATCGACCAGACTGTGAGTCAGTCCATCTCTTTCCACTACTTTGCTGAGGGTCTTCTCCATCCGTCTCAGGAATTCAGACAAGGCCTCCCCTGTTCCCTGGCGCATAAGACGAAACTTGAAGTATAAATCCTCACCAGACTCAGATGATCCAAAGGTGCTCTCCAACGCTTCCAGATACTGTGAGGCACTAGCTTCAGGATCAGAGAATCTGACAGCTCTTACAATGTCCATTGCAGGTCCCTTGAGGCTTTCCACAATTCTGCGTCGTTTTTCTTTTTCGGAGCAGTCACACTCAGTTATCAGCAGCCTGGCTTGATCAATCCAATTTTCCATATTCTCCTCACCCATGGGGGTCGGAACTACGGCTGAAAAGGTGCGCAGGCGTCGGTAGGTGTTGCTGTCACTCGAGTGCTTTACTGTCTTTTGCAGGACCTCACCCATGGCGCGTATAATTGACTCAGGGGAACTGTCGGTGGCACTGTGTGGAGAAATCAAAGCATGTACATCGCTAAGAGACTTTCCTTCTTCCATCAGGAACTTCGCAAACTTTTCTGTAAAACCTGCAGAAGCGGTGTCAGCAGCCGATTCCTTTGTCTGGATTACTATGACTGGCCATGGCTCTTTCTTGTCTCCCCGTGACACTTCAGGAGGTATGCGCTTTGGGTCGATGGCTTGTCTGCACTCACACAACACCAGCAGGTAATGTGAAGTGGGTCCTTCTCTCGTGTCCCTTACACGAACTCTCCCTAGAGCTTTTACAGCTTCCATCGCCTCTTCAATTTCGGCCACTTCGGTGTGAACGGGTACGTTTAACAGCATTAAAGCATGAGTCTCTTCAATGCTAGCATCTTTGCACCAGTTGGCCAACTCTGCTTGGAGACTGGGGTCTTTTGATAGAGCCATGATGACACTTTATGCACTTTTCACTTAATTATGATGTAATTACAGGGGTGTGTTGAGCTTAATTCCTCTTTTTCTTCTTTCAGCATCAACTATTGTGTGACTCACAGAGGGAGATCCCGGACGAGCCCCCACTTTATGTAGCGCCCCCTACCTGTCTTTCTTGTAACTAAGTAGGACAGCGCTCCAGATTCAATAACTAAATGCCTACAGATGGTGAAGTTAGGCCCCTCTGGTGTCACTAAATGAATTAATTCTCTTTTAGAAAATTAGAATAATAATCTATACTTTCCTTTTACGAGTTACTCAGAATTAAATCTCTCACCCCCTGACTAATGACATCAACCAACACTTTTAAAGGAATAACACACGAGTAAAAGTACAGAACAAATAAAAGATTTAATTGGAATAAAGTAACTGAAGGATAACTAGCTAAGCACATTAATTTCAGAATGTGAAATATTCACAAAATCACATTGCCATAAAATCTGACACAATTTAAACACTGAAACTTTAAAGGCAATCTATATCAGTTGCCAGACCTACTGGAATTAGTCTCCAGGTCAAATATACTTGGTATAGGTAGCACCAATGACCTCAAACGGGAGAAATGTACACAATAACCCACTCATATTATACAAACGATACTCTGAATATACACATATTATTTTCAGTGCACTGAATAATATTTAATGCGGTGGGCCCACACATACACACCAGTCATTCACACAACCCACCCCGTTGCAGGCCTGAATCGTGGCTCGTGTTCGTGGTGGCCGGGAAACTGAAAAATGGCCCCTTCACTCTCCTGAGCACAAAATCAATCAAACAAAGATACCTCAATTCCACGTGCAATGATACTGCAACTCCGGAATCCTGCAGCAGGCCTCACGCAGCTCCTCGTCCTCTCTCTCCCTCGTCAGCCGACGAAATGCACCTCCCACGCCGCCAGAGGAACCCCAAATAACGCGGGTATTTGGGGCGCTATCTGGTCCTCAAGGTCTCCCTCGTTGTGAAGGACGACAACCAGGTTAAACAGTCTTTAGTCAGTTGAATAACTGTCGCTGTAAACTATCAGTTCAGATGCGCTGATATGCGCAGTGATAACTAACCGAAAAACACTCGGATTCGCTCCCACACAGCAGGTTAGCCACACGAAACAAAAACTATAAAAACACTGGCTACAAACTCAAAGACGCACACACAAGCGATTCATCTTGGATCTACATTACAGTTAAAGGTTGTTTAAACTTATAAATCGTCAATCAAATCACTCTGTACCCGCAAACGCGTCTCTCTGAATCTCCGTCTCTCTCTCTCTCTCTCTCGCGCTTGTCAACAAAAACTCTCATGTCCCGAACAACCACTCACATTACACAAAACACCAGTGAGGGCGGGACTTAATTCACATACACCAATAAAATAATCAAGCACCTAACTTGATGGTTAAAGCCACGTTTTCCACATGTACACCTCTATCAAACTTGTATCTCATGCACGCGCGCTCTTAAAGGAACAAATACCGTATACTCACAAACAAAGATGAACGGTTAATTCACCTTTTATCTCTGAATTAAACAAATACAAGCTAATAAATTGAGGTAACTTATTAACAGCATACTTATAACCTACTGGGTTACATTGGAGTTTTCAGTTCTGATTTAATTATCGGCTTTAAATGTTTTTCCTAAAATAGCCACAAAAAGACACAAATTAAATTGATTGAAGACACTTGTGACTTGATTGAAGACAAAAAATCTGAGAAGCAGGAGAACTCCATTTGCTCTCCATTTCATCTCATTGTAGTCTTGGAGAAACAATTTAGATATCAGAGAGATCTCATATGAGTTTTGATATCCTATTGGAACACCATATGTGTGCAAAGATTGGGATTAGGTTGGTAGACTCTTGTGTGATACCTTCCCACAGCTGGGAGCATGTATTAATGTGCCGTTAGCAAGAATTATAAGATAGTGAGTTTTACCGAGTGTGGGAAGTGACTATCTGACACATAGCACAACACACAAATACACATCTCTGCAAAATCCCACAACTGTTCTGTGGTTCAGAATGTTTCATGTGAGTCAGAGCACCAGCTAAAGTGATGGACACAAGACAGATCTTTGAGTTTTTCATCTCTGTTCAAGCCTCTCTGGTCTTCAGGGTGAATCTCAAATGCTTTAAAGGGGTCATATAATGCCATTTTCATAGAAGTTAATTTGATTCTTTAGGGTCTAAATGAAAAGTTTGTAATATACTTTAATTAAAAATTCTCATTAGTATTGTAAGAAAACACTAATTTTACCTGGTCAAAAACAGCTCTGTTTTCAGCACGCCGTTTCAGTGCATATGCCTTTAAATGATAATGAGCTTCGCTCACTCCGCCCCTCTGTTCTGCTGGGCGTTTTGACAACGCACCTGTGTTGCCTTGACAACAGTTGAGGGTATATTTTGGAAAAAGAATGGCAGCGGGAGTCTCTGAGGACACATCAAGATGACGGCCCAAAGAAGTTCGACAATTAAGGCTCGAACAGGACGTTTCTGAATGGTTGGTTAACATAATGTCACTTTGATCTATCTTTGTATGTACTGGCAGGGTAACGTTAGAGTAACTTAGTGAGATGTACGAACGCTATGTGTTTACTGATGTATATGTACTTAGTTTGTAACACAATAACCATAACGTGTTGTTCATTATAATTGTGGGATTATGAATTATATTGAGAACGTCGTACATAGAAAACATGCCGTAATGTACCCTGAGTTTAAACCTTAGCCGCATTCATCGTGAAGCGTGCAAGCGATTTGCAAAGATTAATATAAAGGTTAAAGCTACAGTCCGTAGCTTTTTCCTCTTTGTCGCCATCTCTGTTCGAAATCTGTAACTGCAGTGATTCGCGGAATTATCAACTTTACGTGAGTTGTACATTGCCATGAAACAGCGCGGATGAACACATTGTTTTGAGGAGAGTGCGCGTCTGTCAATCACCGCTCCGGTGTGGATACTGTGACTGGCATTCAGAATCACAGATTCTACGGTTTGGAAGTATGACCACCAGCATAAGAATTTTCACATGAAAATGTCATCTGAACAAGTAAGTAACATCCACTTTTATTTTGATCAACTATGGGGGAAAAAAACAATGAAGTAAATCGCGCTGTTTAATTATAACGATCACTTATCTTATGTCAAACAGTAGCTTTTACTAATAGCAAAACGAAAAAAGCAACAACAAAGGAAACTCCGTAACTGCGTGAATTAAGAGAACAAGTGTGCTGCCGTTACACGAACTATTGAAATGTCTTACCTGTCCAGCAGAAAAAAAGCCGTCTCTGCGTGCGTTTTGAACCCCTTCAAGTCACGGAGTTCACGCCACCTTTCAAAAAAGCCCTGCCAATGTTTTTTCTTGTTTTCGCGAGGGCACGGTTGCAGTCTCTTTTTTTTTCTCTACCCACTCAGAAGTCCGAATTCTTTTTGGTTTTACTGTTGAATCTACAGTTGTCACTGGTGATTGTCGATTCCTTTCTAGATCCGCCATAATTTTAATTATTGTGCTGTGAGAAAAGGCTAAAAATGTACACCTCCAACATGATCACACGCAATATAACCTGCTTGCCGGGGCTCCTTCTTCATGTGTACAGATGTGACGTAATGACGCAAAGACATGCTCGAATTTCCCGCGGAAACCCACCAGTACCACTGGAATTAAAAGCATTATTACAAGCTAACCGTTTTGAATCGAGAAAAGGTAAGCAGATATTTTTTAACACTGGATGATTATGTTTTTTATTATTATTATTATTATCATTATATTGGATATTTTTAACTCAAAAAAGTTACGGACTGCAGCTTTAATAAAATTTTACACTCACTTCTATTGGAGGTGCAGCAGGGACATGAATAGTTGGTACCGATTCTTTTTTCAGGAGCAGCTTCTTAGCAAAACCAGCTTTATACTGATCCTGTCATGACGGGTCACAGAATCACTGGAAGCAATAGCAAGTAAACTCAGTTTATTGACAGACTTGAGACAGACAATGACACGGGCGTGGAACGATGGCGCAGGGACTTCGATGGTCAGTGGTGAAGACAGGAACCGTGAAGTGGTGAACACTGAAGACGGAATCCACACAACCCAAACGATAATCCACAGACGATGACGAACCCACGACGAAACACGAACACCGGACGAGCGGGAAGACAAGACTGGAACACCGACACAGGAGACATCAAACAACGATCTGACAAAGAGGACAAAAACCAGTGAATATAAATAGGGTGAGGAAATGGACTGCAGCTGGCGGTGATAATGATGATCAGCTGGAGCGGATCAGGTAATGTCACAACACTCACGCCCACTACGCACGTGCATTCACACAACAACATAAACACGAGACAAGAAGGAACCAGAGAATCGTATACCGTGACAGTACCCCTCCTCCTAAGAACGCCTCCTGGCGTTCTCAGAACTCCTTACCTGCCGATTGTAAACATCGATAAGGGAGTGATCCAGGATGTCTCTAGCAGGTACCCAACTTCTCTCCTCCGGACCGTAACCTTCCCAGTCCACCAAGTACTGGAATCCGCGTCCCCTCCGCCTAGAGTCCAGAATACGATTGACCGAATAAGTGGTCTCCCCATCTACGACTCGCGGCGGGGGGGGAACCGGGACTGGCGGATTAATGTGCGAATGAAACACGGGCTTGATTTTGGATACGTGGAAGACGGGATGAACTCTCCTGTACGCCGGAGGTAAATTGAGGCGGACTGCCACCGGACTAATGATCTTGGTGACAGTGAACGGGCCAATGAATTTGGGAGCAAGCTTATTGGAGACGGAGCGGAGAGGAATGTTTCTGGTAGAAAGCCACACTTTTTGACCGACGATGTATACGGGAGGCCTTGACCGGTGGCGATCGGCCTTGGCCTTGGTGCGCGCCCCTACCTGGAGTAGAGTCTCACGGGCTCTAGTCCAGGTACGGTGACACCTCTGGACGAAGGCGTGAGCAGAGGGGACCGCGACCTCGGATTCCAGACTAGGAAAAATAGGTGGCTGGTAACCTAAACTAGCCTCAAACGGAGAAAGGCCCGTGGACGACACCGGTAACGTGTTGTGGGCGTACTCCACCATGGATAGTTGTTGGCTCCATGAGGAAGGATTCTTGGAGACCACGCACCGTAACGCCCTTTCCAGGTCTTGGTTGGCTCTCTCAGTTTGGCCATTGCTCTGGGGATGAAACCCTGAGGACAGACTAACCGTCGCACCCAGTAATCTACAAAACTCTCGCCAAAATTTGGACACAAACTGGGGTCCCCTGTCGGAGACCACGTCCACCGGGAGGCCATGTAACCGAAAGACGTGATCTACGACCGTCAACGCTGTCTCCTTAGCTGAGGGTAATTTGGGTAAGGGAATAAAGTGAGCCGCCTTCGAGAACCGGTCCACCACGGTCAAAACGACTGTGTTACCCTGGGAGGGCGGGAGGGCGGTAATAAAATCTAGCGCGATGTGGGACCAGGGTCTCGAAGGGACTGGCAGCGGTTGAAGTAACCCATCTGGGGGTCGATTAGAAGTCTTACCAGTGGCACAAACTGAGCAAGCCAAGACAAAACTGTGGACGTCACGAGCCATAAGTGGCCACCAAAATCGTTGCTTAACCAAGAAGCCGGTTCGGTTGACTCCTGGATGACAAGCCACGTTGGAGCAATGACCCCACTGAATGACGTCGGACCGTAATCCCTCCGGCACAAATAAACGATTCGGTGGGCAACCGGGCGGAGGCGTTACCCCTTCTAAGGCCGACTTGACCTTCGATTCGACCTCCCATGTGAGTGTGGAAACAAATATGGTTTCGGGTAAAATGCACTCGGGAGTAGACGGGCGTTCGGAAGGCTCAAAAATACGAGATAATGAATCGGGTTTGATGTTTTTAGAACCCGGGCGGTACGAGAGAGTAAAGTCAAAACGGCCGAAAAAAAGTGCCCACCGAGCCTGCCTGGAGTTCAGTCTTTTAGCCGTTCTAATGTATTCTAGATTCTTATGATCAGTCCAGACGATAAAAGGTACCCCCGACCCTTCTAACCAGTGACGCCACTCCTCCAACGCTACTTTGACTGCCAACAACTCCCTGTTACCGATGTCGTAATTACGTTCGGCTGGGGACAAGCGATGAGACAAAAACGCGCAGGGATGCATCTTGTCGTCTGTAGGAGAGCGTTGGGATAGCACTGCACCTACCCCCACCTCTGACGCATCGACCTCCACCACGAACTGACGTGAAGAATCAGGGGCAATAAGGATGGGGGCTGAAACAAAGCGGCCTTTCAGTTTGGCAAACACAGCTTCCGCTGTGTCTGTCCACCTGAACGCAGTTCTGGGTGAGGTCAAGGCAGTCAGAGGTGCGGCTAGTTGGCTGAAATTACGAATAAAACGCCGGTAGAAATTGGCGAAGCCCAGAAACCTCTGTAGGGCCTTACGGGAATCTGGGCTTGGCCACTCGACCACAGCCTTAACCTTTTCAGGATCCATACGCACTCCTTCAGACGAAATGATGTGCCCTAGGAAAGGAACAGACTGTGCATGAAATTCGCATTTCTCCGCCTTGACAAAAAGCCCATTCTCTAGCAACCTCTGAAGCACTCGTCGGACGTGCTGCACATGTTCCTGGAGAGAAGATGAAAAAATCAATATGTCATCCAGGTAAACATATATGAACTGGTCTATCATATCTCGCAGCACGTCATTGACGAGTGCCTGGAAGACCGCGGGGGAGTTGGACAGCCCGAACGGCATAACCAAATATTCAAAGTGCCCCCTGGGGGTGTTAAACGCAGTCTTCCACTCATCCCCCTCCCTAATGCGAACCAAATGATATGCGTTACGTAAGTCCAATTTCGTGAAGACGGATGCTCCCTGCAACCTCTCGAAGGCTGAAGACATCAACGGCAAAGGATAAGTATTCTTTACCGTGATGTTGTTCAACCCCCGGTAATCGATACAAGGTCGCAGAGAACCATCCTTCTTCCCCACAAAAAAGAACCCCGCCCCCGCTGGAGAAGAGGAAGGGCGAATGAACTTGGTTGCTAGAGAATCAGAAATATATTTCTCCATGGCCTCCCTCTCCGGAACAGACAGTGAGTATAACTTGCCCTTAGGCGGAGACTTACCTGGCAGTAAATCTATGGCACAGTCATAGGGACGGTGCGGAGGAAGAGAAGCAGCACGAGACTTACTAAACACTTCCTTCAGGTCTAGGTACTCCCTGGGCACGTTAGACAAATCCCCCGCTTCCTCCTGAAACACAAAAACAGGAACAGACGAACAAGCAGACACAAGACAGGACTTATGACATTCCTTGCTCCACTCCAGCACAGTTCTTTGCTGCCAGTCTATTCGGGGGTTGTGGTGGATGAGCCAGGGGTGTCCAAGAACAAGAGGTGCGAGGGGTGAATCCAGTATGTAAAAAAAAATAGTCTCAGTGTGGTTGCCAGATGTGATGAGGGTGATGTCTTCAGTCGTGAATGAGATAGTGGGAAGTTCTTGACCATTAAGTGCATGTACTGAAATCCTGTGAGTGAGGGGCTTGAGGGGAATTTGAAACTTGAGTGCAAATGATTTGTCCATGAAATTACCTTCCGCCCCGGAGTCCAAAAGTGCTCTACAGTCGTGCTGGTGAACTGACCATCTTAGTCTTACCGGGAGGAGGGTAGATGTGGATGAGGTCTTCTTGGCGGAGATCCCACCCGATAGTAGCCTCATACTTACTATCGGGCTTGACCTTTTACCGGGCAGTTGTATGCGAAATGTCCCGTGCCGCCGCAGTAGAGGCAAAGGCCCTGGGACCTCCGCCTTTCCCTCTCCTCCCGGGAAAGCCGAGCTCGCCCCACCTGCATGGGTTCGTGATCGTAGACGGGACTGACCGCGTCCCTGCCGCTGGACCATGGACCCTCGGCTCCTTCCGGTGTGCGGGTGGACGCCCCTCTACGCCCGACTCGTGAGAGTCGAGCGTCCACCCGCAGTGCTAGCTCGATCAGCCCATTTAAAGATGTGGGGAGGTCCAGGGCATAGATCTCCCTCTGGACGCGGTCAGCCAACCCATGCAGGAACATGTCCCACTGCGCCTCCTCGTTCCAATGGCATTCGGCCGCCAGGGTCCGGAACTCGATGGAAAACTCCGCGACCGACCTCTCTCCCTGATGCAGGTCGGCCAAAACCCTGGCAGCCTCTCTCCCCGCGACGGCGCGATCGAAGACTCGTCGGATCTCGGTGGAGAGTGCGTGGAACGAGGCGCAGCATAGGTCTTGGTTCTCCCACACCGCCGTTCCCCATAGCGCCGCCTTTCCCGTCAGGAGAGTCAGGACGAACGCTACCTTTGCTTGTTCCGTCTGGAAGGTTCTTGGTTGCAGAGCAAAATGCATCGAGCATCGCGTCAGGAAAGCTCTGCAGTATTTTGAATCCCCGGAATAAGCCTCCGGAGCCGGTAGGCGGGGCTCAGACTGATGCTGGGTCTCAGGTGGTGTGGGGGGAACGGCTGGTGCGGGTGGCGCAGTGGGAGCTCGTAGTTGTTGGATCTGTTGGGTAAGCTCGGACACCTGCGCCACCAAAGATTGTACCGCACGACCCGTGTCATTCAAATTCCTCTCCTGGGAATCCATCCTTCGTATGCTGTGCCGAATGAACTCCTCCAACGAAGACGATGGCACACTCGCTGCTTCCATGGTTTGGTCAGATCGTTCTGTCATGACGGGTCACAGAATCACTGGAAGCAATAGCAAGTAAACTCAGTTTATTGACAGACTTGAGACAGACAATGACACGGGCGTGGAACGATGGCGCAGGGACTTCGATGGTCAGTGGTGAAGACAGGAACCGTGAAGTGGTGAACACTGAAGACGGAATCCACACAACCCAAACGATAATCCACAGACGATGACGAACCCACGACGAAACACGAACACCGGACGAGCGGGAAGACAAGACTGGAACACCGACACAGGAGACATCAAACAACGATCTGACAAAGAGGACAAAAACCAGTGAATATAAATAGGGTGAGGAAATGGACTGCAGCTGGCGGTGATAATGATGATCAGCTGGAGCGGATCAGGTAATGTCACAACACTCACGCCCACTACGCACGTGCATTCACACAACAACATAAACACGAGACAAGAAGGAACCAGAGAATCGTATACCGTGACAGATCCTCGTTTATAAAGCTGTCTGGTGAGAAAAGATTCGCGAATCGCGCAAACATGAAAGCATTGACGTTGCTCGTGGGGAATATTCTCTTCGAAATCAAAACTCAGCCACTGTGTCTTCAGCAGTTCGGATTTAGGAACATCAAAATGAGACGCCATTCTGCTCCAGTGTATCAACAATGACGGACTATGATGACAGCTCGCTCGGATGTGTTGAAACGCTGCTGTCAATCAACAATAGTGGGAGGGGCGTCCGACCGTGTGACGTCACACGGTCGAACGGGCTCGATTTGAGACTGGAAAAAACTAGGAGATTAAAACAAAAACACTGGATAGATTTTTATCATTATATGAAGGTTGTGTACAGGCACTGCCAACACACATTTCAGTACAATCAACTTGAAAAAGTGCATGTACCATTATATGACCCCTTTAAAAATGAACATTAACAAGCAGAATTTGGAATGCATTTAAATAGTTCTGGTGAATTTTCTTGCACGTTCAGCTCTAAAGTATTTAATTGGCTATTAAAGTAGCCTGGACTCTGTGTTTGAAAAAGACAGAGAAATGCCAGGAGCAGTTACGTGTCTGTGTGGTGCAGGAAAGCACAACAGAAGCAAGTGGAAAGCTCCAGCAGTGATATCTTACATCTGTATTTGAAAGGCTTTCTCAGTTAATGAGGGGTGTGTGCACGTTTGAGTGAAAAAACTGAGGGAAACTTGTGAATGTGTTCAGTCACGTCTCTGCATGCTCACATAGCATCCGTGCTCAAAGGGCAGAGCCCTCACTGGCAGCTTTATTTTGACTTGACCACAGGCAATGCCCTGTACCACCCTTTGTACACACACACACACACACACACACACACACACACACCGGTGCACCTATCATTATGAGGACATTGTAATTGTTTTATATTGTACAAACTGTATATTCTGTCCCCTGAACCTACCCATCACAGACAACTTTCTGCATTTTTAGATTTTTAATGAAACATTGTTTAATATGTTTTTAAGCCATTTTAATTACGAGGACATGTCCTCATAAACCATGTTTACGTTGCAATACCAGTGTAATACCCATGTCATTAGACAAATTTGTGTCCTCATAAATCATGTAAATAAACACACATACACATGAGGATACAACCCATAATATCCATTGGCCAAGGGGCTGATATCTTTACTATATATATTGAAAGAAGTCTCTTATACTCACCAAGTCTGCATTTATTTAATCAAAAATACAGTAATGTATAGTTTACAAACTTTTGACAGGTATATATATATATATATATATGTTTCTAACCTCGCCATACTCATTTTTTCAAAATTGTCATAAAAATGTAGCTTTATCTGAACAAATAACTAAACACAAATCAAGAGCTAAATCTGAAGAGGTAAAAAGTTTGGTCACACTTTAGATTAGGGTCCGATTCTCACTATTAACTACGGCTTGCCTCAAACTCTTAATTACTTCTTATTATAAATTAAGGTAGTTGTTACGTTTAGGTATTGGGTAGGATTAGGAATGTAAAATAAGGTCATGCATAAGGCATTAATATGTGCTTTATAAGTACTAATAAACAGCCAATTTCATAATATGCAAGCTAATAAGCAACTTAATACTGGACCCTAAACTAAAGTATTACCAGAATTTTTTTGATAGTGTTAGAATTATGGTTATAGTCTGTAAAAAAAACCAGACACCTGTGGCATGTTCCCATTAAATATCAAGATAAACGTGCATTGTGTGTGTGTAAAAGTGTTGTGTGAACAGAACAGCAGGTCATATCAGGGCAATTTTCCGTTGAGGCCCTCGGTGGGTGGAGGGCATCTAATGCTACAAAGAATATTGAAGAGTTGTGAGAAATATCACAAGTGTAATCAGGTTAAATAAACTCCACTCTCTCTCCCCCCATTCATTAATTTGTCTTTGGTGTGCGTGACCCAGGAAGAAAATGGCGGAAGATCACGTAGCTTGTAAAAATTCCTGCAAAAGAAAAAAAGTATGGAATACGTGTATGTGTGTGTTTGTGTCTGTACAACCCACCCAGTCCACCCTTCTTGCCAACCGAGGGCGTGGAGAGCGGTGCGAGAGAGAAAGAGACTGCACAGTGATTGCTAATGATGAAAATTTGTGTCTTTATTTCTCACAATGTCTTCATATCACAATTGCAACTGTATCTCAAAATTGTGACTTTGTATCTCAAAATTTTTGGCTTTTGTTTCTCTTATTTTAAAAATAATTATCTTACAAGTATTTTTACTCTGAGGTGGAAACAGGCTTTCATACAGTATAAATAATTATTGTAGTCACTATATATTTATCTTTAAAGCACTCAAGTCATCAGGTATGAAGTTATGGTGCCTTTTAAGCCTGTCTAACATTAGTTTCCATATATTGATGGATATACTAGATATGCACTTACTGTCCAGATTTCTGAAAGCTGTTATGAAACTCATGACTCATGTCTCAATACTTCCACTTTAGCACAATGAAATATACTTAAGTATATCTTAAGTTGAACTTCAGCACTATTTCCAGATAATTAAAGTGCATACAAAATTAGTTGTTCCAATTTAGTAGACTTTAAGTATACCAATTAAGTATACCAATAGTACAATTGCAGGGTATTTAAGTATGTAAATATGTAAATGTAATTGTAGTATACTTAGCATAAAATAAATGTATATCAAATACATTTTTGTCTATTTATTTTTCACTAGGGTGCCCACAGAATTCCACAAAAAGCTGCACATTTCAATTCATACAATTCTAAATGTGTCCCTCGCCAAGCTTGTTATTTTGTCTAGTTTGATCATGCTAATGATAACTGGTTGTGGTGCACAGATTCATATACCATGTTTTACCATAATTAAATCTATCCCGCCGATATTTCCCACCACAATTAGCACAGAAATTGTGAATAAAAGTGTGCTGATTCCATGCTGGCCTCCACATGACTCGGGACTTACGTAATTGTCTGCCATGTGACACAAATGAAATGCCAAAAAATAGACAGATTTGGGTCAAACAAGTCAAACATTAATAATTGAATATTTCAACATGTGTTTGTGAACATATGTGGATTTAGCCCGGGCAAACATGAGCTTTAAAAATGCGTTTTTTCATAATGCTGCATCAGGACACATTGTGTTTATATAAGAGCGAGGTCGACCTCTTAGTTCTTACATCCTCCTTCATTTATCAGTCATGGGGCCGTAGTTCCCAGTCCTCCTCAGCATGACCACGGGTCTTGTCACATGCTCTGTGGCGCCGAATATGATCAAATGAATCCAAGTGTTGGATCACTTTCTGCTGACTAGCGTTTTACCATTGAACCAGATGGTCTCGCTCCATGGAAACAACAACACACACACACAGGAACAGAAATGACAATACACATAGACACATGATGATGATGAAATCATGCTAAGCGTTCTTCTGTTATGATTTGAATTTCTAAGATGAGAGATACTGTATATACTGAATGTGAGGACACAAGGATTAAGTGAGGTTTGAATAAAGCTAACAGAAATACCAAAATAAGTGTTTTATTTGCCCTCATAACAGAGGATTTTTTTATGCTCAAAGGTTTATAGTTTGGGAGACTTAATGGAGTTCTAATTTTACCAGGAATGGTAAAATTATTGACCTATTCTATACAAATATTAAGGAGAGTTATAGTGCAAAGGGTCTTCCACCCCTGGGGCAATCTGATCATAATCTAATATCTCTGACATCCAGATACTCTCCTGCGATCCGAAATCAGCCTATTGGCTATAAGACTGTGTGCGTGTGGTCAGATGATGCCTGTGAAAGGTTAAAAGGATGTTTTGAGTGTACAGACTGGTCAGTGTTTTTGGACGATGATGATTTGGACAGTATTTCTGACAAAGTCACCTGTTATATAAATTATTGTGTTGAGTCTGTCATTCCACGTAAACGAATTAAAATGTTTCCTAATAATAAACCATGGGTTACTAGGGAGGTTAAAGCAGCTATTAATAGGAAAAAAGCGGCTTTTTTTAATGGTGATAGGGATCAGATCAAAATTGCGCAAAAAGAATTGAAGAGAGTTATCAAACAGAGTAAGTTTAAATATAAGGAAAGTGTTGAAGAACAAATGTCTAATTGTAACACATGGGGTCTTTGGAATGGTTTGAAATCTCTTACTAGTTATGGAACCAAAAGTAACAGTGCTTGCTGGTCAGGACTGAATGTAAATGAGGTAAATACGTTTTTTGCAAGGTTTGATAATGTTGATTACTCTGCCTCTCATGATATGATTTTAGAATCTCTTGTACAGTGTGATAATGTGGACTGTAGTCCAGCAATTGTTATTAATGAAAATGATGTTCGTCAGCAGTTTAAGTGTCTTAAGACCAGAAAAGCAGCAGGCCCTGATGGTATTCACCCTCGTACTTTGAAAGTCTGTGCTGACCAGTTGTGCTCAGTTTTCCACTCAATTTTTTCTTTGTCCTTGTCTGCATCGAAAATACCAGATATGTGGAAAACATCGTGTCTTGTTCCCATTCCAAAACAGGGTAATGTGGGTCGTAGTTTAAATAATTTGAGACCCATTGCTTTGACGTCACAAATAATGAAATGTTTTGAGAGAATTATCCTTGGTTATCTGGGTAGACAGTTGTCAGTTTTTCATGATCCGTTACAGTTTGCATATCGAAAAGGTGTTGGAGTAGATGATGCCATACTTTTTATGTTGCATAATATTTATAATCATTTGGAAACAACTTCTAGCTCTGTTAGGATTATGTTTTTTGATTTTTCTAGTGCTTTTAACACAATTCAACCTCATGTTTTAGCTGATAAATTGCTGCGTTGTAACCTACATAGTAAAACTATTATGTGGGTATTGAATTATCTTATACGTCGACCCCAGTTTGTTAGGCTGGGTGATAAAATCTCTGACATTATTTTAACCAAAACAGGAGCCCCTCAAGGCACAGTTTTATCACCATTTCTTTTTTCTTTGTATACAGCTGACTACAGGCACACTAATTCATGTTGTATACAAAAGTTTTCAGATGATACTGCCCTTGTGGGTTTAATTAATCAAGGCAACGATGTGGACTATAGAAGAGAGGTTGAGTTATTTGTTGGATGGTGTGATGAAAATTTCCTAAAATTGAATGTAGAGAAGACTAAGGAGTTGATCATTGATTTCAGAAGGAATAAAGAAGTGATAGAACCAGTGAGTATTAACGGTAAGGAAGTAGAGATTGTTCAGTCTTATAAATATCTTGGTGTCCATTTGGACAGTAAACTGAACTGGAAGAAGAATAGTGAGGCTGTGTTTAAGAAGGCGCAATCAAGACTATTCTTTTTGAGGAAGTTGAGTTCTATTGGTGTAAGTAGGAAGCTTCTTTATGTTTTCTATCAGGGAATTGTAGCTAGTGTTTTATTTTATGCAGTGCTCTGTTGGGGATGTAGTATCACTGTAGATGATAAAAATAGGATTAATAAATTGATTAGAAAGGCTGGCTCAGTGATGGGCCTTAATCCTGACTCACTTGAGATCACTGTGGAAAAGAGAACAAGGGCAAAATTAAAAATAATTATGCGTAACAAAGGTCATCCACTACATTGTAATTTTAGTGGACTTAAAAGCTCATTTAGTGGAAGATTAATAATGCCTCGGTGTTCTACAGAGCGATTTAGAAGGTCTTTTACTCCGAATGCAGTTAGGTTGTTTAATGAAATTGTGTAATTTCTTGTATTGATTGTTGTTGTTTTCTGTCTTTGTTTGTTTGTGGTGTCTGTAATGTGCAAGGGTGGCGAATGAGTTTCCCCTTACAGGGATTAATAAAGTTTTCTTACTTACTTACTTACTCGATTATGCTTAATTCTGTCTCGGATATTTCTCCTAAAAAATAAGACATTTGTAGATATAATTACCGGTACATTGAGAGAATAAAAAGTAATGTAATGAAATAATTATATAATGAAATTGGGAGTTTAATGTTGAATTGAAATTTTGAGTTCAGTTTGAAATTTGTGACTTTTGATCTCATGTATTTGGAAGACGCATGCGAGATTAGGGCCTTTTTCTCAGGAGACAAAATTCCCATGTAATCTCACTAGTATCTCACTATAGTTGAGAAATAGTTGAGATTCACCATTGTGGTTTCATTAAACCACTTTGAGCTTTTACTGATTTTTTTTTTTAGAATAGTCTTAATATAAACACAATAGTGGTCAATTTCGTCATATAGTTTGATTGCATCTGTCATCCTTTGATGTTTTCCCTGATGAATTGAAAAAAGATAATTGTTGACATACAGTAAGAGGGTAAACCTCTAAAATGAATTTGTATGCTTTAGCTCAGATCATTTGGCTTTGAATTAACAACAAATGTTGAAGTTTGAACAGACTTTTGAAAAATAATGTTCATTTTTTCACCATTTAATCTCACTGATGTCTAGGAAAAAACTTTTAGATATTTAAAAAGATATTTTTCTTCTATATGGGTTTTTCTTTCTCAAGGCCTACTCATTACCGGTGAATTAATTTTACTACCATCAGTTTAGTGCAAAATATGAGATGAAATTCATATGACAGTTCCCATCACATGTTACTGACCTCCATCTGACCCAAACCATGATGACATGATCCATGTTAGGCATGAATGGTTAGAATTATCATTTAGATTATACTTTGATTGCGATCTGTCATCAAATGTTTCAGCCAGAACTGAAACTGAATTATCCCACGCAATTTAAGAGCAAAGATTTAGTCAGGTGACATGAAGACACTCGCAAACATTATGAAAATACACACTGTAAAAAAATTGCTGTAGTTATGCAGCTGTTTGCCAGTAACTTACTAGAGATTTAAATTGATGTATATTTACTGGCAACAGTTTGTTCAAAGTTAAATGAACATTAAACATTAACAAGTCGTTGTCTTTACAGAATAACATTATAAAATAACAATTTTCTGTTTTTTTTTTTCCTTCAGATTTTGGTTCCCAGAATGCTTTGCATGAGGCTGTTATTTTAGTTTTATTCTGTAAAGATAAAGACTTGTTAATGTTTAATGTTCATTTAACTTTGAACAAACTGTTGCCAGTAAATAACATCAATTTAAAACTACAGTAAGTTACTGGCAAGCAGCTGCCAGTAATACTGTAATTTCTACAGATTTTTTTTACAGTGCATCTAAATCCATCTATCACGGTTCTGCGTCATAGTGAATAAGCACAGCACTCTGATTCCAAACTCACTTACACACTTGTAATGAATGGATATTTGTCCTGGATGTGTAAACAATACAGGCAATTATGATTAAATGATAACGGCTTGTGCTTAAGAAGTTATTGCTGCAATTTAAAGAGTTTTTGATGCTTCAAAGAATATTCACAGAATGGGATGATGAGCTATGGAATAAACACATCATTTTCAAGGTCTCGCTAATAAATGCTCATGCAGAAATACAGGCAGACAGCTAGAACTCTCTGAATTGGTGGACAGTGACACACCTCCCTTAACATTCCCTTCACACACAGACACAAACCCACCCACTGCAAACACAAAGGTGACTGGCTGACCTTGTCCTAGATACCGAGTGCGTCATTGCTTTTATTTACATTTCACAATGGAGGGCCGCCCGTTTCCCCAATATTCAGAATATTCAGGTTTTCCATTGGCGCATTCTTAAATTATTGCATTTGACCTTCCCAATTTTAAATGTTTAGATGTGTTCTCATTAAATTTTTCTGCCTCTCCAATGCAACACTACACAATCAGTTATAGTCTGCTTTCGCCAGTTTAGAAACCCTGCTTTAAATGATTATTTTACCTATTTTCACTGGTTTGTAGATTACAGATGATCAAATGATAAGAATATGATTATGTGGCTAGAAATAAGAAGATTCAATTGTCTAAGGACAGTGAACCAAGTCCAAATGTTAGAAATAATCAGTGGAGATCACATTCCCTGTAGGGAAAAGTGCTAAAATGGCGAATCCTTTCTTTTTTTAATCATCCCAAAGTGAAGTTTTATTACATAAGAGTAGTTACAGTTCAGGCCTGTTTCATTTCATTATACAAAAATAGAAATGAATAAGATAATTGTAGACATACAGTAAGAATATTGTGGAATGTGGATTGCATAACTCGGACCATTTGGCTTTAAATTAGATGACAAATGTTTGAGTTATATTGAATTTTAAAAACATTAAGTTCATTTTGCTTACCTTTTGAGATATTAAAAAGATCTCATGTATAATATTTCTTTATTATTTTTTCTTAAGGCTTTTCTCACACATTGCCAGTTAACTGCGCTATTTTTTCAAGTATCAGTTGAGTAATAGCCACAGAACTGAAATACATAGATATTTTTGTGCTGGATGACATTTCTAAAAATGTCTTAGAAGCATTGTGCTTGCTTTTGCATCACATGTACCAATATTTAATCTGCACAGAGAAGATTAGTATGGCCCAGGGACAGGATGACACATAAATACATGGAGATATCAGATGTTCTGCAGCTAGTTGTGTTTGTGATTTGGGCTGCCAACACAAAGGTTAAAAGTTCAATCTCCAGGATGTCTGTACATGCAGTTGATGTGCGGATTTTACTTGCAAAAAACTTTTTTCTGCTCTTCTTTTGGTCTGGCTGACTGATTGAAAGCATGTTCGTTTTGCAGATGTGTCTGATAATGGACCCTGAGAGAGGCAGACATCTTGACTCCATTGCTGAAAGGGTGTGTTTAGGTGTGTTCGCAAAGGAGACGTCTTGATGCGGAAGACATCACAACTGCGTTTCCCCTGTGCGTGTGTATATGTTGTGTTACTGTCTCTTTCAGTCTATTATACTCCTTCCGCCTCAGACAGGCGTCTCTGTCAGGCATTCAGGGAGTGTATCAAGAGTGTGTGCGAGTCCATATGTCTGTGTATCTGTATTATTCAATGAGCATGCAACAGCTGATTTCCTGACCTGAACAAAGCGAAAGCAGCATTTCCTTGGATTCTACTCAGCCCACATTGTCCCTTCAACACACACAATGATAGCAGGTAAAAGAATATGACGTAGACACTGCAGGGAAGTTTTTTTTAAAGCATCCTGAAACCCCACAGACAAGGGAGAGAAAATGTACTTTTAAGTATTTTGCTGAAACATCATAGGCAATTAGACTGACATTGTATACAACGATTTTTTCTATTATTCTTATAGCATGATGAAGAAAGGACAAATCAAAGGATGAATTTACACAATGCATTCCAACCTAGAAAGAAAGAATCAACGAAGTAGTGAGTTGAATCTGATTTGGTTTTTTGAAACTTATTGTAAACTCTATTTTCAATAAAGTTATGTCACACTGTAAACCATAACATTCTCACTACCTAATGTATACGTTTTAATAAGTCGTTGGAACTATAACTTTTTTCCGAGCATGTCATGTACGGGGCTATGGAAGCAAATAAGAGACATAACTATTTGAAATTTAACAGCCACTGAATACTTAGTTTTGAAATATTTTATTTTGAAAAACATTTATCTGAATTTATTTGCTCTGAATTCACCCCTTTGAAATTATTTTACTTTGGAAACCATGTATCTGAATGTATTTGTTTCGAATTTACCGCTGAAATTTAAGTAGGCCTACGAAAATTCTTGATTTCCATTTTAAAAACCTGAATTTCGATTAATATGTTTGTGCTAACAAATTCAGATACAAAAAAAAAATCAACTTACAGAATTTCAGATAAAATAGATTCAGGTTGATCAAATTCGACTGCTCAAATTCAGATCTCAAATTCGACTGCTCAAATTCAGATCGAAAAATTCAAGTTAAATATTCACATGGTAACATCCGGGCTACCCAGGATAGGAAAAACAGCTGAGCTTGTGTAGAGACGGAGCGTATTTAGGCCACGCCCACAGCGGGGGGAAACAATCCAACCGTCTCCATTGACTTTGCATTGCGAGAGGCTGCCTCCTTATATAACAAAAGACAGAAAAATGCCTAAAAGCTGCTGTGTGACAAGGTGTACAGCAAACAAGCTAAAAAAAAACAACAACAACCAGAAATACATTTTTATAAGCTTCCGAACCGGAAAAGCCAGCCAAAGTAGTAGGCTACTGAGGCAATAAGACGTGAAGCATCAGCCGGAACTAAGAATGGGTAAATTGAATATATCTCCTCTTCTCAGGTTCACATAGGGTGCATGGTGAAATAAGCAATCGACATGGTTAAAATTATGAATGTTTTTTGTGTTTTTTTTTTTTTTTACAATATCATGTCGCGTTCCAGTGGGCGTAACGTTAGTTCTCAGAGTAGTTCGAGAAATAGTTGCGCTCTTTCTCAATTGATCCACTTTTATGTCCTGAAACAAACCGTTTTTGGGTCGACAGCTTATAAAAAATAATTTCTGGGTTATTTAGCTTGTTTGCTGTACACCTTGTCTCACAACAGCTTTTAGACATTGTTTTGTTTTTTGTTATAAGTCATAAATGACAAGGAGGCAGTCTCTCGGATTGTTTCCCCCCGGTGTGGGCGTGGCCTAAATACGCTCCGTCTCTACACAGGCTCAGCTGTTTTTCCTATCCTGGGTAGCCCGGATGTTACCATGTGAATATTTAACTTGAATTTTTCGATCTGAATTTGAGCAGTCGAATTTGAGATCTGAATTTGAGCAGTCGAATTTGATCAACCTGAATCTATTTTATCTGAAATTCTGTAAGTTGATTTTTTTTGTATCTGAATTTGTGAGCATTGAAAAATGTTCATCGAAATTCAGGTTTTTAAAATGGAAATCGACTCGGTTACTAACGTAACCTCGGTTCCCTGAGAGGAGGGAACGAGTATTGCGTAAGCTTACGCTATGGGAAAACTCCTTTTCTCGAGAAATATTGAAGTCTTTATGTAAAACGCATTGCAGCTGCACAGCATACAGCAATGAGCGAGGCAGCTCGGTCATTGGCTGTGCTGCGGCAACTTGCACGAACCAATGATGGGGCGACTCTGAACCCGCTTCCAATGAGCATGCTTCGCGCCCACGCGCGTCAGAGCCCGCCAAGATGGGCGTGGCCAAGGGCTATATATTGGGCGCCCCGTCGTCTGAGTTCTTTAGGTTCAATCGACTGAAGCAAACTGACCAAGCACAAGCACGGCAGATTACGCAATACTCGTTCCCTCCTCTCAGGGAACCGAGGTTACGTTAGTAACCGAGTCGTTCCCTTTCGAGAGGTTCCTCCTATTGCGTAAGCTTACGCTATGGGAACGCCATGTAAAACGCCGTGCGTGCTGACTTCGCTTCTATTAAGCCAGAGGCCGGTGCCTGAGCCTTTGAGCGAAGTAATTATCCAACGAGCCAGCCGAAGGCGGGCTTTATAAAAGGACAACGTGGAACGGCCCGATGGGCGTCCAGAGACACACACAAGCACATTTTTATGTACTGTCATGTATGAAAAATCCTCCACATCAGTTTCAAAGATGTGATTCTATGAGGGAGGAGACAATGCTCAGCATGTACACACCCCAGCCTATGCATAGTTAGACCGACAGTATGTTAGAGTGCAATGAGGGGACCTGTAGGTTATAAAACCTGATAAATGTGGACGGTGAGGCCCAGCCTGCAGCCGCACAAATATCTTGAATGGGTATCCCACTCGACCACGCCCACGAGGAGGCCATGCCTCTTGTAGAGTGAGCTCTGATGCCCAAGGGGCACTGAAGGCCCTTGGCTTCATAAGCCAGCGCTATAGCATCAACTATCCAGCGCGATATTCTTTGCTTTGACACAGCCAGACCTTTAGTGCGGCCGCCAAAGCATACGAACAACTGCTCTGTCTGTCTGAACAGGGCAGAACGTTCCAAATATACTCTGAGTGCCCTGACCGGGCAGAGTAAATTAGCGTCACTTTCGTCTGCTGGGGACGATAGCGCGGCCAAAGATATCACCTGTGCTCTGAAAGGAGTAGAGAGCACCTTAGGAATATACCCGTGTTTTGGCCTGAGGACAACCCTGCTGTCGTTAGGTCCAAACTCCAGGCAGGTAGCGCTTGATGACAGCGCGTGCAGGTCGCCCACTCTCTTGACCGAGGCGAGAGCCAGCAAGAGAGCAGTTTTGAGCGAGAGCTGTTTAAGGTGCACAGTTCGGAGGGGTTCGAACGGGGCACGCTTAAGTGCGTCCAGGACCGTGGCCAGGTCCCAAATCGGCACCGAGGGGGGGCGTGGGGGATTTATCCTCCTGGCGCCCCTCAGGAAACGAACAACTAGGTAGTATTTTCCTAGTGTGCGTCCTTCGACCGGTTCATGTGATGCCGCTATGGCAGCCACATATACTTTGAGCGTGGAGGGGGTGCGGCCTGCCTCCAACAGCTCTTGTAAGAAAACGAGCACACTCGGTACTTCGCATGTCTCAGGATTCAGGTTCCTGGATTTACACCAGTCACTGAACACCTTCCATTTCTGGGCATATAAGCGCCTCGTAGAGGGCGCTCGCGCCTCAGTGATGGTTCTCAACACTCGACTGGGGAGGTTCCCGGGAATCCGTTGAGGGGCCACGCATGGAGGGCCCACAGATCGGGGCGGGGATGGAGGATCATCCCGTTGGCCTGCCTGAGGAGATCTAGCCTCAGTGGAATCGGCCATGGGGCAGATTGCATCATCTGCATCAGTTCTGGAAACCACGTCTGGTTCTTCCAGAGTGGGGCTACCAGGAGCACTGCACATTTCTCCTCCCTGATCCGACTGATGACCTGAGGTAGCATCGCGACCGGAGGGAAGGCATACAGCGGGCGGCTCGGCCAGACTTGGGCGAGCGCGTCTGTGCTCTTTGAAAAGAAGAGAGGGCAGTGCGCATTTTCCTTGGAGGCAAAGAGGTCGACCTCTGCTCTGCCAAAGGTTTGCCATAACCACTGAATCGTCAGGGGGTGGAGAGACCATTCTCCTGGGAGAACTTTGTCTCTGGACAGCATGTCCGCTCCCTGGTTCAGAACGCCTGGCACATGCGCTGCTCTCAGCGAGCGCAGGTTGCGCTGGGACCATAGGAGGAGCTCCCTGGCCATCGAGTGCAGGGAGCTCGATCTGAGTCCACCCTGACGATTTATATGCGAGACTACCGTCATGTTGTCCGTTCGGACTAGAACGTGCTCGTCCTTCAGGTACGGGAGCAGGGCTCTGAGAGCCAAAGCGACCGCTTTCAATTCCAGACAGTTTATATGTAGGCGCTTCTTTTGACCACAAGCCGGAGACAGGCCTGCCCTCGTAAAGGGCCCCCCAGCCTATTTTGGAGGCATCTGTCGTGATCATTTTTCTCCTTGTGTTCACGCCCAAACTCACACCGGACTGATACCAGTCGACAGCTTTCCAGGGCGTCAGGGCTTTTATGCAGCCGTGATTTGCCCTGATTAAAAAGTGGCCTGAGCGCCACGCGTGAGTGGGGACACGGCTTTTGAGCCAGCGTTTGAGAGGACGCATGTGCAACAATCCTAGCTGGAGTACAGCTGATGCTGAGGCCATGAGACCGAGCATCCTCTGAAATCGCTTGACGGGGGCGCGCGCACCCGCTCTGAACGATGTTGCAAGGCGCCGGATAGTGAGCGCGCGCTCTGATGAGAGGCGCGCCGTCATCTGCACTGAGTCTAGCACTATTCCCAGAAAAGAAATATTCTGGCTGGGGGATAGCATGCTCTTTGCAAAATTGATTTTTAGACCCAGGCACTCTAGATGACTGATAATCCAAGACCTGTGTGTCACTAACTGGCTCTCTGATTGTGCTAGGATTAGCCAATCGTCGAGATAATTCAGTATTCGCACTCCCCGCTGTCTCAGGGGGGAAAGTGCTGCATCCATACATTTCGTAAATGTATGGGGTGCCAGTGACAGGCCGAATGGTAGTACTGTGTACTGGTATGACTGTCCCTCGAAAGCGAATCTCAGAAATGGCCTGTGATGAGGCGCTATTGGAATGTGAAAGTAAGCGTCTTTCAGATCCACTGACAGAAACCAATCCCCCGGGCGAACTTGCGCGAGGATATGCTTGGTTGTTAACATTCTGAACGAGCGAATCATTAAAGCTTTGTTCAGATGTCTGAGATCTAGAATGGGGCGGAGACCGCCATCCTTTTTCGGGACGAGAAAATAGAGGCTGTAAAAACCTGCCTCGCTCATAGAGGGAGGGACTGTCTCTATAGCGCCTTTCTCTATCAGTTTGAGCATCTCGGTGCGTAGAACATGTGAAACATCTTTTCTCACTTTCGTCTCTACCACTGCTGTGAAGCGGGGCGGTCTGCGAGCGAATTGAAGCGAGTAACCGTGTTTTATTATGTTCAAAACCCATTTCGGCATGTCGGGGATATTTTCCCAAGCTTTCGCTCGCACAGATATGGGCTGAATGCTGGCCGGGGGCGTGTCGCAGTGACGTATGGCTCCCGCCAGCGAATCGTTCTGTGTTAATACCGAGCTTACAGCTCTCAGCGGCGCGGGCGCGTGCTGAGCAGCTCTGTTGAATGCCGAGTGCAGGGGTGCGTGTGAGATTACAGGCACGCTCGCTGTAATGCTCACAGAGTGAGATGGGGAAATGTTTAACACTGTGTGTATAGTGCTTATGGGTTGGGGTGCATAGACTGTGGTAGGCACGCGCGCCACTTTCATAAAACTTCCCGCTCGTGGCGGGAGGTTTTTGGCCATATAAACAGTGTTTGTGAGTTGGGGTGCGTGCATAACAGCGGGCACACGCGCTACTCTTATACAACTTCCCGCTTTTACTGGGGAAGTGTTTATAACTGTGGGAACAGTGCTTATGTGTAGTGGTGCATACATGACAGTTGGCACACAATCTACATTTATGGGGCGTCCAGCCTGAGCTGGGAAAACATTTGGCACTGCGTTGAGAGTTTTGATATGTGGGAATGCGCACTTTGGTGTGGACACGTGACCCTTTAATGACACAGGCAGAAAATAGCTCTTTATGTGATTTCTGTGTGTCACCGTAAAAACGGTGTTTGTTTGCAGGTGGGCGAGCTGTGTGGCTGGCACATTGGCTGCTGTGTAGACATTTCCAGCCGCCTGTAAGGGGACTGGGTAATGCTTTAAACGTTTTGGAGAGAACGGTCCGACTCTTGCGAGACACGCGCTCTCCCTTTTCCTCCCTGTAGCTAGGAGGACTTACGAGGCTCTGGGTTCAGCACAATCCTGGGCCGAGGTCCCCGTCGCTCGGGCGGTTGCTTCCTGTTGGCAGAGCGCGAGCGGCGTCGAAAATCCGTTTCAGGTTTGGGCTGAGAGACGGGGGGCGCCGCCTTAGCTCGCTGCTGCTGAGGCGGCCGTTGGCGGCTCTGCGATGAGCTAGATCGCTTGGGCAGGAAGTGACGCATAGCCTGTGAGTCCTTACGGGCTTCGGTGAAGCGCTCGGCGAACTCCTTCACCGCTGGTCCAAACAGGCCGCTTTGGGAGATAGGCGCGTCGAGAAATGACGCCTTATCTGCATCCTTCATCTCTGTTAGAGTCAGCCACAGATGGCGCTCAAGGACAGTCAGGTTAGCCATAGCACGGCCGATGGATTGGGCGGTGGCTTTTGTAGCTCGCAGCGCTATGTCAGTGGCGCTGCGTAGGTCCTTAAATGCCTCAGGATCGGGTCCAGACTCGTCCATACTGCGGAGAAGTTTGGCTTGAAACACCTGGAGGACAGCCATAGAGTGAAGCGCTGATGCAGCTTGGCCGGCGGCGGCGTATGCGCGACCGGCGAGAGCTGAAGTAGACCGGCAAGGCTTCGAGGGATGAGAAGCTTTAGCTTTCCATCCAGCGTTGGAGGGTGGACACAGATGATTGGCCACAGCCTCCTCGAGGGGCGGAGTCCCCTCATAGCCTCTTTCTTTCGCGCCGTCCACAGAGGAGAGCGACAAAGAAAAAGAAGGTTTCAGGCGAGCGGAGTGCGGGGCTTTCCACGACTTCGTGAGTTCGTCGTGAACTTCCGGGAAGAAGGGGGAGGGTCTTTGTCGAGGGGCCTGTCGGCGCCCCTGCAGGAACCACTCGTCCAGTCGGCTGCGGGCGGGTTCTTCCGGGGAAGACCAATCGAGCCCGAGGTCTTCCACGGCCTTAGAGAGAATGCGGACGATCTCCGAGTCCATGCTGGAGCCCGCGCTCGTGCCCGCTGATGTCGATGGAGCGGGGTCGAAGGACGAGCCCGGCCAGTCGTCGGATGCAGCATCACAGGAAAAACTGTCATCCTTATCATCGTCATCCCCTGACGCGCTAAACGAGACGAGCCCCATCGCTCCGCTGGAGGGGTGCTGGTCCGCCTGTGTGAACTGGACTGGCGGCGGGGAGTCTTCGGGTGGTGGAGAAGAACGCGGGGATTGGCCCGGCGTGACATCACTGCAAACCGCGTGCTCCGGCGGCCTCTGTGAGCGGCGTTTTTTCTTTCGCGGCTCGACTAGAGGAGACGGCAGCACGGAAGAGGTGGGCTCTTTCGCGGTGAAAACGGCGAAGCGAGCGCGCAGCTCGGTGAGGCCCAGGGCGTCACACTCGGGACATCCGCCTCGAGTGAGGGCAGCCTCTGCGTGGTCCGGTCCCAGGCAGCGGGCGCAGATGATGTGACGATCCCCGTCCTGAAGAGGGCCTCGACACGAGGCGCAGGAAGGCATTTGAAACAACGCCTTGTTAAATTTGCTCTTTTAGAAAGTGTCGCGGGGGCGAACACTGATAGCTTTTGAAAGGATATTAGATGATGCGCGCCGGATGGCTTAGCAGAAGGGCGATCGAAGGCGGCTGAAGGCGCCGGCGTCCTCGAAGCAGTCCTGCTGTAGGCTTGTCGACGGCGGCGGCGAAAGACTCCAACAAATCCGGAGGATCCAGCGAAGAGAAGGTTCTTTGCTGAAGGAGATTAAATCTAAAGAACTCAGACGACGGGGCGCCCAATATATAGCCCTTGGCCATTCCCATCTTGGCGGGCTCTGACGCGCGTGGGCGCGAAGCACGCTCATTGGAAGCGGGTTCAGAGTCGCCCCGTCATTGGTTCGTGCAAGTTGCCGCAGCACAGCCAATGACCGAGCTGCCTCGCTCATTGCTGTATGCTGTGCAGCTGCAATGCGTTTTACATAAAGACTTCAATATTTCTCGAGAAAAGGAGTTTTCCCATAGCGTAAGCTTACGCAATAGGAGGAACCTCTCGAAATGGAACAAGAATTTTTATAGGCCTATTTAAATTTCAGAGGTAAATTCGAAACAAATAGATTCAGATACATGGTTTCCAAAGTAAAATAATTTCAAAGGGGTGAATTCAGAGCAAACAAATTCAGATAAATGTTTTTCTAAATAAAATATTTCAAAACTAAGTATTCAGTGGCTGTTAAATTTCAAATAGTTATGTCTCTTATTTGCTTCCATACGGGGCTCCGTATTTTCCGCCTGTCAATCATATTGCGCTTCACAGCAGGAGGTCCATATATGGTCAGCCCAGCCGGTAGCTGAGAGCGTGAGATTTCTCATCCGTCAAAAACGGCCTACACGGTGAAACGTAAGAAAAGAAAAAAATAATAATATAAAGAGACCAAAATGGGGCGTGAAACCAGATGCCGAACTCACTTTGCTTTTGCTAGACAGGTAAAACAAAAAAATAGCTGCTAACTTATCATGGAACTTTCGCCACAGCGACCGAGCGTGTGTATATAACTTCTACAATGACTGACATGGTTTGTAAACGTCATTAGAAAGTACACTATGGAGAAGTATTAGTGAGACTTGTTGTGTTTGTGTAGGACTCAATAACCACACCGTGTAGCTTCGTTTATGTTGCTTTTACTGAACTGCCGCTAACCTCACATTTGTTGACCCTTGCCGTAAGTCACTGCCGTGAGCCTTAAAGGCACAGTGCATAACATCAGAGTCCAACAGGAAACAATACTGAACGTTTTCAGACATAACAAGACTGACACAGGGCCAGTCAAAATTTCCCTATAATAAATAAATAATTACGAGCTAATTCTGTTTGAGTAAACAATATTTTAAATGTGAGTTAAGTCCAGTCCGCCTGTTACCTTTACTTGTTAAGTTCTCTCTAGAATTAGTTTCAATGATTTTCCCTGTCCAATTTTCCGAGTTCCGAGTTTCCAAGCCAAATATGTAGGCCTATGTTAACTTTTTTTAAGGCAATCATTTTGCACGCTTTTAAGTAAAACAAACCAATCCAATTTTACAGTGAAGACCGAAAGAAAGAAAGTTTGCCCCCGGAACTCTTTCTCCGGAAACTACCGAGAGTACAGAGTGTACCCATCACCAACACTGGTCATAGCCTTTTGTCATTAGTTTCCTCTGTAAACGGAGGTGGTTCTAGTGAACAAAAGAGACCAGTGAACAAAAGGCACTCTGTTCCACCCTAGTCAGCTGACCCATGAGCATGAGTGGGCATCTCAGAGCAAACGTCAATTTAGACTGGCACAAGCTCTTTAAAGCTCTCAAATGCTGCCCAACGACGCCCATCTGATGTTTGCTTTGCAAGCCTGTGATGGTTTTATTCTTTATATGCATGGTCTATGTGCTTTAATGTTTCCTGGTCTCTAGCAAGCCATATCAGCATGACACAGGAATTTTTACCTTTGTTTTGAAACTAACCTTCTCAGTCCCCGTATCTTAGTTTATGCTATCTACTTCCAAAATTCTTCATTGATCCTCAACTAATCATTAATTCAGTCTTTGTGCTTGTGTTGATTTTCAGTGCTTGGGTGTTTTGTGAATGCTGTGCGTCACTGGACCTCACAGAGATGTCATCTCCATTCAGATGTTGTTTTGGTTTCTGTGTTTGGATTTTACGTTATCACGTGAGCAAAGGCACATACTCAACACTACACAAAATGTACAGGAAAGCACGTGCTTGTCAGGTGTTTTCAAGGTTATTAGAGGTTAGAAATATAGGTAACCAATCACATATGATAGGCAGAGACAGATGTGTTGTTGGTTAGAAGAAAACAAGATTCTGCCGGTTGCTTTATTTGCTAATGAGGTTCATTATTACCCGGTTAGAAAAACATCAAAAGAACATCAAAAGAAAAATGTTAAAATATGAAATTATATTTTGTATGCCAAACAATGCCTAATTTAAGATTTCATTTTTTTTGCATTGTGGCACTTTTTTTATGACCACCTTTCTCCCCAAAATTGTCTGTACGTTAAATATATCTTATTTTCATTATGAAAATAATCAATAAACGCAGAAAAGTAAGAATAAATACATTAAAAAAAATTTTTTTGGAAACTTCTGTTTTAAGTCAGTGTAAATTATGGATTATTATATTATTTGTTGTACTTAATGAGATAAGAGATAAAAGGAATAATTAATTGTGCCTAGATAGGGTGGTTTGCATTACCGTATTATATATTTTTTCAACTTTAAGTGTGCTTAATTGTCTTGACTATAATGCCATAATGCCAAAAAGCTTAATGGTCCTAAAATAGACTTCATTGTCTTTATGCAAAATATATCTTTTTTTGATTTTGAGGTTAGTCATGACCTTTCAGGACATTTCTTTGTAAAATTCACCCCACCACTTAATGACCCATGAAGGTCTTTGACTCAAACATAGAAGCCTGACCTTGCATTTATGGGGTCATCAGAGCTCTCATAAATTTGCTAACAGACATTGAGCTGCCAGAGGCTGTTTTCCGGGATAATTCCCAGCATATTCCCTACAAAAAAGATACCAGGATAGTACATTGTACTGTCAATCTCTCTTTGCGTCAATAAATAATAACAATCTGTAAGTGAAAAAGACAGGAAAGAGAGATGGCAATGTTTGTGTTTTATGCTTACTATTGGATACATTCTGCTTGATGAAGTCTGCATTTGAGCTATTGTGTTTGCCATTTACATACACATTGTGAGTGTGTATACACTTGTGTATCTGCATTAAAATGGGGTTGAAATTTGCTGAGCGCACTGGGATTGAAAATCTAAGTAAAACCTGCAAATAAACAAAAATTGTAGGATTTGAAAAAAAATTACCAAATAAATGTTATCATATAAAATTATAAAGTTATGATGTTAAACTAGAAAAAAAAATCTGCTGATTTGTAATGAAAGAAAAAAAAGTGATACATTTAAAAAGTGGAAAAGAGAAGTATGTCTCTTTCCTGCGAAGCTGTGCATTGTGAGTAGAGTTGTGTGTGACTCTTGACCCTGAGCTGTGCTGTGCAGACGGCCGTCTCCAGCGCTTCTCAGCTACTTCCTGTCCACACACACCCCTCTTCCTGTCCATAGAGGGGAGCTATTTTAAAGCCAGTGAAGGCCTGGGATGGCCAAGAGGGGAGACACACTGACTGCTGACTGTGTGTGTGCGTGTGTGTGTGTGAGGAAGGATTCCATCAGCTTTCTGGCTTTGATGATTGAGGAAATCAGGAGAGGACAAGAACAATGATCTCACTGTTCTTCCTCAATCCACTTCTAATAAGGAAATATCCAATTTTGTAGACATAAATAAAAATGACTAATTATGAAAGTTCTTGCTAGTTTTTATGCTTCAAAATATTAATGAATGAAGTCAAGAAAAATGCAGTGAAGCATCAGAGACAACAAACATTTTGGACACAATAAAACCACACTGGCATGTTAGTGTCAACTACATAATGAATGTACCTTTTGACCAAAATATTAAACTGTGTACTTAGGAAAGGGCATTTTTAATGTCAGGTTGGGGTACAGTATGTTGTAATTTGGGCTTTACCGATTTTGCTGATTAGTTACAGTAGTTGTTGGCCAAAGCACTGATTTAATATTTTTACACTTTTAAGTATTTTGTGTTTACATGCCCCAATATTGTCACAAAATTTTTGTAAAATCAACTTGATCTTTTTTCCTAGGCATTAATGTTGTTGAACATGGCCAATAACTGTTTGTAGAGACTATAAGGCCAGTTTTCACACAGTTCATACAGATTTTCTTCTCTTCCTAGTAGTGGTTATATTTCGTAAAGTTGTGAAGAAGGCCAGAAGCGGTTCACATTCGCACCATCATGCTTTGCACACTTACAGAACAAACACTTTCATACATCACATGATCTTTTTGGAAAGTTCAGTCAGAAAGGAATGTACAGAATGGAGAAATTATGATCTAGTGTGATAAACGACACTGTCACTGTGTAAACTGGTGATTTCACAATGAAATACAAAGGGAAGTGCAGTGCATTGTGTAGATCTTTCTGAACAGGAAACAATGCAAGAGATTTGTAACTGCTCTCTTAACGTGTGAATAAGACTAATTGTCAGGGTATAAAGTTACTTTATGTTTCAGGAGTATGACTATGAAGTGAAATATGCAACACGATGGATAATTCATCTGAACATTTTTGGCACCCATATTACATTTAGACAGAAGAAAATGTATCTTAATTTTTGGAGAGAAAACTACATTTAATTTAGAACTTTTCACAATAAACATGTCTCCAGTGCAGTTTTACAGAGAATATAATGGTGACAAATCCTCATTGAGACAGCCAAAATACCACTTGTCTGCAGCAAAGAAAAATCTCCCTACAGTTAAAACAGACTTTTTACACAGAAAAATAAGCAGAAGCATAGCAAAATATATATACAAATAAGAACTGTAACCCTAAAGCAAACACACATGGACAATAGACATATCATTACAATGTAAGATGAAATGTTTCATCATGTCCAACGCTTTCTACATCAATGTTGACACACACAAATATTTTGACAAGAGAGAGGCAGTGACCTTGCTGTTGTGTAATATGGTTGTGGAGAGAGGATTGCTTTTCTAGTGGTCTAAGAGGCCATTGGCCGTCAATGCAGACTAAATCATGGGCACTACTAGAGTGCATAAAAGTGATGCTAGAATCAGAAATGCCAAGGGTAAGTAGAAGGGAAAACTAAGTAAAAGAATAGCACAAAGCTTCATTTTGGAAAGATTAATTAGAGCAGAATCTCCAAGATTGAATTGAGATACTCATACATATCATATGCCACATTCTACTAGCATCAGATAAAGGAGATGCTGATTGTCAGTCTTACATAAGCCAGGCCGAGAGATAAAGAGGACAGCCTGTCTCCTCCTGCCTCACAGGCCTCAGGGCAGAGGGAACCGGCTGACTTACCGTCTCTCCAGCCTCCTTAACAAGCACAGCATCCCACCCCCCCAAACGCAGGTTATGTGAGGATCTTTACCAGCAATGATTCACAGCACTAATTCTTCTGTTTTTAGGATCAGCATTAAGCCCTGAATGTCTGGCACTTGATGTGATATTAGAATTGAAATGTCTTACCATTATTTTTGTTTATTTTACTATCTTATTTTGTTTATACAGATGATATTCTGCAGATTAAAATATCAGAAGGCTGCAGAAAAAGAAAAAACAGAGGAGCAAGGGAAAAAGAAAAGAAAAGAAGGTTGAAGAACTAGAACAGTCATTAGATACCTGTTGGTGATTTTTTTTTATGAATTGTTTGTGCTGCTGCTGTGTTGAATAAATGTCAGAGATGTGGTGTTTCACGCAGATCAAATTTATTTTTAGATTTGCTTTTGGTCCGAGAGTCCCCAAACACACATATATACAATTGCTGTTGAAAACCGGGGCTAAGAATTGAGAAAGTACATTGCAATGGGCCATTTTTATAGATCATATGCTTTTTGGACTGAATGATGGTCATTAAAAATGTCATATTATTTCTCTTTATCAAACATCCAAAGAGATGGCAGCGAGCTCAGCTATAGTTAAAGCCAAAAAAATATAAATTTTCATTATTTACTCGACCTCATTTCATTCCAAACAAGAATTCATAGTGAACACAGTTGTGAAGTTTCACAAAAGTGGTCTATATAATGATGTTTGATGTTGATGATGTATTTGAGAGCTCATGCTCATTTTATTGAAAAATAAAAAAATATTTTTTTCTTCTTTTCTTTAAAAAATTCTCTTTTATGTTTTCCACAGCTTAACTAACAATGTATGGCTTTGTAACGGCATAAGGTTGAGTAAATAATGACATAAATTTCATATTTGCCTGAACTATTCCTTCAATAATTGTTGAATGTACTTCAGTGTAGTTCTCCACTGTAGAAAAGTTGACTGTTTTACTGTCCCACGAGAGGTGGATGCTGTTGCTGGGATATTGTTGCCTGGATACCATTGTTTCCATGTGTGGCCTGTATCTTTCCGTGGTCAGATGAGACTTCTAGTTGTGATGTCAAGTTGCAGCCAATCAGCATGCAGGATGAGCTGAAGAGTGCTTATGCAAGAGGTAAGAACATACAGCGCGCATACAAATGAACTTGGTGTGCACACAGTCTAAATACTGATCGGCTGACACACACACACACACACACACACACACACACACACACACACACACACACATAACAGTGCTGCACTGAATTAGAAATGTTTCATTTTCACCTGGAACAAAAGAATGAAATTAACTAATTAACTTTCGTTCATACAAACCTTTACTTCTAATTATGTGTTTGTGTGTGGATGAGAGAAATTTGACTCACATCTTCATTAGCACATGAATAACCATTCAAGCCTTTAACACACTTCAGTCACTCACTATAAACAAACAACTCACAAGCTCAAAGCCGTGCCATCTTGGAAAACGTACAATGCACTTCCCATCCCCCAAACCCCCTGAAAAAACTGACAACACTCCCAACGTCACTAACTGCTTTCATTTTAGCTGTTATAGTGAGCCAAAAAGAGCCCAACGAGATTATTTACAGTATCTGGTTTGGGTGATCTGATTAGAAGTGGATTTCATGTGATACAGATATAAATGGGGTCCAATGTGTCTTGTGATTTATCACTCAAACCACATTTGAGAGAGTCAGGGTGTTGTTTTCTCCCTTTTTTCTCACTGCAGAATATGTCCTATATGGTGAGGGCAATTGTAAAGGGACCTTAGGCCTGTAAAGCCTTGTAAATCCTGTCCTGATGAAGTTCTGCAGCCTGAAGCTGGAAGTCCGGATGGGAGCAAGGAGTCAACTGCACCGGATCTTCACTGATGCTGAAGGAAATTCATGAGTCATCCTGCTGGACCTCTTCATCAGCTGACATCCCTTTCTGATGGACTGGGTGATAAAAGAAGATGATTTTTGTGAAGTATGTATACAATGTTTTGCACACACTGTGAAAAGAAAGTTTTAAAAAGTAAGATTTTTTTTAAAGAAATGAATAGGCTACTTTTATTCAGCAAGGATGCATAAAATCTATTACAAGTGACGGTAAAGACTTTTACATTGTTACAAAAGATTTCTATTTATATTAATCAAAGAATCCTGAAAAAAAAAAGTATTAGTTTCCACAAAAATATTAAGCTGAACAACTGTTTCAAGGATCATGTGACACTGAAGACTAAAGTAATGGCTGCTAAAAAATGTGCTTTGAAATCACACAAATAAATTACATTTTAATCAAATTAAAACGTTTTTTTTTAAATAGTAATATTTCACAATATTACTGGTTTTACTGTATTGATCAAATACATGCAGCATAAGAGACTTCTTTCATTAAAACATTAAAAAATCTTATCGACCTCAAACTTGGAAATATATTACTAAAGAAATGACTAGAAATCACTTTTTTAAACTTCAGTTTCAGTTCTATTATTGGCACATGATGTTGGTAAACTGTTTCTGCAAACAAAATATTATTAGATATTTAGACTTCAACTTTTTACGCCACATTTCAAGCCAGAGTCTGATGAAGAGCTTGTGGCTTGAAATGAAACTCTTTGGTGAGAAAGTGAATCAATATTTTTTGAGAGCAACATCATGTTTTAATTTTGCCTATATGTTTTTATTGTGTACCTGTAATAGAATTTTTGGTTGTGTGTGCTTCACTGCATTTCGTCAGAATTACTCAAATGGAACAATGCATAGAGTATAAAACTCGTGCACACATTCAAATTAGCACATTCACACAAATTCAAATTCAAACACACATTCAGACCATGCTCAAGCATGAAGGAAGTTAGATCAGAAAAGAGTAAATGTCTGAGTGTGTGTGTGTGTTGAAGGTCATTTTGAAGGGCAGTTGAATGTTATCAGTGCTGGTTCTAATGCCAGGAAGACTTTCTTGAGTTATGTAACATGTTACAATGGCATTCCACTCACTGGACAATAAATTGACCACTAAGGCTTCTGGAAACAATGAAGGGTGTGTGTGTGTGTGTGTGTGTGTACGTACTGTGTAATGTGTATGCATGTGTGATATCCTCTACATTCTTAACCTGATGCCATAGAACTGCAGCAGTTAAGTGAAACTAGGTTAAGATGCCACTTCGGGCTGTCTGCAAAATCTACAGATCTGACAGGTTTGTCGTGCATGCCTGTGCTGTGCCTGTGTGTGGAAGCGAGCAAGTTGTTGAGAAGATGTTCACTTCTATCATTCTTTGTGTCATTAACGTTCTCATTAGCTATTCTCATTATTGAGCGGTTTAGCATTTCGGATAAAGCCGCCTGTGGAACGGCTGAATTGGGGGTGACTTTGGACCAATCAGCTGTGAGAGTGAGGTGTGTTTCTCTTTTTTTTCCAACAGTGAGAATCCAGGCCAAGTCCTTTGGGATCTCTCTGCACATATCCAATTCACTTTAACACAAGCCTTCCTTTCTGTTCTGTCTCAAATTTAATGTTTTCATCTCTCTGACTCATCTCTCTCTCTCTCTCCTTCTCTTTTCCTTTCAATCGTGGTTAAATATTCTCTTTGTCTTGTCTGGGTTTCGAGTGACTCCTTGTCATTAGCTGTAAGTAAGTGGAGGCATTTTCACAAATGAGGGATGAAACGTGCTTGTGTCCAGCTCTGGTCCCCTTCCAGTCAACTGCCGCTATCTAGTTTACTAGAGTTGCACATTCACTGCATACATAGTACTATCAATATCACATTGACAATCATTTTGTCTTGTTTTCCAATAAAAATCCAACAGGATAAATGTATGAGAAGTAAAATTGGGTTAGATATTAAAGGAATAGTTCACCCAAAAATGTCCAAGTTACTTTTTCTTCCATACAATAAAAGTGGATGGGAACCAGGGAACTATTCCCTCCTATTGATTCTACTTGCTTTATGCATAACTCTCCCGAAAGGTACAGTATTAATTGTGAACATGTTTTCATCATACAATATACCAGGCTTATTTATATATGGTTTTTCTTTAATATTGAAAATAGAATAATTATTTAAAATATACAATATAAATGTAAAATATAATTATATAAATTATAAATTAAATTATTTAAATTGTAATATTTGTAAAAAAAAAAAAAAACATATTTATTTATAAATTATATACTTTTTTTTATATAATCTTTATATTGGCTAAACCTTTATATATAAATGAAGTTGGAATAATGATTTACCAAAAGACAGAGCTAAACTGTGACAAGAGCTTAATATAAACTACCAAAATAATCAGATTCTCCTCACTATATCCCTGCTGCTTAAAAACATTCATAGTTTCTTTCCTTCCTTATTTCTGTCTTATCTCCCCCTATCTCATGCTTTGACCTTTTCAGAAATGCTGAGCAGTTTAGGGACACAGATGATACACACATGCCCTGAGTGCTGGGTATGTGTGTGTGTGTGTGTGTGTGTGTGTGTGTGTGAGTTGGTTTATGTGATTTATGAGGACACAAATTTGTATAATGACATGTGTATTACACTGGTATTACAACTTATGGGTGGTTTATGAGGACATTTCAAAAGTCCTCATAAATCAAATGGCTTAAAAAACATAAAAAACAATGTTTTATTAAAAAATTAAAAATGCTGCATGTCTCCTGTGATGGGTAGGTTTAGGGATAGGGGCAGTGTAGGGGGATAGAATATATAGTTTTTACGGTATAAAAACCATTACGCCTATGGAGAGTCCTCATAATGCTGTTGCACCAACATGTGTGTGTGTGTGTGTGTGTGTGTGTGTGTGTGTGTGTGTGTGTGTGTGTGTGTGTGTGTGTGTGTGTGTGTGTGAGAGAGAGAGAGTGTCTGTGAGCAGCATATGTCTATAACTTAACCTCATGTCATATTTGACACGGTCACTTTCACGGTCTTAAGCATGAAATGCATTCAAACACACTAGCACACTGATGCCGTGCATCCAGTCTGTTGTTGTGTCAGCCAGGGCATAATCAATCTGTCCCTCAATCATTCTCTCCACGTGCAGAGAATGTGAAAGCACATATACAATCCTCCCACTGCTCACTGAGACAAAACAGATGTTGCACATATGCTGTCATTTAAGCCAGTCCCATTCAAAATGGGTTTTAATGAGTGTAAATGGAATGAGGTTGTAAATTTATGTTTGGGAGGAGCATCTAGTCTTGCATGTAATACAAAGGCAAGTTATGTATACAGTTTTCACAAGAAATATTTAGACAAGCTTAAAAATGCCTTGGAGAACAATTTATCAAACCAAGTGGCATGTGCAAACAAACTTTTCTAGAACTTACTACTTTTTCCAAAGATGGGCAGTGTAGGAAGACCAAACACACAGTTTTTAAATGTATGAGCTGAGGCAATAATCAAACGCATTCTAGTGAATCGTTTCATTTGGACAATCCAATTTTTAATGCACTACTGTTTGGGGTAGGTATGTTTTTGAAAGAAGTCTGTTCTATACTCACCAAGGCTGCATTTATTTGATCAAAAATATAGTAAAAACAGTAAAAAACTAAAAACAGTTTTCTACTTGAATAAATTTTGAAATGTAATTTATGCTTGTGATGCAAAGCTGAATTTTCAGCATCATTACCCCAGTCTTCAGAGTCACATGGTTCTTATAATATATTTATCTGGTGCCGAAAAAAACATTTCATATTATTGTCAATGTTGTAAACAGTTTTGCTGCTTAATATTTTTGTGGTTGTTTTTTCAGGATTCTTTGATGAATTGAAGGTTCAGCATTGATTTGAAATAGAAATCTTTTGTAACACTATACATGTCTTTACTGTTACTTTTTGGTCAATTTAATGGGTCCTTGGTAAATACAAGTATTTTTTAATTTTTCTTAAATCACTGACTCCAAACATTCAATCGGTAGTGTATATAGCATTACAAAAGTCCTAATCAATCTAATGAATCTGTGTGGTCGGACAGTCCATTGGAAAGTCTCATTGTAGTGAGTATTGTTTCATAATTGATATTGTTCATTCATTCTTATACCTCATTCTTATTGTGCCTGCATGCATACAGCTCTGATTAAATTATAAATTAGGCCTATTTAATTGGATACTTTTATGTTTATTTGTAAAAACATTGCCCCATTAAGCAATTTCTCCTTTACCATCCTTAAAGATTATATGAGCATAAAATGTGTACTTGTGAAAGTTGGTTCTCCGATATACACCTCTAATTCACAGACACAAACACACACTGTTTTCACGGATGCCCCTGTCAAAACATCATGATATGTCTCTGCTTTTTTCACTCCCACACTTATCACGTTCTCGCCGCAGAAGTCTGAGGAACACTGAATCCTGGGAGATTCAGAATCCAAATGACTCATCATTTTTGAAAATCTGACACACATACTGACTGTTCAGCTAAAGATGACGGTGGAATCGGTTTTTTATCTCGCTAGTTGCTCTATACCACATTTTGCAATTGTCTTCTATAAAAAAAGTGCATATTATGGTTTGGAGATTACATTTCCTATTTACCTCCTGTCAGTGGCCTTGAATGTCACTCGTTGCAGCCATTTTTATCCTACACACAAGCGCACACACACACACGCTTAGTACCAAGATAGCAATGCATCAGTCATAGCTACTCCACCTGTCAATCTTCCATGCTTGCCATCTCTCCATCTCTCTCTCTCTCTATTTCTCTCAGTCTGAGTGGTATATTGGCACTAACTTTTTAAATGGAAGACTGAAGCAAAATTGTACATCTCTCTCTTTTGTATTCATAATTGTGGCAATCTATCTGATTTAATACACCCCCGTCTGTCTGGCCTGATTTCATGTTATGCATGTTACATCTCAGGTTTGGTCAAATGTGAGATTTCACGCTCTCACGTGTAACTTATTCTGTTTGGCTCTGAAGCATCATCAGCACGTGAGGGGAAAGAAGCTATTCTGAGAGAGAAAAAAGAAAAGAGAGAGAAACTGTGTCCCCAAAGATATATTGCCTTCCCTGTAGCATAGAGAGAGATGAGCAGAGAGTCATGTTTATTTTATAAGGCTCACACTCTCTCTTTTATGTGTGCGTGTGTGTTTGTGTGAGAGAGAGAGTGTAACTTTGAAAAGGAGCTGAGCGTTTGGAAGGAGAGGAGAGAAGAGGGCAGATGATGTTGTTGGTATCGTGGTGCCTGTGTTTTTTTTGGACTGTGGTACTAATGCTCCAACAGCAATCTTATCTTTTCCACTAAACACAACTCAAATTACACTTCACACTCACGGATACGGCAGAGGATGACTCAACATTTATGTGAGGAAGAGGTGAATATTTATCTCTACAAAATATTAAGCAGCACAAAATTGATGATGATAATGACTGATTTCTGAAGGATCATGGGACACAGAAGACTGGAGTAATGGCTGATTACCTTGATTTAAAAAAAATCTTTTTTTTAATAATATTTCACAATATTACAGTTTTTTACTGTATTTTTGATCAGCCGTGGAGAGCACAAGAGACTTCTTTCCAAAAGACGGATTTTATTTTTTGAAAGACCTCAAACTTTGACACTTTAGTACATGAAACAACTGAAAACTGAGCAATAAAATGTTCTCTAAATGAATTTCAAAATTACTTTCCATTTAGACACATTCACACCACAGTTTCCTATTTACATTTTCTCTCTTCTGATGCTCTGTAAAGTTTTGAACTTCAGATTTGTATCCTTTGACTAACAACTTGAGACTAGGGAGCTACAAAATAATACAACTACAAAGCCACAAGAGAGAGAAATGGAGGTTCTGTGTCAATTTATATCAAAATTATGAGTTTTAATGTCTTATCTTGCATACTTACAGGAAGAAAAACATTCTGGTTGTACACTGTGTGCCTGACAGTTGGCCAGTGTGTTGATGATGAATAAACTACTCTATAAATAATAGATGCCCTCTGCTGCTCTGCGCTTTGATTACTAAATATATGCATACAGATATCGATTTATTAAAGGTACAATCCAAAAGCCATGATATTTGCTTTATGCAAAAAGTTTATCTGCATGCATTTCGATGGGTGAAGTTGACCCGGAATGTGTCCAAATTTAATAACAGGAATAATCCAGCCTTATATGTTGGTGTCCAGTGACATACTCATTCTTATATAATGTGGAGCAGCTGTTTCTCAAAACAACACATCAGGAACTTATATCTGTGACTTACGGATATTTGAAATAGCTCATCTTTTGTACATTTTCATATTTCACAGAGCGACTGATTATATCAGACAGATTATATGAGACTCCTTTCACTGCTGATGCAACCAGTCTTACTATGAAAAATGAAGAGAGTGAGCCATGAAACGCATGTTATAATCTTATTTTCCAACAGCAGTTTATTCTTTGGTGGCTTCTTGCTCTTTGCGAGGTATTTTGCGTTTGATTGGGCAGAGCAGACAGTAAGATCAGTGATATGCATAAAATGAATACCTCTTTTGTCCAGGATGAAAGGCGTTTTTTTCTTCTTTCTTTCTCAGGTTGTCTCTCGAATAAAAGGATCCAGTCTGTTATTGTGAATCAGACAGCTCTCAAAGTCAAGATGGGAAATGCATTTTCTCCTTATCTGTAATTTGTGAAATTGCCTCTGCGTATATGGCATTTTATCTTTCTGTCGTCTCCAAAAAGAAGAAAATATTTTTCTATTTTTTTGTGTGTGCGATTCAGATATCTTTGATGTATGTTTAGAGCTATGAGTCATATAGTCTACACAAGGTTTTTCATCCACACTAATCAAGTAAATAACCACTGAGATTTCACTAAATTATTTTGCCAGCTGTGTTTGCATGATGAATAAAAATTAGTCAGTGCACAGTGCCAGGCTACTTGAAACTGTCAATTCATAAACAACACTTAATTAATTAATACGGTGACAGTTTAGTCGCTGTTTTTTGCTTGTCTGTTTATTAACTCTTTTATGCTATTTTAAAAATGTTTGGGTTAATTGTATTAGATTTATATGAATAATGCATTTACATGTATGCATATGGCAGATGCTTTTATCCAAAGTGCATTCAAAATTGCAGTCAAGGTATGCATTTGATTACATTCCCTGAGAATCAAACCTGTGACATTTGCGTTGCAAGCATTCCTATTTAATGTACAGGAATGCATTTTTCAATTGGAGTCATTTTTTAATACAATACAATAGATAAATATGTATTGTATTTATTCAGATTTTTATTATCTTATTAATTGTTAATTTTATATAGATGTTTTATAATAATGTATTAATTTATTTAATTTTAATTAATTATTAATTGTATTATTAATTAATAATAAATGAATAAGTATATCTGATCATTATATTTTATTATTTTATTAGGTGGGGTGGTTTGGAACATTTTTGTCGTATATTTTTTGTGAACATCTATTGGGGGAAAAAATTCCATTCTGATTTCGTTGTTTATTTTGTTAAAACAGATTAACATATTCACCAAAAAATGCCGCCATCTTGAAGCTTTCTTTGAAATATGTCAACCTCCTGATATACTTACGACTTACTCAAAAGGACAAGGAGTTGATGGATCTCTCCATCATTATATCTTTAACTCAGTATATTGATTTTCCCCTTATTATCTTCCATTCTCTCTTTCTGCAGATGCGTGACATCCGCTGCCTGCAGGATGACAAACCTGTTGACTCATTCACCCCTGCTCATTCATAAATGATTCCTGACCAAGAGAATTCCAGAAAAAAACTGACAGGTAGGAGAGAAAGGGAGCATGAATGTGAGTCAGAAGAGGCTTGCAGCACTGCAGCGGTTCCTGTAACACCAGTGGTCAGGCTAAACACACCCATCCAATCCATCAGCCTTCATTCATCCTTCGCCCATCCTTCCATTCACACAATGAAAACAGCGGGGAGGGAGGGATGGAGAGAGAGATGCTGCGATAGAGAGAGCATCAGCTGCTGCAGAAAACTAAGGGGGGGGGGGGGATGAGGAGGAGGAGGAGAGAGACTGAGAGTGTATCGGTGCTGCCAGAATGAAGAGCTACAGAGAGAGAGATAGCGAAGGCAGGGAAGAAGGTGCGCTTCTCTTCGATTGAAACACTCACTCTCTGTCACATTGACAAGGTGTGTGTTCGGCTTCATCTCATTCTGTGTGTCTCTCACATACGCACATACAGCGGTGGCTCTGCAGAAGCATGCTGTGAAATCCAGCAGCATCACTGGGACGACTCACGGCATCGGCGCAGCGCTGATATCATCGCTCAGAACTGACAATAATATCAAGGAGCAGGGAGGACAACTGCACAGGTATGACCGCAGACACATGTGTTCGCCAGGCAACAGATATCTCAGATTTTTTGTTGTCGCACTTATGTCAGGCAACACAAAAGACCTCATAATCTTGTTTTCACCTTCTCGTCCCTCTCTAAGGCATCACGCTGGGGTCCGCAGAGTACGCGGGCCGGCCAGAGGCCATGAGGCTGGTCCATAATGCAGAGAAACAGTCTTTCTCCTTTAAGAAGTGCTCTGCTTTCCAGTTTGTCAAGAGGAAGGTGAGTGTGTGAGCATATGTGTGTGTTGGTTGCAGAACTTCTTTGGCTGGGGGAGACTTAAAGGTGCTGTTCAATCTGTGACTTGGCTTTGACATGTTGCACTGTGGTGCTTATGTGGACAAACTTATCAGGCTCGAGTTGTTTCCCTGTTCCTTGCTTCTTTATTCTATCAGCTCTCCACTAAATATAAACAGCAGAAGCACAGAAATATAGATGTTTTAAGGTTTTTAAAAGTATTTTCCTCTGTAGATGAAGTGAGGCATAAATAATCGTCTGCGTTCGTGGGTATAGCTGGTGTTTGGATTCAAAAAAAGGGTTATTATCGTAACTAAAACTATTAAAAACATTGATGTTTAAAGGGATTGTTTACCCAAAAATTCTGGCATAATTTGTTCCAAACCTGTCTATGAATTTCATTCTTCTGCTTGAACACAAAAGAAGATATTTTGAAGAATATGGGTAACCAAACAGTTGATGGGACCCATTTGACTCTGTTTGGTTATCCATATTCTTCAAAATCACTTATTTTGTGTTCAACAGAAGAAAGAAACTCATTGGAACAACTTGAAGGTGAGTAAATTATGATAGAATTTTCATTTTGGGTGAACTATCCCTTTAATTGAAATAAAGCTAAAATAAAATAAAATATAAATATTAGTTGGAAAACTTTTATAAATTATATAAATTATATAAATGTACATATAAAAATAATAAAATATATAAAACACCACAAACTAAAATCACTCATTTTAAAATTAATACCAAATTAATTTAGGTATTATAACATTATAATATACATTATGATATGAAACATGGATATTCATTTTGATATTTGCTAAATATTAAATTTAACAGTGTTATTAAATTAATAAATGATTAAATACTGTTTTTAAAGATATAAGTGAGCATTAGGTGACAACAAAGGTAATCTAAATGTAAAGATTTGGGGAAATGAGCATGCACAATTAAATATTCAATATCAAGCAATACAGTAAATAAAAAAAATCTCTAAAATCAGCCAACAACCGATATATTGCATATAGTAGTGATATATTGTGCAACTCTTATTTTGTGAGGTGTATATACACAACGGGCTGTTTGTGTCATGAGTGTGAGATTGACGCTATTTGTAAATATGCAAATATAAGTAAGTAAGTAAATATAAATAAGTAATATTGCCATGCAATTTGATATTCATATTGAGATAAGAAATATTTATGGCTTTATTGTGTTTGCATTTAAAACAAAAAAATGAAACTACTATTCAGATTTGATTTGTGACTGTTGCAGAGGCCAATATGAACATGTTTTGAGTTATTTATTTAAATATAATGTATTTGTTTTGGTTTTAGGTGAGAAAGTGTGTGTGTGGTTTGGGATTGAGTCCAGACACACACACACACACACACACACAGACGCACAGCAGATGGAGTGTCAGAGAGTGACTCAGTGAGATGGTTTTGTTGGATTATTATGTATTTATGTGTACACCGAGACAGAAAAAGAAAGAATATTCTGGAGTACCAAGGTTGATGTTTGTCTTTTGTAGGTCAGCTTGCAGCGTTGTCTCGTACGTGTGTAGCATTAACACAACCGGAGTGTGTTGTGGGTTTGTTACCTTGCGCTGTGTCTTTGCACTGAGCCACACACACACACACACACACACACACATACTCTGATGTGTTTCTCTAGTGACTAAAAGTTTCATGGTTGCTGAGTCATCAGTAGAGCCTGTGTTTGGAGTGGTTTATTGAGTTGCTGTTGCTTTAGCATTTGATTCCTGTAAGGAATGATTCATGTGCCTGACAGACCTGATCATAACAATAACATTCAGCAGGTCAAAGATGAGATAAGACAAGATTTTAGTTGACTAAATAAAAAAAGTGAATTGTTGGGATTCTTGACTGTACAGTGTGATTGTTTATGTATGTAGGACATTGAGAAGCATTGTTTTTATTAATTATATGATTTTTCCTATTGTTTTCCTCATTCTGAAAAAAGACAAAAGTTTGATTATATAGAGCTTTCAGATTCTTTTTTTGTCTGGTTGTTTGGAAGCTGTATGAAATGAAGTGAGAAGTGGAAATATCTCAGCCTGTGCTCGCGCCATGAGCTGCAGGATTTCCTGGGGCCTAGAAAATTGCTTTTCACTCAAGGGATTGAAGTCATTAAATGCATTGTAAACTACAAAGAAGACATACGACCCTGTGCCCTGCCTCTTTTAGTCAGTCACTGCTGCTGATTTGGAGGACGCCTTTCAGATTTCATTGTTTAGCTTGTAAAGACATACACGGGTACGGCCCTGAGATCCCATGTTCTGTTTAATCTGCTTGTACAGGAGCAAATGCACCACTCCAAAATTCACATTCACAGTTTCCCTCAGACAATAAATTCAAGATGTTTTGACATGACAAAATATTGTCTTCTTAGTTACTTTGAAAAACATGGTATTTGATAATTGGGTTTCACAAGAGCCTTTTGCATAACACATTTCTCCATCGCACATGAAGGAAAAGCACAAATCTCTTTAATATCTCAATTGTTTCTCCTAGATTAGATGGGTTGTAGATGGAAACTTTTACTTTTTACTTCACAATCTCTCATGCCTTTTCTACAGTATCAGAAGAGATCTTAATGTCTCAAACTGTCTGCAATCAAAAGTCAAACATTTCTTATCACCATTGTTTTATTAAATTATTTTATGTGATTTTATTTCATATTAATTTTTTATATTTTACATTATTTTAACTCAATACTCTTAAGGAGTATTTGATATTTTTATTATATTTTATTTTGTTCATTCACAATTTCTTTTCTACATTTTTTTAATACTCTTGAGCATTGTTGTTGTTTGTTTATATTTTTCCCTATTATTTTATTTCACGTTATTTTTTTTATATTTTACATTCATTTATTTTAACTCAATACTCTTTAAGTAAATGTTACCAGTCTCATTTGTTACTATTTTTAGCTATCCTAAGGGGTTTAAGAGAAATATAAGACACAAAGCTGATCCTGAGCAATGAAAGAGCATCAGCATCTGATTATTACACTCTCCTCTGGGATTTTATATCTAAATCCAACATACTCTTCCCAGATGTTGTCAGTAGAACTCATGGTTTTATAATCATTTCATGGAAGTCAATTGATCTTTATTTATCAACACAGAATTTGCTTCCTGGAATTAGTTTGTCAGGTGGCTACTCAACCACCAAGGAAGCTACTGGTGGTTACCACCCCTGAGCCTTGAATTATATATATTATGTGATGGTGCCTGGTAATAATGGTAATAAATTGATGCAAAACTCTGTCTTGTTTTGGCCTCAGGTGCGCAGGTGGATGAGGAATCCGAAGGTGAATGTGGAGAAGGTCCAGGCTAAGGGCTACCTGTCTCCGTGTCCGAAATGTCAGGAGGGGCAGGACCTGTGGTACACGCACATCCCAGCACCTTACGGCTGCTGCCACAACAGTCCTGGAAGATACTACCTCCCTCACCCCCCCAGCCCTCTCTATCAGACCTGTGCCCCCTGCACACCCTGCCAGCCAGACAAGAACAAGACATGCAAGGTCAGGAAACTGTCTGTTTATTAACCTTTCAGTTATCTGTTAATTGTTTATTCATGCATCTATTCATCCTTTTGGAGTGATTATTAAGATTTCAGGCATCTTGAGTCTTTCTTGACTTTTTTTGTTGCCAGTAGACAGTGTCTTAATTGGTTGCATTTTATTTTGATGTTTTATTGGAACTAAGAGCTTGTAGATAAAAACTGAGCTTAAGACCAATTAAAAAAATATTCTCTAGAAACATTTGTTTGAAACATTTTGATGAGAGAAAGGAAAACATGAAGAAACACCTGGAATATTCTTTAATAAATTACCAATTTTTTTATTTTACCTGGGTACAAAATCCCTACTTACACTAAAAATATTTAAAGTTCTCCTTCATGTTCAATTAAATCTGATATTGAGATAAACACAAAGTTCTGTCTGGAACTGTAGATGGCGCAGACTGATTGGTCCTTAACTCGATCCGCTTGCAATCAGATCGTTATCTATAGGGCACAGCTGATTGGTTCCTGCTGTATCAGTAGCCAATGAGGTCACTGCTCAACCATTAAATACATGCTCAGTATTTACTGTAGCAGTGCAGGGCGCTTTCAGAAACCCTCCACCTTCCCCAGCTCCACCTGTATAGATCTGCTAGGGGTAATTCATACGCTATATTGATCAGTAGCAGCATGTCTTACTTGCTCACAGCAGTGTGTCATGTATGTAATGGCAGTAGCAAGTCCCGTACTTACTCTACAGCAGCAGCAATAACAGCAGCAGGAGATCAATTCCACCAAGACCAAACATCAACATTGTCAAACCATTACCATGCCAAGCAGTGAAATAGACAGAAATAAACTCCATGGTCCATGGAAAATTTGAGAGAAAATAAAAGGATTTTATGAATATTCAGATTTAAATGACCTCAGATACCTTACCACAGTTTACAGCAAACATGATGAGAGTAACAATTGTAAATGGTCTGGTAATGGCTATGCCATATACTTCAGGACCTACAAAACTCGCTCTTTTATATAATTTTTCTCTATTTTGCTTATTTATTCTGATCCCTTGCGGTGCAAACTTTTAATCTTAGCATGCCGTAGGGATGCATAAGAGGCTGAGCATGTTGTCTTTCCATTTAGCAATGCTAAACAGCTTCTCAGGGTTGGCCTATAGGTTAGATGAGTGGAGTGCTCTCTCACTTTCTTCCACAGTTGCTATTCTGACTGTTTGATTGGCTCTCAGACAATGAGTATTAGAAAGATGACACAAAGCTCAGAGGGAGTCTGTATCAGTCATCCCTGCAGAGAGAGAGAGAGAGAGAGAGAGAGAGAGAGAGAGAGAGAGAGAGAGAGAGAGAGAGAGAGAGAGAGAGAGATCACATGACAGCATTTCTGCTTGCTATATGCAGCCTCAGTGCTGTTACGGTTTATGTAACAGACAGACCGTTTTAAATACATTCTGTTGTGTTGTTATGTAAGAATGTATTTATTTAGCAAACTTTCACAACTGTTCATTAACTGTATTAGCATATAATCTGATTATTTACAGAATTGCGTAATTGTATGGAAGCTACCAGGATGGAAAAATGTTAAGTGTTGAAGTTAGCCATTGCTCAGTGAGGGACTGTTAGCTTACATGAGGGTGTCAGCTTAAAATGTTGATAATGTCATACTGTACCAATTTCTGTGATTTTATTAAACATGATGGTATGTTTTACAGAGAGACAACCCAAATAACATCACAGAACATCACAGTCCATTGCCAATACTTTAGCTAATTCCTAATTGCATCAACTTCCAGAAAGTCACAGGAAGACACTGCAAAAGACTAAAAGAATGGAAAGTTATGTTGGGGACTCAGCATGGATCTATAAATTCTTTACCAATTAAAACAATATTCCCAAGAAAACATTTGTTTGAAACATTTTAATCAGAGAAAGGAAAATATGCGGAAATATTAGGGAAATTCTTTAATAAATCGCCAATGTTTCATTTTATCTGGGTACATGACAAAATCCCTATATACACTAGAAATATTTTTTACATTTTATTTTTAACTGGAATCCCCAAGAAATAAAAGGATTTTATGAAGCACATTTTAACAGCAACAAATGTGAAGAGTTATGCAAATAAATTTGAATTAAACTGCATTTTTTGTAATAAATAAGATATAAGATATAATATATGATATAAATAAGTATATTTAATACAAAGATTTTATACAGATTTATTATATATTTTCAAATTAAAATGACAAAGTAGATAATATATTTGATTTAATTATTTATAAGAAACAATGTGCTGTTTTTGACATTACTATTACTATTTATACACAGCATAAATGGGTATATATACATGAAAATATATATCCATCTTTATATTTTAGGATGGGGGTCCCTTGGATCATATTTGGGAATCATTCAATATAAAAAGTTTTTAAAATATGTATAATATAATATTATAAAAAAAATGTTTTTAAAATATATTAAAAACATATTAACCCAGCTGCATTATTCCTTGCTCTCTCTTATACCGTATGTTGTTTTATTTGCAGCACTATATAGATAGACAGACCTATACATAACGTCAATTACATAACGATGCTTAAACCTCTGAGGTTTGTTAGATTTTGAGTACGATTGATTTAATAACCTCTTACTTCTCCCCTGCTTTGCCACAAACAGTTCTCAAAAAACCACAGAATAATGCCTGAGTTTATCATGATAATGTTTTTATTCATGATATTGTGTAGGAGCTACTGCTACACAACTGTATATCAAGGTTAGGTTGGGTTAAAAATATATGTGTCCTGACAGGGAGAATGGGGGAGGAGAAGAGGAAAGGTTATAAGAGAAAGAAAAAGCCACATCATTTTGTGTCCGGTCTGTCCTGAGGGTGAAGTTATGTAACGTATATCAGGGTGAGAATGACCGAATCGCAGCAGCAGCGTCTATAAATGAATTCATTCAGCAACCTGAGAGTAATATCTAATTCTGTTCATTCTTCTCATAACCTGCCTTCATCATCACTGTCGGCTCGGATCTTTCGCTAATCAGTCATCGTTTTAATTGTTATTCTAAAGCTACAGCTCATTTTGGTTTTGTAGATAAAGTCCTAAACTCTCCCCATGCAGTAACCTGGGCATGTGATGGATCTGTATTGTGTTTCATTCATTTTGCTTTATTGACTCTGGACTGAGGAACATGATCGTGTTTTACAGTAGATGTTGCCTGGAAGGATTTTTATTTCACGCCCTGTGAAAATATGGAGAGCAGTGGGGCTCCTTCTCGCTCTGCATGAGGGTTTGTGTGCTTGTTTGTGTTTGTGGAATTAATGTGGCAGAAAGATGCAAGGGAGGTTGTGCCGATGACTCATCGCTCATGTGGTCTGTGGTCAGATCGCACAAACGCACACACACAGGGCGAGTTTGAATAGTGCCAGGTTTCGCCGGGTTGAAATGAGCATAAAGTTTGATTGACCACATTGCGCTGGCCTTCAGATGGAGGAGGCTTCTTCAGTACTGTGAGCCTGAGATGAGATATACAGTAGGTTTTATACAGTATGTGAGTCTCTGCTAAATAATTACTGTATAAAACAGATTAGTTGTGTGACTGATTAAATTCTTCGCTGTAGAGTGTTTAAAGTAAACTGACAAAATGAGACCTTTTTAATATCTCATTAACACTTCTCTGTAACATAATTAAATGGAGACTTTTGCTTTTAGCATCACTACTCACCCTCCTTGTGTCGTTCCACACCTATATGACTTTCTTTTGCAGAAAACAAAATAGTATATTTTTTAAGAATGTTTCAATTGTTTTTTATCCATACAATAAAAGTAAATGGGGTTCAAAACAACATTGGGAAGAAGAACAAAGAAAGTCGTAGGAAAGAAAAATGACATGTGATCCTGTTAATTTCTCAACTGTATCTCCTAAAGGTTCTTTACTGGGATCAATGGTTCCATGAAGAACCTATAACATCCATGGAATCTTTCCACTGCACAAAAGGTTCTTCAGGGTAATAAAATGTCCTATACATTTGAAAAAAAAAAAAAATATATATATATATATATATATTTTAAGAACTGTGCATTGAAAGGCCCTTTTAGTAACCCAAAATGGTATTGCATCACTGCGGGGGGAAAACCCTTTTGGAATCTTTTTTTAAGAGTGTAAATGGAGATCAAATGCACTTGTTCATGTCTCCTCCTTAGATTTTTCTCCTGAGAAAAAGACCCCAATAATCTTATATGTGTCTCCTCAAAAGCTCAGATTCAATCAAAAGTCGAAATGAACTCAAACATTTCTCAGTAAGTTCTCCGGATCAAATGATCTAAGACATGCTAACCACATTAGTTTTATCGATTTATACTCTTGAGAAACATGTTAGACAACATTGATACTTCGACAAAAAGTCTCCTGAGCCATTAAAGAGCAACTTCTGAGCTATAAAATGTTCCTTTGTGCAAACACAACCACAAAAACACACACTTCTGCCTTCGTCTGTCCACAATCCAGAGCATGTGTCATTAGTTCCCATAAATGCAAAGCTGTTTTGATGTGTCACTGGAAGAGCTCGGCTTTTAAACGGATCAAACCCTGCTGAGATGTTGTGGACTTTAGCTCCAGTTTTAGTATCATTGGGATAATATTATAGTTTATAGGCTATATAATGAGAAATGTTTCTGAACTAAAGTTTAATTTTATTTCAAGTAATAAAAATTTGTTTTTTAAGTGGTGGGGGTACTTTTAGTTAACTTTAATAACACTGATTAGCATATTTTATTTTTAGTACAAAACAACATTTCTGTTAAGTATTATACAATTATGGCTTCTGGAGGCCAATTAGCAAAGTACTATTTTTATCTTTTTGTTCACGCGTCTCATCTCTGGCATTGTAACCGTTTGTCCCGTATGAATCTCTGGTTGGGGTTAATGAGGCTAATGGTTACTAGGTTTCAGGGAAAACACGTCACACAGAAGTGCTTTCACCAGAGCCCTTAAAGTGACAACATCAGTGTCAGTTCCAGTCAGACCTCCTGCGCTGGTTAAGGTGATTCTTTATCTCCGTTTTGGGCCTCATGTCTTTCTCCGGCCCTTATACGCTGTTGTATGCTAACTCTCTGGTGCTGTGCCAGTCGAGGGTGGCTCCTGGCCAAATTCCCTCTCACCTTCCAAGCGTGGGCTAGTGGTGTCAGCTGGATAGAAGTTCTTCTGAGGAAGTTTGTGACCTTCACCTACTTTATATATTTCTCCGCTATCAAGTTGAAGGAGCTATTATATTTAGAGAGCTTTATACTGGTGCAGAAAAGGCCTGAATCATTCTGTAATCTTTCCTGAATCGTTCTGCAATCCTGCCACAAAGAGGCACAGCGGGCTAATAGATTTTAGGGGGGGAGTAATATTTATTCTGTGGGAATGGAATACTTTTCTATACAGAGCGGGTTTAATTATGCTTACAGGATTTAGTGTGTAGGGCTTTACTTTGCTACTTCAGGGACAAAAAACGCCCCAGAATTGAGCTAAATCTCAGAAAACCTGCCTTTGGGGACGTCTGAGGATGTTCTCTAAGGTAAAAATTATTCATGAGTAAAGTTTTTATTTTTTATAATGACAGTGTTTGTCTGCATTGATTAAAAATAGTATTAAATGAAAACAACAAAGGTATGTCATCATTTAGATAGCTTGGGTTGGAGAGACAAGACTTGCACGCTAAAGCACTCATAAAATATTTTTAGCCTTTATGGAAACTGATAAATGGTAGTTTAGTTTACACATGACATGTCCATGAACTTTTTGTTAAATCAACATCAAGATGTTATGTTAAATGTTATATGAATGTATAAGGGAACCTCTAACCATCACCATTTTTCTTTTTCACAGTTTTTAATCACTTTTTGCCTCCAATAGTTCATTTAAATGGTCCTGTGGTATGGCAAATTAATTTTTAAAAGTGTAAATCTTCCATATTTTTTGTCAATTAATGTGGGCATAAAACTGCATGAATACAATTGTTTAAAAAAACACTATTATAATATAATATATTCTGAAATATAATATGTAAAGTATTGTTGGTTTTTTTTGTTTTGTTTTTGAAAGAAATGAATACTTTTCCATCACGATTTCCACATAAATATTAAGAAGCACAACTGTTTTCAACATTGATAATGATAAGCAGCAAATAAGCTTATTAAAATGATTTTGGAAGGATCATGTGACTGCTTTGCATCACAGGAATAAGTAACATTTTAAAATATATTAAAAATAGAGAACAGCTATTTTAAACTGTAATTATATTTCACAATTTTACTGTTTTTACTGTATTTGTCATCAAATAAATGCTGCCTTGGTGAGTATAAGAGACTTCTTTTAAAAACTTTAAAAAGCCTTTTCAACAGTATAGCCTAGTGTATAAATATATGCTTAATTGAAGTATGTAATCTTTGAATGGTTTTACATATTATGAATTCAAAATAAATTATGAAATTAAGTGCATTTTAATGCTTAGTTATGATTCAGTTAAATTCAATGCATTTTATGCTTAAAGATAAACATATTTAAATACATGTAATTTAAACCATTTGTTTAAATAATATTTTTGCCAGGAACATTTTACACGCCACATACAGGACAACTTCCCAAAAGTATTTCATGCTGGAGGTGAAGGACTGGAGACATTCAGTAGCTTTTGTTCCCAGCTGGGTTTCATGATGGGATGCAGAGGGAGGAAGACTTTTGGGAATTCAATAAAGGCTGATCCTATACAAGGGTTTGGGTCTAATCTCCTCAAACAGGGCTACAATGTGAGATTTACCCTCCATGGCAACATATGCACACATAAACAGACATAAACACACCCCAGGTCTTCAAAAATATAATGACATTGTATTGACTAGAAAATCTCTGCCTGGTAAATACTGTCTGAGAGACTTTAGATAACAATAGCAGTGCATGAGAAATGCCAACTCACATACTCTTTGGAGGAGAGGAGAGGAGCGAAGGGAGGGAAGAGTTGCTGATTAACCATTTTTTATCTTAGCATTTTCCTGTAAGTGCACTTACATAATCGGCAGCTTTTGATGTTGAAATATTTGGGCCAGGCTGAGTGTACACTAGACTAGGCCCTTGAGAAAGGTTAGTTGCAGTTCCGAGATCACCTTTCCCTGGAAATCTGTGCTTCATTTCTGGCATCAAAGGCTAAAGAGCAAAGTGTGTCCTTCTGATTATTGTGGATTATAGAATAAGATTGAGTCGCTGCAGTGACGTCTTTCACTGACCCTTGAGCTTTTATCAATACAATTACAGATCTAGTCATAACTTTGACATTTAGGGGTGAATGTGCTAAAAATAAACTTTTGAATCAGTATTTTATGCAATAATGAGTTGGGTGCTAAAGCAACCTAAAGCATGAGGTGGTGTGAGGTTAAAGTCTGAGCTGGTAACTAAACTTTTTTTTGGTGGGTTGAATCCCACAATAGTAAATCCATTAACTATTATCATTCATTATCATTAACTATTCCTCCTCTAAATATACTGTGAGTGCCTTTTGGTAAAAGCATCAGCTAATTTAAGGAAAAAAACTTTAAGTTGAGTTTTTGAAAGGAGTCTCTTTTGGTTAAAAAGTCTCTTTTGATCAATTTAATGCATACTTGCTGAATAAAACTTTAAATGGTGGTAAAATATAATCATTTCTTTTGGCTTTAGTAAAATGACAATATAAAATCAATTATTTATAAACAATTATTGTTATCTTTACAGTATCACTGTAGATTTCTCACACAATATACATGTTCCAACATGATCAACATCTTTGTTGATCCTTGAACAACATTCCAATCAGCCAATCAGATTTGAAAGAGAAGTTTACAGTTTATTTCAAGTAGGTTTACAACCAGGGTTAGGTGCCTCTACTACATCAGTGTTATTCATCTATCATTTCCCTCTGATTTTAAGGATAACTTATGTACGGTTATAAGTTATAAGGTATAAGTTATAAGTGATATGGTTAGGACTACATTTTCAGAGAAGAATGTTTTTCAAGGATCAACTAAATATGTTGGTCCAGGGTCATGTCTCATTTGGCAAAATCATACATAATACATGAAAATATAGATTTTAAGAAGGGAGTTCCTTGCAAGGGTATTTTTTCATCATATTTGGGGTTCCTTGGCATCAAATTGTTGGGAAACCACTGCACTAAATGATCAGCTGTTTACTCGCTTTACCTCGAGGCTTACCTTGTTGTGTTTCAACAGGTGAGAAAATGGAAGATGCTCAGTCGACATCACAATGATAGTAAGGTGAGGGAGGCAGAGTCAGATGGGCATGTGATCTGTCCCTGGGTGATGTCACCCCTGCTGGGAAGCCCCGTTCTGTTGGAATGTTGCATCTGCAATGGGCCCTTCATCACTTACGGGCACGAGGAGGCATGGCAACCACGTCAGCGCACACAGGTCAGCACAGAAACACTCGCACATGCACACAAACGAATTACAGTGTCTCATGCAAAATCTAGGAATATCAATGCATTAGATGAAATGTAAAAAAAAAAAAAAAGTGCACTTTTCAAGCAAAATATTTCACAAAAATCTTCTACATTTTTAAATCATAAAACAATAGATACACTCTAAAACAATGCTGGGATGTTTCAACTCATGTTTGGGTCAAATATGGACAAACCCAGCCATTGGTTTAATTGTTTTGATGAAATTTTAAACCCAACGGTTGGGTTTGTCCATATTTGACCCAAACATGGGTTGAAACAACCCAGCATTTTTTAAAGAGTGCATAAAAATAAGACATTTGGATGCCTTCTGGTTGTCAAACCTTGTGAAAAATTTCTGGAAGCATGATTTGTTGACATTTGTGGCCATTTTCCATTTCTCTTCATTCTTTCTGGACTGAGCTTAATTTAGCCACTTAGTTGTTTACACAAGATAAAAGAGCAGTGAGACACATGGGCCAGGAAAGCTTAGCGTAGGTGTATCTGCAAAGATGTTAATACTATCCCTCACATATTTCAGCATTCTGTTAGCCCGCTCTCCAGGGAGGTTTTTAAAGAAGTAGACATGGATAATTTCTCTTTCTGTCGCTCTCTCTCTCTCTCATCCTCTCTCGCTTACTTCACTCAGCTTTGCTGCTTGAGTGGAAAACTGTATACCGGATGTCACATCATTTCATTTTTATGCAAACTGTAGATGCGACAGTCCATCTGAACGCCATCACGTCTCTACATTATTAATGAAGCAAAGTCCTATTTCTAATATTGTTAGAAATGCAGTTTTGCTTAAAAAAAAAAACATTTAGGGAAACTTCCTTAAGGACCAAGGCCTCATTCTGTGATTAAACTTGTGTATAGGTCTAAAGAGACATGCAATATTAACACAACAAAAGAATGTTTTCATTGAAGACATGTTGCACTGACCAACATTATTTTTTTTTCCCAGGCAATGGACCTCTACTACCATGGAGACCCTGAGTCTGATTATTGTTGCCCCTCTGACACCAGTAAGTATTTTCAACCAGTCTTTTTCCCCTTTCATTGCCTTATTTCCACACTCTCCCTCTCTTTCTTATACATTTTCTCTCATTCACTCATCATCATAATTCCCTCAGGATCTCTCTTCTATTGGTCAGTACAGTTGAGTTCCTTCTCTTCCTTTTTGAGTTGCTTTGTTTCTTCTCTCTGTTTTTCTGTTTTGCTGGTATACGCATAACCCGTAATCACCTTGATCCATGTAGGCTTAGAGTTGAACCTTTAATAACTATTTTTAGGTAAGTGCTCAAAACAGCACTTCTGTGAATAAAGCACTCCTACACTATTCAACTGCAAACACTCAACGCCACCTGGGAATGGTACAAATGCACCACACATATCAAGTGCTTGTGAACATGCATTGTATTTGCTAAACTGACACTGATAACAAAAAAATGTTATGTATAAGTGTGATTATTCAATTAGAGGAACTTTTCTTTTCTTTGGATGATTTTAAAGGGGGAAATATATCTAGTTTCAAAGGATAGAATATAATAGATTTGAATAGTTCTTTTAAGGCATTTTTCCTTTTTTAAATTAAATTAGCCAGAATTCCTCTATTTTGGGCTTGTTTAACTTTTCGTATGCAGGAAATTGATCAAATATGCACTTTTACTTTGCACTTGTATAACAAATAAACACATAATAAAATGTTTTCATTTGGAATTTAGGTATAGATTTTTTTTTAAACAGTAAAGACATTTATAATGTTACAAAGGATTTCTATTTCAAATAAATGCTGTTCTTTTGAGCTTTTTATTATTACTGCAAAACTGTTTTCAACATTAATATTTAAGAAAAGTTTCAGCATATTAGATTTCTGAAGGATCATGTGACAGTGAAGACTGGAGTAGTGATGCTGAAAAATCAGCTTTGCCATCACAGGAATAAATGATATTTTGCAATATATTAAAATAGAAAATGGTTATTTTAAATTCTAATAATATTTTATAATATTACTGTTTTTACTAAATAAATGCAGCCTTGTTGAGCATACAAGAGTTCTTTCGACAACATAAAAAACATCTTACCGACCTCAAACCTTTGAACAGTAGTGTACATTTTTTCAGCAAAAATAAAGTTTATATTGGGTTATGACGTAAATTAGTGTTTACGTCAAAAAAACTGTTTGTTTTATTTTCCATGATATCAAGTAGTCAAAAAGTCCCTAATTAATAGCTCACCCATAAATGATCTGTTGCTGACACTGTGGATAAAAGATTTTCAAAAATTCCTTAACCATGACATGGTTGTATAATACCAGTCATTTAAAGGTTACGTGATAAGCTTATCTGAAAAAAAGCAAATGAAAAATACTAAAACTAATTGATTTATTACCTTTATCTTATTTCTGTGGAAATTATATTTTTCCCTAGTTATATCACAACACTGAACCTACAGATACAGAGAGGACCGTGTCCTGGGACCAGTCAGCTGGATTAAATGTGCTTCCCATTTAAACAAAACATGCCAGAGTATGGAGTACTCCAGAAATTAGGAAATTTGAAATCACTGACGTTTAGCAGTCTCATAAATGTGTAATTTAGTACAATCCCTATGAACTACAGTACATTTTTATTACATTTGTTTGTGTCCATATTACATTGCTCATACACTAAATCTGTCTAAATGATCTCATAAGCTCCAGAGTTTCTCCTGATGTAGTCATTGCAGGTGTGTTTGTGTACGCACATATTTGTATGCATTCATACGAATGTGTTTGAGGGAAATTGCATAATGCTCTTGAGACCAGCGTATGATTTAAGTCCACATTAGTATGCATAATGTTTTTGGTCCTGTATTGAGTTCTTAGCAGCATTTAAATGCGATTTCACGTAATCTCCGTCATCCAACATAAATAAACAAAGTGTTTGGACACTTAGGACTGAAGCCTCGTTGATCTCTGTGTGCTCCCTCTGTCTCTCTATCCTCTCCCAAACCTCTATTCACTCACACACTTCCTATTTACACAATGAGAGACTGAAAAAGACGAGAATCTGGATGAGATGAGCACAAGGAGATAGAAGGGGAAGAGAATCAAAATAGAGAGTATTGAACTGCAAACTTAGTTTCTAAACATTGCATAAAACTGTTGCGAAAAATAGACAACTACAATGAGAGCAATTTGTGACAGTGGTGATGACATACAGAAGCGTGGCGTACGGTAGGGAAAACCAGGGCTAGTTGTCACACAAGTTGTCACATGTTTTAAATGTTAGAATGTTATACACAACAATGTTGTGCATGTAAACCACACTCCTCTGGTCTCAAGAGGCGCGCTATAGCGACTGACACTAGCAACTGCAGTCTTTAACGTCCTTGTTAACATGCCCGAGGCGAGGTACATTTGGTAGATTTTCTGCCGTGACCCGGATGAAGGTTTAAAGGGTTAAGATATTTTCTGAGAGCTGTCTCACCCATTATGAGTGAGAAATTTAAAACATGGCTTATTTAAAACTTGCCGGCCCAGAAAAGTTAGTAAAAACATCGTTAAAATAGGGAGGGAGGGGTTAGGATTAGGGGCGGGGTTGGGATTAGGCAATCAAGTACTGACTTCACCGAGGGGGGTAATAATTTGGCAGGGGGTCGAAATTCGGCACAACACCGGAAACCCAGGTTTAAATCCCGCTCGGAGCAGGTTGAGTAGGACTGGTGGTTACATTTGCTTTGTGAATTATTTTCTTCATAATTGTTGTAGTTTTTACATTTAGCGGAAAAGTTGATATTGTATATTATTACAATAAAGGTAGGCTAATTTTTTATTGTGACAACTTACCTCATTCAATGTGACGACTAGCCCCGGTTTTAGGCAGGCTATATCTGTTTCAGTGTTTTTGTGTGATCATTTTCATGCATTGTTTTATAAGTGTTTGAAAGGTTCGCTTCATCCTGTTTGTTTCATCTGAATTCTCTTATTCAGACAGAAAACTAACGGTAGTACACACTCCATTCCCGCATTGAAAGTCCCTTCAATGGTCTCAATTGTGCCACACACGCCATTGATGCACAAAATACTCTGTTGAGGTAGGCAACTGACTGGGCTTTGACAGACAGCCTCCAAGTTCATTTAGCTCAGGCTCCGCATGAAAATAGTGAAGCACATTGTTGGAGGGCTGGAGAAACTCCGCCCCGCAGATATCCGGTGTCAGATCAGCCCTGGTGGAATGCGAAGGATTGAGAAAATCCTTTCACCTCCAAACTTCCTCATCAAGCGTGTCTGCGTCTCCTTACTTTTTTCACTGACCCCCTATGAAAGACAAAACTTCACCGCTCACATGTAAGTTGAATCTCGCCGAAAATCTCGCGGAAAGTTTGTATAATGGAACTGTTTTAATTTAAATGACGGTCCGTTTATTGAGGCTGTACAGGAGGCATCATAGGTGCGTTACCTTAGGGGCAGTGACCCGGTTTTAACACCGTATTCATATCTATATTGATTTAGTCTGATATGGGCACTTGGCTCTGCCTTTGCTAAATATATAACGCTAGTCAGTCTCGGCTCTCATAACAGATTTACAGAGATTTACAGCACAATGAGAACTTCGGCGGAAATAAAAGGTTTGTACTTTTTTCCAGAACATTATCCATAATAAACCGGTGATATGTGTAACGTTACTCTATATTACCCAATTGGCCAATGTAGGCTATATAGCGATTTATTCAAAACATCTGGAAGGTGGCAACGAGCGTTCAAAGTTTTTATACGATAGCCTCCTTAGTGTACTTACAAGTTTGAGCAACGTAAAAATGCATATAATGTTCATTATAGCCATCATGTTGTATTAATTCATGCTTTCTTGCACTGTACCATGATGACTGATGTCTAAATTGTCACAATAAAAAAATATTTTTGGGATGTATGCATTAGGCTATCTTTATTCAATTAATGTTGTTAGGTGCTAATTGTCTACTAATTCTAGCTAATACAACAGCTGGTGACTCGAATTTTGTTGTAAAGCTTTGGGACAGTGCTGGTTCAGTGCCACGAGCTGTAATAAAGTTTTTTTTTTTGCCACAACCCAACCATTAATCCAGTCATTTATGAGTTTAAATCTTATTGAGGCTTATGTTTTGAGTTTTTTTTTATAACTTATGAGTTGGGTATGTGAGTATGACATTGTGTAACTGTGGCAAACTATGGCATTTCATGATCTTGTGTAGCCTACATATCACGGGCTCTAAAATGACAGGAGGAAAAATGCAGAAGAATGCTTGAATTTTCCTGGAAGCAAGTTAATGCAGTAAAAGTCCGACTCATTTCTGCGAATTCGTTTTAAACACCCCTTCAAAAACCAATTAAGCCATTTTTACGTCATGGCATTATTACGGCTTGACATCGCGGTGTGGAATATACTTCAAATATTTGATATATGCAATTTTTTAACGTTTTATTTATTTATAAAATGTTTATTGTAAAAAAATGCTCTTATCACTATCATCGGTTACTTTCTCATTATTCAGACATGTCGATCGTTCGTGAGTTGTGAGTTGACAGAAGGCTCGGACTGAATTAGTTTTTATTCGTGATTGAATCGTTCGGACTATTTTTGTAGACCGGTTCAACCGATTCATTTGAAAGATCCGACACAAAAGAACGGTTCATTCATCGTTAATACATTCGGTAGTTTTCCAACGAGTACTGAAGTTTGGCTCGAATCCCTTTGCTTTTGTCTCATTCATGCGTCATCTGTCACAACGAATAAAATGGGTCTTTGAGAGAAAACTTAAGGGGAAAGAGCGAAATAGTGCGCTATTATAGGATTCATTGACGTGCACTCGTGAATGGCATTGGTCTGACCAACCCGATCTGTTTTCTCTTTACTGTTGTATGTATACTGAACAGAAACGTTGTTTACATTGAGAATGTGCAGCAAGACGGGCAGGCAGAGTTTTTTTTTAAATAAAATAAAAGTGCAGTGACTCATTGGCTCAAGTTTTGTATCGATTTTGAACCCTTCTGACGTTGCTCTCAACAGAACATGTAGTCCTGCTAAGCTTGTAAGATCCGGGAAGATCTTGTTTTCAACTGCATGTAAACATCAGATTTTGAGGCATGACGTGCTCGTGGTGTATCCTTCACTCACAGCTGTCCCCCTCATTGACGTCACGGCTGACTACGACAGACCACGCCCCCTTATACAGAGACTTGCGTCAGGACACGCCTCCTCTCTAAGAACACACACAAAGCCACGCCTCTTAGCGGAAAGCGAACTCTAGCCTCCTCCCCCCAGCCTTTTAAATAGTTGGAACAGTAGTGTAGGAGTTCAGTAACGCTTTGTGTCTTTTTGGTTACTGGCCCGGAGTGGAAAACTACAATGACAATTCAAACGGAGACTAGCGTTCCAGCTCCAGACTTGACCTACTCTAAAACAAGAGGACTAGTTGCTAATCTCAGTGGTAGGCTTTGTTTTTCAGATGAATGGAATCCCTTGAGCCAACTTTAGCAAATTAAGGGAAGCATATTAAGTGATCTTTCTTTTAAATGCATTCTCTCTCTCTCTCTCTCTCTCTCTCTCTCTCTCTCTCTCTCTCTCTCTCTCTCTCTTTTATGTGCAGCCTTTATGAAACAGAGAAAGATGGGACTGAATGACTTTATCCAGAAGCTTTCCACAAACTCTTATGCATGCAAGCAGTAAGTTTATTTTATGTACATATGTAAAGATATGTAAATGTTTTTCCTACTTTTGCCAAAATTATAGTTATTTTTAAAATGTACAATTATAGCTGATATACTTTCAATTAAAGACTTAAAATGCATTTATCTTTTTGAAAAATATTAAATTATTTACAAATTATTTTAAATTAGTTACTATTTACTTACTTACTATTTACTATAAACTTTTTTACATTTCTACATTTCTCCTTGTTTGTTTGCTGAATTGCCCTTGTTAAAAGTTTGCATCTGATATTTTCTTCTTGCAGTCCTGAGGTCCAGTCTATCTTGAATTTGACACCTCCACAAGATGCTGAACTGATGAACAGCAACCCTTCCCCACCGGTATGTTGTTTGGCCATTGAAAGCATGTGTGTATATGCACAATGCATATTTCTACAAAACAATGTCTGAATCATATCTCTCTCCTCTCCAGCCAAGTCCTTCTCAGCAAATAAACCTCGGTCCTTCTTCCAACCCCACCGCCAAACCGTCGGACTTTGACTTCCTCAAGGTCATCGGAAAAGGCAGCTTTGGCAAGGTTCTTCTGGCCCGCCACCGGAGCGATGAGAAGTTCTACGCAGTCAAGGTGCTGCAAAAGAAAGCCATCTTGAAGAAAAAGGAGGTATGGGATCATACAAAGCAATTCACTTCTCAAGACGAGCAGTAATATGTAGAATGCATTGGTTGCATATGCACCCTGAAGTATGTTAGACCTCTTATCATGACCTCTAACCTCAGGAGAAACACATCATGTCTGAGCGCAACGTGTTACTGAAGAATGTCAAGCATCCTTTCTTGGTGGGCCTGCATTACTCCTTTCAGACTGCTGATAAACTCTACTTTGTACTGGACTACATCAACGGCGGAGAGGTGTGTCATTTATTTTGCATTGTTTTTAAGTTACTCAGCAGCTAGAATAATATTTGGTCACACTTTAATTAAGGTCCAATTCTCACTATTAATTAACTATTAACTACGACTTTTGCTTCAATAAACTACTAGGGTAGTTGTTAAGTTTAGGTATTGGTTAGGATTAAGGGGTTGAATATGGTCGTGCATTAATAAACAGCCAATATCATAGTAATATGCATGCTTATAAGCAACTAGTTAATAGTGAGAATTGGACTAAACTAAAGTGTTACTGGATATTTATATGACTCGAAACACTACTTTTTGGTGAGAACATACTATAAATTATTTTTCTAGATATGGAGCTGTGGTTTGCCAACTTTTTGTCTAATTCTAGAAGAACAATATTGACAAGAGAGAGTGATAGAAAATAGATTATTGGAAGGAGACAGTGAGGTCGATGCAGACAGAAAAAGGATATCCTGTCATGAGAAGCAAAGAGGAGCGGCGGGGCTCTGAATAGGAAACTCTCCTCAGGAAATGGCTGGGAGGGGAAAGTGTGTGAGGTGGGGGGAGCCAGATTTAGCAGATGTGGTGGTTTAGACTAGATCTTTTTTACCTTCTCATTTCCTGCCATTGTTCAGGATTGCAGAGACTAGAAAGCCTTGATTAAGTATGTCATTCAGGATATGGAATTCACAGCCTAATCGGTCTCCTCTTTCTCTTTGTCTCTCCATAGCTGTTCTATCACTTGCAAAGGGAGCGATGCTTTCTGGAGCCGCGTGCGCGCTTCTATGCTGCCGAGATTGCAAGCGCCTTGGGGTACCTGCACTCGCTGAACATTGTGTACCGAGACCTGAAGCCAGAGAACATTCTCTTGGATTCACAAGGACACATAATCCTGACTGACTTCGGCCTGTGCAAAGAGAACATAGAACCCAATGGAACAACATCAACATTCTGTGGAACACCAGAGGTAAACGCTGCTTTCAAACAATGCCATTGCATTTGCAGTCGATAGGCGAACTGGTCTTGATGTTTCTCGATTTGTCTTTACAGTATTTGGCACCGGAGGTGTTACACAAGCAGCCGTATGACCGGACGGTGGACTGGTGGTGTTTGGGTGCAGTGCTGTATGAAATGCTATATGGCCTGGTGAGTTATTTCAGCAAAATAAAAGCACTTCATGCCTAAATTGATTAGCTAACTTAACTGTATTGTAACTGACTTGAGTACTTGGCTTTTTACATGATTGCTGACTGTTTTTATGGTTTCTCCACAGCCTCCGTTCTACAGCCGTAACACAGCGGAAATGTACGACAACATCTTGAACAAGCCACTGCAGCTCAAACCTAACATATCCAACGCTGCCAGACACCTGCTGGAAGGCCTGCTGCAAAAAGACCGAACCAAGAGATTGGGCTTCACTGATGACTTTGTAAGTGTGTTTGAATTTTAGCAAAGTCTTTGCCTGATTGTATCAAATAGCAGTTTGTTGCTCATATCTAATGTATCTTCTATTTCACTTTTGTAGACTGAGATCAAGAACCACATGTTCTTCTCTCCCATAAACTGGGATGATCTAAATGCCAAGAAGCTGACGCCTCCCTTCAACCCTAACGTGGTACGTTTCATCGCTCTTCTTGGTTGACTGTGGGTTATGACCACATTGCACTGGATGTTAGAGATAAGAAGGACCTAGTCATGCTGGCATCATTTGTGATAAGAAAACACGCATTTAAAGTATTGCAACTTCTAATCAATTTATTGCTATGTCATTTTGTTGTTTCAGACGGGGCCCAATGACTTGCGACACTTTGACCCCGAGTTCACAGACGAGCCGGTGCCAAATTCAATCGGCTGCTCCCCGGACAGCGCTCTAGTCACAGCCAGCATCACGGAGGCAGGCGAGGCTTTCCTGGGATTCTCTTACGCCCCTGCCATGGATTCCTACCTGTAGCCCGTCGAAGCAGAAACCTCATCCCGTAGACTTTGACCTGTAGCTCATTACCATGGAAACACTGTCCCATGGATTCACACCTGTAGTGCATCACTATGAGAAAAGAAACCCCGTCTCATTTCCCTGCCTCCAGATAGGGGGCATTTGCACATGGCATATGGCAGCTCAAAAGGCCTTTGTTAAAAGGCCTGAGTTTTACACATTAAAAAAAGACTTGTCATCTTCATCGTCTGCATCCAAATGCACGATTTCTCCTCCGCTTTCACCCCAGGTTGTGTCAGACAGACAGATGGGGAAAAAGAACGAGAGAAGATTGATGCTAATGGACGATTCTTATGTACTTTTCCTTTCTTGAGATTTATTTCCAGCTTATTCACTTTTATAGGATTGTCTGTGCTAGACTTCATTGTTTTGGATGGATTGAATGTGTGTGTAATGTGTATGTGCCTTCATTTTAACACCCCTTCACACATGTTTGTTTAATCTAAATCATGTGATCTGGCATGTCAGTCCGTGTCAGATATAAAGTACAGTCAACATGACGCTAAAACCACTAAAATATATCAGCATCTGATGTTTCTGTGATCTTTCAGTTATGCGTCTGGGATCAAGTTGCACATTTATCTTCCTAATTTAAAGAGCACTTCCTTTTTGTGTTTTTCTTGTTCTTTTGACTTGAGTGGAAGGTGCTAGAGGAATGTGCTGCTGGTGTTTGTAGATACGCACCTGGACCAAGGAATACGACGTCGCTGTCCCTCCTTACTCTTTCTAGGATGTACAGTAATCGTAACAGCTCAGAAATGGGCCAGTTTGTCTGAACATCACATTCCATTGAATAAGACTGTAAAGGTTATTTAAGTTTGTTTGTACATTTTAAGGTCTATGTATTAGTTTTAATGTATATGGAACAAAAACCTAATGTATGCTTATATGTAACTATAAATGTACTGTAAACTTGTAAAATGTTTGAATCATGTGACCTTGTTTGGTTCGCAATAAAACTTTACGGTTATTTTTCCCCAAAACGATCTTTGTGTTTTCCTGAAGAAGACAATAGGTAGATGAAACTATAACACTGGGATAACAGTGTAAAGCAAAAATGAAACGTCATTGGTTACCTCAGCTGATCAAAGGTCTCTTTTAGTACAGTGTTGTGCGTCACAGTCTTTCTTTCCCAACCCAGCGCTCACGCCACCCCTGCACATTCTTTAACCAAGCATAATTTTAATTTCTCTGGCAGCTGTCAATGTTTGCATGTATTAACTGTGGCTCCTGGAACTGCTTTTCTGAGACCCGGTGTAATGGTCTGAGCAAGTTCACCAGAAACGCGGCCTTAAACTAGGTCACGCATCAGCGAAATGACTGGTAGTTTATTAAAAGTAAACCTGACCTGAGCATTGCTTACGTAAAAGAGATTTTAGAGACATCCTATGCAAGATGCACAGGAAATTATTAGCTGTAAAGATACTTTGGCTTTCAACAGGCCAACATGGCTATGTGACTGTGATAATGAAAGGTTACTAAATATAACACTTATCAATAACATGCAAATATGTGGTATCATAAAATCTCACAATAGAAATTTTGGGGGAAATTAAATGGGCCGTTCTGAAGAGCATGAATTCAAGCATGGTACGCTGATAGGATGCCACCTTTGCAATAAGTCAGTTTGTGAGATTTCATCCCTGCTAGATATTCCATGGGCAACTTTAACTGGTATTATAGGAAAGTGGAAGCGTTTAGGAACAACGCCAACTCGGACACAAAGTGGAAAAGCACGTAAAGTCACAGAGCGGGGTCACCGAGTGCTGAGGTGCATGGTGCGTAAAAGTCGCCAATTCTCTGCTGATTCCAAACTTCCACTGGCATTAATATCAGCACAAAAACTGTGTGGTGGGAGCTTCATGGAATGGGTTTCCATGGCTCAGCAGCCGCATGCAAACCTCACAGCGCAAAGTACAATGCCAAGGGTCGGATGGAGTGGTGTAAAGCACACAGTCACTGGACTCTGGAGCAGTGGAAACATGTTCTGTGGAGTGACGAATCATGCTTCTCTGTTTGGCGGTCTGATGGGCGAGTCTGGGTTTGGCGGATGCCAGGAGAACGTTACATGTCTTACTGCATTGTGGATGGTGTGGAGGAGGGTAATAGTATGAGGCTGTTTTTCAGGGGTTAGGATAGGACCCTTACTTACGGTGAAAGGAATTTTTAATGCTTCAGCATACCAAGACATTTTGGAAGACTTGGTGAAGACTCTTTTCTACCAGGACTGTGCCCCAGTGCACAAAGCAATGTCCATAAAGACCAACTCCATATTAATGAATATGTATTTAGAATGCAATGTCATTAAAGTCCCTGTTGGTGTGATAGTCAGGGGTCAGTTGCATAAACATTATGTTTAGACAGTGTCGTAAGATCTAGTATTACCCACTTGCAGTTAGTCAAGGGGCAGTCATGCTTACTTTTCCATATCAAATTAGGCCAGTCTACATTTTTATTTAACTGATTTAAAAAAAGTTCGGAACAGTATTAAAGAAAACTCTGTAAACTATAAAATTGATGTCTAACTTGGTTTATGCAAAAGGCAGGTGTCCCAATCTTTTGTAAATACAATGTAGATGATTAGATAGATAGATAGATAGATAGATAGATAGATAGATAGATAGATAGATAGATAGATAGATAGATAGATAGATAGATAGATAGATAGATAGATAGATAGATAGATAGATAGATAGAGTAGATAGATAGATAGATAGATAGATAGATAGATAGATAGATAGATAGATAGATAGATAGATAGATAGATAGATAGATAGATAGATAGATAGATAGATAGATAGATAGATAGATAGATAGATTTACAATCTGAGATCTCTTGTCTGCTAGCGCCCCCCAATGTCACTTTTAAAAAGTGACCACATTTGTTTAAAGCATGATCTGAAGATTGATATGATACATACATGCAAATATACACATAATAAAGTTATTCTATGCACCAAATTATGTAGGCTATAAACTTTTTATTTCTGTTTACTTTCCATCAATGGAAAGTTTGTATTTGCTTTGGGTTTCCAGCACGTAGTGAAGTTTGTATTGATTTATTTTTTAAATGACAATGATTGTAATGGTTTGTAAAGATTTTCACCTGCACTTAATCAATTTAAGGAAGAACAAAAAAACATCTAGTCAAACTGAGTCATGTTTGTGTGCCGTTGAACTTGTCACTCTTTCATGTAATTGCAGTTCTCTGGCCTGTAGATGGCCCTATATCATTAAGATAAGCTGTTCTGGAAATGACAGGGTAACTTGCCTATACTCGGGTGGTGCTATTATTCTAGAAGAATCAAAAAATACACAACTGGTGTGCACATCCCAAACACCCAGATTGGGCGCAGGTGCAGGACAACTGAGTAATACAAATGAAAAAAAGAAGTGTGAATCCGCACAATGTGCCTGATGAAGACCTGATGGTCGAAACGTTGCCTTGCTAATAAATTCTTTGGAGCAGCTTTTTCAGTGTGCGGACTTCACGCTATTATTCTAGAAAACATGGCTTGTGAACTCATTAGCACTGCAGTACATAATGTCTATATGTATACGTCTATATAGCTGCTACTCAGCACAGCAACTCACACACCACAGCAAATGACATACAGTGACTGAGGACTCGAACTCAGTTGACCTGTGACAGCAGACCGACATATTACATGTCAGCTGCATTGATTCCAAACCACAAACTAACTTTCAATCAGATTTAACATAATGTATTTATTCATACATACATTAGGTGGATTATATGTTTAGATATTATTATAACCTATTATGTAATGAGATTATATAAACTGTCGATTATATGTGAAATTAAGTAAATTTGGCCACTTGATGATTAATTCACTACTGAATATCCATTTCATGGTAGATTTATATTCTAATATGTAGCCTAGTGTAAATTATTCGCTAGAATAGCATTTAGATCTAGGCTAAATAAATTATCATGAAGGCTATTCTGTTATCAAGTGTTTTATATTCCATTAGGCCGAGGTGGACCGGTTGACTGTCTTAAAGCCTACTACTATGTATGACCAACTAGCGTTGAGTCAAGGGGCAATCTCTCTAGTATCAAATGACCAATCTACGTTTTTATATTACTGACTTGAAACAGTTATGAACGATCTTTAAGAAAAAAACGTGATGACAAGTTGTAAGACTAGTCTCTGGGGTCAGTTGCATAAACTGCTAAACTAGTCTTACAAGTTAGTCATCCATTTTTTCTTTAAGACTGTTCATAACTGTTACAAATCTAATTTGATCATGAATTTGAAAAGTAAGACTGATACTAATAGTTGTTCGTAGGCCTACTAGTTCTAGACAGTCTTAACATAATGGCTATGTTTATGCAACTGGCCCCTGATTAGGCTAAATTGGGGGGAAAGCAGGAAAAACTAGTATAAAATGAGCAACATAAAATAACTTGAGGCACGTAGGGCTCCTTGTTCAGTCAATCAACTGAGGAAATGTAAATGCAGTCAGCTTTCTTATTCAAATACACACAGTTAAGTCCGACACAAAAAACTGGTTCAAGAAACCAATTCGACGATTACGTAAGAAATTGGCCTGACAGCTTGCGTGTTGATAAAGCTGTCCTTACAATCGAGTCATCATTCATAAGCATACGTATAACATTTCTGCTATTCTTCTAACCATTGACGTACGCCATTTCGTTGGTTTGGCGGTAATAAAAAGCAGTTTGTTTTTGGAAGCATATGACTTTAAAACTAACTTGCAATATTCTCTTCAAACTGTTGCTCCGCCATGACGCCCTGAAAGAGGAAATTAACCATTCTTGGTCCCAGGCCAGAACGTTTTGGGAATAATATAGTTGGTTAAAAAAAAAAAAAAAAAAAAAAAAAAAAGAACCTAGCTAGAGAACGTTCCGTGTGGTTCCCAAAATAACCAAACAGAAACCATATGGGAGCGTTCTGTTTTACTCACTTTGCTGGGATTAGGCCTAACGTTACGCCAGCTGTGCATAAAGCCTATCTGTGGACTGAATGAAAATGCAAATTCACTCTAACGTTACCCTGGTAACCCCTGTATACAAAGCAGAAAGCAGCTGCGCTTCGAATGGCGAATTTCAGGTTTGTTGAACCGGTTCAATGATTCAGGAAAAAGATTCAATCTAAAGGAACTGAACACCGAGTCCTGAAAAATCGGGCACCGCAACAGCTGCTGACAACATGCGTTCGTAATGTGTGTGGGTCGCCACCACATCGTTAAGTCCAAACTGTTATGTAAAAAAATGATTGTCATAGTGTAATAATGGATCCTTTATTAACACAGCCCAGTCAGAGCTGCTTAGTTCTTCAACCCCTTCTGCTTACTTGACACTTTCAGTCTCGCTGTTTTGCAGTGGTTAATGTAGGCGGAGTTTAAGTCACTGCTTCCAAAACAAGAAACGTGTATCGACACAAGGACAGAGAAGTTACTGCCTGCCACCCAGGAGGAGAGATGCGAAGAGCTGCAATGATTTCATAGACAGCAGTCCCCATATTTGATGTTAAAGAGGTAACGGGCGCATTAAAACGCGAACGCTCTGTTTGAATGATATTGAGCTTTTACTTGTTGATCAATAGATCTAGAGCAATAGATACATTGCTCTGTGCCTAGAGCAATGGCATTGAGAAATCCAAGATGGTCAATGGCTGTACATTCCTGTTTGGGACATGCTGTAACAAATGTGTTAAGAGTAGTAATTCAGTAAATGATGCATGTTGTGCTGCTCTCATTTGTGGCTTTGTTCAGTATGAACTTCCATGAACTAGAGAACTAGTTTGTGTTTTTTAGGAGTTCAGTGGTTATTTGCATGCTGATTAGAGATATATTTAAGTGCAGATCTTTTTACTAAGAGACTATGTTTGAAAAGTTTCTATTGGTGTTTTGAATGTGTCATGGTAAAGGTCTAAATTAGTTAGTTTCCTCAGTATCTTTTTCATTGCTAATGTTATTGCTGATGATGCATGGTCACCACTATTTATTAAGAACCTATTCTTAATTTTTTTTTTTTACTGTCTACCTACTGTAGTTGCACACCACAACCCTTGAAGAACATGGAAGCATCTGAAGAGTCCATAAGAATGACTTCTGACCCCCAGAGCAAAACATTTCTACAGAGTCCAGATACACACATACATCTAGAGAAAAGCCCATCTGCTAAATCAGGTAAGTATTCCTTATAACAGTTAACAGAAGAAAAAAATATGTCCAATGTTTTTAGTTTTTGATGTCAAAGTCTGTGCATCCATTCAAACTTTACTAAAACAGACATGTCACATGGCAAAATAGGCAGGACGCTTGACATCCATTCTTGAAATTTTGATATTACTGATTTGTTTGGTAATCTGTTAGAATTAGAAATCTTTCACATGTAAGTTTCATAATTTGTTTGTAAATGATAAGATGCACCTAGAACACGTTGACTTAGTTGTGCAACAGTTATGTAATCCAAACCATAACTAATGGAACCCCATTGTCACTGTACATATCTTTCACCAGCTGTGATGTTGTAATAATCAATCAGTCATATATAGTCAAATAATTATAGTTTGATAGTCAGTTATATTGTAGCTAATTATAGGTGATTAGTGTGCATTTATCCACAATGATTAGAGTCTGCAATAAAGCAATTCAAACGCTTACTGTATAACTGTTTGTAGGACATTATGAAACAAACCTCATAAACGAAAGCCATGGGAGCATGTGTTTGAGTATAGGAATTGCAATAAACACAATCAGTCAAGTAATTCTGTGATGATGATTTTTGTTACTTACTGTAACATTCCATATTCATGGCTTATTTTGATTGTATACTGGCACTGTTAATTCTATGTAGTAATTTGATAATCATATTAATGTATTTAAATGCTTGTCTTATGATGCTTGGATGTGTTTATTGTACTTTTCAGTGCAATCTTTTAAAAATATCCTCCTCTCTCTTTCTCTCTGTAGGTAATGGTGCAGCGCTGGTGTTGTGTTCTGTGTCTGTGGCCTGCCTGAGTGGGTTGATGATGGGTTATGAGATGAGTCTGATATCAGGAGCTTTGCTTCAACTCAGGGATGCTTTGACTCTCTCCTGCCCGGAGCAAGAGCAAGTCGTTGGGTCCCTTCTGTTTGGAGCTTTCCTCCTCTCTCTGGGTGGCGGCACCATCCTGGACCGTTACGGGCGGCGGTTCTCTATCATCCTCACAGCGCTGCTGTGTGTGCTGGGCACGCTTCTGAGTGTGTGTGTGGTGTCATTTTGGGCGCTAGTTGTCGGGCGGATGTTGGTCGGCATGGCGGTAGCGCTGTCAGGCACAGCGTCTTGCCTGTATGCGGCGGAAGTGGCACCGGCCACCTGGCGTGGGCGGTGCGTGTGTGTATATGAGTTAATGGTAGTTTTAGGGATGCTGTTGGGTTTTGGACTGAGTTGGGCATTCGCAGGTGTCCCGAATGGATGGAGGTTTACGTTCGCTGGCGTACTGCTCCCTGCTTTGCTGCAAGCCAGCATCATGCCGCTGTTGCCACAGAGTCCGCGCTTTTTGCTCGCCCAACAGCGCGAGAAAGAGGCTCACGCCACTCTCCTCCGTCTCCGTGCTGGGATCGAAGGGGTAGACGCGGTGGAGGACGAACTTCAGGCGATTCGCATGGCACTGGGGGCGGAGCGCCAGCACGGCTTCCTGGACCTCTTCCGTTCCTGTGACAACATGCTTCAGAGACTACTTGTTGGTGCTGCGCTGGTTTTCTTGCAGCAGGCTACGGGACAGCCCAACATTTTGGCATACGCGTCAACTGTTCTCAGCAGCGTGGGCTTCCACGGGAACGAGGCAGCGACTCTTGCCTCCACAGGGTTTGGTGTGGTTAAAGTGGGCGGGACCATTCCTGCAGTCTTTCTAGTGGACAAAGTGGGGCCTAAAGCCCTTCTGTGTGTTGGAGCCGTCATTATGACGTTGTCAACGGCAACCCTAGGGGCCGTTACTATGCAGAGCCGCACACATGTTTCCAGTCTATGCAAAGGCCCCATAAATAAAGCAAACCTCACGGTACTTGGGATGGAAGATGAGACTGATATCCAGACAAACACTCCACTGGGCTTATACCAGCCTTCTGATTATGAACTTCAAACCAAGCACAAATCAGATCCTTTCCACACTAGCATTAATGACACTAAGGGCCATTGGATTTTAAACTACACTTATGATCACAGAACAGCATTGATGGAACCTGCTGAGGGTTCTTCAAAAATTGCTCTTCAGTCTCTTCATGTTAATGAGGTGTCGCCCTCTCTAAAATGGATCTCGCTGGTCAGCCTGCTGGTGTATGTAGCTGGATTCTCCATCAGCTTGGGACCAAGTAAGTGAACATTCCTGTTAAGTGACATTCCTGTTAAAGGGTTAGTTCACTCAAAAAATGATCCCATGATTTACTCACCCTGAAGCAATCCTAGGTGTATTTGACATTCTTCTTTAAGACGAATACAATCGGAGTTATATTAAAAAATGTCCTTGCTCTTCCAAGCTTTATAATGGGAGTGAATGGCTAGAGAAAATTTGAAGCCCAAAAAAGTGCATCCATCCATGATAAAAATACTCCACATCTCCGGGGGTTTAATAAAGGCCTTCTGAAGTGAAGCTATGGATTTTTGTAAGAAAAATACCCATATTTATAACTTTATGATCATTTATTATTATTATTATTAATTAAAATAACTAGCTTCCGGCAGATGACCGTACGCATACTACAAAGTCGAATTGGCGCATGTAGGATGTAGGAGTATCATAAGCTTTTTTGGTCTTCAAATTTTCTCCAGCCAATCACTCTCATTATAAAGCTTGGAAGAGCCAGGACATTTTTTAATACAACTCCGATTGTATTCGTCTGAAAGAAGAATGTAATGTACACCTAGGATGGCTTCAGGGTGAGTAAATCATGGGCTAATTTTCATTTTTTGGTGAACTATCCCTTTAATAGGATAATTCACCCCCCCAAAAAATATTCTGTCATCATTTAATCATCCTCATGTCATTCCAAACCAATATGACTGATTTCCGTCTGTGGATTGCAAAAGGGAAAAGTCCGATTTGTGAATGAATCATTCAGACCAATTCATTAAAAAAAGTTCAACCTCAATAGAATGATTCATTCATGAATTGGACATCGGCATCGCTACTACTCTCATCTCTTAACTGCCGTGACCGGATCATTGAATCAGTGAGCTGAACTTGAGAACTGGATCAGCTCAATTTGTGAACAAATCATACAAACCGATTCATTAAAAAGAGGGGTTCTGTTATGGAGCTTCACAGGCACAATTCACTGCCATCACAATATATTGAAAACAGTTTGGATATTCTTCAAAACTGTTCCTTTTGTGTTCTATAGAAGAAAGGAAGTCATGCAGGTTTGGAAAAACAGGAGGATGAGTAAAAAATGTTTTAGGTTTTAACTATACTTTTAATGATGCATTTCTGTGAAAAGCTTATGTTGCACATTTCAAATTTGAATAAGCTGTTCTTTCATCCTCTCACTTTTTAACCAAACTTATTTCTGTCTGTGTAATCCTCTAACACCAGTGGTTCATGTGGTATTGAGTGCGATCTTCCCGACTGGCATCCGTGGAAAGGCTGTGTCCGTCATCTCTGCTTTTAACTGGGCCACAAATTTACTCATATCGATGACCTTCCTTACCATGACAGGTAACACACACACAAGCACAGAGAGGAGGTTATTTACAGATATGAGATCAATAGGTCATCATGATCCAGTTATATTGCAGGGTGCAGTCAGTATATTTATCAGTATCTAGCTTCTGATGGTCATCCAATAAAACCATGAAGATTGAGGCTTTATTTCTCAATTTAGATAAGTGGTTAATTGGTCCTTTCTCATGGGGTCATCAGTTGCTGATTTGATACTTTTTTACTGTGACCTTGTTCTGACACTACGAGGAGGAAAATATTATAATTAGTGAGCATCACTATTATTTTTCTCATACTTATAGTTAGTGATTTGTTCAAATCCGTAAGCCTAAGTATTACATTTTAATATGAAACCTGTCCCTTATTGACATGACCACAGACATAAATGTCAGTAAATTTCAAATAGAGCCTGACAAAGACACCATGATAGTGTCCCTTCAGGAGTTGTGTAAGAGTTCATTTAGCCATAGATCATTAACTACTGTAACGAGGTAAAAAGTGTTGTTTTGATTCGAGTTGCTATTCTGGAAAAACAGTGGATCAATTATTAATGTTAGAATTGAACCCATCATGTTGTTCCCATAGCCTTCAAGCATTGCTATAGATGGATCGATAGATCGATGATAGGTTAATTTAGCAAAAGTCTTGATAATATCCCACTTGTTCTTACACAGTTTCAATAAGTTAAAGGGATAGTTCACCCCAAAATAAACATTTTGTCATCAGTTACTCACCCTCATGTTGTTCCAAAACTATACGAGTTTCTTTCTTCTGTTGAACACAAAAGATATTTTGAAGAATGTTGTTAAGCTGACAGTTGACGGTTAGCCATTGACTTGCATAATAGCAAAAATACGATGGAAGTCAATGGCTAACTGTCTGGTTACTGACATTCTTTAAACTATCTTTTGTGTTCAACAGAAGAAAGAAACTCCATGTATCATCAGACTGTAGACTAATTTGTATGAAATACTGTTACTATCATACTCATTGAGGGCTGTATTAGTTCTCAGAAACTGATCGCTAAGCACGGACTGAGTTAGGATTGTGTGTTTTAGAGGCAGTCTGCCAAACATTCATTTGCCACCTGTGGGAATGTTCCTGCAGAGATGGAATGAAAACACAAGAAACACAAACTTTTCCACAGAACAATAAACAAAAAAAGTTTTTGTAGCAGAAAGGAGTGTTTTTCAGAGTGTAATGTGTTGTGGTTGTAGAGAGGATCGGCCTGCCCACCGTGATCTTCTCCTATGCTGCTATGAGCTTCGTGTTGGTGGTGTTTGTGATTGTATTCGTGCCAGAGACGAAAGGCCGATCACTGGAACAGATCTCTAAGGAACTTGCCATGAAGTGAGTAGTACACACACTCAAATGCATCTCATGTTACTTGTTTTCAAATTAAGTTAATTAGTGACATAATTAAAGGCATCACTTTTATCATTGCTCATTATATGTAATCAAATTTGCCATTGTAAGACAATTTATTTTAATTAATGCAATTATAACTATTAAATAATTTCATTGTAAATATTAAATCTTAAACCTATATGTAGAATTCAGAAACCCTTGTTATTAGCGATTAGGCCAGAAAACTTGTCGCACTGGTACACAAGTAAGAGACTGAATGTGATTCAGGCCCTGCTATACTATAGAGTTCTTTTCTCTTTCTGCATTTTTCTGAACAGTGTGTAAGCCATAGATATGTATACACAGATTCCACATTTGTCACATGTCCGCCTACGTTTCAGATGCTGTCGTCACTCACTGTAAAAAAAAAAGGTTTTCAAGATGCCACAACATTGCGCAGCAATGTTTTGTGTTTTTGTTTTGTGTATTTATATGTATTAACATAGTTAATTTACCATAGTTTAAAAACCTGTAATATTAAGTTATGTTAGCTAAGGCCTTTGCTTGTCTTTCATCTGCGGATGTCTATTGCAGATATTCATACATCCGTATAACTATGGTTGCAGATGCACAGTCAACTTGCTCTCGAGTGTTCACTGACCGGCTTTGACCGTTCCAATATGCCAGAACGGCTTACGTATAGCGGCCCGTAGAAAGAGCTGCTAATGAGGAATCGATGTAGACATACCGGTGTATATATATGGTGTAAGCATTCATTTCCAGAAGAGGCGTTCTCAGGAGCGTGCGTAACGGTCACATGCTTTTGATTTTCCCAGCAAAAACGCCACGAGTCCTTCACATAAAAATCACTCTACAGGCTTACATAGACAACCTAGAAGTTTTGTCACAAGCTGTTCACACATTGGCAATAGAAAAATGATTAATACATTAAAAAAATTCGTTCATATAGACTTTAAATATATAATTTTTAGGGTTGTCAAAATTAACGCATTAATTTTGTGATTTTTTTTTTTGTGTGTTTCACATATTAAAAATATTTAATGCAATTAACACAGCCTCCAGACATGTCATGTGCGGCAGGTATAATAAACCACTCACTTCTCTTGACTGAATAACTTTTGTAGCTTTAATAAGGATTAATCTATTTTTAATTTATAATGTATGCAGTGAAGACTGTGAAATGTTTGATAACTTTATTAAATTTCTGTATATTGGGGTCAAAAACAATGAAACCAAAAACTTTTTTTTTTGTGCATTTTGGCAGGGCAAGTAAAAATCTGAACCTGTCTGACTGGGACCAATAAAAAAAATCCTTAGCGTTGAGCCCTGATATATTAAAGGCACAGCTAAATATGACATTTATTATAATGGGTTTATGTGAAGATTGTTTTAAGTTCACTTAAATTAGAAGGTGTTATATTTTTTTTTAAAGCCTAATAAATGTTAAAATCGACAGCTTTCAATTATACCGTAATGTTGAATGGCTATAACTAATGGCTAAAATTGCATCAGTATCAGTACTGGTATCGGGGATACTGGCCTTCATTCATAAAAATATGTCATTAAAGAAATATTTAAAATATACTGTCTTCTTTATGTTGTTTGTACATTCATTTGGAGATAAATGTGAAATTATTACAATATAGAGATACATTAAATACTTTAATGTTAGGTGCGATTAATCAGGATTTATTACAGAAAAATTTGACAACACTAATAATTGTATTTATTAAATTAAACATTCCCATAGTTTTACAAAGAAGGAGAGTGAATATCCAAAAAATCACAGTGACTTATGAAACATGTTTTTTCAGCAACCTGTTCTATACACACACCCCTTTCAGCTAAATATTTGGAAACATACTTCTTTGCAAGATGTGAGAATCAAAAAACATTATTTTTCCAATGTTGGCATTTGCCCCACTCTGCATGCATCAGGGAGTTAATGTTCTATAGTGCATCACGTAACGATTAGACACGTGTCCTGTTTTGTAGGAATCACCTGAGCAGCACACTGCTGTGTCATAGAAGAAAACACCAGACTGCAGCACAACCCTCACTGGAGGAAAAGGCTCTTGCAACCATTTGACTTTTTACCTAGATGAAGAGTGGAAGAGCACAAGCATATTTGCAAGCAACACATTGTTCTCTGTGCCGTCGGACAACTCACAGGACAGCCAAATACGTGACTACACTGATCTACTGTGTAGAAGAGATATGACTAATTAATGTTGTCATGTTGTCATTAAAGCAAACAATTTTGCTTAAGCCTTCCCATGGCACGATGGGTCAGTTGAGATGAATTTAATATGTCAATCTGATTTATTTGTATTAAGTTTTAAAAAGCATTGTAAGTAGTTTTGGACTTGGAGCTTTTACAACTCACTGTTATGAAATGTTTTGGAAGTTGTGCGTGTGCGGTCATGACTATAATCATGCCATGTCAAGTTAAGGACATTCTGTGGCCCGCCACACAGGCCTATCAGTATTTGTGTGCTGAGCACCACCATAGACAACACTTGAAGGTGTCACTGATACAAGATGCCTTCATGCCATCAGATTACACAAGCAATATGTAATATTACAAAATGGAATTTGGTTAATTTAAAAAATATATGTGATTTTAGTTAAAAAAAAGAAGTTTCCTGCTCCATTTATGCATTAATACATATGCATTAAATACATTTTTGGAAGAATTAGATTTATTAAAACACATTTTCTAATTATAAATCATTAAATAAAAAAATGCATGTAAATATAGTTTCGATTGTAGTGAGTTAAGTAAATTGATTGCATGACTTTCTTGTGGTGTATGTGACTTGTTTACATTGGCGTTTTATTGACGTGTTTCTGCGGTTGAAACACTTGTTGGGTAACTATATGAGGGATGATAATTTTTAGTAAGTTGTACTTCATCTTTTAACACACCCTCTGATGTTTATTCATGTTTTTTATTCGTTTTTTCGTACTATAACTGTAAAAAAAACTATATGATCAATAAGTTGACATGTTTTTTAACCCATCAAAATACGTTTTGTAAGTTATTTTGTAAAATGTAAGGCAGCAACTTTTTTTTACAGTGTACAGGTCCTTCTCAAAAAATTAGCATATTGTGATAAAGTTCATTATTTTCCATAATGTAATGACAAAAATTAAACTTTCATATATTTTAGATTCATTGCACACCAACTGAAATATTTCAGGTCTTTTATTGTTTTAATACTGATGATTTTGGCATACAGCTCATGAAAACCCCAAATTCCCATCTAAAAAAATTAGCATATTTCATCCGACCAATAAAAGAAGTGATTTTAATACAAAAAAAAAAAAAGTCAACCTTCAAATAATTATGTTCAGTTATGCACTCAATACTTGGTCGGGAATCCATTTGAAGAAATGACTGCTTCAATGCGGCGTGGCATGGAGGCAATCAGCCAGTGGCACTGCTGAGGTGTTATGGAGGCCCAGGATGCTTCGATAGCGGCCTTAAGCTCATCCAGAGTGTTGGGTCTTGCGTCTCTCAACTTTCTCTTCACAATATCCCACAGATTCTCTATGGGGTTCAGGTCAGGAGAGTTGGCAGGCCAATTGAGCACAGTAATACCATGGTCAGTAAACCATTTACCAGTGATTTTGGCACTGTGAGCAGGTGCCAGGTCGTGCTGAAAAATGAAATCTTCATCTCCATAAAGCTTTTCAGCAGATGGAAGCATGAAGTGCTCCAAAATCTCCTGATAGCTAGCTGCATTGACCCTGCCCTTGATAAAACACAGTGCACCAACACCAGCAGCTGACATGGCACCCCAGACCATCACTGACTGTGGGTACTTGACACTGGACTTCAGGCATTTTGGCATTTCCTTCTCCCCAGTCTTCCTCCAGACTCTGGCACCTTGATTTCCGAATGACATGCAAAACTGAGCAACAGTCCAGTGCTGCTTCTCTGTAGCCCAGGTCAGGCGCTTCTGCCGCTGTTTCTGGTTCAAAAGTGGCTTGACCTGGGGAATGCGGCACCTGTAGCCCATTTCCTGCACACGCCTGTGCACGGTGGCTCTGGATGTTTCTACTCCAGACTCAGTCCACTGCTTCCGCAGGTCCCCCAAGGTCTGGAATCGGTCCTTCTCCACAATCTTCCTCAGGGTCCGGTCACCTTCTCGTTGTGCAGCGTTTTTTGCCACACTTTTTCCTTCCCACAGACTTCCCACTGAGGTGCCTTGATACAGCACTCTGGGAACAGCCTATTTGTTCAGAAATTTCTTTCTGTCTTACCCTCTTGCTTGAGGGTGTCAATGATGGCCTTCTGGACAGCAGTCAGGTCGGCAGTCTTACCCATGATTGCGGTTTTGAGTAATGAAACAGGCTGGGAGTTTTTAAAAGCCTCAGGAATCTTTTGCAGGTGTTTAGAGTTAATTAGTTGATTCAGATGATTAGGTTAATAGCTCGTTTAGAGACCCTTTTCATGATATGCTAATTTTTTGAGACAGGAATTTTGGGTTTTCATGAGCTGTATGCCAAAATCATCAGTATTAAAACAATAAAAGACCTGAAATATTTCAGTTGGTGTGCAATGAATCTAAAATATATGAAAGTTTAATTTTTATCATTACATTATGGAAAATAATGAACTTTATCACAATATGCTAATTTTTTGAGAATGACCTGTAGTAGAAAAGAGGACAAAATTATCAGTTTACTCTGTTTAAGCTGAGGCGTCATCCCGCAAAAGAGCTTCAAATTGATGTTTTTTTCTTTTAAATACATTTGACAACTTGAAACCGAAGGCTTTTTTTTACAGCGTTTAAAAGAAAAATGTGGTTGCTTATAACCGGGTTTTATACGGCCTTTGCGACTTTCGAGTGATTTCCATGTCAGAGATAAAATATGAACAGGCCTACACTGTGCTAATTGTGCAGAATGAAAATCTGCAGAATGGATATAAACATAAAATGAAACCATAATCAAATGAACCATGAGTTACTAAAATACTAAAATAAGTAGCAGTAGATATGCAGGACTAAATAATACATCTAAATAATATGAGTAATGCTGGTATATTCCTCTTGACAGGACACAGACACACACAAATTAGTGACAATTATGACTTAATATAGGGGTTATTTTTTATTTTGTTTATTATAAAATACAAAAGTTTTCACATATTACATAAACATATGGACCAAAGATTCCTTAACAACCCAGAGTGTTCTTGTCCACAGCATACAACAGATATACATCTCCTGCTGTTTAAATGTGAAGTGTTTGCCCTTTAACCTCTTGCTTCTGACTTAAAGTATCATTAAATGAGCCGCGAAGACATCGCTAGAATCAATTTAGTTAAAATTTCCAAGAAGTTTCAGTAAAATGTAATCTTTAAATGTCACTGCCTGCCAGTTTTTACTTTGGTGTCCATGCATTATAATACAGTTAATTCAAGTGTTTATAACTACACAATGCCAGCAACACAATGTCAATGCACTAATGGTCCTCTTCTGAGCTTTAAGAGGTCGTCTGTAATTGCCATGGGGTCAGAACACCAGTCAACGTTCAAAGGCATGACTCTGAAAACACACGACCTAGACCCGCTTGGACGTGAAATGGCAAAAGCTGCCTTGGAGACACATACAGTACAACAGTTACAAGCCTTAAAACATTCAATGATAAGGTGCTTTTAATTTCAAACCGGTGCCTACGTGTGTGTGGTTTATGACAGTGTTTTTCGACACTCAAACAGAAGAGGATAAATCTGCTCCACGGCAGATGCCACAGTCTGAACATTTGGTCCTAGAGAGAGGGAAAATGGTCATTAACAATAAGATCCAACATTAGTTCAGCTTGTCTTTATGCTAAACACAAGAAAGCAGGTGGTCCTGCGGGCTGTCTTTAATATAATGTGGCTAAATAATCTAGGAATAATCCTTAAAATATGTGACTAATGCAATAATCTGTATGAGCTCTATCGAGGCCTGCACTGAAAAGGTGAGAATTCACTGAGAAGTCATTACATACCGAGGGCTGGCATTGTATTAAAAGGATCTTCAACTGTCTAGATTTTTTGCAGTACATTCCAGACAAAACCCTGATTACGGTAGATAAAATGATACTGAGTGAAAGGTGTGTGAGTGATTTACCTGTAACAGTGATACTGCCTGTGGAAAACACCTGCACTGTACTCCTGAGGTTTTTGATTCTGTATGTCGCAGCAGGATGGAGCTCGGGTTCATAGCTAAAAATACATACAGACACAAACATAGTGATGAGACCCCTGCAATCCAGCTGCAGGAGAACATGCGAGATTGCTCAATGCCGCCACATACACCAATTCACCACTAGAGAGTACTGTTCCCTTTTTTAGGCTCTTAAGGTTCCTTTGAAGCTGGTGTTAACATCCATCTCTCGCGATCTAATGATCGCAAGTGGTCAGAGGAGGCACATTAATGTTCACAGCTGGTATTAACATACATCTCATATGCGTCTCCTGTGACCACTTGTGACTGAATTTTATAGAGAGGAAGGTCTCCAATTTCATCACTACTTTCATCACTTTATTGTGCACTGACCATTTGTCAGTTCGGCCCAAAACAGATGGCAATACCAAATCAACAGGCATAAGCACAAAGTGTATGTCTAAGAAGCCAGTCTGTTGTCTCTACTACTGACCATCCACAACACAAGTGCACCTACTATTAAAAAAACATGGGTATTATGATCAATTGTATGTGTAGATGGAGAACACCCTGGGAGGTCTTACCTGGCAATGGGCCGATTATTTTTAGTGAACTCAATAAGACGGATTTGAAAAGGCAGGGAGCACACAGCCAGCACATTGACAACCTTAAACTCCGAGAACCTCACCTGCAGATGTGAAAATACATTTTTAATCATCATTCAGAAGAGCAGTTTACAAAATTGTCAAGTAGCTATTAATCCATTTAAACACCTTGAATCCAATCTTCTGCAGACAGCGGGCCAAACGGCGAGCACCCAGTTTGGCTTCCTCCTCACTAAACAAAAATAAACATACAAGAAATTTACCAACTCACCAAAACAAACAGTATCTTAGAAGACAACTGTTATTTTAGAAGTAGCACAAACAACTCTTCCAGCAGTTCTGAGAATTGAAAAGGAGGAAATTTTATTGGGACCTTGTTGCTCCAGTGCAAATAATTTTCCCTGATGACCATATAGAGGCAGTGATACGTGGTTTTCGCAGCTTCATCAGGACTTTCTGGAAAAACATCCACAGAACATAAGCAACAACAAGTGTTAATGATTGGCCATATCCTGATTAATACTGCTGATACTGACAATCTCAGGCAAAGGGTGAAAACAACGCTGATGCCACTTTCCATGAATTGTGTACATGCTAGTGTCCTATTACAACTTTAGAGGAACAAAATGTATGGGTTTTTTTTGTTATGCAAAACTACTAGTCTAGACATGTTAAAACTATTATGTAACAGAACAGACATGATAGTCTTCAAAGAAAAAAAATAACAACAAGTATGACTCTTCTTACGGCAAATTAAATTTTTACACAAATTGTTATTTTAACCATATTGTTCATCAAGCACAATTCATCTCTATTACCTATTGTAAGAACAATACTCAAACAAACATTTTGTATTTAATTAAAGGGAACACATCTCAAATGTTGGCAAGAAGGTAACTGACTATTTGATGGAAAAAAAATTGTTTCAGGCCCTGTTAAAGCGGTTACTAATGGTTTCACGCTAATGTATGTGATCTAAAACATCTGACTGTCTAGACTTACTCCCACTTCAGGCTTGTAGATGACATTAGTCCCCTCTAGGCCGATGGTACGCAGGTTTAGATGGCACCTGGTTCTGAAGACAGATACAACATTGGTAATGATGATATCAAGCGCCACATCGTTACTGGGTTCCATGGAGCCGCTGTAGATGTCTTAGGCTTGACAACCCCTTTACAGATGCATGTCACGTTACAAAACACAACCTGCAGAACACATAAACATATTGTTGTTTTACATTACATGTAGAATTTAGCTGAATCTAATTTATGAAGTTACATGTCTTAGATGGCGGTAACCAAATCTTGGTTTAAACCCCACAATAGGTGGTGATTCATTAACTAAGACCATTGTCCCCAAAACAAAGGCACTTAACCACAGCTTTGCCATGGGGAATGATAAAAAACATCTGTTAGTACATGCACTAAAGTGGAAAAAGGAACCATGCAAATGTAGCTGCCTTCTAAAACAATGCAAATCAGCCAATTAGTTTACATCTTCAACTTTCTTTTTAACGTAAAATTAAGGTGCCCACAAAGCACTGGCACGGAGATCACATGACAAAACAATACGCCATTCCATGCTCATAACTTTATCTCAGCACCATTTATTCATTCATTCAATAAACACATTTATACAAAGCAACGCATGCAATTCATCTGTAGGAGACAATAACATTAGACGTGCATGCTAACGTTAACTGTTTCAGCTCAAAGAGTAAATAACGGAGCAGCGCTGTTGGAAATAAAACATTGTAGATTAATATCCCCGCGAAAGTGATTATTAATAAGGTTTAACAACACAGAGAGTTTTAGTCAATTACTAAATAATAGCAAACACATTAAGCTAATAAAACTTTCACTTACTTGAGTGATATGGGGCGCTAAAATGCTGTGTCCAACTAAATTTTCAGCTATAATGTGGTAAAACGTTTTAAAAACAATTATATGAATGTTTAAAAATCTATATGAATAAAATGAATGGTTGGGAAAGCACAAAAAGTAAACAAAAGCGTCAACACACATACAACAGTCAACCGGCGATTGTTGTCAAGGATGCCTTAGTTCCTGCGCGAGATGAGAAACTGTCGATTTAACACGCTACAGCGCCTCCAAACGGATGGGAGGAGAACAGCGACATCATTTAAAAGTGTGGAGTAGTAGACCATATATTTCCTTCATAACTCACAGACTGTTTAAAAACGTAAACATTATTTTGTGCCAAGAGAGACTTGATCATGATATTGAATTTAATGCATGAATCCAAAGGGTTAAAATACCCCTCTCTTAAAGGGATTGTTCACCCAGTATGAAAATTCGGTAATATACTTAACTCCAAGTTGTTCCAAACCTGTATGAATTTCTTACTTCTGCTGAACTCAAACAAAGAATTTTGAATAATGTCGGTAACTAAACAGTTGATGGACCTCATTGACTTCCATAGTATATATATATTTTTTTTTACCATACTATGGAAGTCAATGAGTTCCATCACCATGTTTGGTTATCCATATTCTTTAAAATTATCTTCTTTTGTGTTCAGCAGAAGAAAGAAACTCATACAGGTTTGGAACAACCTGAGGGTGAGTAAACGATAACAGAATTTTCATTTTTGGGTGAACTATCCCTTTATTTGTGAGACATGTGACAAAATGTATCAAACTTTATCCACTGTTAGTTTTTTTTTTTATAGCAACATTTCCACCAGAACGTAATTCTTTCAAATTTAATACATTTGATAGATTCAAATGTAATACATTAGGAAATAGATTACAATAAACAAAATCAAATGTATCTTTAAAAAACTTTACGTATATGTCCTAAACTAAAACGATAACAAAATTGAATAACATTTTTAAATAAGCTTTTATGTTTTGTCAGTATGTTTTGTCCAGATATACTTTTGTTTTTAAATCAGGCAATATCAAAGTCATCCTTCATTCTAGGGGTCCTCTTTCCATTTAACCTACTGTTCAACACCACCACAACCTCAAAGAAACAGGTGACTTTTATAGTTTTAAAAACATTTTTTTTAAGTTTCTGTGCTTATTTTCATTGTCACAATCTTTATGTCAACTCCATCACGCTGTTTTTATAATTACTCTAAAAATGGCTGCTGCATAAAAATAGTTTGAAACTTTTTTGAATCTGACGTTGTTGAACCTATTAAGTGATAGACATTGAGAAACACATTAAAGAATTGAAAGAAGCAGGAGTTTGCACCCCACATGTGAATTCCTTTGAACATGTTGAACTAATTCATCCAAAATAATTGCTTGATACATAAACACTCTCTTACTGTCTTCTCCAAACTTAGTGACAATTGTACATTGGACATCTGTCCGTGAGCCCGAAAGAATCGTCCAGCATTGCGTTGTGTCCGACACCCTTTTTTCTGAAATATTATTCACAGCTTTCCACTGCTGTGTTTATTTTGTCCTGTCTCAGGTCCAGGTTTAAGGGGGTCAGCAGCTTTTGTCTGAAGTGGACACATCTGGCCAGAATGCACTTTTAGCGTTTTTTTTTTTTTTTTTGTGGTTTCTGGAAAGGTAACCGTAGAATTGAAGAAGCCACTCTGGCATGAGTAAAGGATATAACTAAGGGTTTTCAGCTGTCAGTGTTTTTAATGAATGAACTCATGACACCCATATTACACGCTGAACCAACCTCAGATAAAGTCTTGATTTATATGATAGCGTACGATGCTATCAGTAAGGGTCCCTGGAAGAAATGCGATTTTACTTTCATCTGTCCCTGTTTTTTCATTCCAACGTGTTTACAGAGCCATTCTGATTTTACTAATTTGGGCTCGCTTGAACTCTAAGACCCTTGACTCCAAGTCCAAACTGGATGTTTCCCAAGCAAAACAGCACAATAGCTTCAGAGTGATTCAGTGCTGTTGTTTGGTTCCTCCTTGGTTACCAGATAGGCTTTGTGAAATCTCAAGGGCCTCTCTGGCAGAAATATACTGAAGTAAATAAAATAAATTGTGTGTGGAAAGCCCTGTAGAGATGTCCAGAGCTGTTTACTATAAAGCCTGAGATTTAAAGCAGGTTACGGCAGTGTCAGACCACAAGCGATGTCCGCCGCGCCCCCAGCCTCACTGCAACTTCAGAGACTTAAGTGTGTTTATAGACTATAAAATAGACTTTAGCATCATTGAAATTCTCTTCCTGAGAGAAATAATGCACTGTTCATTAAGATAGAAGATACATAAACAGACAGAACAGGCAGAGTAAACACATTCTCCATCACTCCCTTGCTCTTCCGTGAGCCCGACCACCAAGATCCTCTCGGATCTTCTGTCCTCCTATCCGCTCATCTTTCGGATGGGGGGGAAAAAAAACGAAACAGCCGTGGATTTTACTCCAGTCGATTCCAGAACCATCATTCTTGTTTACCGCGCTGGAGGTCAGAAAAAGGAAGTGCTATCACTGTTATCTCCTCTGCCAAACAGCATAAACAAGGCTCACTGGCTTAATACCAGCATTATGCACCATTTGCATATTGTGCTATAAAGAGGACCTTCACGATCGCTCAGAACTCGGGTCGGAGGTTAAGAAAGGGTCGGATCCGTTGGACAGTGTTTCGGGTTAGATGAGGGGCATTGGACGGCGTTCGCTTGCAGGAGGATGTGAGTTCTGGAACCCTTTAGAACCCTTGTAAAAGTAAAATCAAACGCATCTGGGCGACTCTTTGTCTAGTTTGAAGACAGAGACGCTGAAACGCCATGTCATATTAAACATTGTTTGTGCGGTTGGATGTGCTGCTGAGGTAATGAGGGTGATTTGTAAACAAGGAGGGGTGGAGCATGACCTCCACTCTGTGTTTACGTTGGGCAGAAATCACAGGAACCAAACACTGGGATTGTTGAGCTACAGTAATGCATTCTGGGTAATGATACGCGTTGGGGAGCAGCCATCTCAGATATTCTCTTCTTTACAGATGAAAATGCTTTTGGCCTTGTTTTTACAGCTTTATCTCAAGGGCTTTCAGGTAAATAAATGAAGTAATGTGCATAAAACCACTTACAGTAATCAGGTCTTCCTTAGGCCACCATAACAGGAATAGGCGTAGAGCAATTTCACAAATTTAGATCAAGTGGGTGAAGGTCACCCAGTAACGTGAAGTTAACATGAGGCTAATCGGATACTTATTGTGTACTGACTGTACTTTTGGGAAGAATTTTATTTCGTTTTTATTTTATTTATGTTTTGGTTCTTATTTTATTCATTTCATTTCATTTTCTTTTATTTTTTTATTTCTTTTTTTTATTTTTATTATTATTATAAAAAAAAAATTATTCTAGGCCATACTTTACCCCAAACTGAATTAGAAAACCTTTTAAATATATTTTTTAAAGCAAATGTAAAATCATTATTTTTTGACAGGCAAACAACTAAAAGGAAATTTGTGATAAACCTTAGCATTACAACTAATTTTTCTTTTCGTTTTTTAAATTTCATTTGTAAAAAAAAAAAAAAAACTGCTATAATTTTCTACTACATTTTACACGTTGATTTTGTGCAAATACTATAAGTCAGCCAAAATGTGATGTTTCCTGATAGCTTTTAAATAAAGAAGGAATTTATGGAAAAACTTCCCATGCAGCTTGTGAACAATTGTGCCGTAAAATCATGGAGAGCGAGACTTCTCAGATCTCTGCATCTTTATCACATCTGGCAATGCAGAAAAGAGAACCATCTGAGCAGGAAGACAGTGCAGGACAAAGTGAGATAAAAAAAAAGAAAGAGAAAGACAGACACACACACACTCACACACACACCTGCTGTATGCACTGGTTTATTTTCTACAAGTGATTTAAAGTCAGTAGATTTATGCACACTAGAGTGTCTGGTGTTTCAGCACTAAGCCATAAAAAGAGTGTGTGTGTGTGTGTGTGTGTGTGTGTGTGTGTATGTGTGTGTGTGTGATCAGACTCTGTCTCAGCCGTAAAAACACAGTTCTTCTGGGAACTTTCATATGTTTACATCATCCATTCATACCAGCTAAATCACACACAAGTTCACAAGTCAGACGATAAATGCTGTGTTTGCTTCAATTCAGTCATTTGCGGGATTTTTTTAAATATATATAAAATAAATGCATAAAATGAATTTGCTTTTTTTTTTTTTTTTTTTTTAATTGGCAAAATAATGATTTGGTTTTCAAACAGGTTTCTGCCATTGGTTGACCAAACAGATGGGACCGCCCCAAACTCACGCCATTGGTTGAGCCAATGTTGCTGTTGTTGGTCTGGTTGGGATGTTCAAACAAACAGAGCAATGTTTTTATAGCACCACAATGTTTACACTTTTCAGGATATCGCCCTATAAATTGCTTACTTATAGTTGTCTAGCCATATTAAGTGCACAGAAGAAAGTGTTTTAACACTGATAATTATGAAATATTTATTCCAAACACAGAGCCACTGAACATGCACGTTTTTAATGACGCCTCACCTGCCACTGCAAATATTTGCCCCTGCCACCGCTTCTCTGCATTTCTTCTAAATTCCCATTAGCAGGAAGTTCATGCCTGGCACAGGTGGGGATGGAGGGGAAGAGGTCAGCTGGTTTCCATGGAGATGAAGTGCTTGGGTGTGGTGCTGTGGATGTGTTTGGACTGAGCAAGAAAGGCAGAGAAGATGTGTTTATAAAGACTAGCCTCTCTCATCACAAACACCTCTCTCTTCTTCTCTCTGCCTCTCTATCTTTCTCTCATCCTCTCCTTGAGATAAATAAACTGATAAAAAAGTGAGGGGGAAAGGCCATGACGTCAGTCTGGCCCCTAAAACTGTGAGTGATGTCACAGCTCTCCCTGACCTCTGCTGTCACTCAGGCTGGAGTGTTTTATGTGAGGGCTTCTCGTCTGAGTTCAACTGCTCAAAAAATAACAAAGCTGGATGAACTAAATGTACTACATCTTGCGCAGTGGAACTAAACATGAGTTTGTGCCACGTATACACACTGCAAAGGTTTGTGAGCGACTATACAGCGTTAGTTAAGGTTCTGTGTGTGTGGTTTTCCCCAAACTCGTGACAGTTTGCATAGTATAATAATAATGCATAATAATATTTAGATACAAAACAACTTTGCATACATAGCCTATAATGGCATAAATAACAATAACATTTGTTATTATTGGCAACATATTCATAATGGCTTATGTTTTTTAATGATCATGTAGATATTATTGTGTCAAAAAGCTGCAATTAATTAAAAATTGGTTCTACATATTGGTTATCAAACACTTAAACGTAAAGTAATTTGTATCAGTCATAAAAGGGCAATATCTGTCAATCTGTAGTTAGACGTTAATCTCTAGTTAGACGTTAATCATGTGTAATCAGGTTTTGATAATGTACAGTACACAACAACCTATGTTATTTTTTTTTGTTAAACGAAACTAATACTTTATTCTGCAAGGACGCATTAAATTGATCAAAAGTGACAGTAAAAAGTGACCTTTACTTTAAGATTTTTATTTCAAATAAATTATTTTCTATTCATCAGAGAATCCTGAAAATAAATGTATCACATACATGTTTCCATGAAAATATTAAGCAGCACAACTGCTTTAACATTGATATTAATAAATGTTTCTTGCACAACAAATCAGCATATTAGAATGATTTCTGAAGCATCATGTGACACTGAAGACTGGAGTAATGATGCTGAAAATATATATATATACAGCTTTCCATCACATGAACAAATTACATTTTAAAATATGTTATAAAATGCACATATCAATAATATATAATATTTAAAATTGTAATAATATTTCTCAAAATTACTGCTGTATTTGCAGCCTTGGTGAGCATAAGAGACCTTTTTTTTATATATATTAAAAAATCTTACCAACCCCAAACTTTTGAACGGTAGTGTATTTCCATAACTTTGATTGGACAGTATAGCCTACAGCACATGTGGAAATGTGAAAAGGTCTGTGAGACAGTTTATGATTCTAAGACAGTTTATGATTGCTTGTTTTTTGCTAAGTAACTCGCTGTAACATTCTAGCACATCCTTGTTTTACACTGTTAACCCTGTTTGGAACCCAGGGTTAAAAGTGGTGTTTACCCTGTACTAACCCTGGTCTTTATTTAAATGTTCACCCTGGGTTAAATGTAGTGTGAAAAATGTTTGTGTGTACAGATTGCGATTAAGCTCTCTGAAGAAGAGTGATGACTGTATTTAGCAGCAGTGTGTACGTGCCCAGTATGCAACCTCTGTTTGAGTCACTATATTTAAGATAGATAGGTTAGATGGTTTGTATGTCATGACTCATGACATAATACAAAGTTGCTAGTAAGTGACCCTCATCACGCATATGAAGTGTAAGTGTAATCCCTCTCTGGCAGGGATTGTACAAGATGTTGTATTCTTTGTACTGGAAGTACCAAAATATCAGAGGTCTGATTACCCCCAGTGAGTGACTGAGGAGGTAAGACAGTACAGATAAGAAGGTGAATGACTGTTTGACCTCAGACACATACGTCACTGTCTGCTGTGGTAAAGTGCACATGTAAGGAGAGGTGTTGTGTTTTAAGGGGGTTGTCTATTGGAGTTTTTTTCTTTTATCCATACAATTAGAATTCAATTTATAATGAATGCTGGTGATACTTGGTTAATGTCTGAAAGATGATTTTTGGTCTCTGTTCCAGTTTATGACCTTTATACTCTCTCTGTGTGTTTGTTTATGTGTTTTGTATTTGTGTGTGTGTGTGTGTGTGTGCATATTTTAATGTTGGTCTGTGGGAGTCAGCCAAAGGCTGGACTGTTTTAGGAAAAGGATTCTTAGAAAAGAATTCTTCATCATTGTCATGGCAGCCCTCATTAGAAACCATACCGATCCTGAGCATAACGAATGTAACGGTCAGATGACACAACAATTCACCTCTTAGATCTGAGGATGTTATTAAAACTCAAAACCATAACCAATAAAAATCTGTCAAATATGTGACTGACCCCAGCAGAGATTAATCATCAGACTCATTCACATGAGAGTTATATTTCTCCTCTTGAGTTTCATATCCTGTTACAATGCGTGGGTGACTAGATGAGTTCAGCAACCCTCAGCTCTCTCTCTGTCTCTCTCTCTGTGTATTTGCAAGCATTTGCTAGGTGTCACAACATAGTATTACATCACTGTATGTATGTTTATATATATATATATATATATATATATATATATATATACAGTATATATAAACACACATACATATATATGACGACTCTCTGAGTGTTTGGCATTGTAATGGTTTGACAATGTTGAGGTTTGGTCTTGGTGGAATTGATCTCCTGCTGCTGTTATTGCTGCTGCTGTAGAGTAAGTACGGGACTTGCTACTGCCATTACATACACGACACGCTGCTGTGTGCAAGTAAGACATGCTGCTGCTGATCAATATAGCGTATGAATTACCCGTAGCAGATCTATACAGGTGGAGCTGGGGAAGCTGGAGGGTTTCTGAAAGCGCGCTGCACTGCTAAATACTGACCATATATTTGATGGTTGAGCAGCGAGCTCATTGGCTACTGATGCAGCAGGAACCAATCAGCTGTGCCCTATAGATAATGATGTGATTACAAGCAGGTTGAGTTAATGACATATTAGCCTGCGCCATCTAGAGTTTCACGACAGAACTTATTTTTTCTTTTTCTGATGAGCCATCATTATGACGAGTCACAGACTCACAGGTGAAGCGAATATCGTTGATTGTCTCCTAACAAGGCCACATAGACTAAACAAACAATCAGTAATAATAATCAACGTGTTGGATGCAGGAGAAAAGGGCAGGAATAAAGATCTGAGCGACTTTGACAAGGGTCAAATTGTTATGGCAAGGTGTGTGTGTGTTTACTATTGTGATGTATATCTGAGTGAAACAAGGAAAAATGTTGTGTGGGACTTGATTTTGTCCATTGGAAATTGATTGGATGGTTGTGGTTTGCTGATGTCATGTGAGTGACAGGTTGTCCAGCCCTCACACAAGTAAACACGTCATCAGAGAAAAGAAGTGATGATGCAAGAGGGAGGGGAAGTTATTTTGATTAAAGGGGCCATATAATGGTACATGCACTTTTACAAGTTGATTGTACTGAAATGTGTGTTGGCAGTGCCTGTACACAACCATCATAAAATGATAAAAATCCATCCAGTGTTTTTGTTTTAATCTCCTTATATTTTCCCCTGCCTCAAATCAAGCCGTTCGACCGTGTGACGTCACACGCTCGGAAGCCCCTCCCACGATTGTTGATTGACAGGAGCGTTTCAACACAGACCCGCCCTCGCTCGTGAGAGCTGTCAATCATAGTCTGCCCAGACCGGCGCGGTCATTGTTGATATGCTGGAGCACTGTCTATGAGCAGAATGGCGTCTAAGCGATTGTGGTGTTCTGTTCTTGGGTGTAATAACGAACACAGCAGTCATTTTAATGTTCTTAAATCCGAACCGCTTAAGACGCAGTGGCTGAGTTTGTTTTCGAAGGGAATATTCCCCACGAGCAACGTCAATGCTCTCATGTTTGCGCGAATCATTTCACACACCATGCTTTATAAACGAGGATCAGTATAAAGCTGGATTTGCTAAGAAGCTGCTCATGAAAAAAGGATCGGTACCAGCTATTCGTGTTCCTGCTGAATCTCCAGAAGAACGGAAGTGAGTGTAATGTTTTATTAAACTTTATATTAATATATTAATCTTTGCAAATCGCTAGCTGCACGCTTCACAATGAATGCGTCTAAGGTTTACACTTAGGGTACATTACGGCATGTTTTCTATGTATGACGTTCTCAATATAATTCATAATCCCACGTTTATACTGAACAACGCGTTATGGTTATTGTGTTATTGTGTTACAAATGGTGTACGCACAGAACAGAGAGGCGGGGGTGAGCAAAGCTCATTATCATTTAAAGGCATATGCACTGAAACGGCGTGCTGAAAACAGAGCTGTTTTTGACCAGGTAAAATAAGTGTTTTCTTACAATACTAATGAGAATTTTTAATTAAAGTATATTACAAACTTTTAATTTAAACCCTAAAGAATCATATTAGCGTGTACAAAAATGGCATTATATGACCCCTTTAAAGATTACAAGGCACATGAATTTAAAAAATGATGGGTGTTGATAAATCATTTATAATAAATATTGCAATTTTCAAAAGAAATAAGAATTGTCTATTTTGAAGCAATGTACAAACTTTGAGCGGTGTACCACACTTTAAGCAATGTACAAATGCAAATGTTTGCATTACATGGGCTGTTTTATCTGTGTGCTGGATTAATGCACCTGTGTAAATGTCATTAGGAGAGGGGGAAACAGCACTCTCTTTTTACAGGCTTTGATACAATGCCATTTTCTCTCTCTTCTCTGTTACAAGAGAGCTTCCCTAGAAGAGGATTTGTTTTAGGCGACTAAAATAGGCTAAACAAATGATTCATGTTCTCTGCTTCCCTTAGAAACTCTTTCTCAATGAGAACAAGATGTTTAGAAAGCAATGAATGGGAAAAGATGATTGTAAAAGTTGGATTTTCCAATTTAGTCTCAATCAAAGCCAGATCTGTAGTCATAATAACTTTCTTGCTTGCTTTTTTGCTTGCTTAAGCATTCATCCTGTCCACCATCTTCTCGTTTTATTTTACCTTCTCTCTCATATTTAAGAAGCCTTACTTCTTTTAAATGAGGAGAACAGCACTTTCATAGCCAATGTCTCTGATAACTGATCCATCATGCTGAATGTGTATGTGTGTAGTGTGTGGGTTAAAAGTTATCTGCCCAGCTGTGTATGGATGAGAGACTGCACAGATGCATTATCCCAGTCTCAGACACCTGTGTGTGTAGACGAGATAGATGAATGAGAGACTGAATAAGGAAAAAGACACAAGGGAAGCGCATATATAAGTTTATTATCTTTAATCATGTGAAAAATAGATAAGAGCTATCAAACTGTCTGTAAAATGATAGATTGAAAGCTTTCTTACACAAATACACGTGCATGCAGACACACCACATCCACTCCAACTGTAAAACACTCCTTATTTCCTTTCAAACACTTCTCTTTTGTGTCAAACAGGTCTTGTGTGCCAAACCCAAATACAAATCTATGAAGCATTTCAATTAGATTAAAATAGATAATATTTCATTATTTCAAGGTAAACATGCGCAACAAAAAGGAACAAGGCAAAAGATGCAGAGAAGGATAGAAATAGACACACGCTTTGAGAGATAGTTTGACCTTTGACCCAAGGAGGTTTCCTAAGAAGTGTAGCTCAAACACTCAACTTGTTTTCTTTCCGCCACAGACTCTTGGCCTGAACTCTGTCCACCATCTTGACGGGAAGACGATGCATTTTGGAGACATCAAGCATTTTTGTGCTTGTTTGGAAAAACTCTGACCGGCTGCACTGTGAGTGAATGTGTGGATGAATCAGATAAACTAAGTTTGAAATCTGGCCATGATGCAGATTTACTGCGCAAGTTATTCACTGACAGTTATCAAAATATTTGGCAGGAGTGCCTCGCGGATACTGAAGTTATGCTGAAGAGAAACTAGAGTGATGTTTAAGGGGAAAAATTCACATGTTGGCAAGATATTTGAATGATTTTTTTGGTGGATTCATTTCAAGGAGCAAAGCTTATGTTTGGAGCAGGTTGTTACTCTCGAATCTCCTTTGAGCTTGAGTTCAATTCAGTCAAGTTTAACATCACGTCATCGGTTGTTTTGTTACCAATCAGAATTGAAGTCATTGACTGGTGTGATAGACAAACATGTACTCATGTTTGAATCGAAGTTTTTTTTTTAGCTCAGCAGCAGATTTTTTGTGAATAACGATGACAATTTTTTCCTTTTGCTCACACAAATGTATCTTTGATTTTGAAGAGTTTTAGTGCACACATTATGGTACTTTTATAGTGCTTTTTCCCATGGAAAAAAGCAGCCTGGATAGTCTACAAAATATCTTGTTTTGCGAAAGGTGGGTTTGGAATGACAATTTCCTTTTTTATGTGTAAACTGTTCCTTTAAAACCTCTTAACCAGCGCCCCATTTTTTGAGAATTTTCTGAAAATGACATACCCAAATACAAATGTCTGTAGCTCTTAAACCCTATGGTCCACATTCATAACTCTGATCTTTTTTTAAACTAGACACTTGAAACTTTGTTACCCAAGAGTCATTATTACTCAAAGTAGCATAGGAACAGAGTAAAACAAGGTAAAATTTACATGAATGTGACTCACGATTTCTTTTAATTAACTTCACTTAGGGAAAAAATGATCAGACTTTTATGTTAAGGGCCTGAAAACACCATAAAGATAAAATTGAATGTCTGACCATGTTTAGATTCAAATTTGAGGATGATACTCCCAAAAATGTAGTTTCTGTAAGCTTTTATTCAAGAAAAGTATAGGCGTCCTTTCCAAAATGCAATTTGGAGACTCCAAATGGACACCTGGCACCCAAACACTTTACATAGGGAGTAAACACTATAGGTCTGCAACAACAATTCAGAACTGTTATGCCCTTCAAACCACACAAGAAAAAAACGATTTCAGCACAACATTTGAACATTTTACCAAAATTATCTTTATTTTGAACAATTCTAATAGCAAAAACAGTGATTTCTCACTACATGTATAGACATTGCAGAAGTGTTCATTTTCCAACTAATGTATAAAATATATAAAAAGAAAAACATAAATGTTTTAGAACATTTGTAATTACAAACGTGGTTTTTACCCAAATAAATTGCAATAAACTGATACTTATAATGAATATCCTATTACTTCCTGTTGCTCTTCGTCATTTTCTGCAAAAAAACCTTCAAATCTCTTCTGTAGTCGACGATCCATGATACAGATGCTCAGATATAAGCTTTAGAGTAAATCCGTGCATTTATGCAAGCTCCATGTGTCAAAACATCGCGTTTATGTGTCTGTTTACATTCTGGTCGGCTAACTATGTGTGCGTGCTGCGCGCGTGGCGAAAGCGCACATGTGAATGAAAACTTTGCGCAGTTGAATTTGACGAATGTGCTTGCATGAACTGTCTATCACTGCAATCGATTTTAGTTGGCTAATACTCCCATCAATCAAAACGTAGCTCAAAGGACATTGGATAGCATTATCCAGGCTTTTATCCAGTCGAAAGCCCAGCTGCGCGATGGACAGCGCGCTCAGCCTGTCAGGGACTCTCTTACTGTTTTGGTCTGTAACAGAGCCTGTGATTGAACAAGAGAGAAATAGGATGTATCATTCGATCCGGAAGAGTCTAAACTGCGGGGGTGAGATGGCTTTTGAGTGTTGGAATATGGATTAGAATCGATATTTCTTTGAAAATGAACATGATGCGAACTCTATCTCGAAAACGCTCATGAAAACAAAGGAGGATATTTCATTTTTTTTCCCTATTTTTCGTTGTTTTGGATTAAAAAGTGGGATGCATTTTGAAGAGTGGACCCTTACATTGAAATGTATGCTGTTGTTTCTTGGATTCTTCCGAACTGATCTGAACCATACGAGATGAAAGATGAGTATAGCGGTTCATTTTGCTCATTTTCAAATGAGCAGTCCTTTTGCATTTTATTTAACCCTTTCCTCTCTGGTGTATTGATTGCAAAAACAAGTCTAGAACATGGTTCTTGAGTGTTTTAGCTTTCAAATGATGCATAGTTTATGATAGTCAGATGAATATTTGTTATAAAACAAAGCTTAAAAAAGGTAATAAAAGTATAGCCACGCCCTCGACGGCCCGCTCGCGGGCCGATGCGGGTTAAGAAGTTAAGAGACAACAGCAACTATCTAGGTGTGTGAATGTGTATGTCATTAGCATGAGTGTTACTCCACACTGTATGAGTTCAACTTCGTTCATCAGCTAAATTCTGTCATGTTTACAGAGTGAGAGAAGGATGAAAGGACCATGGGGAGGAATCGGAAAATGTATAAGGTGTTTATATGTATCCGAGTGTCTGTCTGACTATGTTGAGTGCATGTGTATGTGAGGGAGTGAGAGAGAGACTCATTATACATGAATCACTCAGTCTTGAATATCCCAAAGTGTTGGCGTTAAATAAAACGTCTCAATCATCAGTCATCGCTCACCTCATCGCTGTACAACAGAGCTCAAATACCTAATGAACGTATAGCTTCAGTTCCATAGAGAGAGTGTTAGAGCGTTTGTGAACATGGGAAGTGTAACACCTGCAGCTGGTCTCTTGAGAGACACACACTTAACGCTGTGCTAGACGGACAATAAACAAAGATAAAAATGTAAATGGCGCCAACTAAACAAAATAGTAACAAATATGTTTGAAGGAAGAAAAGATTTAGCAGTTTAGCTTTTTAGGGTCACTGGTAATGACATTGCATTCCGTGGTAAGAACAGATGGAGATAATGAAAAACTGGAGAGGACGAAAGGGGCGGCGATTGTGTTTTAATGGCGCTCAATCCTCAGTTACTCCACACCTAAATGATGTATGGCTTTACTTAGCTATACTTAAGCGACAAAGTTACCTAAATCTGACAAAACCACCTTTATGTAAAACAATGGTTTATGGTTCACCAATGTAAATGACTGTTTTTACTGTATTAAACATCTTAATGACCTTAGACTTTTGAATAGTATTGCATGTCTTAAGTGTGTGTGTGGTATTCCCTAAGTTATGGGGACCAAATGTCCCCACAAGGATAGTAATACCAGTAAATTTTGACTTTATTTGGGGAATTTATTTTGGTCCCCATGAGGAAAACAGCTTATAAATCATAATAAATGGTGTTTTGAAAATCTAAAAAGAATATACAGTTTGTACAGTATAAAAATCATTATGTCTATGGAATGTCCCCATAAATCATTGTGAAATCAGTGTGTGTGTAATGAAGTGCATTATTGATTGATAGACTTTGCTGCTTACTGCAACATCTCCTTGAACCATTGCCCACTTTGATGTACACGTTTAGGGTTCACACACACACACACACACACACACACACACACACACACACACACACACACACACACACACACACACGCCCCCCAGAGACCACTTCTCTCTCCTCGTGTTCCTTCCTGTAGTAACATCCTTTTGGAAGACATTAGAGCGCATTAGACCAACCCCATCTGACAGAGTGATGAAGGATTTTGAAGTGGCAGTTTTGGGGGTTCAGTCTCTGCTCTGACCCTCAATCCATTCCCAAAGAGATTTACAAATATTGCAGTCCATTGGAAAGATCAATGTATGACACATATTCAGATCTTACCACTTTAAATTGAGTTTTAAAGGAATAGCTCACCCAAAAAAATATATTTTGTCATCATTTACGCATCCTCATGTCATTCCAAACCCGCATGGCTTGCTTTCTCCTTGAGAAAACAAAAGTTCTGCGGTTTTCCATGTAGTTACTATGAATGGACTAGAGATTTGAAGCTTAAAAATGACACGAAAGCAGTATGAAAGTATTGTGAAAGTGATCTATGTGATTTTTGTGATTTTTAAAGGCTGCATTTCCCAAAAGCATGGTAAGCCTAAATCATAGACCTACAATCTAATTAGGATTACGATGCGTTTGGGAAACAATTCATTCACTTCCCTCATGAACTCTCATAAACATACCAAGGAGACATAAAATTATGTGCTGAATTTTTAGAGTAATTGTGAAGAGCAAAAAGGGAATCTTGGTTATTTTAAAACACCAGCACATGATGGTTTTCTTGAGAATCCCCAAAATTAAAGGTTTGTATTGTTACATTGTGCTTTAAGACGTTTTAATTCAAACCTAGCGTGGAGGGGAGCAGTTTAAAGGAGGGACTCCATTTATTAACTGATGGGCCATGTGGATGGAAATCTATAGAAAATAAAAAGAAACTGTTTTTGTGTGTGAGAATAGGGAGGCATTCATGTGCAGTATCATAACGTAGGAGTTCGAGACATATTGCATTTGAGGCAGTCATCATGTCCTCTCTATCACTGCTGCGATAGGGCTTCTCCCCGGCTTGGCGGAAACCCGGAGGACTCCAGTCTGCCTTTCTGCCTGGTTATCAGCTCCACGCCGTGAGCTCAGCGCCGCAGAAGCCCAAGAGAGCTCCATCTGAACCATACTGATATCTGGCTTCCTGCAGTGGGTCAGAACCAACCTCAGAACTGATCATTACCATTAAGATATTTGGCAGGCCAAGCTTTCAGGCTAATTTTTGGTGATAAGACAGTGTGAGGAGTGAACGTGGGAGCATATGCACACATGTATAAGCGCAGAACCCATCACATTAAACGGTAGACATCAAGATAGGGCTTTAGCATTTCTATCGGGAAACGGACCCTTGACCTCTGATGAGGAGAAAAAAATGCTTCATCCATCCAAATCTTTCACACTAGCATCTCCCTCCTCATATATTTTATTGCTTGATATTAATTCCTGTTTGCAGACATAAACAAGTGGTGTCAGGCTTGTCAAACAGACTGATGGAAGTATGATGCTGGAGTATGAGTGTGTGTTACAGTGTTTGAGCTATGAGTCACAGATGCAGCATTACGAAACAAGCAGCACAGAGCCAGCTCTCTTCCTCTCATTATCCCGCTAATGGGCCGACTGGCAAAAACACAGCCACTAATGTCGGGAAAAATCAGAAGTACAGTATGTGTGAGTGGAAAACAGAAGTTTGTGAGTGTTAGTGCTGTATGTGTGTCAAACATAGCCTGTTTTTAGACTTATTTCGACCTGTGTACTGTCTAAGAACAAACAAACATATAAGGAATATTTCTTTTTGAGACACTGTATGCATTGGGTTTAAGTTCCAGGTAGATCTTAGGTATGAAAATAAATCATGAGGGTGTTACTATGTGGTTGCTAATGTATTCTGAACAAATTTAGGGCATTACAAGGGCATTACTGTGCTTTGGGTGGTTGCTAACAGTTAGGCTACATTTCATTTCACTGACTAGGCTATATATCTGAACCAAAAGGTTCTTCCACAGCCTAATAGGGAAGGCGTGAAGAGATTTGAAGACAGTGACACAGACAGGATCTTTTGAACACATGAGGCTTGATACTGGAGTTTTGCTGGGAAGTTTGGGGGTTGTTAGCCTCACTGGTTTGTACTCTCATCCTGATGATAACACACTCTCTGTGGACACAGAAACCTTTAGCTTTATAAATCGTGCTGGCTCTGCTCATTTGAAAATATGTCCCATGTGACTCCCTCCCACAGTACTCTCATCCAAAGATTGTGTCCTTCCATTTCTGTCTCTCTCTCTTTCTGTTCGTCCCGCTCCGTCTCTATCATAATTACACATGTTCACATAGTATGAAGTTTCATGCACCTGGTGAGTTTGAGCATGTGTGTCCGCATAGACTTTAAGCGATGAGAAGAGGAGCAGTAGGTTGAGTGTGATGAAGCTCATATAGAGGAGAGAGTCGTTTATCTCTGGCCGTGTGAGAGAGATATAACGTAAATAACCTCAGCCTCACACGATCGATTTATCAGACCCTCGGCTCAATCTCACAAACCGTCCCATAAACACAGCTTTGGGGTGACCCCACATCTGTCCGGCCTGGCCGTCCCCACATGCACAACTTCAAGATGAACCTATAGAGTGGGAGCGTTAGAGAGCCTGCCTTCCTTTTATATAAACATATCTTTAAAAGAACTGCCTGGTGAGAATTATTACATTTTGAACTGTTTTCCTACCTCCTGATTGGATGAACCGCCATGGTCACAGACAATATGCCTTGTAAAAATTCCATTCACATAATTTAAATTATCATGTGTGTGTGTGTGCGTATATATACTGTATATATATATACTGTATATATATATAATTAAATTGTTACATAATATTATTAATACTATTTTAATATATGCAAATTTTAATATATGTACATTTTAAAATATAATTAAATTATGTTACATAATATTATTAAAAATATTTTAATATAATTAAAAATATATTAACATTTGAATATTGGAATGTGTCTATACATCTAAAAGAATGTGTTTGTCTCACACACACACACACACACACACACACACACACACACACACACACACAAAAACTATATATATATATTTATACATACATATATGTGTGTGTGTATTTCCTTTCCGTCTTGCACTTTGTCATCTAAAATTGGAATGTGTTTGTCTTATTATTTTTAATGTTTGTGTCAGCGTCTGCTTGGAAAAATTCACTGTTTTGACATTTTAGAAAAAGGAGTATACACCCCAAAGATGAATTAATGTGTCCATCTTCAGGCGAATTGTATTAAGTTACCATATTTATCATTTTATATTTATCATATATTTGTTAGATTGTTTTTAGTTGTATTCTATCACCGTTTGACTTTAGAAAAGCTTAGCAGCTTTCAGCAACACCTGCCATTGACACCCAGCAAGACTGTAGAATCTTCTATGTAAAGAATCTCCCTCGCAAAGTATTCTTCTCTTAAACATATGCACGTCCAGGGTTGTGTGTCCTCCCTAAAACTTTGCGACAAGGCAAAACACTTGCATTCCGACTATGGACATTGACCTTGGCAGTTAGCAGCTCTAATTCAGGGGAGTAACACCGCCACTCCCAGCTTCTCTACCCCAAAACACACACAAACACAAACACAAGCCACACACACATCCACAAATACAACACAGCTGCAAGACATCTTGATAATATCTGACAGCCGATCCATTCCAGGTCAGTGTTCATCCCAGACTGCACTCCATGCCCTCATCTCTTTCCTCGCTTGCGTCCATGTCCCTTGTGACACAGTAACCATCCTACAGGTCAGATGCACAGACATTACTGTATGATTATCTAAACAAAACAGCTACATCTTCGCGAACCCACAGATTTGTCTGGTACATTCCAAAGTATTGTATGTGTCAGGCTTCCTCTTTTAAAAACAAAGTCCTTAAGCAACATTTAAAACCACACGATCCATCTATATTAAAGAGTTTGTCAGTTATAAAGTCTTTCATGAGGTGTTATGTTTTTATTAAGTGACTCCACAATGTTTGACCCAAGTGCTGCCTAACTGGATCATTTGTATTCAAGCCGGTATATCAACGTTTTTGTCTTGTTTTGTTATTCTAATTCATCTCTTTATTTTATTTTTTTACCAAGGTTGTCACTTAAATTTTGTTCCCTTCCTTGAGTTTAGTTCTGGCCTGGAAACACCATTTGTTAGACGCCACGTTGTAGCGAGCGTGTCGTTGAAGTACATGCAAGATTAAGTGTGTGTGCAGTTGCTGTTATCTGTCATCTTGCGAGTTGGGTGACCGCCTCTTCTGTTTATGTGTGTGTGTGTGTGTGTGTGTATCTCAGAGTAAGAGTCAGTGTGTGTGTGCTTGAGCTCTAAGTCGGATGCGGACATGTGAGTGTCCAGTTTCCAGTAACCTTTGACCCTATAGAGCTAATTAGTGATATCCCCACTAACACCACTGAGAACATCACATTCTGTGGCATTTGTTCATTCATTTTTCATTTACAAAGACTGCTGTTCACCTGCTGCTGTCTGTCACCGTTACACCAGAGGAACAGAAAGACAGAGAGATCTTGGATGCAGTCAGTGATTACAAAATCATTTTAAAATTGATATAATATAGTCGTTATTACCATATATTATGTCATTCATAAAATGCAAATATTTTGTTATATTTTTATTAATTATTTGTAATTATTTTTATCAAACATAAATTAAAGATTTTTATAGATGACTGTATAAAAATCAAGAAATAGTTATGGCCACATACACTGTTTATTCTTGCTGCTGTTGTTATTATAATTCCTAGTAATAATTGCTGAATTTGATAGATCATCTGTTTTGTATGCATATAATATATTAAAATGATAAATAAATATGTCAATATTATTTCTCCAGGTCATGTCTGCGTTCCTTTTTTATATTATTGAATGCAACAGGAACTGTTCTATTAGCCTGTCTTTTTATCTTTCTGGGTTTTAGTGTCGGTGAAGATGAGAGAGCTCAGTCTAAGAAAACAGTAGCTATTTTAAGCTCTTCACGTAATGCTGCATTAGGACAGGACGATTAATCTTATATCCCACTTTTATTTTCTTTTGACCAGCCCACCCACCAGGGAGGGAAAGAGAGAGTCACAAAGACTGTACGTGACCCTATTAAAATACTTTTTATATACCTGCACTGAGCATTCATCTGTAAAGGTTCTTTCAATTACTTCTGCTTAAGATTATTGAAAACAACTCTCATTTGGTTTATCACACCTGTAATCTCTGTAAAATCTGATGTGCTCTTGGAAGAAACAAGATCTGTCCATTCATCTGTCAGGTTAATAAGAACTATGGCAAGGTTAAAATACCTTTGGTAATTTGCTGTGGCAGAGGGAGAGAAGAGATGCTGTTTCTAAGACACCGGAACTGTGTAGTGTCAGAGGGCAGAACTCTGGAGATTCTCTCTCTCCTTCTTGGGTAATCTCTCAACTTGCAATTAGCATGTGAACTTTATTGTACTTTTTGCAATTTTATGCATTCATTTAATCTGTGCATCACTAACTAAGGACATCTAAGGATGATGGGGACTAACTAGCATGCTGAGGAGAGAGCAGATACCCCCGCGTGTGTCCTAGCAATCATCACCTGTTTTAAAACCACTCTTGAGTCGCCTTCAACCTCGCCACTTAGAGCTCGCCTAGATCGGGATGTTTAGGCTTGAATTAGTAGGTTGTATTAGAGACTGGTGTGGGGTACCATTAAAAAAGCAAAACATGGGGTTTGGGGACGCGGAGTATCCATTTCACGTGCCCCTCCGGAGGCGCCAGTGGGCCATTTGAGACGCTTCTCGTGGGATCCTATTAGAGGGCATCGGTGCTGAAAGCTGCACGGACTCTCCCATGAGCAATGCGCGATTGCGCGTGCGGTCATCACTGTACCATTTTATGAATCCCACTGTTCCAGTGCGCGCAATTGTTATTTCCGGTCAGAGACCCACCATTAAAATCCTCAGGCAAATGCCACCTGACAACTACAAAAAAAAAAAAAAAAAAAAAAAAATCAGAGAGCAAGTGCGGCGCCCCTGGCTGATGCTTAACGTGAAACAGACATTTAGCTTTCCTTCAGCAGTTTCCAAACTGTACAATAGCTATCAGGACAGGAACACAAAAGACTTTGGTTTTAAAAATGTAGAATTATATTTTAAATGTTACGTTTTAATAATAATAATAATTATTATTATTATTATAACAATAATAATACATTATTATTAATAATGTAAAAAGTATTTTGAAAAAAAAGCCATATTGCATTAATAAGTGTGAAGATAAATTGGAAATACAGAAAAAATAATGAAAACAGTTGTTATACTCTGGTCTTTCTACACTATTTCTTTGAAATTAAGAATTTAAGAATTACATTTTTTCTTGTCATTGTTTCTCAAAACGTTGTCATTTCCGTTGTAGGTAGAAAATAGCTTAATTGTGCACGATTTTTTTTTATCTTTATTATATATATATTTTAAATGATTTTAACTTGATTTAAAAGTATTTATTCTGTTAAATGAATGAGTGCCTATTGTGGTTGTATTGTCCTTGAATACCAATTATATTCCTGAAACTAATATAGCAAATTATTCAAAATAATCTGAATTATTGCACAGTGAAATAAAATCACAATTTGAGGTTTTCTGTTTCTGCTACATGATAAATGACAACTAGGCTTATATAATGCACTATATCGCAGCAAAACTGGTGCATAATTGTATTATCTGAGCAGGTTTAGTCTTTGCTTCCACAAGGAGTATCTTGCCGCGTGCGGGGGCACGCCCCTGAACACGAGAGATAAATGGTAAGATCCTTTAGTTCGTGAGTTACAAGTTACGGTCATCCTCAAGCTCGCGCATGACACGTTTCAACTGAAGGCAGTTGCGTTATCTCCAGGTCCATTCAGAGAACCACTACATCAAATCAGTCCTAGTTTTCTCCATCATCCTCGTCTCCAGCTAAACATGTCCACCGGCTCCATCAGCGAAGTGGATGAATTTCACGAGTCCGAGCTGCTGGATGGTCTTTTGAAATTCGGTTCCGGTAAAGACCCGGGGACATCAAACGAGAGCACGGAGGACAGCTCCAACTGCGAAGGGGCATCGGTGACCGAATGTACGGGAAAGAGGCGCAAATCAGCCGCCATGCGCAAATCAGCGGCCAATGGTGTGGCCCAAGAGGGCAAGCACGTCCAGAGGAACGCAGCGAACGCGCGCGAGAGAGCGAGGATGCGCGTGCTGAGCAAAGCCTTCTCCCGGTTGAAGACGACTTTACCGTGGGTTCCACCGGACACCAAACTCTCCAAGCTGGACACCCTGCGACTGGCCTCCAGCTACATCGCCCACCTGCGACAGATACTCGCCAATGACAAATACGAGAATGGCTACATACATCCGGTAAACCTGGTGAGAGACTTTTTTGAAAATTGGCACAAAAAAATAGCAAGATGCTTTTATGGTCTAGCCTACTCTATAGTAGCCTATGTACAATGTAAAATGTTTACATAATTAACAACATATTTGTTTACGATCATTAAACAACAATTTCTGCCACCGTTTTATGAGCTTTCAGAATTTTTCAAAAGGTCGAAACCTTGAATTCGGTAGGCCTACTTTGATTTTACTTAAAGAATGCAGAAAGTAAAAAAAAAAGTTTTCCATTTGAGTATGTTGATTTGTTTTTAGTGTATAAATTAGCAGCCCTAAAATTATAGCTCTTCTGAAAAGTGTTAAGCCTTCAGAAAGATTATTTTCATGACCGAATACTGCACCTTTTATTTCAACATTGTAAACATTTATTTTCATGATTTATCGCAACTTTTTATCTTTTGCCAAATCAACTTAGATAATTATCCTAATGTGGTCCAGATAACATACTATTTTGAGTTTCTATTTATTAAACCAATTTTCCTTTGTTGTATTAACTAACAATTAACTAACACTATTTCGTTTTACAGTGAATAGGCCTTAGACAGTTACAGTATTTTGACCAAATGGTATGAAATATCATCTGTGTATAATCTAGAGTTAATGTTTACCATATAGGCCTAGCCTATATATAAAATTAAAAAGCAAGCGTACGTTTCTCAGTTATTTGACGTGCTTACTAATTTTAATTTTACTCTCATTCATGTTTTTCCACAGACGTGGCCGTTTATGGTGGCGGGCAAACCAGAAAATGAACTTAAAGAAATGCTGAATTCTACACGTTTATGTGGGACTACAGCTTCCTGAGACAACAGATGGACTTAAAACATGGACCTGTTTTAAATATTTTAGTTAAAAAGAATAACATGTCATCTCCTATCCAAACACACGAGTGGGAATAACTGGGGACAACATCCTCACTCGCATTCCTGTAAAGAGAAATTGAAATCTATTTAAATATTCACACTTGGGCCTTGCTGGTTCAAGGCAACAATGTGATTTTTTTTATTCCGCTGTTTTTATAAATATTCTGTCATCACTTTTTTATTATTATTAAAAAACACCAGAAATCATTACTATAGGGATTTGGTGATAATATGGCGCGTGACATGCACGCGCTTTTGCTGTTGGCATCAGAATAGGCTAATTGTAAATAAAAATACTGATGTTATAGTTTCAAATGATTCAAGTTACCTCTTTGATCGAGCATGGACGGAGAGTTCATGTTTATTCACTTTGCTTTGACCTGTGTGAACCTTGTTATCATTTCGCCCCACCTTTTTTCTCTCAAGATCTTTGGCGAGAGGACATGTCACCCTGCCACCCTGCCTGCAAGAGATAACATGATTAATTCCCTTAATCGGAAGAAACGTAAACCTTCTCTTTATCATGATATATCTGTCATCAGATAAGCATAGCTTTAACCGTTTTGGAAAATCAGAGAGAGCGCTTCTAATAGTGATCTAGAAACATATAGCCTATAGACTAATTCCCCCGACTCTGAAAAATATTTCCCCCTTTTTAAAGTAGCCTAGTCATGCCTTAACAAAATGTAGGCTGACGTGATCCGTGTTTAAGGTCAGTTGTTTTTAGACCAGTAAATCGCGCGGCTCTTAATCTCACTGTGCAGCCGTTGTTTAATTTCGCGCGGGGTTGTGACCGTTATGTTTATAGCGCGCGGACAGATATTTATGCGTCACTCCTCCGAGGGGCGCGAGAGCGCGAGTTACCCGGAGTTACCGTTGATGGGACGTCCGATGTCACAGTCACGCTGCGGCCTTAAAGCTTAGAAAAACACTGCCCCCGCGCTTATAACTGTATTCCACATTAAACCAGTCATCACTGTTCTCTCACAGAATTACAGAAATCCGCGCGGTGAGACAAAACGGTTTGATGGCGCAAGACAATAACAAGCTCGCCGCCACCATTCATCACGCGCTGTTATTGTAAGGAGAGTCTGAGGGGTGATCTGTGCGAGACTGAGAGCGAGGGAGGCTTAAGCACACACACACACACACACACATACACACACACACAAGGCAATAAAGCAGCTCTAAACATTGTGAAATCTTTTGATAAGTCTTAAAATGAAATATGATTGTAGAAATACTTTCCTACTTACAGTGTAAGAGTTCTTAAATGTGATTTTCGGTTACTTTAACTGCCACAGCCTATTTAGTTATAGGCCTTCTTTAGCCTATTTTTTTTATTATTCGTTAAGTTTTGACGCTCAGTGTTGGAATTTACTTGAGCATATTTTAAAGGCTAACCCAGACAGAATATTAACGTACAAATTATTATTTAAATAGAGCTGTCATGGCGCCAATTTGTTGACCTGCCTTCAAGGCTAATTTGGGTTCCCTCACAAATTTTTTAGTTAGCTATACACTTAAGTACAACTTAAGTACCTAACAATTCTTCATGAACATAAACTCACTTGTGATTATTTAGCCCTTATTATACTTGATATAAGCTTAAATATTTTTTTATATAAAACTGTAATTTATGTTGTAGAACAAAGCAACAAAGTCTCTTTAAGTTATGTTAGTCACAGGCTTTATCTTACTATGAAAAAAAAAAAAAATCCCCAGAATATATATAAATTTTTTAAACCCATTAGAGGGAACAATAAAAAATTAAATTCTCTTTGGTTTTTGGACTACACGCTGAAGTTAATAGCCTACATTAGCATTATTCTTATTACATTGGCAATTACAGATGCAGTTTAGTAAAATTTAAGCAACATAGCAGTAACTTGTAGATTTTTTTTATGACAACTGAGAAGGATTTTTGCTCACACTTTAGATTATGGTACAATTCTCACTATTAACTACGACTTTTCCCTCAATAAACTCATAATTAGGCTACTGCTTATTAATAATTAGTAGTTGTTAAGTTTTTGATTAGGAATGTAGAATAAGGTCATGCAGAATAAGGCATTAATATGTGGTTTATAAGTACTAATAAACAGCCAATATCCTAATATGCATGCTAATAAGCAAGTTAGTGAGAATTGGACCCTAAACTAAAGTGTTACCGGATATTGTCTGTAAAGATTCTTATTAGACATTTTTCTCTTGTTGATTTTAGAGCTATAATTGTCTCAATCTGCTGAAACAAGAAAAGTGATATGTTCAATAAAAATGTTTAGAAGCACTACAGAGGATGTAAAATAGCCTATATCTCATGCTAAAAAGTTTTATGGGACATCTTTTTCTCACGGGACGCTGGAATCCACACTATAAGAGAATAAGACACAATTCTTTATCTCCTTCTTCGTCTTCTTTTTATGTCATCACCTGAAAACCAAAATAACGTATTTTTCGTTTTATTTAAAGGAGTTCCCTTTATTTCCTGTGCGAAGCGCACGTTCGTCGTATATATATCATCACGGATAAGTCCAGTCGCTCCATCAGCGCAAGACCACCGCAGAGAACACTGAACAGTGCCCGGGTCAGCTGCGCTCTGCCCGGCAGCGGGAGGAGGAGGAGGAGCCCGGGAGGCTCGGTCATTAGAAAGATAAAGTGGACCCTGGTTTCCCATGTGCTCCGAGAATGGCTAATTGTTTTGTTGGACGACTGCCCAAACCTCTCTTTTATAGAGATCCTAAAGTCTCTTGAGAGGGAACATTGGCATGTCTAGATGCACATACTCTAAAAACTAGATAAGAGTTGCGTGTGTGTCAGCTAACTTTTATGACGAGCATTAGACGCTGGTTTAAAGCAGCTAATGTTAAACTGCTCGTGTCTGGATTGTATCTGATCTGTTATGTCACCCTTCACTCAAAACTCCGTTTCTTTAATATTTTTTTTCTAGTGGCTTAACAACTTCATACTACACTATACATAAAACAATACAGAGACCAAGAACTTTTAGAATGCCCTTTTGTGAGCAATTCTGTCTTACAGTCTGAGAGAAACTGCATCAATCATGATGACACAATAGATTTCAGCACCTAGACATTGAACAGCGACTGAAGAGCTCAATAAGTCTCGCTACTAGGTTAGGTTACATCAGAGACGTGAAAAACAACAATACTGCAGCAATATGCATTCATTTTGCAAGCTGGATTAGGACCAAGTGCATATGCAGAGGAAGGCACAAATACTTACAATGATTTTGTTTTACTACAGATGCTGATTCAAAGAGAAATCTATAGCCTATATATAGTAGCCTACTTTAAAAAATTCAACCCACTAAAACTGAAAAAGTTTGAAAAAGAAAAAGATTAACTGTGAATTATTAATTGTTGATTAATAAATCCAAAGTGCAGCCAAGCTGACAACCTGCATGGTGTTGATTTGCTCTTTTTGAAAACTCATAAGTTTATTCACACTAAACATGAATTCTTGTTCTATTCTATGCACCTATAAATGACGACAAACATAATTATTATAATACTCTGTGATGAAAAAAAACTATTATCTTTAACGTCAGTGGTGTTTGAATACATAGGGATAAAAAAATAACACTGCTGTTAACTAGCAAAAGCTTTAGGTTTTCACATGATTTGGGATCATATTTTTTTAATATAAAATACACCTTATTTATTTATTTTTTACAAAGATTTGGAGTAGCCTACGTTTTACAAGAAAGTACTATTTCAGTATTTCTACTTCAAAATTCATGTTTAACTCAATGTGCTACTTGCCGCTTTTTAATTATTTGTGAAATTTACTAGCAATTTCTAAATGAAAATGTTTTCAAAATAAATTCAACACCAAGTTATTTCAGTGCTAAAATTATATTTTTTTCCCAGAAACGTTAATCATATTTTCCCATTCTTAACATGTATTTTAATAATAAAAAAATACAATTTTAAAGTTAAAATGTATTCAAAAATGAAAGTATTACATAAATAATTCTTCACTACAGGATACACTTGGATGCTACAGATGGTCCTTGATGTAGCGACCATGTCCTGCAGGGGGAGCTATAATACAGTTCTTGACCACACATCTGAACCTTCTTACGCCCGTTTCACACATACTCCGTGTGCAGTGCGTATGCGGTGCGTGTTGCGGTGCGTATGCGGTACAGGAGCAGCACGCGCTATAGTGCTTTCACATGCTGCGTGCGTTTGCAGTGCGCAACTGATCCGCGGCAGTACCACAAACACATTTACTCACTATTTGTATTTCAAAAAATCATCAATCAAATCAAGTTATCAGCAGCAAAAGTTTTTGCCTCCAGTGCAATTCTCTTTGTAGGCCTATTCACGTTTAAAACACAATTTAAACAACGTATTATTCAATGCATTACTTTTATATAGGCCTAGATTATAGGCTATATTAAGTTGCTCAAGCAAGTGGTAACATATTTAACCATGTACTTATATTAAAATCGCAAACATTTTAAATTAAAACTTAAAATTGACAAAAACAGCAGACTCATACCTTTTCTTTTGCATAATTCAAATCTGTATACAATAAATCTTGCATGTCACAAATAACTTGTTTTTCCACCTCAACGAATGAGACGAGTGTCGTTCATTATGTGGCCTTGTTGAAGTAAATTGTAGCTTTCTTTGCTTTACCCCGGTCTTAAAGTAAAAAGATGACTGTGAACAAAGTAGTATTTAATTAAATGCATTTATGGTTACATTTTATTTAATTAAATACATTTATGGTGAGATTACTACATTTTATTGAATTAAATGCATTTATGGTGAAATTACTACATATTCAGGTCAGTCTGTGTTCATTTTGACCACGAACCGTGCGCTGTCACTTTAATTCAGCGTTTGCAGCACAGCAGAAATAGACTCGGTGCGTAAACGATCTCTGCACTGCTGTATACGCACCGCAACTGGAACGGATCGACGGACCGCATCCGCGTGCAGTGTGAAAGCTCTAACCTGTTAACATGGGTACGGAAAAAAATACGCACCGCATACGCACTGCAAACGGAGTATGTGTGAAACGGCTGTCTATGATCTGAACTGTGCCGCCACATGAGTGCATGTATGGTTCTTGAATGGCCACTGGGTGGCAGTAAGACATCAGAGAGGCAACTACGGTATGAGCTCCCCTTTCCATAAAAAATTCTGCCAGAGGCTTTCCATGGCAAGCGTGCATCAGCATCATCTATCTGCTATTAAATTAATAATTTCAGCAATAGAAAAACACACTCGAAATAAGATAAAGCTGTAAAATCACACTCCAAAACAACAAGAGAATCAAGTCCCCCCAAACTTAGTCCCACAGCTGTGTCAGTATATGTGTGTTGGTAATGCATATGTGTATGTGTGTGTGTGTGTGTGTGTGCGCGCGCATGTTCCTGGTGAATCAAGGCTAAACTACTTTCATTTGAGTGAAATTGACCAGCTTCTCAACTGCCCCCACCATATGCACAGACTGAAGAGCTTTAAATTCAACCCAGTCCACTGCACATTAAAAACACACAAAGACTGACCTTCATCTCATAAGTATTTCATTAGAAGAGTATTTTAAATCGAAGTGAATATGCCTGTGTTTTGACTCATTTGGATAAGTGTGCAGTCAGGGGTGGGTCACAGCAAAGTCTTGTAAACTTTGCCCTGATGAAAGTGCAGCGAATAAGTGGCACACAAGGTAAATGTTCATGGAACATGAACGTGTGCGTGTGTACAGGGTGTGAAATGTTTGTCCAGGTGGGGGTGATTACCGATTGAGTGGTGCGGTAGAAGAGTAATTCACTGTGAATCCATGTCTTTTGAGAATAAGCAGGTGTTTGTAAATGTAAGATATGATTTTTCAAGTAATATTACGAGTTCATTACAAGTCAAGCTCAGATGACTGCATTTGTGGCATAATGTTGATTACCACAAAAATAATTACTTGTTTTCTCTAAAAATAAATCAAGTTATGGTGAGGCTCTTACAATGAAAGTGAATGGGGTCCATTTTTAGATGATTTAAAAGCAGACATGTGACGCTTAGAATTTTATAAAATTGCTTACATTAATTCTTCTGTTAAAACTTGTGTATTATTTGAGCCGTAAAGTTGTTCTTGTAAACATTCTCTCTGTTTAAATCTAGATTAAAGACACCTCTGTAGCCAAGCATTCACATAATGCTTCTTATTGAAATGGTACCAAATGCACACGATCATATTTTGCCTGAAATGTTATGAACAGCAGCTACACTAATTCTTCTCCTATTTAATGGCCTTGTTTCACAGACAGGGCTTAGATTAAGCCAGGATTAGGCCTTAGTTAAATTAGGTCATATTACCCCGGTTTCACAGACCAGGCTTAAACCTAATCCAAGCCTATAATACGTTTGAGCGTTTTAACTGAAAGCAACTTGCACTGATATATCTTAAAATATGTCAGTGCCATTGTTTTGTCTCATGCACACCAGTAATGTTTTTCTAAGGCATGTTTAATGCCCAAATTGAACTAAGGACTAATACTGGATTAATCTAAACCCTGTCTGTGAAACCGGGCTTTAAGTAGCTTGTGGTACTTCGGTCATTTCTGACCGGATTTTTTAAAATAAAAAAATGTTAAAAATCGTAGCTTCGTCGGAATGGTACGAAACTTGGTGACTTTTATGGTACTTGGTATACGAACACACAAAAAAATTGGGGACAGGATTTGAAAAGTCTAAGTGGTCATAAAAAAAATAGTCACACTCAGGACCTTCGGTCAAAAATGACCGGCCATAGGAAATGAATGGGAAATTGGCAAAAATATGAAAATACAGAGTTTATTTGTGCGTGCGTACAATCTACAAATCAGCCACGATGCAGGAAAAAAGCACACAACAGTGAAGGGGGGAATCTCTAAAACATCAAGAGTGCAAAACAGACAAATACACTCACACACACACACACTTATACACACAAAAACACACGCATGTACACAAATGAACGCGTGTCATTGCAAAATTTTGGGAAACGTGTGAAATAAAAGCAATTATTCATCAATGTAAGAAATAAAGCGCACAGCAATGAACGCATGAGACTGTAAACAATCAAGGTTGCAAAATACACACACACATAGGGAAATATGAGACTGGTGAAACTGTAACAGAGAAATGTGAGAATATGTGAAATAAAATCAATGAATCACATAAAGGGGAGACATTGGGTCCAAAATGCAAAGGTCACACACTATGTCTCTCTCTCTTGAACACACACGCACACACACACACACACACACACACACACACACACACACACACACACACACACACACACACACACACACACACACACACACACACAGTGTAAGATCAAACGATGGAATTCTTCCTTAGTAACCTCCAGGCCTATTGCACCACATAATATGTGCTCTTTTATGCGTTTATTAGAGGTTGAATTCAAATCAAATACTGTCAAACCACCCATACTACTTCTGAATAGGATGTCTACTTCATAAATTGTATGAAAATTATGGAAATACATGGTTCAGATCACTCAAAACATATATGAAAATGGAGGCGCCCTTATGGTCAGTAAGGAAGCTTGGCTTTCCATCTAGTGAAAAAGTTTGGTATGCGCCAAAATAAAATCTTGACTGAAAGCTTATTTTTTGAGATATCAACCTAAAATTTGGAACACAACTTCTTAAGATTTTTGGCTTTCATTTTCTTGCAGTTTTAGAGTAAAATATATATATTTTATATATATTTTATATAAAATATAAATAATTAAATGTTTACATTGTTCATTTTCATTAACTCAAACTTACATAACTTTTTTTCTGTTTCACTTTCATAATTTATTTCACTTCTACAATAATCTGGCAAATGTCTTCTTTAAAACAAGACCAACCATAGGTCTATATTCCAAAGCATTCTTGACTTACAACCATTTAAGTTTGGATAGTGATTTTCATGTCTATGCGAAAATAATAGAATTATTATTTTATTTTTTAAAAAAATTTAATAAAAAAACCAAACAAACAAAAAACTCGACAAACATAGTCTTTGAGAATCACTTATTATAAATTAAAATCCACAACCTGAAAAAAATAGGCAAATATGTGCAAAAACAACTAGAATTCACAAGCCTTTCTACAGAGGCTGTAAATCCATCTAGTGGTAATATATATATGATATTGCATGATAATTATGCTCACGTCACTACATCCACCAGATGGCTCCAATGTGATTTAAAAAAAATGTTTTCTATAGGCCAAGGATCCACTTTAACCTGAAATACAGCATTAATTAAAAAATAATAAATATATATACATTTTCTATTATATTCAATGGGAAAAAATTGATCATAATTATTGCATAAATATATTTTTTTTTTTCATAAAATTCTCTCAAAACATCAAAATAAAAAAAAATATATATTATTGAACAAAAATAAATTTCATTGATTTTACTGAAAAAAAAATAAACATTGATTTTTAAAGGGGTCCGGTCACTTTTGACCGCGAAGGTCCTGAGTGTGACTGGAAAACGAAGAACCCCAGAGGGTTAAGCGTGCCTTTGAAAAAATATTGTTGTGCTGTTATGTGTTATATTGTGATGGCAACGAAATTTGGTATTTGCACATACAAAAAAAAAGTTTTTTAATGATTTTATCACTCTAGAATTATTAACAATTGGTTGCATCTTGTGGCTATACTATTAAAATAGAATATTAAAGTCACCATGAAAGCAAAATTGACAATTTTTCTTTTTTATGGAATATTGCAGTAAAGGATACATCATTATTTTGTTTTTTAATTCATGTGCCCTCTTAATCTTTAATCAAAATAACGTACCGTCTTTCTTGTAGCAACATCTCTTTTATTCTCTCATGATGTGTTTTTGATGGAGTGAGGGCAGGACAACCTGTCACTCACATGACATCACAGCAATAGCAAACCACAATGATCCAGTCAATTCCCGATGGACAAAATTAAGTCCCGGCCTACATTTATTTCTTGTTAGAGAAGCCGTTTCACTCAGATATACATCACAATAGGCAAGAAACGACTTTAACAATTACGGATTAGCCACATTCACTTCCATTGCCTCACAGTAGCTAGGTAGTTTTTTGTTTTTTTTTTAACCCAGAATATTCCTTTAACTCCTGCATGACTGTTTTTCCTTTTACATTTCTCTCTGTCCAGTCGCTCTATAACGTTTGTAAAACTTTTAGCCATCTCGACTCTTCCCTAACTACAACAACCAATGCTGTTACTACACCCACTTTTCTTTAACTGAAGTTCAGCTGTGGTGTATATGTGACGGTGTACTGCTATAAGCATACACTTCCCTGATAGCCACACGGATCCAATTAAAGCTGGAATTCCCAACCTAAAGACTGGAATCATTCACGTCTCCCACCTCTGTGATATTCCAGGGTGTCCCCAACCATGTGCTCTGTGTTTATACGTGTGCACGAAGCGTCAAGACGGCATGTGTTTGAGAGTACTTCTGCATAAGCATGCAAATGTGTGTGTGAGTGTGTGTCAGTGTGTGTGTGTGAGAGAGGGGAATTCTGAATATAATTGGGAGCGGGTGAGGTTCCCCCTCTCTCCAGCAATGAACGCTGTAATAAGACTGTTTGGGCTGAGACAGGGAGAATGTCTGATTTTAGCGTTCCTTTAAACAAAAGTGAACAGTGCTCTCATTCAAAGCAGATGGTGAAGGTCAAATCGAGACTGAGGGAGAAAGAGCGACAGACAGACAGAGTGAGAGAGACAGACAGACAGGAAGGAGGACAATAGAGAGACAGATCGAAGAAGAGGTAGAGGGAAAGTGAGGTGAGGTGAAGAGAAAAAGAGCGAGAGAAATCCTTTTGAAAACAGTGTGAAAAATAAACTCAGCTGGACTCTCTGATCCTTTGTGTATGTTTATCCACTGTACCTGGATAAATATGAGAGACATAGCCCTGATTAGTCAATCACCTAATAATCAGTTTAATAACTGTTTATACATATATATTCAAAGTATACTTTGTTGGGTTAGTAGACTATACTTTGATGTAGTATTGATATGTGTACACAATGAAAATGGTGCGAGATTACTAACTAGACTATCATTATTCGTTCCTCGAGTGAGTGCTTCAAGTATTCATACTTTGTTCTTTCACTGCGTCTCCGTTTGTACACCCGTGAGGCCACGATGCCCTTCCGGAGCGGCCAAGGATCATTTTTCACGCGACACCGGATAACAGTCTCCCTCCAGCTATTAATATTTAATCAAGCCGCGCGCCCGCTGCGGACAAATGATTTTTTATTTCTGACTGACGGGCGGCCGCGGGCTCGAGTTACACCCGTTGAGCAGCCGGTCGTCACAGCCAATGGTTGGACGCGGGAACGAGCCTCGTGCCCCCAGAGCTTTCTGGCACAGCTCACGTAATCCACGCCAGTGCACGCGCTTGCCGCCAAAAACCGTCAAGCGTTGCGCTGACAGCACGAGGACGCGACAGTTTCATTAATTCGGGATTATGGAGAATTGTCGTCTAATTTGTATGGATTAAAGTAGGTCCACTTAGTGCCCTTTGCCTGTTCATTGACATTGGAGATGTGTAGGCCTAGTGAAATCTGTGAGAGGTAAATTGGCCATGTTAAAAATTGGCAGCTGGCATAAATGGGCCTATTAGTCAGGATATACGTCACGTCGTATTTAATTAAAAAAAAAAAAAAAAAAAAAAAAAAAAGTAAAGTATGTCTCGACTATCCACCAACCAACTAGTAGATTGGTGAGGTTGACTAAATTATTTAAAGGTAGGGTAAGTGATTAGTTACAGAAACTTTTTTTTGTTATGCTGGTTGGAAGTCTCTTCACATCCTGATAGCATCAATAAGTTAAAGTGGTCTAAATGTATTTATATGTATATTGAAGGTGTAGGACCATAAAATGTTCGTCCAATCATTGCATTCCGTCCGAAATCGGTCCGATATCCTACCTGCCTGCTCACCTAGCTCACAGAGATCACACGTCATATCGGGGCATCTCATGCTAGTCAGAGATAGACAGTCACCAATTCGCAACCAAAACAGCAGGCACCTTTTACAGTTCCTCCTGAACCAAAACAATGAGCTTATGCTGCGTTCACGCCATAACTACCGTAATTTGGAAGAGATGGAAACTCGTGACGTTATAGTTGGAGCAGTTTGTGACAAAAATGTATGTGTTTCAATGGCAACACGATCAACACCGCAATGAATCTGCAGCAGTCAGGTGATACAGGTCAGTGCTCTTTAAGTTGTTTATGTTCATTATTATTGTTAGGGATGCACCGATCCACATTTTTTCACTTCCGATCCGATCCCGATACCTGAATTTGGATATCGGCCGATACCGATACTTTTCCGATACCAGAGCTGTGTTTGCTTTAATATTATTATTATCATTATTGTTGATTTTATATGATGCTGAAATAAACTCCTCTCTACAGGCAAGTATGATATGTACGTATGTATGCATGTATGTCAATATATATATATATATATATATATATATATATATATATATATATATATATATATTAAACAATAGATAAACAAAAGATAGACAATTAAACAAAGATACACATTATACAGGCCTACACAGTGCTTTAATTTCAGGAAGGTCTACTAACATTATTCAGGTATGGTCTAAAAATAATTATAATAAAGTAATCAAAAGTAAAATAGCACTGCAAAGTTTATCATAGATAGATTTATGCTTATTAAAGCTAAAGTTATTCATTCAAGAGCTGTGAGTGATTTTCTCTTTGCCTTTTGTTGTTTGATTCTCAGTAATGGAGCAATCGTCAGCATGTTTATTAGACTGCTTCCCCTTTAAGAACGAGTGCACCATATTTTCTCCCAACTATTTCCATAACTACGTCCATTTTAGACAAACTGTTTAAGTGAATCTCCAAGCCGGTCATTTTGACATTTTTGTGTAGGCTACATTTGATCGTTAGACGTGCATATGAAGCCCAAAGTATAATGTGCTTGTCTCGTTGCGGTCTGTTTCGGAGCGCGCGACGCGGGAACAGCTTCTCTTGCGCAGATTTTTGTGCTTTTAATAGCTTTTTTTATTATTAAAAGCGTCCCGCAATTTAGCAACAGTAGAAACTGCATTTTACAACAATCACCGATCATGCTGATGGGCTGTCGTGTTGTGCGCGCTGTGGCACCGCGTGAGAGATCTCTCTCTTTCTCTTCTGGACTGCGAATAGCAAACATGCATCACAGACAAATGGTTTAATTAATACGGCTTTGCAAACATTGCATTTTGCTGTCTTGCTCTGCTGTGGTGTTTCCAGTGTGAAGTATTTCCACCATAGGATTTCCACACAGCGAACATGTTGGCAGCTCAATGCTATCCTGCTAGCTGGCTGCAAACTGCGGAATGGATTTCCTGAGGGGGGTCTCTGTGTCTCATTGAGCCGCACCTCTGTTCGGGATATCCATTCCACAGTTTGCAGCCAGCTAGCAGACTAGCCGGCGGGCCGCGGGAATCACTTTTGGAGTCGTTTCAGCAGACTACGTTAAAGCGCAGACATGGCTCATGGATATCGGATATCTCCGCAGGTTGGATGGGGAAAATCCGATACGTGAATTACGCTGGTATCGGTCCCGATACCGATACTGGATCGGATCGGCCCCATCCCTAATTATTGTAATGTTTAACACCATCTCTCATGATGGTTTTGTTTGTTCCCTACCGCACACATTCGTGTGTTTTGGAGGAGTGGCGGCTTTGGAGATGCTCTGTAGGGAGGTTGGGATCTTATGCTTTAAAAGCTAGCTTGCTATTGCTAGCCGCTCCGAAAATGGCCTACTCTACCTTTAACTGTTTTCTTTAAATATTTGTTATCTAGATTTTTTTTTTCAGCAGTGCTTTAATTATAACAGTGCACAATAGTCAGTAACTTTTAAAATATTCAACTATTACCCTGATTAGCTGTAAAGTGATGTCATCCACACATCTGCCTTCTCATCAATTAAACTCAATTTCCCATGATGCCTCTGGAGAAAAAGGTCACAACTCAGGCAAGTCTCCTGTTTCAAATCAATACTGAGAGTTATTGGCCAGGAACTGTAATTAAGTGCCATATCAGATGCATCCTAGATTGGAACTAAAATACATCACCAATATCAATTGTAATGGGAAATATTTTTCATATTTTAAAAATAGCTCTTCACAATGACTCTTGGCGCTCTAGTGTTTATGTCTGAATATTACTTAAACTTAAATAACTTAAATATATAATAAAATGTAACCCCATTAACACTTTATTTTTTATATATATAAATGTTAACTACCTGTTTACGTAAAACATTAATGTGTGGGTGTATGTTATTTGCAGACATGTTACCATTGTCTGGTGGTTTCTAGCTTCAGGCGTTGGTATGGCTTTTTCTGTCCCATTTCCAAGTCTTCGTTTCACTCACTCTTTCCCTTTGTTTCTGTTCTTTTCTTTTCTCTGAAGCTGTCTGTTTTTGGGACGTTCCAGGCTGAAAAGACCTTTTTTTAATCAGATCATTTACTAAGAGAAACTAGAGACGTTCAGGGACTTACATTCGGCAGAGACGCTGGAGGATTACGGTATGACCCCCCAGAGACGCTCACAAATGTGCGCACAAACACACCTACATTCTTAAAGAGGCACAAAAACAAATTTGCACAATCAGAAATAAAAGTGCTGAAACACAATATTTATAACAATGAGCTTTCTGAGATTATAGCGATATAATTTGAAGAGGAGAAAAAGAAACAGACACACATGTTTTATAAACGGAGGCAAACATATTGTGTCTCACACACCTGGTGTCCCTGTCCTTACCGGCGAGTGTGCTTAGCAGCTGTTGAGGTAGTCAGGGCCATGATGACCTGCACCACAGATGGTACAAGCATGGTTGTATGAATATAAGTAATGATTTATTATATTTAAGTGAATGAATTTCTGGTCAGATGCCTGAAGTATTTGTGAGCAAGAGGTTATCTCTCTCTTTCTCTTTCTCTCTCTCTCTCTCTTTCTCTCTCTCGCTCTATGCTTTTTTAAATCCTAAATTTTGAAGTGATGCCAAGTTTGTACAAATACTCAGACTGTGTGAGTGTGTATGTGTGTGTGGGTGAAGGGGACGGGATCATTTTACCCCAAAAATGTGGCAGCTACACAAAAGCATCCCATCCGGCTGGACCTGAGGGACCAGAGGAGGGAGGGGTTACCACGGCGATGGCAGAATCCAGGAAACTCGAGATGACATAAAAGAATGCATTAACAGAGCCTGAAAGAGAGAGAGGTAATTCCACGAGGGCAAAAAGAGGTAAAACAAGTTAATCATTTTGAACTGCTGTATGAATGAGTACATGATGTGTGTGTGTGTATGCGTGTGCATTGTTTGTGCCTGGGATCCCTTTTTTTTTTGGGCGTGTTAGAGGACAGTGCATCAGGTGTAACATTACTTAGGTGGATTCTGTGTAGTTTGCAGCACATAATAAGAGGCTGCACAAAAACATCATAGCTATAGATTTAAATGTGCACGGTGTGAGTATGTGTGATGTAAACAAGACTATGAAGGATTATTAGATAGTTAAAGGGATAGTTCACCCAAAAATGAAAATTCTGTCATCATTTACTCACCCTCAAGTTGTTCCAAACCTGTATGAGTTTCTGCTGAACACAAAAGAAGATGTTTTGAAGAATAAAGTAGAGTATGGGGAAAAATACTATGGAAGTCAATGGGGCCCATCAACTGTTTGGTTACCAACATTTTTCAAAATATCTTCTTTTGTGTTCAGCAGAACAAAGAAACTCATACAGGTTTAAAACAACTTGAGGGTGAGTAAATGATGACAGCATTTTCATTTTGGGTGAACTATCCTTTTAAAGCTGCAGTCCGTAGCTTTTCCTCTTTTTCGCCATCTCTCTGTTCGAAATCTGTAACTGCAGTGATTCGCGGAATTATCATCTTTACGTCGGTTGTAAATCGGCATGAAACAGCGCGGATGAACACAGTGCTTTGAGGCGAGTGGTGCTGTCAGTCACCGCGCTGTGTGGATACTGTCATACAGAATCACAGATTCACTTTTTGAAAGTTTGACCAACATAAGAATTTTCATAAGAAAATGTCTTCTGAACAAGTAAGTAACATCCATTTTTGTTCTGACCAACTAAGGGGGAAAAAGCATTCGACATGATAAGCTTCGTTAGATTTAATCAACGCGATTTACAGCAACCGTGCAAATTATAGCCTACTTTGTTCTCAAATTGTTCATGTTAACAACATCACATCAGCATTGCGTGACTAATGTTAAATTTAATGTGTTTTATGGTTACCTGTGTAGTTCAGAATTCATATTCTCCATAATAGCAAAACGAGAAAGGCACAACAAAGGAAACTCCATAACTGTGTGAATTAAGAAAACGTACTACACGATTGAACTATTGAAATGTCTTACTTGTTCAGCAGAAAAAAGCCGTCTCTTCTTCCGTTTTGAACCCCTTCAAAACACGGAGTTCACGCACTTTTCAAAAGCCCCGCCGATGTTTAAATCCTTGTGTTCGCATGAGACTGTTTCTTTCTCTTTCTCTAGCCACCTTAAATCCGAAGTACGAAGTCTTTTGGGTTTTATAACTGCTGAATCTCCAGTTGACACTGATGGTTGTTGTTTGGATCTTTCTGGATGCCATAAGTTTAATTATGTAAAGTGCTGCGAGAAAAGCCTATACATCTAAACATCTCGTCACGCGCAGTATAGCCGGCTAGCCGAAACTCCTTCTTTATGTGTACGGGTGTGACGTCATGACGCAAAGACATGCTCGAATTTCCTGCGGAAACCCACCAGTACCACTGGAATTAAAATCATTATTACAAGCTAACCGTTTTGAATCTAGATATGGCAAGCAGATAGTTTTGACCACTGGCAGAATACGTTTTTTTAATATAATTATTTTGGATTATTTTTAACTTAAAAAAGCTACGGACTGCAGCTTTAAGTAATACGTAATCAAATAAGTAAAACTCATCTTTGTCAACTTGAACCTGTATTTTTGTGACCAACATCCAAAGTACTCTAAAACATAATTTTTAGACAGAAACAGAGGTTCATCTCATTGTATCTAAATAGCATTTATAAATATATATTTAATATTCCAATGTTGTTCAGACTCCCAGCGTTCTTCAAAATATATTTTTGTGTTCTGCAGAAGAAAGTCATAGGCTACTGGTTTGGAAGGACATGAAAGTGAGTAAATGATGACAGAATTTTCATGTTTGCATTCCACTTACTGCGTGACACTTAATGACACATAAAGTTTAATAATAATATAACATACTCAGTTTTTTACTCTCTCTCACTCACAGACTCACAAGCATAAACGACACCGGAGCTTCTATTAGCTAATGAAAAAATCATTAGCACTCCCATGATAGCATTAGCTATGACCCCCTGAATCAAGGATATGGATTGGTCCTTGTCAGCCAGGTTCAGGTCACACTTGTTCAGTTGCAGCCTAGTTAAAGAAGTGAGGGCATTACTTGAAATATGAGCCTGTGCATCGACTGCCTCACTGGGGTTAAAACAGCCAACACTGTCATTATTAGCACACTTGACCATCACAGTGGCCTTTGGATAATTTTTTTTTCACACACTTAAAAAAAAAAAGTTTTAATCTTGAGCTTAAAGGGTTAGTTCACCCAAAAATAAAAATTCTGTCATCATTTACTCACCCTCATGTTGTTCCAAACCTGAAAGACTTTTGTTCATCTTTGGAACACAAATGAAGATCTTTTTGATTAAATCTGAGAGATTTCTGTTCGTCCATTGACACTGAGAGTCTATGCAACTACCACTTTGACGATTCATTAAGAGATAGTAAAACTAAATCATATGAATAGAGCGTTTTAGTCCAAATTTTCTGAAGAGATACGATCGCTTTATATGATGAACGGATTTAATTTAAGCTTTTATTCACAAATAAATATTCATCAGCGAACATAAACAGAAGCCCAATTGAACCTGCTTGAGAACAATGTGGTGCGTAACACGAGAATGAACCTCATTGGTTCTCGCACGTCAAGTAAACATACTTGAGCTTCTGTTTACCACAACTTATGTGTGCGTTGATGAATGTTTATATGTGAATAAAAGCCTAAATTAAATCTGTTTATCATTTAAATTGACCGTGTCTCTTCAGAAAATTTATATATTAACTTTTTGAAGCATCAAAGTGGTAGTTGCTGTCAATGGTGGGACAGAAATCTCTCAGATTTCATTAAAAATATCTTAATTTGTGTTCTGAAGATGAACAAAGGTGTTAGGGGTTTGGAACAACATAAGGGTGACTAATTAATGACAGAATTGTAATTTTTGGGTTTAACCTAAATGGCTAACCCTTTAAATGGCTTAAATAGTGGAATTGTTCTTACATAAAATGGCTGGTAGTTAAACTATTTGTAAACGGTTTTCAAGTAATATAATTTTTATGGCATCTCAGTTTTGTTACCATAAATAAAGGAAGTGTTTAATTTCTGCACTACAAGTGACACTAAGCAGAATTGTGGAAATAATTATGGATTTCAATCAAGCTTTGCACTTCCTCGTCAATCTGAATGTTATTACTGGTATTTGGCAGTAATTGGAAGTAAAATGTATTATAGTGAATCATTTTTGTTTTTTGTTTTAGTAAACTGGATCAAAAAAGTATTCACTAATTAATTTAGTAATCACTCAAAAGTGTTCGCTTAAGTCTCGCACTTTAAGATGACAAAATGTCCATGGTAACCAACTATAGTTTCCACCAAAATTACTACAGTTTTACTTCTACTTTAAAACCATAATAATGTTCTCCTTCAAAAGCTTTAAGATGTTTTATTTGTCTTTGTCATTTTATTTATTAATGACCAAAGTTACCCCATTTTGAGTAACAATCAATATTATTTTGTATTTTGAAGGAAAATATGGTTAAATGTTAGGCCTACATTTTTGCTGGCCATGCTGCATTTCAGTTTTCTTACAGTTGAGTGATATGCAAAACGCTTTTCAAATTGGTTGAACGGATTCATTAAAAGAAAGGGCTGTTTCAAATAAACTAGTTTATAGTTATTGTTATCAATCAAAGCAGTGTCAAATACAACACAAGTGTTTGTCCAGCGGTCTGCTCCTCTGCATCCTCCGATGACAGACGGACTCCCTCTCTGGTTTGTGTGTCAATACTGGCGCCATTGCTGGGGGGATTGGTTTTGTGGATGTATGCATGTTTAGATATATGTGTGCAAGTCAGGGAGAGGGCAGTATGGGTTTTTATATTTGAAATGGTAATTTAGCAGATTCCAACCCTCCCAGGAAAACCTTCCCTTTGTTTAAATCATAATGTCATCGTAAATTAAAGGGTTGATGTCCTCTGTTTTATAGTCTGTTTTTAGGTTGTTTTTTTTGTCTCTTGATCTTTGTTTCTCTTACTCTTCCATACACACAAACACACCCACACATATGCAGCTCAGGAAATGAATTCAGGTGTCAAAGTGCAGCAGGGTTGGTTGGTAGACTGTGACTAGTTAAACACTGGGTCAGTCAAAGAGAGTTAAAGATCTTTGTTTAATAATGAGTACTATCTAACAGAGCCATCATCAAAGAAACATAACCAGTGATCCAAATTACAGTGTCCAAAAACACGGTTGTGTGCTCATACGCCTATGCAGTGATACTTCAGAGCTCAGAACAAATTGATTCTGTTTTGATGTGATTCTTATTTTAAATCTTGCATCAATGGTACTCATGGCAAAAGATTGTGTGAATAAATGTTCAGAATTCTTAATATTTAATTTTGACCATTGAGATGTCTTTTCTAGAGACTTGGGAGTTTGGGTGTAATAAAATGGAAAGGATATCTAAGAACCATTTGTGGATGAGTACACTTAAAATCTAATGGTTGTTTCATATGCATGTTTGTGCAATGAAGAGCCATCAGAAATATAAAATGGGCTGTTTAGAAGTTAAATGCACCTCTTTCAATGATGTTCCTATGCAAGTTACACATTTTTAACTAGAAGAATTACACATTATTTTGGGGGCATTACAGCAACTGTATTAAACAGGGTTGAGTTGAGGAGAAGAGGGGTATAATTAGAAAGTGACATTTGAGAGGCATTTTCAATGCATGCTCGATAAATGGGCATAATCTGATATGGTTTAAAGTGCTTAAAAGATCTCACCAAAGTTAGAGCCGTTTTCTTGGACTGGGAGTCATGAGTTTGATTCTGGCTCGGTTTGTGTATCAATCCCAATTTGACTGTCACCCCATCATATTTTTTATCATCTCTCTATACTGTCTTGCTGATTAAATAGTGACACCCCCACCCACCCCAAAAAACAAAACAAAAAAGAGATCTTTGAAATTGCACAGTGTCTGTCATGATCGCGGGATGAACGACAGGAAGCAGATGCAAGTTACTCTTTTAATGAAGACAAGTAGATGAATGACACACAGTACAGCCGATGGTGAAGTGACGCAGGAGCTTCGGTGGCCAGGACTCGTGAAGACGTGCAGTGAAGACGTGACGACAACGAAAACCCCAATCCACTTGAACACGACGACGAACAGGAACACCAGGCTGAACAGGACACAGGAACACCAACACCGAGGACCAGAGACAACGTTCTGACAAGGATGCAGAAACAGAGGTAAGAATATATGGGGTTGAGAGATTGCGTGCAGCTGGTGAGATGATGATGATCAGCTGGAGCGGATCCGGAGTGCCAATCATTCACGCCCACACGCACGTGCACTCATACAACAACATAAACACGAGACAAGAAGAGACCAGAGAATACGTATACCGTGACAGTACCCCTCCCTCTAAGAACGCCTCCTGGCGTTCCCAGACCCCCTTACCTGTCGATTGTAATCATCAATAAGGGAGTGATCCAGGATGTCTCGAGCAGGAACCCAACTTCTCTCCTCCGGACCGTAACCTTCCCAGTCCACCAAGTACTGGAATCCGCGTCCCCTCCGCCTAGAGTCCAGAATCCGATTAACCGAATATGTGGTCTCCCCATCTACGAGCCGCGGTGGAGGAGGAACCGGGACCGGCGGATTAATGTGTGAATGAAACACGGGTTTAATCTTGGATACATGGAACACGGAATGAACCCTCCTGTACGCGGGAGGTAACTTGAGGCGGACTGCCACCGGACTAAGGATCTTGGTGACAGCGAACGGGCCGATAAATTTGGGTGCAAGTTTATTAGAAACGGTGCGGAGAGGAATGTTCTTAGTTGAAAGCCACACTTTTTGACCAACGACGTATACGGGAGGCCTTGACCTGTGGCGATCGGCCTTGGCCTTGGTGCGGGCCCCCACTTGGAGTAGAGTCTCCCGGGCTCTAGTCCAAGTGCGGTGACACCTCTGGACAAAGGCGTGAGCGGAGGGGACCGCAACCTCGGATTCCAGACTGGGAAAAATAGGTGGCTGGTAACCTACACTACACTCAAACGGAGATAGGCCCGTAGCCGACACTGGTAACGTATTGTGCGCGTACTCTACCATAGACAGTTGTTGGCTCCAAGAGGAAGGATTCTTGGAGACCAAACATCGCAACACTCTCTCCAAATCCTGGTTGGCTCTCTCGGTTTGACCATTGCTCTGGGGATGAAATCCAGAGGACAAACTCACAGTCGCCCCCAGTAATCTGCAAAACTCCTGCCAAAATTTGGACACGAACTGGGGTCCCCTGTCGGAAACCACGTCTGTCGGGAGGCCATGTAACCGAAAGACGTGATCTACGACTGCCACCGCTGTCTCCTTAGCTGAAGGTAATTTGGGTAAGGGAACAAAGTGGGCTGCCTTCGAGAACCGGTCCACCACAGTCAAAACTACTGTGTTACCCTGGGAGGGTGGGAGGGCGGTAATAAAATCTAGAGCGATATGGGACCATGGTCTCGAAGGCACCAGCAGTGGCTGAAGTAACCCATCTGGAGGTCGATTGGAAGCCTTACCAGTAGCACAAACCGAGCAAGCCAAAACAAAATTGTGAATGTCACGAGCCATAAGTGGCCACCAGAATCGTTGCTTGACTAAAAATCTAGTCCGATTGACCCCTGGATGGCAAGCCACATTGGAACCATGACCCCACTGAATAACGTCTGACCGTAATCCCTCCGGCACGAATAATCGATTCGGTTGGCAACCGGGCGGAGGCGTTACCCCTTCCAAGGCCTTAACGACCCTCGATTCGACCTCCCATGTGAGTGTTGAAACGAATAGCGTTTCGGGTAAAATACACTCGGGAGTAGACGGGCGCTCGGAAAAATCAAATACACGAGACAGGGCGTCGGGTTTGATGTTCTTGGAACCCGGACGATAAGACAGGGAAAACTCAAAACGACCGAAAAACAGAGCCCACCGAGCCTGCCTGGAGTTCAATCTTTTAGCGGTTTTAATGTATTCGAGATTCTTATGATCGGTCCAGACGATAAAAGGTACCCCCGACCCTTCTAACCAGTGGCGCCATTCCTCCAATGCTAACTTAACTGCCAACAACTCTCTGTTACCAATGTCGTAATTGCGTTCGGTGGGTGACAATCGATGAGAAAAAAACGCGCAAGGATGCATCTTGTCGTCTGCAAGAGAGCGTTGGGACAACACTGCACCTACTCCCACCTCCGACGCGTCGACCTCCACCACGAACTGACGTGATGAATCAGGGGCAACAAGGATGGGGGCTGAAACAAAGCGGCCTTTCAGTTTGACGAACACAGCTTCGGCTGCGTCCGACCACCTGAACGTTGTTCTGGGAGAGGTCAAGGCAGTCAGAGGTGCGACTAGTTGGCTGAAATTGCGAATAAAACGCCGGTAGAAGTTGGCGAACCCCAGAAACCTCTGCAGGGCCTTGCGGGAATCTGGACTTGGCCACTCCACCACAGCCTTAATCTTCTCAGGGTCCATCCGCACTCCTTCAGGCGACACAATGTAACCTAAGAAAGGGACAGACTGTGCATGAAAATCGTATTTCTCCGCCTTGACAAAAAGCCCATTCTCTAGCAACCTCTGAAGCACTCGTCGTACGTGTTGCACATGCTCCTGGAGAGAAGAAGAAAAAATCAATATGTCATCCAGGTAGACATATATGAATTGATCGATCATATCTCGCAACACGTCGTTGACCAATGCCTGGAAAACAGCCGGGGAGTTGGACAGCTCGAAAGGCATGACCAAGTATTCAAAGTGCCCCCTGTTAAATGCTGTTTTCCACTCATCCCCCTCCCTAATGCGAACCAAATGATAAGCGTTACGCAAATCCAATTTTGTGAAGACGGACGCTCCCTGCAACCTCTCGAAAGCTGAAGACATCAACGGCAAAGGATAAGCATTCTTTACCGTGATGTTATTCAACCCTCGGTAATCAATACAAGGTCGCAGAGACCCGTCCTTCTTCCCCACAAAAAAGAACCCCGCCCCCGCTGGAGAAGAGGAAGGGCGAATGAACTTGGTTGCTAGAGAATCAGAAATATATTTCTCCATAGCCTCTCTCTCAGGAACAGAGAGTGAATACAACTTGCCCTTGGGCGGAGACTTACCTGGCAGCAAATCTATAGCACAGTCATAGGGACGATGCAGAGGTAGAGAAGCAGCACGAGACTTACTGAACACCTCCTTCAGGTCTAGGTACTCCGCGGGCACGTTAGACAAATCCCCTGCTTCCTCCTGAAACACAGAAACAGGCACAGACGAACAAGCAGACACAAGACAAGACTTATGACACCCCTTGCTCCACTCCAGCACTGATCGGTGATGCCAGTCCACTCGGGGGTTGTGTTGGATAAGCCACGGGTGTCCAAGTACGATGGGGGCCAGGGGTGAGTCCAGAATATAGAACGAGATAGTTTCAGAATGATTTCCAGAGGTAATGAGGGTGACGTCTTCAGTGGCAAGGGAAATGGTGGGTAGCTCTTGTCCATTGAGTGCGTGAACTGAAATCTTGTGAGTGAGTGGTTTGAGGGGAATCTGAAAATCTTGAGCAAACTTGTGGTCCATAAAATTACCTTCCGCGCCCGAATCCAATAGTGCCTGACAATCGTGCTGGTGGACTGACCACCTAAGCTTTACCGGAAGGAGCGTGGAGGTCGATGTAACAGCTGATGAGGTCTTCCTGGCGGAGATCCCACCCGATAGTAGCCTCAAATTTACTACCGGGCTGGGCCTTTTACTGGGCAGTTGTAAGCAAAGTGACCCGATCCTCCACAATAAAGACAAAGGCCCTGGGACCTCCGCCTCTCCCTCTCCTCCCGGGAAAGCCGAGCTCGACCCACCTGCATGGGCTCAGGATCGTTGCTGGAACTGACCACGTCCCTGCCACTGGACCGAGACCCGTCGACGTCTCCGAAGGTACGGGTGGATTTAGCCCGGCGCTCAACTCGAGACAACCGAGCGTCCACCCGCAGCGCCAGGTCAATGAGTCCGTTCAAGGTGGTGGGCAGGTCCAGGGCGTAGATCTCCCTCTGGACGTGGTCAGCCAACCCATGCAGGAACATGTCCCACTGCGCCTCCTCGTTCCATCCGCACTCCGCCGCCAGGGTTCGAAACTCAATTGAATAGTCCGAAACTGATCTTCCCTCCTGTCGCAACTCTGCCAGGGTCCTAGCGGCCTCACGCCCAGAGACCGCCCGATCAAAAACCTTTCTCATCTCGGCGGCGAGGGTCTGGAACGAGGCGCAGCATGGGTTTTGATTCTCCCACACCGCCGTTCCCCATAGCGCCGCCTTCCCAGTCAACAAAGTCAAAGTAAACGCTACCTTAGCCTGTTCGGTGTTAAAGGTGCGGGGCTGTAGTGCAAAGTGCATCGAGCACCGAGTGATGAACGCTCTGCAGTGGGAGGGTTCTCCTCCATAAGCCTCAGGAACAGGAAGGCGTGGCTCCGGCTGGGAGGCGCTCTCAGGTGGTGTGGGGGGAACGGCTGGTGTGGGCGGCGCAGTGGGAACTCGTAGGCGTTGGATCTGCTGGGTGAGCTCGGACACCTGCGTCACTAGGGCTTGTACTGCGCGTCCCGTGCCGCCGATCTCTCTCTCTTGGGCATCCATTCTGCGAATGCTATGGTGAATGAACTCATCCAGGGATGACGAAGACGCACTTGCTGCTTCCATCTGCTGGTCAGAACGTTCTGTCATGATCGCGGGATGAACGACAGGAAGCAGATGCAAGTTACTCTTTTAATGAAGACAAGTAGATGAATGACACACAGTACAGCCGATGGTGAAGTGACGCAGGAGCTTCGGTGGCCAGGACTCGTGAAGACGTGCAGTGAAGACGTGACGACAACGAAAACCCCAATCCACTTGAACACGACGACGAACAGGAACACCAGGCTGAACAGGACACAGGAACACCAACACCGAGGACCAGAGACAACGTTCTGACAAGGATGCAGAAACAGAGGTAAGAATATATGGGGTTGAGAGATTGCGTGCAGCTGGTGAGATGATGATGATCAGCTGGAGCGGATCCGGAGTGCCAATCATTCACGCCCACACGCACGTGCACTCATACAACAACATAAACACGAGACAAGAAGAGACCAGAGAATACGTATACCGTGACAGTGTCCCTCTAGGCTGTCCTGACTTATGTACAGTATGTGAAGTTCCAGAGGGAAAAAAATGTCAGAGTAATTCTGAAGAAGAGCCAAGTTACTTTAATTTTGGACAGTTTAACTGCCTTGTAAAAAATAAAAAGTATAAAAAAGGTGAGTTTGTATTAACCCTTTGTCAAGAGAGTGAGTGAACATAAAACATCTTTTTAATTAACTAAAAAATTAGTTTTTGCTGTTTAATCAGAGCACTATTTTATGCTGCTTATACTTATTGTTATATATAATCATGATTCACAGTTTCCCACTTTGTAAAGCAAAAAAAGGCAGTAAAACATACAAAAACTGATCATCGTGTAAAGCTGAATCCAAAATTTGTGCAATCAGTGTGCTTGTACATTTTAGTCAGACTGATTTATTGAGGCCTCTGGGTTTGTCTTAATTTGGTGTCTCAATACTCTCACAGGGCCCGTAATTGTCAATTTAATTTCACAGTGACATTTCACAATTTTTACGGTTATGCTTGCAGGTGCAGGTCATTGGTATGAAATGTGTTTTTTTTTTTTTTTGAGCTGGTCGGGCAGACCTGTTCTCTGTCACTGCCAGCACTGAACTCTGAAGTTGAGAGTTAATTGTGGACCTTTCAAACATGAGGTCATTAGCATTGGAGATATACCACACCTAGAATCAAAATGAAAACATTTCTGTTGATATTAGTGCTGGAAGTTTATAATTAAAGCTCAGAAGGCTAATTAGTTGGATTATTAAGGCATGTTGAAGGAATGTGCCTCTAATGGAAAATAGAAACATGTGAACCACTCCATTTTCTCACTCTTTCATGCAGTTTTTTTCTGATCATCTTCTTGCTAATATAACCCTTAGTGTTTATTTCCCCTCATGCACTCATTAGCAATGAAAACATTGTGCACGTTTTTACTTACAGATCTTGGACAGAAGAAAATTGTGTGTGTGTGTGAGTTCTATCAGGGATTCCAGAGAGAGGCGGCGTTTGAGACTGGCCAGTCGTATATTATCCTTGGAGATGGCCATTGTTGCCAGGACGTCGAAGCCAGGGCTGCAGTCTCAAAGCATGCTGGGAGTTGCGTGCATTCCACTGTATCCACGTAATTTTGGGGCTTGTGGGTAAGATGGGTTCACTGTGTCTGATCATGACTCATTGGTTAACAAATCATCTTATTCACTTTCAGTTTTTTAGCTCTTCACCATGACTGCTCATAAACTTTTAAATTGTGGTATCCCACTAATTTGTATATACTCTGAGGACATGCACGCGCTGACTTCAGTCACCAGAAAACTGCTCGGTAGTCAGACACAAACTCATGGGGCTCTATTGGCAGACAAAGATGTGGTTTTGTTCAATTGACCAGACTTATATAGTGGAGTGCATTCATATTCTAACAGTCATTAAAATGGCAGTACAGATGTTGGTTATGTCAGATAATTTCTTCTCCACCTACACAAACATACCAATTCATAATGAAGACATCGTGCTTTGGTATATAACCTTTCTGCTACCTTTCCAGAGACATATAAATTGGCAGTGTAATTCCACGTAGGCTGAAGGTTTCTTCGAATCGTAGATGACAAGTCAGGATCCAGTCTGGCATGAAGTAATGTTCTGGAGTGCTGCTGAGCCATGGAGGTATGTTACTAATTCACCTTATTATACAGTACATTATTGACAACTCATTGAGTCACAGTCTTGACTCAAAACCATTCAACAAAATTTCCCTGCTGAAACGACCACACTGGCTCCAGAATGCAAAGAAAATTATCCCAAATGCAACAAAAAATAAACATTTTTGACAATTTGAAGTCTAGTTAGTCGGGGAAGTCAAGTCATCTTCATTTATATAGCGCTTTTAACAATGGAGATTGTTTCAAAGCAGCTTTACAGAGATAAACATACAATTTATGGTAACAGAGATTGTTTTGGATTGTTTTGATTGGTTTGGGCAAGATTTGTGTGCGTCCATAGGTGGTTTCGTCATATATCTTGTTAGAGCGCACATCAATGTTTTATGCATGTCACAATTAACAGCGCAAGCTGTGGTGTCCAATTCGCAAATAAATGACTCCTATGAATCGGTCCTTTTTAACGCTTTAGTCCAAATGATTCACAAAACTGATTAGAACTCGCTTGTGAGTTAGCAGTTTGAATCAGATTTGCACAGTCCGTGATTCGTTCAGAGTTCACAACTGACTCCCTCAATAATCCTTGAACCATTTCTCCATTATGTTAGTTTAAAAATGAATCAATAGCCGTTATACATGAATTTCTCGTATTCGTTTTACCCGTATTTTGTATTATGCATTGGATTGTGTTGTGTTTTAGGGTTGAAGGAAATGACCATAAATTTAACGGATAATGTCCGACAACTTAATGCAGTCAATGGCTCTCTTGTCTTTTTTTTTTGTCTAGAGCCCTGATGCATCTTTAAGGTGTATGTCAAGCCCTTTATTCATTTAGCACTAAGCATGCCTTGTGATACTTTAATGGAAAGTCCATGTGTCCATGAGAGAGAGAGAGAGAGAGAGAGAGGTTCTTTAGGTCCAGCCGACATGCTGAGTTAATGGAAGTAATCCTACACCCTAATGAAATAACAATGGTGCTGGACAGGACACACACGCACACAGACACAGACACACAGACACAATTCCTCTCTGTCGCTCTCTCCTTCCCCTGTCTCTCTCTCTCTCTGTCTCGCTATTCGGATATGATGTGCCCTCTAAACTCAGATTATGTGCAACTGTAGATCATGCATCACTGTTGTGACCTCCAGACCTCACATACTCACCTCACATATAAAAATGTGTCTAATCGCTGGCAAAGATTTTATTCCCACACTTCTGTTAGCTTGAGAAGGACAGTGACAATCTGTAAGTGCTTTGACCTTTGCCCTATTAGTCGATGTTACCAAATTGGATATATTCTTAGATGTTAAATTGGTCTCTGTGTTATTTGTTTGCCTGTAGTACCTTTTTAATGAACAACGTATTGCTTCAATGGGATTTAAAGCCTGGCAAATGAAACTCTACTCTGTCAGTTCCAAATATTTATGATTTGACCCAGAGTATCCAGTCTCAATGCAAAAAACAGAAGTCAGAGTCTACCCAAACACATAAATACACACTCTCCCACATGTACGTAGACATGATGGCTTATTTTCAAACTGACATTCACTTAGAAATAAATGTTCTGAGTCAAACGGAAGCATATGCATTCTACTGTATGAGGAAATGTCGTAAACAATTTCCAGTGGGGAAACTTCACTCTCTCCCTTACATGCAAAAACACGTGGAACCCAATACCACGACGTCTACATCAGCGACAATTCTAAAATAACAAACATGTCAAAAGTATTTCTGTCACACACTCCTCTTCACTCTCCGCCTCTGTTGATTGTTTCTGACTCGCAGAATTCATCCTGTAAGTGCTTCGGATCATGAGCGTTTTTTTCTGGGCTCCTTTCTTCAGGTATTAACAGAATTTATGAGGTGTTAAATATTTCCTTTGTTCCCCGAGCAGGCAGCTGCTGGAACCATCAGAGCCCACACGGCCGGCCCGAGTTCATTAGCCTGCTTAAGGAGCCTGTCTCTGGGGCTCAGTGACCACAGTCCTCCCCTGTCTCCCTTCTCTGCACTTATCAGGAGTTTGGTTACAGCACTTGAACTACTAATGAAATCTATTAAATAATGTCTTTTCATTACAGTCCGTCATTGATGCATATATCACTGTTTAAAATGCAGAGGAGAACTAGTGCATGTTATACTTTACGGTCAAGCCACAGTACATCAATTACACTTGAATAACAGGCACAAGGCGCTTTACAAATAAGTCTCGGACGACGTGTTTACAGAACACCAATAAGCCTTTAGAGGTGATAAACAGATCATATTTAATTATACTGTTAGTCAGAGCCTTTAATAAATGTTAACCTGCTACTCTCTGTGCAACAACTGGAAGCTTACATTTTATATTTAATTTACTATTTAGTCATTAACATTTTGTAATTTGCTTTGGATAAAAGTGTCTGCTAAATAAATGTAAAATTTGGTCATTTACTCACCATCATGTCATTCCAAGCTCATAAGCTTTCTTTCTTCTGTGGAACACAAAAGAAGTTGACTGAAAAAAATCAACGTTTTGTTTTGATTTGATTTGAGAGTGAAGAGGCTTAAATTGGTGTATCAATATGAAGTGATAATGTCTTTGTAGACTTAGAATATATCAATTGAGTTGTATGGATTAATTTCATGTTACTTTTGAAAAACAGCTGAAACATTATTCAAAATATCATATTTTTTAAACCGCAGGAGAGATAGAGTAAATGGGTGAGGGTGAGTAAATGATTACATCATTTTCGTTTTTGGATAAAAAAAGTACATATCTGAGGCTGCTAATGAAGATTTCTTGCAGTGCTTATTGTTTTTTATGCACTTATTGCACAATATGTGGGCAACATAGGCTTATGTGCGTGCTGTGGGGGAGGGGTCATTAACCGTGCGTCTTTACGCCAGCATGCCAGATGCAACCCCATTTGCGCCCCTCTCGGTGTATTTTTATTCTTTGTTTGACAGGCATCTTCTGGTTCTACCATGTCAGCACAGTGCTGTGTGCAGCCAAAAGTTTTGCACAGGTCTATAAATAAGACCCCGCTGAGCGCATGTTAGCCCAAAAGTATGGCCTGCCTGCACTTGCTCTTAAAGACCTTTGGACTGATTTTTTTCTTCTTCTTATAATTAGAAGCTTTCAATAGTTCAATTCCTTTGAATTGACTTCCAATTTCACCAAGTGGCTCTTAAATATAAAGCCGTTTTAAAATGACATGAGCAGAGGTGTGTGTTCATCTCCCTGGTGTTTTGGGAGAGTGTGATGTTGTTTCTTTCCTGATGTTTATGGAGCCAAATTCTCATGCAGCATGTGGAGTTAAGCTTGCAGATCAACAGCAGCCCCCTGCTAGTTACATTCCACTCAACAGCATGAAATTCTTGTTTTCTTTCTGTAACAGTGTGTCAGTCAAACATAGCCCAATGTGGCCCTCAGGAGCATCATTTTTCAGTGCTTGAGGAGGAGTCGGCTAACATAGCAGTAATCGCTGAGTACATTTAAGCGGTGACTTGCTTCATTGTGGAGCTTTATTGCTTTAAGTTACTTTCTAGTTTCTACCTCATTGCATTTGCTCATATGCATACAATAGATTTTTGAGGTGAAAGGTAAAAAAAGCTGTTAAGTTACTTGCCCAGTCAGTTTTTTTTTTGTACAACATCTGCAGAGACTACTGTGCCATTATACCATTTTTTACCAGACAGATTTGTGGTTAAGAGGTTGTGGTTGTACATGGTGCAAGTTCTGATAGTCATAATCAGATTCCCTTTTTAAGTAACGAGTAAAGTAACTCATTACTTTTAAATTTAGCTATTTTTTCCAAAAAGTATGACTGACATTGACTGACAGCTCTCCTATCTCCATGTTGAGAGAAATGGGGAGTAAGTGCAGAGGCGTTGTGCGCGCTGTGTATACATGATGGTTATTGTAGTTCTAGACTAAGGGGCCGTTTACACGACACTGTTTTCAACTAAAAACAGAACACTTTTTATGCGTTTTGGTCGTTCATTTCAAGTGTGTCCGTCTGGTCCCGTACTACAAACCATGCCCTACAAACTATGCCCCCTACCTCAAGTTACGCCCCCTAAAATGTCACCGCCGTAAGTCATCCTGTTTGTTTTCCTCAGTTTCTAAAATATTTTAATTATGGAACTCTACAGTAAATTAAAATTGGGAAGGGGTAGGTTTAGGGTTGGGGGATAGGTTTTTAGTGTATTAATTCAAAATAGGTTTTGAGTGTATTAATTTTATACAATACCTAATACTATTGTTACCAATAGCTGTAATTTCATACTTATATATAAGTTATAACAGTATAAGTTAGTCTTACAAACATTTCATACATAAAACATAATTTACTTTAAAGGGGTCATATAATGCCATTTTTGTACAAGCTAATATGATTCTTTAGGGTCTAAATTAAAAGTTTGTAATATACTTTAATTAAAAATTCTCATTAGTATTGTAAGAAAACACTTATTTTAAAGTCATATGCACTCAGCACGCCGTTTCAGTGCATATGACTTTAAATGCTAATGAGCTTTGCTCACCCCGCCTCTCTGTTCTGTGCGTACACCATTTGTAACACAATAACCATAACGCATTGTTCAGTATAAACGTGGGATTATGAATTATATTGAGAACGTCATACATAGAAAACATGCCGTAATGTACCCTGACTGAGTGTAAACCTTAGACGCATTCATTGTGAAGCGTGCAGCTAGCAATTTGCAAAGATTAATATATTAATATAAAGTTTAATAAAACGTTACACTCACTTCCGTTCTTCTGGAGATTCAGCAGGAACACGAATAGCTGGTACCGATCCTTTTTTCATGAGCAGCTTCTTAGCAAATCCAGCTTTATACTGATCCTCGTTTATGAAGCAGTCTGGTGTGTGAAATGATTCGTGCAAACATGAGAGCATTGACGTTGCTCGTGGGGAATATTCCCTTCGAAAACAAAACTCAGCCAACGCGTCTTCAGCGGTTCGGATTTAGGAACATTAAAATGACTGCTGTGTTCGTTATTACACCCAAGAACAGAACACCACAATCGCTTAGACGCCATTCTGCTCATAGACAGTGCTCCAGCATATAAACAATGACCGCGCCGGTCCGCGCAGACTATGATTGACAGCTCCCTCATGAGCGAGGGCGGGTCTGTGTTGAAACGCTCCTGTCAATCAACAATCGTGGGAGGGGCGTGCGAGCTTGTGACGTCACAGGCTCGAACGGCTCGATTTGAGGCAGGGGAAAACATATAAGGAGATTAAAACAAAAACACTGGATGGATTTTTATCATTTTATGATGGTTGTGTACAGGCACTGCCAACACACATTTCAGTACAATCAACTTGTAAAAGTGCATGTACCATTATATGACCCCTTTAAAGTAACAACAGATAGCTTTTGCTCTCGGGGTCCCCCTACAGTTGGGAAACAGTATTGTCCTCTACTACTGTCGTAAACTGTCATCCTACATGCACGTGCAATTGTTGACAACCATGATAGCCCTGAACACTGTAGGAGGAGGTCACATGCAGGTGTTCTGCTTGCATCGCGTGTGAAATGTCTTCATCCCAGGTACAGTGGCATATATTTCAGCATGTCATAGGAATATAATTTCATGGGTTTTATTTTTTTTTTCTAACGACAAATGATCGCGATGCTCACGTTTACAAGCCAGCGTCATTATAGTAGCCTAGTCTATTGGTTACCGTTTTACTGAATCTATATGATACTTCAATGCAATGTTTGAGTGGTTGATAATAACCATATATCGTCAATATTATAATATCAAGCTACCATAAATGAATCTGCAAATTTTACAAATCGATTTGCATTATAGCTTGAGGCAAGACAAATAAACAAATATCACAGACATGTTAGGTATCCTAAAATATGATTTTATTAATAATCTTCCTCCTTTCTTTGTACATGTTGAGTAGACTACACTTTTTAGGTCAAACATTTGCTATTTGCATTTCATCGATTGCAAAGTTCAAATCAGAACGAGAATACTAGCGATAGCTAACCATCAAAAACTAGAATATCGTTTACTAGCTACCAGATTGATAATTCGCTACTACTCTAGCGAATTAGAGAGGTTAGAGAGAGGCATTCTTTTTTCGATGGAGGGTTCGATGCTCCCTGCACACGCAAGGTCTCTCGCTCGCTTTCTCTCTCTGCCGTCCGCGCGCGTTGGAGCACAGTCTCTGTCTCGCGTGCGCGCTCGCTCTAGATTCCGGGAGATTTGAACTAATTTGCGGTATAACTTGTCGATCACGAGTGGCTCAACAGGTAGATCTATAGATAAACTCATCTTTCAGGCATTTGACCGACCGGGTTGACAATTTAGCGTGAGAAACCGGGGGTGTGGCGTGTGAGCGTGTGAAACCAATCAAATGCGGGTGTCTCACGGCCAATGCGTGAGTTGGCAGCTCTGCAATGTTGATCCTCGTTCTGCCTTTAACGCGATCACTTTATCTTTTTCTCTTTTTGCTTTGCTCCGATAAAACCTTTGCTTTCTTGTTTTTCTGTGCTGCTTCGGCCATGACTATAACATTTGGCTCGCAAGTCCGATTTTAAGGAAGTGGGGGTGGTGGTGGAAGTGACGTATATGCCGTAAAGCAGTCGAATTTTGTAGTTCTCTTTGTTCGCCGGTTACTACCCGAAACCCGAAGTTTAAAAGTACGATTAAAAACGCTACAGACCCCGTCAGGCGATGGCAGACGTGTCATTCAACCTATTGTAAGTCGATGTACCATCACAAGAGACTTGGAAATATATTATGAAGGTTGAAAAGTTACCTGTTGTTACTTTAAAAGATGGTTTTAGTCAATGACATCCACGCTTGTTTCTTTGCGGGAGGTGTAACTTGTTGTAGTAGGTGTAATTTGCTGGGGCGTGGTTTGTAGTACTGTAGGACAAAGTCAGACCCTTCTCGTTCATTTACACAACAACGGCGTTTTGGGGGCCAGAAAACACAAACTTTTGGAAACAGGACTCAAAGTGCAAGTTTTTGAAACGTCTCCATGTAAACTACAAAAACGTGAATTTGTGAAAACTGTGATATCCTGTGCATGCGTATTATAGTATTATATGTTAAATCTATACACTCTAAAAAATGCTGGGTTGTTTCAACCCAAATTTGGGTCAAATATGGACAAACCCAAATGTTGGGTTAAAAATTTAATTTAAAATTTTAACCCAACTTTCACTTTCAACTGTAAATTTTTTAATTACATTTTTAACCCAACATTTGGGTTTGTCCATATTTGACCCAAATTTGGGTTGAAACAACGTAGCATTTTTTAGAGTGTAGGTGCGTAGTGTTTCTTTACAAAGTGACGTCGCCTACTACTGGCCTGACAGTAATTCAGTGTTTTTAGTCGTGTTCGCGGATCCGTGCGAAGTGCACATAGGGATAGTTTTGACAACGTTGGCGTCTGTACGTGAAAACCACAAAGGAAAAACGTTTATGTTTTTAGTACATAGTTGTCGTATACATACAGTAGATATACTGTATATACAGTATATATAGCCTATATATATATATATATATATTAGAACGTGTTACTTTTTTAGGGAGAAACGCGATATTGTATGGCATTACTTTTAAAAGTAACTTTCCCCAACAACTTTCATGCAACTTCTGACATTTTCACCCATTTTTTTGACATTGCTCTCTGATCTTCAGCTGACTTTTCCTGCCGTCATGTTAGGACGTGTTTTATAAACCTAAATAAACCTGAGCTATTTTAATGGTTTGGCTGGTCTAAGTGTTGATAAATGTTAATTAGATGAGCTCCCTTTTCTTGCTGCTTGGTCCATTAGGGTGGAAGTGGAAGTCCAAGTGCAAGATTGCATAAGTGTGAGTGAATCTGATCCCAAAACAAGGGTTTGACTTATTGGTTGTTGTTGTGTGGCTGTGGTAAATAAAACTGAGCTGATCACTCGGACGAAACTATTAATAAGAGCCTCATCCTGGCCCTTGTGCTGTGCCCCATTACTGGCTTGGGTGCGAGCCAACAGCAGCACCCCGCATGGCAGCTGCGCGCATGCGCATCAATGAGCGCTCTCGCCCCGCCGCTGCAAGAGAACTTTAATAATGAAGTAGACCACGGAGTGCGCGTGTGCTCACGTTAACTTTAGGAGCTTAAATTAAAGGGGAAAGCACGGCTAGTGCAAGACAGAGCTCCTCGGAGTTTGGGTTATAGTGGTGATCTGTCGGTTGGAGCGTTCCGCTCCGGTGCGGCCAGTGCAGCTCTCATGAACTTAGGGAGGACTTCCCCGCGAGCTTCACTGACAGCGCGTGCACTGACTGGCGCGAGCTGTTCCTCGCGCTTCACGCAGCTCGACCACTTGAATATTTTTGGATGAGCATGTCAACAGACTGAATGCGCACGGACCTTCTGGAGAGTTTGGATATCGTAGCAACGCACAACTCCTAAGCGTAAGTAAAGTAACCATTTTGAGCCATAAAATAGCTCACTATTCAGAAACGTTAAAAGTTTTGCTAAATATTTATGTGACTTCATACAACGCCTAAAAGCAGTTTGGAGCACCTGCTCGCGCCTGCGCCTAAGACTGTAAAATCTAGGGCTCTTAAAGAAGGTTACAGTTCAGAGTAATTTCTGCTTTCCACATTAAACCACCCGTAACAACTAATATAAAATAATTCTACAAATTATCACTATTCAATCATTTATACGCACTAATATGGAAAGTTTAACTGCTGCCTGGAAATTATTAAAGTAAAAGTTGTGCTAGAGTCTTTTTTTTTTTTTTTTTTTTACTGATAAAGAACATCGATTTGAAACTGAAAAGTCGACCAGAAAATTGTGACGCGTTAAATGGGTGGAAAACAAATATGTTGTTAGGACAATGATGCTTTTGTTTACTAAACACGATTACACGGATTCGATTTTTCTGTTTCAAATTTCGAGTTATTTGGCCAACAATCGCATCGTTGATTTTTTTATTTTTTTTATTTTTTTACTTCATGCATGTGCAGTCATTAGCCCATAGCCTATGTCTTTTGAACAGTTCTTTAGTAGTCTAGACACATTTTTATTTACTGGGTAACTTTTCCTTAAAGAGTCCTTTTGAGTTTCTTGGGTGATTCCCGTGTCCGTTTGGATATGCCATGTCCGTTTTCTCATGCACGTGGAGTTTGTGTTTGTATTTGATACGGAGGAAACGGGAATATCATCCCGACCCTGAAGCAGCTTCATTGCGCGTTGGCCATTGGTCGCTTTCTCGCGCTGTCGATAGCAGCTCGAGCCGATACCGGAGAAGGAGCCCGGATTAGATTACACACTTAACACGAAATAATTCACAACACACAGGTCGCTCTGGTGGCTGGTAATAAGATGGAGTGTACTAGCCAACAATTACATAAGAGAACACCAGTGACCTCCTCTTTGCCCATCTCCAGGCCTCAAACATTGGGGGAAAACTCGTAAGACTTGTAAGCATTTAAACATTTGAGCTATTCTTAAAGATTGCAAGGCACTTTGATTGACGGATTTACGATGCACATTTGGATTGAATGGTGGGACAATATTTTAAACGCTTTTTCTAAGTAGATTATAGGGGCTCTAGATAGATGTATCTATCGGTATTTGATTTGATCACATGTAGATCTCTTAGTAGATTTATTATTAAATCTCAAACAAAGTCTCAATGTTTTTTTCTTTAAAATAATAAATGAATAATTTCTTTTCATCTGTAAATGTGAACTTGGTGCATGCATCACTACTTTCGTCAGCCCTATGTTGTCATTAATATTAAAAAACACAATGACATAAGAGGGTAGTCATATTATGGGTAGGCCTAGGGGGTCAAAGTTAGGGCCTAATCACCCATGAAGGTTTGAATGTTATATCACACCCTGAATGGTTAAAAATGGCTTTTTAAGATCTGTCCACTTGGATGCCATTTTATATTTCACAACAGTATAGTGATTAAACTGCAGGTGACTAGTAAAATAATTTCATAAAATAATGCATACATTTTGTCAACATAAATTGGAAAGTAGGCTACACTTGAAAATTAAGGTTCTTTAGTTTGTCTTAAGAACCTTAGAACCGTCTTTCGCTATGGAAGGTTCTGAGTTGAGCTATGTGGTTCTTTGGATATCTTGATTATTTCATAGATCAGCATATTGCGTTCTGGGGGGTTTTAAAGCGCCAGAACAGATGGTTTTCTGAACAATAAAAAAGCTCCCAACTGGAAACTTAATTTTAAAGTGTGCTTTTACGTTGAAGAAGAGACTTTAGGCAATGTCGTTAAACCCAGTGAGGGCTATCTATAAATTGAATAATGAAATCTGTTATAATAATAACAACAACAAATAATGAATCTACACTCATATTAATTTAAAAAATTCACATTTAGACAAATTCTTTTGCTCAAATGAAAACTGTTCCTGGTCCAGCTTGTTTATTTATTAATAGGCGGTGTGTTTTGTCAGTGGAGTGAGCTCTGATGATTTAAAGGGGAAAACGAAAGCTTTAGAGTATTTGGCTTTCCTACGCTCGTGCCGCGGCTGTGTCGAGTCGCGCGCAGAATGCCGCGCCACTAAACGCTCCGCATGCTTTCATGACAATAACAGTAAAGCGCGCTGGCGCTCTTTGTTATTTTGAGACGGAATGGTCTGCTCTAATTGGACCGTTTACAATCCCTAGACTGCTGTCTTTATGTTTAGTTTTTCTTATTTGACTAAATCAAATGTTTGATCTGGGACTGATGCATAAAGTGGCTTTTGATTTGAAAATATGTGTTGACAGAAGGGAAATAAATAACAGCTCCTCACCATTACATGGTTAGTGCAATGTGTCTTTTGCTATTTGGCTGTCCGTCTGTTCATTGTTTGTGTGTGTGTGTGTGTGTGTGTGTGTGTGTGTGTGTGTGTGTGTGTGTGTGTGTGTGTGTGTGTGTGTGTGTGTGTGTGTGTGTGTGTGTGTGTGTGTGTGTGAGGACAGTAGGCTCAGAGGGCACTGAGTGATAACAGTAAAAATCAATGCTGCTCAGCTCATTCCCCCGCCTGAGTATTAAAGGCTAGAATTTCAGAACACAGCTTCACCAAGCAAATGAAAAATTCAAATGATCTGCTCTTCAAGCTGTCCTTCAACTCTCTTTCTCTCTCTCTCTCACACACACACACACACACACACACACACACACACACACACACACACACACACACACACACACACACACACACACACAAGCATGTGTACAGAAGATAGTGGAGACTTCCCATTTACATCCATTAATCCTATATGTCACTATAATCTATATATATATATGATGCCATATATATATATTCCTAAATAGAAGCATCATGACCTTTCAAGCTGACCCCTCAGGATTTTGAACAAAGTCAAAACTTGTTACAATGAAGATTTAAATTTTTGGTAGAAAAAGGTGTTAGTTTAATGCTTTGACAGAAATCACCAACTCACATTTTTTTTGTACATTTGGGCAGTTCAATTGAGTTGCACGTTTCTCAGATCATTTAAAAAAAAATTAAATTTCATCATGTACCCACTTTGTCCAGCAAACTCATTAATGGTGTAAAAAGACAATGTTCTGTTGGCTTTAGAACACTTGGCCCCCTTTCAATATATATATGTATATATACTAAATAGTCTAATAGTACATTTTCTTATTGACTAGGGTATTTTGTGAGACAAGACTGAAAAAAAAAAACTGTAAAGACAAGTAAATTCATAAATAAATATATGCATGATGCCCCTACCCCTAAAATCAAGATTTTATTTGGTTAATAATATATATAAACCTTTTCCTGTTGCAGTCCCATAAAGAGAATTTGTTCCACTGGAGCTATTTCTACCTGAACTGTGAACTTTAAAATAACTTTTGTTAGTGTAATCTTGCGTAGTAATATTATTTAGTAAAAATAATATTTTAAATCAAATAAATTTCAATGTTGCCATATTTTTTAACGGTTTTTGTTCTAGAGACTTTTAGACAAATTTCATCTCAAGGTTTGTGAACCACTGGTCTGGTACCTGCGGCAGGACAGAAAATAAACCTATTCTCCTGATCCCGATGCTTTCAATGTCTTTCAAAGAGATTTTGAATAAGAGTGCTTTTCATTACTGAGGCCTCGGGAGGTTTCAAAGCAATTTGCCTCAGTTTCAAGCTTTTAAATGACACAGGAAGGATGGGAAAAGAGAAAGATAAAGATGGTGGGTGGAAAGGGCTTTACTGGGAGGTAGAAGTCATGGTTAGATGGTTTTAGTGACTACTGCCATGCTAGCATCACCATGACCTGGACAGCTTGGCGTTTTGTGTGTATTGAATAAGTGCATTTGTGTGTGTGTTACATTGATTACATTTCTCTCTACCCATTGTTTAATGTTTACTTCTGTAAATGATATTTACTTCAGTCTGGCTGGATATGATACAGTGAAGTTACCAGACTTCTTCCTTCCCCTCCTACACACATATACCCACAGACACAAAGGAAGAGAGTGAGAGAGAGTGAGAGACAGATACGAGAGAGGGATGCCTATGCATTGTATTGTGTTTTTGGCGATTTTAAAAGCATCTTTCATTTGCAGGTGTCTGGACTGTAGTTGAGGGGAGTGGAAGTTCAACTGATGGAGAATACACAGGAGCTGAATGAACAGAGCGTGAGTGAACTACAACTATTAGATGTTTTACAACATTATGGCTTTTATACCTTATCTGTCAGAAGATTATCTGAATTATTATCTATAATCTGAGAAGATTATCTGTCTTCTCTTTCTGTGTATTGAATTTAACACTTCACAAATTCTGAATTTGTCAGTTTGTTGTGCAGTACCATTTGAAGAATGTGTATGAGTTGTATGGATATGTGTGGATAACATTACCAAAATTATCCTCTCTATACCACTTTTTTTGGGTTATTATTTACCTATAGCGGCTAATGAATCGAAGGTCTTGCACATTCACAGGTAATAGCTTACTTCGGCTTTGAAAATTAAGATAGATAAAACATTTTTATAAATTGTTTTGTTATACTATATTTACTGTATATCAGCACTCTTGGAATGTTGCTTGGCCAATCTAATTCGAGGAACAGGGGCCTCATTTATAAACGTTGCGTACGCACAAAAGAAGGCGTACGCCGCTCTGTACGCAATAATTGGTATTTATAAAAAGCAAACTTGACGGTAAAATGTGCGGTCCTTCACGCAAGCTCTGACCCAGGCGTACGCACAAAAACGGGTGAAATGAGAAATGGCGACACCGTCGGCAGATGGAAGAAACACGTGAAAGTGTGTGAAACTGTAGACCGTTGTGTAATGGCAATACTGCCTCTCATAAATAACACGAATACTTCACAAAGCAAGTCTTACAATTAACAGCCTACACGAACACCCGTTTGATCAATCTGCAACAGAAATGCAAATTAACACATATTTGCAAAAAGAAAAGTGAAATATGTTCTGCAATAATATTGGCATGTTATACAATTCATCCTCATAAATAAGATGGTAAACAGAACGAAATAATGTACAAAACTGATATTCTCGCCAATGTGTCCGTCAGGCGGAGCAGATATAGATGCAATTAGATAGATAGATAGATAGATAGATAGATAGATAGATAGATAGATAGATAGATAGATAGATAGATAGATAGATAGATGTATTATTTGTCCACTGGGGAAAGTTGTTTTCATAGTAAAAATTTCTTTATCAGCTACGGAATCATGGTATTCATGCATATGCCTTTAGTTTGTTTTATTTTTGATAAAATAACGTATGACGTATGTCTCAATCATTCAGAAAGCAAGAAATTACATTTGCGCTGAACAATTTCCCATTTCCAAGTAGATTATAACCGACATCTGTAGCTTGTCATTTCTTTTTTATCTCGGCCACAGTCCGAGGTTGTGAGGCTACAGCACTACGGCGTCTGCAACCTTTTGCCACTCAAGTGCCGTTTTGGCATTAGTAATGGCCACACTGTGCCCTCCAAACAACATTTTTCTCCTCTTTTCCACCTCGCCAACGATAACTTCTACTTCACATTGAGTGAAGTTACGTTTTTTTTGATTTCCTCTCTATGTTTGCCATGATTTCGCAATCGATGAATATTAACTTATGGGCGTTTCACGGACTATTTATGGGCAACTATGGGCGTGACATGAAGCCCCAAAAGCTGCGCTACATTTAGAATTGATTGTGATTTATTAAGGGAAAAATGCGTAGGATGTGCGTGCGCACGGTTTTATAAATCCGAATATTTCTGTGCGTACGCACGTCCTATGTTTCATCCGTACGCCACTTCTGACGCAAATCCTACGCAAAGTTTTATAAATGAGGCCCCAGAACTAACTCTAGTATAAATTATATTATTATGTTGTGTATAAATTACTTTATTGGACATAATTTTGCAATATATTCACTGGTGTTTTTGAGAAGGTTTCTCCAAAATTGAATTTTCTATTTTTTAAAGAATCCTGAAAAATGTGTATCACACTCGAGAAAGTACCTACAAAATTGCCCCCTGGAAAATGTATAATGTTCACTTTTTATGATAATGCTGAATGATTTCTAGTAAAGAATCAGTCAAGGAACTCATTTCTGGTTTGGCGTTGCTATCTAAGGCAAAAAAAAAAAGGTTGGAAACTCTGGTCTATACTATGTCATAATTGAAAAGTTTGATTGTGCAGTTTGAAGTGTGAGCCTGTTTGTGTGCATGAATAAGTGTGTGTGTGAAAAGGCCACCCAGGTGTGTACTGAGCAGCGTTAGGTCTTTAATACACAACAGATGTGAGCTGAAGTGTCGAGCACAGTAGCCATATGGCCACCGCAAGTCTGAGCAGTGTCACATACGCACACATAGTGACAGTACAACACACACAAACACACACACACTGTTGAAATGATTTCAGTCTTTCTCAGTGTGTCTTTTTCAGTCTTTGTGTTTATCTGTTAGTTGTCAGTTGAATAATTCCATTCTGTTTTTTTTTTGTTGGAAAAAGATTTTTTAAAATGTTTTTACATTTCGAAAACATATCCGTACATGATTGCTCTGAAAAAGACAGACAGGCGTCCATAATCCAGATGAGGACAGATACTGATCTGGGGGTGTTTGGGGTAATGGAAGGAGAGGAAGAGGGAGTGTGGGTGGAGGGGGGTATTTTGTGACTCAGGGGATCAATGCTTTTGGTTCTGGAGAAAAATAGCAGAGGAGTAAAATGAAAAGGGGGGTGTAGCTGCAGCCTTTTCCTCTGGTGCAGTCTGTGCCCCAGAGCCCCAGAGCAGAGACCACAGACAGAGAGAGAGGACTCAGGTTACACACACACACACATACACACACCTACGAGAGGGAGGAAGAGGGGACGAGGCAGAGAGAGGAGAAAAGAAAGCAAGGCTTCACATTCACATATTTACACCTCCCAATTTAAGAGTAATCAGCAAATAACCACAAATAACGGAGAGTACAAGTTGTAAGTGTGTTTAAAGCTACTGAGCCGACACAGTAATATTTATAAATATTCTAGACTGTGGAAAAAAGTTGTGGGCTTGATTTATAGCTAAACAAGCACCCTGTCTTTAATGTCAAAACAAATGCAGAAAAAAGCAGATTTGAAAGGTTTGATGAAAAAGTGGACAAGTGTGTTAGTCATTTCTCTTTATAAAATTCTAAGTCTCAAACTCTTCATAAAATTCTCATCATCCCGATGGTTATCTGTTGTTTACACCTGTGGCTTGTCTCTTACACTGTAAATCGACTCTCATCTCACTTAAAATATCAGTCTTAATTCCCTTGTTCTGGCCATATGCTGAAGATATACACATCTTAATTAGTTAAGACAATGTACTATTCAGGATTACTTAACATATCACATTTTACAGCTTTGTAAACTAGAGTAGCAAATGTTCCAGGTTCTTTATCTATGCTGATTGTTTAGGTATTAGGGTTTTAAAAAGATGGGTTAAACACAAGTTAAAGGTAGGGTAGGCAATTCCGGAGCGGCTAGCAATAGCAAGCTAGCTTTGAAAGCATGAGATCCCACCCTCCCTTCAGAGTGTTTTCAAAGCCACTCCTCCTCCAAAACACAAGAACGTACACATCAGAGTGCAAAGCGTCACTAGACGAGAGAGACGGGGTTGAATTACCTAATGTCTCAAAGCACATAACATTACAATAATTATGAATGTAAACAACTTACAGAGCTGCCTGACTGCTGACTTCTGTAGATTAATTTCGGTGTTGATAGTGTTGACCAGTGTTTGGAATAACGCCGTTTAAAAGAACGGCGTTAGGTAACGACGTTATATTTTCAGTAACGGGGTAATCTAACTAATTACCTTTCCTGTCGTTACAACGCCATTAACGTTACTGGACGTTAAATGCGGTGCGTTACCACGGGCGTCAGTTTGGTTTGAAATGTGCTGGGGACAGATGCATTCGGAAGTGCATTTTCAGAAGTGCTGGGTACAAACTTGTCAAACTCTGCAGCCTCTCTGCTCAACCCATAAATAAATCCATCGATCCGCAAATGTTGTTTGAGTTCTTAAATGGTCTGGTGGTAGAATTTTTGCCAAGCGTGTCAGAGGTTACGGGTTCTAATCCGCACTCGTATAGTTTTTTTTCTCTCATCAAAACTGAATATGTTCATCAGTGGTTACAGTCTATATCAAGCAGGGACACGTTTGTGTGCATTTTATTTTGTGATTTCACCGGAATGAATAGAGAGTCTCCACAACGGAGATAGATTGAAGAGCGCCTCCGAGTGAAGACTGCGCGGGCCACAAGAGAACAACTGTATCCACGCCACTGATAGCAGCGGCAACGAGTGCTCAGCTTGATTTAAAAAACAACACATTTTAGCGCTAGATCTCTTATTTAATAGCGAACTAAATGAATGCTCTGCTAGTTAACTGGAGATGTTTTATTTATTCGTATTAGGTACATCCGTGCCTCAATCTTTCAAAAAGTGGTGGGTACAAAATGACTCGTGACGAAAAATCGACGCCTATGTGCGTTACTATGTATTGATTGAAAATACTTGAAGTACAGAATGTCTACCAGACCAGTTGTCTGACATTGGGAGTTTGATTTATTTAATTAAGAATAAGACTACAGAGCTAAACACACTTTTTTGTTGTCCATCCATCCATCCATCCATCTTCTTCCGCTTATCCGGGGCCGGGTCGCGGGGGCAGCAGTCTAAGCAGAGATGCCCAGACTTCCCTCTCCCTGGACACTTCCTCCAGCTCTTCCGGGGGGACACCGAGGCGTTCCCAGGCCAGCCGGGAGACATAGTCTCTCCAGCGTGTCCTAGGTCTTCCCCGGGGTCTCCTCCCAGTGGGACGTGCCCGGAACACCTCCCCGGGAAGGTGTCCAGGAGGCATCCGAAACAGATGCCCGAGCCACCTCAGCTGACCCCTCTCGATGTGGAGGAGCAGCGGCTCTACTCTGAGCTACTCTCGAGTGACCGAGCTTCTCACCCTATCTCTCAGGGATCGCCCAGCCACCCTGCGGAGAAAGCTCATTTCGGCCGCCTGTATCCGGGATCTTGTCCTTTCGGTCATGACCCAAAGCTCATGACCATAGGTGAGAGTAGGAACGTAGATTGACCGGTAAATCGAGAGCTTTGCCTTACGGCTCAGCTCTTTCTTCACCACAACAGACCGGTACATCGACCGCATTACTGCAGAAGCTGCACCGATCCGTCTGCCAATCTCCCGTTCCATCCTTCCCTCACTCATGAACAAAACCCCAAGATACTTAAACTCCTCCACTTGAGGAAGGATCTCTCCACCAACCTGAAGTGAGCAAGCCGCCCTTTTCCGACTGAGGACCATGGCCTCGGATTTGGAGGTGCTGATTCTCATCCCAGCCGCTTCACACTCGGCTGCAAACCGTCCCAGTGCATGCTGAAGGTCCTGGTGTGAGGGGGCCAACACGACAACATCATCCGCAAAGAGCAGAGACGAAATCGCGTGGTCCCCAAACCTGACACCCTCCGGCCCCTGGCTGCGCCTAGAAATTCTGTCCTTAAAAATTATAAACCGAACCGGCGAAAAAGGGCAGCCCTGCCGGAGTCCAACATGCACCGGGAAGAAGTCTGACTTACTACCGGCAATGCGAACCAAGCTCCTGCTTCCGTCATACAGGGACCGGACAGCCCTTAGCAAAGGACCCGGGACCCCATACTCCCGGAGCACCCTCCACAGGCCGCCTCGGAGAACACAGTCGAATGCCTTCTCCAAATCCACAAAGCACATGTGGACTGGTTGGGCAAACTCCCATGAACCCTCCAGCACCCTGTAGAGGGTATAGAGCTGGTCCAGTGTTCCACGGCCTGGATGAAAACCGCACTGTTCCTCCTGAATCCGAGGTTTCACTATTGGCCGTATTCTCCTCTCCAGTACCCTGGCATAGGCTTTCCCAGGGAGGCTGAGAAGTGTGATCCCCCTGTAGTTTGAACACACCCTCCGGTCCCCCTTCTTAAAAAGAGGGACCACCACCCCGGTCTGCCATCCCAGAGGCACTGTCCCCTACCGCCATGCGATGCTGCAGAGGCGTGTCAGCCAAGACACCCCCACAACATCCAGAGACTTGAGGTACTCAGGGCGGATCTCATCCACCCCCGGTGCCTTGCCACCGAGGAGTTTCTTGACTACCTCGGTGACCTCAGCTAGGGTGATGGACGAGTCCACCTCTGAGCCCTCAGCCTCTGCTTCCTCAATAGAAGACGTGACGGCGGGATTGAGGAGATCCTCGAAGTATTCCTTCCACCGTCCGACGACATCCCCAGTTGAGGTCAACAGCTGCCCACCTCCACTGTAAACAGCGTTGGTAGGGCACTGTTTCCCTCTCCTGAGGCGCCGGACAGTTTGCCAGAATCTCTTCGAGGCCAGCCGATAGTCCTTCTCCATGGCCCCACCGAACTCCTCCCAGGCCCGAGTTTTTGCCTCCACAACCACTAGGGGTGTGCAAAAAAATCGATTCACATTTGAATCGCGATTCAATCTTTACCGATTCAGAATCGATTCATAGAATTCCAAAAATCGATTCATTTTTTTTTTTTTTTATGGCGTGCACGGGCGGAGTTACAATCAGGTGAGTCGGGACTTTTACCGGTGGTCCGGTAGTGTTTCGAGGCTGCGAGGGCCGGTCTGATAAATAGTTACGTTGCAAGTTCTTGCCGCCCGCTGGTCAAACTGTGCAGCCTCTCTGCTCAACCCGTGAATAAATGCATCGATCCGCAGATCTTATGTTTGAGTTCTGTAGATCTTTTTACCAAGCGTGTCAGAGGTTATGGGTTCTAAACCGCACTCGTATAGTTTTTTCTCTCTCTCATCAAAACCGAATATGTTCATCACGTTTGTGTGCATTTTATTTTGTAATTTCACCGGAACCACAACGGCGATATGAAGCGCGCGTCCGAGGGAATACTGCGCGAGCCACAGAGAACACTGTATCCATGACACATAGCAGCGGCAACGAGCGCGCAGCTTGATTTCAAAAACAACAGATCTCTTATTTAATAGCAAACTAAATGAATGCTCTGCTAGTTAACTGGAGATACCCGCAAATTACGCCTATGAACGACTTCACTGGATCTAAACAAATCAATCTAACCATAGATGTTACCAGTAGCAGTGGCTTTTTAAAATCTATTTAAAATAATTTCGCAAGGGTTCTATGACATTAGTAGCTTAGCTATATATTTTTAGGAAGTTCAATGTGCCCAGTCGAGTTCACATTTCAACAGTCAACCTAGCTGAAGTACTCCTTAAACCACATTTAGCATAATTGTTTGTTTGATCTGACTACAGCACTTTAAAGCTAAATGTAAAAGCTTTTTATTTAAGTTTTATTTTTAAACTTGAATTAAATGTATTTGAAAGCTGGCCAAAGCTTGGCACTTTGCACTTTTTAGTTGCAAAAGTTTTAAATTTTTGTATGATGACATATAAAGTAATATCAAACTACATTTAATTTGTTGTGGGTTTTTTTCTTTTAAATTGTGTCTACTGCAATCAATCACATAGGAAAAAGTAAACTACATTTATATAGCCTACTGCGAATCATTTTTTGAATCGAGAATCGTTTTGGAATCGAAAATCGATTTTGAATCGAATCTTGAGACCAAAAATCGGTATTGAATCGTGACATTTTCCGAATCGTGCACCCCTAACAACCACCCGGGCTGCAGTCCGCTTGGCCTGCCGGTACCTGTCAGCTGCCTCAGGAGTCCCACAAGCCAACCAGGCCCGATAGGACTCCTCCTTCAGCTTGACGGCATCCTATACTTCCGGTGTCCACCACCGGGTTCGGGGATTGCCGCCTCGACAGGCACCGGAGACCTTACGGTCACAGCTCCGAGCCGCCACTTCGACAATGGAGGTGGAGAACATGGTCCACTTAGACTCAATATCTCCAGCCTCCCTCGGGATCCGGTCGTGGCTCTACCGGAGGTGGGAGTTGAAGATCTCTCTGACAGGAGATTCGGCCAAACGTTCCCAGCAAACCCTTACAGTACGCTTTTTTGTTGTTTAAAAGTTTACTTTTGTTGTGAACAAAACACTTGGAAGTACAGGTTGTTTACTTGACCAGTTGTCTCAGTTTGAGAGAGTTTGATTTAATTTGCTAGAGTTAAATGCACTTTATATGGTGTAACTGTTTACTTATCTTACAAAGATAATACTTGAAGTGCATGATAAACCTCTTGCTGTCTGTCGACGTGCAATAAATATCTGTTCTATTCATTTCAACTGACTTGTGAAAACTGCTTTTTAACAGTAACGCAAATAGTTACTTTCCCAGGTAACGAGTTACTTTTATTAGAGTAATTCAGTTACTAACTTAGTTACTTTTAAGAACAAATAGTGAGTAACTATAACTAATTACTTTTTTAAAGTAACGTTCCCAACACTGGTGTTGACATAGAAACACAAAAATCAGAGTCTGATGGAGTGAACTGCTCCGGGTTGAACGTCACAGATTGCCATTTCATAATTTCGATTACGACATGTCATGAACGCAGGATAAGCTTGTTGTTTTGGTTCAGAAGGAACTGTACAAGGTGGCTGCTGTTTGTTCGGACCGAATGCAATGATTGGACGAAAATGTTTTGGCCCTGAGACGTCCACAGAAGATATATATACATGATTTATTTAGACCACTTCTATTATTTGTTGCCACATCAGGATATGAAGAGAGTTTTAAAACCGTATAACAAAAAGTGTTTATGAAACAAATTGCCTACCCTACTATCACAAAAAAATGGGTCAGTTTGGGTTTGGAGTCAGTAAGATTTTTATTCAAGAAATTAATACTTTTATTTAGCAAGGATGCATTAAATTGATCAAAAGTGTCAGTAAAGACTTTTACAATGTTACAAAATAATTATATTTCAAATACATGCTTTACTTTACTTGATTTAAAAAAAAATCTGAATCATGGTTTCCACAAAAATATGAAGCAGCACAACTATTTTCTACATTGATAATAATAGGATTTTTTTTTAGCAGCAAATCAGCACATTATAATGATTTCTGAAGTATTATGTGAGTGAAAACTGGAGTAATGATGCTGAAAATTCAGCTTTGCCATCACAGGAATAAATTACCGGTACATGTTACAATATATTAAATTAGAAAACAGTTCTTTTAAATTGTAATAAACAATTGATCAAATTTGGCGAGCAAAACAGGCTTAAAAAATATTACTGCCTCAACCTTTAAACACATGGCCCTTAAGTTTGAGGAAGAAAAAAATAATTTATAGAAATAAACATTAAATGGAAATCTATGGGGCAGTCATTGTATGTAATGTTTTTATTTAGGATCCTTTCAGACCTTGTGTTTTAATAGAAATGTTAAGTATTCAAGTACTGGCATTGAGTTTGATGAGACTAAATTGTATCCAATCTCGTTTGAATCAGTACAAGCTGTCAAAACAAGCTGCGAGTTTGAGCAGACTGTATCGTTCCTGAAGCTGTGCATACCAGTAATGTTTTTTTATAGTCACATAGAATCATTGATGACAATTCTCCTCTTGATCTTGAAAACTGCATTAAGTTGTGGGGTATAATGACACTAATGTGCTCTATGACGGTCGTTGTGTGCAGTTTTGGGTTGAGTTTAGCTGACAACCTTGGGTCCAGCCTGAGCACATTATTTAACAAGCACGTCGACATCTGGGAAGCAATTCATCATTTAATTAAATGCTCCTGAAACCTGGCCTTTCGTTAATGAGATTAATTTAAATAATTAACGAAAAGCTGACACAAGCACAAGACCTCATGAATAATTAAGCAGCATTTTTTTCTGCTGCAATCAGAGGGGAAGGGAGCACTTTAATGCTAGAGTGCTTTTTTATATAAAGTTTCAACTCATTTCTTAAGACGATACACACACTACAATGCGCATGTAGGGAGACTTGTGTTGTGTGTGTGTGTGTGTGTAAACACTTTGGTTGCTGTACAAAGATACGTGAATCAATGAGCCAGAGGAAGAGAAAGACACCGTCGCTCACTTAGTTGCACACAAGATCATACACATACGCACACACACTCATTCAAAGCTGCGAAGGTGTGTCTGTCTATAGGGCTTGGCCTGGTGTCCAGTTTCCCTCTGACCCCTTTCCCCTGGCAGAATATACCATTCAGACTTCATACACTATAGGTTGACATGGAAACGGAGCAGTCCAACATATGGTCGACTGGTCATTTTAGTTGATCTGACTGATCAAAAACATATTTTTAACCACTTAACTCTGCTGCATGACTGTGGTGGTAATGTAGCGTCATGCTAAAATTAAATTAAAAGTACCCTTTGTAACTTTTGGCCCTCTAGCTGTTAAAAAACAAAACTGCATGCATTTTGCAGAAAAACATTGTTTTGGTTGTACTTCGGCTCTGCGGGACTGTGTGTGCGGATGAATATGGTTCTTTTGTCATAACTAAAACAGAGAGAGATTATCCTGCTGCTCATAAAACATTCACTACTAGGCTTAAGAGATGTAACCAGTTTAGATGGAAAGATCTTAGGACTAGCTGAAGCCGGTACTGTAGCTATATCCATTAATAGACACAGAGCTTCCTTGAAAATAAATTCCTGCACAGCCATAATGAAATGACCCTTCACAATAGGTAATGCTTTACAATTAACTCTGTTAGAGAACTACATATGGCAATTTATCAGTTCAACAAAATACCTAAATAAAACAAAATTCGATCTTCACATCACTTTTACAATTTTTTTCAAATCCCTCAGTTCTCGCCATCTCCAAAAAGCCAAGCCAATGTTGATTCTTGTTTTATTACGAGCTCTGTCGCGTTCTCTTTTTGTCCTCTGTTTGGCTTTTTTTTTTAACGAGTGATTCCCCGGAGGTTTGAGATTTAGCTGCTCCAAGTCAACCTTTCTCGCTCGTTGTGACAACTAACATATGTCACTCTCACATCACACATGCGTCAAAGTAGCCAGAGTAGATTTTCTCTATTTACGGATATGACGAGACACGCACGGATGAGTGACGTATGCATGCAATTTCCTGCAAAAACCATCCCGTAAGGTCTAAAATATAAACCCTTATAATAGGCTTACCATATTGAATCAGGGTAAGACAAAAACACGTTTTGAAAGAAGGATTATTTAAATTTTGTTAATTTTGAACAAAAAAACAGTTGCATAGTGTAACTTCAATTACTAAAATAATGTGTTGGAGATTCACCAATTGTGGATTGCACTTTGTAAAATATGTCCACAGAATAACTGTAATGTTTTTAACTGCTATTTTATAATATTTTAGTATTTTATTGCATGCACTACCTTGTTAAATTTTGACAGTATTTACATTCATTTTATAAGATTGATCTTGTTGGTATGATTTTATCAGTTTAAAATTGAGAACATGGACATTGAATGGATTGGTTCAGAGGAACAAGTTTCGCGTTTGTGTGCACTCATTCTAATTTTAGTTTCTTTTTCTAATTTTCAGTGTCCTCAGGGAGTTTGAATGTCCTTAAAAAATATACCAACATAAGCCAATGTCACCTGATCGGAATGAAAAACATGTTGTGTGTGTGCGCATTACCTACAGCCCTTTGCCCTGTCACACACTCTCTGTTCTTTTCTATTTCCTTTTTCTTCCTCTCTCTTCCTCTCTCTATTGCCTTCCCCTACCTTTAGAGAAGAGTGTTTCAGGGAGGGGACACATCAGATAATCTTACACCTCCCAGGGGCATATGCTGAAATGTGTGTGTGTGTGTGTTGGGGGGTGGAGGGGTGGGGGGCACAGGTAACAATGTATTTTACATGAAAGGAAGAGGATAAAGTTACAGCGCTGATAACCATAATACTGAAAGCACAAAAAAGAACAAGAAAAGGGGGACTGTTTTCTGTGTGTTGGTGTGTGTGAAGCTTCTGTGCCTGTAAGCAGGCCTGGAATCTGCATATAGAGCACAGCAGAAACGCCCATTGCATGTTTGTTTATTACATTTTTTGGCTACATTTATTAGGCTTTTGGCTATTGTCTACTACTCGCAGTTCCATTTAACACATTCTTAACATGTTTTTCAGCAGAAATCAGCATAGATAATGCTGTCAGTGTCAGTTGCTTACAAAAATGCACAATCAGAACTTTGCTTGTATGTGAACTGTTTCGCCTGCCAAAAAAACCAACTGGTTGTCTGTGTGTTAGCTGTTTTCCCAGCCTGATCGTGGTAGTCTGTTTGCTTGTTTTAGAGGGATCTTGGCCACATTTTACCTGGTCAGGCTAGAAAACCATCTTCAACCAGTTCAACACGGTAATGTTTTGAACCATCAGGCAAATATGTGTTTCTGAATATATTTGAGTTGCCAAAAAGTACTGACTTCTGAAATTTAAAAATGTGACGATACCAGCATCTCCCTCTAGCATTTTGAGTGCTGTTGAATGGATTTTAAACACCTCTGATTGGCCATTGTGTTGACGCGCTCAACATATATGTCTGTGATTGGCTACAATGATCAACAATTACATCTTTGATGTCTTCACCGAGCGCTTACACAGACACACACGGGAGCATTTAAAAGCAGCCGTCTATCAGCGGATCCCTAATATATCCGCTGATAGACGGATCCGCTGATAGACGCCACTTTCATACACTCCCGTGTGTATCTGTGTAAGTGCTCGACGAAGAGCGTCAAAGACAACATGTTGCTGAATCTGAAGCGTTGATCATTGTAGCCAATCACAGACTCATATGTTGAGTGCGTCAACAGAATGGCCAATCAGAGACACATATGTTGAGCGCGTCAACACAATGACCAATCAGAAGTGTTTAAGAAGCCGCTCAACAGCGCGTAAAATGCTAGAGGGAAATGTTGGTATCGTCACATTTATCAAATTTCAGTACCGACTTGGTCCTGAAGTCGGTACTTTTGACAACTCTAGAATATAGTTACATTATAGCTGTTAAATTTCCAGCTGCAAAATTTTGTTTGTATGTTGTTATATTTTTTGAGAACATTCAAACTGATGCCGGTGAATTGCAGAGGTGGTGCAAACATATCCACATCACTATGATCAGATGCTTTCTTAACAGCTGCTTTCTCGCCGCTGTCATTTTTGTTGTATGCGTGCAGCAAATATTTACATATTGATCTAAATGTCGCTCACAGCATTATAGACGGTGTTCATCAACAGTATATCGCTGCAAAGGTGTTTCCAACTTTTGCTTTTTAAGCAAAGAATGAAAAAGAACGTCGCCGTGAGTATTTCGGGGCCTTGAATCACGTTCAGTCTCTTGCACATTACTTGTGCAAGCAATAAGTTGTGGCTGGAGTTCACTTAACGGACACCGGTGTCGCTAATAACAAGGTTTCTGAATTCTACATATAACCCGTTTAAAGGGATACTTCAGGATTTAGCATTAAGCTTTGTATTAGTAGAAAGCCTGTAGTATTTTCGAATTACCATGCTTTCCACCCTCATATCCCCCTGAGACGAAAGATTTTATGTATTTTTTGTCGTCATTTTGCGTCATCGGAGGATTTTTTGGCCAGAGGCTAAAGACTACAGCCTGTAGAAGGAGCTGTTCCGCATGTTCTCAACCCGCCCATAGAGGGTGGGATCTCACTCACAGAATGTACACATAGTGTCAGACATATTTTTTTGGAAGCTAAGCTAGCAGGCTCTTGTTCTGTGGAGAAGTCCGGGATTCAGCTTTTGCTTTCTTTTCAGACTTAAAAAATCTTACTGCCCAAGGTTTTCTTTTGTTTCAATCTAACTGAATTCATTCCGATTGGTGAATCTGAATGTAGTGTTTACATGAACGCTAAACAAGTGATCGGTTGATGTGCGTTTTAACATTGCTAAGAAAAAACACTCCTCCGTGAGAGATACGAGACCGGTGCGTCTCACAGGTGTCGCTCATCGGTAATCACGCCACTGGCCTCGCGCAGTTCTCCCGCGGCCCTCACTCGTCCTGCTCGCCACAGTAAACATGATGAATGGCGACTATAGAACGCAAAAGCCGAATCCCGGACATTTTGGGCGATCTCGAAACACATTTTCGGGCAGACTCATCATGGAGACTCACTAGCCTAGACTTGTTGTTTAACTACTGCGCTCTGTTACCGGTAGGCGTGGCCTCCTAGGGCAGCGAAGCAAGTGCATTCTGGGAGTTGTTGTATTTCATCCACATAAGCCAAAAATACATTTTCTGGCTTTTCTCAGACTAGAAAGCTCCAAATTCAAAAATAATTTCACATTTCTTCTACATAAATTATCCATTTTAAATACACATTCATCTTTCCAGAGGTGAAGTATCCCTTTAATTGTTGAGTACTGTAAGACCAGCTTGAACCAGTCCAGACAGGCAAACCAGCTTAGGCCGACTTAAGATGTTTTTTTTTTTTCAGCAGAGTGACATTTTCTAGTTGCTTTTCGAACCGCCTGCCAAAGAATTACAAATTTCACTTCATAAATCTATAAACGGTGTACAGTTAAACAGTCTTAGATCATTGTCCACCAGCAGGCCTCATTGGGAGCTGGATCCTGCTGGGCTGCTCTCAAACGCTCTATTAACTGCTCTAAAAGCACAGATGCTGCTGGACAAGGAAGTAGTTACAGTCAGAGAGAGATTTACAGTAGGCTTAGAGCTCTGTACAATCGGCCGATCACCTGCTGTCCCTGAATGTGTCAGGCTAATTTGAGGAGACCATATTGGGTGTGTCCATACTCAGCACAAATAAGAACCCAGAACCAGAGAGATGAGCCTAAACCGCAGGCATTTTTCTGAGAGGAGCCTTAATGCTCCAAGGTCATTTGTCCAACAACACATGTATAGCATATATAAAAGTGTTCAAAAGTTTGGGGTCAGTAAGATTTTTTGGGGGGGGGTTTTCTAAAAAAAAAAAAAAAAATCAGAAAAGAGGCATTAAATTTATCCAAAATTACAGTAAAGACATTTATAATGTTATAAAAGATTTCTTCTTTTTTTTTATTTTTTTTTATGCTGTGCTTTTTAACTTTCTATTTATTCAAGGGTTATTAGTTCATGCAAAAATGAAAATTCTGTCATCAATTACTCACCCTCATGTTGCTCCAAAACCCTCATGTCGTTCCAAACCCGCAAGACTTTTGTTCATAATAAAATGAAGATTTTTTTTAATGAAATCTGAAAGCTTTCTGTCCCTCCATTGACAGCCTACACAATTAACACTTTTAAGCCCCAAAAAGGTAGTAAAAATCTTTTTACAAAATATTAATATCCAACACATGTTCCCACAACAACGTCTGCTCTTGCGTCAACACTACACGCATATGTCGTGATGCTTTTGTGAATGCATTAGAGATTAATATTTTGTAAAAAAAAAAAAGTTGTAAATTGTTTTTTGCTAAAACAAAGTAAGTACTCGTGTCGCTTCATAGAATTGAGGTTAAACCACTGGAGCCACATGATTTCTTTTATGATGTCTTTATACCTTTCTGGGGCTTGAAAGTGGTAGTTGCATAGGCTGTCAATGGAGAGACAGAAAACCGATCGAGGAATCCGAGGAATCCTGAAAAAAAGTATCACAGTTTCCACAAAATATGAATCAGAACAACAGTTTACAACATTGATAAAAATAAGAAATGTTTCTTGAGCACCAGATATTAGAATGATTTCTGAAGGATCATGTGACTGAAGACTGGAGTAATGATGCTGAAAATACAGCTTTGCCATCACAGGAATAAATTACATGTTAAAATATATTAAAGTAGAACACAATATTTCACAATATTACTGTTTTTACTGCATTTTTGATCAAAATACAATACAGCCTTGGTGAGCATAAGAGACTACCGGCCTCAAACATTTCAATAATAGTGTTTGTGTGAACATGAGATGCTGGTTCAACGCCAAACATTCTCCCCAAAACCACACGCTACATCTGACACACACATGCATTCGTGCATGTGTGCTCACAGGTCTATATGTGTGTTTTTAATTAAGACCCAGATGACTACGAGCCGTGTAAACTTGTGTAAATTGATTGTGAGAAGTTTATAGACTTGTGGCACTCTTTGATCCTTCCTTTTGTTTTACAGTACAGTGTTTACATATTCAAGTGTGGAATATGAAAAAATATGCATGAATTGAAGCTTCTTTTTGAATGTAAGATGCTAAGAATAATGCACTGTTTTGGTTGGTGACCTTGACAGTAGACAAGAAAGAAAGAAAGAAAGAAAGAAAGAAAGAAAGAAATAATCCAAGTTTGGAGAGAGCTGGTCACAAGGACAAATTCAAAGAGGGAAGTTGCAGTTGTGGTTTTATTAACTCAGGATTGAGTAATATTGAGCATGACAGAGTAAGAACCAAGATAAACTGCCAGAATGGGAAAGAATGTATTGTGGGAGAGAGAAAGGCAGAGTGATTTTTGCTATATATATTACTGAAGAGTTAAGAGAATGCTGTAAGCTTGTAATATTGAATAAAACTAATGTGTCAAATATGGTATTTTCACATGGTGTTTTAGATTGACACAACCATATTTATTAACAGGTGTGACTGACTGACACAACCATATTTATTAACAGGTGTGACTGACTATTATCATCCTTTCAGATATCTGTTCTGTCTGTGGTATTTCCTTCTCCGCCCAAACACTCTGTTTTCTAAAAGAGGTTTATGGCTCTAACATTAATGTTCGATATCCATGAAGCACGCACATGTCATATGTACACTACCATTTAAAAGTTTTGGGTCTGTAAATTTTTTTATGTTATTATAAGAAGTCTCTTATGCTCACCAAGAACGTTCAGCATCATTACTGCAGTCTTTCAGTGTCACATGATCCTTCAGAGATCATTCTAATAGGCTGATTTGCTGCTCAAGAAACATTTATTTTTATTATCAATTTTGAAAACAGTTGTTCTGCTTAATATTTTGGTGAAAACTGAAAATTAATTCAGGATTATGTGATAGATAGAAAGTTCAAACAAACATTTATTTGCAATAGGATATTTTGTAACGTTAATAAAAAAATTAAAAAAAAATCTTATTAACCTGAAAATCTTTTCAATGGTAGTGTGATATTTGTGTGTGTTATTCATATTCACCTCTTTCAGTAGTGAAGCAAATAATCATGCTCAAATGGCAACAGTAGCTTCAAAAATCATGGACAGTGAGGTCATCACATTGAGTCATATAGCTGAAAAATCACTCCAGACTGGGAAAACGATGTTGTACTTATACACTGAATAAAAAACTATCATCATCAACATCAACTGTCTCCTCTGGTCTTTCCACAGGTGAAGAAATCGACCACTGATTCCCATGGTCCAGACCCAGTAGACAACAGGTAAGGTGAACACACTTTCACACACATACTCTCCACTGAAATCCATTTTGGGGGTTATTTATGAGTACCAATGTCAGTGGACTGTGGGAGCGAGTGGTTTTGTACACATAAAGTCAGAGGGAGAGATAAAGAGAGAGGGATGTTAAAGTCATTGAATCTGAGTGGGTGTAAAGCAGACAGCTTCACCTGGATAAAACATGACTGCTTTACTGTGTGTGTGTTAAAGCACTGTGTACTTTGGGATGTATTCAGAAATTTTATGCAGATGTTTATGCCATAAACGTAGAAAGAGGAGCAGCTCTGTTTTTATCTCTGATTGCCATTACATTATTATAAGAGCTGTTTTTGTACATGTGTTCTTTGGATTAGTGTCTGCTAAATGCTTCAATGCAAAACTATTTGACTTTTTTTAACTTCTTGTATAATTTAGACCTTATATTAAGAGATGGATGGATGGATGGAATATGTGTACTTAAATAATTTGTCACATTACAGGAACTATTTAAGGAACTTGCTGAAAAAAATTAATCAAATGGTAAAAAAAGAAAATGTATGTACACTTAAATGTTGTCCATGTGGTATATACATTAACCTAAAATCCTGTTGGATCTCGAACTTGTTAATTGCCAACCATCCTTATTATAAATAACATTGAAACACAATATATGTACTTCATATAACAATTTGCATATTAATTACAATATTTGCATATTAAAAAATATCTCATCAGCATGAAATGCCAAAAATATTTCTTATTGGTCATTAAATTGTATTTTGCATTGTTTTTATTAAAAATATATATGACATTGAAAATATTAAGCAACCTTTCGTATTAGTGTTTGAAGGCACATTGTGATTTTGCTCCTCATATTTATGTGGGTGGTGGGTATGCTACATGGAATTCTGGTTAAAAGAAAATATAGATTTTAGATAAACATGACCTAGATAAACTGCTTTCCAGGTTTCTGTGGTAAAACCTCATAGAAGATGCACAAGTTGGGACAAATGTTTTCTTTGGCATTGTAAGAATGATAATATGACACTTGCTCATGTGTCAAACCATCTGCTAAAGACAGGTTTTGCTCACATTTTCTGTTTGGTGAGTGTAACAGGCATTTTGGGGTCAATATGATTTTTTTTTTTTTTGTTGTTGTTTTTTGTAATTTTATTTAGAAAGGATGCATTAAATTGATCAAAAGTGACAGTAAAGACATTTATAATTTTAAAAAATATTAATTTTTTAAAATAAATGCTGTTCTTTTGAACTTTGTTCATCAAATAATCCTGAAAAAATGCTTCACAGTTTCCACAAAAATAAGCAGCAGTTGTTTGCAATATTGATAATAAGAAATGTTCAGCATATTAGAATGAATTCTCAAGGATCATTTGACACTGAAAACTGGAGTAAAAATTCAGTTTTTCAACGGTTGTGCATATGTATTTAAGAGTTATATTTGTCTCTCGCAGGTCCTTGGAGATGCAGGATCTAACAGACCCCCAGCACTCTGTTAACAGTGGCAGTGACAGCACTTCCAAACTGGACAAGAACATCCTCAGCAACAACATCACGACCAATGGAACCGGAGGTATGAAAGAACAACAAATCAAACAGAAACAAAGAAAGAAAGAAAGAAATTACAAACGTACGTGAGTTAGCGAGTGACATGTTAGCTGATAAGTGGGGTCTTTCAACCAAAGCATTGCTTTGAGTACAGGCAATCGGCTTTACTGCCATACACTCAGTGTTCATCGCTGTGGAGTTTCTTGCTATAATTGAAAGCAGGGTTCAGTCCTGGTGTGTGATGTCCAGATTGCAGGGATAAAGTGTTTTTTGTTCTGGTGGTTTTGGTGCCGTCCAGAGCGGGCTTGTGGATTAGTGGCGATGTTGTGTGTCGAGATGCTCTAAACTCACACTAACCTCAAAGGTCAAACGCTGCATGCAGCGCCTAATTAAAATAAAAGAAAGTGTGTGCGTTTGTGTGAGCGTCTTTGTGCTGAAACCTTTCCCAGCACTTCTCTGTGCGTGTTTCAGCAAGAGCCTGGTGCACAGAAAACTATTTCCTGCGTTTAAACTCTCATTTTCTCTCTGATGTCAACTCGCGCTCACTTGCTTTTCTCTCCTTGAGGAAAACGCTGAACAAACGTTTTAAGAGAGGACGTTAGGCAAACATACACGAGGCTAAATAGACTCTCAACACCCTCGCAAGTGAGCGCTTGATGTATGGCTATGACTGTGTGATACACAGGAGAGGTAGTAAAGTTTAGGGACCCTGGAGAGAATGTGTGTGTGTGTGAGAGCTCATCTGTTTTTGACATGTAGCCGGAATAAAACAATAGCAAAAGACAGAGAGAGTAAAAGGAGCAGAACTCAGTAAATCATTTAGATTAGAGCTCAGCTAATGATTTTAACAGCTTGACACACACACATTCACACACACTCTGGGATTGTGCTTCTGCCAAAACAACGACATATTCAACATTCTCCTCTGTCTACCTCATCAGCTCACAGCCTAGACTGAATCCCTCCATGTACACACACACACACACACGCAAACCGCCCACACAACCACCCACTCACACACACACATCCCAACATGAATCCCACAGCCAATGAAGCCTCATTCATCTTACTTTAGAGGACTTTCACTGTCTCCCTCGCAAGCACACACACACACACACACACACACACACACACACGGATTCAAGGTGTTTTTTTTTCTGAACAGTTCTTTGACTGAACTGTCATAAACTCAGTGTGACAAAATATGGTTTTTGAAACCTTATATGGTTTATATGAACTCTGAATGTTAAATGTTTGTTTTAAAGGAAGTGCATTTCATTATAATGGAATTCAATGGGAATTTATCAACTTTTCACTTTTCAAAAATGATTGTATTCTTTACTATTTGTAAAATGTTATCAGTTCCTATTCAAAAAGATCATATTCATAAAATATGGTATGGCAATTTTTTTTTTATACAGTGGCCCAAAAATGTCATTTTTGGACACTTAAGTCACTCTTAAAATGTATGAATTTTAAAATGTATGCTGCTTTTAACATTTTTTTTCTGAAGCATTTTGCAATTATTTTTAACCAACAAAGTAATTTTTAGTTAATGTCAGTTCACATAGGTGTCCTAACAGAATAACCACAGGTGTAGTTCATTACATTAACTATAAACATTATTTATGTTTGACAACCAAAAAGTATCCAAATACTTTTTGTATTAATTTTGTACACTTGTAACTATTATTTTATCATTTAAAACCTAACAAATGCCTTATCATTTTGCTTGGAAAGTGTGCTTGAAAATAAAAAATATAAAAAAATATTTCTTTAAAAATGCTTAAATCAAAATTATATTTTATAGTAATATCATATATTAATTATATAAATTAATAAATTATATTATATAATTTATATTTTATTTTATTTATATGGTTATATATTATTATATTAGTATAAACTATATTTATTTATTTATTATCCTTCTTTAAATAAATGCAATCTAATGACATTATATGTTTTAAGTGTGACATAAGTGTCCAAATAGTTATTAGGGTAACTGTATTAATAATACTAAGTAATAACTGGGTAACACAGTCCACTATACATCTGACTCCACCCCCAGGAGAGAACATGACAATTCTAAACACGGCTGATTGGCTGCTGGGCTGCAGTACCCCGCCCACTGCCCCAAGTATGAAGAACTATGGTATACTGCATGTGTTTGTGTAGTGTACATATATTTGATAGCACGTGTGTGAGTGTTTGGGTGCAGTGCTTTGGAGGCTCTTGATTTTTCTTTCTTTTTTTTAAATCAAAAAGGAAGAGTTGCTTCACAACTTACTCGTACTTCACTCGTTAATTCGATTTTGAGAGGTTTGAATGGAGTTTGACAGCTGACAGGATTTCTCATGTCTTTCTTGGTCTCCTTCTCTTAAAGTTAAGTCTGAGCCTCTGAACAGCAGCGAGGCTGTGAGCTCGGCGGGAGATACTGGGCTGGACACTTACACTGGGTCAGGTAAGACATCCACACACACACACACACACACTCACACATGCGCTGCATTCAGAATGCCTGCTGTAATCCTGCTTGGGAAGTTGCTGAAAGCTCTGAGCCCTCAATCTTTGTACTGCCCTTGAGCTAACGTCATCAGAGACACAAACTCTTTATTTAGATCAATGTGCTCACACACACACACACACACACACTTAGAGACTGAGAAACCCTCTGTCCATGCGCTCCCCTGCAGAGAAGGTTGAGGCCCTTGCTTGAGCTGACAGTGGAGTGTGATGTCTCTATAGAGAAGACAACTGCATGTTCTTTTATACACTGTGAAAACGTTCTTATTTGTGTCGTATCTTTTCCAGTATGAATGAATATCTAATTATCTTTAAGTAACTAGATAAGCAAAAGCAACAAAATAAGACCTGTTTTTTAGAGAATATAAAAACTTTTATTTATATAACTATTAATATATAATATTTTTTTCTTGTTTTAAGCATAAACCTACGTTTTGTTTGAGTAATGAAAAAAATATTAATAATGTGTTTATTTACCCATTGGTAATAAACAAATGAGGCTTACATAAATATATAGCCTTGTTTGAGAGAATATTGAAAGTATATATATAAATGATATATCAAGAGAATATATCTATAACTTCAGTGTATTCTCTAAAAACAAGTCTTTTTGTTCAGAAATTTTACTGAACAATAAGGCAAAAATATTGATTTAAAAAAACAAGTGGGATTGAGAAACGCTTCAGTTTAGGAAGGGAATTATGTAGCAAACGGCAAAATTTGTTTTTGATTTTGCATCTCAAGGAGAAGAGGAACAGAGGGAAGGCAGGAAGAGGAAACAAGGATTTTCTTTGATGTAGAAGATTTTTGAGAGAATAGTTCCTGTTTTTTTTCTTCTGCTATTTGTTAAATTGAATCCAGCTGGTGAGAAAGACTGTGAGCTGTCAATCAAAACTGAGCAGAGTGTGTGTGTTTGGATTTGAATTGAAGGCTCTTGGCAAGTCCAGCACACGTTTCATTTTATGGCTGTGATATGTAATAAATTACACATTCAGTCCAATGACAACTGACATGTTGCCTGCAGATACATCTCAGTAAACCATGTGTGTGCCATTTTTCATGCAAAAATTATTGTCTCTCTACCAGATTTCTTAACACAATTACATTTCTTTCTTTTTTTGTGTGTGTGTGTGTGTGTGTGTAGTTATAAGCAGCAGTGGATTCAGTCCCCGGCCGGCTCACCAGTATTCACCTCCTCTTTACCCCTCAAAGTAAGACACCTTCACATTTTGACTTATATTTGTACATACAAAAAAACAGTCAGCACAGTGATGAACAAGAAAAATGAACAATGGCATTTGATGTCAAAAAGGTTGCTGACCCTTGATCTACTCAAATGAAAGCTGAATGTTTTGATTTTGTGTTTGATTGGCAGGCCTTACCCCCATATCCTGTCTACTCCCGTGGCTCCTCCCATGTCAGCCTACACGGGCCAATCGCAGTTCAGTAGCATGCAGCAGTCGACAGTTTACACACCCTACTCTCAAACTACTCCACCCTACAGCCTCTCTACCTATGGTAGATCCTTTACTATTGTTTACATGCTGATGGATGACATATATACATGTTGTTTATTCTGTTTGTGGTTGTGTGATGATGATAATATAAAGTCTAGTATTTATTACAGATTATGTGAAAAGGCCTTTATTATCAATCCAGTCTGATTGACAGGTCTACTCTTTTGATCTTGAGCTACAGATTTGGGGGTGATGTTACCAGGCATAAAGACAGAAGGAGGGTTGTCACAGACCCAATCAACCCTCCAATCAGGGCTCAGCTACAGCCCTGGCTTTACCACCCCTCAGCCCGGACAGACAGCCTATTCACCCTATCAGATGCCAGGTGAATATGCATGTTACATACATATTTATGCAACAAAGTACAAGAGACTGTAACTGTATCAATAATGTTGCACAACCTCAAATACTGATTTGCTTTTATAAAATGGTAAATAAAGAAAAACTAAGGACACAAATTTCCAGTTGAAATCATTGTATTAAGCAAATTCATTGAGTGCCATCCTTGTGCTAGAAGATACAGTTGTTATGTAACAAAAATGATCAGGTATAAGATAATCTAATGATTTGCTATGTGGATATATGCCACGTGGGTGCACACATATTTAAAGGAGCTAATGTAAAAATTTTGTCATTATTTACATTATAAATGTATTATTTACCCAAGGCACATAAAAGTAGACATTTTTGGAGAATCTTTATGCAGCTCTTGCTAAACAACAGTTTATAGTGACCAGGAGCTGTCAAGATTAAAAGATAAAACCCATATGATTGCATCTAGTTTAGATTTGATGGCTTTTGATTAGCTCTAACATATGTAACTAAATTTGACTTACTATTTTGAATTCTGAACGTGATAATCAGGGTTATTAACCTTTAACAAAAACTTAAATTATATATTTGAAATAAAGCTGAAATAAACATATTAGACAAAAAAAACTTAAACTAAATGAAATCAATTTAATTTGAATCACTAAAATTACTGGAAAAAATTACTGTAAGTGAATAGAAACTAAGATAAATTATAGAAGAAAAACTGAATAAGAATGGAAAAAGCATATAACAAACTGACTAAATAATAAACTAAAATTAAAATAATAATTTAAAATAAATAAAAATAAAAGCTAATTCAAAATATTCATAAAAACTATAAAAGTATATAAATAAATACTTATATAACACTGGTGATAATCCATGAGAAATGTATTAAATTTCAGCCTGTTTCTCACACAAAACTGATTTTTCAGTCCTTTTTTGATGGCTGACAGCTGTTGGTCCCTATAAACTGTGGTTGTATGGCTAGAGCTGTTTATCGATTCTTCAAAAAAATTGTGCTTTTGTGTACTTCAGAAAAAATAAAGGGTTTGAAACAACATGATAGTAATTAAGGACAGTGTTTTCTCTTATTATTTTACTATTTGGGTGTTTCACTTTTGGGTGACATCTGTTAGTGAACATCACGAGTCACATTTATTTTAACGTTGACTCCACTGGATTTTCTCTCTCTCAGCAGGGTCAGGTTTCACAACCTCTCCTGGTCTCTATGCTTCCAACAACTCCAATCCAGGCAACTTCACCACACAACAGGTACAGCCACACGTGCACAGATGAACGCATGCACACATACACCAATAATAACGTCAGAGTTCAGGAAAGGACTGACGGTCTTTTTTTTTAAACAGCTCTGAAAACAGGTCGCCATCTTTCATCTGAGAGAATTTATGCTTTTAGGACTTAAAGTTTCCCTAAACTTTTATGATTAAAAGTGCTGCCAAAGAAAAGGACCCAACTACACTCAGACTCCCACTGATGAATTTAGCTGTGTAAACAAAGTGAGGTTCTGGCGATAGTTGAAATGAAGGAGTAAGCGGAATTAGGATGAAATGAGAGAGTGAAAGCAGTAGTGGAGTTTTGCTGAGAGCGTTTTACTGCAGCGTTCATGTTCTTGAGCGAGTGAGTCAGTGACAGTTTTAGAGTCATCTCCCGTAAGAGATCCGTCTGTGTCTGTGTGCGCATGTAAAACTCTTTCAAAGATACAAGAGAAGTGATAAAAAGCTGGCCAAAACTCTGTGAGTTCCAGTCCTATTACTTTATCTTTTTCTCTCTTTATTGTTCCCCTGATAAACTCCCTCTCTCTTTATTGTTCATTAATTTAAGAAGAACATAAAACCTATATTCTTTCCACATTTCGATAAATTATAGGGGAGAGCGGGGCTAGTTGTCACACTCCAGCTTTTTTTTTTCTCAGGGTAGATTGACTGTATATTGGCTACAAAAAAGTTATTGAATATATCCACCGTTATTGCTTAGGGGAAAAAAAGTTATTGAATATTTCCATCGTAATCGCTTAGGGAAAAAAAGTTATTTGAATATTTCCACCGTTATTGCTCAGGGAAAAAAAGAGAGTTTATTCATTGACCTTTTGTGACAACATACCCCAATAGTGGGCTTCAAACTCATCACACTAGTATTGGGTAAGTTGTCACAATGAAACTTGCCATTAAACAGCCTATTAAAGGGTTTTCAGCAACATTTAAACATTAAAATAATCATAAAACAACTCATGAAATTTTTTTAGAGTAGACAGCATATGTTTTAATGATTAAATCCTAACATGAATTCACCAACCTGAATTAAGAATATAATTCTTATTCTTATAATTCCCTTTATACTTTCCAGTCAGTTTTCAGGTTTGGGTTGAGGTTCGTATTTGTAATTGATGAAAAGAAAAATTATTATTATATTTTAATTTTAAAATATCTTGTTTTATGCATTCAAATGTTCCATCTGTCCATCAGTAATATATATATATATTTGTTTGTTTGTAGCAGGAATATCCCTCCTATACAACTTTTGGGCAGAATCAGTATGCTCAGTATTACTCCACCTCCTCCTACGGTTCCTACATGACATCTAACAGCTCATTGGACGGCACAGGTTCAGTCTCAACCTATCAGCTGCAAGACTCCACCCCCATCATCACAGGGCAAGCAGCTGACCTGAATCCAGGTAAACACAAATCATTTTCAAGTTTTCTCTTTTTCACTTGAGCCAGTAAGCATCTGCAAACCAAACCTAGCAACCTCTTAGCAATGGCCTGGCACCAATCCTAGCATCATGGCAGCGACTTTTGCACAGGCAGTTTTCTTCAGAAAGTGTGAAAATAAAATTTGACATCCTAAAGATCGCTACTCTTGTCTGTTATCTGTCAAACTTGGGGGAATTGCCATTGTAGTTAAGGTTAATCATTCCAATCGAGCAGCAAATGACGCAGTTGAAAGTTAGAATGGATGTTTAAATGTTCTGTTACAGGGCTTTTGGCACGAAGGTGTGGTGTACTGTAGTTGTTGATTATGTTAGATAGAGCGATGGTGATTGGGGGTTTTGTCCAGCAGGCCCAAAATTCAGTGGGGTCCTAGAGCTGCATTTCTCAGTGATTTAGCTTGGCTGCAGTTCAGCAGAGCACATTACAGTAAACTTGCTCACACGCATACGCACACACACACTATATTCTATCAGACGCGCCAGTTTTCCACTTTTATGACTCATGTAAAATGTTTGTGTTTTTCTTTAAATATCTATAAAAAAAAACCTTGAAAATGTACATATACAGTAGAAGCATTGTCACTTTAGATCCCCTGATTAAAATAAAATACTATGAGAGCAAATCCTTATCTTTATTTCGGCATTATCTGAATATAAAGTATTAGGTGGAATTTTAGTCCAAAAACTGAAAACTTTTATTTAAAAAAAAGTTTTATTATTATTAATTTTTTGATTAAGGCACAAACATGCATATTTAAGCCAACGACTTTTTTTAAAAGCTTTACCCCCGGTTTCACAGACAATGTTTAAGACTAGTCCCAGATTAAAATGCATGTTTGAGCTGTTTTAACTGAAAGCTACTTGCTCTGACATATCTTCAAATATGTCAGTGTCATTGTTTTGTCTCAAGATGCACACCAGTAATGTTTTTTTCTAAGGCACATTTATAAAAGCTACTTAAATGCCCTAATTGAACTAAGGCTTAGTCCAAGCCCTGTCTGTAAAACCAGGCCTTAATGTGTCTCATAAATGTTTCTTGGTTACCCATGTGCAGGTGAGTTTGAGGCGGGGCAGAGCCCATCCACACCTATCAAAGAGATGGAGGACCGGGCGTGCCGAGGGGGTGGGGCTAAAGCAAGAGGGCGGGGCAGAAAGAACAACCCCTCCCCACCACCTGACAGTGATCTTGAGGTATGTTCAGATAGATAGATGGATACACACCTCATAAATGCACATACAATTGAAGCAGATGCTTAAATCATCTAATGTAAATCTACTCTCTCACTACCTAATCCTTGTGTCATCACTGTTTGTTTACTGAGATCAAACATGTGTCTGAATGTTTTTACAGAGGGTGTTTGTTTGGGATCTGGATGAGACAATCATTGTGTTTCACTCGCTCCTCACAGGCTCCTATGCACAGAAATATGGCAAGGTGAGAGCAAACACAAGTACTATGCACACATTAAACACGCGCCTCCCTCCACTATAGTAACAGTAAGTGTCCTCCTGCGATTCCTGATTATTCTTAGTAAGCTGACAATGTGTAAGGTCGTGTCAGTGATCTAATAACAGCAATAAATGGTTAAAGCAAAACCGATTCGCACAGAATTTTGCCCGTTACCCTGATTTCTTTCTTGCTGACATTTTTTTTCTTGCTCTATAAAGCTACCTCATACACTGAAAAAACTATTTTTACTCAGAAATAGCTAGTAAATTTTACAAAGAAACAGCAACCAACGCATTGAACTAAACATGAAATTTTAAAGTAGAAAAACTGAATTAATATTTTCTTGTAAAACGTACCCCAATAAGCTTTATTTACAACTTTGAAAAATGTTTTTTTACAGTGTATATCTCCAGAATGCAATGGTAAAATTTGAATCTTGACCCTAAATTTTGACTCCCTCAACTGTGCGCTTCTATCATAAGCAGAGCACAGATGAACACAGAGTAATTAGATTTAGCACTGTGACGGCCGGACTCAAGGAGTGTGAAGCGTCAGACTTCTTGTGACACCTTCCCTCACTTCTTGTCGTTCAGTTGGTGAGAGACATAGAGACAGCTGCGGCTATTCACGGCTCTGGGGCTATTTCTGCAGGCTCTGTGACGATGAAAACCCTCCGTTCTTAGGCACTCCCGTCAGAGACATTGCACATGCTGTCACGCTCAAGCGCCAGCACACAAGCACACACCGATCTATGAGTTAATCACTGCAAAGATTGTGAAATTACCAAACCTCAGAGTTCAAAAGTGGGAAAAGCAGCTCTACGCCAGTATTTCTCGAATTGTTTATTTTGACTGAAAAAAAAATCACCTCAATTATTTTTGAACGTATGCTTAGATTACGTTTAAACATTTTCAAACAGTTGAATCATCATTTCCAATCTCTGTCAGTTTCGCCATTAACTTTGTGTGTGTGTGCTTTTCTATTCTCGTTCACTGTCTCAGCCAATCACCTCTGAGCCAACAAACTCCATCACATATGATGATTTTTACAGCTGGGTGCCCTCCCCCTCTCTCGATCTTTCACTGTGTGTGTGTGTGTAGTTTGAAGGGTGAGAGTGTCTGATGTTCTGAGACAAGTGTAGAATCTGTCATCATTTGATGGAAACGGGGAACATTATATTCAACAAGCAAAATGCACATGTAATTTGTTGATATTGAGCCAAAACTGCAGAATTCGTGGCTATGTAACCTGCACTCTTAATAACTGATTTTATTGGTATTCCTCCAACAATCTGGTTAGCATTTGTTCTGTTTTTATAGATAATTTCAGTAATTTTTTTTTAATATATCAATGTTGTATTTTGTATAAATATACTTTAAAAAAATCATATATCTGGAAAAAAACCCAAATGATGTTTATTTTTATAGACTTGCAATGTTTTTTTCTCTCCCAAAATCGGAATGCATATGAGGGTTAAAATTAAGTTATTAAAATTATTATTAAATTATTATTTCTTCTCTCATTGACTTCAAAATGTAACTGGCAGCAATTATGTCATTTGTCATTTTTGCATACTGAATTGCGTTTGGTCCTCTGTCTTACATCTATTTGCATATTCATTCAAACTTATGATCTATCTTAACTTGTTCTTTTCATATAATTAATCATTTACAGTTATAACTGCCTTTACACGGACAATGGCTCAATTTGCCATTTTGATGAGCTGTGCGTGTTGCAGTGCATTCTGGGATTGTTTTCTCTACAATACATTCAAAGCTGCCTTAATTTTGACAAAAAAAAGTAGTTTAAAAGGTATAATAATAAATTCGCCTTCCTTTTTGAACAGCCTTTGCATCAGGAGTGTGACTTTGACTCCTTAAAAATGTCCAAAAAACAAAGGACGCACACTGAGTGTCCCGACAACAACAAAACAGCTCCAATGCAAAATTGTCTAAAACTTTAACTATGCTAGGTTTGTTAATGTTGCTGCTGCCGTTGATGATGATGAGTTATCAAGTAAAAATGTCCTAATAATATTTAAATTCTCAGGACCCTCCTTTGGCTGTGACTCTTGGTTTAAGGATGGAGGAGATGATCTTCAATCTTGCTGATACACATCTATTTTTTAACGATTTAGAGGTAAATAAACTCCTTTCCCTTTGTCTGACTTGTTTTTATCATTTTTCTTCCAATCAGAGTGTTTGTAACACTGTGGCCCCCTGCTGGTTAACTGTAGTAACAACACTATGTGTTTGAATAGGAGTGTGACCAGGTGCACATTGATGACGCCTCTTCAGATGATAACGGACAGGACCTCGGGTGAGTTTAACAGCACTATAATTTAATTCTTATGACAGTATTTAAACATTGATTTCAAACTATTCTTACATTTAAAGACACCTATTACTTATTCAATGCCGCTGTCAGAATATGCCCTTAAATATGACCGAATATGTATTTTACTTGTACGTAAAACGAGACTGTTATTGTTATTATCAACAGTACTTACAGTTTTGCCACTGATGGCTTCCATGCAGCTGCAACAAGCGCAAGTCTCTGCCTAGCAACAGGTGTTAGGGGCGGAGTCGACTGGATGAGGAAGTTAGCCTTCCGATACAGAAGAGTCAAGGAGATGTACTGCACCTACAAAAACAATGTGGGAGGTGAGATTTGATTACAAGTACAAATATCTTCAAAGTCATTTTTACAGGATTAATTCTACATTTCGATAGTCCTATTTTCGTTTTATTTATATAATATTATAGTATTTATTAATATTTTGAATTGTCTTTTTATTTTTATATTTTCAGTTTTATTTTCATTTTAGTTTGCATGTTAGTAATTTTGTTGTGCTATTATCATTTTTATTAGTTAACGAATCTTAATACTTGAATTTGAAGTTATTAATCTATTTTATTTTATTTAAGCTTTCGATTAACGAAAATATTTTTTTAATATTTTTTTTATTTTAGTTAACAATATCATCACTGCTCCAAAGGTACCAATGGATCACACAGTTTAACTTAAAGTATTCAGCATTATGAATAATAATTCAAGCATTCGGGTAATGGCTTTTTCACCATTGTGGAATCCCACAATGCAACGCCATCAGATTTTTTAAGTTGTGACAGAAAATGACCAAACCTGCTGTGATTTCACAGTCAGATTCTAAATATTCTGACATTTTATTAACAAAATGCTATTAAATGTAGTAATATCTTGTTGATTTTTTTTTAAAGTGATGTTTTGATAATTTAATGGTTAAGCATTCAAATCTAAACCCTAATAGTTAATTCATGAACGATCTGCATTGCGCCCATTATTAACTCCAGGTTTTTCCCATATATATTTATGCCATAAAACACACACTAGTTATGAATGTGTGGTTTTGTTCATGATCTTTTTCAGGGTTGCTGGGGCCGGCTAAGAGAGAGGCGTGGCTCCAGCTGAGGGCAGAGGTTGAGGCTCTCACGGACTCATGGCTGACCACTGCGCTCAAGTCCCTGTCAATCATCAGCTCCAGGTCTGTCTCTTCAGCATCATCAGCCTCTACCATTAAGGACTATAGCTTACACAGCAAAAAAAAAACAATCTCTCTCTCTCACATGCACACACAGGAGTAACTGTGTCAACGTCTTGGTGACAACGACACAGTTAATACCTGCGCTCGCTAAGGTGCTGTTGTATAGCCTGGGCTCTGTGTTTCCCGTTGAAAACATTTACAGCGCAACCAAAATAGGTGAGTTCTGTTACACAGGTCCATACAGCAGACTTCACCTTGGGTTCATCATGTTTTATTTCCAGACTCTTTTTCTGCAGTCAGGGGTAAAGTAGAGTTCAGTGTGTGTGTGTGTAACATGCTTTGGCTCGCATTAAATCATAAATCAAAACAGATCAGGATGACCTGGTCATAGCATTCCCATTCACTCTCTGTCTATTCATGTGTAATTGATTCTGATTGGCTGATCTCTCATCATCTGCCAGCGTTAAGTTCTTCTTTCGTTCCGCTTCTTCATAAACAGCCGTCTGGGTTTACTCCACTCTCTATTCTGAAACGGCCTATTTGAGCTGATATGTTGCTTCCGGTGATTGTGATTCCTGTGTAAATACAGATACAACTGCTTTTCCTTTCTTATTTTAAATCTGAACTCTGAAAAATGTGCTATTGGTTTCTCAAATAATTCCATGACTAAGTACTAAAGCTAAAATATATTTAATCTAATTTAATTTAAATAAAGAAAAGAAAAAGGTTAAGATTAACAAGATTAATTTAAATGTTATTAGTACTGTTTTCTCTCTTTAATTTAAAATAGAACTTTTTATTTTATTTAATATTTAAATGTTATTTGTACTTTTTATTTACTTATTTTATTTTTTAATATCCATAAAATAAAATGTAAATGTTATTTGTACATTTTTATGCTTTCTTTTTATGTTGCCATTACACAATTTAAGTTAATTTAAAATCTAAATGTTATTTGTACTTTTAATTTCATTTAATTTGCAAATAAGGAACTCCCACACACTATCAGTACTTGCAAGTAATATAAAAATGTTTTATTAGCAACGTTTCGGTCATATACAAATCTTCAAACTCATCCCATTTAAAATAAACACATGACCAATCAACAAAGCTCCATCTGTAGCCACTTAAGATCATTGAGAATACATAATTAACACATCATAAACAGTTACCAACCGTAATTGTAAACAGTTACAACCATAATTGAAAATAATATCAAAGTTAAAAAACAAAAAAAATAAAATAAAAAAAAAAACAGTTAATTAATTTCATTTAATTTAAAAATATCCATAAAATACATTTTTTGTTTTCTTTTTATGTTGCCATTACACAATTTAATTTCATTATTGTATTTATTTTCAAATGTTATTTAAACATTTTTTTCCCTTTTTGTTTTCTTTTACAATTTAATTGAATTTAAAATACAAATGTTATTTACACAGTTTTTTTTATTTCATTGCATTTCATTTCCAAGTGTTATTTGTAAAAACAAAACAAACAAAAAACATATTTATTTATTGCAAAAACATTACTGAAGGAGCTTGTGTTTCAAATCAAATCCATCATCATCTTCTGTAACTACACCAAAATGCTTAGCTGTCTTGTTGACCCAAAGCCCGATTCCACACAATTACAAATCCCATGCTCACTGTCATGGTAACCGTAAGAACAAAATGTTTGTGAGGTCAGGGTTTGTCTGTGTGCAAGAGGGACTGTCGGTTTGAATTCATGCAGTTTTTAGTTTTTTTCTTCAAATGTGAAAAAAGCATCTCTTTTTCTTTCTGCTCTCAAATAATCGGGTAGCCTAATGCGGCTTGCTCAGTTCCGAGTGTGTGCTTGTTAGTGTGTGATAAGACTATGCCTTGTTTCCGCAGGTAAAGAGAGCTGTTTTGAACGTATAGTATCCAGGTTTGGCACTAACATAACGTATGTTGTGATTGGCGATGGGCGCGATGAGGAGCATGCAGCCAGCCAGGTAAAATCTCACCTCTGACCTCTCACCTTGTTTATGTTGCAGGCAAAGAGAGTTGCTTTGAGCGCGTAATGCAGAGGTTTGGCAGGAAGGTAGTGTATGTTGTTATTGGGGATGGTGTGGAAGAGGAGCAGGCCGCTGCCAAGGTAACGACCCCCAGGTGAACCAGAAGCAGTGTGTGACTCTCAGATTGGACTTCCTGCCTGTGTGTGCTGTAGAGCTTTAGATGAAACTGATCGGCAGCTTGTGTGCTTCATTTATTTCCTCGTCTGTAGTCATCCGCCTCTACAGTGGATGTCAGTAGCGGTTGCTTTTTTCCTCTTATTATCATCTGGGACTAGCTTTTCTTTCTCAGATCCCAAGCGATCTAGAACAGAGCTATTCAACTGAGGGTTCTCTAAGTTCCCAGGCATCTAATCGCATCTCATAGGACACCAGTACTAACTCTGTCTGAGATTAGATTCTGATTGTGTGGATGATCTGCTGAGGTGCTGAACCTAAAGACCCAGTTGAATACTTTTGTTCTAGGAAACTACTGTGCAGCATTTCTAAACAAAGTTTGTGCAATGATGTACGTTTTAATGTTCACTATACTGTTCAAAAGTTTGGAGTCTGAAAGATTTAGCAAGGATGCGTTAAATTGATCAAAAGTGACAGTAAAGACGGTTATAAATATTTAATTTTATTTCAAATAGACACTGTTCTTTTGAACTCATTCATAAAAAAAACCTGTTATTAAACAGAACAACCGTTTTCAACATCGATAAGAAATGTTTCTTGAACACCAAATATCAGAATGATTTCTGAAGGATCATGTGACACTGTAGACTGGAGTAATGATGCTGAAAATGCAGCGTTACCATCACAGGAATAAATACATTTTAAAATATATTAATAGAATACAGTTATTTTAAATTGTAATAAGATATTTAACAATATTACTGTATTTTGATCAAAAATAAATGTAGTCTTGTTGAGCATAAGAGACGTCTTTCAAAAACATTACAAAATCTTACGGAGCCCAAACTTTTGAACGGTAGATTCAAGATTGTTTGCGAAAAGGATGTTTCTGTTTCGCAAGTCTTTAGCTTGTTAGGGTGAAGGATTTGTAAAGGGTTTATTTAAAATTTCTAAATCAATTTAGTTCATAGTAAAAATGGTAAAGTTTGTTATATAAAATGAATAATATATACAATTAGATTGTACTGAAAGCACTTTACAAAAAGGTTCAATTTGTTAACATTATAAATGATTAGTATAATTAACTCTTTCCCTGCCAGTGTTTTTGAAAAAGGTTGCCTGCCACCGCCAGCATTTTTGATCATTTTTACAAGTTTCACAGCCCCCAGAATGTTTAGTTGTATAAACATTTAATTCGGCATTTTTCATTTCATTCGGCAGTATTATTAATTTACATAATCATATACTTGCATCATAGACTTTAAAAATATATACTTGCATGTGGCTTGTTTCTGCTTCTTCTTCGCCTGTGTTTTGATCAGGAGATTCTGTACTCTGTCAGAAGGTGTCCTAGCGCCCCCTACTGTATAACAGTGGAAAGCTGGAAATGCCCGTCAATGGCAGGGAAAGAGTTCAAATGAAAATGTAACTAGATTAATAAATAATGTAAAATACTGTTAATTAAAAATAATATGCAATATTAATAAAATGAACCTTTGTGTAAAGTGTTACGGTTTTTAAGCTATCTAATAAAAATGTGTTTGTAAATGCTTCACTAAACTCTTTATAAACCCTCTGTAGATAGTTGTGGACTAAATAATGTATCAGAGACTGTTGTTATTATACATTTTTTTCTATATGTGGTCTGGTTGATGGATCTCTCACCGTGTTTTCAGGAATGAAGAGAACTGTTGTGAACTATAACCAACTTTATGAATAGACCAAATCTTAGTGGCTGACTCTGTAAATGAATGTTCAGCAAAGATATTCCTTACGACTCTTTTCAAACTCAAACTCACAGTCTGTTTGTCCCCACAGCACAACATGCCCTTCTGGCGGATATCCAGCCACTCTGACCTGCTTGCCCTCCATCAAGCACTGGAGTTCGAGTACCTGTAACACTCGACACCTGTATCATAGGCCTTTTTTTGTACAACTATTTAAGAACAAGAGTACACTGCAATCTCTTTTTATGTTGTTGTTGTTGTTGTCTTTTTGATTATTTTTAAGAAAACTCTGGCTTTTAAGATAATTCTGCACTGTCTTAAGAAGACTAGGACAGACTAGTATGAGGGAAAATGGGATTATAATGGTCAAACCAGGCTTGTAAAGAGCTTACTAAGGTCTTACGTCACACACACTGCATTTCATGTCTGAATGAGGTGAGTTCTTCCAGGGTTGAGGTGAACCCTTGAAAGCGCATATATCCACACTCATCTACAGGAGCTTTATCTCTCTGTACTGTAGACTTCATCTCCACTTAAACAACAAGCGCTGTACTCTAACAAGGAGCATTTAGAATAGACACACAACTCATGTAAATTATTTTACAGGAACTAGATTAAACACTAAAGGACGCTGTGTTTTCACATGGTATCGTTTTGATTTTGTCTGGGTTTTTTTTGTAAGTTTTTGACAAAAAAAAAGTCTGTGTATAATTTGTTGTGCCTTATAAGATGTTTCGTGTGTCAGTTTTTATTTTGAGAATGTATGTAGATAAATGAAAAATGTAAACAATTGAGATTTTCTTGAGTTCTCTATTTTCTAAATGTTAAAAAAAAAAAAAACATTTAATCTGCTGTCAATACTGGTGCCTCTGAAGGAAAGACATTTACAATCCAAAGATTTTTTTTTTTTTTATGTGAGGAAACGCTCATTTGTATTTTGATTCAAATCATGACAGCTGGAAAGAAAAGGAAAATAAAAGTCAAGCATCAGAAAAAAAAAATCTTTTAAAGCTTTAATAGGTTTGGTTAATTTTTAGTTGTTATAACTAGCATCTTGCTGTAGTTTCATCCTGATGTAACGCTGGTTGCATAGTTCTGAGGTTTCTTATTCAGGTAATGCAAGTCCCAACACTATTTTTCAATGTAATAAAAAAAAAAAAAGCTTTTCAAAAGCATGTTCACTTTAACTGAATGACAGAGATTCATACTATTTTAAAGCCATGCAATTTGGAATTTTTTTATTTTTGTTAAAGTATTCCTGTATTCTTTTTAGGAGCATGCACTGTTAAATACTACAATTGCACAAAGCACAAAGCATCACAAGAGATGGCATTAACCCTTTCATGCATAGATAACCAGTCAGAATTTTCCCATTTTATTGCTCTTAGGGCATGAAAACCAAAGTTTTTTTTTTTTTACACATTTCAGAGATTTTCAGACATCCTCTTGATTGGAACTGAAGAGATGCTGTATTCAACAAAACAGTAAAAACACAGTATACTGTGTGTATTAAACCAATTAATAAAATTGTATAAAATCATGTGAAAACTATAAACTACAAGATATATAATACAGCTTCAATTATTTCAAATGCAATTGAGTTTGTTTTCGTTCAACCAGCAAAGAACTTCATACAAGTTGAATGTCACGCGTCTTTGATTTCGGGACATGAGCGGCTCCATCAAAATCTACAACCAGTGAAGGTACAACTCTATGGGAGCCCAACTCAGACTACTTATTAGCTGACAATTCTTATGTCGAAAATAGACCAATTTAGCTCAGCTCTGAGGAACCCTCAGAAATTTACATTGCTAGTTCTTTTCAGTCTGAACCTCAATTAATCAATCAGGTGTTTCCAAATCTCATCTAAAAGGCAGTGTTGGGGGTAACAGACCTCTACACGTGAAAAAGTTGAATTACCTCTCAAAGCACAATTGTTTTATACTCATTCTTGTTATTTGGACCTAATGCATTAATAGGATAACATTTTTTGGGTCCTAAGACTACCACATAAGATAAGTAATTTTACTGTTTAAACCACTTCTATCATGATGTTAAGAGTTTCAACCAGTATAACAAAAAGTGTCTATGAAGAACATTGCCAACCCTAGCTTAAATACCCCTCAAGAACCAAATGAGATCAGAAGCCCTGACTTTACCTTAAAGTGTTTGAATTTCCCTCAGTTTAAACTCCTACAAACAAAAGGGGTTTTCAGATAAACCCCACATTTAATTCAGGTAAACTTGCATGATCTGTTACAATTTAAAGAACACAACAACATTTCGTTTCCAAAAGATGTTTTATTTGGCGCCTTATTTCTTGGATTTGAAGTACTCCTCAATGACGTCCTTAGCCTGGGACTCTTTGCCGTAGTCCTGCAGATTGACACATGAATACATTAGATACTTTAAATAAACCTTTTAACACATCAGATCAATGCAATCCTTGCAATAAATAGAAGTAAACAAAATATATATCTCCCAGTTATCCAGTAGATTAAGCACTTGTTGCCCTTCTAGGGACCTCGAGAGTCAAAACAGGACCATGAGGCTCGTGTTCAGGCGTTCAATCTTGCCAAGACATGTTTAAAAAACAGACACGGGGCACAGAGAGCCAGTATCTGGACTCGACCTGGCTTAAACACCCTAAATTTGAAGCCCAACTTACAGAATGCATCATTTAAGATTAAGGAAACATGAAGTAAATTAAAAACAGATTCTGGATACGAACCTTGATGACTACACAGCTGCAGCCCACCACCTTGCGGGGTTTGCCCTCTCTGTCGATCTTGCATAAACCGACCCACTCACCGAGCTTCTTATTGTCATCAACCTATGGAAGAGGCCACGGAGACGGTTATATTTTGCAACTACACACCTTTAAGCAGCAATTCAGGCATTTTAATTCACATCAGGCTTATGGGTGCAAAGAAGTTGTTGGCAAAATCCAAGAGAACACACTTTACAAAACAAAGCAATTCCAAGAGGGTCCTTGCACCATCGGCGCTCCGGCCCCAATTAAGATTTTTAATGAGCAATAAAAAGAAACTAGATCAACATTTTCTGAAGGGAAACATGAGTGATGCCTGCCACAAGAATAGGCTTTAGTTAATTGCAACCGTTATTAGGATGTTCTGGGTGGCCCAATTCAAAAGAGCCCAATGCCAGAGCTCAGTTCTCTTTCAATGCAAGCATATGGGGTTTCTTTGCTAATTTTATAGACCACCAGGACATTGGGTTTCAATCCTGAGACTCACAGCACTGTATATTTTGAATGTCTCTTAGCGGATACATGCGATTCAGTTTACAGAATGACTCCTAATGTGATAATCTGAATCAAGCGCGTTAAAAGTCGCCCTGTAGTTAATTTTATTCCTTAACTTATCTTTGATAACCAAAATTACATTTAAAAGTTTTCCTAAATGTCTTCATGTCTTAAAATAGCTTGAATCTAACTCTACACCATTGCCTCATTTAGTATACGCGGATCTATGAATATGCAAATTATCCGCACCTTCACTCACACCAGCTCAGAGATCCACTTGTTGAAAGGTTTATGAGACGGTCTTTGGTTCACAGCAATTTTAAGGAGAAAATACTCAGCAATGGTGTTGACATGAATTTGTACATGGTTTGACTTGATGCATATTAAAAACACCACATAGACAAACATTAAAAGCTTGATTTTCACCACAGGGGGACTTTAAATAGAAGAAAACATACAAAATATGGAGTTCAGCGAATCGACAGGATTGAAAACAAATCGTAAAGTCCAATTTATACTTCTGCGCCGAACTCACGTCGTAGGCTGTGTGTAGCACGCGTACCCTTCGGCGTACCCTGACATGCGCACCTCCAAAAATGTAACAACGCGTCAATTCTACGCAGACTGCAAGCGCTGTGATTGGTCTGCTAGAACCCCTCCCTTGGGTTTCACATGCATGTGTAATTGCACGTCAACATGGACAAAGACGCAGAAGTATAAATTAAAACCAACACAGTCTACAGCGTAGAGTAGGGGTGGGCGATATCTCGATATTTAAAATACATAAGAGATATTTTTTAAACACGATATGGATTTGGACATATCGTATATATTGTTTATATTTAATCCTGATTTCGCCACTTTGCTTGTTTGCCTTCTCTGTGCTGTGCTCGCCCCCTTGCTTTTGTTCCCCCTCACCTCGCGTGTTGTCTCATTCAACAATTGTCTCATCCGCAACCAGCCCGGAGGCTACAGAAACTCCGAGTGTGTCTGCGCGCGAGCGACAGAGCACGAGAGAAACCGAGTGTGAGCATTAATTGCATTAGTAAATTGGTAGCCTACATGCTACAATATATAATTACTATATAATAGGCATGGAAGTTCGATTAATGGACTCAGTAATCAGTAACGTTAGGCTACTACAAACGTCTTGTTTTAAACTATTGCAGGGCTCGAATTTCGGCGCGGGTATTGCGCATAATTCTAATCATTCCCGCAGGTCTCCCATTTATAATACGGGAAATTCCCGCAATCGTAATCCATACAGATTATAAAATCAAATAATTATTTTAACAACTATCTGCCAGATGCAATTTCACAAACAGCGTGAGTGTTCAGCGGTGCCGCGTCTTCTATCTCTTCTCTCAAAATGTGTTGTGCAAGGCAAGCATCAAGCGCTGCAGTGATAATACACACTCGCGTTTAGGAGTCGGGACATGACGGAATATTCACTTGCACAATCGGGCCAGCAGTGCATCGTGACTGAAGTTTACCATTTGCACGTCTTTTTAAGTCTTACCAGTTTAAACATTCAAGCGATTTTAAACTAATCAGTGCTCGCCCGCTCTCTGAGAGATTATTTTCTAAGCGCACATTCATAGAAAATCCGCCTCAAAAACAGCTGGCCAGTAACAAAAGTTATTTTTCGCGGATTATATTGCTTTAACACGCAAAATTGTCAATTTCGGTCTTCGTGAGCATACTCTAAACATTTGTCTTTAATAAGCATAAAACGCACGATCCGTGCACTAGCTCTTAAAGTGACAGCAGCCATATGTGTCTGTCATTAATTTTGTTGTCAATACAACAAAAGATAGTCTAAAGGAATCAGGATTAATAGCCTATGTATTTAATTTATTCAGGACTAAAATATTACCCAGTGTTATTTTCCATTTGATTACTTTATTCAGTTTCTATTCTGATCTATATAGATCAGTGATATTAGATGTTAGACCTATTCAAAAACTTCTCTTTATTTGTATCTTTATTCTATTGTATTTGTGCAACTTTTTTCAATTTAATTTAACAATTTAAATCAAGCTTCCTTGTGTTGTGTAAACTCTTAACAACAATATTACCCCCATTGAAAAGATGCAATGAGCGCAAACATTTAGGCAAGATAAATGTAATAATTTTGTTTGGAAAAAATGACCCCCCCCCCCCCCCCCCTCTCCCCCTCAAACAAAAAAAAAAATCCCCCCATGAGAATCATCTAAGGGGGGATTTTCCCCCCCATTTTCCAAAACGAAATTCAGGCCGTGTGTTTAATAAATAGAAATAATTCGAGCACATAAACTTTCATATGGAGGATTAAATAAGATTCAATTTATGAAAGATTTCACAACTAATCACGGACACTGTACCACAACCAGGTTTTAAGTTTCTTAAGCATCAAACAACAATGACTCTTTGATCCATTAATCAAACTTCCATAGTGCATGTCTGCCTTGAATTTTCTCATTTGGTTACATTCTGTTATGGAAAATTAATTTTCTATTGATTGTAGGCCTATATTTTGAGTTGTATTCACATCCATTTTCCTGTAAAGATAGAGATATATATCGAATATCGAGATATAGCAAAATATATCGAGATATTTTTTACTCCATATCGCCCAGCCCTAGCGTAGAGGTGATAAAAATCACTTGCAGTAAGGACTTTTAATAATATGGGCAAATGCTTAAATTCTGACTTGATGATGAAGCAATAATAATACTGCATTAATGTTATTCTGATAGCGTTCCCACCTTGATGAGGTTGATTTGATGCTCAGCACAGAGAGCCTCCACCAGCTTGACATACATGGGCTCGTCACAGTTTGCTGCCAGGACGCAAAGATGAGCCTGGCGCCTGTGAAAAGAACAAAGAAAGATCATGATGACCTTTCAATCTCCTCCAACAGGTGTGAACGACACGTCAACAGTATCTCAGACAGAAATTGGGTAACGAATGGCAGTTGTCCTCAGAGACTTCAGAAGAGGGAGCCAAATTATCATCATAGACACAAAGCAACATCTTAAAGATTTTAAGTTACTTCTTACTTGTCGAGGGCCTTGGCGGCCTCACGAATACCGCGGGCCAGACCGTCGTGGATGAGCGCGGTCTTCAGCACTTCAGGCAGAGCGGTGTTGACATCCATCACACCTCCGGCACTGATGCTGTGAAACATACAAAAGATTGTTATGGTGTAAAAAGAGTCAGGCGTGTGTGCGCGCGTGTGTGTTTAACGACCTGCGGCTTCTCAGAATGATGTCTCACTCATAATTAGAGTGAAGGGGTATCCGACTAAAGATTGAAAGTTCATCATAGCCGAGGTCACCCTATAAAGTTACTACCGGTACTAGTAAGTAATTTAACACAGGGCCCAACATGGAGTTGATTTAGAGGTTACAGGCGTGTGTGTGTCACTCACATATACACAAACGCATAAAAACACATACTTTAGTGTGGCACAAAAAAAGAATGCATTTAGATATGAAGGCCAATATTTACGGTTTAAAGATATTGAATTGGACTTAAGTTATTCCGTTAACAATTTATATTAGGCCAATCTTCGCAACTAAATCAATGCTTCAAAAAATTAACAAAAGTCACGTGTGGAGCAACAGCCTCTGGTCAGCGTTTACTCCCATTGTACTACGCAGCTTATTCTGTTATTACTCAACGGAATAAAGTCACACGGCTTTGAAACATGAGCGCAAGTAAAAACTAAGTTTAACATTCACAGTTACTCAATATATTTTCTCTATAAAAATTCAATTATTGCATACTTGAAGTGTGGATGCATCATTACTAAATAGCGCAGTGAGAACACAATCACTCACCCTTCCTCGGCCATTGTAGATTAGCGATGGATGAAAGGATAGATTTCTGAAATAAAGGCATAATACGATCGATATATTAATATCCATTCCTTCCGATACATCTTTGATCACTTTAAAGACAGGATGTCAAGAATTTAAGACCGATTCAGTCAGAGATTACAAAAGCTCGCCCTACCTTCCCTCTGACTGCGGGTAAAGAGGACGTCATAACGTCGACGACATTGTTTTAAGCGCAAAAGGCCCCGACCGACGGTGTCCATCTCACTGCCTGCATGGAGGAGAGCCACGCGGAAATCTTTTTGTGGCTTTCAGGCTAGAGTTTGCTTGTTCTATTTCAGAATTGTTGCTGATTTTTTTATGTAGAAAATATATTGATCAATATTATTGAACGCCATTTTAATACTTCTTAAAGCGATGGCATAGACAGTAGACACCTTAATCCACCACTAGGGTGCGTTATGTACACGGTATAAAATACGCGCCTCAATATTTTTATTTTTATATGTATATATTTAATTAGTATATTTGTTCACTTAAAACACACTTAAAATGTATACATTTTCTAGACCTTTGAGACATTTTTTTTTTTCAACTGCTTCCAACTAACGTTAGTGTCTGGATGATTTTAATACATGAGTGACCACGTAACTTACTTGTTGGGCGCACTGTAATTAATGTACTGTGTAATCTCGGTGGAGAAAAAGAGAGAATCCCCTCATGCAAGTTTAGGCATGCCACACTGATATATTTTATGGTGTGTGAGTGTGTGGGAGGGGAAGAAGTTCTTGTGGTAGGTGGGGCTGTCAGGTAAACTGTCAAAACTTGCTTTCCTGGTCCTTGAGTTGGCTGAGTTTACTGTTTGTAAACGCTCACACAGCTTACAGAAATACTTCGGCAGCCACTTCTTTTTTCAAGAAACCTTTTGAATTGATAATTTTAAAAAGATGTCCGTCACGGTGTATTTCAGCAGTGTGAGTGGCTCTAGAGAGGTGTGTATCTTGTATTTGTGACTTCTCTGACTCTGACTGTCTAGCATTTGATACTCGCTGTTTGAAACTAAACGTGCTGAATGATGACATGAACTTGTCTGTTTATATGTTTTTATATTAGTTAACGTGCTAGACAGTCGTCTTTATGTCAAATTACATCAGTTAAGAAGTTATCTCTACAGTGATACAAATGTGTCCTCTGGATTATGTGAAGCCTTTGTATGTGTGTTGAAGGATAAAACATTTCCTAGGTGCTGAAGAACATGAAGATTTGAAGTAAATAAAAGATAGTTAATTTCTTGTCACATGTCTTAAGAAAGTGTGTTGTCAAAGGTACATTGTTTTCCATCTGTTTCTTCAGGTAAAGCAACATCAGTCTGAGATTTTCCAGTTCCTGGATTCCAAGAAGATCAAGTACCGTACTTTGGACATCACAACAAGCACTGATGTGAAGGAGGAGATGAGGAAGAAAGTGGGAAACCCCTCAGCGATGCCCCCTCAGGTCTTTAATGGGGACAAATACTGTGGGGTGAGTCTTATTTTGCTATCTTGTTTTTGATACTGGCCTGTAGATTAAAGGACAGAAAGTACTCTCTATTTTAACTGCATCAAACCAACCTCAAGGGAAATGGTCAACTGATTTGATTTTATGACAAGCTTTAGACGGTCACCACACTTCTGCACCCATCTACTACACTTTTACAGCAGCGATTCCTTTTAAACAGTCTGAACCAATTTATCATTATTTGTTATTTCTTATAGTTTGCAGAAGTGTTATCTTTAAAAATGACAACTGATGTCATGATAAAAATCAATTAATATTTTAATTTGCATTCATATTTTCATTTTAATATCATTAAAATCATTCAGATGAACGTTTAGAAAGAAAATATTTTCATTTGAAAAAATGATTTTGCATTACACATTAAACAGTGTTGAATCTATCAAATAATGTGACTAAGTTCAGTATGCATGAGCTTGTCTGTTAATTATATCAGTTCTAAGTCATGGAAACACAAATCAAATATTTCCAGAGAATGACACTTTTACAGTTATTAAGAAGAGCACACAAAGGGCAGGCTATGTCCTGTATTAAAGCATAAAAAACATGGAAATATTCTAAACAAATACTTGTATGGGTTTTGCAACAAGTGTTTTGAACCACTGAGTAAGTAACTGGGAGGTACAAAACAAGTTTTTGAAGTGTATGTTTAAGGCTATTAATTTTGTTGCACAAACAACACTTAAAACAAAAGCCTTTGCATATAGACACATGAGACCTGTCAAGCTTGTTCACTTTCTTCTAAACAAAAACACACCCTTTAAAACACTCCCATCGACTATAGATGTTTCCATTGCTTGAAGTGCACCAGTGTTTTTTTGTGATCTCTTGCCGCCCTGGGGAACATCTTGACATTCTCTTATGATACTCAGAACAGCGCATGCCGCCCACAAATGAGCAAATAAGCACACAACTCAGATTCCAGACATGCACTGTGTCTGGGTGTACTTTACCACTAATGCCTGAGCATTAGTGAGGCGTTCATGTCTTATTTTTTCAAAGGCACATTTTTCATTTGTGAAAACCATTAAAAAGTATATTTTATAAATATATATAAGCATATTCTGTGTTTGTGTTCATAGGACTATCAGAAGTTTTTTGATGCAGTGGAGGATGGGAAACCAGAGATATTCTTCAAACTCTGAGCTACTATAGGCACACTGCACTAAATCCTTGCATTTGTAATAGAGATTTTATATGTTAAGGAAATACATATTATGCACCATTAAATGTAAAAAAAGAAGATTTTCTATCAAGTGTATCTTTACTAAATTTTGTATCTACAATGGTATCTCATCACATTTTGGAGTAAAGATGAGCAACTTCCCTATTTGTCCACTAGGAAGCAGTGTTAAATCTTTCCTTACTATAATTCAGTGGCCATGAGTTTTTCCTCTTAATTATATAAATAGTAAGTCATGGCAACACAGATTGGACATGTAAATGCAGTTTATTCTGGGAGGGAATAGTTTTAGCTGAACTTTAGCTTTCTAATTTAAAATGATCTTTATAATTGTTTATGCATATTTAATTATTTTGAGATCAAGCAATATTTGGCAGACCTGTTAAGACTCTGCTGAAGACATCTTTCCTGTCTGTGTGTCAAAAATGTTATGTTGTTTGAAAACTGTATCCATTTTTAATAGTATTCAATTCATGAGTAGCAAACATCTGTATCTATTTATAGAGGAACCATATTTTCTCACGCTCCCTACATAAACCGCTTATACTAGCTAAAGCAAAACTGACACATTCAAAGGCATGCTGGGATATCTTGAGTGTTCCAGTAGTTTTTTTAAAGGTTATGCAGTCCACCCATATTATACTATGACTTATAAAAGTATTTGAACAATTAATCCAGGACAACACTCATTATGCAAAACAATTGATTTAAATTAAAAATAAAATAATTAGGTAACACTTTACAATAAGGTTAATTAGTTAACATTAGTTTACAACATTAGTTAGCATGAACTAATAATGAACTGCACTTATACAGCATTTATTAATCTTTTTAATGTTAATTTCAACATTTACTAATACTTTATTAAAATCTTGTTAACATTAGTCAATGCACTGTGAACTAACAATGAACAGCTGTATTTTTATTAACCAACGTTAACAAAGATAAACAAATACAGTAACAAATGTATTGCTCATGGTTAGTTCATGTTAGTTAATACATTAACTAATGTTAACTAATGAACCTTATTGTAAAGTGTTACCAGATTTAAAAATTTAAAGACAAATATTTGTTTTAAATATAGAATGGCACTTTGTTTGATATTTTGTTTTATGCAATATTTTTTAAATGTCAAAATGCATTTTGGGGCCACTGTGCTGAGAAACACAAGAAACCATCAGCTTTTTAATATACTTTATTACAAATTAAATACATTTATTCATTTAGATTATGAAAGTAAACAACAGTAACAGTACATATAAAGGAATGACTCCATTTTACAGAATGTGTGTGTGTAAGACAAAATGGGCATAAAACGTAATAGTGTCCTGAGAATGGTGTGTGTCTGCGTAAACATAAATGCAGTGCTCATTCATGTGGAATCATTTAATGACAGGGTGGGAGGAGCAGAGCAAGAAGTGAACATCATAATGAATAGTAAATGAAAATGCAGAGAAAGTAGGTATGGGAAAGTGTCTGTGTTTTGTTTTGGGCGGTTTCGGAGGAGAATGGCAGTAGTTTGCCCAAGCGAGTTCCACAAAAACAAGTAAACCAATGTTCTCCCCAGCACTGTATAATATAAGTGAATATATAAGCTACATAAACGGGTGAGCTGAAAGTTGAGGCATCACAGTGTTGTACATGCTACTATACCCCTGAGAAGAAAAACACACATTATCAGACAATTAAAGAGGAAAGACTTGGATAACCTCAAACAAGACATGAGTTCTTTTTTTTCCACCAGAAGGAACAAAAGGCTGTAGGAATGAGATCTGAAATTCTGATAATAAATCATAAAGTGTTCAAATACTGATTCAGGACCAGTTTTACTCAGAGAAGCCCTGAAAAGCCATTGCGGGGCATGGAAACACTGAGCTCAGATCAGTACTGTTACACTGAGATCTTAATGCAGGTCAGGATTCTATTTCCTGTTTTGGCTTCTGGTCTGAACTTCTTTTTACAAACAGATCAAAGCCTATGGAAAAGAAAACATTTTTCCGGATTCTTTTGCTGTATCCCTACATTTCCTTTTGGCCATCTGTCTGAGCTCCTTAACAAAGAACGATTTACAAGAGACTTGTACATGCAACCTTGCATACTTGTGATTCTTTTTGTGTTGATTACACACACACAGACACACAAACAAGTTCACTTCTATCCTTATATCCAATTTAAAAAAGAAGAATAGGCTTTTCATGCAACACGTACAACAAACAAAACCAAACATAACATATAAATAATTAATTAGGCCATAGAAAACATTTGTAACCACCCTGTGTATGTGTTTGAACAGACAGAAGTTTCTTAGGAATAGCTGGGCCGGAGGGCAGCAAGTGTTTTGGCAGAATGCATTGCTGGCAGTGAGGGCTTACAAGAGTTACATCACAGGAGAAAGAGGCAAAACCACAGTGTTTCAGTCTATGGAAATGTCAATGACATGGTTCAGGATTCAGAGTCCTGCAGAGAACAGAATTTAATTCAATTAGATGTTAATAATTGAGTATAGCCAGTAAACTCATGAACTGTATGACATACAAAAAAATCATCCTAATCATCAGTATGTTGTCTGGCTGTCCTGTAAAAATATCTATTTTGTTTTAAGAATGTTTCAATTTTTTTTTACTGGACAGTGAATTGATTTAAAGACAGGTGGGAGTGTGTTTGTACCTTTACAGAGGGCACACGGAGGAATGAGAACACTGTGTTCGTCTCTTTAGACTGGAAGAAATCTTCGTAATCCTGAAAAATAATCGAAAGATAATGACTGAGTAGAGTTTATAGCAACAGCAACTGTGTTTATTGCACTATTTGTCTTTAAAATTGGATATCTGCAAAAACATCAAACTAAACCTACTGATTCAGATGATATAAACTATGGCATTAAACATCCATTAACGTGAAACATTTTCTTAATACATTCCTTTTAAAATAAATAACAATAGCTCTAAATGTAAAACCTATTTTACAAATGTGTCTTGCCCTCTATTTATGTCAAACAGTTAATCGCTGTGACATGTTGTGAAGGAAGTGGATCTACTGTTCTGATTGGCTAAAAGAGGTGCTAGGGGCGGGGTCTGAGAGTAATCAGGATTATTGTGAGATTAGATCATTTGGGCACTCAGCAGAATCAAGCCATTACTGCCATGAGTCATTCACAAAATATACAAACCTTACCTTAACTCAAGCATTGACTGATGAATCATTTCTAATTTAAGATTCAAACTCATAAACGTCTTTCTGATACTTCAGCCATGTATGGCAAGAGAGTCACGGTGACATATTACACTACAAATCTAATTAATAAATAGAGTATGTGAATGTGAATATTAAAGTGTGTTTTGCCTGCAAAGTCTGTCCTTTTTTTAAAAACTTTGTAAGAATTAGGCATTTTTTCACTACCTTATATAAGACATCTCATGCTTTAATGTGATTGGCTAGAGAAAACACAATAAATACTACACTAGAATGTAACTGGTTGAAAAAAGAGAGCAGTGCTGCACAGTTTACTTTACACCATGGATTTTTGTTTACATGTATTGATTTTTAATAAACATCCTCTCAAACCAACCCAATGTTCTCATTGGCCAGACAGCTTATCATTGATTTAACTATTTGAGAGAAAGAAGAGTATTACTTCAGCAGACCCCTCCAAATCCCTGAGACATTTTACTAAGCCAATTAATACCATATGAATTAAGGTCTGTAGTATATTGATGAAGATATAACCAGTGTACGAGTATCTATCCAACAATAAATTAGCTTCTGATAGAAGATCATTGGTTAATCTTTGAGCAAGTTGATGATGTTTTAAGGGGAGAGGTTACATCACCTATCCAATGTTTGACATATCAAGCTTATTATTTTTTTTAGTTAAAAGAATGGCACATGTGAGGCGGACTCACGCCACAGTAGTCGTCTCCATTGAAGATCTGAGGGGGGAGAGGATTGCCCTTTTCAGGTCGTTTCTCCTCAGGAATGTTCCGGTACATCCAGAACCTCTGATCCTCCAGCATAGTGATGTCAACCTCCTCAAAGCTGATCCGGTTGGCCTCCAAAAATCCCACGATGGCTTGCTGGTGTTTTTTCACCTGTGGAATCACACAGTGAAGTTCTTCGGTCAATGATGATCTGTGGTAGTTCTCAAATGATCTGTCATTAAGATAATTAGGGCTACTCACAAATTAGAACTTGAGTATGAGCATGTGTGAGTATTTGTGCATTTGCATGAATATTTGAGTCATTATTTATTCAAAATTGGGAAGTGGTGTAATCTTAAGGAAACTCTGCAAGAGTTACTATACTGCAGATACTTAACTTATCACATTATTTGACACATTTAACTCTGGTTGTGTGTCATGCAAAATACATTTTAATAAAGTAAAATTAAAATGTGATATTATTTCTTTAATGTATTCATTTTAATATTAGCCATTTAGCATTTTTATATTTATCACCGATAAATTGGTCCATTAATGACCATTTTTGGACTGATCATCCTTGTACTTGTCAGCCTTGAAACATTTTTAATATAACAGGATTTGCACTTACAGTATAGTTATACATTTTCGTGTGCATACGTGCTCATTTGTCTATTCTAAAAACACACAGATGGACATTACCCAGATGTAGGCTGAGAGTATTGATCGACAAAGAGGGATTCATTTGAAAGTAAATGGAAAACATACCACTGAAATGTACACACCTTGAAAATATTTTCCATAAAACATTTAAAGCAAATCAAATTTAACACAGAAAACAATGAAAGACTTTGTGTGTGTGTGTCATTGTGCTTGTTGTGAGTGTCCATTTGTGTGATTTCATTTATATATATAAAAAGACATGTTTATACTTTGGAAAGTCTACTTTTCTTGGCATTGTTGCACTGGAATGAATATTGATTTTTTAAACATACAAAGGCAGTCAGTGAGTGCAGATGGTGACAGACAGACAAGTAAGATAAGGACAAAATATTTATTTAATGTTAATGGGGAAGGATTCAGAACCTAACAGGATTCCAGACAAAGAACAGATATATATATATATATATATATATATATATATATATATATATATATATATATATATATATATGTTCTTTGTCTGGAATCCTGTTAGGTTAGGAGGTTCATTAAATAAATATTTTGTCCTTATCTTACTTGCCTGTCTGTCACCATCTGCACTCACTGACTGCCTTTGTATGTTTAAAAAATCAATATTCATTCCAGTGCAACAATGCCAAGAAAAGTAGACTTTCCAAAGTATAAACATGTCTTTTTAAAAAATTCCTAGCACTCATAGTTAATGAGTGCATTAAGAATAGGCACACAGAGATGAAAAAACTTCCAAAAGAATAACATTACTTTTTAAAAAATCCTTCATTATAAGAACACAGTAGACTTGAATTGATGCATCAGTTTAACATTTAAAAAGCTATAAAACTGAAAAGTATTATTAAAAGTATATTAAGTAAAAAAAAAACATACTGATGACCGAATGTCTATTTATAGCTTAAACTATCTCTTTAACATAAAAATGTGTGTACACCCCTAAATATTTAAACACACACACAAAGGTAGGGTATGCAATTTTTTATTAACACTTTTTGTTATTGTCATGATATGTCAGTTGTGTTTAGGACGTTTCAGTTTTCATGGACTTTTAGTTTGTTTTCATTCATCACATGTGTTCCTTTGTTTGAGTTTCCCTGCCAATCATCAGTTCCATTGGACACTAATCATCACAGCTGTTCCTCATTTAGGTTATCACCATGTGTATTAATTCCTCACCATCTCTGTTTGTCCGGTCTCATTTGTGTTAGCACTTGTCTGTATCTGCCCGGTGGATGTTTATTAAACTTTGCATTTGAACTTATCCTGATCTTCTTCATCTGTCTGTCTACAACCCTTGCTTCTTCCTTCACATCCTGATAGCAATCAACAACAGAAGTATGTACATCTTCTGTGCAAGTCTCAGGGCCAAAACATTTTTGTCCAATCATTGCATTCCGTCCGAATACAATGATACGATGTCCTACCTGTCTGCCAACACATGGATGTATCTCCGCACATCACATGTCATCAGCGTGTTCTGTAAGGCAGAGTTGTAGACACACAAGCTGTGTTCGAAATAGTCCCCTATGCTGCTTTTGCATATAGTTTGTGCTTGCTGTTTAATAATTATTTGAAACTTAGCAAACTGGCAGCTCCAGTAGTAAAGAAAACTTTTATCTGGAACTCTGTCATGGGCTGTGTCCGAAATCTCCCACTACTCACTATATAGTGGACTATATAGTGAGCTCGCCATTTTGTAGTGCTGTCAGTCAGTGATGATTATTATACCCTATATAGTCCACTCAATGCATCCCAGAATGCATTTTGAAAAGTAGTGTACAACCGATGGTCACTAACCCAAGCCCTACATACCATCATGCATTGCGCTGATTGTAAAAGATCAGCATCATCTTCATCTTTAACTTACAATTTGACGACGTCAGACATTCTCTGACGACGTCTCGCTAGCGTAGCAAGAACAGCACGTCGTTTTCTGTGTCTAGAAATCCTGTTTCTTTTGCTAATCCGCAAAATCTTCTGAATCACGAGAACAAACAAACAAAAAAAAGATAAATATTGAGTGGCATCTCCACAGAGTCTAAAAGCTGTTTTATTAAGAGTATTATGAGCAAGATATTTGATAACATAGATCTGTTTTTTCCCCCCTAATGTCGACAGGCAAGAGAAAACGGTGTGGCGCGAAAATGAAAATATATGAAATATGTGTATTAATTTTATTTATGTTTATAAGTTATAATCATGTGTGGAGTAACGCATTATAACAGAAACGGCCAGAAATTACTTTTAATTTTACAATTTTGGAGAAATAAGCTCAATATAATGTAATGTATTTATAAAAAAAAAATCTATTTAGCCCAGAGCTGGCTCGGCACCAGCCACCAGATGATGGCGCGTTTAAATAGTGCGACAGTAATGACGTAATCAACGGCACCGAGAGACGATCGAGTAGTGTCCGAAAGTGGTGTTTCTATTATACTGGTGAGCTCACTATATAGTGCTCTACTCCCTACCCCCTACATAGGGGTTAGGGAGTAGTGGTTTGAGTGGAGATTTCAGACACAGCCATGGAAACTATGTACAACCCTTAATTAAACAATGTAATAATCAAATAAAAAAGGAATTTATACGTGTATGATATTACGCTGTACCCACATTGGACCAGAGGATTAGAAAATAGATGGATGATTCAGCTGCGGGCGCTATATCTTCTGGTCAGACACGGGAATTCATTCAGTGCGGCCCTCAAAGTGCATTGTGGGTATTATCTAGTCATTGAGTGTACATCGGTTGTACACTCATTATTGCAGGGTGCATTATGGGTGAATGAGTGCACTCGATAAAGTCCACTATGGTTATGAACACCACTAAAGATGGTTGTCCCCTAAAATAGTGCCCTATTTAAGGGTATATATAGGCAGTGTTTTTGGACACAGCTACAGTCACCGGGTGCCATTAACAAACAGCAGCCGCCTTTTACAGTTCCTTCTGAACCAAAACAACGAGCTTATGCTGCCTTCAGTCCATGTCATAACTGTAATTACAAGATGGCAACCCGTATCATTCTACCGGATCTAATTTATGGATTTATGCATTTCTATGTCAATACTATCAACACTGAAATTAATCTGCCACAGTCATGTGGTATACAAGTAAGATTTCTGTAAGTTGTTTACATTCATTATTATTGCAATGTTATGTGATTTGAGACATGAGGTAGTTTAACGCCATCTCTCATGACGCTTTGCAGACTCTGCTTTGTGCAGTCATGTGTTTTGAAGGAGGAGTGGCTTTGGAGACACTCTGAAGGGAGGGAGGAATCTAATGCTTTCAAGTTTAGTTCAGTTCAGTCTTTATTGTCCCACCCAGGGAAATTTGATTTGCAATAGGGTTAAAAAACAAACATACATGAGACATAAACAAAGATAAGAACAGCCGTTATATACAACCTTTTTTTGTTCGTCTAAAAGTACTCAATAGTTGAAATGGTAGCCTCAACAATCTATCGTTTTGAGCAGCAGCTCAAGCTCAGTAAAAATTTAGGGCATTAATTGCCGTGGGTGCAAAGGAAAATTTGTATCTGTTAGTTTTTATTTTGGGCAATCTGTATCTTCTCCCAGAGGGGAGAAGAACAAATTACTTCAACAGAGGGTGGTGAGGGCTAGATATGATACTCTGAGCCTTACATTTAACTTGTCTTTTATAGATGTCTGCCAAGGAAAGTTGTTTGGTTCCAATTATTTTGCTGGCTACCTTAACAATGTTAGACAGTTTATTTTTGCTTTGCACCGTAAGATTTACAAGAGAAAGATTATAAGATTTATAAAATAGAGTCATCAAAGTTTTGTCCACATAAAAAGTATTCAGTCTACGCAGAAAATGAAGCCTCTGAAGACCCTTCTTGTAGACAGCAGAAGTGTTAAGGTCAAAGTTCAAGTTTTTGTCAATGACTGTTCCTAGGTATTTGTAACTCTCCACTGCCTCAATAAGTGAGCCCTTGATTGTTGTTGAAGAGGTAGAGTGGAGAGTTTTTCTGAAGTCTATGACCATGTTTTTGGTTTTAAGGACATTTAACTTTAAGAAGTGGTGGTCACACCAATCAACAAAGTCGTTCAAAACAGGCCCATGGTCAACCTCTCCATCCTGGAGCAGACTGACTAGTACTGTATTGTCCGCGAACTTCAGAAGAAACCTGTTATTGTGGTGACTCCTGCAGTCATTTGTATATAGGAGATACAATAGTGGGGACAAGACACACCCCTGGGGTGAGCCTGTAGATGACAATCGCTTCTGAGATAGAACGCCATTAACGCTGACTGACTGGGGCCTAAATGTTAAAAAATCCAGTACCCATTTTACTATACCTGGATCAAGGTTAAAAGAGGACACAAGTTTCCTAACTAAAAGGTGTGTTTGGATTGTGTTAAATGCTGATGAAAAATCAACAAATAAAAGCCTTGCATGGGTTTTTTTCCCCTCAAGATGCTTATACAGAAGATTAAGTAAGGTAGTAGTAGCATCGTCTACTCCTCTATTAACCTGATATGCAAATTGCATTGGGTCAAGCATGCCATGAAGCTTTACAGACAGGATTTGCTTGACTAATCGCTCAAAGGTCTTCATCACTATTGATGTTAGGGCTACAGGCCTAAGGTCATTAAGCTCTTTTGGGTATCTGTTCTTGGCCACAGGTACAACTACAGATTCCTTCCACAGTGTTGGGACCTTATGCTGGGAAAGTGACATGTTAAAAAGATCAGTAAAAATATCACATAATTGATTTTTAGACATTTACCCGTTATCCTATCTGGGCCAGGTCTCCTTCTATATTACATTTGTAAAACATAGATCTAACAGAATGGGCACTGATTGTAGGTAGAGAGGGGGCTGCACAATCACTCAAAACATCAAACAGATCCCTCTGCGTAAATTTGTAAAATCATGTTCGTCATTAAAACGTAAATAAAAATCATTTAGAGCACTTGCAAGCTCTATGTTTCAATTAAAACTCATCTGAGTTCCTCAACAGCATTTTCAGTCCACATCTCCACTTCTCTTGTAGTCACTTTACCCCTTTTGAGGAGTGGCTTGTAGGTTGGAATGAGAGAGATAGTGTTGTGGTCAGAGCTACGGATTTATATGCACCTTTAAAGGGTTAGTTCACCCAAAAATGAAAATTCTGTCAGTATTTACTCACCCTCATGTTGTTCCAACCCCGTAAGACCTTCGTTCATCTTCGGAACACGAATTAAGATATTTTTGATGAAATCTGACAGCTGGATCACTCCTCCATTCTAGTCCATAGGCTTCTTCAGGGATTGAACTTGTCGGCCTCGAAAAGTTATTAAAGACATTGTTAAAATAGTCCAAGTGACTACAGTGGCTCAATCTTAAATTTATCAAGCGACGAGAATACTTTTTGTGCGCAAAAACAAACAAAAATAATGACTTTATTTCAACTATTCATGTCCTTCTCTTTGGGCCTCTAGTCAGTTACCGTAGTGTGATTCCGTAGAGCTACGTCACACGTAGGCTCACTATTGGCCGACGCTGGTCATGTGCGTGATGCGTGTGACGTACAACAACAGAAGCTTACGCTATTACACTAGTGAACTGACTCGAGGCCCAAGGAGATGGACATGAATAGTTGAAATTTTTGTTTGTTTTTGCGCACAAAAAAATATTCTCGTCGCTTGATAAACTTAAGGCCCTGTTTACACGAAAACGATTCCGGGTGAAAACGTAATAATATTTTATCGGATGTGCCTTTCGTTTACACGGCGACGGCGTTTTTGGGGCTTAAAAACGCAAAAAAGTGAAACCACCCTCCAAAGTGGAAATCTTAAAAACGCTCCACCGTCGCGTTTCCGTCTAAACGGGTAAAAACGCAAATCTGCTCATGGCGGCTCTCGTCGCGTACGCATTTACGTCACAGGCATGCGCCAGTACAGGAAAATAACAACCAACATGTCGGATTTTTTCCATACGTCGGACCTTCAAGTTGCCCTAGCAGCTCTGATAAACGTCCAAGAGTCTTTTCAATTTCGCGCTACTAGGGAGAGAAGTAGAAGGAAGGTTGTACGCAGGCGCACGGACTTGTTGTTGTTGTGTGGCAGTGCTTCACATTGCCACCTAGCCGCCTGGAGTGCATACTACATCGCATTTCTAACACTTTTGCGTCTCCATATGCACGCAGATTCCCCCCCCATAACGCTCGTCTAAACGCAGAATAAAAAGTGAAAACGAAACGCCACTTTTGCGTTTTGTCTTCAGATCGTTTCCGTGTAAACATGGCCTAAGATTGAGCCACTGTAGTCACTTGGACTATTTTAACAATGTCTTTAAAGGTGACCTATAATTCAAAATTGAATTTACCTTGGTATAGTCAAATAACAAGAGTTCAGTGCATGGACATGACATAGAGTGAATCTCAAACTGGACTGTTTTCGCGTTCTCATTTAATTCACGTTTATGAAAAACACCCCTGAAAAACGGTCGGTTCTCCACACAATACCGACTGTGACGCAATAGTCGGGATCATTAATATGTACGCCTCCAAATATTTGCATAATGCCAGCCCTCAATGCCAGGCGGAACTGCGCAGCCGAAACATGGCAGTTGCTCAGTGTGGATGTACACATGAACACAAAAGTATTTTTTAGTTCCTTCATCTGGGCCTCTGAAGAAACAATGGGTTAATTTTATTTTCTCTGGAAATTTCCAAACATTTCACCGCCTGTTTCCTCAACTTGGGCCAATACAGAGCTGGCCTCGGATCGAGCTACCAAGCAACACTTTCTGTGTAATTGTTCAAGTTCAGACAGGTAATCTTTCTCTCAAAATCGTTCAATACTGTTTATGCATCAGTAAGTCAAGCCAGTGACTAAAATATCAGCTTCACATCGTTTCTTTTAGTAGGATGAAAATAATCGTATTTAATTTGTGAACAAATTATATACAGAAAGCGATCAAAGAACAATCTTTCCACACAGCGCGAGTTTATCTGGACACTTGCCAAACTCGTTATGAAATCAATGACGCACGTTACTGCACAACGAAGCTCTTACTGTATTTACATCATTGTGTTTGCATTGGTGAAAGCAGAGAGAGTGCAGAAACTGCTTTGCAATGATAAGATCTTTATTCTCGCGATCAACACACTGTCATCTGCTCAATGCTCATCACGGCAACATTTTATGTGATGGGAATAGATCTAAATACTTTAAAAACATCTCACGATTCGTTAATCTCGATAGCTGTTATAGTAAAAACGTATAATAGCAGTAGTAAAAGTATTCGGGAGAGAGTTTCACATGTAATGCGTTGCTATTTCATATGCAAGCATGTCAGCCAATCACAGCAGTGGCCGCGGTTACACTGAATCCCACAGCCAATCACAGCAGTGGCCGCGGTTACACTGGATCCCACAGCAGACACGCCCCTTCAAACAGAGTGTTCAAATCAGAGGCTAAAAGCAGGCTAGGAAAAATGCCATTTATTTCTAAATTATGATTATTTTTTATCTAAAAAACATACTAACATTATAAGGGTAACCCAGGAAACATTATAAAATAATAAAAAAAAACATTCTAGGGCACTTTTAATAATTTTTCGAGGCTATCGACCTATGTTGTGGTTCAGTTAAGTTCAATCCCTGAAGAAGCCTATGGAGGAGTGATCCAGCTCTCAGATTTCATCAAAAATATCTTAATTCGTGTTCCGAAGATGAACGAAGGTCTTACGGGGTTGGAACAACATGAGGGTGAGTAATTACAGACAGAATTTTCATTTTTGGGTGAACTAACCCTTTAACTGAACCACAACATAGGTCGATAGTTTTGTTCAGTCTGGTAGGGCATGAGATATACTGATAAAAGTTGCTCATTGATTTGAGATTACAATGATTAAAATCACCAAGAATAAAACAAGGGGCATCCGGAGAGAGGGACTGAAGCTTATGTGTCACTTTGTGAATAATTGCCACTGCGGCCTTTTTTTCGTTAGCTTTGGGGTGTATATACACAACAGTGACAAATATTTGAGGAAATTCGCGGGGCAGATAGAAGGAGCGCACAGACACTGACAGCAACTCAGTGTCCTCGGTACACACAGACTCTCTGACAGTGACGTTTTTACACCACCGTTGGTTGACATATAGGCAGACACCACCCCCTTGGGATTTCCCTGTGACGTCAGCGTCTCTGTGAAGCCTGATCGGCGCACCATAGCCACTGAGAGTCAACTCAGTCTCTAAATCCGCAGAAGTAAGCCAGGTCTCGGTGAAGGTCATGATGCAAGCGTCTCTGTATTTCTCCAAGTGCCTGACGTTAGCTTGGATCTCTTCGATCTTGTTCCTGATAGACTGGGCATTACAAAGTAGTATGGAGGGGAGGGGTATACAGTTAAGTCCCAAGGCGCTTAAGCCTCTGCCTCCCCTTCTTCCCCGTTTCCGCACTTTGCATTTTCTGTCCCGTGTAGTACAATTGTCATTGTGGCGGAAGATGTCTTTAATGAAGCCGTCTTCTTTAAATAAGTCCAAGTGTGTTGGTAGCTGCTGTTGGTCTTTTAGGCTCAGTAGAAACCCTCGTGGGTACTGAATCCTGCCCATGTGCGGATGGCAAGGATCAAACAGACACTGCACCACAGCAAACACAGTCCCCGTGACAATAAGAAGCAGTAATTCCATTTCAGTCTTTTAGAGCAACGAACAAGGCAGCAGAAGTAAAGCTTAACCAGATAGTTGTGTTTCGGCTTGACGATTACTAACGACATTAAAAGAAAAGCAACATTTAAAACAAAACAAACAGACCACTACTGCACGCCGCTACTCACCCAGCGCCATCTTGCTTCCATTTTCAGGGAGCCAGACGTGTACAGTGTTATTTCAAAGCTAGCTTGCTATAATTTTAGCCTGTCCGAAATTGCCTACCCTTCCTTTAAGATAATGGATTAGCTATATGTAATCCTTTAGCTGATGTATACATTATCCCTAACCTGTAAACACTTTTTTTTACTAGATAATTAAATAATATTTTTGACTTGAATGAAACTAGTTATCTTTTTTCGGTTACCAATATTCATTGCTCACCAGGCTCCAGGACTGACACATTTTCAACCTGAGCACCTAACTATGAGAGGCCTAGTTTCAACAGCTGTATGAGAGGGAGTGACTTACAAAAACACACACATGCACACCATAGTTTGGCAGTATCGTCCAGAGAGAGAGTTTTTGGATGTGTCCTCATTGTGGAGGAGGACAGATGGAGTACAAAAAGTCCCCTGCCTTACCTCGCCTTGCCTTCCCTATCTTTGTCTCTCTCTCTCTTTCTCTGCTGACTTTGCAGGCCGTGTTGCTGGGCACTGCATGCAGAGCTGTTTAGATTAATTTTGTCGCTAAACACACACCTCTGCACATAGAAAGCACAAGTGCATTAAGATTCATACTCAGTGATGCATTGATAAGCGAATCAAATATCTCTCACACATACACATAAAGAAAAAGAAAGAAAAGTTAGAGCAGCTCTCTATTAAGCCCTGTCTGCTTTTCTTCTTTTTTTTAAAACTCTATAAAACTCCAGCCCTGATAAACAGAGACAATAGCAGCTCTAGCCTTGTGTCAACCCAGCACAGTCACACAATGCAGCTATTGATTAATTAACAAAACAAAAGACTGAAGACATAGACATTCGCTGTCCATATGATTTATTTTAAGAACTCCACTTCTCTTTCTGCCACAACCTGTTAATAAATAATCAGGAATTGTGTGTTTTGTAAATGCTGTCTATATATAGAAATATATACATAGATGACTAATTAGCGCCACTATGGCTACTTCTATGGCACTCTATGTAATCTGTCTACCATATTGGACTGATCAAAGACGGCCCGTGAACATTTGAGAGCAAGTTGACTAGGCGTCTGAAACCGTAATTAGACGCATGCATGAATATCTATATCTGCAATTTGCTGAACTAACACAACAAGACGAAGGCGTCAGGTAATACAACATTAAAAAGTTCCCATAGTAAAAGGAAAAATATTAAAAGTACCATAGTAAAAACCTGTAATATTGAGTGAATACATAAACACAAACCAACACATTCTCACCTGTGAAAGGAAAAATCTTGGCGGTTTCACATCCAGAATCTGCGCGATGTTGTGGCATCATTGATTCTTGACAACACGCTGACTGGATGGAGGGCGCGCGCGCAGACGTGTCTGGAGCGGTCGAATGTGGAATCTACGTATACATATCTGATCGAGACCTCTCTTCTGACTCTTTCTGCAAGTTACAGTTGGTGGCCAGCAAGTGACAGACTAAATTATGAGTGAGACATTTATTAATTCAACTGATTTGTTTAAAAATGCTGATTTGTTCAGAAATTAAACTAGTCATCTGTCTTTATGAGCAAGTCTTTGAATCATTCGTTCAACCGTTTTGTTTGGAACTATATGATGGATCAAAAACAGACAAAGTAACAGGCAAAATTGCATCTAAAATGTATGTTACTTAATATTCACTTATGTTACAGTATACTGAATTGTTGTATATAAGCAATATCACTCACAATCGTGCCCTTTTTTTATAATATCTTGCTGACTCTTGACTACGGCCAATTCAAAGTCATTCTGATATATTCGGAAATTCAGCACTTTTGCTTATGATGTTTTTATATATATAGATAAAAAATAATCAGTGTTATTTTAGTTTAGTAGGCTATATTTAGCTTTATTTCAGTTGTAGTTTTAGTCATTTGGTACTTCATCTTAAACGTGTTTATTTCACTCAGTTGCCAAGTCAACATTTTTAATGTGTACGTTTTTTTAAGTTTAACTTTTTAGCGTTCACATCCTCGTAATCTCGTAATTACAATTTGCACCACCTGACCTCACCTGACCACCTGACGCTCCGAGTGGAACGTCATGAGTTGTCATCTCGAAATCACGGTATACGACATGACTTGAACGCAGCTTAAATGAACAGCATGATTTGGCAGGGAATATGATCATGAGGTGGCCTGCTCCATTCAGTTGAACTTTTATTATGACTGGATTCTTAACCTTATTTGAATGTACATCATCAAACATATTTTTCAATAGTACATATAATGTTTTCAGTGCAAAACTTTTTATTGAGGGAAAAAGTGCACTTTTAGAAAAAGATAAATCCCATGAGGTTGAGAGTATCATTCTGTTCCCTATCAATGAGCTGAATGCAATCTTACCACTCAGACTTTCTAAACACACTTACTGAGCCTATATCACTGTCGAATCCATCAAACCACTAAGCTTAGCTGACTGAAATTCACTCAGTGAGTGCTCTCAGTCCTTCGCATGCATATGCAAAGTGCAATGGTTGGAGGTGGATGAGTGTAACGAGTGGAAAAGGTTAGTCAGGGGTATGACCTTTATAATCCCCTTCTGACTAAAGCTTATGAGAGCTAATGTGAATCAGGGTGTGTGTGTGTGTGTGTAGCTAAACGTGAAAAAAGTACTTCTCAAATTTGCTGTCATTTAAACAGTGCACTGCACAGACCGGAAAGCCTCTTTAGGTACAGATTGGTTTCATCAACCATCACTCACTTCACACAAACATCCTTTTGACACAAAACATATGTTATATAACAAACACATGTAATCTTAGTGAACAAACACACACACACACACACACACACACACACACATCAGTACAACTGGCATATTTCACTTTTCTTTTCTAATGATCATCTTGTTTGCCTTCTACAGAAGAGCCAGAGCATGAAAGAGATGTTTGCCTAAATGAGAGGAGTGTGTGCTGAGAACATGGAGACTTAAAAATAGCTCTTTTTGGGTAAACAATCCGGGTCTTGTAGAAATAAGGAGATAGCGGAAATCAGTGCATAACTCATTTAGGCTATTACCTCATTCTGGCACTATTAGGTTACGATGCCGACAGTACTTGCTTATCTGCCTGCGAACCTCAAAAAACACACGCTTCATCTCCATATCAGAGCTGTCAAATACACAGTGAGTCACTATACAAACATCATTTGATAACCATCAAACACCAAATGAATGACATTAAATACAGGAAAAACGAATAAAATTGCACATCCTTCCTCCCAATCTCTGTTCAGAGACTGTGATCTCCTCATTTAAAGAACTAAAAATCAATGTCACTGGAGCAACCAGCTAAAAGGCTGAAATATAATCCCTGCACTGCTAAATGAATCAGGATATTCCTCATGCTTTCCCTGCAGGCTGCACAACAGAGCGATTAAAACCAAGCTGATCTGCACGCCATGTGATTGTGGCATTGGAGTTGGCAGTGGGTTGGTTTGTAGTGTAAACATGAACTTTGTCCAACCTCTGCTTTATGACTGGTTTCAGTGTGCCGAGGTGGACAACAGCTTTGGATTATCTCAAATAAAACATAAACCACATCTTATAACCATTAGATAGATTGAAAAACACTTGATAGAAATCGTTGCTAAACATATAGATCGGAACTGAGCTTGACACTGATTATGTAATGAAATCCATTTTAGATTCATAGTAAGTAATGTCTATCCAGAATGTTCTGCACTGTGTGGCTTGAAACAGGCACACCTAGCTTTCAGTTATAACGTGGACAAGAGGTCTTTAATGGTGTGCACTTGACAATAATAAAATACAAAAATGTACCACAGTGTAACACCATGTTTCTAGAGAACCATGTTACCATGGCCATGAATAACTACGGTACGTGGTTTATATAATTACCGTGGTAATGCCATTTGACTTTACTGTACTCTGCTGTCACCTGCAAGAGAGGGTGAGTTTCCCATGATGGGCTAAGTTCATAAAGTCAGCGGGGCTTACTTGAAAATTAACGTCTTGTTGTTGTTGATATGCATATAACTCATGTGCACACAGAAACCTTAATGAGTGCCATAAATGTATCACAGCAGCAAAGTTATTCATTTAAATCTGTACTATATCCTTCCTTACATCTGTCATACATTATCTATTTCAATAATTATTATATGGAATAGATTAGAAAACACCACAGATCACAGAATAAAAATGAACGGTTGTTTGACATTATTCTTGGCAGCCAGTTTTACAACATGCAACTCTTAAATGCGCGATGTAAACATGTTACTCACCGCGACAGACCCGGACGAGGAGGCGATATACACTCTGATGACCATCCTAATCCTCACTGATCCTCTCGAAAAAGAATGAAGGCTGGTTAATGTTGCGTTCTCTCGTTCTATAGACTTCTTTGGACCTGCGGTTACGTCAACTTCACCCTATGAAATTAAAGTGAGTGCGCGCGCCCAGTGTATTATAATAAAGCCGCTCGCGCTCCATCAGTGCACTTCACTCCACCGTCGGGAGCGCAGCGCTCAGCTCCAGCTCAAGAAGGGAATCATGGGAAATGTAGTTTTAATCTCCTAAAAAAAACGACGCCTATCCTTGTTATCATTAATCCGTTGTAGGGGATTATCATGTCAAGAACATGATAGTAAATATTGTCATCATAGTTAGGATGTTGCTACCAAGTCAATATTGTAATTTCATTATATGAGGAAATAGGCCTAAACCCCGTTGTAGCCTATGTTGCCACCATGTGTTTGCAACCCAGTGTTGTGGGAAGAAAGGCAACAGCAGTGTGCCAAAGTTTTATTATATACATTTATATATAGGCCTATTATACACACATACACACACACACACATATATAATATATATATTAGTAGCCTAACGTGCAAAATGTCTTATAGGCACATTAGTATTTTCACACAAAAAATTATTTTAAGCCAGTTATTTATATCTTTTGCTGTAGTGTGTCAGTGAAATATTAATTTACATCTCCAAACATTTCTTTTGCCATTAATTGTAATAATCCAATGAGATATTTTTATGCACAAGGAGTCTGACAATAGCCAGTATGCTCCACAACTGAGATCTGATCTCACCATCATCGAGTCTTTCTGTGATTACATGAAGACTGAGACATAATAAATCCAGAAGAAGAAACCGACCTGCAAAGCTACCTGAAAAACTGTGCAAGTGTACCTAGGACAAAAGCTGTTGTTGTTTTTTTGCCATTTTATTTAATATTTTAACATTGTTCCTGTTATAATATATATATATATATATATATATATATATATATATATGAAAACGTATATTTTAAATATAAACATATTTGAACTAAAATAATATTTAGTATGATATACTATATATATATATATATATATATATATATATATATATATATATATATATATATATATATATACAGGGCTGGACTGGGACAAAAAATCGGCCCGGGCATTTTGGCTCAGACTGGCCCACTATATTACACAACCGAACTTTGCACGCCCTTGAATATGTATACCAACTCCTATTAAAACCACTAATGCCATAAGTGTTTAGGAGTGAGTAAGAGTTAATCGATGAAATAACTACTAAGTCGAACTATACTCCACAGTGATGAATCCTAAAGAAAGCTATAAGCTGGGATAGCAATACTGGTTTTTCCCACAGGATTTTATGAAATCTGTGGTGAGTGCACCTCTGTCCCTCTAGGGGGGTTCGGGGGCATGCTCCCCCGTAAGAAAATTTTGTGCTTTTTAATGTTAAATTCATCAATCTGGTGCACTTTGAGAGTTAAAAATAAAGAGCTCCAACCCATATTCAGTGTGCAAATTGAACAAAGAAAAACTCTAAACTCTTTTAGCTGTGATATAGTGTCTGTCTACATTACACTACTACATAATAATAGTTATAATATTAATCCCATGGCAGTAATAGCCATATGTTGTAAAACAAATGCACTGAAAAATAAAAGCAACTTTCATAATTAGTTTCATACTAATTTCTATACAGAGATAAGCACATGATCTTTTATTTTGACGGAAACGGCATCGAGCTTTTATTTTGAAGAAAAACATGGTTTACAAGCTCATTACTCATTATTGTCTCATTACAATTCTAATAAAATGCGTAATCGTCAAATATGTAGATGTGTAAATAATGCGTAACTGGGTAGTGGGTTCCTACTTAGCCTAAGACTCCTAAGTGTTGTGACAGTAGCCTAGTTCTGCTTACCACAGTTCTCTGCACTCACTCATCTCTCTCCTTATCCTCCTCACTATCCTCATCAGACACTTGAAGGGCCTTTGAAGTTTCTTTTCACGCTATTTCTCTGCACATTCCTTGCGTTTCTTCTCCATCGCTCTGACTATTTTGACAGATACACACTGACACTGCTCGCTCACTCAGAGCTCAAAGGGGGAGGAGTTTAAAGATGTGATTGGACCAGCCCAGTGTCAATCAAGAAAATAACCAATGGGCCGCTGATCTACGCGTTTCATCTTGCGCCGGTCGCGATATTTTTTTTCACAGTATGGTAGGGGAAGACTCATGAATATTCATTAGGGAACTCATCCCTGATTGGTCTTAACCCCAGTGACGGGTAGGTTTAGGGGCGGGGTTAGGGGTAAGTCATCAGACCCCCAGTGACGGGTAGGTTTAGGGGCGGGGTTAGGGGTAGGTCATCAGACCAATCAGGGATGAGTTCCCTAATGAATATTCATGAGTCTTCCCCTACCATCCTGTGAAAAAAAAAAATCGCGCGCCGGTCTGTGAGAAAAAGAAAAACCTACGCTGACTTTTTTGTCCAATGCATTACACCGGCACAAAGATCCAAGAGCCGCCAATTAAACAAAACTAAACGCAATGGGCCGCCGATGTACTAGTTTAATGGGCCGTTCAGACAAAAAAAAAAAAATTAAGTATGAGATGTATCGGCCCACAAAGCACGTCGGCCCACCGGGCAAATGCCCGGTATGCCCAATGGCCAGTCCAGCCCTATATATATATATATATATATATATATATATATATATATATATATATATATATATATATATATATATATAACTATAATAGTTTTTAATGTCTTATTATTTCATTTATTAATGCCAGTCTGACACATGAGTCATGACTTGCTTTATTGTATGTCTTTCTGACGAGTTTTGCTCCTTTTAATAATACTACCGACGCCTGAAGCCTGTCTGTCTGTCAGTGTAATATCAGCCGAGCCAAAGAACGTCTTCTTTGGCCGAGCTCAACAAGTGGTGACGGAGTGACAGAGGCGCGCACGTTGCCATGGAGAGGCGTCACTATGACACCAGTCCAGTAGCAGAAGGCGAGGCGTGGATTCAGAGATTTCACCAACTCCTTCAGTAAAGCACATATTCCTCTTCAAAAGCCACAATCTCCGCCATAATCGACCTCAGATGACGCTTGATTAAATGATAGACGACCAAACATCCGCATTCGCTCTCTCTTTACCGTATCATATGAGGTTTTGCTAATCGTTTGGTGTCGTCTCTCCAGTTTAGAGTGTTGTGTGTTGTCCTAGTTGCACGATATAATCCAGCTAGCTCGTCATGTGGCTGGCTAGCGAGTTTGCGAGCCGTTAATCGAGCCATGTTATGAAGAAACTGACTGAAGAACAAGAAACTGGTAAGTACTTTTAAGATAATTTCACGCGCGTTCTTTCAGTGTAACTTACGTTATGTTACGTTCAGCGTTTGCTATTCTTTTTTGTCACTCGGAAAACACTAACAACCAGTTAGTAAATAAGAAACACCAGCAGCTTCTTCCTTGATACAATGATACACGTATTAAGATGCAGTCAGACATTGTTTTGTTTTAAATAAAGACATGTTGACCGACTTCCTGTTGTTTATGGACACCTGTAGTTGGACTAACCTGACTTATTTCCTGAGTTCTGAATTCATAAAGCTCTTTTGTTATGATATTTGGCAACAGTGCCTATAATGTCTCCATTATTGTAAGTTCATCTCAATTGAATGCTATATGTTTTGAACTATAGCCTATATATTTTTATATAATCACTTTATGTTCTTTTTTACTCGAGTTTGAGTCAATTTTATAAGAATGTCAACCAAACTGATTGACATTTGTTGTTGTGATGGTTATTAAGGCCATTCAAAGTCAAACTGGCCTGTCATGTGCAGGTGGTTTCAGTGCTTGATGCCAGTTCATCACATGATTTCATTGGTCATTTAAAAAGGGCTTTAACATTAGACTGAGTGACTGACTCAATGTATGAATGTCTTATGTGTAAAACATAACGTTACTTGTGTGCTATTGTATCAGTTTTGCATGTGCATAATATTCCTTACCTAAACTTAAGTCAATAATAGGTCTGTTGCAGAATATAACACAAAATGATCTCAATTACAGATTAATTCAAAACTAATTTATAAGGACTTTTTTGGGGGCTAAGCTATAAAACTAAAATTTGTTAGTAGCAAATATGCCTGATATTTTTGGTGAAGGAATTCAAGATTTCCTTTATACAGATTTTTTGACGTTAACTCAACTTTTAATATGCAATATCAACTTTAAAGTATATATATATATATATATATATATATACATATAATTTAAAAACTAAGATTTTTTGACACTTCTATGGCATCTTAATGGATGCCATAGAAACATTTGACCAAAATAGAGGGAGGTGAAAGGTGAGGCAGTAATTGCATGTGTTTAGCATGCCATTAAGGAGTGAATGATATTATTGGCCGCTTACAAAGGGTAGACTCAATCTCCATGGTGACCGAGACCAGAGAGGATATCAGGATTCTGCAGGTTCAGGGACAGAAAAAGGAGGACTTGTCAGTAGCCTTACAAAAGGGTCATAAATCTTTCTTATTTTATGACGATACACCACAGATCTGCTGTAGCTCATTTCTGTCTTGTAACCAGCTCTATTGACTCTTTGTTCTTAGTGACACTTGTTGATTTATTATTTGTACTCAATTTGAGACCATCATCAACTATTACACATCATCACAACACAATTTATGCCATGATTTGGTAAGAAAGTGTCTGGCAACCCAATTATCTAAAGCCACATATCTAAGTGCCTTGGTGTTTGAGATTTGCTCGATCATGCCTAAAGTAATGTACCAAATTGTATGGTTAAACACATCATATCTGTTAGTGTTTTGGCTCGCCTGGCTGGACATTGTATCTCTAACCACAGTACTAGTTGAGAATTAATAACACGTTACTGTCGTGAATGAGCAACAAATGTGACGTCTTGATTCAATCTTGATGAAGCCTCTCAGACAGCTTGAGTGTTTAGTGTCTGGATTTATGTCACGATTCGCTCAAGGCTCACACACAAACTCACAACCTGATTTGCTAACATACTGTGTCTTTTTTGATTTGTGTGTTTGAAGGGATGTGTGCTGTTTATTAATTGTGAGTGAAGCTCATATTCAGTTCAGTCTCAGTCTGATGTTGTCTCGATCATTGTGAACTGTATTGCAGGGGAAGACATGGACTTGCATGCAGAAAATCAGGAATCAGAGCACAGCCGATTGTCTCACCGAAGTGATGCGAAGATCTTGGAATCTCCTCAACATTCTGGGAAACAGGAGAAATACTGGAAAGACATTGGGAGCTCGGCTGGGGATCATGCACGAACCAGAACACAAGAGCCGAATGGAGACCCAGACCGCGATCGGTGTTCGGATGGAGATCGCAGCAGTGCCTCTTTCTACTCGGATGATTATGAAAACATCTCGCACTCGGATCGGTCGCTCTCGTCAGCCTCTCCATCTCCACACAGAAAAGGCAGATCTAAGAGAGTGTCCAGCAGCCCCTTACATCGAGCAGGTATACACACCCACATAATAGGCAAACACATCCAGTGGAGTCCAAAAGTCTGAAATCCCATTGAAAATCTAGGAAGAATACAAATAATAATGTAAAAACACAGAATCATTATCATATACTAATTTTAAGTCACTGATCAAATAAGTAACTGACCATGTGCATACTAAAAGTATATAATAATTATAATATACCGGTAATAATAAAATATAAATAAAATGTACTTTGTGCATAGTCACGTTTCATTGAAGCATTGAATTTATCCCAAATCATGTTTGGATAATGATTACTGGCAAGGTTTCGCACTTGTGGAGTTCATTTAACTCAAGTACTGTTTATGCAAAACCCTGTTTACCTCTCCTTTGCACTCACTTTATTAAAAGCCAGCAACATAATGGAACAAATTCATCAGCAATCCAGAAGGTCAAGCGCATTAAATTAGTCTGAGGTGTCCTCTTATCCACTAGTTACAGGTGTAACGTAATTAACATGATGATCAAGGCCATCAGCATCTAAATCTTGATAGCGCATGGCCAAAAATGTTGTGTTTTTTTTGTTTGTTCATTTTCTTGAGACACTGATTGCATCCTGATCTGATTTATGGGCAGCAGTGTGATGTTCTCACTCACAAGATACTCAGTCGTGCAGTCTTATAAATTAATGCTTTTTCACAAAACCTGTCGAGGACATGGCCAAGTCATAATTAATTCTGAAAACAAAAAGAAATAATAATTATTAATAATAGTTAATAATTCTATTTTATAGTTTAATTTAATATGATGCCTATAAACAAGTACAAAATAATAACAAAAAAATACTTTAATACAATATATATATATATATATATATATATTAGTTTATGAAAAAATAATGTATTACAGTAATGAAAATTATCAAGAAGTATAATCACAAAAATATGTCTAGTAAAAAAATCCAAATGTGCTTCATTGTCATAAAAATAATGTCATGTTGCAAAATATCCTAAATGGTCCTATAAGAGGTTTCAGTTTCTTTATGCTAAATGTAATGTTTTTTTTTTATTTTTTTTATTTTGATGGAATATAACCTGGATATTAGGTTTGGGTTAGGGTAACAGACTAAAGCATATTTTAGGAAATAACTGTTGTGTCCTGCAGTACCAACAACAACCAGCAGATTGCACAAGAGATATTTAGCATCAAGCATCATTTGAATAGAAAATTACTTTATTTGTTTTACCACAATCAATGTCAATGCCAATATATTAATAGGAATGTTGGGTTGTACACTACCATTTCAAAAGTATGTGAACATTAAGTTTACTTTTATTCAGCAAGGTTTCATTAAAATGATCCAAAGTCTTAAAAAATAAAGTAATAAAGACTTTTACTTTTTTTTTTAAATAAATAATGTTCTTTTGAACTTTTTATTCATCAAAGAGTCCTGAAAAAATGTATCATGCTTTCCACAAAAATATTAAGCAGCACAAACCGTTACTTGTGCACCAAATCAGCAGAGTACAATGATTTCTGAAGGTCAAAATACAGTAAAATATATTTAATTTTTTTATATATATTTTTAATATGTGTATGTATGTATCTATTCAGATGTATGGTAATAACTGCACATATTTGTGTGTGTGTTTTTTTAGGCCTTATTTACTTGTGTACTTATATTTATTATTCTTTTCAGGTGTGCATAAAGGTGTGTCACGCCGTCTCCCACCCCATCATCCTCAGCAGCAATCAGGAGGCATCCGATCACAAAGTTTGAGTAAAGACGCTCCGTCCAAAGAAGTGGACCCCGTCACCAAGCGCATGCTTTCTGCACGTCTGCTAAAGATCAACGAGTTGAAGAACGCATTGTCTGAGCTGAGGCTGCATGCAGACAAGCTGCAGCGTGAGAACCGTTTACTGCGACAGCTACAGCTGCGGCAAGAGAAAGCTCTCCATCGCTACGATGACACCGAGAGCGAGATCTCTCAGCTGCTGTCTCGTCACAACAATGAGACGCACGTGCTCCGCGAGAGGCTGCGACGCAGTCAGGAGAACCAGCGCACAGCTGAACGCAGCCTCAGGGAAACGGACGTCCAGCTCCAGCGCTGTCGCAGCCAGCTTCAGAAACTGCAGCAACTTGCAGATGACCAGAATCTTGGAGAGAGGGAGGAACTGTCACGAAAACTGATGTACGCTCAAGGCAAATTACAAGAAAGTGAACACAGAGTAAAGGTAAAAAAAAAAATTCAAATTTATAATTAAAATATAAAATTGGCCATTTTTATGAATTGAAAATGATAAATGTATAAATATTATGACAATGATCAAGATTGAATATTACCCTGGTTTCTTATTTTTCTAAAAATAAATTCCTTTTAAGAGTTTTGACTGCAATGGCTTCATCCTGTAAGGATCACGGTGTCAGTATGTGTTTATGTCTATGTTTGTGTGTGTAATGTATCATCAGGAATTGGAGAAGAACATGGAGCTGAGTAGTGGGAGCTTTCAAAGGCAGCTAGCTAATGAGAGGAGGAGAACTCACGATGCACAACAGGAAGTTAAAGCCCTACAGGAGGAAGTGGAGAAACTTTGCACTAAACTAAAGGTACCAAATACTGTACTTAGAACACCCACAAGCTGTATCCAGCGTTAGATGTTTATTAATTTAATCGCAAAACCCATTACACCATGTTCATTTTTTGCATCTTATTTCAGGAAAAAGAAAAGGAGCTGGATACTCGTAACATCTACGCTAACAGGATGCTTAAAACTTCTTCCAGAAAAGAAGCAGAGAATGGCAGCAAACGGAAAGGTTGATCAGCGTTTATTGATAGGCCTATCTAAGTCTAATTACACAACTGTACTATTCACCTTCCTCCCAGGACACTTAAACATTCAGTCCATAACTACTACTAGCAGACAAGTAATGACTCCATAACAAACATATTCCTATGGCGATTACTGTATATTCCCATGTGTTTCACCTTAGTTTTACAGTGGTTCTATGGATTAGATATGAGAGTGTTTGAAGAGATGTTGTAAGGAGTCGGACTGAAGGGCCTTGAATGGAATAGTATTATAAATAATGAATGTATGTGTTTGTGCCAGTAATCTATGTATTTTGTAACATGTTTGTGTTTGTGTTGAAGGCTCCAATACAACCAGCACTAAAGGAGTACAGACAGAAGACAGAACGTCCTCATTGGACTTCCCATCGCCACCTCCAGCTCTTACCAACGGAATCCCACCTGACAACCAGGCCGATGACTACCTCTCCCTGAAGGCACGTATAGCCTGCTTGATAAAGAACTTATAAGAGACATGTCTTTTTGTATTTTGTTTTGTTGAAACCAATTTATTTATTAAGCATAAGAGACCTCTAGTTCATAAAATTGCATTTAACCGCACAGAGTTTCAGTTTATTGTATGGGATTAATTAGCTCAGCGTTCACTATAGCTTTGTTTCAAAATCTAGTGAGCTGCCTTGTTGTCTATTGCCAATATAGGTAGCATCCAAATCGTCATTGTACTGATTTGTAATGTTCTACTTAGGAAGCAACTCACAAATTGCACCCCATTCAGATTTTGACATTAAAGGGATAGTTCAGCCAAAAAGGAAAATTCTGTCATCATTTACTCACCCTCAAGTTGTTCCAAACCTGTATGAATTGCTTGCTTCTGCTGAACACAAAAGATTATATTTTAAAGAATATGGGTAACCAAACAGTTGATGGACCCCATTGACTTGCATAGTATGGAGAAAAAAAAAATACTATGGAAGTCAATGGGGTTGAATGTTTAGTTACGACATTCTTCAAAATATCTTCTTTTATGTTCAACGGAAGAAAGAAATTCTTTGGAACAAGTTTGGAACAAATTTTTGGGTGAACTATCTCTTTAATATGTCGCTAAACTAATAGTGTGATACTCTAATAAGCATTAAAATACATCATGCACAGATGTCGGGTAAAATAAAAATAAAAATTCAATTATTATAACGAATGAACAATTTATTGTTTAATTTTTTTTATTATTATTAAATAAATATTTAAATAATAATTCAATATGTTCAAATGTAATGTTTATTATTGACATCTGTCTTTGTCTGCAATCTTGGATTTTTTTACTAAAATAACTTTTGACTGAAATAACTTTTTGGAACAGCTTTGTCATTGTAAGATCATCTGATGCCTTAAAAGCCGCCTCTGTAGGCAGCTCACTAGATTTTAGAACAGAGTACATAAATGCTGCATATTGGGCTAGAAACTTCAACACATTATAAAATTTGATTCCTCATGAGGAAAATCTATCATGTTTCTGTTTCATCTTCTTTCATTTGATACTCATCACAGTTATTCTTTTGTTGATGTTTGATTTAGCTCGTGCTTAATTTACACCTTTCTTTTCTCTCTTTCTCATTCTGTTTTATCAATCTATTTGTTAGCTTACATACCTGTGAATTTCCTTGTTAATTAATCTTTGAAGTAATTTTTAATGATTGACTTTCAGGATCAAAAGCCTGCTGTGAACCACAGAGTAAAAAAGGTTGGCCTTATAAGTCTGTCCTTCTGTTTACCAGCATGCAGCACACAATAGAATAGAAGTTCATATGCTGGCTCCCAAAGCAAATCTTCATTCTTTAATTGAGCATTGGATTGCTGCATGAAGTGCTGACCTCTTAACCTCTGCCAAATAGTCTATCAACAGAAGAACACTAGTAACCTCCTGGCTGATTAGTTTTACAGCTTGAGTGTCCATGATTCTTAGATCATTCTGAATTAAAAATGCCAAGAATATTAAGAACATCCCAGCTCTGAGAGAATATTTATTGTTTTATCTATGGTAGAGATGTTTTATACACGTTTAAATTCTGTCATCATTTACTCACCCTTGTGTCATTTAAAATGCTTTTTTTCTTTTCTTTTGTGGAACTTCTCCCTTACAGTTAAATTAAATTGTGATCAGGAGCGGTCAAGCTCTAAAAATGACAAAAAAATAACACCATAAAGCATCATGAAAGTAGGTAAAATTCTCCACAATAGCTGCCGTTAATGTATATTCAAATATCTTGTGTCAGGTTTGACGTTAGTGATGCCATACGCTTGTGTGTCTTTTAACTGATTGAGAAAGGCCAACTGAATGCCACATTTAAACATCATGAGGGTGAGAAAATGCTGACAATTTTCATTTTGTGCAGACTATCCCTTTTAACACATTCAGTGAGCAAGCCTTACAGAACTTATGAGCTTTGTTTTTTACTCTCTTCTGGTCCTTTGTTTGTCATCCTTTTTTTTCCCTACGACACATCAGCAGGATCAACAAGAAAAAGAGCAGAGACTGAGAGAAGCAAAGGAATGGAAGATCCAACAGTTTTGGAAAGAAAGGGAGAATGAAAGAGGCATGGAATCTGTGATGGAACAGACAAGGGAGAAGGAGAGAGAAACGGAGATGCTGAAAGTCAAGGAGAGGCAAAGACTAGATCAACAGCCCAGCTCAAATGAGAAGAACTTTAAGGGAAACAGAGGTAGGAATGTAACCGGTCGTAGATGCCATCTTGTCTCAGTTAAAGACATACATGCATACAAAAATTAAATTCTATTATTAGCATAACAGTTTGAATGAAAAATCCATGAGTAAATTAAGTACTGTTAATATAGCTTAAACCAGAAGCTCAATTTAACTAAAGTTTTCAATAATGCACACTTGTATAGGATTGATGTTTGTCAAATAATTTAAGTACACTTCAGTTCAAAAGTTGTTTTTGAAAAAAGTCTGCTCACCAAGGCTGTGTTTATGTGATAAAACTACTGTTAAAAACAGTAATATTGTTCAAACTATTTTCTATCTTAGTATATTTTAAAATGTAATTTATTCCTGTGATGGCATGATTTAGTGCTCAGGAAACATTTCTTAATTTTTATCAATGTTGAAAACCGTTGTGCTGCTTAATTTTTTATTATTATTAATTATTATGTAAACCATGATACATTTTTCAGGATTCTTTGATTAATTAAAAGGTCAAAAGAACAGCATTTATTTAAAATATAATTTTTATAACTATGTGAAAGTCTGTAGTCACTTTTAAAGTATTTAATGCATCTTTGCTGAATAAGATTTTTAGGTAGTGTAATTGTTAAAATGCATGTTTGCAACTTTTAAGCGATTAATCATTCAGTTTGTTATAAAATAGGCCTGGACAGAGAGGAAGAAGATTGGAGGAATGGCCTGTCTATATCTCCAAAGGAGGAAGAGAGCAGGAAGCAGCGTGAACTGGAAGAGTTACAACATAAAGCGAGAAATCTGGAGATCCAGGCCAATCAAGAAGAGTGTGCGGAAGAGGAACGCCAGCGCAAAGAGCAGCTATTGCTTAAGATGCATGAGATCGACATGCAGACTCAGGGTCAAGACTCAGACTTCTTCTCTGATGACACGGGAAGTGTCCGCTCTCCTCTACGGTTGTCAGAGAAACGTAACCACAACGGTATTTTTAAATGCACAGAGCCAGAGGAGAACACAAACACATTTGGGAGTGGGAGAAGAGGAGGTGGTCACAGAGCACAAGGACCTATTGCGGATCTTGATCTTTCTTTTGGCAGCTATGCCCCTTCTTTTGGTAAATCTGCCCCCCGTACAGGTTTGGGCACACGAAACACAAATCAGTCACCTCGAGAAGCGGATGAAGGGCTTGATCTGAGTGGCCTGGTCAAAGAAAGGAAGTCCAACCTCATGCAGCAGCTTTTTGGGGCCACAGCCACTCCACCTCCTTCAGATCCATCCAGCAAGATGGAGATTCTAGACCCCCCTCTAACAACCCAGTTCCCATCAGGACCAGTGAATGGACGGAGGAGGGACTCGGACACACCAAATGGACTAAACATCAGTTCTCTCCCCAACAATAGAAGCACTCTACAAGTCTCTGAGAGCCGACCCACAGTCAGGGCCATTACATCGTTTGATGATGACATAGAGGAAGTCGCACTCTGAATAGGGCACTTTTATAGTCAATATGAAGGAATCAGTTTCTTGAAAGCAGAAACACCTCTGATATTTGGTTTTGTGCTCCCTTATGAAGTAATCTCTGATTAAACAACGCTTAGTTTGCCAACATGCCTCCTTTTCAACACTTCCGGCAACATCATAGAGGAAGACTTTCTCAATTACACTATTTTCATGGTTAGGTATACAAAGGGACCTAAATTAACACTCGCTTTGCACCAAATGTGGAAAGAAAACCCTCGCCTGTTGGCCGGTAACTCTTTTTAGGAACCACAGCGTAATAGATGGTTAAAGTCAAACTGTTAGAATGATAATCTGCCCCTCGCTGATGTAATCAGTGTGAGTGATTCAAATCAAGAACATACGACCTGTCTTGGAGGGAAAACATCCGTTGTGACTTGCACATTTTCTAAAAACGACTTATAGCTTAAATTTATGTTTATCAAGGACGCCAAAAGGTTTTTAGGCATTTTTATTCACCACTTATGTGGAATATATCTAATTTGAAGCCAACAAAACAAAAATATGATCAGCAAGGTCACAATGTGTTTCAGTTTTTTTACTGGAAAACAAATTTATCAGGAATGTTGGTTAATAAAAATAATTCATTAAACAGTTTCATATCGGAAAAGTAATATTTATGGACGATAAATCCTCACAATGCACCATTGTTACATATGGGAGACCAGGTCATTTTGGACTCTACCTCTGTGTGTTGTTGTTATTGCTGAGAAACTCCCTTGCATACCACATGGAAAGTAGCTATAGTTAATGTTGTATTCAGATTTTCTTACTTAACAAGAGCGTGATAAGTAGAGATAGAGGGTGGGGTGCATTAGCCGATAGTCTTGTGTGAGATTCAGTTTACTGTATGTGTTTGTTTGAAAGGAAAAGGCCCTGCACTTTCAGTACTGATATGACTGTGACAGAGCTTTGTCCTCAGATAGCCACGCTATGGCTTGGCTGACTCAGGTCTGTGCTGTATCTTCTCTGAACCAGTCCTCCCACACAGCACTTTTTAGTCTCTCCCCCTTCACCTCACTTTAGATAAATGTTCATGTCTATTATGCGACAAATGAGGGTGTCTGGTTTATAAGATATAATTAAGTTTATAGATTAAACGATGAGCCAAATAATCGAATGATCTCTATACAGAGCACCCCAAAAACATGGACAATTAAATATCTGAATTTCAGTGCATTAGATTCAGTACATTTTCTCTGACCTAACTAACTGGTCCCAATGTGAACAATTCAAACTTTTAAAGCTTTTTTTTTCTAAAATGTTTTCTCGAAAATTGTACTTGTGCTACCAGATACATGTAATTTGGCTTGATATTTTGTTATTTTACACAGTGATACTTATATTTCTGTGTGGTATAAGCAAATATTTTTTGAGGGGGCCACTGTATGTTTTTGTTAATATGTGCACAGTATGATCCTTGTTACTTTAACCATTTCATAACTAGAAAACTCTGACATAATTTTACTTTCACTAGAATGTGCAGTGACTTTATTTGCCTGCTTTTATTTTTTTTATACATGAATAAGTAGGTTATGTATACTTGGCCATTTTGGATGTTTCGTAAAGCCCAGGCTCATCAATGTAAAACCACTCCTGGGTCATTATCTGTGAGATTTTGTCAGGTGGTTGTTGTGTAATTAGCAGATATGTTTTACTAGCTCTATAAAAATTGTAGTGATTTGGTTTTTATTTATAAAGCATTTCAGGGTTCATTTCAATCTCAATTACTGATAAATCTATTGTGAAATACTAGAAACAATGTGCTTGATATGGTTGCTTATTTTTGACTTTTTAATGAGGGATGTCACACAATTTATAAGTGGACAGATATGAAACAAACACAAATCAAATATTTAACTATGTTTTAATTACAAAAGATGTTTTCACTTCAGGGCCACGTTTATTTATTTTTTAAAGAACAAAATCTGGCACCCACCTGAACACATCAATCAGGTTGAAAAGTATCTAGTACTCACTTTCCATTTAAAAATGAGTTTTGGTGTTCTGTCACAATTCTCACTGCAACTCGACTGAGATCTATGATTGACATTTTAATATTTTCTAAAGCACTGTGACATCTTACCGCAGCACTAAAATGGTTCATTGTGAACATTTTTATTATTCTATAATATTACAATGGCCTGAGGTGGATTTTGTGGCTTTATTTTATTTTATTTGTCTGTCTCTGTAATCAGACTTTGTATTGTATGGCTGAATTTGAAATAGTGACCCTAAATGATTATTCAAATACAGTTTTTATGGTTTAAGTGTCTTTGTTACATCTTTTAACAAGCTTTTGAAAGAGCAATGTCAGAAACATCATACACTGGAATATGCAAGACCATTAGTCAGCACATGACATTGTGTATGGAGTGATCTCCAGAATCAGATCCATCCGTGGCCTAGAAATGTATGCTTGACACATGAACAACCTCTATCATTAACAGGAAATCTCTGATTGTCTTCTCTTGAGTGCAGCAAGCTTCCAGAGATACATGTGTGTTGTGAAGCATGGTAGAATGTTAACTATTGTGAACTTACTATAGAATGTCATCCATTGTAAGGTCGTGGCAGAGATGTGGTCATTGTGAGGTCATTGTGGAGGGATGCTATTGTGAGCTTGTGGGCGAATCGTTCTATGCATTTAACCTTGAAATCACATGACGGTCACACGCGAATCGGTTATATCAATAATTGATCTGTTATAGGTTTATAGCATGCATCTGATGAAACCTGTCAAGAAAATGGAAAATGTCTAGGTCACATTTCATCCATAATTAAACCTATTTTAGTATCATGAAGGTGGATTTTGATTTTGGGGTGAAATGTGACCTGGTCTGTGACCTTTCTGTGAGATTTGTTTGTACCAATGTTCCAGATTCGCGTTTCTTATCCATTCATGCTTATTTAACTGGTGTGATACTGCAGTAGAGGTATTAATAAATAAAATAATAATAATAATGAAGTAAATGTTATTTTAATGGAATTAAGCTAATATTATTCTGTTATTCGCTACGTTTTTTTAGTTATTTAGTAAATTAATGGACACCATTTTTCTTTTTCAGTGTACGCTTACATTTTATTTTGAGGCCTAGCATCGCCTAGCATACGTTTCCCATAAAGCCGAGCGTGTGGTGTCAAGCGTGGATTGGTTTGTCGTCACTTTACCCCCCTCTCACGCGGACATTTAAACCCATCCAATACAAAGCGCTCTAATTTGCATATAGAGAGCGCGTAACCAATGAGGTTGACAGGCTGAACAGCTTTCCTCAATTCAAACCAATATCTGAGGGCGTTATATTAACATATTTCCTTCGCAGACCAATCGCTTTGAGAAATGGCGGTTAAGTGTAGACAGAACTGACCAATGGACAAAGACGAGGGTAGAGTCTGAGGTCTGCATAATATTAACATGTTATTACCAGAGGTGTTTTAGATATTGATCCTGTATTCGGTGGTAGTTAAACTCATTCCCCCATCTTACAGGTCCATACCTGCTTTTCTAATTTAATAAAGACAAGAGACAGGAAAATTTGAAAAAATGCCCAAGAGGAAGGTAAGTCAGTTTATATTTACAATTTCCTAAAATATCCTCGATTTTCCCTCTTTTTTTAAAGAAATAGCGGCTCGCGTTTTAACGATGAGAACGTACACAACGTCGAGCAGGTAAGACGAGGATCAAGTTTTTAAAGCGTTCTATCCTAATCCGCGGGTTGGATTATGGAATCCTGCAAAAGCATTGGAACGTTCGATCATTTTGCATTCGATCCTCGTCACTTGCTGATTTCCTCCATGATAGTTGGCGGTTTAATAACCCGATGTCTCTTTCGCAGTGAATTTGCCACTCCGTGCGCACTTGTACTGAATGCCAGTTTGCGGTGATGCTTCAGTCTCCCTCGGTCAGACTCGAAACCGAGAGCTCCGCTCGAATGCGTCTGATACTCGCTAACCTCCATTTTAAGATGTTCGGTTTTTTTATTAGCTCACTTTCGTCGATCGATAGAGGTCCCCCATTATTTTTGCATAGCCATGTTTGAACCGACAGGCTCTTCCTCCACCCCCATTGCGGAGCGGCAGACCCGTATGTAACAAAGCGCTCTGTCAGTCACACTCAACTCTTTCTCTCATTTTTAGAGGCGATTATGACGGGAGACAAAACGAAACAGTGCTAAACTGTGGACTTCATAGGTTAAAACGAGAAAATAAAAATATAACAGCACGTTTGCACGTCAAATGATGCTTTATCGACAATGATCCAAAGTCCACCGAGCTTCACTATCCCACATCGGCGGGGGGGGGGGGCTAATGCCTAACAATGTGGGGTTTAACCCCCACCCCCCCACAAGTTTGTGGTAATCAGAATTTTTTTTTTTTTTAAATTATAACACTCGTGTTGTATGGTTGTATCAGCCAGATATGTTCATGATGGAGGCAATGAAGCGGGAGTTTCTCTAGGGGGAGTGTCTATTCAATTAGCGAGGCTAAACAATGGACACTTTCCAAGAATAGGTTCCAAAACTTCTCAAAGCAAAAAAGTAATAATAATACTAATAAATCAATGAAGTGCTGCTTTTTCAACAAATGGTCAGTGTCAATGAAATGAGGTGCCTGTTTTTCAGAATATTTGCAACCACAGAATGTCAAATTTCTATTTAGCTTATACTATTATTAGTTTAAAAACATGATTCGTGTGAATTTTTTTCTTCCTATTTATAAACGTTAAATAAACAAAATAGAAAGTTGAAATTTATTCAAATAAAATAAAAAGGTGTCAATTTATCTGTCCTGATTAATACAGGAATGGGTTAGGGTTAGGTCTGTAAATGTTTTTTAAAGGATAGTTTTATTGCTCATTATTGGTTATCTAATTTGGGACAAAATGTTGGCTTTTAGTTGTTAATAAACTTGTATAATAATTGTATAATTTCAGAAATTGTTTCTTTTAAAAAAAAATGAATTTGTTAAGCAACACTGACTGAGTAATGATTGAACTTGACAATTGCAGCAAACACAAAAATTTGTGTAAACATGTAATGATATTTAAACGTTTTTCTGCCATGCTATAAATGTTACCTTTTGGGTGTCCGTTTTTTCGTGTTTTTGCAAGATTATGTCTAGCAGTATTGCAGCTAAAATTTAGAACATAATAAATAGTATGTGTTTGGTCATTATAATACTCTCACAATGAATTGAATATCAACAGGTTGTGTCAAAACAACATTGTATGATTGGAATTGTTGGATACAGAGAAAGTCTAAAACTCGGAAGTAGAGCTACTTTGTTAAATAATGGTTCTAACATATCTAATAGGCCTAATTCTCACAACAATAACACATGAAATGTGTGTATCTATTTTTTTAAATAAATAAATAAAATACCAATTTCTGAAAAGTGCTAGACATAAAAATTATTTTTAAAATTCAAAAACTTTTCAGGCTTTCCCATTTACATACATTGAGTATACTATAAAATGCATTAAACACAGATCTAAATTGGCATCCAGTTTATTAGAATGTGTAGATGTGGCATATTAAATTGTGCCCAGAGAACGAGTAAACAAGAAGTCATAGTACCAGGGATAAATTACTATATACACCATAGGCCTGTGTATCTGATTATAATGAAGTCTGACAAGCAAAAGCTACTTATGGTGAACATTGTGTGTGAACTGAGACGAATTAGCTGCTCTTTGCGAGTGTCACTTTATCAGTAAAAGATAACCTGTTGGCTATCTAAATAGTGACATGTCCTTAGAGTACTTTGTCTCAGAAATATTTTTTTTAAAATCGTATTCAATCTGTACCTGTCACACACAATAAAAAATGTATTTATGTGAAGAAATGTCCGTATGTACAAATTTTGCATGTTCGTTGTGTCTATGCAGTCACCCGAGGGAGCGGAGGCCAAAGACGCCACCAAAGTTACTAAGCATGAGGTAATTCAAATGTATTTATTTTTCAAATGTAAAACTGCTAACAGCACAGTTGTAAAAATCATATTGTATGTACATTTGGCTTGATTGGCAGTCCAAATACCATCAAAATAATGTTTTTCCGTCTTATAGCCCACTCGGAGGTCAGAGCGTCTATCCTCAGTAAGTGTTTTTGCTCTCTTTTCATATACCGTACCCAGATGTCATTTGCATATTCCCTATAAGTGTTAGTAAGCACTAGAAACCAGTCTTGGGAACGGGTTTGTCATAAACATATAGTGCTATCACATGTCCTCTGGGTATCCTGAACTATAAACACACGGGTTAGTAAGTATTATTACATTGTATTATTATCCACTTAGACAGTTTAGATTGGTTTAGTTGAAATTGTTCTTAAACTTCCATATTATTGTGTCAGAAAATAATTTACCACTCATTGTGGCCTTTGCGTTGTCTGTTATGACACTGTTTTTAACTTCCTTCATCCTCTTGTCTTTTTTCAACCCTCAGAAACCAGCTCCTAAACCTGAACCAAAGGCCAAAAAACCAGCTGCCAAGGTAACGGCTCTCTCTTTCTCACTATCTATCTCTATCTTTGTGGCATTTTACATTTTTAGCAAGTTTTTGCATGTGCTTTGCATTGTAGGTGATTTATTTCCTCCATATATGAAAGTATTTTGCACATTAGGTGGAGTTTGTGTATTGTATGGACAGTATTAACTTTTTTTTAAGCCGATTTTGTTGCATTTTTGCAGTAGAGAGAGCTGGTGTGATCTGGCCGGTGTGTTTTGGAGCAATTAAAATTGTTTTGGTACACAATTATTTCATTTGTTGTTCCATTTGTGTTCTATGCACAGAAGCCATCCAATGACAAAGCGGTAAAGGAGAAGAAGGGCGGAGCCAAAGGAAAGAAAGAGGAGAAAGAATCTGCGCCCACTGCAAATGGAGAGACCAAGCCAGAGGAGGTGGGCTAACTCTTTTTGGTTGCTAATGCCATTGTCTAGCATTTTCAGGACTTATCTACGTGGTCTTAATAGAGGAAAAAATGTGAGATGGTTCATTGAAGAGCACAAATAAGGTATAATCATAATGATACTTTATCCCTAAAAACCTACTTATATACACTACCGTTCAAAAGTTTGGGGTTGGTAAGATTTTTCAATGTTTTTTAAAGGGATAGTTCACCCAAAAATTAAAATTTTGTCATTATTTACTTACTGTGACCCTAATGTTGTTCCAAACCTGTATGAGTTTTTTTTCTTCTGTTGAACACAAAATAAGATATTTTGAAGAATATTGATAACCAGACAGTTGACGGTAGCCATTGACTTCCATAGTATTTTTTTTTTTCCTACTATAAAAGTCAGTGGCTACCATCAACTGTCTGGACTTTTAGGGTGCATTTATTTGATCAAACAATATTGTGAAATATTAAAATTTTAAATATATAATGCAAAAAGTCATTTATTCCTGTGATGCAAAGCTGATTTTTTTTATCAAATTTAATGCATCCTTTCTGAATAAAAGTATTAATAATAAAAAAATATCTTGCTGACCCCAAAATTTGAACAGTAGTGTATATGTCTACTTTTTATTTGTATACATTGGTCATTTATTATTGCATAACACACATCAAGTTGCTAAACTGAGCTCAGGCCTTGGAAAAGGTACATTTCGCATGCATTTTGTCACGAGAGCTATCTCCCCTTCCTCAAAACGCTCTGAGATTACTCAAATTGCCCTCCAGGACACGAAAAATGTTTTCTTAGAACATTCGTTGTGTGAACAAGAATGAAAGAGCGGACATGTGAGGTGGGAAAGAATGACCTAGTTACAGACATGTTGTGGTGTATTCTGGATGGTTTGTTCTGAAATGACTGGGTGTGAATTGGTGGCATTATGTAAAGTTTAGAAGGGCTGACGGTGACAACGGGTATAATACTGCTTTAAAAAATAATACAACTTAAGGATAATATTCTTTGTTATTTTTATATGTTGTTGTGCCAAATGAACTACTGTAAACCAGCTTATACTCTTATAATATTAATCCTGAATCTTATTAGATAATGGCCGATTTCGTTGGATAGTCACGATCAGTGTATCTCCATCTTAATATAATTTGTATAACTTGCTTTTTTCTAATCCTCTTGTGACAAAATGATTAGGGAAACATGATAATTTATTGTTCAGTGCTCTGTACTAACATGGATTACTTTATACTGACCAATATCTAATGGTCTTATCCTGTATCCCTTCCCATGGCTTCTCAAACACCTGCATGTGCCCTCTCACACACACACACACACACACACACACACACACACACAGATCTGTGTCTCACGCTCATCTGTCAGTGTGTCATCATGGAGAAGTTCCGCCCCCTCCTTCCTGTCCATCCGAGGGCAGAGCGAGAGTGTTAGAGTAAAGGGTACGAGAGTTTGAAGAGTGCAGTGTGTTTGTGTGCTCGTCACTACAGTCTAGATTTATTTGTGTCTCTCTTTGTTAGACTACACAAAACAACAATTAATAACATTGTTAATGATTGGTAACCAAGGTTAACAGAATGTTCAGCACATATTATTTCAGAGCCACTATCTTCATCAGACGGTACAAAAAATGTTTTGCAAAAATAATCACTGTTTTCAACCAGGTTTTCTGAATATATTCATGGGTCAGATAAACACATTGATCAGTATATCAACATTAGGTTGGGATAGAAGATAGTATTTTTTAAAATACACACTTAACCTTGAAATGTATTAATTCAAATTTAAATTGAGTTCCTTTTGAGACGTAAATGTAAGGATATAAATGCACTCTCCTATTTGTTTTGTCCTGATATATATTATAAAGGATGTTAAGTTTAATAAATCATCATGATTTCGAATTTGAGGTAAATTGGTCATCATCTGTATGTGGGCTTACTCGTACTAACCGAGTGGTTTTGGTTGTGTCTGTCTGACTTCTCATAACATAATCTAACAGTTAAGAAAAACGAAATAAATCATATCAATACTCTGTCGTCTACATTTAAGAAGTTATTTACTTTTTTCTTTTGTGCTTTTTTCCCTGTATAGGAAACTGAGACGGCCGATACCGAGGCTGAGGAGAAAGAGTGATTGAAGTTGTTTTCTGGAATAACAAAGAACATTTTTTATTCCTATTGAGTATTTTGTAAAATGCAAACTTTTTTTAGACTTATCGTACTAGATTTCCTTAGCTAAAAGTCGACTCACACTCCCCGTTGAAGCACCGTACCTGTCTCCTTCTCTTTCATCCGACAGAAGGATAGATTCATTTCAAGGAAAAGCAACAATTATTCTTGAATATTTCACCAGCAGCTCGCCTGCCAAATTCAGCCACTTCCGGTTCATCTTTTGCCACCAGAGTGCATAGCCTTAGCTCCATGTATTTGGTTACTAAGGTCTTTGGTGTGTATTGTCTTTGAGTCTTGTTATTTAATTGGTTGACTATCTTAAAAAGAGAGGGATTAAATAGGAAGGAGAGATTTGAGTTGTAACCCTTCGCCTTTTTTTTATCTCCTTTGTAGCATTTTAAGATTCAAGTGGGTTCTTTTAAAAATAACTGAATTAAACATGACCCTTAACAGTGGCAGATATCCATAGCAATAAACAAGTGGTGCTTTGTGCTAGAAGGTTAGGAAAACTCTACAAGAACTGAATCTCTGACAAATGTAAAAGTCCACAAAACTGGTTTGAGATACTCTCTGTAAAATGTTTTCAAATAAAAGATGAATAAACGGTTAATAGACTATTGTGTGCTTGTTACTGGTTGTTTTTTTAATGCTCCACAAGTACTGGTTGTCTTTATTCTCACAGATACAAAAGTTCAAAGCAGCCTTAAAGGGATAGTTCAGCCAGAAAAATCATTTACTCACCCTCAAGTTGTTCCAAACCTGTATGAGTTTCTTTCTTCTGTTGAACACAAAAGAAGATATTTTGAAGAATGTCGGAAGCCAAACAGTTGATGGACCCCATTGACTTCCATTTTTCTTCTTCTCTGTACTATGGAAGTCAATGAGGTCCATCAACTATTTGGTGGCCCATGCCCATATTCTTTCAAATATCTAATTTTGTGTTCAACAGAAGAAAGAAACTCATACAGTTTTGGAACAACTTGAGGGTGAGTAAATGATGACAGAATTTTCATTTTTAGGTGAACTATCCCTTTAAGGCCTGTTCGCACCAAGAACGATAACTATATTAGCGTCCACATCAGCGGACGATATCATTCTGTTTATTCTAAGCGTGCACTGCAGTTATGACATCTAGCATTTAAAATGTTCAAGCTCTTAAAAGTTGGATGGATTTTGATTGGCTGCCAACGATTTAATCGTTCATGAGCTGGGGGAAAAAATCGTTCTGAAAGTGATTCCAACTGTATTGTTAGTTGTGGTGTGGACTCTGCTATTTTATATTTAGAATGATTTTTAGAACTATATCGTTAGCATTATAGTTATCGTCCTTGGTGTGAACGGGCCTTTAGTGTTTGTATAACCTATATTTTAACCCTCTATGATACACATGATGATACTGAAATGCAATAAATATACATAGCTCAAACTAAAGTTCTTGGGGGAAGAATATACATGTATATTAAGGTTAGGGACAGGTGTGCTGGTATGGGTGGGTTTAAGGGTGGGTTAAGGTGTAAGGGAAGGGTCAACAGTGTAATTACAAATGTAATTACATGCAGGAGCTATATTCAAAATATAAGCACAATGTAAAAACATGTATGTACACAATAAGTCCATTGTATCAAATTATTCATTCATATTTATTTTTCATTCTTTTGAGATTATTTTACATCGATTACTTACATCGAAATTATTAATTTCGATGTAAGTAGATAGTATACTTAAAGCCACTTAATATAAAGTGGGACCAAAAAAAAAAAAATAGGGAAATGCAGAACTGTCATCCATCTATTGCCATCCATTGTGGTTAATGTTTCCTCAATTTATTGTAAAATTATATTTGATAAACATCTGTGAACAAAAACGTATTTAACTTCTGGATGCTTTAAAAGTTCAGATGTAAAATACTTCATGTAAAATACTAGATGTAAAAGCACTTCATGTTTTCCTCTTAAAGAGTCTAGAGAAAATCAAATGTCTTGTGACTTACAAGATACAGCATATTATTGATGTATTTAAAAACTGTACTTTTAATTCCAACAATGCAATTTGTAGCTTCCTGAATAGGGAGAAAGTGAAGAGAAATATTGACAACACTGTACCATAGAGAGTTAACTTTGTGGAAAACTCTTGAGGGTCCAGGGTGTTTAGTCCAAAGCTACAAAAGCCTTTCAGTGTAGTTCTTTATACACAGACACATGTGACCCTGAACACACACAAACACACTCACTAAATACAACTGCTGATGTCAGAAAGTGAAAGGTCAGCAATGCCGCGGGGAGGCAGGAACGGAGAAGAGGAAATGAGCGGACTGACAACCCTTGTTGGTCTGGCCTTCTGTCTTTCTGCAGGCCCAGCCAATAGATAAAAAGCCCCATATGTTAATATAGTAAAACTGTTTATGGTCTCACACAAGCAACATGTTGCTTATTTGTGATAAGGATGCCTTTAGAAAGCAAGCACATTGAAATTCATGAACACAAATATATATTAAAACAGTTATTTAGCATTTAATATTAGTCCAAATGAGGTGAGATTAAAATTAGACAGGAAACTGATCACATTATTATTTTCTACATTGCATACAATCTCATACAGTCCAAATTGTCACTAATTCTATATCAAAACTGGACAAAAATCTGGCCTTAATTATATGTTGATGCATTATTATAAATATACATTATATACATCAAATACATACATTTTACCCATAATTCAGGAGTTGCATCCCTCACTTTTAATATTTTTATAAGGCCAATTATTGTATCCTTTTTTTTTTTTTTTTTTTTTACTGATTATTATTAGAGGTTACTCTTTCAGAAATCTTTTTAAATTTTAAAGCTTTTGTCCATAATTATTATTATGTGAAAGTATAACAATCTGGAAGGTTCAGATGAATCTAGAAAGATCCAAGGAGGCAAAAACTCCAACTGGATTAATTTACCCTTACAACCTTTGACCCATGATTGGCCCCTGAACTCATCATCTGAAATGTTAGTCCTGACCTCCAGTGGCAAGAAGAAATACTGCACACCACTGATCACAAAATAACAGTGTTTTTCCTATTTAATATCTTTAATCCAATATATTTGAAGCAGGTGTTTAAGATTTTTATTTTTAGTATTCTGAAACTAAATTAGTCATTCTTTCAGTGTATTTTTGCTTTTGTCTGAACCTACTTATTAAGTTTTTTGCCTACTCAGCCACTTCACCAGATCACCACCGTTTCTTAAAAGTTTGATAAGTTGCATCAGTTTTGCTTAAGTAGCCTCAAAGCCAAAGCTGCTATATTCATGTACTTCTCGGGTATCTAAATGCTTTTCTCCTCAGATTTACTCTTAGTGTCAGTAGTTTAGCAAGTGTTACATCACTAAATGCAGTTAGGACTAACTGTTGAACTAAGGGTTTTCCTAGCAAGGGCACATAACAAATTATCTCATCCTTAAAAACAAAGTCAAAGATTGTATCAGTCACCTTTTTAGCTCAGAGAAAAACAGAAAAGACAAACCTCAAACACTTGTGTAATGCCTCACGTTGACTTAAAACAAGAAACTGTAGTAAATGTATCTTTGTGGTTCTAATGGTAATGTCAATGTACACAGAAACACAAAAACGCATGCTTATTTTATAAGCATGCGTTTAAGTCTATAGACCAAACCTACAAAAAAAAAAAAAACGAATTAAGGGATATTAGTATTTAGATTGTTCAGACCATAAAGTAAACGGTAACAATTTAGTTTAGGGTCCACTTCTCACTATTAACTAGTTGCTTATCATGCATATTACAAGGATATTTGCTGTTTATCAGCACTTATGAAGCATATATTAATGCATTATTCTGCATGACCTTATTCTACATTCCTACCCAATACTTAAACGTAACAACTACCTTACTAAATATTAATAAGCAGTAATTAGGTGTTTATTGAGGCAAAAGTCATAGTTAATTGGACCCTAATCTAAAGTGTGACCAAGTAAAATAGTAAAACATATAAGTAAACTAGTATAATAGTATACTCAAGCACTATTGTTGCAGAAGGTTAGAACTCAACAGGCATTTTTAATGTTGTGACTGACTCCTAAATCAGTTTACTTACGGTAATTTAAGGCCGTATAGGATGAAACTTCATAAAACTTCAACTGCCTCATTTAAAGTCAACATCCTCACTCCTTATGCCACCAATTGCTTACCATTCAGATAAAAACGAAAGAAGAAATATGTACAATACTTGTATGTAGGCTAATGAGTACAATGTTATGGTCAGAAGTATATGAAAATATTTTGCCCAATTTAACTGTTTTACACAATCTTTTACTAGACATGGGCACACAATCTGCATGTTGTTTCTTTAAAATAGATACATGTGAGTGACATAGATATATAAATAACATCACCAATGTCCTATTTGTCTGGCGTTGCCATTAGTCACTGGATTCCTGTAACTCACAAGGTTTAATTCATTACATTCTCCCTGTTTACTACCCTTCCCCCATTTTACTGCCCGCTCGCTTTTGGGAAAGAAATGGAGGACTTCCCAATCCAAATCACAACCAAGAGAGGGGGTGGGTTCCTTGAAATAAGTCTGGTTTATGATTGAAATGAATAGACTTTTATAAACCTCACAACCACACAAATACGGTGGTTATATTCGGGTGTTTGATAAGCTTCAATATGCTGTTGTGGGAAAAACATGGTGTGAGATCCGAGCTTAGCTACCCGCAAGGTCGACAGACCGAGGAAAAGGAGGCGCCATTAAAGCTCAGGGTCCGGGATTTAGCAAACAAATAACAGTAGCCCGAATAAATAGTTAAGTTTTTGCATAAAATGAGCCACCATTGCCTTCTTTTCACCCTTCAGCGTTAGCATCACAGCCTCCCTGACAGCACAGTCCTGCGCGTACGTACTAGACTACTCGTGTATTCCTGCGCAAAGGGGTTGTGCTTTACAGAGAGAGGAGGGGGATGTGGAGCGTAAACTGAAACCCAAAATATTAACGAACATCCTTAAGGTGCATTAAACTACATGTTTTAGAAACATCGTTTCTTGTCAACCCCAAACGCCCCGGTGCTCGGGAATTTTGTCCGCATCGATGCGTAGCACGTTGTGCCTAAGAGGGGACTATTTTGCGCGAGCGCGGAAGGCTAGAGCGACGTACCGGATCTGCTTTCCGTGTGTGTTGGGTGAATGGAGGCGCAGCTCTTCCTGGTGGTGAACAAACACTGACAACTATAGGGCAGCCTAGCGATACCCGCTTCCCAGAACGGCCACACACACCTTCTCCTTCACCCCCAAAACAACCCTAAACATGGCTGCTGAGCGTAAACACGTCGCGCAGTTGAAATCCGGTGAGTAAAAGGGATTGAGAAAGGTGACGCTGGAGTATTTTTATATATATCTGCCTTTCCCACCACGTCCTTCTTGAAAGCTAATGTAGCTCATTCTCCCCCATCTCGCAGAACTGTACTTCCTAATAGCCCGATTTTTAGAAGCTGGACCTTGTCAGGACGCGGCAGAGGTGGGTGATTTTGTAAAATAGGATTGTAAACGACATGTCTGGAGAAGATTGAACGGTAATTTGCTATTTTTGTGCTTTTTTCAGACCTTGATACGGGAGGTTCAGGAGAAGGAGGTAAGCAGCGCGAGCCTTACTCGCGTCGCATCTCACTGCGCTGCACTTTAGGCTGCTAATTTAACGCAGATTTCATATTTATGGTTTAAAAACACAAACTTGACCCTTTAGAATTTACCCAAACCTATTTACCACCATTTTCCAATTACAGCTGTTACCCAAAAGGATTGACTGGACTGGCAAAGAACACCCAGGGAGTTACGAAAATTTGGTAAGGGATCCCTATAACAGAGAGAAAACTTTTTAGAGAGCAAAATAAGAAATTGAATTTCCCGCAATTTTAAATCAGGAAAAAACTTAACCCGAACACACGGGGGAAAACCAACCTCAGGGTTAGAAAGGACTGCCATCGGATGAACCCAGAACCTGGCCTGACCTCAGGGATGTGAGTTTGGACACAGAGGTGTGCACAAAGTGTAAATAGATGTTAAATTCGATGTAGAAATAAAGAGACGTCATGAATGTGGTGCTATAAGGGGAAGGGAGCGGAGGGAGGAGGGACCAGTGCGCAGAGACTGAAAGCGGGGCGGGATGGAGGCGCTCTGCTCCATCTAACACAACCATAGTCAGGGTAAAATACTCATTTTATCTTAGTTTATTACACTTAAACTAAGCTTTTGGAGCAGGGGACATCAGAGCCGGAGACCTAGAGGATCTTAGGAGGGTAATGGTACTTTTAAGTTGCCCTGACAATGGTTATTTTTTTTTTCGGAGGAAATTCTTTTTGAACAGTGCTGTGAGACTTGAGGCCGATAATACAAATGAGAGGTACATCGAAATGAGTACGTATTGATTAATTTATTAATTACGATATTTAGAAAGGTAAATAAATTATTAATCGGACTATTTGCATTTTTCAGTAGCTCGTTATTCCACGTATGAATATCATTCGGGAAGACGATTTGATTCCGCATTCGAAGTGAGAGATACAGAAATATCTTGATTTTAAAACTTAGTGTGTTTTGATCCAGCCCCTGTGATGGCCACCCCCCACTATATATCAGTTGCGTAACTAATAGACTCAACAGTCTTGTTAATCATGCAGGCTGTTACTGTTGTATCTCTGTCGTCTCTTGTAGCTACACACGCTGAAATTCACACACATTGTAGCGATAATCTGTTATATTGTATTCGCGATTGTCTCGCGGATGATCTCGCGCGCCGTTACGCCACTAGATCCCCGTATTATATTGAGTGAATGCGTGTGTGTTTGCGTTTGTGTGTGATCGTTCGTGGATGATTTCACTACCGTGTGTGAAGATGTTAAAGCCCGTGCCTGCAGATTGTGGGTTATGAATAACGGACACGAGGCTTCACCGCCTGATGTTGGCGCTGTCAATTAAATTTTTTTTGTCAGGTCTCGAGTCGCTCGATAAATATGTTAATGAGCTATGCAATCTGCATTAATTATCATTATTCATAAGATTAATGAAATAATGATGAAAATAACAACATTGAATTAAAATTGTAATTATAAATAAATTATATTTTCATATTTATTAAATAAATACACGTATTTTTAAATAAAATGTACATAAAAATAATTTTTGTCATAATTTAAATTTTATTGTTGATTTTTTCTAAAGTGTTTATTAATGTAATAATTTACATTTTTGTTAATTAGCCTAATATTTTATGCGCAAAATAATTTACATGTAATGTAATTATAGTAATTAGGGATAATTCATTAACAACTGTAAGCTATGTTTAGATGATACCATTGTTAAATACTGATTTTAATTTTATAATTAATGTTTTTAATTCATATACCCTGATTCACTCACTGTTAAACATGGCCTTATTTATAAAATCATTAGCTAAGCAGTGTGTGCGCGCGCGTGTTTGTGTGCATGTGTTGTGTGGCTAGATGTGAAGTGTGTGTGTGTGTGTGTGTGTGTGTGTGTGTGTGTGTGTGTGTGTGTGTGTGTGTGTGTGTCGACCAATAGGATGACGCTAAATGCAATTAAAGCCACATTAATTACTGGCCTGCAGTTTGATGCTGGATCTGCTGAACAGGCTTGATAAAAGATGCCCGTACTGACGCGTTGCGCAGGGGGACGCACATTTTACACTTAGATTCATCTCTAGGGAGAATATGGACAGATAAAAAAAGCTTTGCAAAAATGTATTGGTTTGAAACGAAGTGTCGTCTATAATCCTCTAAAGGTTTTAATTATGCTATTATGTGGGCGGTTTTATGCATACATTGACAATGGCTGTTAAATGGCTGTATTTAAATATATACTTTTATTGTATTATCTTATTATTTTTAGTACACGTTCATTAAATGAAATTATTTCATGGTGATACTGATCATTTTTAATTAAAGCCTTCACATTACATCCTTTGATGAAATTTTCTACTACAACATTTCAAATTTAATGATTTAATTATATAATTGTAATTATATTTGAAAAAGATATTTATGTATAGTAATGTTAAGACTGTAAATTATTTACCAGGTTGCAAAAACTTTGCATTTATATTCGCACAAAAAGATGTTTCCTTTTTTTATTTTCTACTTTTTTGTTTAAATCTACTTTCTATGCATACACTAGTGCAACACAATAATTTAACGTATTGAACATTATATGAAACAATATAGTTAGGTGTATTAAACAGATCCATTTTCCCTAATACATGTTTGTGATTGTGTGTATAGGTCAAATTGTACAGGCACGTTTCTTCAGATCACCTGTTGCAGTTGTGTGAGCGAGTGAGTCCTCTTTTAGAGAGGGAAGTGCCAGCCAGCGTACCTGGAGTCAACTCACTGCTGGGAGCCGGACGACAGTCAGTGCTACGTACAAACAAGAGTGAGTCTTTCTGTTTGAAGATTGAATATATTCATCATCCATTTTTATAATAAGCAAATCAACCAGTTAACAGCCAAGTTAAGCATAAAAAACAACAGATTTTTTAATTTATTTTTTACTTAGCCCATAACTGTAAAGCAACATAAGATCAGATGTGTATTTTGAGTGCTACTGTTTTTTGAAAGAAAAAGTTGAATATGGGGAAACACTTTCAAATTTAGAAGATTCATTATAAAGGATTTAACTAGAAATCTTTTTAATATTTACAAATGGCATCTCACTATTGTGTCCGATGTGTAAGTATGCAAAAGAAAGATCAATAGTGGTGGAATTTTCCTCCGCAAGGCTGCCTTCAAAATAAAATAGATTTCATAGTTAACTTTGGTTACACTTTATTTTAATGTATCCCTGTTACAGTGTAATTATACATTTAAGTACTGAGTAATATTAATCAACTACATACTATACTAGGGTTAGGGTAGGAGCAGGGTTTGGTTTAGGGTTACTTGCATAGTAAATATGTGTAACAAGGAAGGACACATTAAAATAAAGTGTTACCAAAACTTTCTATAACATTATCAAGAATATTGCTAGTGCCCTTCCAAGAAATAACACAAAAATGTATAATACATTTTGTTTTGCGGTGGAAATCTGTGTTTTACATCAATCCCAGTTTGTGTATGTGTGCCTAGGGATTCAATCACCTCTACAGTGTATATTTAATGACAGTCCCACGTGTTTGTTGGCAGGTTGTAAGCACGTGGTATGGAAGGGGTCGGCCCTCGCAGCCCTGCACTGTGGCAGGCCACCGGAGCCGCCAGTCATCTATGGAAGCCCGCCCAATATTGGTAAGTCACCTCTTATTGGTTGCTATGTTAATGTATTCCAGTGGAAGAAACAACATTCATCCAAATCCTTTGACTTGTCTTAAAACTGTTTTGTATTGATTTGATGGTTAAAATATATATTTAAAATAAAGTCTTTGGTACATTTGTGTTTTAGAACACAAATGTACGTGTTTTAGAAATGTAGAAAAATGTGGACCATACATTAAAAATTGTTTTTTAGAATTTGAATTTGCTTAGGATGCTGTAGATTCAAATAAAGTGTATTTGCTCTCATGTTGTTTTGCTGGATATGTCTTGTGTGCTATAGTGGAAACAGTATACAGTCGGAGGCTGAATGGCTCATATCGGTTGGGTCAGCTGGTCCCTACAGCTGTTTACCAACATATGAAGATGCACAAGAGAATTCTGGGCCACCTTTCATCTGTGTACTGTGTCACCTTCGACCGCACCGGTCGCCGCATCTTCACAGTAAGACATCTGGTTTTATGACATTTTTTTTGTTGAATGTGCTTATCTTTTCTTTTTTTTATATATATATAATGAGTATGAAAAATATTTGTAAATTTATGAATGAATTATAAAACTGAATTATGCAGGTTTTTAGAGCACTGTATGTTTCTGAAACGTATTTATGAACATTCGTGTCTCTTGGCTGCTTTTTGAGTATAGTATTCTGGAGTGTATTACATCAGGTTATGGAATTTTAATTTGTCCGTTATGTTCTTGTGCTGTCAGACTGTGTGTGTGTGTGTGTGTGTGTGTGTGTGTGTGTGTGTGTGTGTGTGTGTGTGTGTGTGTGCGTGCTCGCATGTGTATCTGGGAATGCATTTGAATGGTTTGACCACAGGGAAAAGATGCTATATTAATTTATTGTTCAGTTTTATTTATTGTGAGTGTTAATTTGATGGATTTAAGATTTGACTTCAATATTAGCTTTTCAAAAAAGATTTCAAGTTTTTGTTTGAAAACACTATTAAATAGGTCGTTTTTATTTATACCGGAGTCTCAAGGACACCTGGGGGGAAAAACAGGCAATTTGACAGTTGTGATATCCAGGTCTAGATTTGATTGAATTAATATGATTTTTTCTAGCTATGCTCAGCTAATATTTTATTCATTGACTAGAAGTTGCTCTATATTTGAAATAGAATCTCTATAAAATTGCATATATATATTTAAAATTCTTATCCAGTGATCACAAATGACTAGGAAAGAAATACAAATATGTGGGAACCTTGTTTACTTTATAGTGTGTGTGGAATTGCCAATTCCATATATCCCATAATGTAAATGTGCATTTACACTCTTCACTTATAATAAGTACCATGACCAGGATGCTATTGCTTTTTAGCATATTTAATATTCAGTATTTTTAATATTTAAATACATTCAGAAATATTCATGTATTCTACATACATTTAGTGAATTGATTAAGCAGTCAGAACATACAAATGCTGACAAGTACAATGTAGCAGATTCAAACTATCTAGTAGTGAAGCCTTTGTGGCTTTAATTAGACTGTATGCCTCATTAAACTGTATACATACAACTGTATGCCTTCCCATTGTGGAATTTAAAGGGTTGTCACTAAACTTTTTAGGGTGCTGTTAAAGTGTCATATAATAAAACAATTTAGGTCAAGAGCTTTAACATTGCAAAATCCCCCAATGAGCATAATGGTCTCAAATGACCTATTGAATGGAGGGATCTGATCGCTGTTTGGTCCAGATGTCTGAGTGGGTTTGAGGTTCTGAAAGCAGCTGTGGTTTTATGAGTTGAGCAGGGACTTGCCTGTAAGAGGGTTATATATGTTTACACTGTATGTAGTTACAGTGGTTCAAACGAATTGTTTTGTAGGACCATTAAAGGGGCCATTAACTTGTGCTTATTCTACATGGCAGGATGCTTTGGATAAAAGCATAAATGAATACGTAAATGTGGCTCTGTCGATTTCTGGCCTGTTTTGATGTGTCTGAGTAATTCATCATGTACAGAAAGTGTTTTCTATGCGTTTTGATTTAAAGGGTTTGGGACCACTAGTAAAAAGGATTATATTTAAAATGTTTGAATACAGTTTTTAATTACAGCTCTTTTATCAGCATAACAATTTGAGTAAAAATCTTTTAGTATTTGGTTTGTCTTCTTTTTTTTAGTTTAATGACAGCAGCACTTAAAGATACATGAATTCAACACGTTTGTGTACAACATGAATTTGAATTTGAATTTGAATTTTATTGTTGAGGATAACCCCTTGAGATGAAACATCTCGTTTTCGAGGGGGTCCTCGAACATGATGATCATGTTCTCTCTTGCATGATTTGAGGATGATTCAAAGAGCGTCTTGTGGAAGCAAAGACATCTGCATTTCTGTCTGTACCAAAATTCACATGACCAGTGTCACAATTTGCTTAGTTTGATTAGTGACCTAGAAATAGTGAAGAATATTTCATGTTCATATTACGTAATAATGTGTACATCATTTTGTTTACATTTTTGAGGCTTTTTATTTACAGGTTTAAATAAAAAAATACAGATTTGGGTAACACTTTATTTTAATGTGTCCTTGTTACACGTTACATACATTTACTATGGTAATAACTATAAATTAGGCATAATTACATGCAACAAACCCTAATCCTACCCTAACCCTATAGAAAGTAGGCCTACATGTAGTTAATTACTATTACCGGTACTCAGTAAGAGTCGGTAAAAAAAAAAAAAAAAAAAAAAAAAAAACCTTGTTCAGCAAGGATGCAATATGATCAAAAGTGACAGTAAAGACATTAATAATGTTACACATTTGTTTTCTCTTTTGAGCTTTCTAATCAATCATGGTTTCCAAAAATATTATAATTATTGTGTTACAAAGCGTAGTGTTTCTTTACAAAGTGACGTCTGACAGCATAATACGTCGTTTTTAGTTGTTTTTGCGGATCCGTGTGAACAGGGATATTGACAATGATGTCGTCTGTATGCGAAAAATGCAAAGGAAGTACTTTTCCGTTTCTAGTACATCGTTCATCATTGTCGTGTAAACGTACCCTTAGAATGATTTCTAAAGTAAGGACTGCTGAAAACTCAGGTTTGCCTTACCCTTTAAAGTATTAAAAATAGAAAAGTTATTTTAAATTGTAATAATATTTCAGAATATTACATTTTTAATAAAAAATTTTTTGGATAAATGCTGCCTTGCTATAATCATAAGAGACTTATTTCAAAAACATTTAAAATAAAGTACCACCCCTAAACTTTTGAACAGTAGTGTACTTAATAAATCTGACTCGGCTCTATGGCCCTTTGTTGAATTTTCAGTTCTATTCTTTTGTTCAATGTTGTGCTTCACTGGCAACTCTGTCTTAATTTCCTAGTGACTAAAAGGGTATTTTTAGACAGTGAGCCTTCTGAGCTCACAGGGACAGATAATGTTTTGACTCTGGGATAAGTGTAGAGGTCAAAGGTCATTCGCATATTCCATCTGGGCAAGCATACTGTTGCTCTGTGACATCATCATCATGCCCACAAACTTGTTAAAGGTTCTATGTGTGTGTGAGTGGACGTGTTTTGATTCGGGCATTTCTCTGACATTATCTCAATTTCAGCCTGTGGCTTGAGCTTTTGTTAACATTTGTCAGCGCTCTGGTTTTAAGCGGCCTGTAGGATCGTGCTTGTGTGTGTTTTGCTGATGTGTGTTTTTGAGTGTGCACTCTTGGGTTCCATTTTACTCTGCAAGTTTTTAATGCTCCAAAAATGGCTGAACAGCAAGGATTACTCCCCCTCTTTCTGCTTCTCCCTCCCTTTTCCCTCTATCTCTCTCTCCTACTCCTGTTCTCTTTGTCTTTTCCTCTTTCGATCTTGGTCTCTCGGTGTATTTCCTCCTCTTTTTTCTTTCTTTCTATAGGTCTTTTTCTCCCGGCGTAGGGGGGCGTGTCTGTGTGCGCGCATGTTGAAAAAAGTGTTTCTTTTGTGGATTTGGCTGCGAGCCACGAATAAAATCATCTCTTTCATATTCCTGAGCCATTAGCCAGTGTGTCATTGGCATTCCGTCTGTGTTTAACAGATCTTCGGGAATGTTCGTCTCTGTGTGTGGCTTGGGGATCATTTTTCTTTGCTCAATTCGATATGCATGTGTGGCCTGCATATTAACTATTGTTGTTATCGCAGTTAATTCTAGTGTTTCTGGAAACAACAGTGATATTTTCATGTTGTTAAATTTGAGTTTGCAAAATGAGGAGGTAAAATGGCAAGCTGATTATCTGAGGGGAAAAAGCATCTTTCAATCAAGCTGTGATTGAAAGACTGCTGAAGGTAGCACTTGCTTTTTATGATCCTCTGCCTGTTGTCATGGAAATGCTGCATTTTTAGGTTAAAAGCATGTTTGATTCACCTTGCAACAAAATCACATTGGACTCTCTAGACTTATTATTAGTAAAGAATAGTAACATTTGTGTTAGAAGACGTTTATATTGTTTCTGCAGGAAGCATTGGGATGATGTACACTACACACTCTATACCATTCAAAAGTTTGAGGTCAAAAATATTCTTTAATGCTTTTAAAAGAACTCTCTTATGCTCATCAGGGCTGCATTTATTTAGTCAAAAATACAGTAAAAACAGTAATATTGTAAAATTGAAAATTTGAAATTTCTGTGATGCAAAACTGAATTTTCAGCATCATTAATCCAGTCTTCAGTGTCACACAATCCTTCATAAATCATTCTAATACGCTGATTTGGTGCTCGAGAAACATTTGTGGTACTTAATATTATTGTGGAAAGCATAATACAGTATTTTTTTCAGGATTATTTGATGAATAGGAAGTTTTAAGAGCAGCGTTTATTTGAAAAAGAAGTATTTTGCAACATAAATGTCTTTAATGTAATTTTTGATCAATTTAATTCAGCCTTTCTGAAAAAAAAAATGATCAATTTCTTAAAAAAAAAACTGTACTGGCGCCAAACTTGTCCTACTACATACTGTACAATTAATAAATATTCTGGATTGATCAGAAAGAAAAAACAAACATTTATTTTAAAACAACAATCAATTGTTTTTGTTTTAAACTTTTTTTAAACAAAAAGCATGAACAGTATTAGATATGTTTCATAACAAATAATAAGACATTATCCACAGGCCCAGGCTACTGTAGAAATCAAAATATATCTAAAGTAGGAAAAGAAAGTTATTTATTTGGAATAATATGCACTGATGAATTGTTCTCAATAAGACAGGAACATGAATTAAAGTAAATTAAGTAAATAGAGAGTCCATTTTGATTTCATGTTGACTTTGAGCTAGGTAAGTGGTTTTAGATACATAAAACAATGGGTTGTTTTAGGCTGACATCAACTTTGTTTTTGGTTATTGTTACTCACTCTTAGGTAATTTGCTTCTCTTGGCACAGGCCAATCTTGTTATCTGAGCCTATTTAATGGTATTAAGTGCATTTTAAATGACTCGATACTTCCATCTTTAGATGTGGGCATTGGTTTAGCTTCAGACAATTGGCTGGAATCTCTGCATGAGCTAATTAATTTGCAAAAGACTTGGCTAAATTCTTGTGGATTTTATTTGGCTGCACAGAGACCAAACTTTCTGATGAGAACTTTGGAAAGAGGACTTAGTCTGAAAAGCAGGTCATTCTGACGTACGACTTCAGCAGGGTCTGAGGGGTTACCATTTGTGATGTTTCCTCAGGGTTCAGACGACTGTTTGGTGAAGATCTGGGCGACGGATAACGGGCGTTTGCTGGCGACACTGAGAGGTCATGCGGCAGAGATTTCAGACATGGCTGTGAATTATGAGAACACCCTGCTGGCAGCCGGCAGCTGTGATAAAATGATCAGAGTGTGGTGCCTGCAGACCTGCGCCCCGCTGGCGGTACTGGAGGGCCACGCTGCATCCATCACGTCGTTACAGGTGTGCAACACATTTACATTCACATGGTAACAGGCACACAGATATATACTTGAGAAATTCACCAGTATAAAGAAGTATTTCAGATTTAACAGTGATTTTTCCTACAATAAAATAGCCTATTTAGATTTTTACTGTGTAATCAATTCTAGTCTAGATCCTCTTCTGTGGTAATACACTAAATTACTGTAAAAGACAACCATATTGAGCACCATTGTAGGATAATAGTGTAAATAGTCACCATTATGGTGATTCATAGTCCCTTTGGCTGGAAACTTGGACCTTTAAATTAATTTTCTCCCAGCCGATGTTACAGAACACAATTGGATGTACAGTTCATGGGGAAAATAAACTAAGCATTATGACTGATTGTTCTATGTTGTGGTGCAAAAATATCTTTTTTTAAACAATTAACCTTATTAGTGCCCTGTTTGAAATGTGGAACACTGTGGTAAGAAGGTGAACTCAACTGTTCATTTATTTAAACAGTAAAAGCAGTATTATTGAGAAATATTAATAAAATTTTTGGTTTTTAATGTAGTTTTTATATACCGGTGTGAAAATTTCTGTACTTGACATCACTAATGGATAGAATTGAATTCATCCTTGCTAAATAAAAGTATTAATTTCTTAAAAACAAAATTGTACTGTCCCGAAACATTTGAACGGTTTACATTAAATTGACAAATATATGTTTTGCAGTGTATGGTATAGTCATGCACAATTGCACGCCCACTCATAGAGACTATGTTTAATGTGTTGCAAACCTGTTTCAGCTGTTTGTGTGTGTGTAGTTTTCTCCTCTGTGCAGTGGCAATAAGAGGTTCCTGTCCTCCACTGGAGCTGACGGCACCATCTGTTTCTGGCAGTGGGACGCGCGCACACTCAAATTTGGGTGAGTTTCCTTTATTCTTGCACACATCTGTGGGCTTTTAAGATTTGGAATGGTTTCTTTGCCGTTTAGAGCAAGCATTTGAATCTATTTTTGTTAAGTTGAATTAATATAAAGGAGAAACATGTAATTTTCTTGTGCTGCTACTTTTCATTTTTTAATAATTTCTTTTGTAAATCCATTTGGCACAAAAATTACACTCTTCACCTTTAATAAGACCACTAAGAGCCTATATTGTGGCACTCATCACGTTTCTGTGTGTTTTGTATGTTTGTGCAGGCAGCGACCCAGCAAATTCATTGAGCGGCCTAGACCAGGCGTGCAGATGATCTGTTCCTCTTTTAGTGCAGGTAGGCCAGAAGTGTCAAAGCTCGTTTCTCACCTCTACCTGCTCCCATTTTATTAGGGATCTTTTATCATTCACAGCCTCTCCCATCGGGAACCCATGTGACAAAATGCTTTCGTTCTAACACTGAGCTTGTAGTAAAACTTCATGTGTTCAGAAATGGGACACTTGGGACACTTTTTTTACTGTCTTTTTGGAGTTTATAGACACTGATTAATGGGATCTGCCAGTTTGCTTAACTGCGTTACCATATGACATGATGCAGTTGTGATCTTTTATATTATATAAAATAGAAAATCGAATAAAATGGATGAATATTAGGGCTGTTCATGAAATCCACAGTCCAGTGTGAACAGCCCTTAAATCTTTATTGGACAGATTGACAAATTTGATTACATGTATTGCTCTGGACAGTAGGCCAGTGATAGGATTAATTTCAATAATATGAAAAAACAAGATTAACTTCTAAGTCATTTTTTGTGCTTTTTTAAAATTGTTATTACCTTAATTTGTGGGCCTTTCTAATCAAATATTTATATATATGATTAATTGCAGTTAATTTGATCATTTCACCTGTAAACCATGTAATTCAACTACAAATTGTAGTCGATTGACAGCCATAATATTTAAGACTCATGTCCATGATTATATGAATGTGTGTGCTTACATAGAAATGTGATATTAAGTGACTATTCCCATGTTTTCATTGTTCTGAAAGCTGATAGCAGATTATAGAGTGACAGTGGATGGTTTTAGCTTAAACAATTTTCTGCAAAGTGAGGCTATAAATATCCTGTTGTCAGACAGATATCACAGACTTTTTAAAAAGAGTGTTTAGCGCTGCAGGAGCTCTTCAAATACACATTCTAGTTCTTTCCTCTACATTTCTTTGGTATTACACGGTCTGAATTTGTTCAAGCTGTTTGAGTTTCTTGTTCATTAACACCATATTGTGGATATTGCTTATATTTGTGAGATTGCGCCTGCATGAAAATTATGACAAAGCTTTTGTTAATGATGGATTTTTTTCTGGTTTGTATGCACAATGCTGTTATTGATTATGATGTCATTTATGTAAGGCTAAGTGATTTTTAATGGTATTTCAGGTGGGATGTTCCTCGCAACAGGCAGCACTGATCACATCATTAGGGTTTATTACTTTGGAGGTGGACAACCAGAGAAGATATCTGAGCTGGAGTCTCACACTGTATGTAATGCGTTTGTTTGCATTTTGTGACTATTTACACCCTAATAAACAAAAAATGCAATTTAGATGTCAAAAAGTTAGAGGTAGAGCATGCGTATAGAATTTTGCTTTTGTTTGTTTTTGCACAAATTAAATGAAAAGGGCACAAACCTGCCAACCATGTCTCTGTTACCAAATAGGTAAAATGCTCCGATATTATAAAAATGCAAATACTAAATGATTAATATTAAACTATTTTGAAAGTAATTAAGTATGTAATAAACTATGTAATTATACAATGTATAATAGATGGCATATATACTTTTATATTTCATAATGGTCTAATATCATATTTGCATTTTATAAAATAATTAATTTTATCACGTTACATCTATGTACAGTATGTAATACAATTCAACAACCCCCCCAGTGTGTATGTATAAATGTATAATAGTGTCCACCTAAAAATAATTTCTTAATATTCTTAATATAATATTAATCTATTGTTTTAAAGCACCTCATTTTCATTCTCTTTACTGGCTTTACTGTTGCAGGAATACATTATTGTTTTGAGGTTCTCCTCATGTTTTTTAATGACTTTGTATTTTTCCTCAGGATAAAGTCGACAGCATCCAGTTCTCCCATAGTGGAGATAGGTAAGCAACACTGGCTCCATTTATCTGTGTACATGTGCGAATGTGAGAGAGTGTGTGTTTGCATGTCAGGTTTGTTGGATTAATGGAACATGGGGGTTCTTAATTATGAGCTGATGTTGTCAGCAGAAAAAATACCCTTGTTCCCATCACACCCAAACATGCGTGTCAGATGCCTATGAATTCAGGTGCATGAAATGTCTTTCTACTTAAACAGTAGGCATATGACAGTAACCCACACACACCAGTCTCTGCAAGCTCTTTTATGTTCCTCACGCGCTTTAATTTAATGAGCAAATGTTTTTGCATTGAGGGAGGGAGGGAAAGAGAGAGTGTGACAGGAGAAGAGGGAGAAAACGAGGAGAGAGAGAAGGAGCATAAGATGGAGAGGTCTGTAACAGGTCCCTAAGGAATTAAAAAGATGGATGTTCACATGAACAGATTATTTTTACCGGAGGAGACAGCATCCAGTGTTACATGTATAAGGAGGGAAGAAATCTCACTAATCAATAGAACTGCAGAAGAGCTTACTGTCAAAAAAAAAAAAGATATTCATGCCACAATTGAGTAGACATTGCTTGTTACTGTGTGCAGTCTTATTTAACGGAGTAACACTCTTAAAGGTGCTCTAAGCGATGTCATGTGTTTTTTAGGCCAAAACATTTTTTGTCACATACAGCAAACATCTCCTCACTATCCGCTGGCTGCCTGTCCCCTGAACACACTGTAAAGAAACGCGATCTCTGTAGACAGCCCATGCTTCACAAACAGCACCAAAAACAAACTGCAGCGACCCGCTCCCCAAAACATAACAAACTGTTCCAGCCAATGACCGACAAGAAGGGTTTGGGGGGTTAGTGTGCGGATGAGGAGGAGGGAGGGTCTAGCTAGCCTCCGTTTTGTTTGACAATAGTTCGAACGTCAACAAGAAGTGACGTCACCCAGGATCGCTTAGAGAACCTTTAAATAATACGCTCTTATCTTTATGCAACCTCATAAGCTCATGTCATACACACCCTCCCTACCTTGCGGTGTAATGCAATTTTTGACTTTATAATTCACATTTATAATTCACTGCTTTGTAGACTGCAAAAAATATTTTCACATTTTTGTCTTGTTTTTCAGCACAAATATCTAAACTTCCCAAGATAAATTTCAGAATCAACATTGCATAAGATATTAAGATTTCAGAAAATACATCTTAAATCTAGAATCTGTTCAAAATTTTTACTTTTGTTAGCCCATTGGCAAATTGTTTTTAATCTATGAAAAATCTATGAAACTCTTAACAAATTTTGAGGATAATACAAAAAATAAATAAAAAAATGCCATAGTGGTAAGAAAAAATTATTAATTTGAGATTTAAGAAAGAGATAATACTTGGCTAGCTGTGTATTTTCAAAAAATCTAAATCAACGTTGAAGCAAAGAACCGCTCGACACAAAGCGGAGGATGGTTGTTCCCGTGAAGTGCATTCAAATAGTTTAATGCACAGCTAGCCGTGGATTAACCCGCTTATACCATGGTCATTTGCCAGCATTTATTTACTTCAAAAACAGTGATGTTACAACCTCCATGCGGAGTAATATAATGTAGCAAATCAGTAGGGAAGATAATTTATTAATAAAAGTCACGGGGCAGCATTGACTACAAATTTCTGTGCTTCTGTTTCTGTGTGGACAGCACGATCTCCGATCTGTGTGCGAGTGACGTGTGTGTGTGTGTGTGTGTGTGTGTGTGTGCATTTCAATGAAAGCAGCGCAGTGATATAGAACAGTGATTAAACGGTTATATTGCACACCTCCTAGCCAATCAAGTATTCAGACAGACCATAGTATAATTCAGGATACATTCTCTAAAAAAAACCAACATAATATATTATGTAATTTTCCTTCTCAAATTGTTTTTGTATATAGAAGATGTATATATATTGTTACTGTAAAATGAGACTGTTTAAGAAAATGTGATTAAAGGTGCCCTAGAATGTTTTTTATTATTATTTTATAATGTTTCCTGGGTTACCCTTATAATGTTAGTATGTTTTTTAGATAAAAAATAATCATAATTTAGAAATAAATGGCATTTTTCCTAGCCTGCTTTTAGCCTCTGATTTGAACACTCTGTTTGAAGGGGCGTGTCTGCTGTGGGATTCAGTGTAACCGCGGCCACTGCTGTGATTGGCTGTGGGATTCAGTGTAACCGCGGCCACTGCTGTGATTGGCTGTGGGATTCAGTGTAACCGCGGCCACTGCTGTGATTGGCTGACATGCTTGCATATGAAATAGCAACGCATTACATGTGAAACTCTCTCCCGAATACTTTTACTACTGCTATTATACGTTTTTACTATAACAGCTATCGAGAATAACAAATCGTGAGATGTTTTTAAAGTATTTAGATCTATTCCCATCACATAAAATGTTGCCGTGATGAGCATTGAGCAGATGACGTGTTGATCGCGAGAATGAAGATCATTGCAAAGCAGTTTCTGCACTCTCTCTGCTTTCACCAATGCAAACACGATGATGTAAATACAGTAAGAGCTTCGTTGTGCAGTAACGTGCGTCATTGATTTCATAACGAGTTTGGCAAGTGTCCAGATAAACTCGCGCTGTGTGGAAAGATTGTTCTTTGATCGCTTTCTGTATATAATTTGTTCACAATTTAAATACGATTATTTTCATCCTACTAAAAGAAACGATGTGAAGCTGATATTTTAGTCACTGGCTTGACTTACTGATGCATAAACAGTATTGAATGATTTTGAGAGAAAGATTACCTGTCTGAACTTGAACAATTACACATCAGAAAGTGTTGCTTGGTAGCTCGATCCGAGGCCAGCTCTGTATTGGCCCAAGTTGAGGAAACAGTCGTCGGTGAAATGTTTGGAAATTTCCAGAGAAAATAAAATTAACCCATTGTTTTTTCAGAGGCTCAGATGAAGGAACTAAAAAATACTTTTGTGTTCATGTGTACATCCACACTGAGCAACTGCCATGCTTCGGCTGCGCAGTTCCGTCTGGCATTGAGGGCTGGCATTATGCAAATATTTGGAGGCGTACATATTAATGATCCCGACTATTGCGTCACAGTCGGTATTGTGTGGAGAACCGACCGTTTTTCAGGGGTGTTTTTCATAAACGTGAATTAAATGAGAACGCAAAAACAGTCCAGTTTGAGATTCACTCTATGTCATGTCCATGCACTGAACTCTTGTAATTTGACTATACCAAGGTAAATTCAATTTTGAATTATAGGTCACCTTTAATGTTCAAGAAAATTATCTTTTGCTGTGTAATTCACATACAGCACACATAAATAAACCTCACTGTTTTATAGAGCAATATGTATATGTATATATATTTTATATACACATATGTATACAGAAAATGTATGTAAATGTACATTTAATACTATGTAATTTCAATACTTGATACTTTTACTCATTTTATATGCAAAGCGTGTTTGCATAGAAGTCTTAAAGGCACTGTAGCAAAATATGATCTTTTTTTATCTCTGGGAAAATAAACTAGTAAAAATCGTGACCTTAACACATCACTGCTTTATAGATTAATACATAGTCAACAATAAAAGAGCCACATTCAGTGCACATTAAACAAAAACCCTTAATTAAAACCTATTATAAACACTTATATGCTCAAGGAATGGCAAGACAAATAGGATCAGTGTTGTAGAAATAAACTTTACAAAATCAATCCTGTGGTTGGTGAAAAGCACTGGGACCATATTAACTACACTCGCCATAGGCCACTCCAAACTAACCCATATGTTTTCTCATTTTAACTTAATTTCACGAGCTTTCAGTTTCAACTCATTTTCCTTCTAAATAAATTCAAAGTGGTAGAAAAAGTGGAAATGAATTTGCAAGTTGTACAACTTTAATTTTACTAAACGCTTTAAGCATTTTAGTAGATTAAAAGTTCATTACAGTATGCCTCATTCTGAAGCTTCATGAAAAGGAATGAATATGTATTCTTTTAGATGAGGTTTTCGAACATAAATCTAAATCCATAAATTGTGTGTAGGTTTGTGAGTGGCAGTAGAGATGGCACAGCACGGATATGGCAGCTGCAGCAGCAAGACTGGCGGAGCATTCTCCTGGACATGGCCACTAAATTACCTGGGTATGATAAACATTAATCACTGTTTAAAAGTATGGCTCAATTAACTGTGCATTAATGTTACTAACATTTGTTTTGTTTTCTAAACAATTGATCGTTAGCAACATAATTACTTGGGAGTGCGGCGAGGTCAATTGATTCTGAAAACACAGCAGCGACTGAGATACAACTCTAAAGCCAATTATAGAATCAACATCCAACTCCAACAAAGGATTCGTATTCAATCTAGAAAGCCGATTATCTTCTTAACTTAATAAATAATACAAAACAATAAGTAAACATATGCCATTGGATTTTTTTTATGCTCTTTTCTCTTTTATGAAGGTCCTATCAGTCTGTTGTAACATGAACATATTGAATCATTTGCATGTTAACTTGTTAATTTTGGCAGCTTTTGTCAAATTACCTTGGGGTCCAAAAGACAAAATTGAAATTATATATACAGTGTATATATATATATATATATATAAACCTACAACTTTCCGCTTAATTCCAGCTCTAAATGAAAATTTACCAGATTTTAATTTATTTTTTTAGAATTTCAATTTAACAAAAGTCATATTAAATTTCAATTTAACATTTTACTCAAATTGTTATGCTGTTAATATCATTTGTATACATTTTTTATAAATTAGAAAAATAGAAACATTTAGTTTGTCTTTCCGTATAGTTTGTCTCTCATTGCTTTGCCCTTTAAAAGTAGGCCAGCTGCAAAGCAAAGTTAGAAATGTCATTTCTAATTGTTTCTTTTAAAAACTTTTCTTCTTTTCTGTCTTTTTTAGCAAGTACAACCCTCCACCTTTAGAGGACAAAGTTACAAAACTGAAGGTGACTATGGTGGCCTGGGATTGCAATGACAACACAGTCATCACCGCTGCCAACAACTTGACATTGAAAGTGTGGAACTCTTACACGGGGAACCTTATTCATGTGTTGATGGTAAGAGTGTGAAGATCTCCCCAGAATGATTGTAAGGAGACAATATGTGAAGAATCATGTTGTCATCATGGTCCTTCACCCACAGGGCCACGAGGATGAGGTGTTTGTGTTGGAGCCACATCCATTTGATTCAAGAGTGCTTTTCTCTGCTGGTCACGACGGGAACGCCATTGTCTGGGATCTGGCAAGAGGAGTCAAAATACGCTCTTACTTCAACATGGTAAACCAACCACTTACACTCTCATTTCTTTTATCAGATCCTATCACCTTTGACCTAAGTAAATATGCAAATCTATTGATTTATTGATGTTTATTGTGTCTCACAGACTGTGTTTCTCTACTTTGATGTGTGTTTGTGTGTAGATCGAGGGTCAGGGCCACGGTGCGGTCTTTGACTGCAAGTGTTCTCCAGACGGGCAGCACTTTGCTTGCACTGACTCTCACGGTCACCTGCTTATCTTCGGCTTTGGCTCTAGCAGCAGATACGACAAGGTACTGAAAACCTATGTCTGTCTCTGACACTATGCTCAGAATAAAACAATATAGATTGAATAGTATCCAACATTGTTTCCACATGACTTCATCATGTTGCTTTTTTAGTTCAGTCTGTGATTTCATGTCAATTCTAGGTTTAGTAATTTTGTTATAAACTTGACATTTGTGTTGACACTTTTAAAAAAAATTCTATCTAGCTTTAAAATCATTTGTATTTCAGTTTTAGTAATTTTAGTAATTAAACTTATTAAAGTTTCCTGGGCAACACTTCTAATTTTTGTTTTGTTTATTTTTTTCCCATCTAATATTTTTTTTCCATCATTTTATAAATAAATAGTGTAATGTAAAGTATAAAAATAGATATTCATTGTGAGATTTGACAAAGATTATATGTAACAGTGTTGTTAAATTATTCTTTTTAAAGATTAACTTTAAAGCTGCAGTCCGTAGCTTTTTTTGGGGTTAAAAATGATCCAAAATACATTTTTGAAAAAATACATAACCAGCCAGTGTTCAAAACTATCTGCTTGCCTCAGCTCGATTCAAAACGTAAGCTTGTAATAATGTTTTTTAATTCCAGTGGTACTGGTGGATTTCCGCGGGAGATTCGAGCATGTCTTTGCGTCATTACGTCACATCTGTACACATAAAGAAGAGTCTCGGCTAGTATAAGCTATATTGCGTGTGAGGATGTTGGAGGAGGAGATTTATAGCCTTTTCTCACAGCACTTGATATAATTCAACTTATCAATTTGATGGCGGATCCAGAAAGGTTCAAACGACAATCACCAGTGACAACAGATTCACCCGCTGTAAAATGCAAAAGACTTCGTTCGGACTTCGGAGTGAAAAAAAGAGACTGCAACCGTACCCATGCGAAAACAAGGATACATATCGGAAGGACAAAATGTAGTCACGCAATGCTGACGTTGTTAACATTAACAATTTGAGAACAAAGTATAATTTGCGCGGTTTTACGTGATATGATAAGCGATTGTTAGATTTAATCAGCGCGTTTTGCTGCAATGTCAGAACCAGAACAAAAGTGGATGTTACTTACTTGTTCAGATGACATTTTCCGGTGAAAATTATTATGTTGTCATACTTCCAAAAAGAATAATCTGTGATTCTGAATGACAGTATCCAGACCGGCGCGGTGACAGACAGCTGCACACTCTCCTCAAACACTGTGTTCATCCGCGCTGTGCCGTGTCGAGGGTGTTGAAGTACAACTCACAGAAAGTTGATAATTCCGCGAATAGCTGCAATTGCAGATTTCGAACTATGATGGCGATTGGCGACAAAGAGGAAAAACTGCGGACAGCAGCTTTAACTGAGTGTAAGATGGTAATCTAAATGTAAAAATAGGGGAAATGAGCATGCACAATTAAATACCCAATATTGTCCAATACCGATATATATATAAAAAAATCTGTAATATCGGTCAGTAACTGATATGATGTCAATATACAGCCTCTGTCTGTTTGTCTTAAGCCCTGTTTGTTTTAATTTAGTTTTAGAGTTTGGAGTTTTTTTGTGATTGTTGCGGGCAAAAATCCTTGATTATGCGGCCCGTTTTCTTTAAAAATGCAATGCAATATGCGGGATATTTATGCAATTTTATGCGATGAAATTGCGGGAACTTGCAAAAACTGCGGTTTGATGAAAAAGAGAAAAAAAAGTGATTCCCCCAACACCCTGTTCTCACTAGGCTACTTTCTCATTACTTCCTATGATAAGCAAGCATACTACATCACAGAAAGTGCTGGGAATATTTAAGTTCTCATCTTGTTTTATTTCAGACCTTAATAAACACATTAAACTTCAAGTCCAACAAGTTCTGTAGCTTTACAAAAGGAATATGCTACAACTTCTTTAAAAATGAATAAATAAAATATAAAAAAATGAAGTGTGCTCCTGTTTTACAGCTTTTCGATGATGTTCACGTCGCGTAATTACGTCACTTCATAACGTTCCCATGGCAACAGGGAAATGGCTGCTCTTGCGTGAAGCAAACGCAACATTTTTCAACTTTCTGCTAAGATATGTGACTTTTTTGCAACGAAAATGTGAGGATTATGAAATCATGCAAGCCCTGCATATTTTGCACGGAAATCGGCAATTTACGCGGCGAAAGTGCAGCGTATTTGAAAAAATGTGGCCCCCGCATAAATATGCGGACTTTGGCTGATTATGCACTGAATCATGCGATCGCATAATCGCGTTTTTCTGGAGGGACTGCTATGTGTATTTACTCATAGAGTCTATTAATGTATATTAATGTATTTATTGATCTGTTCTTCAGATAGCAGATCAGATGTTCTTCCACACTGATTATCGGCCGCTGATCCGTGATGCCCATAACTTTGTGCTGGATGAACAGACCCAGCAAGCACCCCACCTCATGCCCCCACCGTTCCTGGTGGACGTAGACGGGAACCCTCACCCTCCACGCTACCAGAAACTGGTTCCCGGCAGAGAGAACTGCAGAGATGAACAGCTCATACCCCAGATGGGACTCACGTCATCAGGTAAGAAACGCAAACAGGCAGTTTCTCTTTGTTTCCTTTCTGTGTTTTTATTACTTGAAGTAATTTTTGGCCACTTGTTTATGCTCACAGCTTTCACAAACATACACCTACAATCTGTCACTGAACACTAAATAAGGTGCTCAAATGTCTCTGTATTTGTCTTTTTTCCTCAATTAGGGCTGAATCAGGTGGTTAGTCAGCAGGCTGCAGAAGGCTCAAGTCCTCTTGATAATATGATCCAGAGACTACAGCAAGAGCAGGACCAGAGACTGGGCTCTGACACCAGAGCTAATAGAGGTAATGCAGACTCTCAGTTTTTTAGCTTGTTTTTTGTAAAGCAGGGTTGACACAATACTAAATGTTTGCTACCACTCAATATCAATACCAGCCTGTATTTTTCACAGTCCACGACTTTACAAAAAATAGTGCCATACAAACCCCCCAGTTAGCAAGACAAAGTTAGTAGTTATTATACTGCAGCTTGTGTCAAAATGATTGATGGTGACCTTTGACCTTGCCCCTCCCCTTGCCCTTCCTGTTTCCGGGGTCATGTATTAACCTTTGACCTCCCCCTCCCGGTTTCCGGGGTTGATGGATTAACCTTTGACCTAGCCCTCCCCGTTTCCGGGATTGATGGATTAACCTTTGCCCTAATGAGCGTTCGATCATTTGGTTGACAGAAAGTTTTGACAGGATGTGTAGTAGGGAGGGGGTTTTATGACCACCAGATGGTATGTGAACTTTTGACCCCGACCATGTGTTTCCGGAGTTTATGGCTATGTGTTTATGTGTGTGTGTGTGTGTGTGTGTGTGTGTTCATGACGGGGCAATTTGCTTGGTGTGACTGAGAGGAATGGTGTGTGTGTGTGTGTGTGTGTGTGTGTGTGTGTGTGTTTATGACGGGGCAATTTGCTTGGTGTGACTGAGAGGAATGTTTTCAGGGAAAGTTTTTATTATATCAGGATAATGTTCACAGAACGCCGAAATTATGAACATGAAGAGGTCTGACACGGATTTTCAGCCGGCACTGCACCATCCATATTGCCTGCTGAGGAGAATGAAACAAAATGAGTTTAAAGAAATAGCATTGATGACAAATAAAAGCTTATAAAATAAAACTTCATTATATATTTTAAAGCAAAGTTTTAAAACAACTCTGGAAATTAATGAGGAGGTATTTATGCGTCTATCTGGTTAGTCACAGACTCTTAAACCTTTCTGATCAGATGAAATGTCACAAAAATGAGTTTAAAGAAATAGCATTGTGCTTGAATAAAGCACATAAATAGTGATTAATTTAATTACACATTTAAAGTAAGTTTTAACATGTGCTGAACTTAATTAGGTATCCTTTATGCGTCTGAATATTGTTGCGGATTCTTAAGTCTTTCTGAGCAGATGAAATATCCCAAACAGTTTTAAGAAATTAAAAGCACTGTGCTCGAATAAAACACATGAATTAGTTATTAAATGAAGTAAGATGTTGAATTGACTATAAGCATTTTAATCAAATACACCCCAATATACTGTCTTAAATAAAACAGTGAATAACAGTTCATTATTTGAAACAATATGTCGAATTGACTATAAGCATTTTAATCCATACATCAGTGGTATAGGGTCTTACGCAGTTTAATAAAACATATACAATTTTGAATAATAGGGGATATTATGTGAAATAAGATGTTAAATTATCATGTATTTTAATCTAATACAACACAATATAATACATCACAATATGCTGTTTTACATAAATAAATAAAATAGTGAATAATAGCTGATATTATATGAAATAAGGTTAAATTATCAAGTATTTTAATCTAATACACCACAAAATACTGGCTTACACAGATAAATAATAGTGATGAATAATAGTTATATAATATTAGTTATATAATAGTAATGAATTATAGTTCACATTATTATGGTTATATAATATATAATAAGAGGTTAAATTATCCACAATATATGGTTTTACAAAGTTAAATAAAACATAAAATAGTGAAAATAGTTTGTACTATTTGAAATAAGATGCTAATTATCAGGTATATAATCATTTTAATATAATACGCACAATATACTTTCTTATACACCGATAAATAAAATAGTGAATAATAGTTGATATTATATGAAATAAGATTCTAAATTATTACGTATTTTATTCTAATACACCACGAAATACTGCCTTACATAGATAAATCAAACATAAAATAGCGAATAGTTGATATTATATTAAATAAGTTGTTAAATTACCAAGTATGCACATTTTAATCTAATACAGGTTCCTAGGTTCCAATATTCTCTTGCATCTTCACTTCACTGACCACTATGTTGTCTGTTGTCTGCAATATACTGACTTACATAGATAAATAAAACATATAAATTTGTGAAACATATTATTTTAAACAAACTGTTAAATTACCAAGTATACAAACTTGAATCTAATACACACGAAATACGACCTTACACAGATAAATAAAACATATAATATATAGTGAATAAGAGTTCATATTATTTGAAATAAGATATTAAATTATAAAGTATAAGCATTTTAATCGAATGCACAACAATATACTGCCTTACACAGATAAATAAACATATAAAACAGTGTTTTTATACGAAATAAGATGACATTTTATTAAGTATTTAAAACTAGTTTTAAACGTATGTTGAAGTGTACCTACCATTGGTGAAATTAGGAGGTCTTTTTGGCTCTGGTTAAAATCACAGATCCTTGAATTTCTGAGGTGTTTGCTCTCCGTTTGCTAAATTGAAAATGAAGACCGCTTTCATCATGTCCGGGGCAATGGTCCGCCCCTTCCTCTCTGTGTAGCTGCTATCTTATGCTAGGTAATAGCATTAGAAGTTTGTTTCAGAAAACATCAAGCAATTAAAAGATAGTGCGGCCACCTGGTGTTTTACAATCAAAGACCACAACTGTCTCCAACAATAAAATCTTCTGATCTGTAGCATTCCTGTCTGGCGGGGAGACCCCAAAATGGGGCCATTTTGACACTTCACAGGCTGTAAGATCAATATAATTAGATGTTTATACCGGCGTCTTCAGGAAAAAGTCAAAACAAAATGGTCACAAAGTTACATATTATATAGCCTACTCTTATCCATTGATTGTGATGATAAGATAAATTGTCCTTATTTCTTGGGGAGTTGTCCCCATCCTGTTTTACTTGACACCTCACCCCTGAAGAGCAGGTTTATTTTTCTAACATTTAAACAACACCCTCTGACTTTATGAATAGACATAAATGACATCTTAATGATTTTTTTATAATTTTGTGCATTTATTTAAAGTATGCATGCGGGCCTACCATTCTGACACTAGTGATACCTTACTTCTTTGATAATATTAAAGGTTTTATGAAATATTATTTCTAATTTTTTCAGCACATGTAGTCAGAGTCACAGAAAATAATATTAGTGCAACAAATAAGGAGATTATGTTTTATTTATTTTGATCAGGTTTGTTAAAAGTATGCCTGAATGATGTTAGTTAATCTGCACTGATGATGCATTCCTTTGAATCTTAACTTTGAGTGCATCAGAATTAAATGGATGTAAAATTATTATCATGTCACATGTGACATTAACATGACAGAAAATACAGTAACACCAATGACATAACGAATCACCAATGCCACACATAAGACCATAATTAGATGAGACTAAATTGTTACATTTGGTATACAATCTAAATGAATAGCTTTGAATAAAGTTTATCTTTAAATGGTGATTTTACTTAACAGTATCTGCTCAAAAACTTTACAATTTTAATGCAAAACTGTGCTTTGTCGTCTTAGATCAAATTTATACAAAGATATGTAAGCAGTATTTTGTCCATCGACACACAACAGCAAGCAGTATTCCTGTTACCGTAACTGTTTAGTCTTTTCCACTATCAAAACATTTCAAATGGCTGCATCCGACAATATACGGCTTATTACGGTAATTTCAGGCTTTCCGCCAGCAAATGACGCCAGCTTTCTGGCAGAGCGGGGTCGCGGAAGGATTTGAATGTTGAACAGAGAGATACGGAGCGCAACAGGACAGGGTGTTTTGGACAGCGTAAATAATAAAAGAAAGAACGAACAAAAACGTAGCGATTCGAGTGGTAGACAACAGGTGAGGTGTTTGGGATGATTTTTGATGAAACTTGGGAGGTGGATGGCCGAATACTCTTTCAAGTATCTTAGCATGCGGTGTATGTAAAGTTATGTATACGTGGGCTATTTGTATATGAGGGCGCTGCGTATGAAAAAAGTATCCTAAATGAAAACTATGCAACTCCATGTCACACACAAAAATACTTGTATATGTGCATTATAGTTAATTTTCAACTTAAACATGTTAGTTTTATTTATTACGATTTTTTCTCAATAAAATCAATAATTTATTCAAGTGTCTATCATTTGTCTATTTAAATTAAAAAAATTATACATTTACAAACACACCACACACTAATGGTCAATAACAGTAATTTATTGAAAGTCATCTTTTTCTGAAAAGATAATTCCTAGCACTTGAAGATAGCACAATGGTTTATAATTTTACAGCCAAAACAAAATATGTGAAAATCACCCTATTTTAGTTCTTCATGTTCTAAAGGGTTAATTTGTAACTTTTAGAAAATAGCAGCACATTTTCAGAGACGGGATGTGTCTCTGTGGTCCATGAGACATCATAGGTAAAGTTTGTCTGGAGTTAATATTTAATTGTACACGTCTTAAGAACTTCAGGGTCAATGGGGCTCCTGAGAATAATGTCCCTTAAAACCAAAGAGTAAGCTAAAAGACACTAGTTTTCCAATGTTACCTATACCAAAATCAAATACTGTATAGAATTTGTATTATGCTTTTTCATAGGATAATCTTGCTTTACATTTATAATAAAAATGTAAAAGCATTTCTTTATATTTGCAGTGTTCTGACACAATGTCATTCATTGATACTTTTTGCTTTTATAAAATTTACATTTCTTATGTCTACAAAGGTTCAAAGTAAAAATATGATAAATATGAATCTATGTGAGGTCTCAACCACAAACGCAAAACATTGTGTTGGGTAATCCAGACATAGCTTTACTAAAAGAAAATATTATGGAAGTCATTTTCAAAACTGTAATTACGCCATATTTATTAATATAATGGCTTCATGTTCATTTATAGTTTTTATTTGTTTGTTATTAACTAATACCTTTTTGTTTTTAACCAACACTTATACATCCAGCACGCAATTAAAGAGATGTATGAGCTAAGGATGTTCTCTGACCCAAATAAACAGGAGTGTTCACAATCTACAGTACAATATACAGTTAGATATTCTCCCACTATAAACTACTGTATGTGTGTAAATAGTTGTGCTTGAAGCTTTGGTGGTATTTTTTACACATGCAAAGTACCACACATTTGTAAAGCCTATAGGACTAACTTTAAAACATAATCTTTATAGAGGAATCACATGTGTCCAAAACACACATGTGAGATTCATAAGACCAAATCACTATGAAAAGAGGGCTGGAAAAGCACCGGTTATAATAAATGCACAAAAGTGTTTTTGTTTTATTAGGTGAAGACTTTTCTTTGAGAGCGGTGTGGCTAAAGTGGTTTCGGACTGGTTGTCTTCAAGAAGCCATAAATAACTATGTCTTGCATAAACAACTAGTCCTGCATGTCACCCGAGAGAATTCAGTCGAAAATTATTTACGATACGGTTCAGTTTATTTAAAAATAATTTTAATTTAACACCGATGTATTAGCTTTCTCATTAAACACATTGCATTACGTTAAACTGACTTGAAACAGTTGCGTTTAACTCAATATTGTCATGTTGAAAGAACATGCTTCAGTTAAGTAGACCATAAAATAACATTTGATGCTTGTTCAGTTTACTTACGTATATGCTAAATGGAGTCAACCATTTTTCTTAATCCATAGGTGTTGTGATTACATAAATTAGTTTAGTTGTGTTAAAATAGTAATATAGAAAACTAGGTACAGGATTTCCCCTTCCCATCATGCTGGATAGGGGTGTACATTTTGAAGATAAAAAATTGGCGACTTGTTAATGCCCTTTTATGTTTATATTTAAAAGAGTTTCTGATATGTTAGTGTTTTACCATCGTGGTAAAGTGTAGACCATGTGTTTGGAAAGAAGACGTGCTAACAATAATTAAAGTGATTTCAATAATTATAAAACAGCTACTTTGGGCAAGCATTGTCTGTGACAAAACCATAGCAAATGCCTAACAATAAGTAAATAATTTGTAAAAGGTTATCTTATTAGATATATTAGTAAAGGCTGTTGAACATAATCGCTAAATAAACTAAACAATTGGATTATTTATTTTAATTTTGTTTGAAATTAATTTTAGGATAATTGAACTGTTTTGGACAAAATTAAGAATGTTAACCTGATTCAACTAAATGGCATTGAATGTATCTTATGTAATAAACTTAAGTTTACCGAAATAAACAATGTTAATTAAATGCAACATTACCCAGTTACGTAGAACCTGTTAATCCGCCATATATTGTCCAACAAAATTTGATTAAACATTACAAGGTCAAAACATATGCCCTGGGTGAATTGTTCGCAATAGATGCATGCATTTAGATAGCTAGGATGCAGTGAAACAACACGTGAAACGTGATTGTTGCATAAAGATTATGCTTACATTTGATCCATAACCTTTACAAGGACTGGTAACGTTACCCCTCAAATGTGTTTGCATTACAATAATGTGGTACAGGTACTCTGACAAACCTGTCAGAATCTATTTACATTTTGTAAATGTTTACTATAATTTATGTAAGGATCTGGGGTGTTTTGTTTATGTCAACTTAAACTATTTGTATTATTGATGGTTTTTATTTTTTTTTTGCATAAAGAACTGCTTCTTCAACTCTTGGACGTTAAACACCACGGGTGTGATCATTTGAATTGTAGATTTGTCAAAAGAAAAATTATCTGTATTTTAGATGGTGTATTTTAGATCTGTATTTTAACGTGTCAGACGTATTTGCAGCATTATTCACATGCTTAATTGTGTATTAACTCAAATTTAACAGACTGCTATTTGTAGAAATAAGAAAATTGTATTTATAAAACAAAAAAAGTATTGTTAGAGCATTGTATCAAAACACAACAGGTATGAATATATGTTTGGATATAACTTTTTATTCTAACTTTAAAGCTAGATTAGCCTTTAAAAAGTGTAATACAAACATACAGTATTTGCTTTTAGGGGATATTTGGAAAACTACCTTACATATGTGGCGTTTTCACCAATTGACCATGCTTGTGTGTTGCACTGTTTGGAGTATTGCGTCACCTATTTCTTAAAAACACTGTAAGTCAGACATATGTATTATATTTTTTACGTTATGTTTGCTAGGACATGAATTGAGATTGAGCCTTTGTAGAAATAAGAGAAAGTACATTTTATAAAAGAAAAAGTATCAAGACATGCCGGAAAGACGATGATTTAAAATAAATATGATTTGCTTAGTCTTAAACAAACTCATATAGAAGGACTGTAAGTGGCTTTTCTGTATTCATTTAAATGGTTCATGTGGTATTTACTTTTTAGCAAGTGGACCTCTAGAATTTACTTTTGAGCCATTGTATCTGCAGTTTTTACCAGAGTGTGGAACTTTAACAGTCTCAAACTTAAATGAACATGCATTAGTCCTAACTGCACTGGACATAACATCTCTCAGTGCAATAGTCAGATGTGCCGTATAGTTTAAAACAGCATGCGCTTACTTTTCGTGTTAATACTTTGTGTGATTCCACAACATAGATAGATGGAAGGTTGCACTAAACAAAGTATCAATTTAGTCAAAGATTCTCAAACAGAAAGACTATCGCTTAAATTCTTAATTGTCATTTATTTCTATAACCCCTGAGTGTTGACCGCTCTCAAAGAAAAGTCTTCACCTAATAAAACAAAAACACTTTTGTGCATTTATTATAACCGGTGCTTTTCCAGCCCTCTTTTCATAGTGATTTGGTCTTATGAATCTCACATGTGTGTTTTGGACACATGTGATTCCTCTATAAAGATTATGTTTTAAAGTTAGTCCTATAGGCTTTACAAATGTGTGGTACTTTGCATGTGTAAAAAATACCACCAAAGCTTCAAGCACAACTATTTACACACATACAGTAGTTTATAGTGGGAGAATATCTAACTGTATATTGTACTGTAGATTGTGAACACTCCTGTTTATTTGGGTCAGAGAACATCCTTAGCTCATACATCTCTTTAATTGCGTGCTGGATGTATAAGTGTTGGTTAAAAACAAAAAGGTATTAGTTAATAACAAACAAATAAAAACTATAAATGAACATGAAGCCATTATATTAATAAATATGGCGTAATTACAGTTTTGAAAATGACTTCCATAATATTTTCTTTTAGTAAAGCTATGTCTGGATTACCCAACACAATGTTTTGCGTTTGTGGTTGAGACCTCACATAGATTCATATTTATCATATTTTTACTTTGAACCTTTGTAGACATAAGAAATGTAAATTTTATAAAAGCAAAAAGTATCAATGAATGACATTGTGTCAGAACACTGCAAATATAAAGAAATGCTTTTACATTTTTATTATAAATGTAAAGCAAGATTATCCTATGAAAAAGCATAATACAAATTCTATACAGTATTTGATTTTGGTATAGGTAACATTGGAAAACTAGTGTCTTTTAGCTTACTCTTTGGTTTTAAGGGACATTATTCTCAGGAGCCCCATTGACCCTGAAGTTCTTAAGACGTGTACAATTAAATATTAACTCCAGACAAACTTTACCTATGATGTCTCATGGACCACAGAGACACATCCCGTCTCTGAAAATGTGCTGCTATTTTCTAAAAGTTACAAATTAACCCTTTAGAACATGAAGAACTAAAATAGGGTGATTTTCACATATTTTGTTTTGGCTGTAAAATTATAAACCATTGTGCTATCTTCAAGTGCTAGGAATTATCTTTTCAGAAAAAGATGACTTTCAATAAATTACTGTTATTGACCATTAGTGTGTGGTGTGTTTGTAAATGTATAATTTTTTTAATTTAAATAGACAAATGATAGACACTTGAATAAATTATTGATTTTATTGAGAAAAAATCGTAATAAATAAAACTAACATGTTTAAGTTGAAAATTAACTATAATGCACATATACAAGTATTTTTGTGTGTGACATGGAGTTGCATAGTTTTCATTTAGGATACTTTTTTCATACGCAGCGCCCTCATATACAAATAGCCCACGTATACATAACTTTACATACACCGCATGCTAAGATACTTGAAAGAGTATTCGGCCATCCACCTCCCAAGTTTCATCAAAAATCATCCCAAACACCTCACCTGTTGTCTACCACTCGAATCGCTACGTTTTTGTTCGTTCTTTCTTTTATTATTTACGCTGTCCAAAACACCCTGTCCTGTTGCGCTCCGTATCTCTCTGTTCAACATTCAAATCCTTCCGCGACCCCGCTCTGCCAGAAAGCTGGCGTCATTTGCTGGCGGAAAGCCTGAAATTACCGTAATAAGCCGTATATTGTCGGATGCAGCCATTTGAAATGTTTTGATAGTGGAAAAGACTAAACAGTTACGGTAACAGGAATACTGCTTGCTGTTGTGTGTCGATGGACAAAATACTGCTTACATATCTTTGTATAAATTTGATCTAAGACGACAAAGCACAGTTTTGCATTAAAATTGTAAAGTTTTTGAGCAGATACTGTTAAGTAAAATCACCATTTAAAGATAAACTTTATTCAAAGCTATTCATTTAGATTGTATACCAAATGTAACAATTTAGTCTCATCTAATTATGGTCTTATGTGTGGCATTGGTGATTCGTTATGTCATTGGTGTTACTGTATTTTCTGTCATGTTAATGTCACATGTGACATGATAATAATTTTACATCCATTTAATTCTGATGCACTCAAAGTTAAGATTCAAAGGAATGCATCATCAGTGCAGATTAACTAACATCATTCAGGCATACTTTTAACAAACCTGATCAAAATAAATAAAACATAATCTCCTTATTTGTTGCACTAATATTATTTTCTGTGACTCTGACTACATGTGCTGAAAAAATTAGAAATAATATTTCATAAAACCTTTAATATTATCAAAGAAGTAAGGTATCACTAGTGTCAGAATGGTAGGCCCGCATGCATACTTTAAATAAATGCACAAAATTATAAAAAAATCATTAAGATGTCATTTATGTCTATTCATAAAGTCAGAGGGTGTTGTTTAAATGTTAGAAAAATAAACCTGCTCTTCAGGGGTGAGGTGTCAAGTAAAACAGGATGGGGACAACTCCCCAAGAAATAAGGACAATTTATCTTATCATCACAATCAATGGATAAGAGTAGGCTATATAATATGTAACTTTGTGACCATTTTGTTTTGACTTTTTCCTGAAGACGCCGGTATAAACATCTAATTATATTGATCTTACAGCCTGTGAAGTGTCAAAATGGCCCCATTTTGGGGTCTCCCCGCCAGACAGGAATGCTACAGATCAGCAGATTTTATTGTTGGAGACAGTTGTGGTCTTTGATTGTAAAACACCAGGTGGCCGCACTATCTTTTAATTGCTTGATGTTTTCTGAAACAAACTCCTAATGCTATTACCTAGCATAAGATAGCAGCTACACAGAGAGGAAGGGGCGGACCATTGCCCCGGACATGATGAAAGCGGTCTTCATTTTCAATTTAGCAAACGGAGAGCAAACACCTCAGAAATTCAAGGATCTGTGATTTTAACCAGAGCCAAAAAGACCTCCTAATTTCACCAATGGTAGGTACACTTCAACATACGTTTAAAACTAGTTTTAAATACTTAATAAAATGTCATCTTATTTCGTATAAAAACACTGTTTTATATGTTTATTTATCTGTGTAAGGCAGTATATTGTTGTGCATTCGATTAAAATGCTTATACTTTATAATTTAATATCTTATTTCAAATAATATGAACTCTTATTCACTATATATTATATGTTTTATTTATCTGTGTAAGGTCGTATTTCGTGTGTATTAGATTCAAGTTTGTATACTTGGTAATTTAACAGTTTGTTTAAAATAATATGTTTCACAAATTTATATGTTTTATTTATCTATGTAAGTCAGTATATTGCAGACAACAGACAACATAGTGGTCAGTGAAGTGAAGATGCAAGAGAATATTGGAACCTAGGAACCTGTATTAGATTAAAATGTGCATACTTGGTAATTTAACAACTTATTTAATATAATATCAACTATTCGCTATTTTATGTTTGATTTATCTATGTAAGGCAGTATTTCGTGGTGTATTAGAATAAAATACGTAATAATTTAGAATCTTATTTCATATAATATCAACTATTATTCACTATTTTATTTATCGGTGTATAAGAAAGTATATTGTGCGTATTATATTAAAATGATTATATACCTGATAATTAGCATCTTATTTCAAATAGTACAAACTATTTTCACTATTTTATGTTTTATTTAACTTTGTAAAACCATATATTGTGGATAATTTAACCTCTTATTATATATTATATAACCATAATAATGTGAACTATAATTCATTACTATTATATAACTAATATTATATAACTATTATTCATCACTATTATTTATCTGTGTAAGCCAGTATTTTGTGGTGTATTAGATTAAAATACTTGATAATTTAACCTTATTTCATATAATATCAGCTATTATTCACTATTTTATTTATTTATGTAAAACAGCATATTGTGATGTATTATATTGTGTTGTATTAGATTAAAATACATGATAATTTAACATCTTATTTCACATAATATCCCCTATTATTCAAAATTGTATATGTTTTATTAAACTGCGTAAGACCCTATACCACTGATGTATGGATTAAAATGCTTATAGTCAATTCGACATATTGTTTCAAATAATGAACTGTTATTCACTGTTTTATTTAAGACAGTATATTGGGGTGTATTTGATTAAAATGCTTATAGTCAATTCGACATATTGTTTCAAATAATGAACTGTTATTCACTGTTTTATTTAAGACAGTATATTGGGGTGTATTTGATTAAAATGCTTATAGTCAATTCAACATCTTACTTCATTTAATAACTAATTCATGTGTTTTATTCGAGCACAGTGCTTTTAATTTCTTAAAACTGTTTGGGATATTTCATCTGCTCAGAAAGACTTAAGAATCCGCAACAATATTCAGACGCATAAAGGATACCTAATTAAGTTCAGCACATGTTAAAACTTACTTTAAATGTGTAATTAAATTAATCACTATTTATGTGCTTTATTCAAGCACAATGCTATTTCTTTAAACTCATTTTTGTGACATTTCATCTGATCAGAAAGGTTTAAGAGTCTGTGACTAACCAGATAGACGCATAAATACCTCCTCATTAATTTCCAGAGTTGTTTTAAAACTTTGCTTTAAAATATATAATGAAGTTTTATTTTATAAGCTTTTATTTGTCATCAATGCTATTTCTTTAAACTCATTTTGTTTCATTCTCCTCAGCAGGCAATATGGATGGTGCAGTGCCGGCTGAAAATCCGTGTCAGACCTCTTCATGTTCATAATTTCGGCGTTCTGTGAACATTATCCTGATATAATAAAAACTTTCCCTGAAAACATTCCTCTCAGTCACACCAAGCAAATTGCCCCGTCATAAACACACACACACACACACACACACACCATTCCTCTCAGTCACACCAAGCAAATTGCCCCGTCATGAACACACACACACACACACACATAAACACATAGCCATAAACTCCGGAAACACATGGTCGGGGTCAAAAGTTCACATACCATCTGGTGGTCATAAAACCCCCTCCCTACTACACATCCTGTCAAAACTTTCTGTCAACCAAATGATCGAACGCTCATCAGGGCAAAGGTTAATCCATCAATCCCGGAAACGGGAAGGGCTAGGTCAAAGGTTAATCCATCAACCCCGGAAAACGGGAGGGGGAGGTCAAAGGTTAATCCATGACCCCGGAAACAGGAAGGGCAAGGGGAGGGGCAAGGTCAAAGGTCACCATCAATCATTTTGACACAAGCTGCAGTATAATAACTACTAAAGTTATCACTACTGTAAAGTATAAAAATGTCATAAGATGATCTCTTTAAACTGGTGGGTGGTGATTGTTATTCTGTTGACAGCAGTAATGCTGATGCATGTTGCATGTCTATTTGTGTGTAGGATCTGTCAGTTCTCCCACAGAAGTCTCCTCTCCACCTAACGTGGGTTTGAGACGGAGTGGACAGATCGAAGGTGTTCGGCAGATGCACAGTAACGCTCCGCGCAGTGAGATCGCTACCGAGAGAGACCTGGTGGCGTGGAGTCGACGGGTCCTCGTTCCTGAACTATCACCAGCCATAGCTTGGTAAAACCCACACAGAAATACAGTGAGGTCCAAAAGTCTGATACCACACTGCAAATCAGGCTTTTAAAACCTGGAAGAAAAAACAAACAAACCTTATGATGTTTAATGAAGTTGAAACTCATATATCTGTTCTTTGTAAAATTTTGATGGACATCTCCTACTCAAACAAGACCTTCTCATTTCTTTCTTTCTATTGTTTCTTGCAATATAATACCGTTTGTTCCAGTTAGACATAGATGAGGTATTTGTGACACTTCTGTGTGTCTGTTTACGAATGTAGTAAGCAGGAAAACTGGCGTACAGCTAAAGGGGAGGAGGAAATCAACACCTACAGATCTGAGAGGAGGAGGCGCAGCTTACACAGCCAGTACCACAGAGAAAACCGGGTAAATCATCATATCTGATCATCAAATGTAGATAAACTAGTCTTCCTCACTAATTGATTAGTCAGAGGCTGGATAAATATACTGTGTGTGTGCAGCATCATAAACCGCCAAACCTTTATATCAATACAAATGTGTCTTGATGACATGTTGCTAAAGCCATTTTTGCTGTTTAACATGCAATTTAAATTCAGTATGTGTACTGAAGTTTGTGTTTCTCATACCAGCATGCTATTGAAAATGCTGTGGAGGAGGGGCGCCGTCACCAGGGTAACCAGCATAACTACCATACACGATTGGCTGTGGAGGAAACGAGTCGTCAGAGTGAACCCAACGAGGAAGAACACAGTGCCTCTGAGGTACTGTCAAAACATGCAGTGTCCCTTTAAGGAATAGTAAATTCAATAGTAAAGTTACCACCCATAATAATGTTTGGGGTCAGTATGATTTTTTTAAAATGTTTTTGAAGGAATTCTCTTATTCTCACCAAGGCTGCATTTATTTGATCAAAAACAGTAAAAAAAAAACAATAATATCGTGAATGCAGCAAGCAGGACGAGGTTGAGAGCCGTGAGAGCGGTGTGATTTATCTTCTAGGCCGTGACGTGATTGCTAATGAGCTTCACCTGCACGCAACAGTGAAGTTTAAAAATGTTAACGTTTTTTATTTCAATATATTTTAAAGTGTAATTTATTCCTGATCAGCAGCCATTACTCCAGTCTTCATTGTCACATAATCCTGTTGAAAACACTTGTGCTGCTTAATATTTTGTGAAAACCTTGATACTTTTTTTTCAAGATTATTTGATGAATAAAAGTTCAAAAGAAACAGCATATATTTGAAATATAAATCTTTTGTAAAAATATAAAAGTCTTTACTGTCACTTTTGATCCATTTAATGCATCCTTGCTGAATAAAAGTATTAATATATTTTAGAAAAGAAATCTTAATGACCCCGATCTTTTGAACTTTTGTGGACGATTTAAGAGAGGAACAGAATATTCAATTAGTGAAAAAATATTATTTATATGTGACTTTCAATAGCAATTGAATCATGAAAAGTGGTTACTGTATGACAGGTGGTTGAAAACTAAAAGGGCCTGGTGACAGATCGAAAAGGAAAGTAATTTCAGAGGCGGTGCAAGTTATTACCTTTTGTTAAAAGACTGCCATAAGATTGCCATATATTAATCATTCACTATACTGGAATGTGTGTTAAGCAAGTACGTTGGGTCAATTTTGAGTTCATGTTGACATTTAAAACTGAAATTGTTTCATTTATTGTGGGGATTGTCTTTTTTTAATTGCTGCTGTGTCTGAAATGTTATTCCATCTGTTGTGTTAAAATCCCTGTTAGAAGTGTGAGTGGTCCATTTGTAGTGTTAGTGTAGCATCCATAGCAGGTTTCTCAATCTAGAACGAGTATTTCAGATTCATACTGTCAACTGCAGTGTAAGTGCCCAACTAACACCAAATCTTAATTTTCACCATGAAAAACATGCATTAAAGGAACACTCCGACTTTTTGGGACTTTAGCCTATTCACCTTATCCCCCAGAGTTAGATAAGTCCATACATACCTTTTTCATCTCCGTGCGTGCTATAAGTCTGTTTGACGCACCCACTGCTAGCTGCAACCATTTACATCCAGTCTTTGTGCTAAGCTAGGCTAGCGGTGGGTGCGTCAATCAGACTTATAGCACGCACGGAGATGAAAAAGGTATGTATGAACTTATCTAACTCTGGGGGATAAGGTGAATAGGCTAAAGTCCCAAAAAGTCGGAGTGTTCCTTTAAAATGAAACGAACTCATTCACACTGCAACATAAATATTGTACTGTGAAGATCAATTTTTTTTTTTTTTTTTTTGGAGTTGAGATAGATTAGAGAAAGTTTAAAAAAAAAAGAGCAGTCATTGGTCATTTTGGAAAACAGTCATTCTGATATCATGAATGTTTGATGTCAGAAAGGGAAAAAAATGTTTGTGAATATTTTATGCTCTCCTGCTTTTAGTTAAATTGGAATTTGCTGTGAACAGGCGTGTTTGTGAATATTTTATACTTTCCAGTTGTTTACACTACAAGAAAAAAAAAGGTTATAAAATGATTTTTGTGTTCTGGGAATGGCATAAAAAGAGTGAGGTAATCCTAAGTCTCTTTATACCTGTTGGTTTTTAGGGAGAAACGGAAGCAAGACCTCCAAGCAGAGAATCGTCAGATGAAGAGAGAGAGGAAAGAGAGGAAAAAGAACCCTGGCCTGATGATAACAGCAGCTCCAGGTAAATGTTCATTGCTCTCAAACTTCATATGACACAGTGCCATATATCTGACAGTCCTTATACACATACATCAATCAGATCCACAAATACTGTATATGCCGGATCTGTTTATAGTGATTACTCCAGCGATTACTCAGACTGGACAGCAGATGCTGGCATAAACCTCGAACCGCCCAAGAAGACCAGCGTGAAGAAAAAGAAGAAGAATGCCAGCAGCTCGGAAGAAGATGGAGAGAAGAAAAAAGACTCCAAGAAAGAGAGGAGGAAAGAAAAGCAGGACAAAGATGGAGCCCTACCAAAGAAGAAGAAGCCAAAGGAGAAACGGAAGGTCAGTGGTCCTTTGTGTGTTATTTTAATATGAACCTTTTTAGAAATTAAACTCTAAACTCAAAACACACTAATCAAGCTCAATAGATTATTGAATGTGTCCACTGACAACATTCAGGAGAGTTATGTTATTCTTTTCTTTTTTTTTCATGAACCGTTATGAACAAATGTCATTACAACCATGGAAATGACATTTTAAAAATGTTTGGAATTAAATTACAGATTCCTTTCTCTTGCCAAGGCTAATTTCATAGCTAGCATTGAATGTATCCCAAGTGAACACAATTTAATAATACTTTCACAATTTTTGCATAATTTTACAAATACATCTTGACTTGAAATTACATATTAAAAAAATGTTTTTTTAAATCTCCCCATCTTTGTATTCTTCACACATCACGTCTCATTTAATCTCAAGCTCTTCACTGACACTGATGTCTCTATGCAAGTGCACAACTTTATTAAAGTGATAGTTCAACAAAAAAGGAAAATTCTCATCATACTCACCCTCATGCCATCCACAATGTATATGACTTTCTTTCTTCAGACTTGCTTGCTTTCTTTAAAGCTCCAGTCCGTAACTTTTTTAAGTTAAAAATAATCCAAAATAATTATATAAAAAAAAACTTATTCTGCCAGTGGTCAAAACTATCTGCTTGCCATAGCTAGATTCAAAACGGTTAGCTTGTAATAATGATTTTAATTCCAGTGGTACTGGTGGGTTTCCGCGGGAAATTCGAGCATGTCTTTGCGTCATGACGTCACACCCGTACACATAAAGAAGGAGTTTCGGCTAGCCGGCTATACTGCGCGTGACGAGATGTTTAGATGTATAGGCTTTTCTCGCAGCACTTTACATAATTAAACTTATGGCATCCAGAAAGATCCAAACAACAACCATCAGTGTCAACTGGAGATTCAGCAGTTATAAAACCCAAAAGACTTCGTACTTCGGATTTAAGGTGGCTAGAGAAAGAGAAAGAAACCGTCTCATGCGAACACAAGGATTTAAACATCGGCGGGGCTTTTGAAAAGTGCGTGAACTCCGTGTTTTGAAGGGGTTCAAAACGGAAGAAGAGACGGCTTTTTTCTGCTGAACAAGTAAGACATTTCAATAGTTCAATCGTGTAACAGTACGTTTTCTTAATTCACACAGTTATGGAGTTTCCTTTGTTGTGCCTTTCTCGTTTTGCTATTATGGAGAATATGAATTCTGAACTACACAGGTAACCATAAAACACATTAAATTTAACATTAGTCACGCAATGCTGATGTGATGTTGTTAACATGAACAATTTGAGAACAAAGTAGGCTATAATTTGCACGGTTGCTGTAAATCGCGTTGATTAAATCTAACGAAGCTTATCATGTCGAATGCTTTTTTCCCCTTAGTTGGTCAGAACAAAAATGGATGTTACTTACTTGTTCAGAAGACATTTTCTTATGAAAATTCTTATGTTGGTCAAACTTTCAAAAAGTGAATCTGTGATTCTGTATGACAGTATCCACACAGCGCGGTGACTGACAGCACCACTCGCCTCAAAACACTGTGTTCATCCGCGCTGTTTCATGCCGATTTACAACCCACGTAAAGATAATAATTCCGCGAATCACTGCAGTTACAGATTTCGAACAGAGAGATGGCGACAAAGAGGAAAAGATACGGACTGCAGCTTTAACCACAAATATCTTAAAGGGTTAGTTCACCCCAAAATGAAAATTCTGTCAGTAATTCCTCACCCTCATGTTGTTCCAACCCCGTAAGACTTTCGTTCATCTTCGGAACACAAATTAAGATATTTTTGATGAAATCTGAGAGCTGTCTCACTCCTTCATAGGCTTCTAGGTAATTGCATCTGCCGGCCCAGAAAAGTTAGTAAAGACATCGTTAAAATAGTCGATGTGACTACAGTGGCTCAACCTTAAGTTTATCAAGCGACGAGAATACTTTTTGTGCGCAAAAACAAACAAAAATAACGACTTTATTCAACTATTCGCTTTCTTCCGTGTGGGCCTCTGAGTGAGTTCACGAGAGCGCCACGACACATGCGCGAGAACTGATTGTATTTTAACATGTGTATTTATTCATTCAGAGGATACCTGAACTGCAGAACCAGGGTTTGACATTAGAGGAATGGCTGCCCTCACCCTGGATCACTGACACCATGCCACGGAGATGCCCCTTCACCCCACAGATGGGTGATGAGGTAAAAAACACATTACTCAGTGCAACAGTCTGCTAAAGAATAATTAAAATGGGAAAGATTTTTATTTATGTGGTGTGTAGAAACATGGTTAATATTAAGCTGCTTGTTGTGTTTGCGAACAGGTGTATTATTTCCGTCAAGGCCATGAAGCTTATGTAGAGATGGCCAAAAAAAACAAGATCTTCAGTATAAATCCTAAAAAACAGCCCTGGCACAAGTTAGAGCTTAGGGTAAGTCTTCGAAGAAATACATTTTAACCTCACAGTATTTTTCATACACATGATAAAACAAAGAAAATGATTTATGATTGTGTGCCTACAGGAGCAGGAGCTGTTGAAGGTAGTGGGGATCAAGTATGAGGTCGGTTTGCCAACTCTGTGCTGTCTGAAGCTGGCCTTCCTGGACCCAGACACTGGCAAACTGACGGGCGGCTCCTTCTCTATGAAGTGAGTGCAGTCTGCGTGAGTCACAGTGACTTATTCACGATGATCTTCGCTGAGTGGCTTTTAACCTGCGACTCGCATTTCTATTGTTGTCTCAGATACCACGACATGCCTGATGTCATCGACTTCCTGGTACTTCGGCAGCAGTTCGATAATGCAAGACAGAGGAACTGGATGATAGGTTAGTGTGTGAATTGAGTGTGTTTCTGCACAGGTTTCAATTTATATGGGTTTAAATGGGTCAATGACACACAAATGTTCGAGATGATGAAAAGGATAAATCTTTGGGAAATCTAGTTCAAAATGCAAGTGCTAAATTCTTTTAAATGCCATCTTTGGGGTTTTATGCCTGTTGAAAAATGATTATAATGACTAAAAAATTTTCTTAGACCTTGAACAGACATGATTGTTCAAACTCCATTTGACCTGATTTAATCTTGCTCTTTCAAAAAGGCTTTTTAAAAAAAGCTTACTGACCGTGACAGTCATCACAGGGGCCCTTTCTGTTACATTGTTTTTGTTACATTAAACAAAATACATTTTTGTGAAGAAATAATTTATATATATTTAGATTTTTTTCTTGAAAAATATTTTTCACTTTTACACAGTTTTAATAGAAAATTGTATTCAAGTAATTGTCTAAATGAATTGGTTTTTTTTATTTTTTTTTAAATAACTTAATTTGTTGCTTTCTATTAATGACTGCTTTTTCCTGATACAGAGTTGATGAGCATGTCTGATTTGACACCCATTTATTTTGTCAGGTGATCGTTTCCGTGCAGTGATAGATGACGCCTGGTGGTTTGGTACGATTGAGAGTCAGGAGCCTTATCAGGCCGAATATCCGGACTCTCTGTTCCAGTGCTACAACGTATGGTCAGTTATCCATGTCCATCTACACATTTTACACATTCTGGAGTAATTCAATTATTGTTACATCGTGTCTTAACCAGGCATGAACCCATGAGGCCACAAGCAATACACCCTATTCGTTCTACATTAACCTCTATTCTATGTTGCTTTTAACTACATTAACAAATAGTGAATTTTAAAACCCACAACTCTTTCTGACGTTAATTGCTCTATAACTTAACTCACTCTTTGATTTTTTAAGTTAAAGGCTTAACATAGTTTATATGGAGGCTTAGAAATTAATCTATTGTGAGCTTAGTGTGGTCTGGTTTTACTTTTTTTTTTGGGTAATAGTAGATGACATAATGTTGACAGCTTTGTGTTATTGTGTGATTCAGCTGGGATAATGGAGATACAGAAAAGATGAGCCCATGGGACATGGAAGAGATTCCCAATGAAGGTATGATAAACACTACGGCTGTCAATAGAATGAAATAACTTTGATTTTAGGATTCATTTAATATCCTAAGATTTTTTGTAGTTAACACGTTTAATTTTAACTTGCTTTAATTTGCCTAGAATTTTTTTTTTTTTTTAAGAAATTAATATTTTAATTAGGCAAGGATGCATGAAATTAATCAAAATTGACAGTTAAGACTTTTACATTGTTACAAAAGATTTCTTTTTCAAAATGATGTTTGAACATTGTATTCATCAAAGAATAAAAACTGTATCACGGTTTCCACAAAAATATTAATAAGCACAACTGTTTTTAACATTAATAAGAAATATTTCTTGAGCAGCAAATCAGCAATGATTTCTGAATGATCATGTGACACTGTAGACTGGTAGCCTGGATGCCAGCCCGAACCCCGCCCACAACATTTTTTGGTCGGGAAGTTCGGTCTGGACTCGATCCATTGAGGAGTAATTATGATCGGTTCAGAAATCGTCGGGCCAATCAAATTGCCAGGGCGGGCTTTATACGATGATGGACAGATTATCTGCAGTTACGTAATCATCACGTTATCAAAGAGCGCTTGGGTTGAACTGGTTTCCCTCAAAGTTGACTGCTGCTGGAGAACTGAGATGTATAGATTCCGCTATTGCGTCTGTTGTTAAAGAAATCGACAGCGCATTCATTTTAAAAGACGAACAGAGAACTGCAATCAAGGCATTTGTCGATTGGAAAGATGTGTTTGCCGTCCTTCCTACAGGATTCGGCAAAAGTTTAATTTATCAGCCCTCTCTGATGGTCGCTAAGAAGATGGTATGTGGTCGTTGTGGTTTCTCCTTTGGTCGCACTCATGGAGGACCAAGTAAAAGAAGCAACACTCATTATTTTACTACTTCTTCCAGCATGCGTGCAGTTGAGTTCTGACAACTATGTGTAGCCTAACATACGTCACTTACTGCGTTGCTCTGATTGGTTGTAGGTCTATCCAATTGAGTGCAGCAGGGTTTTTTTCCTGGTTCGGTTAAGACACGCCTCATAATCAAAGCCCTATGGAGCAGTATCAGACTCACATTCTGACTAGAATGTGAGTATGACAAAGTCAGGCTAGTAGACTGGAGTAATGATGCTGAAAATTCAGCTTTGCATCACAGAAATAAATGACATTTTAATATATATCACAATAGAATAGTTATTTAAAAGTGTTGTAATATTTTGCAGGAGTTTTACTGTCCTTGTGGTGACATTTGGTTTCCACAATGTAGGCAAAACCTGACCCACACACAAAAACGTGGTAGTTGTCATGGCAACCATCAGATCGAGAGTATCAACTGCTCTGATGTCCAGCTGGCATTGTTTTAATAACCAATACGAACTGAGCTGTGATTGTCTGTTTCTTCTTTTCCTCCATCTTATTTTCTCCATCTGTCTGCAGCAGTATTTCCTGACGAGTTAGGCCTGAGTGTGCCTCTAACTGAGGAGGAGCAGAAGGCCTTGTTGTACAAGCCCTTAGAAGGAGAGTGGGGCTCACGCACACGTGACGAAGATTGTGAACGCATCATCAGGGGCATCGACCAGCTTTGCACTTTGGGTATGACTTTTTCATTTAGCATTACATGATAACTGAGAAACCTTACTATGGCTGTGTCCGAAACTAAAGGGATATAACTAGGGGTGACTGGGTTACACTTAGCTCCCAAGACTAGACGATACACGTTATTGGGTTCATTAAGGACGAGACGATATTTTAACACTATTTAAGAAATCTTCAATGACGAAATATATGACTGGAAAAATTGTCTTTTGATTATTTTGACGTTTAATCTAATATTTTTTTTGTTGTTGTAATAAAACTAGACCTAAGAGAACAATAGCCTTTTAAATTACTTAAAATACATAATAATAATAATGAGGCAATAATAATTGATTTAAATAAAAGATCAAAAGTAAGTAGTTATGTGATTTTATTGAACAACACTGTTAAAATACATAATGTACTATACATAATATAAACCTTTATTTTAAACCTTTATTTAAACCCGGTATTTTACCGGTCTTGGTGTGACATGGATGTTAATAAAGCCACAAACCACGTCACACCACATGAATATCAAAAGACAGAACAATATAATGCAAGCACTGTAAAAGGTTTTGCCACAAACTCATCCCTAGATATAACTGAGATTAGGGCTGCACGATATATCGTTTTAGCATCGATATCGCAATATGCGCATCCGTGATAGTCACATCGCAGAACGAAGTAGGCTATAGGGATCATAGTTGATCCCTGATCCGTACGGGACTGGAACTCGCGCGCTGTTTTCTGTGCGCACACACACAGTCACGCTGACAGCACGTGAACACTGAATTGTTCTCTCTCTCTCTCTTTTGAGCTTAAACGGACACATGCCCGCAAAATGAAGTCAAAATGCCCAGCTCGTCGAGTATTCTCGTAAACACAGTTGGTTATGTCTGTGTTGTAACTATTGAGAAAGAAAGCAGATACGTGTTATTTATATTAGTCCGTGCATTCGTCTTAAAGGGACAGCAGCCTTATATAACCGCAGCTGTTTGTCAACAATCTTAATCAAACAAAAAAAAGAGAAAATAGCTTTTGTAGCTTTAACAAAGATAAATTGTATTAATCAATTAATTATATTAGTTATATTTTATTTGTACAGTGAAGACTGTTATTTTACATTTGATTATTCAATTTCTGTGCCTGAATACTGATAGATTTACCTGAAAAACATATCACTGCTAATTTCAGTTGTATCTTCTATTGTATTTATCTATGCTTGTAATTTGTTTATTATTTTCTATGCAGAATCACTCCCCTACAAAATCACCCCAATTATTCTAGAATTAATTATTTTCAAATAGAGCTATTCAAATCATCTGGTGAAATTGTCTTTATATCGCAATATATATCACAGAAAAGAAAAGTATCGCAGTGTAAGTTTTTTCCAATATTGTGCAGCCCTAACTGAGATTCTTTTTCTCCTCCAGATGTGGCTGTACCATTTGAATTGCCAGTGGACTTGCAAGCATATCCAACGTACTGCACCGTGGTTGCTTACGTCACAGATCTGAGCACCATCCGACACAGACTAGAGAACCGTTTCTATAGGTCAGCATGAGCTCTGATTCTCTGAATGGACAAGACAACCCAACACTTGATTTATGTCAAAATCAGTGTATACTAATGTAGAGGATGTTGAATTTATATGTGCATCTGTTGTTTGCTGCTGTTTTTGTCAGGCGAATGTCGTCGTTGATGTGGGAGGTACGCTACATCGAACACAATGCTCAAACCTTCAATGAACCAGGCGCGTTCATTGTCAGAACTGCCAAATTCGTATCTGACCTCATGCTACAATTTATTAAGTGAGTCGCAAATAAAACTGAACCGGCAGTATTGAATTGGGATGCATAATATATTGTTTGCATATTGATTTTTGATATCGGTATCAGTATTTTAATTCATTTGTATCGTCTGATATTGGATATTTAATTTCTTTATTTTTACATTTATATTGCTTTTGCCATCATCTCATGCTCACTTTATTCTTTAAAAACACTAATGATTTAACACTGTTAAATGTATTATTTAGGAAGTCTCAAAATGAATATGCATTATTCACATACATTGTATTGCAATGCTGTAATGCTTAAATTCCATTGTAGCAATTAAATGGATTGATTTTATTTTTATTATTCAGACAAAATAGTATACATTTTTAATACTAGCTGTTTATTAGTTAAAAATAATTATCGGCTTATCAGACAAAATATTTGTATCAAAATATTAGTTTAAAGTTATACATGCTTTTTGACTTCCTGTCTCTATGTCTGTGTTCTTCAGGGACCAAAGTTGTACAGATATTATTTCACTATATAACAGCATGAAGAAAACCGCTTTCTCAGATTCAAGTGATGTAAGTGTCATTGAAACACACACTCATAACCACTCATATTGAACACGATTTAATACATTATTTCAGTACCTTTAACAACTGTTCTTTTGCTGCTTTGCAAGCACTTGGTATACAGGAAGTGTAAATGTGTATATTTATGTCAGTGCGTAACATGCTTTGACACTTTTTTCCCCAACTCAGGATGAAGATGAGGATGAAGAGCATGAGGCACCTTGTACATCTAGCCGCAATAAGAAGGTGTACATTTAATTGATTGTTTACCTTTCTAACCATGCCAGAGAAAACAGGATTGATTATGTATGCAAGTATTTTTTACGTCTGTCAGTAACATACATGCACATCATGGCTAATCGAGAGTGTTGTTCTGTTTCAGAGGCAGCGGCAGCAGCCTATCCTGAGGAGTCTGCGCAGTAAACCAACATCAGACCCTCAGGCCTGGAAGGGGCGCTGCAGAGAGCTGCTGGAGCTCATCTTTCAATGTGAAGATTCAGAGCCTTTCAGACAACCTGTGGATCTGGAGGAGTATCCGGTAACACAGACACATGAGAAAATACATACACACAGAACTGTACTTCATACCTATAGCATCCGGTGGGAATTATGAAGGATGCCATAGTCTCGGCCTCAGACCTCATGTTATTGTTATTTTTGACATAAAAATGTATTAATTTTAGACAAACCAAAATTCACATGACAAAGTGTACATTTTCTGCAATTTTTTTAGGGATTTCTGTAATACTGTAACACTATGTCAACTACACATACACAATGTATTTACACACACACACACTACAAAAATCTTTTTTTTTATCAGTATTTTTGTCTCGTCCAGTAAAAACTTTTATGTCCTTAAAGGGCTCATTATACCACTATAATGCCCTTTGCACAAGATATAAAATAAGTCTCTGATGTCCCCAGAGTGTGTATGTGAAGTTTTAGCTCAAAATACCCCACAGATATGTTTATGTAGCATGTTAAAATTGTTACTTTTTGAGGGTGAACAAAAACTCACTGTTTTTGTGTCTGTCCCTTTAAATGTAAATGAGTTGCTGCTCCCAGCACAGGGGGCAGAGCTTCAAGAGCTTGTGTCCTGAACATTTCAAAAACTTTTAGCCATTTATGTTCAAACCGGAGTCAGACAAAGATGGAGAGAATTAAGAAGAAGTGACAACATGTACAAAATTTGGTAAATTGTTTTTTCTTAATCATAAACCAAAAAAAAAAAAATTGCAATGGGGTTGGGGAAAAATAAAGATATATTCTCTTAAAAAGTGTTGTTATCTTACATAATTTTATATACATGACCGTTCAGAAGTTTGGGGTCAGAAATAAATTAATGCTTTTATTGAGATTGATCAAAAGTGACATGTTTTTTAAAAAAAATGCTGTTCTTTTGAACAGGAATAAAATATTAATTATTGTTTTCAGTATTGAAAATAATAGGGAATGTTTCTTGAGCACCAAATCAACATATTAGAATGATTTCTGAAGGATAATGTGACATTGAAGACTGGAGTAATGATGCTGAAAATTTAGCTTTACCATCACAGGAATAAATTACATTTTTAAATAAATTAAACAGTTATTTTAAATTATAATTATATTTCACACTGTATTTTTGATCAAATAAATGTATCTTTGTTGAGCATAAGAGACGTCTTTCAAAGACCTTTGAACAGGAGCATAAATAAGCATATCTAGTTTATGTTTAGTAATGTTTAGTAATTTGTACTGGAAAAACAAGACAGAAATACTGATTAAGAAAATGATTTTTTGCAGTGCACTGTCTGCTTATATGCCCTGTTCATCAAAAATACCTCTCTCAGGACTACTTGGACATTGTGGACACTCCTATGGACTTTGGGACTGTCTTGAACCGCCTGTTAGCAGGAGAGTATGACACTCCCATGGATCTTTGTAAAGATGTACGTCTTATCTTCAGCAACTCCAAAGTCTACACACCCAGCAAAAAGTCCAGGGTATGAGATCATGTCCAATTATTATCATTTCATATTGTACACATAGTAACCATTGTAATCTCATAATAAACATTGTAATCTCAGTAGTCAAACCAGTTCATCTAGTTAATTTACTAGTTTATTTTTTGTTTGCTTGCGTGTTTTTGTGTATGCAGATCTACAGCATGAGTCTGCGATTGTCCGCTCTGTTTGAAGAACATATCAGTTCGATCCTGACCGATTTTAAAGCTGCTCAAAGTCTGCAGAGTGAGCGATTCACCCGTCAGCGGCTGCACACGGAGCGCTTGACCAGACAGTCTGTGAAGAGGAGAAGGAGCTCTTCACCTTCAAGCTCCGCCTCTAGGTACTGACAGCATCTGATTGGTCATTGAAAAATATTATGTCACCATTTCTAAACTTTGCATAAACGTTTTCTTCAGAAAAGTTAAACATTTGATTTACAGCAAAACTAACACAATCAAATATTTGTTTTATTTTCTGATTTTCAGTCCAGAAAGGAAGCGGCGGGTCTCCTCTCGCTCTGCTCCTCGATCAGACAATGCAGCTCCGCCCACTCCCGCTGGACCTTCCCGGGCTCCTTCTTTACGGCAAACACATCCACAAATCAACGGCAAGGCTGAGCCTCCTGTCGTCCCTGGTCGGACCCGCAGCTCGGCTCGCTTTGGAACCCATCTCACAGATGCACCCTCTGCACAGTCAGCTCCTCCCCCTCCCGCCACCCACAGTAAGGTGCCAGAGCCCTCCTCCAGAGTCCTGCGCACCCAGAACTCTCACTCCATTGGTGTCTCCAGGGAAACCGAGCGCTCTGCGGTTCCCCACAGCAATGAGGGTGGAGCCAGAGAGTCTCGTAGGAAGCTTCGGACACCTGTTAAACTCACACCAGGTCAGTAGCCGATGATAAAAGCTTTTATTTGTTGTCAAAAGCTGATGTTATTACATGAGGGACTTTCGAACCACAGGAACCTTTTCATAGTTCCTAGAACTAATAACGGAAGTACACACTTTTTGGCGTGTTTGCACCGCAGGAATTGGGAATAAATTTAGTTCTAGGATCGCCTTTTGGGGGACTAAATTAGCTCCTACTTCAGAGTAGGGTTATCACGAAACCCACGACACACAACAAAAACACAGCTCGGATCATGGAGTCCTCCATTCTCCAGTTGTTGAATGCCGCGCTGTTGCTGTCCGCCAGCTTACGTCACTTCAGAGTTCCTACTGGTGATGCGAATGCAACCAGAAAAATGGCTCTAGGGAAACATTTAGTTCACGGGGAACCACCCTGGTGGCTAGTTCCTGTAAATAAGTTCTTAGAACTACCCGATGCGAAGGCCCCTATGGAAGGGGATTTTGAATGTTTTCTGGAAATGTAATTTCAGTGCACAAACACTGAAGTTACTGTAGCTCTACTACAGGCCCAAAGGAATCAGTGAGAACTAAATAGATTTTTTCTCTTTTTTTCTGCACTGATTTTTTTTTTTTGAATGAATGAATGAATGCATTTAAACTTTTTTTTTTTTTTTTTTTTTTGCACTGATTTGGGAAAACATTGGTTGTTTTTTCTGAGATGATTTTATTTAATTACATAATGTATGTATGGTGGCATAATTCGCTCTCGCCGCCCTGCCAACGACGCCATAGAAAGATTCGTGGGCGGCGGGCGCTCTGACGTAGATCGAATGCTTGGTCTTTTTTTAAACTTTATTTAAAGGGGGCCGCAAAGCAAACAAAAATGTTGATCATTATTTGTGTAGACTGACCAAGTAGGGTATAAGTTAACCTCATGGAATCTTTTAAATCTGAAAGTAAGAAATTGATCAAAGGAAAGAACTTAACAATTATAGTGACATATTTGCTAACGAAATAAACCAATTAAAAGCCATTTGTGTGGTGTGGCTTTTGTGTTCATGTTTAAGTGCTAATCTAATTTGCATTCTCGCTGAAAAACAAGCGTTCTAGCATGAAAATGTTGCCTATAAATAGTGTTGCGTGCCTTCTTATCAAATTCACATGATCAACCTCTCTATTTTGCTTGGGAACTAATGTGGTCGGAACCAAAGTTTACAGGACTGCGTTCTCTGGAATCCTCTCAAGCCGAGGATTTCTATATTCCGATTGGTTGCCGCCGAACCGCGTCATAGCTCATTAGCATAATTTAAAGTTGACCTGACTTCAACTCTCCTCGCTGCTCTCGCCGTTCCAAGACATTGAAAATGAATGACTTCCGGCCACTTTGACGCTCTCACCGGCGGCGGTGTGAACGCACAGTTACACTTTAATTATAGCTAAAAGTATAATAAAATTTGTCAAAATTTAATTTAACAAACGAACATCACAGCCATGTGAAGTCATTGGAAATCTGTGGATCTTATCCCCAATCAATCTCATGGGATTGATTCCCAGGGTGCATATATTAAATGAATATATGTAAATGTTTGATCTGTACTTACATGCTGCTTCTCTCTTAGGTCCAGTGGATCACAACTCTCCGCCTCAGAACAGTTTGCATTTGAATGGTCATAGTCAAGTGACTGTGGGAGTGGTACGAAGAGGCCGGGGCAGACCCAGATCAGACGCACAAATACAGACGCCAGTAGTGGTACCGCCACCCCCATTGCCCCAGGCCTCTGGGAAAAAGAGAGGGAGGAAAAGCAAGAAAGACCTGGAGTCCCTAAGAAGAGACTCCGACCAAGAGGAGGAGCTTCTTCTGTCTACTGGTGATGAGGGCGGGGCTTCTTCTACGGCCCAGGACAGTAGTCTTTCAGATTCAGGGGTAGTGACTCCAGAGAGTCCGAAACGACGAGGCAGACCACGAATCACCAGATCGACAGATACTCCACCTCCTTCAAGCCCCAAAACCCTCAGAAGGAGCAGTCGGCGTGGCACCGAAGAGACCACACCCCCTACGCCAGGCCCCGCCCTAAGGGAGGAGCCTGACATTTATATGGGAGAGGATGGGGGCTCGAAAGGGCAGATGAGAACGCGTAACCAGGGCCGAAGGACAGCTTTCTATAACGAAGAAGACTCTGAGGAAGAGCAAAGACAGCTTTTGTTTGAGGATGCCTCCATTACTTTCGGCACGTCAAGCAAGGGGAGAGTCCGCAAGCTCACCGAGAAGGCCAAAGCCAACCTTATTGGCTGGTAACAATGCCAACTTTGCATGTCCTATGCGACACAACCCCTTATCCTCACCCTGCTGGGGAGGGGGGAACCATTCCTGCTGCTATCAGACTGTCATGATTATCTGAATCTTTCATTCTCTAAATTGATTATAACGTTTTGAATCTTTGACTCTTTTGGTGACTTAAAGAGTCACAGCCCCTTGACATCCCCCAACTTCAACATTTTCTTCCACAGAAAAATCACAAATGCAGTTAAATACTGATTTTCATATGCACTATATTTGAATGCCAGTGAAGAAAGGTACTTACACAGTCTTATGAATCCAAATACCTGATTTCATCTCTCAAGAAAGCACTTATGAGGATTGTTGAGTGTGTGTGTGTGTGTGTGTGTGTGTGTGTGTGAGAGAGAGTGTGAAATAACTTGAGCTTTTACTCTGTCTTGTTTCTTTAAACTGTTAATTTTATGCATTGTTTTTACACAGTTGTTGCTAAAGGCAACAAATCAAACACTTGTTCAAAAAAAAATCTATTTTTAACAGATCATTGTGTAAGTGGCTGTAAAGCTGTAGTAGAGTGCAGAGAAGGACCTCATAAATTTCCCGTGTTGTCTTTTTAACGTCTTTCTCTGCAAGTCGAGATCAGTGGCAGTGGTAATTCACGCATGTTTTTATATAATTAGCAATACCTTGTGCCTTTTCATATTTTCAATACATTATGGCTCCTTTGTACTCCCCAATTTGTGTGTGTGTGTGTGATAGAGAGAGAGTGTGTGATGCTTTGGCGTATTGATTTATTCAGTACAAACGTGTGTTATTGATCTGTTGTTGGGTCCACACATGATCTGTGTGTGTGTGTGTGTGTGTGTGTGTGTGTGTGTGTGTGTGTGTGTGTGTGTGTGTGTGTGTGTGAGACATAGATAGTGACATCACTCCTTGCCTGTTTTATCGGGCTCCCAGAATGCACTGTGATTCCTAACTAGAACCAAGACTTATAAATACAGTGACCACAAAAAGTGTTTTAGCACTAAAGCCACAGTTTTAAAATCTCTGAATGTCATTGCATTAGAGAATGAAATATCAAATCAGGGGGCATCTGCAAACAAATGATGGTAGAGCTTTTCAGAACTAACTCAAGTTTTTTTTTTTTGCATTCTTTGAAACTATGGCTAACAATGTAATATGTAAATTTGGAATGATTAATCGTATGATTAATTCTATTAATGATGAATAATTATGAATTCATTATGAATTTTAAAAATGAATGCAAACATTTTCAGTTTAACTAATTTTAATATGATAGTGTCTTAAACAAGCAACACCTTCATTTGGAGGCTTTTCTGAACAAATAATATACAATACTGTTCTAAAGTTTGGAGTCTGTAAGATTTTTTTCATGTGTTTGAAAGAAGTCTTTTATGCTCACCAAGGCTGCATTTACTTGACCAAGAATACAGTAAAAACAGTAGTGTTGTGAAATATTATAAAGTGAAGCTGAACTTTCAGCATCATTACTTCAGTCTTCAGTGTCACATGATCCTTCAGAAATTATTCTAATTTGCTGATTTGCTATTTAAGTAAAATTCTTGTCATTGTCCCAAAATAACAAAAAACTTACTGACCCCAAACTTTTAACAGAAGTGCACAGTTATTTGTGACTACTTTGATTAATTCGTTAGAAAATCATGTGATTAAATCAATTTGAATAAAATTACACTTCTTCTTTAATCCAAACGACAGCCCTACTTTGAGGAGATTTTTTAGTGGATATTCCCCTCAAGGTCACTCAGGTGTTTTCGCAGATTATTTACCAATAATTTTAGCACAGTCATTATTTACCAACATGTTAAACAACCAGAAAGTGTCCAAATGTTTTGCTTAAACATTTTCTTTCTTTAAAATAGATGCCACTTAGTTTGACAATGTGATATTTAATGCAATGTCATTAATACATTTTTAGATGTTTCTCAAGTGTCCAAATACTTTTGTCAGCACTGTATACTCTTACAAACCACTATTGGCAGAGTTATTAGTATGTGTGTAGCGACGTTCGTTGCCTCACCTTTTCAACACTCTACCTGTAGTTTCATCTATCCCGGAGAGCAGGCCTCTGTTTCTGTATTAGGTAAACTCATTGAATTACTGGGGAACTGCTCATTTCATTAGCATTTGTTTTTGCCTGATCACATTGAAACACTGTGTTTGATATTTCCCATTCTGATGCATCGACTCAGTAGATACCACAGGGCAGCGAATCACACAAGAGGCAGTGTGCATGTCGTATTCTGTGTTTTTGAATGTGCCTTGACTTTTTGTGTGTATGTACGTACATGTCTGTGTGATGTACAACTGAAGAATTAAGGTAGTATATCCCACCTTAATGTCCGGACTCACTTATGCAGCGTGGTCTCCTTTATAAGGGAGGCATTCAGTCTGGTTTGTTGCCATGTGATTTTGTAGGTTCTTGCGTACTCTCAGCAGTTGTGGTCTGGGTCATCCATTACGACAGAGCTAATCCAGCCCATAGCTTTAAAACTGGTTTGATGAACCAAAGCCTTTGAATGTGTTTAGTTGTGGAAGTTTATGTACGAGACTGTTTGGTAAAGTGGCTGTTTTATATGCAGTTGACGCATGTCTGAGTCCATTTCTGTACTTGTGTTAATGTACAAGCCCCATGTTTTATTGAGCTGGTGTTTATAATCTGTTGCTACATGAAAACTGTATTATATCTGATTCACGACCCCTCTATTACTACCACCATACTGCACAGGAAGTGACATCGGTGACAGGTTTTAGAGGGGAGATCAAAGATGGATGCATGTTAGTATATTCTCCGTCTTTTAAATCTGAAGGTACAGTCATGTTTGTGGGGTCAGGGTCTTTTTTCCCCTCTCCGGTCTTATATCCTCAGACTGAGAGGTCTTTCTATGTTAGTTTGTATACTTTTATATAAAGGAAAAAGTGTAAATAAAGACGTTAAATAGAATGTATGTGTAGGGTGTACTGCTGTCACATTAGTTCATACTGATATTTTAAGGAAATAAACATTTGTGTTTCCACAAACTCTCTTGTTCTTTCATTCTTTCACATGTTGTTTTGCTTTAATATGGTCATGGGGAAACTTGGAAGTATCAGGCAAAATTTGCAATTGTGATTTCCAGGCCTGAAAAGGCCATAGATATTAATAAAATCTTTTTTTTTTAAACCCAGAAAAACATGGTAATTTCTTTTGTGAATTTAGTACTTGGCCCTACAATGTTTTTTTCAGCAATATAGGCTGTATTGTGTGAAGTGAAATATAATATATGAATATATTAATAGAATTGCTGCCTTACATGCATCTGATTGATATTATATAACAATTGCTAAATTATGAGAACTAAAAATAAACACAATTTTAATTTTATGAAGGTTAAGATACAATTTAAAACCATTGAATGGTTGATGATAAACCATTTCGTGGAGGTCAGCGACCTCTATCGTGCATTATTTGGAACTGCGCGTGAAATAAAACAATAATTTGTCATTGCTAGGAAAATGTACAAGGCCAATGATATAAATGTATATTTAAAGTATATATTAAGATAAAAATGGAAATAAAACTGGTATAAATATGAGTTATCATTTAAATTTTTTTTATTTTAAAACAGACTCACCTAATGAAATGCCGTCTTCATTTAAAACATTTTTTTTAGAAGGCACTGGTATATGAATATTCCTGGTGTTTTTTATATTAAATATATGAATATTAAATACATTTATATCAAATCTTAAGAAAAACTTAACTGCTAAATACACTTTAAAAAAAAAACATTTCTCAGAACTATGACCACAAAATAAAAATTTTGCAGTTTGCAGTTTTGAAAAATTATTCAGGATATTTGGCTTACAAAACCAAACATCCTTTCCTGACGTGGCGGCGCGAGACTTGTACACACACCTCCTCTCGTGGGGAGCCGCTATTGGACGCGCACTGTCTAATAGTAGCCTAGGCTACTAATGTTCAACTTGGAGGCGCAGGTGTCAAACCGAAACTGCCCGCATGTAAATTTCATAATTCAGTTTTCAAGACAGTGCTTACACTACGCATAACAAGCCAAGAGTTTCGGCGAGCTCTTCCTGTTATCAAGTTAAAAATAGTAGCCTATCTCTGACAATAGTGAATTGAATTCAGTGCTTATTCACTGAAGTTCTTGCATAAGGTAAGGTAGGCCTACTTTTAACTGTGCAATGTTTTGAATAAATATTGTGAATGCCTAGACATACAGGCCTATTCTATAGCCTACTTTTAAAACTACAACAGTGACATAGGCTACTGTGCTCATGTAGTGATGTGAAATCTCTGTCATATTAAATGTACAGTGATGCCTCAAATCACGTCAGGTGTGATCTTGCAGCTGACGCTGCTGCTGTCAGCTTTACCTGCGCAGTATCTCATCTCCATGTGGACGAGCGGCACCGAGGCACAACGACACATCGCCACGCGGAGGTAAACACGCATCACGCAAACACTAAACAAGAGATAGGAGTCAGGACAAATATTGTTTGACGTATGTATATATATATATATATATATATATATATATATATATATATATATATATAATGTGTGTGTGTGTGTGTGTGTGTGTGTAAATTAATAGTCTACTTTTATGATTTCAACGATGCAACAAATTGACCAAAAGTACAGTAAAGACTTTTACAAAAAACGTTCTATTCTATAAGAACTAATAATAAGAAATGTTTATTGAGAACCAAATCAGCATATTGATTTCTCAAGGATCATGTGACACTGAATAGTAACTGAGTGCTGATGCTGAAAATTCAGCTTTACCATCACAGGAATAAATTACATTTTAAAATATACTAAAATAGAAAACTGTTATTTTAAATTGTAATAATATTTCAAATGTTTACTGTTTTTAATATTTTTGATCAAATAAATAAGATCTTATGTCGAAAACATTTAAAAAATCTTACCAACCCCAACCTTTTAATCGTTAGAGTACATTCATATAAGTTCTAACCTAAAATCTTTATTTCAAATAAAAAAATGATTTTATGGACATGGTCAACTGAATGGCAGGTGGTCACCAATTCTTTTAAGTTTTCAACCATTTTAATTCAACTTTTAGCTTATTTTCCAGTTTTAAATGGTCATGCAGAGTGACAAATTAATTTTAACTACAAAATGACATTACTAGTCAGAGGTTTGAAGAGAAATTCTTACAAATGTATATTTGTCTACAAAAGATTTTCAAGCATTAAAGCTTAAGCTTTTAGATCTACAGTAACGGCATGTTTAAAATTTGTTACTGTACTTCATCATCTCTCAATGAAAGAGACAATAGGCTGCTGCTGTTGTCACTCTTTGAAATATTCCATTCCATATCTCATATTCAGCATCCTTGACACATGGGACTCTATGAGAGGATCCTACTTGAACTCGACTGCTTGGGTCGACTGGCTAAATACCTGGATTCCTAAACTACCGTGAATTTATGCAATTTCTTTCTTTTCTTTTTTTAAAGTCATTCTGAATCACTCAAATGCTGAGGTGGGATGTTGTGTCACTTTACAGGTCCTTCGGAGAGGAAGAGGAACAGTACCCAACTCTGGAAGAAGCGCTCGTAATCGAAATGTTGATGCATGATAATGAGCAAGGCTACTTTGGAGGTAGGCCTACAAGTCATTTCTCTGAATAATTTCACATCAGTCATTTAATCCGGTATTTAAAGTTTGTTTGATGGAAAAATAGATGTAACAGAACATGACAGATGTGTTTATGTAATCAGTCTCAAGGGAAGTGCGAAGCCCCAGGCCTGCATACGTGCTGCACCGTGTGGGTCAAGTTATCGTGGAGACACAGAATAAAATGGTTGGGGTGATAGTGGGCTGGGATGCAGGACTCCGAGCCCCACCAGAGTGGATCAAGAGAAAGAAATTCTCAGACTCAGAGGTTTGTAAAACAACAACGTCATAACCTGAAACCACAGAAATATAACAGTAGTCCATTAAAAATGTGTATTTGTGTATAGCTTGAGAGAGCCAAGGACACTCCTCATTACAGAATTCTGTTCAGTGGGCCTGATTCCTCATCACTACTGATCGGATACATTCCCCAGAATAACGTGAAGCTCTTTCAAGGCTTGGAGGTGCAGAGAAAAAGTTTTTAACTTTTGTGTTCACCTTGTCTTCTAGGCTGTTTAGGTTATTGGACTAAATCAGTCTTAATCTTAATCAGTGTTTGTGTCTGTCTTGTGCCACAGCCGGACATTCCTACTCTAGAACACTATTTTTCACACTTCGATGGGGAAAAGTTTGTTATGGAGGAAGGGTTGCAAGAAATCTACCCTCACGATTGAAGGAGTTTTAAAAATGTTTTAAAAACACCTGGAATCACAGACATGATGCCTGCTACTCTTCACTGACAGTATTGATTCTTCTTTTAAAGCAATGAAAAAAAGGAGGCGAGTAAATTTGAGAGATAGTATATCTTGTTTACATACCCCATATGCATTTACACTGAGCAATTTTAGTTATTAAACTGAAGAGCTAAAAAGAACTAAATGCAATTTTTATTGTCGCTTTTATATTTTTTAAAAGATAAAGGTCTTAAATGATTTTGCAAGGGATATGTAAAGTTATGAGCAGAACTATTTTTTTTATGTCAAAGCGAAATGATAGACTATTAAATGTTTTTATAATATGCCATTGGATCAAAATGCATGCATGTTGATCTGACTCAAATGGGTTTCAGGATATGAATGAAGTTAGATGTCAATATGATATAGCCTAGCCCTAGCCTATTTATTTAGATGAACAAAATATAAGGATTTGTTGTGTAAAACAGTATTGAGAATGTTATAAACAGTGTTCAAAGTAAAGCCATAAATACAACCCTTATATATTATTAAAGTTTCATTTATTTAAAATATGCCTTTCGAAATGTTGTCTTTTTAGTTGTCTATCCGTCTATGTGTAATTCCCATAATACCTTGGGAGCCACCGAGTAGAGTGTGTTTAGACAGTGCTCCTCTAAAACACAATAATAATATATCGAGATATTTTCGAACTAAAGCAAATGATAAGGTGAAGAAGACGCAGGAAGATCCGGCGATCGTCACGTGCTCGACAGGTGCTGGTATGTGGCGTATTTTTTCCTTCAAGTAAGATGTTTTTGGAGTGATGGATCAGTCATGAGAGTAGTGTTGTTCTCAAACGCTTGTTAAAATGTTCATTAAGAGCAGGTGGTTGTCAATATCTCGCTGTTTGTCGCCCAAGCACAGGTTCGTGATTATGACGCCTAAATCAGTGTGGTTTTATAAATATTATTGCGTTTTTATTAAACGTCCAACGAGTAGCCTATACAAGCTGTACACATTTTAGGCTTAACGAATTGACTAACTGGGTTTATTATTCAGTCAAACCTGACAGCTTCAATGATCGATTAGCTTTTTTGGTAGGAGTTCACCTGTAGCTATATTCACCGGCCTAGATTGTTTCATTTTCAGTAGCCCACCCAAGCCTCTTGTCTGCTGTTTTGAGATACTTGTATTCTTTGTTATTAATATCCTGATATTGTGTTCGTTTTTTTGTTGTTGTTTTTTTTACATTTCATGGCAGCTGTGTCGGTTATTATTATTTTTTTATAATAACTATAAATGTTTTATCCAGTTTTTTCTCTAAATGGATTTTCAAAGCCCAAAATGAATCTGTTTAGGTCATGCAACTTGCAAGAATGGATATCTATTACCAGGGCAGGTGGTAAACACTCTCCTTCATATTTCTTTTTGTGTTGAGTTTGCATGTTCTCCCTGAGTCTGTGTGGGTTTTCCCCACAATCCAAAAACATGCAGTATAGGTGAAATGGAGACAATTGTCCGTAGGTGTGAATGTGTGTGTCTGAGTTCCGAGCCTACCTACCCCGGAAAATTATTGCCAAGAAAATTCATGGTCAGTCTCATGTATGGATAGAGATGGCCATAGAATCACCAAGAGTAAGAGAATATGAAGAGGGACGTGCACAGGGGGGTTGCTCAGGTTGCCCGGGCAACTGCCCATATGCCCTTCTCGACTCAGGTTGCCCTTTCAAAAAAAAAAAAAATAATTTTAGGCCTAAAAGAATTTCACGTAGGCCTAGATAAAAAAATAATAATAAAAAAAAAATCGCAAAGCCGCATTCACTTCCATTCGGGCACTCAGCTCAACTGTTTACGTGGCTGCAGCTCTGCACGCGACCATAGACTGCACGCGACCGGTGCGTAAGACCCCGCCTCCATCTCGTGTCATAGCGCGTCAATTAATGTGTACAACATCCATGACAAAATAAAGCGAAACTATCCTTCTGGTCACGAAAAGAGGAAGAATAAAAAAACCATGAGAGTGAATTGCGGGAACAACAATCAGTGAAACTTGTGTTCTCTCCTCTCTAAGTTTGATGTCAGCAAAGTTTGATGTTTTTCGGTCTTGCTAACCTAGCTGGGCAGGCAGTGCATCTCTTGCATCACTTTGTGCCTGACAAAAGTGAGAGTAAAATACAATTATTTATTACGTTTGTTTTTGATAAACGACAAAGTGCAACGGTGTTTGTTTACTGCAGCTCAGAAAACATAACCGCGTCGCGTGTGTTATCCATGGTGTTATCATGCGTTCATATGCGCGTGCACGAAGTGAAACGTGCATTTTTCAAGCAGAATATGTGGAGACCAGACATACTGTACAATACATGCACGTGAATGATGGCACTCCCAATCAAAGTACACATTATACGTTTAAAACAAGACACTGATTATCTAGTCTCAGTGTTAAAAACTCTAAACAACTGCACTAATTATGCAAGATAGAAAGCAATGTATTGACAATTTGACATTGATTGACTATTGATTTATAGGCTATATTGAATTTAAAATGTTGATTAGCTGGACATACTGGTCAATATGGATGCACATCCCTCAGTAAATAATAACCATAAATCAAGAATTGCTTCAACATGCATAATAATAAATAAAACAATCATACTGATGCCGAAAATACCCAGGCTGTAGAGAGAACCAAAGTTAATCCCAAAAGCCAAAGCTCAGGGTTATAATTTATTATTTTCTTCTTATTTATGTTTACGTTAATGTTCACTTGTTATCTTAACATTCTATAGAAAATACTCTATTCAATAAATATTGTTTGTTTGAACCTCATTCTGTTCTATATTGTTGTACTTATTCTTTGACTGTTTTGTTTAAAGGAGGGAGGATTGTATGGGAGCACTGAAGTGTCAGGTGTGACTGTGTGGCAATGGCAAATGGTTTACATAGCTCACGACATCACGGGACAGGTACAGGACCCCTTAGGGCCCCAGGGGGAGGTCAGGATCGGCACTGGGTTTAGCAGTCGATTCTGTTCCCTACCGGAATTCCTGTTCCCTTTACGCAATCATACTACAAATCATGCGTAGTTGCCCGTAGCCTACCATCACAACTGAATACGAGCAAGAAGCACAACTGAATGTACGGGAAGCCAAAAGGTTAAAAAAGGATTGTATTTTTTCCCAAAATCTAAGCGTTGTTTTTTTTATTACAAGCAATAAATAAAAGAGCAACTGCCCCTCAAAATTCCTGTGCACGTCCCTGATAAGCATCACAGAAGAGTACCATATTTCACATTATTTTACCAGCTATAACAAGCAACATAGGGGCATTCTGATTCATGAAAGAAGTCTGCCCTGTCCTGCTTATATAGTTATAATTACATAGTGTTTGGCACTACAAATAACAGAAGTCTTATAGACCTCTAATTTTTGCTTGTAGAAATATGAGAACAATTTTTAGAAACCAAACATATATGACATCCGTTATTCGTGCAAGATGCGTACATGCATCATTATACGAGTATGTATTCCCTATTCAAACACAGGCTCATCTAACTCATTTTCTCACTGAAAGGCTATCTAACTCATAGACTTTCAGATTTCAACTGTTTTCTAACATGCAAATATGATTTTACCAGTATGCTTAAGTAATGCTCAATTAATTGGTTCGGACCAAGTTTTTAGCATTACCTTTTGAGTTGCACACAGTGCTATTCAACTCTGGATTGGAGAATTTATTTATTTAAAACATCAGTAGGAACATGTGGTATCTTTATTTTAGGCCCTTTTGTGAATATTGGTGGTCCTCTATGGTACTCACTTCGTAGAACTGTGTTAACAGGTTTAGTCAGCAGATACTTGGAAAAAAAAATCGTTTAATTTTATTATTGCTAAAGAAAAACTTCAAAATTTCCTCCTGTTGCTGTCCTTTAGTCGCAATTCAAAGGTCACAAACACACGTGAAGAGACATAGACTAATGTAAGCCCAGTCCTCTGATGTAGTGTTGGAGGAGAGCCAGTGACTTCATGCTGGCCGCTGGTCCACTCTCGTGATTCCTCCTCGCGTACAAGCAGCGGGCGTCCCAGAGCTTGTCCCAGAATGCCACACGCCTCGCTGGCTTTTAGTCGAGCGTTGTCCACTGCTTCCAAACATACTCGCCGTCTGCATTCAAATCATTACAAACAGGCATATTAATTAATTTGAGATGGCAGATGGATGTTCAGGCTTACAGTGGAGCTTTACATGAAGACTGACATTGTTCACCTTAACAAATTGAGGCTTTCGGCACTGTGACTGTAGTAAGGGTCACCAACACACACGCTTTTGTCTAGTTTTTCAATCAAAACTGAGCGTGCATGCTGCATCTTCTCAAAGTCTGAAAACACAACAAGCACCTGCAGAGACAAAATAGATAAATAAAGAGCAAACATATAACCTGACAAGATAGGCCACCTCTATCCATCTTACCTCGGCTTGCATGTGGAAGAGCTCCTCCTCTCTTTGTAAATGTTTGGCCACAGTGATGTTTTCTTCCTGTTTGGAAAGAAGATACTGGAATTGTTTGTTCTTTCTTTTTTTTTATAAATACGCAACTTTTAATCAATTAGCACCTTAACGTCATGCTGTCTCGCAGTCTGTAGTACGTATTCCAGTCTTCGTGAAACACTGTTAGTCACGTCGTTAACATTTTCTTTACTGTTTTTGACGCTGATGGAAACGGTCGCGCGGTCCGGAGGAAACGATATCTCCGCACAGCCCGTCACCTGAACCACTCTTACGTTACTTTGAATGTGTAAAGGTGTTTGCTTGCGGCCCTGATAGAACACCGCTTCGTTTTCGTCTCGGTAAACATCACCAGCAGTCGCTGAAACTGCAGCAAAGACACGAGACGGGGTGTGCGCCATATTTGTTAGTAAACCAACGTGGCGCTATGGCAACTTGTACAGTGCATGTCGGGAAATGTTGTTGTAGTCGCTTTTTATACGTCACAACAACAGCAATTTCTGAAGAACTTTTGTGTTGGCGCAAACTTACTTCAATATGTATATTTCCAAATAGTTAATCGTTCGAATTGTTTTAAAAGGTGCCCCATTTTACTCTCATAGATTTTGAAATCATGTTATTTCTTGAGAACTGACCAGCAGAGGGCAGCACAGATCAACAAACTGGCTTGACTTGTTTGACAGTAAATTTCAGTAATTTTGTTACATAAAACATTTAGAAATTAGACAAATGTCAAAGCATATTATTTGAAATTTAAGTTTCAATTGATTTAAAGTATTTATGATTTAGATGCCTAAATAGTAAACGGTTAGAATGTGGTGATATCACCATAGGAAAATGTAGGCATAAAAATAATGTATTATTATAATAATTTGTTGTTGTTGTTGGTGGTGTTATTATTATTAAACTATAAAAAGTCAATATATTTTTTTTATCTAGACTGAACTGTTTAGTGTTAGAAATATTTTAAATAATTTTTAGTAGTCATTTTAGAAATAAAAATATTGAAAGTACCAGTGATTTAATAGCAGTAACAGCAGTGCATCTCTTAACAGTTATTCATTTCATCATCCTTTTATGATTCTTTTTCAGAAACAAGTATAGGCTACCATAACCGTTCAGACTTTTTTTTTTTTTAATAAAAGTTATTTTAATGTGTGTTTAATACATGCATGTTTGTGTGTGTGCAAATATATATTTATAGCCTAATATGTATATTTTTTGATACTGGACGTATGGGCATTGTAGGCTGTTTTTTTTTCTCTTAAGATTTGAAATTACTTACAAATGTTGTTTGTTTTATAGCCAAATTATTTATTTAAGGATTTATTTCTAAAGCAGACACTTGACCTAACAGTTTGCCTACGCCTGACCTACCTTCAATTTAAAATGCAAAAATGTCATCCCAATACACAAATTCAGAAGATATTTCATAAATGTTTGTATTACTATGCACAATCATATTTAGAATATATATATATATATATATATATATATTAATATGACATCAAGTGTGTGTGTGTGTATGTTATATATATATATATATATATATATATATAATTGTTATATTCAGCTTATTATTATACATATTAGAGAGAATTAAAGGCAGACTACTATTCAAGCACGGCTAGTGTGTTTGTTTGTATTAAACCATGAAGCCCTCTGTCTAATCCCACTCTGAAAATGCGCAGGACGTATTTGTTGATATTGTCTCGGGTTGCGCATAGTTCTATGTTGGCTTTTTGAAACTGTTTATCTGATGATGTGTCTTTGCCAAGATACATGCAATGGCTTCTTTTATTTGCTTAGCCATGTAGGCTTTGACTCTGGAACGCCGCCATTCTGTTGAAGGAAGGAATATTTAATGTTCAAGCTGGGATCGTGGGTGCAGGCGTGGGGTTTGGAGACACTGAGCGCTTCAAACGGACTGATAAGCGATCCGATAAGTTGCGTACGGAAGCACAGCAGTCGAGCTGTGGAAACAAGGAAACAAGGCCAATTCCCAGGAAATGAAAAATAACATAAACTCTTTATCCCTCTCTCTCTGTGGCCTACGTGGAGTTAAAAGGAATGATCTCAGTGTCAGTCATTTTGAGTATGTTCCATTTAACGAATTTAATATTCAAATTTGCTTTTATGGCATTGCATTCGTTTTTGCTGTTATATTTGATACACTGGTTTCTATTTCCCTCCTTTATAATACAACTGAGCCACATAAATTCACCAACAAATGGTTCCAGTCACTTAGTTTTCATCAGAGATCACCTGCGTAGTCCACCTGTCTGTGATGTCATGTGACACCTCTGTCCACCTGACCTCTCTCTCTCATTGATTGGCAGGGGTGGGTCTCGCTTGCTGTGAACCCTGGGAAAATGCGTTTTGACTTGTCTTTCGTGTTCCTGGACATGATTAGAGACTTCAGCGGGGGAGAGGGGGTGCTGAGTCTGCCCGAGGGCATGAATGTATATATATATTTGTGTGTCTTTTCCCATGTGTTAGCCCTGTGGCGCTCCAGTTTAACTCGGATATGTCAGTGAAATTGGGAGGCTTTAACATCCTACTTGTTTGGACAGTTTCAAATTAAGCTGAAGTATTTTAACTGAATTTGCAAGATGCAGTTTCTGGCATTTACGTAGGTCTACATATATGTTTTACTCAGATGTGTTAATTTAGAGCTATAAAATGAGTTTTCATTTCAAATGAGTTCTGCTTATAACCTTTTTTCTCTGTGGCCTGTAAATAGATATTAGCTCAAATAAACAAACTTGCACACTGTTCAGTGGAGCATGTTATTTGGTAAAACTTTATATACATCTCAATTTTTACTCAATTATAGCCCCATTTTTTGTTTACATTTTCAGAAATGTGAATGACAGTCTTCATATACATTATAACCTTGCAATATACATATTACCTCAAGATATCAAATTCAGATCAAAGTCCAAGAGTACATGTTGAAGTTATTAAAATATTGTTGGTTTACTCATTATCCATAGATTTTGCAAAAACGGAAGCTATAGTTTCTTTGAATGTGCAAGACATCCAATTCATTAACCGTTATATAACTAAGAAAAACAAAGTGCAGTAAACGGTAAATATTTTTGTGCTACAAACCAGTGTGTTTGGTTATGATAATTAATTCAAATAATATGATTACAAACACCAGTTTGCAATTTAAAGCATGCATAATGGACTGTTTATGTACAGCTAAAATAACTGAAAGCGAATGACAACGGAAGACTCGCACATTCAAATTACAAATGGCTGCGCTGCTTTTCTGCTTCACCATTTAAAAAAAATTTATAGGTTTTTACCTTTAAAGTCCCTGTAAAGGCAATTTTAAAAGAAAATTCTAAACACATTATAAATGTTAGAAATGTATTGCTAAAACATATTACAAAGACTGTATGTGAACTGTGAAGTACTGAATTGTGGAGTTAGACCGTTAAACAGTTTTTCACCATTGATATTTTACGGATTTTTTGGGCGGGGCTAAAACGGGGCTCGATGACGCACTGGAGCCCCTGAGCTCCTGGACACGCCCCTACTTGATGACGCACTGGAGCCACTGAGGTTGTCCGCTCCCCTAACAATATTATAGAGCACATTCACATCAGTTTTGCCGCTCAATCGTGAGTTACGGTCAGTAGCCTACTATTAGTTACTACAGCAGCCTACAGATTGCTAGCTAGCTATGCCTTCGTCACAGAAAAGCGTAGGCCTACTACCTGGATGCGATCACCGGATCACATACAAAACAGATCGGTGTCCTTATTTAAATTTCCGAAAAACGATTAGCTACATCAAGAAGAAGTGGATTAATTTTGTGAAGAGCCAACCTTGATGGAGAGCTGAGGATCACTGCCAAAACCCGCCTCTGTAAGTGATCATTTTACACGGGATAGTTTTATAAACTTTCGTCGGAGACAACTGAGACATTCACTGATAATCCGTTGTTACTGGTGAATGGGGCCGAACCGACTACCTTCCGCCTCGGCATTCATCCTCCCGTCGCGCCGACAACTGGTGCCATCATCGGCATTGCGTGCCCACTGCCCACCGTGCGAGCATCCATTCCGGCTGTAGAGTTGAGTGTGGCGACGGCAGCTTTCCCGCGAGTGGGCGTGGTTTCAGCACAGCCAGCGGACACGCCCCCAGCGTTTGAGAGCAGAGATACTGCTCATTTTTTCAAGATTTTGATAGCTTATTTTATGTACTTGCTGGCTTTTTTTATCATTCAAATTTGGCAGGGTGGCTAATAACACATTTTTCTGTGGTGTGACAAACTCAGAACACATACAAAATTTTGACTTTACAGGGACTTTAAACAGCCTTGTTGACTTCTCATACATTATAACCCAGCTTGGGTGACCTAATTCATTGGCAATATCCTGGAAATTATTTTATGTTATTGTACACATAAGCATGGAGTAGATTTTAAATAACCAAAAAAAAAAGTTTGTGAACTGAAAGAAACAAGGATCTTTTGCAGCATCACGTCAATCATGTCAACCTGTCAATCATGATAAATACAATTGTTTACCCAGTTCTGCCTCATTAGAACTGGTTTGTTAAGGCCTCACCTTTGGTTCTGACCCACAGGGCTCTCTATCGAGGGCCACTGCTGAGCCACATCTGGGCCGATCGCTGATGCGAAATTATGTGCCGTTGGGACTTTTGACTATTGAGTATTCAAGTGGTTTAAGATCTATGAAATCTCTTTTAGTAAGCTCTCAGCTTTCTGTCCCTCGTACGTTTAGTCCCCCCTTGTGCTTTCTCCTATTCTCCGTCGCCCTCGTTCTCTCAGTCTTTCTTTCAATCTCTTTCTGTTATGCAGAAATGTGTATTTTAAAGGCTGCTTGGATTTCAGAGCTCTATTAAAAGTTCAAAGCTGCAGTTTACTGCTGTAACAAGAGCTACTCCTGATCCAAACACTCGGCTAATGAGAGAGAGCCAGCTGCACCCCTGTGGCCTGTGGCACCCATATACGAATGTGTTTTGATGCAGTATTGTGTGGATAAAGGAACCATTTTATGGATCGTAATCTTTTTTTTTTCTTTCACTTGATGATCCGTCAGTCTTTAAATAGTTCTTTCACCACGTCCCCCATCTGACTCTGTCTCTTCTGTTCTGCTGATAGACCGAAGTTGTAAATCCTTTTGATAATGGAAAATCTTTGCAGGACTCCCTCTTTCTTTTTGATACATTTCAACCAGAAAGAATCCTGTGTGTGTGTTGTGGTATATTATGACCAGTTTATTATTCCAATACCCATCTATAACTAGAGTGAATTATTGTTCTTCTGGACTCCAGAACAGCACAAACAAGTAAATAAACACTTTGGCCTTGTGATTATTTGGCAGCGGTCTTGGAGGATAAGATAAGATGAGAACCGTGTGATCTGGCTGGCCACGAATCTATTGGGAAAAATTGAGCGTGACCCGCTGAGTGAGGAATGGAATTAAAGAGACCGTTTTGAGATCCTCCGGCCCCGTAACCTCATAAGACTGGTTCACCACACTAAGCTTTTTTTTTATGTGATTATTAAATATAAAAATAAAATGTTAGAGAGGAAAATACACACGTGAGGCCATCTGGGCTGAGAGGAATGGTCTTCTGGACTTCTCTTTAGGAATGGGCCATTTTTAATGCCATAATTTATTTGACCAACTAAGGAGAGTTTGGTGCATTTGTACTTTCACTCTCTAGCAAAGATCCATTACGAGTTGTATTTATTTATTACCCACACTTTATTCAGATCACTTGAATCCTTGATTCTGGATTGGTCGTTTGCTGCATTCTCACTGTTCAAATGGTTTTGTATAATCAATGACCCTGAAAACTAATTTCTGGCATTGTGCTATAGTTTCATGTCCCTTGTATCACTGGTCTCTTTTTTGTCACATAATGAAATAATTTCAAATTAAAGTAATATTTAATGTTCATGTAACCAAGTAGTAAGGAGGACAATTAGCAATCAGCAGTCATTGTGTCCTAATCACCTTGTTCTTGGGTTTATTTTTTGATAATTCTTTTTGTCGGGATTGTCTTGGTCATATATATTTTGTTTAATTGCCGTTAATTTTTTTTTTCAGCATTATTTGGCAGGTTTAATTTTTTCACTTTGTTATTTTTATATTTATTATTATCATATTTTAATATTTTATTCTTTACATTTTTCTATCTTGTTTGTAAATTCAAATAAAAGATAATTAATCGTTTTTTTTTGCCATTTTGTTTGTTTTCTGTAGTATTTATTTATTGTTAATATTATCATATATTTTTATATTTTCATATATAATTTTTTAAATAAATAAGTTAATTTTTTAATTGTTTGACTTGCCGTTTAAAGTATACCATCTATATATATGATAACGAGTTTTAGGTGGCATTTAAAAAACAAAAAAAACAAAGTAACACTTCCAGTTTGTCCAAACTCTATAAACATGCATGTTAAATTATCATTACAAAACCTTCCAAAGTGATGCCCTGAGTGCTCATTCACAAGCTAATGTTCTTTTTTTTTTTTAACTGCATATCCTGTCCTCATCTCGGCCAAAAACGGCCAGTTCTTCTCATCTCGCTCTCATTTAAATGCTTTGGGTTTAGCCTGACTGACTGAGCAATTGACTCTACAGGGCAGCACATGCCTATTCTAAAACCCAGACCTCCGTGAGCTACAGGAAACTGCCACAGCAAACAGTCGAGCCAACACAGCACTGCTCTGGGACACCGTGAGGCTTTAGCCCAGACATCCCAAGCCAAGATGGCGCCCCTGCAGTAGAACTGAGCCTCTACTGGGGTCTCATTTAAACGGTATTTTGTAATGGATCGGGGCGAAACTTAGAGGATGAGTCGTGATATTTCTGCCCTCAGATTGAGGAGAGAGGAATGGGAGTGTGTGTGTTTGGGTAAGTTGTGGCAGTCTAGGAGGGAGATTAATGTGTGGAGTTATTGGTGTAATGATGGAGTCAGCTCTCTGGGCTTCAGCTTGGAACAGATGAAATTAATGAAGTACCTATTCACATCCAGGACGCACAGGAGACCGAGTAGACAGGAAAATGGCCTGGTGTGTGTGCTTGAACTTTGTTGACTGGTGAGGTTGCAGTGAATGAGTGGCGTATTTTAGACTGGTGTTGGCAGAGATGTTGAGTTGGTTTTTGGTTAAAAGTGTACCTAAGAAATGCTGCTAAAATAGGGTTTCTGAATATCAAGGAGAGAGTTGAGTGGGAATATTTTAGTGTTTAATGATGGGAATCATAGAGAATTTAATGATTAAGGTTCCTTTTAATGCTTCCAGATCCTTAATTCTTCTATTTAGTGGTTCTTTTAGTACTCTAAAAGAATGTTGTGGAAATTCACCCTATGCATCTTCTAAATGCATGTATTAGTCATGTTATTTTTTTACCTCGTAAAAATCCTTTGACCTTAATCAAATTGTCATTGTCATAACTCATTGTCATAAATGACAGACTTCCCTCTGGTGTACAACTACTTCAATCATTTACTCCACTTAAACCACGCCCCTTTCTTACAATTGACTGCAAGCTCACATTTAGATTTGCCTCCATTCATCAACAACTGATGGATAGAACCAAGTCAGTATATTTTTTTCTTTTTCAATATGTACGTCACAATACGTAACAAAAAACATTTTCACTACTTCCCTTTCATTGCAACTTTAATGTAATTTCCGAAATGCAACTGCAATTTCATTAAGAAATGAAGAACAGTCTTTTTTGGAGCACTAAAAAAGTGCCCCCCATTAATTGGCTTATTAAACATATTAAACAAACAAAACTAAACACTGTCATGTAAACAACCAGTCAATAACATCGCTGATTAGTTATGCGTGTTTGATTCAGGAGTCGGACTACACTGCTTTATGCTTTTGATTCGCCTCATAAAAACAATTGTTCACTAATCAGGACTACACTGACCATGCTTTCTGTTTTATGCTGTAGTTTGAGTATTGACGTTGTGGTTCCGCTCTATAAATAGTGCTGGAAACTCTGATTATTTTAGTGTTGCTTTCCATCTGCAGAGCAGAAAAATGCATCTATGAGAACCATTAATGAACTGAATTTCATTCAGCTATTTAAAAAATTGGAACTGGTTCTGAAAAGAGAGTTATGTGTGTGTGTGTGTGTGTGTGTGTGTGTGTGTCTGTGTGGTAAGAATATTCTCCTGTGAGAGTAGACCAATCAGGTGTTGACAGAAATGCATTCTCCCCCAATACACACCTAATAGTCTACCCATCAAAATGAGTTCTCCTCCCTCTGGTCTTTGAACCCTTTAGTGTCAGCTGACCCCAACTGAAGCTGACGCTCCTTAAAAGAATGATTGGCAATTAGATGCTGGGGCTGAATTAAAAGCAGTTGGGTCCAGGACAAGAGAAACACTGAGAGAATGCAAGAGACTATTGAAAATTCCAATGTGATAAAATGGTTATATCATAAGAGGGTTATTGTATGTTTTCAAACAGTTTTAGAAGTGTGTAAATTTCAGTTTCTTTTTTGGGGGGGATTAACATCAAGACATCCATTTTGAACCCAGAAAAAAGATTTTAACCTGTTGTTTCCCAAAGGAACAGCATCTACCAATTTACTTTTTTATTTGATGCCAATCTCTCTGGTCCTCAAATGTTCTTAAAAATCAGTGTGGTGGTATTCACCAAACCACACCGAGTGCGAGTGCGTGGAGCACAGCCAGCCACGCTAAGCAGGCGTTTTAAAGGGTCGAGGTGCAAATCTACTGCCCATGCGCCAAGCGGGTGTCAATTTTTCCTTGGCTGACTGGCGGACTAGCAGATCAATAAAGTTAATTTAAAACATTCACACTCTGCCATCTGAAATCAACCATTTAATGACTCTCTGTTCCAGTAAAACTGCAAAAGGGCCCTTCGGATTTACAGCAACAATAAGAGGGAAGCGAAGAGAGAGGGGGGAAAAAACACCGTCACCGAATGCAGTCGGAAAATGCAAGCATAAAAAGACAAAAGAGAGGAAACTATGGCTCTTTGTTTTGTTTTCACCACAGACCGAGTGGATTAAGGCAGTAAAGTAAAAAAAGGTAGATGAAAGGTACAAACACGAGTCTATTGATCTCTGTTTTAAGAAGAAATAGACCAATTGAAGGAATAAACCGTGTTGTGGACTGTAAAGGAGTTTAATGATATGACTTTATATACTTTTTAAATGTTATAAGTGTAATTTCTGTGCCACTTGCATCATCAACCTGAACTGGAAAAAATAGCTTCAAACAGGTTTCTCTGAACACTTTTTGCCATTGGTCAATTTAACAGGTAGTCCCACCTCCAAACTCACACCATTGGTTGAGTCAGTGACAATGTGTCAGTCTGGTTGATTTAATGTTTTATTTGTGCCAAAGAGAGCCTCAATGTTTGCAATATTTTGGGAAATCAATCTATAGATGGTTTGCTTGTAGTCTATTAAGCTTGGATAGAAGAAAGTTTTTTTTTTTTTAAATGCACATTTAATCTGTAAAGGAACGTTACAGCTTCAAAATGAGTTAAACTCAATCAACAGCATTTGCGGCATAATGTTGATTACAACAAAAATATTATTTTTTCCCACTAAAGCCATGTTTGTTGCTGTATATAGTTTACATCTTGTGGTTATACTATTATGAGTATTAATGTTTACAGATTTCTATTGTAAGTGTCTCACTGTAATTGAAATGTGTACTTTTTTTTAAAAGCAATGGAATTTATTTCCAACTTTTGGAAATTATTTTTTGTGGTATTAGGGCACAAATTCTGGCAGTTGATCTGAATTTATAGTGAACCCAGGATATATTTTTCTAGCATTGTTGCAACACTTAATGAAGCATATGCCTCTGGTCAATTCAGACAATCATAAAGCTTGAAACTGTGCACCTTACTGATCCCACTGACACATTCCATGTGTTCCCTCTTTGCAAAGTGAGTGCATAAGCCCTGTGTGTTTTGCCTTAACATTTTCACTATGTGCAAATACACCTGCGGCTGGCACATTAAAGACCCCACATCTTTACAATGCTCTAATTGGACCTTACGTTCATAAAACACAGTGAGAATGAATTACTTACCTACACGCTCATGCCTTTGGCGTTGCTCTGGCCCTCGGTTGTTTCTAATTACTTGTGCTTTACTTTGAAATGATTCGTCTCTCTTCATATTCTAGACTCCTCTGGTGTTCCAGTGAACCCTTCTACATGAGTTTCTGTGGCCGGAACAGGCACGGTTTGCCGTGATCGCCCCCTGGAGAAGACCCTACCTCCTGCAAACTCTTTTCCTAATACTGAAGACCACACGACATGCACCATAAACACTCGTTACACCATCCGTCATACACAAAAAACACACACGCTCTCTCGCTCACACATATTCTCTACAGGACCTCAGGGAGACACGCATTCATCATCATCCACAACAAGCCGGAGATAAGCCTCTGCTAATACACACTAGCCGATGACTAGTCGATGTTTATGAAGCGAAACGACAGAACTTCCCGTTTTCACCTTGACAATTAAATTAGCCGAACGAGGAATAGGAGGAGGAGGAGGGGGTGAAAGATGGATGATATCATCTGCCTCCCTCTCTCTCTTTTTACAGTGATGTCTTACTTTGGCTTTACATTAAGAGAAAATTCATTTAACAGCTGTGCCTGCTTTAGCGAGAACTTGGTGGAGTGGCCTTTTCAGAGATAGCATTACCAGCTCTCTTTATTTTATGTGTCAGCAGAAGAAAAGCAGCATATCTTAACAAGCAAGGATGGAATCGATTAGACCTCGGGTCTGTCTCCTCCCCTCTCTCTCTCTCTCTGTTTCTTCGCGTTTCCCCCCTTTCCCACAACAATAATGTCAATTCTCACTTTCCTCTTCTGTTCTTTTAATGCAATATTCCTCATGACTCCTTGCTGACAGCACACATCCCCCTCAGACGGACGTGTGTGTTTTGGTTTGTCACAGGTTTATTTGAAGAGCCTTTGCGGGGTTCTCAAGTCAGTTTGAAAGTATATGTGTATTGTGGGGAGCTGTTATCTCACTAATTTGGTTTAATTTGATAACCGTTTGGCAGATTTGTCCGAGCTTAGTTGGACCAGCAGTGCCTGCCCTGTATATTTTGGTTGAATCGCAGGAAATGCACACCAGGTTTTTGCATGCCGACTTGCCTGAGACTACAGACGTCTACAAAAAATAATTTCTTAATCATTTTCAAGTAGAAATTTACTTGAAAGCTAAATTGTGTATGATATGACTTGTTTTAAGAATGTATTTTGCATTACCCTTTGTCAAATAGTTTGTTTTAAGGATGAATAAGCTCCACGCATCACTTTTGGCCAATACTGTTATATATAGCCTCTATGAGGAAGGATATTTTATATATATATAACACCCATAAACTACTTAGAGTACTAATGTAGAAATGGCTATCTAATCCAGATATACTCGTAACAAATTTACTGTCATTATTCTCTTTGATTTAATTCTGAGGTCTGAAGCACATGTCCAGACATTATATTTTGATCTAAATGAATGTTAAGTAAGACAGTTTGAGATCTGTAACGCAGTCAGAGACAGGGAGTGGAGTAAGAAAGAAAGAGAAACAGGGAGGAAGGAGAGCGACTCGAGCATCTGTTTTTCGTTACGGTCCACCTCACTCAAGTTTTCAACATTGAGCTTCAAATCATCTGTTTCCTTCAGCTTCTCTCGGTGAGACTGGTCAACTGAAAGAAATGAGGACATTGAGTCTCCAACTGTATTTAATAAATGATGGAGAACGGTAGAGTGAAAAATTGGAGACATTTTTTTGTTGTTGACTAATTTATAACGGGTTTCGTTTATAAACACTAAGTCAAACTAAGTTATTCGTGTTTTTCTCTTTTTCATAAAGAAATTCCCATCTCTATTGGGATTCTGTGAACTGATAAATACGTATGTGTGTGTGTGAGTGTGTGTGTGGTCTGAGATAGTGATTGGTTCTGTCATTCTGTGTAGGAAGTTGACTCGCCCCCTGTTTCCTCTTGTCCTGTCATTCTCGCTGGCCACACAACACCTCTTCAGAATGAACACTACTTAAAAACGCACATCAATGAGCTTTTACACACACATATCCGGTGAGAAACAGCACACAGCAGAAATAATATTTTTTTATGGACAACTGAAAGACAGTTGGTGGGAATTTGATGCAGGATCGGACAGGAAAATATAAATAAGGAGAGCAGAGATAATTGCAACACGTTTTGGATTTTGCTCTTTTATTCAGAAAATGTTCAGCGTACAGCTCTGTTTAATTTCCTCAAACATCTATATCAATAAAATGTATGAATTAAATTCAGATACAGTAAAACTAGAATTAATCGAAGGCTGATGATTCATATTCATTTGTATTAAATGTAATTTCGTATTAAATAATGTTAGTTTGTACACGGCACATATTCAAACAATACTTATTTTAATATCAATGACTTTAATAGTGAGACTACAATATGAAGTTGTTTTATCAGGCCCAGAAAACATGCACACAAATGTACATTTTGAAAGATTGATTTGATTTGAATAATACTTGCCATGTTGGAAACTGAAATAGTCTTTTATTCTGGGATTTCTGAAGATTGAATTGTGGGTGCACATATCTTGTATGTTCACTGAGTTTGTTGAATTAGGTTTTGACATTTATTGAGCATTATGGTTATCATTCTCTCCCCTGCTTCAGCAAAATATGCTTTAAATACTTCAAAGAAACCATGCTGAACAAAGTTCAGACATCTGATTTAACAAGCATCTAGCATCTGAGGAAGAAGGTCTCATTACAAGCAAATTCTTACTCTGCCACTAGAGCTGCCATTTGTTTCTTTGTGCCCTTTAGGTCCTCCTGGATGACCTTTGACCTCAGCTATCCACACCATTTGGTGCTGGTGTACTGGAGGTCTCAATGCTTGGACACACACAGACTCTTGAAAAATATTTTACTGAAGAATCCATATAAATAGGCTATTTATTGACATAATGAGAATGATCACAATGATAATCACAATTGTAATGCCCCAGAAGTTGTTTATCATACCTCATTTATGTTTTATCGAAGTTTCAATATTGTCTAAGATGTTTCTCTTATAATTCCTTTGGAGAAATAAAAATAGAGACAAAAGCTGACGTCCTGTAGGGCTGCAGCCAGGGTTTAAGGAATAAAAATCAAACCGATTTTCTAATTAAAAATTGTTATTGCGTTTTTTTTTAAAATTCAATAAAAAAACACACTGATTTGCTGTGCTTGTTTGTAGGGCTGGTCAATTTGGCCTATGTTTATAATTAATCATATTTTATTATTAATTATTAGTTTATAAATAATAATTAATAACAGTAATAATAAAAATGGCTAAATAAAAATATTTAACAAAATAATAATGGTATTGTAATTCACTGTGAAATAAAAAATATTAAAGAAAAATAATATATTTTTAATTTAGCAGCACAACTATAAAATTGCCTAATATTTGCGGCGGTCTTGATTTGTTTCCAAATGTTAAACCATCGAACTTTCACTCTGAAACACGCAGCATATTTAGTTCAATTTGATCGTTTTATTCCGATTAATCATAAAGCCTCAAAGTACAGTAAGATTAGATCTATAACAAAGAATGGATGTTATTTGGTTTTGGAAGAATTGGATGAGAAACTCAGAGGGTTCATAGAGATCTTTTAGGCTTTAGCAAACCTGAGCACAATTTTCTTAGCTCCACTGTAAACCCGAATAAGTTGGCAAAACTCAATAAAAAAAAAAAAAACTATTTTTTTTAAGTTAAGAAATTTAAAGTTTAAGTAAGCAGAATTTGTACTCATACATTTAATTTAAAATTATCGTGTAATCTCAACTTAAATATTTTTAGTAGCAGAAACTTGGCTAGCTTTAACTAGCTATTCAAAAATGCTACCTTGCTAATTGGTTACATAATGCTTTGATAGCATTAGCATAGCATTGCTCTTGCTGAATGAGTACAGCAATATAAAACATTTAACATTTATCTGTTCTCAATCTAAGCTCATGCTCCACTAGTCGCCATGAGGGTAGCCCTACAAAAAAACAACATAACAGAAACTCGTTTAAACCAGCATAACAAAACATTAAATACTAAATCTCCCACTTAAGATTGACCTTGCACACAAAAACATTATATAACACTTAATTATAGTATTTACTCTCTCATTTGAGTATTATGACAAAGCATGCTGGTAAATAGAAATCCCAGCCCAGTTAAATGTAAGTTTGTCTAAATTAAAAGAAACAAGTTCATAAAACTCAAAACAATGAAACAATTCAGATTACTTAAAATGTGTCGGTTTTGTGAACTAAAAAAAAAAACAATTTCTAAATACTCATAAAAGTGAATTAACTAATTCGTTTAATTTAAGTTGGCTCTACTCAAACCTGTTAATTATTTTGAGTATTAGGGTTTACAGGAGAATCCATTATGATATTAAAGCGATTTCATTTTCCTTTCCAGCAGAGTTGGTCAAATGTGCCGGTATCTGAAATTGTGTGCTCACATGTGGATTTGTGCTCCCGCTATGATGAGGGTCTGAGTTTGTGTGGTTATGTTTTGGCGAGTACGGTGGCAGGTGTGTAAGAGTGAATGGCGATCTGAAGAGAAAGACGAATATACAGACACACACATAAAGGGAAGCTTTGATATATTATACCAGGGAAATCAGAGGGAGGTAAAGTCAAGCTCAGTGTTCACAAACACACACACATACTCGATCTCCGGCTCTGATCTGATTCTGTTGGATGTTTTTAGAGCTTACACTCACTTCCTTGTAAACATACCCATGGCTCCCGTGGTGATAGCAGGCTTTGACGCACCGCCAGAAGAGGGCCTCGCTGTCTTCACGGAGATGGAGAACAGCAGGGCACATGCACACACAAGTGCACGCTCGCACACTCTTTCAACTTTACATATGGCCTCAGTGTGTGCATGTGATTGCCATGGATACCGAACGGGTCCCGTAATATGTCTCTACCGCTGCTACAGATATAAAATCAAATCCCATTAAAACACCTGGAGAGGGAGAGCGAGCGAGCGAGGGAGGCTGGGAGAAATGTAAGGCACACCCTGATGATTAAGCATATGGCTGGTGCAGGGTTTGCCACGGTCCACTGAACACACAAAATCCTCACATACTCACACTATACCCAACGAGTTTATGGGAGAGAGACTTACTGACAGTTTCACTATACAGAGTGTGGGAACGGCAGACCAAATGGAGGAAAGTACACAGATTAGGGAGGCTACGGGGAAATAAAAGCTGAAAAGGAGCAAGTCGGTTTAAAGCTATAGTTAACATGTCATTCCAAACCTGTACTGTATGACTTACTTTCTTTTGTGGAAGGCGAATAGAGATGCTCTTGTCCATGTAACAAAGATTGACAGAGTTTGTAACGCTCCAAAAAGAACAAAAGTTATACCATAAAAATGTCCAAAAACTATATTCCAAAATTTCTGAGGCCTTACTAAAGCTTTGTGTGAGGAAAAGACCAAAATGTAAGTTCTGTCATGACAACTCTCAGAGTGTTTAGCATGGAAATGGATATGACAATGTAGATATGTTGAATAGATGCTGCTTCAGAGTAAGTACGAGACTTGATACTGCCCATTCATAGCCTACTTGATATGCTGCTGTGAGCAAGTAAAACATGCTGCACAAAATGCATATACCCGTAGCAGATCTATAGAAGTGGAACTGGGTAAGGTGTAGGATTACATCAAACTACATTTCTACATCAAATGGTGACCATGTATTTGAAGGTTGACCATCCAAACTCATTGGCTACGGATGCAGCAGGAACCAATCAGCTGTGCCCTATAGAGAATGATGCGATTACAAGCAGATTGAGTTGAGGACCAATCAGTCTGCGTCAACTTGAGTTTCATGACAGAACTTTGTATTTATTTGCTGAGAAGACAGAAATGCAATCCAATGACTGAACAAAAATGTAGTAACGTATTCTAAATAAGTCTCGTAAGTCTCTTCTTAATATTTCTAAGTTACTAAGCTGTATGTATTTGGTTCATTAGAAGGAGCTGGCTTAAGAGAGTCATTCCTTCTGGAATCAGACTTAATTCGTCACGCTGTATGTTTTTGATGATGATGTGATGTGATGTGCTGTAGGCTATGTTTTTATTCGTAAAAGGATTCAGCTTAGAGTCATTTGTTTCGGAATCTGATTACACTAGTTGTACACACAGTATGTTTTTGATTCACTAAAATGGAGTCATTTGTTTTCCGGAATCAGACTTTTACTGGTCTGTTTTACACTGTAGATTCAATAGCGGTGTTGCAGCGCCACTGAATAAGTATTGCAGGAAACACTGTCAGGGTATTTTAGTCTGTGTTGCGTCCACATTGGCGGACGAATGCACATGAGAGAATCATTAACACAACGGTTTAAATGGAACCGATCCTGAGTAAGAACTCATAGTGGTGTAAAGTATTTGAGTAAATGTAATTAGTTACTGTACCTAAGTATCTTTTTGGCTACTTTGTAGTTTTACTGAGTGTTAAAGATATTAGCAACTTTTACTCTCTGCTTGACTACTTTTTTAAATAAGTGTATTCTTCACTCTAATACATTTGTGATGACGAGTAATGCCAGAGATGGTCTTATTATTGGGAGATACGAGGCTCTGTGGCTCTACCATCGGAGAAAGCGTAACGGCTAACTTGGATCACGTGTGCCTTGATAACTTGATAATGTGATAATGATTACATTACAGCCTTGCCGTCATTAAATTTCGTTCAGAGTTGTGCGACAGTCAATCACTGCTTTGCAGACACCATAGAAATAAATGAGAAGTGCCGTAAACTGAATCAAACCTGTCGCGCAATTGCCCCCGATTTCTCTTATAAAACAGAATTCTTTTCGGTGTAAACTCTAAAAATAATGTTTAAGAGCAAGCTGAAGATTATCCAATGGGCTGTTGATTCATTAAATGAAAAGCTATTTCCTCACAAAAGCAGTTATTTTCAGCGTATGAAGACTCTCCTCCATTGAAATCCATTCAAAAACCGTCCTCTTGTCTCCTTCCCTGAATACAGCAGCGTTAGCATGCGTTATGATTTTTCCGGCTAAGGTTGCAGGCTTGTCTTCAAGTGGCTTTGGTAATGCAATGGCACCTAACTTTTTCTGCAGCAGTTTATTTCTGCTACGAAAGAAGTGATATCGCCATCTACAGGGCATTTAAGGTACTATTTCTTGTGGGTTTTGCCCTTACTCATCTAAACTGGGGAACAAGGCTACTTTACGTGAACATGAGTGCATTAGCAGATAGTTACTGAATCGCAGGTGTTTCATATGAAATGAGGACCTGAGGCTGAAACCAGCACGTCCAGTGCAAGTAGACTTTCACTATTTAATTTTGCTTAATTTTTTTGTTAAATTGAAGAGACCTTTTTGAAGGATTTTGGTTTATGCCTATTTGAGCACTTGACCTTAAGTGACTTGAGTGTTGGTAGACATTTAAGTGGCTGTTGTGTCGAACTTGAGTTATTACAATTTTGAGGTTTTCAGTTTTATAGTTATTTCGATTTTAGAAAATAAATGTGATTGGTCTCCTAACATATTAGCAGTTTCTTGTTTTTTACTGGCATGTCTTTTAGGTGTTGAGGAGTTTTAATCGGTGACTTGTAACTTCTAATGGAGTCATTTTCACTGCAAGGTATCTGTCCTTTTACTTAAGTATGGTTTTCAGGTACTCTTTACACTTCTGAGAACTGAACGTGTTTCCCAACCCTACTTTTGTGTTAATGCTGTAATTCTAAATGTCATAATAAAAACTATTTTTGCAAACCGCAATAATGTAATTTAGTTCCATCTAAAGTGTGCCTCTGTCTTACACACATGTGTAATTTGTTTTAAACCCTGGTTTGGTTTAATCTTTTATCTATATCTTAGCATTAAATCCAATGAGTTTCAGATTATCAAATATATAAATTACATTTCACGGAGTCTCCAGTTTTCCGCAGATCCAGATGACCGAGGTGTTGATGGGTCATATTTGGCTCAGACAGGCCTTGCGTTCTCCGTCTCTCTAACACTCATTTGTCCTTCTTTCTTTCCTTCCACCCTGCACATACCCCTCCAGCGGCAGTTGCGGCTGTTAGACATATGGAGAAAATTGAAGGAAGTTAAAAATAAAAGGAAAAATGTGAAATAAAACGTGAGTGGAACCCTCTCCTCAGGGCAGGGTAGACCTCTGCTGGCTCTCAGATCACACAAAACCTCTTTAACAACGGCAAAAGAATTGGTTTAAAGTGCAGAAGAGAAAAGTCAGATACTTGGACAAGTTTGTCGTCATACCAATTGAATGATAAAATGCATGCACTTCTTTTAACACTTGTTCCAGTGCTGTTATTGTTAACAAAAAAAAAAAAAAAATCAGTAATTGAAAGGTACACTATGTAACTCTTTTGGTGCAAAATTACCAAAATTTAAATGAGTCAATACCTCATCGCCCCTTGTTCCAAAATGTGTTTTTGTCTGACCCTGATTCACTATTAAAAGTGTTTATATTTTAGACCTAGCGGGATGGTTTTCACGGGAAATTGCGTAAAGGTCACATCAGTGAAATTTTGCATGCAAAAACGGGTCCTTTGTCAATAGCGTAGAAATGTATGAATCAAAGCTCATGCACATGTCACTTTCAAACCAAGCAACTTTCTGTTGGTCAGCATGGCGAATCTGCATGACCAACTTGAACCTGAGTGAAATCTGTGTGATGGAGAACTTTTTCCACCCTCATGTGGAACTCCCGATCACGTGGATTCCTATCGGAATGATTTCGCCTGTGAAATTCGGCCGAGCAACATTATGTGACAACACCGTCCTAAATGAAGAAAACTTGCAAAAGACATTTCTCAAAGCTAGTAAATTGAATGAAACCAATCAAATTGAAATACTGTTAACACATTAAAATGGCTACAGCTGTCATCTCATCAATTCATTCACCACCACTGAAAATATCACTCACTAGTTGACCTTGCCAACTAGTTTGTTTGGTTAGATCACTAGACCATCAAGACACATTAGCATTTGGCATCTTTAATGGTGAGATTACATTTCTACATGCTATAGATAAGAGAAATGAGAAGCTAACAGCAGCTCTCGCATCTACAGGTGGGTGATGCGAGTGTGAGGGGTTAGGCCATGTTCGCTCTCTCTCGGTTTTACACACCCTCTCAAACACACACACACACACACAGGCAATCTGCGGTTTCTCAGCAGGATGCAGAGATTATTTTATCACTGCAGGATTCCGGGACATTCCTGCTGGACTTCCGAGCGTTGGTGGGATAAAAGCATAAGCGAATCCCACAGCCCTGACTTGGATTTCACTCCCTGGGCAACACTTCTGTTTGGCCAACAGGCTGCGGGCCCCAGGCCGGTGGTAAGCGGCAGGTTTTAAAGGCCTGAGTGTATTTATAGTCATTTCCCAACATCACTGCTCAACTCCAGCACAAATACATTGCAAATTCACACTCCCAGAACGCTGAACACACACACACACAAACCCCAACATTTTTACATACAATCAGCACAGAGCGAAATGATTAGGAGAAAAATAGCGCAGTGTGTATTTGAGATTGTGTGTTCCGTGGAGACAGGAAGAGAATGAGACTGAAATGGTGAGAAATTCTGCAAACCTCGATGGGCTCCTACAATAACAATATTAAAGTTTTGGGCTCTCTGATCATTCTTCATTTGCACATCAGCCCTTTTCAACCGGGTAAAGCGAGTCAGCTTCAAAGGCACGGTGCAGATGAATAGAAGCATAGAGAGAGACCGCTGACCCAGCAGTGTCTAACAGAACAACACTATACTTCACCTCTGACTCAATGCTCTTCACTATAGTCCTGCCGTGTGCTGCTCTGACCCTGATACAGGACAGTCCAATATTTATTATATTATATTATATATTATAGGGTTAGTTCACCCAAAAAATGAAAATTCTGTCATTACTCACCCTCATGTCGTTCCAACCCGTAAGGCCTTAGTTCATCTTCTTAACACAAATTAAGATATTTTTGATGAAATCCGAGAGCTTTCTGACCCCCAGCGTCAGAGACTGACATGTAAGATAAGAAATTGTTTATCAAAGTCATTATTTTTGTTTATTTTTAAGGTTGAGCCACTAGTCGCACAGACTATTTTAACAATGTCTTTACTACATTTCTGGGTATTGAAAGTGGTTATAACTTTGCTGTCTATGTGGGGTCAGAAAGCTCTCGGATTTCATCAAAAAATATCTTAATATGTGTTCTGAAGATAAACGAAGGTCTTCCGGGTTTGGAATGACATGAGAGTGAGTAATTAATGACAGGATGTTTGGGTGAACTATCCCTTTAAACCTTTTATAGGATCTGAGTGGTCACTGCTGTTCATTTAAGGCTCAAACCATGGCTTTTTAAATGGGTTTCAAGTTGTGTATTTAATTAATTTGTTATAACAGATCTGTTGGTGACAGTTGTAATTTAATCACATTTGTCAATAGGATTCTTGTGTACGTTTGTTTGTTTGTGTGTGTTTTTGTATGTGTGTGTGTTGGATGACGATCATGGTTAGCTAGCTGTTATAGGAATTGGATTGAATCGAGCAGTGAGTGAGATTACGCTTCTGGTTTGCTGCGAACATGCACACACAAAACACACACTCTTAGTATTATATATACTCAAGAGTGTTCTTTTTAGTGAATCAAACAGAGACAACTAACTGTGATGTTACTATAACCAACTATAACGCATTAGCTATGCGTTATGTCAGTAGCATTTTAAAAATATAAATGAATGAGTGAAATATATTTTACCATATTATACCATATCATATTATACGATATTTTTTGTTTACTTACTGGATTGCATTAATGAAAAGTCAAAAAGTCTGTGTAATCCTTACCAGTAAAATAATCGTTAATGGAACCATAAAGGAACTGGAATCGTTCAGTTCTTCATGATTCCCATTGCTATTTTTGAACAACCCATGCTTTAATCAGACATTTTAGAGCAACCCATGCTTGAGATAGGCAAGACATTAATTATGATATTAATTATGCATAAAAGTATGCACACACAGTACACACACACACACACACACACACTCACACACACACAAATAATATAATCTAAATTATCCTGAAACGGGTCATCCAGACATGAGCACTCTCCCAGTCCTTCACACTCACACACACACACACACACACGCACACGCATATATAGAGCCGGTGTGGCCAGGCTTGGTCAGAGTGACACATAGTAAAGTTTTACAGGTGCAGTGAGGCGGGTAATTGGTGTGTTAATTCGTCCACGAGCGATCAGTGCAGTCTAATGAAATTTCCACTGGTGTTCTCTTACATCCTGCAGGTCAGGAGGCAACTTCCTGTTTGGATAAGAAGTGCTTTAAAGAGAACGAGGAAGGAGAGAGAGAAAAGGGCATACTTTGACTTTCAGCTGTGCTGGACTGGGCTGGGGGTAAAGGGGATGAATGGAATTTCAATTTGCCGCTAACCACGAGCATAACTACCTACACACACACACGTTCTTCTTGGATCTCTGTCTGCAGGGGCTGGAAAGATCACAAAATGAAAGTTTGAATGAATGTCTCCATGAGTCAGTGAGCATCCAACCATTAATGTTGCAGGTGGACAAACGCACCTGAGGGCTTGACGCACACGCTCCACTTGACCTCCCAAACATGCATACTAAACTCTCTTATACGAGAAACAAAGAGCTGCATGACTGCCTCAGAAAAGCTTTTGTTTTCAAGTTGAAATTGGACTTGTCACCAAATCACTCTCAGAAACCGTGTTTGTGCGTATGTGTGTGATCATCTGAGAGGAGTTGAGAGGCTCCTGTTGAGAAGACATATGTGTAAGAGCCTGACATTTGACCCTTGACCTGCAGGATGGAATTTACACACACACTCACTCATTCCAGCTGCTGAGGAGAGATCATTGCCACTGTTACGCTGCCTCGGTATTGATTGATACTGATTAATGAGTTTTAAAGTTGTATTTCTCTTATGCCAAAGACAATCTGAGGAGGAAGGGACAATATACGTGTTGAAAAATGAATGGGAGATCTTGTAATGCTCAATATGGTGGCTTAGAAATCCCATCCCTTTCATTTAGAAGAACCAGTCACATTTTTGGTTATATTTATTTTAAACTGTCCACGAGGAAATATAAATGTTCGGCAATAGAATCTGACATGCTATCAAGAATTTTAAAAAGATATATATTTTTAATTCTATTGGATGGATGGATGAATATTCTGTCATTTAAATATTAACTACACTTTTACAGCATCTAGGTTAGTGTTTATTTATAAATTTTCTAGTATTTGTTGTTAATCCAGTTCATACATTTCATTACTAATCACAAACAGTAATACAATCTGACGAATGGTATCAAATATACCATTATATATATATATATATATTAATAATACAGTATGTTTGAACTCTTAGGCTTAATTAATGCTGTAGAAATATTATTTATTGTTATTTAATAATAACTTATGCAAAAACTAATGTTAACAAACTGCTCGTAATTGTAAAGTGTTACCAAAATGTTATTGAAACATCTTGACAAATGGTCTTGGAGCTTTTTAGTCTTTCCTCATTCGCTGTAGGATATGTTGGAGCTGATATATCCATTGTTGTCTTTATAGCAACTTCCTGTGTGTGTGATTTGAGCGTGTTTCCGTGAACTTCTGTGTGTTTATTTGCATCTTGATACCTGCCTGCCTGTTAAGCCATTTACATGCTTCAGAGTTCCTCTTGCCTTAAATCCATTTACAATATACGAGACCTCATGTAACTTGTGCTGCCGTAATGGGTGATGTGACTTTGCAGTCAAGGGTGCAGTGCTGAAAAGCTGTTGTTCCTGTGCCGTCGATCAGATCCTGTGATGTGCGGACCATTCTTTCACGCTCAAACACACACGCTTAACTGCTACAGTCAGTGACATTGACATGTATGGAGTCAAGATTTACCAGATCAGCTTTCCCCTCTGGGAGGAAACTTTATAGGAGTGGACACTTTTCCCTCGCCGTTTCACTCCTGAAGAGGAACAATAAGAGAGACAGAAGGGATTTAATATAAATGTGATGGAGATATCATGTGTGTGACCAAGCCCAGTGGAACAGTAATCAGGGAGATCTGGTCAACTAACACACACACCTGGAACTTGAAACGCCAATACACTCACTCGCACTCTTACAAAAGGTTCTGCTGCATCGGTTTCAATGAAATAATGTAGTGTTTGTAAGTGTATTGAATTGTATGGAACAAATCTTAATGGAACATAATTGATTTTAATTTTAATATGTGACTTTTATAGTTGGCTTTTATAATTGCCTGCTGAAAGATATAGTTTAGCTAAAAAATGATCATGTTAAGTCATCATTTACTCACCCTCACGTCATTTCAAACCTGCATGACTTATTTTCATCATTGGAAATTTTCACATTAAATTACAGTGAACAAGGTCTTTCAAACTTCAAAAAGTATGCATAGCACCAGAAAAGTAGTCTTTTTTAATATATATTTTATAATTTTGGTAAAAACTGGTATGTGAGTCACATGGACCACTTTTTTGGCTTTGCATCATTTATGAAGCTAACTTAAAAACTTCTTTTTTTTAACATTTATTACAATTACACTGAAAAAAAAAGACCACCGTCTTATAAATTCCTCATTTTGTGCTCAAATCAGGCAAATGAGTTTGGAACGACATGATGGTGAGTAAAAATGTCAGGAATATGAGGAAGATTTATAAGTAGGTGAATTCAGGTTGATTGGTGTAATTAAGTTGTTCAGTTTAGTGTAATTAAGTTGAATGTACTTTTTATTTTATTTTACAGTGTTGGGACACTTTTTGCCATTGAGATGACTGGGGAAAAGTGTCCCAACACTGTAAAATAAAATAAAAAGTACATTCAACTTAATTACACTAAACTGACTTAAAAATGTGAAAATTTAGAAAATTTCTTAACTTATTTTTATGAGTTAAAGCAATGTAAAAACACACGTTGTTGTCATAACTTATTGATCATAAATTATTTTACAGTGAATTTACCTGAATTGTCACAAATGCGACGTATGAATGTATTTTTTAAAAATGCTTTAGTAAATAATGGTATGTAGGTGTCCACATAGTTTTGGCCATGTATGAACACAGTAGCTTAGGAGTGATTTTAATAATTAATCTCTTTGCCAGTTACCAACAACTTGTCCATCGAAACACTAGGGGGAGCCAGGCACCATTATCTCTGTCTTTCTCTCAAAGGCTCTTGGTACTATAATAAGATGCCCTGTGGATTCACAGCATTACATTCATTCGCATGTATTAAACCTTACTGTGGACTATACTGGAAATAATTGACTTATTAACTTGTGCAGTGGTTTAACAATATGAATAATGAATGAATTAATGAAGTAGTTTTATATTTTGTACATTTGAGGACATTAGGAAATTCAATCATCTTATTACTGTCTTAAATTACCAGTCAATAAACATCTGAGATTTACAGTTTGTTTTGGGATTTAATGAATATAAAGCATTTCCGTTGCCTGCTTCTTGTGAACCAGGAAACACGGTTGTACAATCCAACAAGCACAAAAGGGATCTCCTTCATCTGAAACTTCATTAAATGTAGGCGGTTTAAAAAAGACTGAAAGGGACATGAGGTTGCGTTTGAAGAAAGACTGTTAAAATGTTTGGGATATTTTTCACGGCGTTGGATTCAAAAATACCCTAAACCAAAAGCCACATTCTATGGAAAGCTTTCGACCCGTAGAGAAATCAAACATTAGCAAAAACATGGAAACATAATCACGCTAATCATAAAATCAGGACCAAAATGTCAATCAATTCTTTTTAAAGCTCTGCTTTTAAAACAGTTCATTTCATCTAGTAATTGGAAGGACTGATTTTTTTTGTAATTAGCTGTTTTTGGATAATGAGTAATCACAGATTTGCCACATTTCCTTTAAAAATAAACAGATTGTTTGCAGAACGCAAGTCACAGATTGAATGATCATCCACACCTTGTTTTTTTTCCAGTTTTGTTCTTATCTGTCCTTTTTCCCACTGTTATTTTGTTGATTCATCTTTTTAAGATTCAAATAGGATGAAGAGCGAGAGTTAAATCTGAAATCGATTCTCCACACAGTCACTTTAATTCTGTTTTGGGCAGTCAAATATGAAATGCATGAAATTTTTTGATAGTCATGTATGAAAATAGTTCAACATTGTAAATTATCCTGTCCAAAGGAATGTAACGTCCTGTTTGCCCCTCAGTCAGGCCTCTCTCTCCTTTATCTGGACAGAGCTGGCTGGGTACACTGTCCCGCAAAGCCCTGTAGGGCTGTTTGGACATGCTGTGTGTGTGTGTGTGTGTGTGTTCAGCATGTCCAAGAGAGAGGAAGAGAGAGTGTGTATGTGTGTGGTGTGCAGATTTGTCAAAGCCACAGACTAAATAACAAATATTGGACAGACAGGATTGGAGAGACAGGGTGAGAGCGCATACATAGTTACATACACACTCACACTGGTCTCTGGATGACTTAAAATAGCTATTTCTGGATGCTCAGTGTGTCTGACTAAATGTACATGCATTTTGTTAGCCATGGCAGAGACCACATAAGAACACATAAGCATAAGGAATCTTACCTGAGTTTCATTCTTTAATTGAAAACACAAAAGAATAACTTTCACATTTCCATGCAATTGCAATAAATGTTCAATTTGGCTTTCAACCTTTTAAAAGGATGCAAAAGTACCATATGACTATATTCTATACATTTTGCGTGAGGATGAACAGATTAAAGTTAAATTCTGTGATGGGAACATTGAATCAGTGAGTTGAACAGATCAGTCTGATTTGGAAAGGAATCATTCAGATTAATGTGAACCGTAATCGATTCATTGAAAGAATAATTTCACAAATTGGACATCTGTTCTTCTCTAATAAACGTGCTAGGGCAAATTTTACATGAATAACAACTTACATTTTGGTCTCTTCCTCACACAAATCTATCATATGACTTCAAGAACATTTCTAATGGACCACTTTTATGAAACTTTTATACTTAAACTTCTTCAGTTAATAGAGAAAGAAAAAGATTGACTTATACATTCTGCAAAAAAAAAGAAGAAGATTTTTTTGGTTCCACAGAATAAAGAAAAGAATTTTTCCCAAACCCCCCAGACACAATCTCTTCTCTTTATCTGTTTCTTTCTGTCTGTGATATATGTATATGACTCAGAGACAGACTCACTCTGCAGTGCCAGCAGGGTCTGGTTTATTGAGGGGAAGAGACCAGTCATATGCACACACAATGGAAAACATAAAAACCTTTCTGAGCTGTTGACTTTATGGGAAAGGTATTGATGTTATACCTGCAGACAGCGTCATAAATACCTATCCACAGCCCAATCACCTGCTCTCTTTACTCTCACACTGTCCATCTCTGCTGAAGAACACAACACAAATGGAGAACCTATAGTCTGCATTTGAGCACATACACTATAAGAAAAAAAGGTACAAAAGCTGTCACTAGTGCGGTACCCTTTCAGAAGGTACACCTTTGTAATTTATTTACACCTAAAGGGTGCATATTAGTACATTTAAAGATACATATTATTTTCTGAGAGTTTAGGCTGAAAAGGAAAAATGACTGATTTAATTTTGCTTAATCTGCCAAGGTTTAAATAATTGCATTTTATTTGATTTCAAATTGATTTCTAAAACAAATACTTGCAGTAATAAGTAGGCTATTTGTTTTATTTAATAATAGGAAAAATTGAAGATAGATAGATAGATAGATAGATAGATAGATAGATAGATAGATAGATAGATAGATAGATAGATAGATAGATAGATAGATAGATAGATAGATAGAAAGATCTTGTTTAGCTAACTACATCAACTATGCATGAAGAGCAGGTTAATTCAGAGAAAAATATGATATGAAAGGGTCCCTCCAGAACCAAATTAGCTGTAGAGTTTGTTAACTGTTTCTCTTAAATGTGTATGCAAGAGCAGCTAATATCATCAGCTCCCCCCGGTGCCCAATGAACTGGAGCCCACTGGATGTTAGAGGATTGTTTCTGTCTCCAGGCAGCAGAGGGGAATGTTGTAATAGTGATAATGGTAATCTGGTTGGTGCATTGAGAGTAATTGTAGATGATTTGCAGATGACAAAAAGAAAGAAGAAAAAATAAGGCTGAAACCAGTACAGGCCAAATGATGTCATATTTTGGGCTTTAATCTGGTTTTGTTGTAGAAGGGTGAGTTCTCTGGAAGATCTGACTGCTTTTTAACTTAATCTGCACCTTCGGTCCCGGACCAAACACACTCTCCCTAATGCTCATTTCCTTTTAAAATGGAAGTGATAAAGATTATGGAATTTTAGTTGTGAATGTGTCATTCATTGTCTGTGTGCAGTTTTGTTTGAACGTGTGTGTGGTCTTTTCTGGCATGACTGAGATGGTAAAGCCATCAGAGGGGAGTGACAGTGGGTGACACTCTACAGGGGGTGGAGGGGTGATACAACACAAGCCTTAATTATCCACTTAATGGGTTTCACACCCTCCTATATGCACACAAATGCCATAGCACACAACCTACTACACTTAAATCCTACACCATTTTTCATTTGAAGCCATTTTTACTCAGAAATTGCTTGTAAATTCCATGAATAATTACAAAGAAATGGCAAGTCATATTGAATTAAATCTAGAAATACTGAAAAATATTGTCTTGTAAAATGTACTCCAATAATCTTTAAAGTGGTATATAAAGTTTCCTTTTTTATTTTTACTTGTTGTAACTTATTATTATACATAGCTATTTTTCTCATATGTGTGTATATACAGTGGAGTCCAAACGTCTTTAGAAATGCTTCCCCCCCAAAATAAAACCTGATTTTTCCCTTAGATTATATTAGCATATTTGAATATTTTTTCTAATATTATATCATATCATAATAATATGGTCTCTTTTTACCAACTTTAAAAGGAGAAACACTGATTTGTAGTCACAGACACTGTATGTTTATAAGTATGCATGTATTATGTATTAATTCATTCATTTGGCACATTTCTGTATTATATTACCAGATCCAGCTTTGGCTGTACAATTGTGGCAGTAATTATCATGGTAATAATCTACCTTTAAACTCCAAAACGTCATAGCAAATTTCTAAACATCTTCTCAGAAGATAGAAACACTTTTGTTAAAGGAGAACTCCGGCGCAAAATGAACCTTTGGTCTAATTACACATTGTTAGTCAACCGTTATCTGAGATTTGTTTTCATGATTATCGAATGTAAATAGTTTTATCTCTAAAAACAGTTTAGCCTATAAAGCTAGTATAACGCTAGTATATTGGGCATAGATCAATGACAAATAAAAATCGCTTGTTAATACCACTAACAAGGCTCAAAATAGCCCCACACTAACACGGTAGCATAATGAGGGTCCCTACCTTCAAACCGAAGCATTGAGAACTTTGTCAGCAGAGCCGATCCGCCCTATACGCTCACTACGCAAGCTGCGTAGGGCCCCGCAAATTACTCAAGGCCCCGCCTCCCCCTCGTGTCATAGCGCGTCAATTAATGTTTACAACATCAATGACAAAATGAAGCGAAACTATCCTTCTGGTCACAAAAAGAGGGGGGAAAAACATGAGTGAATTGCGGAAACAACAATCAGGTAAACTTGTGTTCTCTCCTCTCCAAGTTTGATGTCAGCAAAGTAAAGTTAAGTTTATGTGCATTTCTATTGTGTTTTTTAAAGTGCAACGGCTCGGAAAAGATAACCGCGTCGCGTGTGTTATCATACGTTCATATGCGCGTGCACGAAATGAAACGCGCATTTTTCAAGCAGAAATATATGTGGAGAGAGACCAGACATACTGTAGCCTACAATATTTGGGCCTGAATGATGACACTCCTCATCAAATTACACATTATACATACTTTTAAAACAAGACACTGATTATCTAGTCTCAGTCAATGTGTAGTTAAAAACTCTAAACAACTGCTTATGCAAGATGGAAAGCAATGTATTGACAATTTGACATTGATTGACTATTGATTTATAGGCTATATTGAATTTAAAATGTTGATTAGCCGGACATACTGGTCAATATGGATGCACATCCCTCAGTAAATAATAACCATAAATCAAGAATTGCTTCAACATGCATACTAAAACAAACCTTTAACATATGGCAAGCCATTTTAGCTTTTATTCATTCACAGTTTATGCATTTTTTATATCAAGAATTCATTTTTTTTTTTTACTATTTGCAATGTGAATTCTTGATTATTTTTTACTAGTAGGGCCCCTTAGTTACATTTTTATCTACCAATGTCTATTTCTGATATCAGGAATTACATGTTCACTTGTACAAAAGTTAATTCTTGATTTCAATGATGTCATCACTCACGGGGATTATTGATATCTGCAACACAATATTCACTTGTTATCTTAATATTCTATAGAAAATACTCTATTCAATAAATATCATTCTGTTCTATATTATTGTACTTATTCTTTGACTGTTTGGTTTAAAGGAGGGAGGATTGTATTGGGAGAACTGAAGTGTCAGGTGTGACTGTGGCAATGGCAAATGGTTTACATAGCTCACGGCTTCACGGGTCAGGTAGAGGGCCCCTTAGCAGAATTTAGCTTAGGGCCCCAGGGAGGTCAGGATCGGCACTGTTTGTCAGTGTCCAGACAGTTTAATAAGAAGATATTTAATACATACAGTCAACTTCGCGTATACAGGCAGAAGCCATCTTTGAAATACAGTCTCTACAGTCGATCTACGAACGCCGATCCAAGTGCGCTGGTGAGATGTGAACGAGCTATAAGTTGTGATAAGGTGAGCGCGAACAGCAGGCTTGGATCAGCGTACGTAGATCGACTGGTAAAGACTGTATTTCAAAGATGGCTTCTGCCTGTATACGCGAAGTTGACTGTATGTATTAAATATCTTCTTATTAAACTGTCTGGACACTGACAAAGTTCTCAATGCTTCGGTTTGAAGGTAGGGACCCTCATTATGCTACCGTGTTAGTGTGGGGCTATTTTGAGCCTTGTTAGTGGTATTAACAAGCGATTTTTATTTGTCATTACACTATGCCCAATATACTAGCGTTATACTAGCTTTATAGGCTAAAGTGTTTTTAGAGATAAAACTATTTACATTCGATAATCATGAAAACAAATCTCAGATAACGGTTGACTAGGTAACAATGTGTAATTAGACCAAAGGTTCATTTTGCGCCGGAGTTCTCCTTTAAGGCCATCTGTGGATCACAAGGCATTTGAGAGTCTGATATGTCACAACACATGCCCTTCTCTTTTTACTCTCTGTGTGTGTATGAGTAAGTGGCATGAGTTTTTTACTAATGAAATCCATAATAGGCCTCTCTTTACTGCACATTTCTGGTGTCTTTATGTGGTCACTGTTCCACTTTATAATCTGCTTGGTTATTTTGATGTATAAACTTGGTAACGCAGGCATTGTGCCATTAACAAATGCCACCTCTCTCCCTCTGGTTTAGAATAGAAACGCTAACGTGTCAAAAGAAGTCTTTTCCCTGCGGATGCAATTACAATCTTAAAAAGGGAAATGCAGGCTTGCACTGTTTCAAAACTGGAATGTGTGCGTCTGCCTCTCTCTCTCTCTCTCTCTCTCTCTCTGTGTGTGTGTGTTGATGGAGAACGTTTGCATATAAAAAATCCTTTCCACTGTTTTATAATCAATCCAGTCAGACATGTTTCCATTGTAATACCTCAAAACAAACTGTCTTGAAATTAGTAGTTTGCAAAGAACAAACATTCAAAGAAACATCTGCACAAGTCAAATTTCCATCTACCTTTATTATTTTTGTAAATTTTTTTTAGGTATGAAGTTTGTTATCTTTCTTCTAGGCAGAGCGTGTGTAAGGCTGGGGAAGGCTTAGCCTTCCTCTGGCCACAAGTTGGAAATTAACGGAGGCTTGGGCCAAAAATGCCCCTGCACAATTAAACCAAATCTAGATGAAAAGTGTCGATTGTGGCTTTAAATTTAGATCTGATCATGTTGCATCACACTTTTTTTAACACGTTTTACAGCGTTGCGTATTATAACCAATCACACATGATTCTGTTGAGCTTATGAATGAAGTGGCCAATCAGAGGCGTTCAGATTAGTCATGTTCAGTGTGTGCATTCTCGTGAATTCTCTCATCATAAAGTGCAGATTTAGGTATGATATAAGTGATTCATTTGACAGTGTAGACAGCTTCATTGATTATAACAGGAGTTTTTTTGGAGAGTGGTTAAACTTGCGCTAGACTGAAGTCAGTGATAATGTTCTTTGCTCGCTTTATAGAATTTATTCGCTGTTTGAGTAACGGTGGAAACGAAAGCGTTATAATTAGTAACTTACATTGTTTTTATTAAATTGCGATCACATTAACATGTTCAGTCGTGCTAAAAATATTCTAAAAAGTTCTACGTAGAACTACTTTTAGAGGCTATTTAGCCTTACCCTGGACTTGGTTCACCCCTCCGCCTATGGCTATAGCTCTCAAATCTTATTTACACTTCCAAGGAATCAAATTTAGCATTTTGTGATTGGCTGCAACATGTGCAAGTATCAATAGAGTTTGTTTAGTATCGACTTCAAATTTGGAATTTGGACGCATCTCACGGGAAAAACGTGTCTCTACCTACATTTCTGCAATACTTCAGAAACATACCTATACATAAAATTCAAAACACCAACAACATTTATTCATTTTCACACAAATTATGATTACGAGGTCAGATTATCAATTAATAAAGTCTTTTTTTTTGATGCCTGTTCTTCAAGCCAAACTTTTGTATGGCTTCAGAAGACTCACTCAAGAGTCATATTGACTACATTTATGGGTTTATTTGTTGTGGAAAAAGAGCGTTGGCATTGTTTAAGCCCTCCTTAAAAAAAGAAAGTCATAAGGGTTTAAAATAAGGCTCAGTAAATGATGACAGCACTTTTATTTTTAAGTGAATACTGTCCCTTTAAATTTAATACACATCAAGTCAAAAGGGCATCGAGGCTCAGAGAGTTGTTAGATTTCTGCTTTATGGAGGAACAAAAGCTCTAGAAAATATCAAGCGTTGGTTCTAGATCATTTGTTATCCTATATACTGTACTCTAGAACATCAATATAAGTATGAAAGATTACTCAGAAGCTGTTCATGACCTTCAGGGGAGTTTCAGGCCACTTGACAAATTCCACCTGGTGACTTATCTTCAAAGAAATACTGTAAGCCAGAGTAGATAGACCTTCATGTGTATTACTTTGTGTTTAGAGCATGAGGGATACAGTTTTCCACACTAATGATAAGGATAACTTATGCTGCACAAAAATATACAGTTTTGAGCTTCTCAGGCGCCCCATTTAATCTCTTATTCATTTCCCTCTGTCTCCATTTCGAAGAAATCTCTCTGCTTGTCTATAGGAGACTGAGAGAACCATGTCAGATATGAAGAAAGGGAAGGAGATAGAGAATACTTAAATACACTTATGTAAACAGTGTGGCCTCCACTAAAATATTGTGTGGGAACAATATGGAGCAACTGACCCTCAAATAACCCACTAATGCCTTAAGAAGAACACACAACCAAGAAAACTGTATTAGCTACTGTATACCTAAGCATGTATCAGTGACCTAAACAAGCAGAATCAGGTAACAATAACATATAGAAAGTGATAATCTATCTAGCATGTTCATAATGTTATTTGTGTTCTTCTGAGCATGTGTTTGTGACAGAAACCAGCAATGCAACGATATGGATGCAGTCTCGTTTTGTGTGTTTGTGATAATGGGGGACATCTCCTGGCATCCCATCACATAAAGATAGATAAAAAAAGGGGTGACATGTATGTTTCGAGGCTGTCTGGAGACGTTCAAGCGTAGAGTTATCGCACATAGACGAGTCAGAGTCACAGGGCTGATAGCACAGAGTGAGTGCTGCTTTCATAGAGCAAAGACGATACTGTATGCGGCTCTTTCTGTCTGATGTCACTGAGACACTTGCATTGGTGTGTGTTAATGTGGTTGTTGACCTCACTGTCAGACTCATGAGTGTGTTTGAGTGTGTGTGTGACATATGAGATTCCTGCTGAAAGACTCAAGAGGGTTCAGAGTGAATGAGGAATTGTCTGTGTGTTATACAGGGAGAGAGAAGACAATGGTTCACCCAAACATGAACATTTTGTCTTTGTTTACTCTATTATTACCCTCATGTTGATGAAGAATGACTTCAGTGATGTTAATTTTTAATCTGGATATGGGCTTTACAAGAGGTGAAGAGGTTAACAAAAACACCTGTATTATTTATTAAGAAAAATCCATAATATTTATTTATAAGTTAATGCATAGCATGGCAAAAATTATGACAAATGCTCAAACCAAAAGAGTGTTATTATTTAACATGATCATTAATATTATATAATTTACTAAATTTGACAGTTATTGTTTTTTTCTGCTTTCTAAAGACTACTTAATTTTTTTTTTTTTTTTATAATAAAAACTATTTTTGAATAGATAACAGTTTTTTAAATAATATTGAAAGCCCTAATTTATGTTTCTTTTTAGGGTCATCGAATAGAACTGTGTACAGGTGAAATTTCATAGCAACTGACATATTTATAATGTTTAATTTTTTACAGTAAATTGTTCTGCATACATGAAAATATATGGCTGCATGTCTTATATTCAAAAGTTTGATAATTGGACCGTTTTATATGACTTGCAAGGGGATGGTCATATTTAGGAGTCATTGGCATCGAAAAGTGTGAAAACCCCTGTTTTAGACCATATATGATGGAGACATGAAAATGTACTTCATAACAGCAATGATCTAACTGAGTGGTTTGCAGAGGTCATTTCATTTTTCTTGCTTTTGCTAATTTTCTTCAGGCTTTTCATAGTCTGTAAATGCTTTGGCAAGTGAGAAGCCACTATGAGCCGAAAAATTGAATAAAACAGAGCAAGAGAGTGAGCGAAAGTCAAAGACCACCTCTTTGTTTCTTGATAGCTTTCACAGATGTTAAACACCAACCGCTCGCTCTGAGCTCTTTATTAGCGCCTGATGCCTTTTAGAACATGAGCATGAAAACAGCGCACACACACTTTTCCCCTCTCTCTTTCTCTGTCACTGTCTCTCCATTCATCCTTGGCTGTTTCTAAACCCACAAATGGCCATATTTACTCTGCCTGAAGTAGATTCAGAGACTGTGTGTGTGAATAATATGGTCAATTCTGTGGCATGTTTCCCCCTCCAGAGATTCAGATTAAAACATGCTGTGTCATTAAAGTTCATGAGAAACATTTCAAGATTTGCTTTACTCTCAAAGTGTGTGTGTGCGACATCTTCATGCTTAATTTATTTAGCCTTAAAATGGTAAAATAATGAATTCCATCAGGTTGGACTAAGACTTACAGTGGTAAAGATGTTTTTCATGTAAGTAATTGTCTGTGTGTGTGTGTGTGTGTGTGTGTTTGTAGGGGCTCTTATGAAGCTGAACTAATGCGGCTCTGTTGTAAATCACACTAATAAGGCCGCAGCCGATCACACACTCACTCATTTCTCTCTTCCCCCCATCCCTCGCTCTCCCTCTCCCCCTTTCCTCTCCTCCGCCGGCCAATAAATAACCTCCGGTCTGGCTGCGGACATAACGCTCACACTACAAAGCTTCGCCATCCCATATTTTCCGCGTAACGATGCCTGAAAATGTAGGAGGGACTGCTGCTATCAGCAAATGAAATGCCATAAATGTGATTCATGGAGGAATGAAGGCGTCAGCTTATTCCTCAATCTTATCACTCGATCACCGGCTCACGCAATTTTTTCTCGTACTTTTTTTTTTTTTGGTTGATACCAATTATCTTTTGCATGTGTTTTGCTCAGTTCCTGTACTATTCCCTGAGGCCCCGCCTACATTTGGCACGTTGCCATGGGGACAGCTGTCCGAGAGAATGTTCATGTGTCTCATGATGTCATAAATTATCGCCACCGCTTCCCTCTCCACTTATCAGAGGAAGATAGAGATACAGACAGATTGGGAGGGGAGGAGAAAGGGAAGATTATGTTTATGAGAGAAAGACGGATGGAAAGGATGGGAGTACATGATCTGGTGTGTGTATGATCTGTGATAGCGAGCTGTTGATTTTGTGTGTAATAAATAAGTTAAACTCTTCTGATGAAGTCGTGGTGTTTGAGGCGACTGATTCCCTTTGGCCTCCAGCACACTTCCTCCTCATATGTGAAAACAGTAATATTGTGAATATTATTATAATTCAAAATAACTGATTTTTTTAAAGAACAGAAAGTTCAAAAGAACAGCATTTATTTCAAATAGAAATCTTTTGTAACAAGTAAAAATTCTTTACTGTCACTTTTGATCAATTTAATGTGTCTATATTGAATTAAAATATGAATTTCTTTAAAAAAATCTTTGAACAGTGTAGATGGGAAAAGGTACAGTAATTTGCAGCCCCTGTTTGGCAGAATTGTGATATCTTACATTATAATCAGCATATATTTATTTCTAGGCAAATTAAAGCAAGTTTAAATTGATCAATCTACTTACGATTCTATTAATATATAATTAAAGTTATTTTATTCTATTCACAGCCATTGTGTTTGTGTGAGTGACAGTTTTTTTTATCATGAACAATCACTCACCATCAAATACAAAAGGAAAAATTCTTGTTTTTTTAATGATATATTGCAGTTTTTTTTTTTTTTTTTTTTAATCGTGTGCCCTCTTAATCTTTAAAATGAAAAATAACTTCCCCTCCCACTTGCGACATCTCTTCTCTTCTTACCTGTCACTCACATGAGATCGCAGCAATACCAATGATCCAATCAATTCCAGATCAACAAAATCAAGTCACGGCCTGCATTTTTTTCCTGTTCGAGAAGCCGTTCCATTCAGATACAAACTGAGAGCTAATATTAAAGCAATATGTTTGACCCTTGCTTGTGTTTATGTAAGTTCAGTGGGAGTTGTGCGTAATGTAAATGTTTATGTGTTTATTGTTGGGTGCATGTGTTTTATATACATGTGTGCTGCTGAATATCACTGACTCTTATGTGTTATACTTCAGCTAATAAATCTCAGGACATTATTGTAGTGTTAATCCAGGTGCTTCCAAACAAGCAGCCATTACATTTCTCTCCAGTCATGACCTCCCTATCTCAGCCTCATTAAATCTGGAGAAAAACCTCCTACCTACCACAACCACAGACAAAATACCGACCTCGCTCTCTCTCTCTCTCTCTCTCTCTCTCTCCAGGATATCATGAGTGTTTTTGTAAGCCCAGCTAATTAGTTTCTCTCTCTCTCTCTTGCTCCCTGTATGTTTAACTGGTCATCAGTGCTCATAAATGTGCTGTTGATTTGGTTACTTCCTGAGACAATGGCAAAATTGTTTTATGTGCCATTCAATTAGCAGCTGCTGCTGGGCTGCTCCATCTGGACCTCTTTATGCTGAGAGAGTGATGAGGAGAGAGAGAGAAGTGCAAAGCCACAACCTCCGCTGATGGAGGACCAAATGACAGGGAGAACCATGCTGTCTCCAAAACCTGACCCTAAACAAAGGGGAGGAGAGGGAAACTGCAAGTCTCTTTGCATTTCAAGAGTTTCAGGTGGCTGAATGCCCTATGGACGTAGAATGAAGTCATTCATTAAATCAACATCAAATTGAATAGGTATCCACAAATGTTACAATAAGCATTTTAGGTTGAAACATTTTTGTGACTTTATTTGCACACGGTATATTTCAAGTGAATTTCACAAAAAATGGCAGCCAAGTAACAATTAAATGAATTAAATGTGTAATTTTGAAATAGAAAAACTGAAATAGCATTTTCTTGTCAAACACACATAACCTTCGTTTCGTTTACAACTTCAAAAAGTGTATTTTATTTTTTTGCAGTGTATTTTATTGCGTAGTTTTTATTTCTTAAAAATATGGGTTTCCAGAACTATTGGCGCTCTGGAAGAATATTTAAAGCCAAACAAAGTGGCGGCTGTTATGAAATCCTATGCTTTACAGTTGGTCTCTGTTTCCAAGAACTGTATTGCTGCCTTTCTCCAATACTCGTTTCCCTGGCGTATAAATATGAGTTTGCACGCATGTAAAATACCTTTGTCCATCACCATGGGTTAAACCACAGAGCTTTCAGCAGAAAAGTGACAGATGATTGTTGAACCACTCAGATCAAGTAACAGATATAAAAGAATACATAAACAGTTGAAAATACCGCTAAGCACAAAGGCTAAAATCAAAACCTTTCAGAAGTCTGAAACAACTGCAGATTTGCCAGAGAATTATGTATGGGGATTTGGCCCCCACACTGAGTGAGGGAGACGATGAGAAGAATCCAGGGATCATAGTTTTAGAATTCCACACTTCAAAATCAGCTGTTAGATGACAAATCAATGTCAACAAGTGCTTAGGAAAGGATGCACAAATGAAGCCATTACTGAGCACAAACCTCAAACTGCAGCGTCTGGAGTATTTAACTTTGCCAGGAGTTATATTTCAACTGGAATTTTGTCTTGTGGTCAGATGAGACCAAAACTGACCTTTTTGCCCATGTATAATATCATCTTTTTTTTTTTTTTGTCAAAGAAAATTCATGCAAGGAAGAGCACCTGACACACAATAAAGTATTGTGGTGGATCTTGGTAATTAGTTGACTGTAATTTACCTGACCATATAAGGTGAAAATTATATTATATTTAACAGGGACCCACACCCACACACACACACACACACACACTGTTTTTAGAGGCAAATATTATCTTTTGATTTATAGTAAAATATTATATTTAACAAGACAATATAGTTTTGCAGTAAAATATTGTTAAATGTTATGTTTTTTAGTCCTCAGAATATTTTACAGTCTAGAACTTGATTCTAGAAGTCGCATTTGAATTATCTTTTAAAAGTGATGTTTTTCTTATTTTTTGTTTTGTTATTTGTGCACATTATGGTGTTTTATGTTACTTTTTTTTTGTTATAGCATTAGTTTAAAGGGGGGGTGAAACACTCGGTTTCAGTCAATCTCATGGTAATCTTTAGTACCTGTAATATTGCATCCATCATATCTCCAAAAAGTCTTTAGTTTTATTATATTTATAAAGAAAGATAGGCTGTACCGAGTCTTTCCGGAAAAAGCTGAGCGGGTGGAGGCGTGCCGTGTGGGCGGAGCTAACACGCCGATAGACACACACAGATATTTGAAGCAGTTCCACTCACCGCCTGCGGTTCCAACGCAAGACCGTTAACCTTTAGTGTTGGGACTGCTCCATCCTTGAGAACTAAACGATTAGCAAATCCGGCTTCGAACTGGGCCTTGTTTATGAAAAAAAAACATCCTCGAAATGCATGGAACAAACAAGAACACTTGCACTGCTGTGTTGATGTTCTGGAAAAACAAACTCCATCCACTGGTCCCTTAAAGGTTCTCTAAGCGATCCTGGGTGACGTCACTTCTTGTTGACGTTCGAACTATTGTCAAACAAAACGGAGGCTATCTAGACCCTCCCTCCTCCTCATCCGCACACTAACCCCCCAAACCCTTCTTGTCGGTCATTGGCTGGAACAGTTTGTTATGTTTCGGGGTGCGGGTAAGCCCAGTTTGTTTTTGTTGCCGTTTGTGGAGCCTGGGGTGTCTGCAGAGACCGCGTTTTTTAACAGTGTGTTCAGGGGACAGGCAGCTAGCGGATAGTGAGGAGATGTTTGCTGTATGTGACAAAAAAAGTTTTGGCCTAAAAAACACGTGACATCGCTTAGAGCACCTTTAACGCTTGATTCTTTGGGAATATGTGCAGTGTTGTCTTGCCTTGGCAACCGAAAACACACTTCTTTGGTGACATATTCGAGCGCAGCCGATGCACAGCCCTTTGATGGGCATAGGTTACGGCTGCTATCACTCTACAGCTGCGCGCGCGCCCTTCCGAGAGAAGTGCCCTTAGGACCCTAGGGCCCTAAGGACATTCCGGCGCATCTGACATCATACTCGAAAAAAACTTTCCGAAACTTGTGACAACCAGGAATGAGTATTTTGAGAACAGAAATACTCAATCAAACGTACAACTTAATTTTTGAAACTTTGTCCATGTTTAGCATGGGAATCCAACTCTTTAACAGTGTAAAAAACTCACTATGCATGAAATAGCATTTCACCCCCCCTTTAACCTTGTGTATTACCCTGATGGTATTTTACCATTGAATGGGTAACACTGTGCTCGTCTATGCATTTGTATTAGCATCTGTTCATTTATTTGTGTATTTATATTATCGTTACTTTCTGCTGGTTATCAGTATATTTAACAGTACAAAGTAGCCTAGATTCAAGTAGTTCAAATATGTTATATTAAAGGTGCAATATGTGATCTGGGAAATGCTAACTTTAGCCTGCTAACATTAAAGGGGTGGTATAATGCCCTTTTCACAAGATGTAAAATAAGTCTTTGATGTCCCCAGAGTGTGTATGTGAAGTTTTAGCTCAAAATACCCCACATATATTTTTAAATAGCATGTTAAAATTGTCACTTTTTGAGGGTGAGCAAAAACGCGCTGTTTTTGTGTCTGTCCCTTTAAATGAAAATGAGCTCCTGCTCCCGACACAGAGGGCGGAGCTTCAAGAGCTTGTGTGTGTGTGAGCAGCTTTGATTACCTCACACAGACAATTTCAAAAACTTTTAGGAGTTTTAGGAGTCAGACAATGATGGAGAGACTCAAGAAGAAGTGACAACATGTAGAAGCAACATGTCTGAATGGTTAGTTGATGAATTTATGTAGCTTATGTGTAGTTATCTTCTAGTCATTGATTAGCATATATTCTGCTAATATATTCTGTCATGATAATTTATAAATCGTGTTCCCGGGGGCAGGGGTTTATGTAAATTTTAGGGTTATTGTTGTCACTAACCCGGGAGGAATGTGTGCAGTCCCTACCAGCCGTTTGTTGTAGTTCTTAAAAATCTATTTATTTAAAAGCAAATATCTTCCTTTGCTTTGAACTTTGAGCGTTGTAACTTTGCAGATGTTGTTTATGCTCAAACAGCAACATACACACTAACTAAAGTTCTAACTAAAAATCATAATCAACCACCCCTTTAAAAGCATACGATCCCACTCTCCCTGCAATTCGCGGTCCAAATTTCTGCGTCGACAGGCTACGCAGTGGTATCCAAACACACGTTGACTGACAGGGAACACATGCTATCATTTTATTTGGACTGAATGAAATGACTGAATGAACATTTTCTGGTCCTACACCTTCCACTACGGTGGCCGAGAGGTGCAAAACAAATTACAATTCAGAAAACAAAATAACAATTCAGAAAACACAACGACAATTCAGAAAACAAAATAACAATTCAGAAAACACAACGACAATTCAGAAAACAAAATAACAATTCAGAAAACACAACGACAATTCAGAAAACACAACGACAATTCAGAAAACACAACGACAATTCAGAAAACAAAATAACAATTCAGAAAACACAACGACAATTCAGAAAACACAACGACAATTCAGAAAACAAAATAACAATTCAGAAAACACAACGACAATTCATTCAAAACGGAAAAGGTAGGTATATTTTGAGAATGGCATACTTGTCGCTGATTGGACGAGACACTTGTCAATCAAGCCAGAACCGGAATCAAGCGATTACTGGAAGTACCGAGGGTAGAAAAGCGATTCGTTTTTACATTGAAATCTTCACGGTTACTTTTGTACATGGAGCTTTCTCTACCGTGAACGAGATTATAATGTTATTCCCCGATGCTGATGTACAGATCAAACGTTCAATCTGAAGTAGTAGACGTATATTTCTCTCTGTTGTTTTGTTTCCTTAACTTTATATCTCGGCGCTGTAGGCTACTGCAGAATTGGGGATTCCCTCAATACGTCATTGTCCATGATTGATCACCCTGCGGTCAGGACACTTAAAGTAACTCAATGGACAAAACACAGTACAATAAAAGACCTTTACCTCACACCTTATTGGGCATTTAGGCTATATTAATAGGCTACATGTAAGCAGATGGACCAGAATATGAACGTAACGCACAGCGTGCCGTACCATGCAGTGGAAAAGCCCAAAAGTTTCACCTAAGTGATTCTGTGAAGTAGGATTGGCTAACGTTACTGGCATAAGCTGGCCTAGATATTCGTACATTTAGGGACCGTGACCGTCTCTAAAGTTACATATGACATTGGTACACACGTTTCTAACTTCAATCAATTAGACATTCTCTGCTTCAATAGCATTTTAATGACTTACAGTCATAAAACCATCTGTAAATTGTTCATGATGTAGATGTCAGGCATGATGCACACTTTTTAGATAGTTGATATTAAAATTAATATGAGCTCATGCGGTAGGCTACTGAAAAAATATGTACACATGATTTGACAGTTTATTTGAGAAAAATACCAAAAACGAATCGCTTTTCTACCCTCAGTACTTCCAGTAAACGCTTGATTCCGGTTCTGGCTTGATTGACAGGTGTCTCGTCCAATCAGCGACAAGTATGCCATTCTCAAAATATACCTACCTTTTCCGTTTTGAATGAATTGTCGTTGTGTTTTCTGAATTGTCGTTGTGTTTTCTGAATTGTTATTTTGTTTTCTGAATTGTCGTTGTGTTTTCTGAATTGTCGTTGTGTTTTCTGAATTGTCGTTGTGTTTTCTGAATTGTTATTTTGTTTTCTGAATTGTCGTTGTGTTTTCTGAATTGTTATTTTGTTTTCTGAATTGTAATTTGTTTTGCACCTCTCGGCCACCGTATTCCACAGATTATATTTATAAAAATACATTTAGACCGCTTAACATAGTGATTGCTATCAGGATTGAGAATCACTTTTGCACCCTTAACATTAAATATTATATGGTCATGTACTATAAAACATACAATGTCTAAAATGACATCCCATAATGCCTTAAACATTGGCACATTTTTTTAGTACGTTTTACTACAACTGCCCAAAACCTGCTTGCCTCTGCCAGAAGTACAGACTTGGCCACAGTTTGGACATTTCAGCAAGATTATATCATAGATATAGTTTCTAGGAACATAAAATAAGTGCTTTATTAAGGCCACCCCAGTCATGGGATTTGAATCCTACTTAAAACAAGATTTTTTTCTACCTTCAATATTGTTGTTCTTGCAGAGAACAAGCTTTCTAGTTCATCCTGCCCAGAGCATCATGTCTGACAGTGGCGATGGTGTTTCCTGGGTATCTGAATTTTGTGTATGTCAAACATAGTGCTTTGCTTTCACGATATAGAGTTGAACTTTAGACTCATCAGACCGCAAAGTTTTCTTCTAAAGCTTTTCAGGTTTTGTCAATTAGCTTCTAACAAACTCCAGGCGTTACTTAATATTGGCCGTTCTTTGAAGTGGTTTTCTTTCAGACGTTCTCCGAAAGAGGCCGAAAATGCTGGGGAGATTGTTGATGTCAGTACAAAGAGTTTAAGTTGAGAGATCTTGTAAATGTCAGTGATATTTATTGTGCAATCAAGCATTTGAACACGAGTGCATGTTAAATGAACAACAATAATAATGCTTTAATGTGTTTGTGATCTCTGAAGATAGATTTTTCACCAAGTTTATACTGTACTAATCAATTAAGCATTTTCAGATGTTTCAAGTTTAATATATTTCGTAGGGGGCATCTTCTTTCACAGTGGAATTTGTTGTGTTTTAATTTGAGATTTATTCTTTTTTGCCCAATATGCATTATGAAATAAAAGGGTGCCAATAACTTAGTTTTCTATCCCTCTGTCAATAATGACAAATACAGTAAATGTGTTCTTCTAACTAGAAGTCATGCATATCTTTTAGTGTTTTTCTTTTGTGCACTTAAAGAATATCATAGTGGTCAGAAATGGTCTCATTGTGGTTGATTGATAGATCATATTGTGGGTATATTGTATGTTTTTGCACAGTACAAAGGAATGGTTGATTTGTAGTTGCTTGACAAACCATAAAATGTCTCAGTCAATTAAGTATACGCTTAAGATTCCGTGACATTTTATTATTTTGCTTGTGTTAAATGTGATTGTAGGACGAACCTCAACCTGTTTTGCTGAGCGAGCTCAGGTTATGTTTGTTTTTGAGGTTTTTAGTGTGACTGAATGCTTTTAGAGTATGGAGAGATACCAATCCTGTTTCAGATCAACACTACTATGGTTTATCAATTTTCAGATGGCAACATTCCTGATCTCTGATCTTACATACACACTGACAAAAAATGCAAACACAAATTGCCTTTCAGACATATAGTTTGTTTGTGATGTTAATATTTCTTTCTGAATTAATATGTCATTTGATTAGATTTTGGCCTCAGAAGGGAATTACTGGAGTGGTACTGTTTGTGTACTTCAGTGTTTGTGTGTGTGTGAAGATGGTCCCCTTTGATAGTTCCCGGGTGGAATGTGCGAGCAGACGCTGTCATCGCCCATAGCCGTGGCGGCACCTCATGGCAGTGTTTTCCTTAGCGATAGCATTATTTTGACTAGTCCAGAGTTTCTGAGATGGATGAAGGAATGGCAGGAGAGACATATGAAGGGATGGAGGGAGACTCTGTTTTCCTTTCTGTGAACGTGTGATAGGAGGTGGGCCTGATGACAGATAGAGCAAACAGAGTTTATGGAGATCAAGAAAGAGAGAAAGTGAACAATGAGAATTTGAGTCTGAATAAAGAGTGTGAAAGAGAAACGTGTATGGAAAAATTGGACGGTATAGAGATTTGGATTTAAGCTCTTAATATCATTTGAATATTTTCAATGTTGAAAACAGTGCTACTTAATATTTTTGTGGAAAACATGATATATTTTTTCATGATTATAAAATGGATAGCATTTATTTATAACATAAATCTTTTGTAAATCTTTTGTAACATTTTAAATGTCTTTACAGACACTTTTGATCGATTTAATGCATCCTTGCTGAATTAAAATATTGATTTCTTTCAACAAAATTCTTTCCAAACCTTTGAATGGTAGTATACATACATTAAAAAAAAATGTGTTCAATACTCTAATTTGTCATTTTTACAGTATAGTTTCTTGAGTGAAACATGAGTAATAGTAATTATTTTCTAAAACAATTTACACATTGTTGTTATTAATACATATTGTAAATATGTTAACATAATATGTGTGGAATATAAATACAGTGACGATAGTCCAGATGTCATGTAAACATCAAAATTCACTCATCAATTTTGTATAAACAAATTTATATTTACAAATGTACAAAGATATTTCTGGGGGGGGGGGGAAATATGCTGATGTTGTCAGGCCAATGAGTTACGTTTAATACTCAGGGTTAAATATAATCAGATGAGAATAAGGATGAGATCAGTCCTTTTTAGAAATTGTAAAAGGTCAAAATCAGTCTCAGTATTGTGTAATTGTAAATCCTTTTTAAGGAGAGAAGAATATAGACCGACCTTGACCGTTGTTGTCATTTTTTTTTTAACCTGAGGAAAGTCTGGCAGGTTACTCCTTGATGTAAATACATGTTCCTAACGGAGCAACCCATTGCTCGTGCCCTGACCTTTAACCTTTGACCTCAGAGCTCACCATGTGGTGTCAGCACTGTCTCGCTTATTTCTTCACTTGAACATAGTGGGCTGTGTTGAACACCCACCCGCATGAACACACAAACACACACATACTCCTAAAAAGCCATGTTCCATGTTTTTAACACATTTGTTCGTGAGTTTTCAGGTAACATTGCTGACACTGCCTTTTTAACCAGCTTGAGGAACTGAAGTGTGTTATGTTGCTCTGATGTGTTTTGTACGTATGTATTTTAAGCATTCCTCGCCTCTCTAGATTAAATTAGCTACTCTAGCCATGCAGGGTCTGGGTAGTTAAAGCTCTAAGTTTGGTTGAGGGCATCTAAAAACTGCCTGATTGTAAATATCTTCCACCACAGTGCTCAGATCTGCTGTAATGACATGATGTATGTGGTAACAATGCAGCGCAAGCCTCCCAATCTGTCATTACACTTTATGAAGGACCCAAACATGTGGCTCTTTATGGACAAACCTCAGAGTCCATCAAACGTCCCCTTCTGTTGGCACTGGACACATACACATATGTATGTATAAATATATACGATATATACTATATAGCAAATGTCAACTGTGTAACTTTTATTTTGTCACGAAAAGCTCTTTATATTATCACTTAGCTCTTTATATAAAGTTGGATATACAGGTGAAACTCGAAAAATTAGAATATCGTGCTAAAGTTCATTTATTTCAGTAATTCAACTTAAAAGGTGAAACTAATATATTATATAGACTCATTACAAGCAAAGTAAGATATTTCAAGCCTTTATTTGATATAATTTTGGATGATTATGGTATACAGCTTTAGCCTGGTTAAAACCAGACCATTCTAAGTTGTAACTGAGTTATGGTCTGGCAAAGCGTCATAGACAAATCATTTCCAGAGGGGCGTCACCAACGTACGTCGCGGATAGACCTAAACCCAATCAGAGCGTTGAAGGAGATGACGTATGCAGAGCGGCGGAGAAACATCTCCGAGTGTTGTTCTTTGCTCGGTTTTTAACAAAAGGGAAACGTTCAAATCGCTTAAAACAGACACGATAGCTGATTCGAACGAGTGATGTTCGACGGCAACATCCATCTTTGTAATGTAGGCTACAAAATCTGCTTCAAAATCCCAGCGCTGTCATCATCGTGTAAAGCTCGCCCCAACGTTTCTGATTGGTTCCTCGATTTCGGCGGATTGGAAATGAGCTTGAATGAGGTCTTTGCCAGACTAACTTTCAGAGCAAATCTAAGGGTGTATTCACACCAGGAAAGTCCGATAGTTCACTTGCTTTGGTCCGGACCAAATAATATATATATTTTTTTTTTGGTACGGTTCGCTTTCACACTGCTCTTTTTGCAAGTGAACCAAAATTTGTAAACAAAACCACACGTGTGCTAAGGTCGTCCATTCATTGGACAAGGATTCTCAAGTAGGGAAATCAGGAAGTGCAAAAAAGGCTCAGCATGGAGATATTTCGTACTGCAATATTTGTTATTTTACTAATTTTGTGTTATTCTGTACAAACGCAATATGAAGAAACTGCGCAGAGGACGGTTAAGGTATAAAGTTTTCATTCATAGAGAGGGGCTATGTTCACACATTCAAATAATGAGATTCTTATTGTATATACTGCTAACAAGTGCTGTCAATGTTAACGCTTGCGATTAAGTTTGTCCAGTTTAACGCAGCATCATCCTTGTATTGTAACTATCGTTACATTATATGAACTGCAAAAGCTTTTTTTTTTTGCATCTATGCGCGATTAGACTAAAGAGAACGCTCTGTATGTGAATGTCCTGATGCACACATTCATTCATTCATTCCATTCCAATGATGCACACACGACGCGCAGAAAGACGCGCAACAGTATCGTGTGGCCAGACAGCGCGTATTGAACACGATTGAACAACAATAACACAAACCGTTATGCCAAAATCTCCGACTACGGAAGCCTGTTAACTCAAAGGCGCAGTGCTTTCTTGCAATTGGGTCGGTTCATGTTCACACCGTAAACGAACCGTACCAGAGTTCGTTTGGAACCGTACCGAGACCACCTCTTCAGCTGGGTCTTGGTTCGGTTGTTTGGTCCGCACCCGAGTTCGATTGCTGTATTCACACCTGCCCAAAAGGTCCGCACCAAGGGGGGAAACGAACTAGAGTTCGATTCAATCGGACCAAACAAGGCAGGTGTGAATACACCATAAATTTGCCGGAAGATGTCTGGGTTTTCCCAGGCTAAGACAGCTTATGAAAACCCCAAATTCAAAATCTCAGAAAATTAGAATATTACATGAAATCAATAAAAATAAGGATTTTAAATACAGAAATGTCGGCCCTCTGAAAAGTATAATCATGCATATGTACTCAGTACCTGGTTTGGGCCCCTTTTGCATGAATTACTGCCTCAATGCGGCGGGGCATGGATGCCATCCGCCTGTGGCACTGCTGAGGTGTTATGAAGACCAGGATGCTTCAATAGCAGCCTTCAGCTTTTCTGCATTGTCTCATGTCTCTCATCTCTCTCTTAGTAATGCCCCATAGATTCTCTATGGGGTTCAGGTCAGGCGAGTTTGGTGGCCAATCAAGCACAGTAATACCATGGTCATTGAACCAGGTTTTGGTACTTTTGGCAGTGTGGGCAGGTGCCAAGTCCTGCTGGAAAATGAAGTCAGCATCTCCATAAAGCTTGTCTGCTGAAGGAAGCATGAAGTGCTCTAAAATGTCCTGGTAGACGGCTGCGTTGACTCTGGACTTAATAAAGCACAGTGGACCAACACCAGCCGATGACATGGCTCCCCAAACCAACACAGACTGTGGAAACTTCACACTGGACTTCAAGCATCTTGGATTGTGTGCCTCTCCATTCTTCCTCCTGACTCTGGGACCTTGGTTTCCAAATGAGATGCAAAATTTGCTCTCATCAGAAAAGAGGACTTTGGACCACTGAGCAACAGACCAGTTCTTTTTTTCTTTAGCCCAGGTAAGACGCTTCTGACGTTGTTTGTTGTTCAGGAGCGGCTTGACAAGAGGAATATGACATTTGAAGCCCATGTCCAGGATCCGTCTGTGTGTGGTGGCTCTTGATGCAGTAACTCCAGCCTCAGTCCACTCCTTGTGAAGCTCCCGCACACATTTGAATGGCCTTTACCTGACAATCCTCTCCAGGTTGCGGTCATCCCTGCTGCTTGTGCACCTTTTTCTTCCACACTTTTCCCTTCCACTTAACTTTCTATTAATGTGCTTTGATACAGCACTTTGAGAACATCCAACTTCTTTTGCAATTACCTTTTGAGGCTTTCCCTCCTTGTGGAGGGTGTCAATGATGGTTTTCTGCACAACTGTCAGGTCAGCAGTCTTCCCCATGATTGTGAATTCAACTGAACCAGACTAAGGGGGCTTTCACACTGGCAGTTTAGTTCGGAACGGGGCACGGTTCGCATGAAAAATCGCTAATGTGAACGCTGTCATGGGACCCGGGTGCGCACTGGGGTACCGAACCCGAGACTACCTGGAAGAGGTGGTCTGAGTTCGGTTGCTCCCGAACCGTGGCGCGGTTCGCGTGAATGTGAAAGCAACACGGACTCGGGTGCGCACTTGTTCAGGAAGTAAAGTAACCTGCGCATGCGTTTATAGCTTATTATGATGTATTTAGTTAAATAAAACGCTTGTAAGGGATGATAGTGTTGATGATTTACCTTGGATACGAGCAAGAGTGAGCCTGCGTGCAGTGTATTCATGCATTGCGCGTGGAATCAGGGAAACAAAGTTGGAAATCCACTGTCTCCTAAAAAGAGTCCGTTTGTAAGCAGCAGAAGTCCACCTTATGTGACACACGCACAGTAAACCTGTAGTGTTCACTCAACTGCGCATAATAGCAGCGAATTAATAAAAAAAAAATATATATTGACCCACGTTCTGTTTTCTATCATGCGCCGTGCACGTTTGCGATGACGTCATATGCACGCAAACGCACCAGGGTTCGATAGAATCAAGTTGTGTGTGAAACCAGACCAACGCTGCGGGGGACGCCGGGAACAAACGCGCTCGGACCGCAGCAGACGAGCCCAGTGTAAAAGCCCCTTAGAGACCATTTAAAGGCTCAGGAACCCTTTGCAGGTGTTTTGGGTTAATTAGCTGATTAGAGTGTGACACTACTGAACCTTTTCACAATATTCTAATTTTCTGAGATTTTGAATTTGGGGTTTTCATAAGCTGTAAGCCATAATCATCAAAATTATATCAAATAAAGGCTTGAAATATCCCACTTTGTCTATATAATATATTAGTTTCACGTTTTAAGTTGAATTACTGAAATAAATGAACTTTTGCACGATATTCTAATTTTTCGAGTTTCACCTGTATATGTCCAACTTTATCCGCATACATACAGTGTAATAAATTACTTTTTTTGTCAAATCAACTTAAATAATTTATGTGGTTCAGTTAACATAATATTTTGAACCAATATCCATTGTATTAACTAACATTTTTAATTTCAAAGAACTCAAAATTTTAAGGAAACCAGGTAACTTACTTTCAGTTAAACCAACAATTTTTTTTACAGTGTGTACTATGGCTATTATATAGCATACCTCAACAGTTTGAGGAACTGAAAAGTTAAAGACATCGTTAAAATAGTCCAAGTGACTACAGTGGCTCAATCTTAAGTTTATAGAAGCGTTACGCAGTTTCACTTCGTGAAATCTCGAGGCCCACAGAGAAGGAAATGAATAGCTGAATAAAGTTATTTTTGTTTGTTTTTTTGCACACAAAAAGTATGCTCGTCGCTTGATAAACTTAAGATTGAGCCACTGTAGTCACTCGGACTATTTTAACAATGTCTTTAACTTTTCTGGGCCGGACAGTTTCAATCCCTTAAGAAGCCTATGGAGGAGTGATCCAGCTCTTATATTTAATCAAAAATATCTTAATTTGTGTTTCCGAAGATAAACGAAAGTCTTACGGGGTTGGAACAACATGAGGGTGAGGAATTACTGACAGAATTTTCATTTTGGGGTGAACTAACCCTTTAAGATATTAAAAGCATCATTTTTTTTCTCAATTGTCTATATGAATGGCCTTAACTGTTTATTGCCTAATATCTAATGGTTTGATTGGGGAAGATATGGGTGGTTTTGGTGTGATGGAGAGCTTTTGTCTTTGTTCTGTTAGTATGTATGTATGTGAAGTATGTTTTTATTGAGGTCCCCTCGAAAACGAGATGTCACATCTCAAGGGGTTTTCCTCTTAACTTTGATAAATTTGAAATTTGAAATACACATCATGATTTTTTTTAAGTGCTATAGAAAAAAATGACTTGACTTGAGTTAAATATAAATATAGAGATATAAAACATTCCAACTTCTCTAACAAAAAACAGAGAAAAGGAAACCAGTCCATCTTTGGGATGAAGCAATTTGTTGTCTTAGTAATTTGTCGGCTACTCAACAAAGCCCCCAAAGGGCTCTGGGTTATTATCTTGGGCGCGTTATGGATGAAAATTCTGGGTTGTTAGATATCACCAGATTTCTAGAGAACTGTGAAAGAGTGGGAGAGCGAGTGAGACATGACGATAAGACGGGGCAAAGGGGCAAGGCGAATGAAAGAGTGGGCTGTGTGATTTGTGGCTAGTAATAAAGGTGGTGTATGTGGTCTGTTGTTTTAGTGTGATAGAGCAGAGCTGGTCAAACTCCCACTACAGGAATGCACGACTCACACTTTATCTTTAATGCACTGAATCACATTCACATAGACAATGCTGATGTCTCTTTTAAAAAAAAGAGCGGAATGGCAACAGGTAATGTGGAAGCCATTGAATCAGGTGTAATTTAAATGTGGGTCATGTACAGGCAGATACACACACTGACAGAGGTCACACACAAGGCCACACACGACGCACAAGCTTCTTGTTAACGCGTCTGTTGAGATATGGTGTCAAAGGCATGCAAATAAACACGGACAGCAAACTTTCACTCCTGCAGATGAAAACTCTCATACCTCTCAAAACTATTTGTATGTGCAATATATGCTTTTTAACCTATTTCCAAAACCAACTATGTAAAGCTTTTTTCCAATAATATAACTACACATCCTTAAAACAAGATACATTTACATGAGAAGCTAAATGGCATAAGATATTAAGACATATTATAAGATAAAATATCTTGAGTGAAGTTTATTTTTCTTTCTTTATCATTGGAAAATATTTAGTTGTTTTCAGCTAAAATCCAATAGAATCTATTGGGGTTTATCCATAAAACCAGAAATAAAACCTATTTGCTATTTTTTTATTCAAGATATAGTAGTTTTATTTAACTAATTTGGACAATGCAATGAAAATAATAATGACAATATCATATATGTGGATTATTGTTTATTGGCAAAATTGACAGACTTTCAGCTGTTTGCAATGAACAAATCAAACAAAAGTGATTGAAATAGCTCAACACAACAAATGTTTCAAGTGGTTCCCCCAAATTCAACTGCAAATGCAACTTTTAATGACTTCTGCAGTCTCAAAATTATTTAACACCCTAAATAGAATCCCTCACGACAGCACAAATTTGCAAAACATGTGTTGTCTCAAGCACACCTGGTGCAGTTAATCAAGGGCTTCATTAGTTGCACCAGGTTTGTTTGAGCTAGAACACATGAAATACCTGAACTGGCTAGGTTTGTTGAGTGTCACGTTTGACTGGATGTTAGAAATATGGCAAAAGAATGGTCCAAAAAGTTAAGAGAAGATATCATCGCCCTTCACAAAAAAGGAACAGGATACAAAAAGATAGCGAAGGTACTAAATATTCCTAGAGATACCATTGGAAGCACAGTTTGCAAGTTCAAAGTTGAAGGAACAGTGGTTACACTACCTGGACGGAGCAGAAAAAGGAAGCTATCAATGGCTGCAACCAGATTTCTGAGAAGGCAGGTTCAGAAAAACCCTTGAGTAACTGCAAAAGACCTAGAGCAAGACTTGGTGGCACCAGGCACTGAGGTTTCAGCTGCACTGTTAGGCGCGTAATAAACGCATGCCAGAACTCCAAGATGTACACCACTACTGACACAAAAGCACAAGAAAAGTCTGCACCAATTTGCTCAAAATAATATAAATAAACCACAGAGCTTTGGGGATTCTGTTCTGTGAAGCGATTAAAACAAAACTGGAACTTTTCGGCCCTATGGATCAACGGTATGTCTGGAGGAAGAAGAATGAAGCATATGCTGAAAAGAACACTCTGCCTACAGTTCAGCATGATGGTGTGATGCTCTGGGGCTGCTTTGCATCCTCTGCCCCTGGAAACCTGCAGCGTGTGAAAGGCAAGATATATTCAAGTATCAGGAAATCCTAGGAGAAAATGTCATGCCGTCAGTGAGGAAGCTTAAGCTTGGGCGTCATTGGACCATCCAACAAGACAATGATCCCAAGCATACCTCAAATTCCACCAAGGCTTGGTTGCAGAAGAAGTCCTGGAAGATTCTACTGTGGCATCACAGTCACCTGACTTGAACCCCAAATAAAATCTGTGGTGGGATTTGAAGAAGGCGGTTGCAGCACGTAAACCCAAGAATATTACTGAACTGGAGGCTCTTGCTCATGAGGAATGGGCGACGATTCCTCAGAAACGCTGCCAGAAGCTGGTGTCTGGTTATACATCTCGTTTGCAGCAGGTCATAACAGCAAAAGAGTGTTCTACTAAGTACTAAAGATGCTTGGCATGAAGGGTTTGAATTATTTTGAGACTGCAGAAGTCATTAAAAGTTGCATTTTCAGTTGAATTTAGGGAAACCACTTGAAACATTTGTTGTGTTAAGCTATTTCAATTACTTTTGTGGGATTTGTTCTTTGCAAATAGCTGAAAGTCTGTACATTTTGCCAATAAACTTGATTCGCAATGGGGGTTGAATTATTTCGATTACAACTGTATTTGAACTGGAAAACAAGACAAAAATACAGATTAAGAAACTGCAGTTCAAACAAATGTGACTCCAAATACAGAGCGTCTATAGCAGTCTAGGACGGTGCATGTGTGTTGTCCCAGAGGTGAATTGGTGTAAGAAGTATGTATTTTGTGTGTGTGTAAGATGTGTGATGAAGTGGTCTCTTGTGGAGACTTGCGTTGTGGATCATTGAGTGTGTGATGGAAGGTGTTCATGAGGAATTTACATTAGCACCAAGAGAAAATAAACTTAGCACATAGTATACACACACACACACACACACACACACACACACACACACACACACACACACACACACACACACACACACACACACACACACACACACACACACACACACACAATAAAGGAAAAAGGAGAGAGAAATACAGAAATGTAGAGCAAGAAAAGGAAACAGAGCAGAAAAGAAAAAGGGCAGTATTATAAAAAACCGCATGAGTGAAATTGAGAAAAAAAGATGAGGTATTTGCAATGTCTCGCTCAGTGACAGTTTTTTTTTACATGCTTAACAATGTATTTTGCAGATTAGATGTTATGCTGTTTTTCCTTCTTTAATGTTTTCTACACACTGTAAATGCATTTTCCTTTTGAAGTCACAGGAGACCACAAAGACATCTGTATATTTATGGAAATGGAATGGAAAAATATCTTTGATGCAAATTTACATGCATTTATATGTGTGGTTGTTCATAGGTGCATGTGTATGCGCTTGTGTGCGAGTGTGTTAACTCAGAGTTTTGTGGTCGAGTCTGTAATTGTGTGTCCCTGTATAAACAGCCTCAGTGTTAACTCTCTCTACCATATTTCCACTCCACTTGCACCAGCAGGTCTCAACCTTTAAGACACATGTTCCATTTTATTTCAATTACACTCTCAGAATTCCCCTACAGTATTCCCTCCAATTCCCCTAATGCAGTCCTGCTTCTCTAGGCATCACTAGTTACCCATGGCAATGGGATATTGGCCGTTGCCCCCGGTGATGGGTTATTGGGCGTTGCAGAGCTCCATGCTACATTTGCAATGCTTGGAGCCAGTGAGAGGGGAAGGAGGTCGTCATGGGAACCAAGCACGCTCAGTTGGACCAGACTGCTGACTGAGATTTCCTCACTGGTCTCTATAACCCAGTAAATTTATAAACCCGTAGGCAGCTGCCTGCTAATGCTAACAGCCACCAGCTTTGGCACAAACATAAACTCATAACCATTCTTTTTTTGTAGATTTTCAACACCCAACATGTTTTGCAATCCCATAATGGGATTTTGATGAGATTCTGTGGTTGTTGTTGAGTTCAGCTACTGCCCTTAAAAGTATGCGTTTATTCAGGCAAATATACAAGCGCTAAGGTCCAACGCTAACATCTCAGTGTCAGCTGTGGATATTTTGTTTGTGTTTGATGAATTAGCAGGAAAGTTTGAGGTTTGACCAATTCTGTGCAACTCTAATATTTTTGTTTCCAGTGGAACATTTGAAGCTACTGCTAATTCAGAATACAAAGTAAAAGTAGCGAAATGGCGGTGCATTCTGCATTAGAGGACATGTTAAATAAGGTGTCAATATGCCTAGAGGGTATTTACACTCTGTCATTGTCATTTTGATTGGACATCCAATCACTCATTCTATCTCTAATTGTAAATACCCTCTAAATGTTTTGGGCAACCAACTGCCTCTAATAATCAGTGGTGGATAGTAGAGCGGCACGATTAATCGTTAAAAGATCGCAATCTCGATTCGAACACCCACGTGACCTCATTCCTACTTGACAAAGATTCATCTATGTCTATTAAACCTTTGACAAAATCACACAGGAACTTTCTAATCTGTGATCACACTGCCACTGAGCCAGAGAGAGCAGTTGTCATGTAGGCTATAGGTATGAAACAGCTTCACAAACAGTTTTTTCAACCACATCATTATTTCTGTGTTACAATAATTCAGATTATCACAGATATATACTGGGATAAAAGTTTGAAGTTCAGATAGAATTTATACAGAAGCGACCAAAATAGAGCAAATCACCTTTAGAAAGTAACTTGGAGCTTCTAATAACGATTATATCAATTACATCGTTACACTAGTAGGTGGCGACAACTGTTAAAAATGTATTTGTCATTAAATAATTAATTCAACGGATTTGTTCAAAAATGCTGATTCATCCAGTATTGAAACAAGTGAAGTATGAGTCATTGAATCATTCATTCAAACCGATTTTTAAAAAATAATTAATTGAAGTTAATTAAACATTTTTTAAATAGACTGCACCAATTAACAATTTGTCAGAACCTCCAGTATATTACATGTTATTTTGTTTAGTTGTCTGCTCAGAATCGTGGGAGAATCATGATCTCTATTTGAAACAAAAAAATCGTGATTCTCATTTCATCCAGAATCGTGTGGATAGATAGTAACTAAGTATATTTACTTTTTCACTAGACCTTTAGTCAGGAGAGACGACATAGGCCTATTAAATTTAACACGGATGAAAACGAGGCTGTGAGAGACAGACTTAGTGTTTACAATGGCGAGCAGTGAATAAAGCTAGATCATGTCATTTTTTATAATTCACAACTTTCAAAACTATTTTATGGAGTTTTTGTCTACTGAATTTTTCCCCCCGGAAAAACCTTTCATCGGCTGGACAATCGGTATGTTGTTAAACAACAGTACAATCCATTGAACGCACTTTACTTCTATCCCTTACAGCCTCGTTTTCATTCCTGTAAAAAAAAATGATATGCTGTTGTGGCATCTTGAATTAAATCATTCTTTTGATGGTTCAGAGATCTCACTGAACGATTCATTCATGAATTGAACTGACCCTATTTCCGTTGTTCTCAAGTCAACAAAAATGACTGAAGGTTGTTTGTTAACGAAAAAGGGTGAATTGTTTTAAGATCATTTTATTAAATGCTTTAATTTGGGCATATGTCAGCTTTTATGGAGTAGAAAACTTTAGGTAATAAATGTAAATACCCAATAAAATAAAGCAAAGTTATTTTATTACATTAAACAGATAGGAGAAAGCATTTTAACATAAGAAAATTAAGATTAATCCTCAAATAACTTATCAGGTTTTATAAATTTGTATATTCTTCCAAATTTGTTGGACTTATTGGTGCTTGCAGCTTGAATTAGAAGCCCTGGTGTATTGATTTCGCATCCCGCAGTGTCTGATGTCACAGTCATGGCAGTGAACTCTGAGTCTCTCATCTACCAGCATGACCACTAACAGTAATGGTGAGGACATGCATTCCAGCTGCACCAGAGGGACGAGCTTTATGGTAGTTCTATGAGTCGGCTGTGAGGAGGCCCACTTTATCATGGTTGGTTAGTGCCATCAGAGTCGTTTATCATGCTGTTCCTTACACAGCAGAAGCCTGTAGGAAGCTGTCAATCAACCTGTTCAAACACATCCAGGTTGACAAACACAAACTCAGATGAAAACACAAACACACACGTTCAAGTTTCAGCTAATAAAATGGAAATGTTAATGTTTTGATCAGTTATTGAATATAGAAAAAGCATAGTCCATGACACCTTTTCTGGTACAAAAATTTAATAATAACAATTTTAAAAACTATATTTTGAATTGGAATTTTAAATATAATCATTAAAAAAGTGAAAAATATGACACCAAACTGAACATGTAACAAACAATAAAAATGATTATTCATTATTAATATTAATAAAACAACTTTTTTATCTGTGTAACATTGAGGTTTATATATATATGTATATATTTAATAATCACATATTTGAAATTTATTTTTCAAAATTGTAAATAAAACAAAGATTACTGAAGTACATAAGAAAATGCTATTTCAGTCTTTCTACTTCAAAATTTCACATTTAATTCAGCTTGTTACTTGCCGTTTATATGTAATTATTTGTATTTTGGAGTTTACTAGCAGTTCTTGAAAACTGTAAAGTAAATCCTACATGAAATATTTTTTTCAGTGTACTGCACATACACAGACTACAAAAAACTGTATAAAGCTCTTTAAAAACTGTGTTTACATGATGAAATGCTTTTTTCTGAAGTTGATAAGGCTTCTCAGGAAAAGTAGGGATTCTGTTGTAGCCCCTCCCCTTACCTTTAGAGTCATCCAATCAGAACACAGATTCTCTTCTGATTGTTATGCCCCACTGCTCACATCAGTAAGTGTAGAAATGCTGGATGACAACAGAAGGAGATCTGGATAAGGGTGAGAAGTGAGTGAGTGTGTGTGTAAATGAGGGTTTGTAGGGGTGTGAATGAGATATATCTTCTGATTAGGATTGGATGACGGCGCCACTGTTTGTCATTCCGGATCCCTGCAGTTCAAAGCCAGGATAAGGGGTGATGACAAGCAAGAGAAGGATGTGTTTGTCTGTGCAAGTGCCTGCGTGTGTCTGTTTGTATGTGTTCACTTCATGCGGTCTGACTTTGTTACCTTGATATTAAAAAAAACAAGTCTACACATACACAAATATACACCTCTTTCTCTTCGTCCTCTCTTTCATTTTCTCTCTTTTCACTTACTCACACATGGTTTTGTGGTGTCTCTTTAATAGTTTCTCAACATCTGTCTGATTCTCTAGGTACCAGTAATGATCAAACCAGTAAAACCTTCCAGTAAAACCACTAACCTGCTCTCTACAACCCCAGTCTGCTCCCACTGGCCTTTAACATTTACACAAATCATCTGTCAATTCAGAACACTCCAGATTGAATAACCTGCTCTCACCCAGATTAAAGTCCAGAGCCGTTGAAGGAATGGTGAAGCACTTTGTATGTCCATCCATCCATCAGCATATTATAATTAAAATTAATGTATTTTATTATTTATTAATCAGCATTTTATAATTATTTAAATTGTAATTCATTATCATTATCAATTAATTATAATTTTAATTTAATCAATACGTATAATGTTGTGTTGAATGTAATTAGTTGTAGGCTATTTAGTTGTATATAATGATATATTTATTGATGATTAATATTAAGGATGATTAGGATAATTAAAAAATAAAATATGTAATGTAATGTGTGTGTGTGTATATATACACTCACCTAAAGGATTATTAGGAACACCATACTAATACTGTGTTTGACCCCCTTTCGCCTTCAGAACTGCCTTAATTCTACGTGGCATTGATTCAACAAGGTGCTGAAAGCATTCTTTAGAAATGTTGGCCCATATTGATAGGATAGCATCTTGCAGTTGATGGAGATTTGTGGGATGCACATCCAGGGCACGAAGCTCCCGTTCCACCACATCCCAAAGATGCTCTATTGGGTTGAGATCTGGTTACTGGGGGCCATTTTAGAAAAGTGAACTCATTGTCATGTTCAAGAAACCAATTTGAAATGATTCGAGCTTTGTGACATGGTGCATTATCCTGCTGGAAGTAGCCATCAGAGGATGGGTACATGGTGGCCATAAAGGGATGGACATGGTCAGAAACAATGCTCAGGTAGGCCGTGGCATTTAAACGATGCCCAATTGGCACTAAGGCCGTGTGTCCACCAAAGCGTTTTTCCACGCGCCTGGCGTATGTTTTCAATTGTTTTCAATGGGAGCGCCTCGTTTTTAGAACGCCATGAGCGTAACGAGGCGCTGGACGTTTTTTTCACGCTGAAGCGCTAAGAGCTCGGCATTTTTACTGGTCGCCGAGAGTTGAAAAATGTTCAACTTTGGATAAAACGCAGCGCTCATCACTGTCACTTTTACCCAGCCGTCCAATCACAGTGGAGGAGGGGCGGGACTAATACCACACCGACCAACTGTCATAACATTCTTTCTGTACAACGACATCAACCAGCAGAGCAAACTGAACAAAATGGATGAAAAATGTATTTTTAGTATGAAACAAATTATCTGCGAAATCAGTTACAAGTAAACTGTGCTGCGGATATTCTGTATCATAGCAACGAAACGTCTCAACGGAAAAAACGCTGTGTTGCCAAAACGCTCTCAAGCGCCCACAGCTAGGTGTCTTCAGCAGAGCGTCTAGCGTTTTCAGCTGGCTAAAAACGCTTTGGTGGACACACGGCCTAAGGGGCCTAAAGTGTGCCAAGAAAACATCCCCCACACCATTACACCACCACCACCAGCCTGCACAGTGGTAACAAGGCATGATGGATCCATGTTCTCATTCTGTTTACGCCAAATTCTGACTCTACCATCTGAATGTCTCAACCGAAATCGAGACTCATCAGACCAGGCAACATTTTTCCAGTCTTCAACTGTCCAATTTTGGTGAGCTCTTGCAAATTGTAGCCTCTTTTTCCTGTAGATTAGTGGGGTCTTCTGCTGTTGTAGCCCATCCGCCTCAAGGTTGTGCGTGTTGTGGCTTCACAAATGCTTTGCTGCATACCTCGGTTGTAACGAGTGGTTATTTCAGTCAAAGTTGCTCTTCTATCAGCTTGACTCAGTCGGCCCATTCTCCTCTGACCTCTAGCATCAACAACACATTTTCGCCCACAGGACTGCCGCATACTGGATGTTTTTCCCTTTTCACACCATTCTTTGTAAACCCTAGAAATGGTTGTGCGTGAAAATCCCAGTAACTGAGCAGATTGTGAAATACTCAGACCGGCCCGTCTGGCACCAACAACCATGCCACGCTCAAAATTGCTTAAATCACCTTTCTTTCCCATTCTGACATTCAGTTTGGAGTTCAGGAGATTGTCTTGACCAGGACCACACCCCTAAATGCATTGAAGCAACTGCCATGTGATTGGTTGATTAGATAATTGCATTAATGAGAAATTGAACAGGTGTTCCTAATAATCCTTTAGGTGAGTATATGTATATATATATATAATTAAATGTTTAAAACACTAAATTAACACAATTTGATTAAATCAGTTAATAAAATATATGAATTAATAATAGACATGTAAAGCACAAACAAACTTTTTTCTTTTGTGATGGTTAAAATCATTTATATTTGTAAGCTAAGTAGATTTGCACGTTTATGTTCATTTTACAGTACATGAGTTAAGAGTAGCACAGTAACTACTAACAGATGACAAATGAGCAGTTTGTGTAGGTGTTGGTGTGTACACGTGTGAATGTGGTGTATGTGCTGAGAGCTATCACAAATGTGATACACTCCGGAAAACCTTACAGCTGCAACGGATACTCCCTGCTATTCAGACATGCCTGTGTACAGATAAGAAGAACTTCTGAATGTCAGTGGGTGGTGTCTGAGAATATGTATGTGAGTATCTCTGTGCATGTGTGTGTTTGTGAATCATATTTTGATCAGATCGATTGTCTAACAGCTTGAATTTGGGAAGCAGAAAGTCTCCTTTGCTCTGTTTGGCTGAAAGTTACATAATGTCCTTGATGAAGGTGCATGTAAACAAAATAACAACACAAAATATTTGGATCATTTACTACATGCAATAAAAACACAATTATAGCACAGTTGCTGAGCAACCACCAAAACATTTTTGTCATGGTGTCATGATGTTCTCTTTCTTGACTTGGTACTCAGGTGTGTTTTGCAACATTACGCAGAGAGGAGCGAGTGCGTGTGTTTTGCTTCATAGTAGGCTAATATGAGCAGTTTAATTTTAATTAACAAGGTCATGTGTCAATGTGTTTGTGTCTGTCTCTTATCCCAGTCTTTATGGTAGGCCTGTTGGAGCCTGCAGAGGCTGCCCATCTGACTGCAGGGCTGATAAGCTGTACAGTGAGCACTGGAGGCTGTGTGCGGGTGAAGCTGTCATCCGTTACACCCATGCGGTTTGCTCTCCTCACAGATCTTATGATCCACAAAGTTGATACATTCCTTAAATGCTGGTGTCTCTTTTACACATTGAAATCTCTTGATGCATGATTGAGTGGTTTTGTAGTGTTCTTCATGAGCTCCAAAAACGAAACAGAAATAACTAAACAAAAAAATACATACATTTTAGACAACAAATGATATACTGTGTGTGTGTGTGTGTGTTTGTGTATATTTTCTGTAAGTTAATCAATATTGAATAAATATTAAAATGCATAAATAACATACAAAGTATTATATTATTATTATTGTTATATTTGGGGGATTTTTATTTTAAATCTCAAAAAATTATTAAATAAGGTAAAATGAAATCGATAAATATATTTTATGTGACTGTGTAAAGCATTATAAAATTATAAAATGTTTATATAATTAAATATCACTATAGCACTAAGTTTAGCATTTCTGGGATTAGATATTCCTTTTGGACGTTGTATTTTATTGACTTTTGAATGTCTGTCTAGTCTGCATATGTCCGTTTCTCTTCTAGTCAGATATAAACAAAATGTGGAACTCAAAGCCCAGCTTCCTCTACCTGCAGTCACAATATACTCCAGTATGTTTTAACAACGGCAATCACACACACACAAGGATTAGGGAATAATCCGTGCTTGTGTCTGACCTCTGGGGTCACCAACACATCCGGCTACCAGCAATAATGATGTGATCGCATATTTCTCTCTCTCTCTCTCTCTCTCTCTCTCTCTCTCTCTCTCTCTCTCTCTCTCTCTCTCTCTCTCTCTCTCTCTCTCTCTCTCTCTCTCTCTCTCTCTCTCTCTCTCTCTCTCTCTCTCTCAAAAACTAACCTCGGCCCTCTACATATACACAGCAAAAACTTCTTCTTTATCAGAATCTTTTTTTTTTGATCAACATCCCTAAAACATAATAGAGTTACCTGCAAAATTGCATAATTTATCTTAAATGTAAGTGATTTAATAGATAAAGTTCCTGCATAAATTTAGCTAAATTTGTTTAAACTAAAACAAGAAATATAAGATATATATATATATATATATATATATATATATATATATATATATATACTGTGTGTGTATGTGTGTGTGTGTGTGTATATATAAATGTAATTTATTCCTGTGATGGTAAAGCTGAATTTTCAGGATCATAACTGCAGTCTTCAGTGTCACATGATCCTTCAGAGATCCTTCTAATATGCCGATTTGATGCTCAAGAAACATTTCCTATTATTATCAATATTGAAAAAAACAATATTTAAATTGTGCTGCTTAATATTGTTATGGGAACTGTAATACTTTTTTTCAGTTAAAAAAATCTTTCTCGCCCTATATACAATCACAGATGGATTGAAATGTGTTAAGCTCTTATACAATATCTAACACTGTTTGTGCTTATATTCACCTCACTCTAATTGTGGTTTGTTTAACTAGATATAACAGAAACAGATGGGACAAGAGAATCTGATTGATTTTCTAATCCTATTATTGATTATGTTACAGTGGTTTGAGTAGGTACTGTACACACATGTACTGTGTGTGTAGAAGAGAGTGTGTGCATATCAGAAGTGGTTACTGTAGTCCTGCGGGACATTTCTTATGCTCTTTTACTCCTCCTGAGCGTGTGCCTCCTTGGTACTTCTCGGATTATGGCTGATTTAAATGTAAACTGCTCAACACAAAAACATGCACATGCACAACACAGATTTATACACTTTAAAACAATCCTTTAGCCTCTGTTTGTAGGCTATGTAGTTTGAAACGTATCTTGTACTTCTCTGAATGCGTATGTCTGTCTGTATGTTGTCATTCCAGACTCTGTGTGTATTTCAGTACAATCGGTTCCTCTCAGCAGTCATCTCTTCAATAATAAACACATGTACATGTTGGCCTATACATATCCCGTCAGCCACCATAACTTTTTTAGTGTTGTGGGCTTTAGCAACAGTTGAATCTCTGATATCTTTGGCATGATCCCTAGTTAAAGGGAAAGTTCACTCAAAAATGAAAATTCTGTGTGTATTTGTTCACCCTCATGTCGTTCCAAATGGTATGCTGTAAGTAAGGGTTGCACAGACTAGTCGACTTGAACGCTCTGCCATGATGCCTTAAGCTTGACGTCGTAGTCGCAGATCATGTGATTTTGACACTAACATGGCCGCCTTGCAGAAGACAACAGGCAGAAGAACCTCAGACTTCTCTAACTGATCAGACTTACGGTTTTCATATAAATTACGATAAAAAATGTTTTGGATTTACATTGGTTGTAATACTAATGCTGTCCTATAGAGGGGGCCACATGACACGAAAACTTAGAAGTACAGTTTTAAGCTCAGTTTTCATCAGTTAAAATGACAAATAAATGCATGTAATCTTTCTGTGCTAAATTATCTTTTTCTGATTTAGAACGAGCAGAAATCTGTAAGAAATATAACGACTCATAGACAAAATAACTGATAAAAAATAAGCTGTTATGTAGGAGCAATAGCCTTGTGACATATACCACAGCTGTGACCCGGGTTCGTGTCTTAGCTTGAGGTTTAGGCTTAACATTTTAAGTTGCACATTTTGGCATGTTGCAAAGTATTCCCTTCTCTTGTGTTCTTACTAATGACGTCATCAGCGATTAGTAGATGTCAAATCACATAACTATCAACTACAAAAAAATCTGAGGTCGTTCAACCCCTAGTATGCTGTTATTATTTTACTTAGAAATCTTTTTGATACAGCAACAGGTTTACTGCACATTGGGTGTCGTATTTGATCTTTAAGCTGCAGCAGAGGTGAAGATTATCAGTAAATAATTGCTGATTGTTTGTCACAGTTATTGCATGGCTTCAGAAAAGAGCACAAAATATAGCTAAAATATAGATCACAAGTCATATACACTGTACTTTAATGGTGTCTTCTTTACTTTGCTTATTGGTTCTTTGTGGAGTTTGACAAATTGTAGTCACTACTGTATGAACGGAAAGATCTTCAGAATTCTCCTTTTATGGTCCACAGTAAGAGAAAAAAAACAGCAGTAATTATCAACAGAATTTACATTTTTGGTTGCACATCTCTTTTAAGTTGTTTATAAAAGTTGTTTATTTTACGAAAAAAATTTTTTTTGATTGAATGTCAGTCTTAGCACTGGTAGCTGAGTGCCAGTTGGTTACTGGATCTCTGCTTTGTGATTGGCTGTTGCATTTACAAAGTTGTCAGTAGTGGTGCTGATTGATTGACAGCTCTGAGCTCTTCTGGGCGCCTGGGTGGTCATGTTGATCCTTCCTTTTCAGATGTAAACACATCTATAGCCAATCAGAAGACACTCCAGGGACTCTGGGTAACGCAAAGCAAGACCTCTGAGATCCAACAAATCTCCCTGGCATATTAAAACACACTATTTGTCTATTTAGAATACTTTGGAGATATGTACAAAAATATAATCTTTTTTTTAATTGTATTTAATTCACAAATAATTACAATGAAACAGCAGGTAACATTGAATTGGACAATTTTGAAGTAGAAATACTGAGAGTGTGTGTGTTTAAGAGAGAGCGCGTGTGTGTGTGTATTATATGCATATGAGAGCGTGTGTTTGGGGCCGCGGCTCGTTGATGTAGCTGTCATGGGAGAGTGGACTCTAGTCCAGGAACCCTCCGGGTGGAACCGGGGGGGGGGGGAGGGACTCGTAGCTCTTCTCAAAAACCTAAATAAACCAAGATTTCCTCACTGCCCACCAGAGAGAAAGTGAGAGAGAGAAGCATATATATTTTTGCGAGCCTTTATATATAGCCCATAGTCTGCCAAAATACTACTACTGCAGTTTCTTTGTCCTGTGTATCAATTGCATATCCATACTTGGCAAATTTGATAACTGACAAGTGTTGTCAGACAATGATAAGCATATAAAGAGATGGAGTTGTATTACTTCAACTGTTGTCCTTTATTTTGGGCATGTGTATATATGCATGTGTGTGCATACATGTGGTGCAGATTTAATGAGGTTGTCATTTTTCACAGCTGAAAATGACATGCTTCTCTTGTTAGAGTGTGTGTGGTGTTGTGTGTGTGTGTGGTTGTGTGTGTGTGTCACTGGGCACTATAGATGGCATGAGTGACCTTGAGCTTGTTTTAACCAAGAAGGTTTAACACAATTGGTCACTCATATCTGTGTGTGTGTGTGTGTGTGTGTGTGTGTGTGTGTGTGTGTGTGTGTGTGTGTGTGTGTGTGTGTGTGTGAGAGTCTGTATTCATATCGCTTTGTCCTTGGCCTGTTGAGGAATGCAGGACTCAAAGGTCACGGTCCATATATCCAGAATGCTTTGAATCATGACACACACTCATTTAGCTGTGGGGAGTTTAAAATTGTTGCACCTTGTAGAGATACAATTTCTTCTATTCCACTCATCTCAACCTCTCACATCACTCATTTTATTCTGCTCTGTCCTTTGTTGCTTTCATCTGTTACTTTCCGAACAATTTTTTTTTTTTAAATTAAAACTTATAATTTTATTATAATTTTTATATTCTTCTATAACTATATTTTCATAAACACAATATGTGTGGTGTCTATTTCTGATTTTAATGAACTGTGTTTTTTTGTAATGTACATTTAAAGCAAGAAATTGAAGACATTTTGAAAATCTAACTTCATCTGCCTTTTTTGCTTCCTTCCAAGGGCTTTCTTCTATTTCCCTCTGGAAATGTCATGCAGTTCATTCATTTCTGTTCATTCATACACATCCCACGTTGTATTTGGCAGACACATACATTTATGGATTTGGCAGACACATTTATTCCTTTTTTTACAGTGAATTTACAGTATACAACATTGTTTTTTGTGTGTGTTCCTGTGGGAATCAAATCGATGACCTTGCTGTTGCTAATCCCATCAGTTTCGCTACAGTATAATTAAAAGTAATGTTTCAAATATAAATTTAGGACCCTCAGATCTAGCACACAAAAATACATTCATAAATGGGAATACACTTTGTGCCAAAACACATTCTTATCATCAGATTAATCATGTAAACACCTAATGATCCGATTTTCATTTCTTTTTCTCCTGGAACATGAAAACCTCTCGCAGGGCTCACAAGCCTTTCACTGCTTCTCGCTCTCCCTTCCCCTTCTCTCTTTTACTGGCTTGGACACCCATCTTTCTCTCCTGTCCTATTCCTCCCTTCCTCTCCCAGGGTGAAATAGTGATCATGGCTGCTGTTTCATCAGCTCTTTGCACTTCGCACTTCTATTAAGATTGATGGTGTGCTGTGCTATAAATGACAGTGCTAAGTCTGGCCATAGCATTAAGGAGGGGGACTGAACAGGGGAGGGGGGGATGCCGGCCCTCCGCATTCTACTGCTAATGGGACGAGAGAAGTTGGATGTGTGTGTGCGTTTGGGTGTCACTATTTATGCTGCGTGCAAAAGACAAATGGCCTTTGCTGTTAACTAACCGGTATTTACACACAAACTTGCTTTTTCCATCCCTTATTGGATTTAACTGTGATTTAAATTTTTGTTATTAACTGAGGTAAACGACAGTAATTACATCACCATAATATTTGCATACTGAATTTGTAGTTGGTGTTCTGTGTTACATATATTTGCATATCAAATTGTAACTGGTCTCTCTCTTCTATCTTGTATCTATTTTGGACACACACTATTGCTATAATCATGGCCAAAGTTTAATTTATTTTTATTTATTAAAAGGAATGTAAAATTATTCTATTAGCATATGTGATACGACAATAATTGTACATTGAAAAACTCAAGCAAATGATTGCAAATTAGCGTCTGTCTACAACTGGCTAAAACATCAGATGTGTGTAAACAAAATTTCTGTCCACCAAGGGGAATTCAAAATGTCTATATATCTCGTTTACTTAAAAAAAAAAATTTCACTTATTTTGATGAGTTAAAGCAATGTAAAACACATGTTGTCATAACTTATTGATCATATAATTTTTTAAGTCATTCAAGATTAAACTCATTTTTAAGTCTGTTTAATGTAATTTAAGTTAAAATTACTTGAACATCCAAGTTGATTTTACTTAAAAAAAAATTAAGGCAGCAACTTTTTTTGTACAGTGTTGCTGCCTCAAACAAAACAGAATGTCTTTCAAAAATTGTATACATCTGACCTAGAAAATGTGTGATTCTTCTATTTTAGGGTTAAAACTACTGTTTCCAAGCGAAACTCTTTGCAGTGTATTTATATAGTTAAATAGATTATGGATGCACAATATGCAGGACCATGCAGGTTATGGCTGAAATTAGTGATTTTTTAAAACGTCTGCAGATTTGGGATATTTATTAGATGAAATTGGATATTCAATTTTTTAACGGCCTGCACCAAAATAAATGAAAACTAGTCTGCGCAGGTATGAAAAATGACAAAATTAAGAAATGTTACATGTAGCACAAAGAATGGTGACACACATTGTTATCAGGCTATATGAATAAAACATTCTATACCATCCAAAATTTCGAGTCATAATATTACAATACCACCTCATAACTGTCTTAAAAGTGTAAAATAATAAACGCATATCACTTTCATACCTTGTGTTTGCTTGTCGTTTATGAGTGTGTGATGGAAGGTGCTAGTGTGTGATGAGAGCTGACTGGAGCGTCACTCCGGAGAGGGCTGAGCTGACCTTAGCTATGATTTGCATTTCAGCTTTGATTTATCCAAGTCACAGATCGTTTAGACGCCTGGCAAGATACAGAGAAGACGTATATAGAAGAGATCAGTTTCTCAGACACACACACATGCACATAAACAGAGTTTCAAAGAATGAGGAAGTCTTTCGTAATATATTTTCATGGTTATATTAGAGGAAAATATGGCCATAGATTGACATTCATCATGGCAGTATATAAGGCTCTGAAAACAGGGTTGAACCATAGACATTAATCAGATGGATGGTGGGATTTGATGACAAAGATTAAATGAGTGTAAGAGACACCAGTCAGCTTCAGATTACTGCAACTGTCATCAAATACCCCCCAGGCCATTAACGGGTCACGCAGACCCTCTCGCCCCACTCCCCCACACACACACATCAGCACCACCAGCACAGCTCGACCCTAAACAACACAGGTGCTCTTCCTGGAACACCCAGCAGACATACACACACAAACACATACACACACACTGTCCACTTGTCCTCCTTTTACACTTGGCTGGAAATTATTTTTCATGTCCTGCACACAGAAGGGCCCAACATGCTCCCGTTGACTGCCTCATCTAAAGGCTACTTCTGACAAAGGAGAGTGTTATTTACGTTTGTGGACCATAAGAACAGTGAAAATACAGGTGAAATTATTGTTTATTATTTAGATTCCTTGAAATGTAAATGATAAATCCCTAAATTATGCATTCACAAAATTAGGATTTTCTTTAAATAGGCTTATATTGTGCAAAATGGGACTGGGTAATATGGTAATATTATTACCATAAACAATAATAAATGCAATAGCGATGATGTTACATGACCACTGGAGTTGAGACTAACAAAAGTCATTATAATTGTCTACCAATACTTGTTAATGACAATGAGACAGAGGTAAAGTATGAAGTAACCAAGAAATAATCATTTTAAACTTGATTTCATCTGCTCCCTGTTTGTTGTTTCAAAACACTTCTTTAAGGATTTTACAATAAAAATGTGAAACTTTTCTGTAGGTTAATGGGCATTTGTGTAACTATGTTATGATGTGGGCCGATTTCGTATTAATTCATACAATGTGAATCCTACAAAAACGTACAATTACTAGAAAAAAAGTAAGCATGAAGGTCCATCCCGAAACATACACTGTAAAAAAATTGCTGTAATTATGCAGCTGTTTGCCAGTAACTTACTGTAGATTTAAATTGATGTATATTTACTGGCAACAGTTTGTTCAAAGTTAAATGAACATTAAACATTAACAAGTCTTTGTCTTTACAGAATACAATTATAAAATAACAATCTAATGCAAAGCATTCTGGGAACCAGAAATCTTCATCAACCTTTTTCTATTTTTTTCCTTCAGATTTTGGTTCCCAGAATGCTTTGCATGAGGCTGTTATTTTAGTTTTATTCTGTAAAGATAAAGACTTGTTAATGTTTAATGTTCATTTAACTTTGAACAAACTGTTGCCAGTAAATAACATCAATTTAAAACTACAGTAAGTTACTGGCAAGCAGCTGCCAGCAATACTGTAAGTTCTACAGATTTTTTTTACAGTGTACCAGTCACTGGGGCATAACCAGATCACACACAAATGAGATTGTATGAATTCATAGCCATTGATTCGCTAAAACGTAAAATAGTTATGAATTGCCATGAGGTTGTGTTGGTTTTATGATTAGTCACGAGTCCTTGACCACAACATAGAGCAAATGGCATGGGTTTCTAAAATATCATCTATCCAGCGTTTGTATTAGTCATATGCAATGCAGAACACGAGGCTCCTCGCTAAAGTGAACTGCTATTAGTGGGTATTGAAGTTGAATGTCAGACCATTTGGTAATGTAGGAGACACACAGATGAATATATGCAACAGTGCATGGTTATGTAATGTGGCCCGGGTTGCACTGGTGGAAATAAGGCTTGCCTTTTTCCCAAACCATAATGGACGTATGAGGAGCTGTTAAACAAGAATGAATTATTCATGATTTGTGCGAACGGTCGTACACAATGTTCTGCCCTTTCTAGGTTGTTTTGGGGTCTGACGTAATTTTCTGTGACTTTCTGTAGTTAGAATGTCGAAGAAATGTAAATGTGCAACGATTGCACAATCAATATGGCAGAGAAGTGCATAACTGATGTCTGTAAGGCCTGTGAGACGAGTGTGAAAATGTAACACTGTGTTGGCCGTGTGGAGGGAAGATGAGGCCAGGCTCTGAGGGACCGAAAGATGATCCCGTATGCCAACACACTGACATGAAAAGAGAGCCCTGGCAGAGTAGTGGTGATGACCAGTGCCACAAGGCATGTTATTGAATCGAAAAAGCATATGTAGTTGAGTTATATTACACTTTATTGCTGGATATGAAAAATCATTATGGGCAAAAATAAACAGGTTTTTAAATTTATTTCTCAATTGCTTATTTAAATTATTACTGCCATTTAAGTTGACTGATCATGGATGAAAGGAATATTATATATGTGTATATAAATGTTTTTGTATACTATATATGTGTGTATGTACAATATGAAAACACATATAAATGTAGCCTACAAATATTTAAGTCTATTTTTATTTGTTATTAAAGAACATAGATATATACCATACTGTTTGAGTCCTATTTAGTCCATTATGGAGTCAATTTTATACATTAAGTATACATTTTACACACACAGGCCTTAACTGGCCTCAGAGTGTTAATGCCCCCAGGTTTACTGATAATGAGTCAGTAATGTGAGGTGTGTGAGTGTGTGTGCATAAGGATATTGGTGTATGTAAGGTTTGCCAACCATGGGGGGGGCTGTCACCTGTTTTGAGATACAGCAAGCCAACCATTCCTCTGTTCTAAAATAAAAAAGCACCCAACAACCTCCTCTCTCTCTGCATGTGCTGTTTGTCTGTCATCTTCAGTCCAAAACAGGTGTCTCACTGGTTCTGGTTCTAAAGACTGACCCAATGTTAGACTGCTAGTACAAATTCCTAGTCCTGTTTGAGTATTTTCAAAGTTTAGTCCCCTAATTTGTTTTTTATGTTTGCAGTTCACTAGGTGTTAAAAGCAGTCAGAAGGTCTCGCATAACCTCCTTTACACACACACACACACACACACACACTCTTAAGCTGACCACATTGCAAGTACATGAAGATAATATACGTAACGTCACGCTCATTTAGCGACAGAAAACTTGTTGGTGTATGATTTCTCAGGGACAAAAGCACAAACTTTTTTCTCATATCACATTTAATTGTTTCAAATGTAAGGTTGCAAGTTCAAACTTTGTCTTTCGTGTGCATAAATGCATTCTGTTTGTGTGTGTCAGTGTACCTCTAGGAGCCCCTGGTGGTATTTTTCATTTGTTAGGCATTCAGAACCTTTGCCTGACCCCAAGAGAAGCATCTAATGCTGCAACACATAAACTCCTCGATTATTCTTTGCCATATGGATATATTTTATTTGGCTCAAAGGGTTTTTTTAATTATCAGGCCAACAACAGTCAAAAATAGAGGAAGTGTCAAAAGAGAGGCCTCTGGCAAAACAAGCCTTATTATTAAAATGCAAGTATTTAAAATTGCCGTAAGTGCAAGTGAAATCTTTACACAGTATCAATAATATTCATATTCTCCATATTTGTGAAAAATTACATTTAATAAGAAAATTAGCAAAAGCTAACATGTCTGCAAAGGAAAAGCGTTCTTTTCAGTCTTGGATTCAGAGTGAGACAGCTGACCTGGAATCAGCATGTATCTCGTGGCAGGATAATCCTTCTGAAGAATGCCAATGGTTGTATTTATAAAGTGTGAGAATTGTCATCCTGGATCAGATTTCATTCAGCCCTGTCTGTTCCAAGACTCAGACAGCAGCGCTGATCCAGACAAAAACACTTCGACTTGGAGAGAATTTGTAAACACTAGCCCACATTTTGTTTTACCTTGTCCAGTTTCAGATTAAATCGTATTATCTGCCATTAATGCTGATCGGATGTGCTCAAAACCTCAGCACAAATAAGTGACGTAGTTACCTGATGATTGTCACCTAGAAAATGGTGTAGTTCAAAATTCAAGTCATTGAAGCCTGTTTCATGCTTCGTGACATCACTTCCTGTCATTTTCAGTCTGCTCACTCTTAAGTGCCAAACTCTGTTTTATTGTCCATAAGATGCTGAGTCCAGCCTCACAAAAGGCATCTGTTAAAGTCCTCACACTCCTACCAGCAGTTCAGGGGTCTCATTGAACCTTGATGAGATCCGATGGCTGATGTCCTTTCATGCCGTGAAACTGAGCAGGATTGTGCGCAAGTGTGTCTGTAAAGTGTTTTCTAGGTTTCCCGCGTGATTCTTCAGGCATTTCCATACCCTGGTGTCCAATAATAGTCTGTGCCGCTTCATCAGAATGATTTTAAAGATATAAAGTCTATTAAAAAATATCCTCAATGTTATCTTCAGCTGTCATTTTCACAAAACATAAATGATATTGCAGATTTCTCTCAGTTCTTTACATTGTGTACATCTGTTTCTTGTGCTTGCCATAGCAGTATGTCCCTCTCTCAACTCTTGCGAGAGTGATGAATGTCCGACGGATTATAAATTATGCTATTGACTAGTCCTAAAAACTAGTTTATACTCAAAGAAAACATTCTTAGCTGAGTTTGGTAGTCCGTCAAAGTTTTTGGGTCACAGGTCAAGACATGTGGGCTGTCACCTGGGAGGTGGAGCTTGTCAGCCCCAAAGTCCGTGAGTCAAAAAGATTCTGTTGACCACTACTGAGCATGTGCAGACCGTCCACAGTGGATAGAACCTGCCTGTCCGTCAGCGTCCCGCTAGGGGAGGAGCCAAGGAATGAACTTTGCGTGGCGGCTGCCTTTTCAGGGCTGGTGGCCAAGCGGGGAGAAGTGGAGAAGTTGTAACCATAGAGGCCATAAGGGCTGTGCAGGCGGAACCCATTATAGGATCCCTGTGTGCTTTGGTTGGTGGAAAACGCATTATGGGTATGGCTGGGCATGAGGTACTGCAGCTGGGAGGTTGTGCTTGGCATGCTGTGGATCTGGATTGGCAGGCCACTCTGTGTGCACGAGAACGCTTCACCTTCGGTCCCGCTCATATACGTAGAGCTCCGATTAGTTGAAAAGGCATCTGCTGTAGGGCTGGCCAGTCGACTGTAGGAGTCTGCGGAGAGGGGAGGGGCGTAGCGGTGGAGAGGGTGGCTTGTTCGACTGCAGGTGGAGTAATCGCACACTGGCCCTGCCCCGGAACCCAGGTGGAATGTAGGGGAAGAGCATGAGGACGAGGACAGCAGATGTGTGTGTGCTGAAGACCCAACAACACCGTGAGAACCAGCTGCACCTGAACACAGTCATAATGACATATCATTAATAAAACATATACACATGAAACAAACCAAAATGTACAAATCTCATAGTGTGAAATTTCACATTACAGGGATTCAAAGTAAACATATAATCGAATTTATTCTTAATATATATCAAAATTATGTTTTTTAACTTCATACATTAATACTCAATACATTTTCCTGGTCTTCATGTGTACCAGGGTTGTGCAAAAAATCATATTTGAAGAATTGGCTCATCTTTAAATCACAAGACGACATCACGGTTAATCTAGTTATTTGTTTGGTTAAAAGTTTAGTTACACTATATTAATTTCTTTGAATTCTTTAAGTTTGCTCCCAAGCATTCAAGTTCCAATTCTGCATCCAGTTTGCTAGCTCAATTAAAATTGAATTTAAATTCAGGAATTGAAAATATAAAGAAAAGAAAAGAACATTCTGTTATTTATTCACCTTCATGTTGTTCCAAACAACATTGGACCCAATCTACTTTCATTGCATTATCAAAAATTTTAGACATTTTTCAAAATATTCTTTTTTGTTTGTTCCACAGACAAAAGAAAGTCTGAAAACACATGAAGTTAAACTTTTTAAACTCATTGGCACAAGATATTCCAAAGACAAAAAATGTCTTATTCGTGTTACTATTTACAAATACGTATAAACAACAACCCATTGTGTAATGATACATTTGACAGGGAAAACACAGACACATGTGGTACCTTGTTTAGTGATTCCAGGGAATTCCTCAAATGTCAGAGTTCTCAGTGAGGGCCGCCAGAACGCATACGACTCAACCAGAGCCTCTAGTCCCATCCTAAATCACACAAGCATTCTGATCAATAAACATGTATTAGACACAAGAACACACAATATGTCTAAAAATACAAAGGCAAGAGTGGTTCAGTAAAGCTCTCAGTCCACTTAACAGAAAAGCTCTGCATCTGGCTAACCTTTCCAACAATGTGTTCAATCCTTGCCAGCCGTCCTAGTGCTAGGCCCTTTCTTTATCAGTATGTATTTGGGCAGTAAAGCAGAGCAGGTAATGAAGAACATAAAGTGTGTGTGTTGGTGTGTGCGACGGCAAGGCTATAATTATTTTCACATAGCTTTATCGGTGGGATCAGACATAGAGTGCAGGAAGCCACAGTTAAAGCTTTACGAGGAGAGAGAACGAAAAAGAGAGAGGGGTGGGGGTATTTTCTGGCTTTTTCTGGAAGTAATGGTGGTGCTCGGTGCGCCTTGTTAGCGTGGACATTACCCCACCCCCTCCACAGTACCACTCAGGCGATAATTCACACAAGATGCCTCAACTTGTTTCGGCCCCAGTTTTATCAGCCACACCACTTGAGCTATCAAGTGGCCGAGTTTGTTTAGCAAACTGCTTAACTTTTCCTGTAACACTGAGCCACAGGGCTCGGGTCTAAGTGCTCTGCGAGACCTCGCATAGGGACGGAGGAAAAGTGGGTTGTATGTGGTCTGCTGCAATTCAGAGGGGTGTTAAAATCGCTCTCGTTTAAAAATAATGAGCAGAGTTAAACTTCCCCACTGAGCTTTCGAGTCAGAGTCGTGCAAGCCTTATTTCTGCACAGCCTCCATTTCCTGTTTGCACGTTTATTATTTATTTCTCTTGTGTTATGTGAAGATGGAGATTATTTTTTATTGTGCTGTGTATTTTAATTTATACATTTATTTTTGTACATGGAATAATGGCTTTTCATCTGACTCTGTTTTTATGTTTATTTTGTCTGGGCCTCGCTGGAATCTTGTGGTACTTATAAAAGAAGACTTTTCCCTTTGGATCTGATAATCCTTTAATACGGTTTGATAGTTCTGAAATAACTTTACACTGATGTCAGAAGAGAATGAGAAGTTAAACAAAAAACTCTTTGTTGCCTCAAAAAAAGCTAGAGAAAAATACATGTAATAAAGTGTCATTTCTGTATTGCTACACAAATAGGTAAAAGCAGAAACTACACATTTTGGCTATTCTGTGACAGATGGGCATGCCTCAATTCAATTGTGATCAATAAAATTTAATGAAAATTTGGAAGACCCATTTCCCAGTTCCAGTATTGGTGGAGTTACTGCTTTTTAAAATGTACAATGGCATTGACTCACAGAAACTACAGAAACTAAATGTATTTACCTATTTCTTCCTGAGTCTCTGAATCCTTTTGCAAATGGATTCCTGTCGATCTTCAGTCTTGTTATCTGTAAAAAATCCACACACAAAACACATTCTCTTTACTGACCCAAAGCCTGTAATGTCAAATTCCCTGACCTAGCACCAGTGACCCTTATCCCACAATGCAATGTGTGTGGGTTTATTTTATAAGCTTTTTTCTTTCCTATGTGTGTGTGAGAGAACATGTGTGTTGTGTTTTTATAAGCTCAGACAAATGGGTGACATAATTTCTAAAACTTGGCAGTTAACATGAAAATGATGATAAGATTTCAAGCTCTAACTTAAAACATGCTCTGGTATTAATCTGTTATAGCAAACGAAAACACGTTAATTTAATCAAACAATATATAAAATCTAAATTTCTAGTCTTTTTTTTTTGGTGTTGCAATTTATAAATACTTTGCTTCTGAACTGTAGGCAAAGGAAAGTCAATACAAATGCCCAAATAAACACATATGTAACTGTGCCCTTTATAAATAAATTGCCCTTTATGGGGTGTTGGTTGCATACTCTTTCAGTCCCATAGAGGCTTTGATCTATGAATTTAGAGAGCAGGAGCCCTTCAAATCCCAACTTTAGGAGATTTGTATGATTATTTCAGTAATATATCATATAAATTAAGTCATTTACTTATACCAGTGTATCCTAAATACGAGCGTTCTGCAAGTTAACTGGGTTAATTATAAAAATAAAACATATTAAAAAGTAAATAAAATGTACAAAACAACTATTATTGTCACAATAGAACAGCTCTGCTTTATCCATTTTCATAAATGCTGGTATAGAGTCCAGATAATTCTAAAATGTTGCATATCTTGTATCCTAATATTAATATTATTCATATTGTTTATATTACTTGCTTTTGTCTTGCTTGCTTGGACTTACAAAAATAAATTGGCCAGTTTTGTTGTGGCTGGCATGACTTTCCTATTCATTTGTTTTATAAAAATCAAGCTGTAATAATGTAATCCAATAAAAGAAAAAAGGCACTGAGCCCGACGAATTCCTCTTCATTTAATTTCAAGAAACAATCTGACCCTTATTTGCAGCTTTTGTGATGTGTTATCAAATTGTGCATAAAACAGTTATGGCAGGATGTGTTGGGAATTACCTGTTGGTTTTGGTATGCAGTCACCGTTGTGAAGACAGTTTCGGGGAAAGAGAATGCTTTGACACCGTCCCCAGTGGGAACCGCCTTAACCGGCGAGAGTTCTTCACCGCACTCCTTACGGATGACGTGGACACGGGGCTGGTACTTGTGCATGGAGTGCAGAATGATCTGGAAAACATTACATTGCGCATCAGTGTTTAGAGTGGGAAACGGAGGAATTACCAAAGCAGTTTTCTACCTCAATAAAAACACACATGCCTCCATTTTCAAAGGCCAAACGGGCCTTTTACAGCCTCGCCCTGGGGATGCTTTCAATTGAGTTTGTTTACAACCCTCCACATTACAACATGTTTAGACCTTTAAAATAATACAGCAAAACAAAATGCACACCGGGCGACAATAGCTAGCATGTGTGTAGGTGCATGAAAAGAGTTGTCCAATTATAACATTTCATTTATTTCAGGATCACAGAAGGAAATTCTAAAGGTCTGCTTTCCTATATGAAGTCTTAATGTATTTGCAGTTTTTCCTTATAAGTCTAACATATACAATAATTATGCAGTTTTCCTTATTCAAATGTACAAAAACAACAACAACAAAACATTTATATTCAGTAAATCACTCTTGGATACATAATAAGAGATTCTCTCACATGGCCTTGGTCGTCGAGCTCGTTATTGGTCAGTTTGAGTTTGTCGAAGCTTATAACCTGGCGCATCCACGTCTCACCGGAAGCAGGCGAATCCGGATGGATGTAGACGCGTGGAGGGACAGGAGAGTCGGCGTTACCCGCTACCATCCACTTCGAGCTATGATACACGTACCTTGGAATGGGGAAAAAAAGTCAGTGTCTTTACATAATATGAATTTTAGACGGCTCGACTTTCAAAGGAATATCTCTCAGTATAGTTTTGGACGCAATGTATTTGAGTTTCGGCGCGCGCAACGCGTGTGTCTTTGATTTCAGTTAGCTAACCGTCTCAGACTACATGGTTGCTTAGTCACTATTTCTATTATATATTTGTGCTGGGTAAATAATAAAATAAATAATGACAGTAGCCTTATTGTTTTGTAGATGCAGTGATGATGAACGAAATGTTCAGACACACAGAGCAGCCCGGAATAAACTAACGCGTTATGAATTTGTTTTGACTGCCGTTGTCTCATGACCTTCAGGTCCACGAGGTCAAGCTCCCAAAAGGGCATCGCAAAAGGCCGGGCTGAAGATGTCAACAAAGTCCCGGAGTGCCATTTGTGGAGACGGTTAGTTCAAAATGCTCAATATTAGGCCCTATGCAGTGACCAGTTGGGAAGACAGATTTCGTAAATTGCTCACCTGTACCGTTTGTTGTCGACAGGAACAATATCCATAGCAATATAATACTGTTGATGAGGATCCAGTCCCACAATCTTAACCCTCATCGCGGGAAACATTCGCCTGGGATAAAATGACATTTTATATTAATATTTTCATAACTACATAATATTGAGGCAAGCAGAATTGCAAAAGAAAATTCAGATTTACAAAGAGCACGGTTTTTACCTTTATGTGGGCATAATTTTTCTAACACAGCCCGTTTACGTCAAGTAACCTAATATTTTCCAAATAGGCCTATAGTTTTTAGAGATAGGCTAGCCAGTTAATTTAAATAAATGGTCAGTCAACAACTCAACATAAAAGTAGGTAGCCTGCACAAAACCAGGCCTAATATAATAGTAAAATCTATCAAATGTGTAAAAAGAAAGAAAAAAAGGCTATATGAGCAGTAGGCCTATTAGCCTAAATATCAGCGGCATTTTCGTCCCAATCCCTTTTTAATTCAATATAATTCCCAAAGTCCATCTGAAAGTAACCGCATTTACCCTCTGTCAAAAGAGATTGTCTGGATATTTCAGCAATTTAATTCAGACTTTGGTAAATGCGTTTTGGATTAAGAATTCATGTGTGGTTGCATCAAATATTTTTTTGTATATGAAAACAAGTCACATGGCATATTTTTACTATAAAATAAATTCGTGTCTTTGGTACCACTATTCAAACGTAAATAATTATTTTAGCCAATCGTCATTAAAAGTTTTAACATTGAAAAGCGTGCTTTGTGTGATGCACCTGCCGGCTTTGGTGATGATCATTTCAGTTCCTATCTCGTGGAATCGCTTCCATAAGTCTGAGCCCTGCAAATCCACGCGCATCTCCTCTCCGGAGCTCGTGCCCGATTGCGCGAGGAGCTGCGCAGGTTGTGGGCTATCCAACAACACGTCCTCAGACTCAGCTGAGAAAGACAGAAAGAGTTTGTCTTAATTATTGCATAACAATCTGCAGAACCCTTTTAATTTTAACTAACGAGTGCTGAAGTGTCATGCAAACGTGCTTTGCAATGATTTTCTGTATTTGTAGGCTACATGTATTTACAGAATAGGCTATTATTACTTTATAAATGCTGTTGAATATTATATTGCAATATAATATTATAAATAGCCTACATTTCCCCCGTTTTTTCCGTTATGGAATTAAGAATTTAAGTCATGGCTTTGTGATGCATTATCGAGATGACAGAAGAACTGCATTCGTTTACTTTAAAATAACAAATAAATAGCCTAGTTACATAAAAAATAAGCATATTTTATTCCAGCTCTATCCATAGTTTGTTTGTTTTTTTGTTGTTGTTTTTTTTTGCAAGTAGGCCTATTTAGGCTTTAGTGATGGCAAGTTAATTTGAGTGTTTATGATTGTGGCCAAACTCATAAACAGAATAGATTAGTCACTCTCTTAGTGCCCATATTTATGAGGCTCATAACTGTTATTTTGTGTACTGTATTTTTCGTCTTTGTCACCCTGACTTGACCCAATTACATGTCTGAATTACAGAAGAGGCTATTTTTACTTGAGAATTTATTGATATATTTATTGAAGATTTTGTTACTGAAAGACTTTCTTCTTTAATGTTAATTTTTGGTTTGTATTTAGCAGCCTATTACAAAACTATACAGGCTAGAAATACATGTGTGTATGTTTTCATCGTACCATGTTACTTTTCAGCCAAGATAATTACAAATACATATTTATTTTGTGGTTGTGGTTTGTTTCGCGCGTAACTAGCCTATATCTTACATATTTAGTTAGTAAATGGATAGGCTACTTACGGGATTCGTCGCTTACGCAGTCTATCTCGCAACTCCTGGTGCTGGGACAAGTTCTCCTAGTCTGGGGTTGCGGACTTTCTGTCAGGCTCGACTCCTCGTTTACCTCCTCAAAACAATTTTCGTTGTCCTCCTCCAGCTTTCTTTTTTTCTCCGTGCCAATAAGCGCTTCTACCGAAAATGCGTGCGCTTTGAGGCTCATAGTACACGGGGACCGTCGTTTCTCAGCCATGGTTACAAACCGAGAAGACAGATTGGCCGAGAAAGAGAAGTTCACCAGAAGTGCACTTGCAACAGCACTTAATCTAGCATTCCTTGAGTCCGAATAGTCCACTTCAGTGAGTAATTAAAACTGCCGATGTGACAAAGACGCTGAAAACGAAGCGACAGTCTATTTAAAACAGTCTCATCGGTCTGTCAACGCGCACGGACACCGAGGCAGTGGCCGGGATTCGTTAAAGTGCCAATAACCAGGGCAGAAGAGGGGCGGGGCCTGCTCACGTCAATCACCGGTGCTCTCTGCCAATAGGCGCGCTGCGTTTCGACCCTCGTGTGGAACGTTCCGCCCATATGTGGTAAAGCCTGGCTGAATGAATCATCTCTCACTCACTGAGCTCCAGTCGTGCTCGCGGCATTGCGATCATTTTCACACTGCGGCTGTACATGCTCCACATGCTTCCGCATTACCTCCTCACGAGCCCTTGTGAGCCAATCCTGTAGAATCATTACCAAATCTACGCCTGCTGTATCTGCGTGAGGCCCAGTAATAAGACATGTCAAACTAACCTGACTTGAGACTTGCAGTCTACAGTTTCTAAATACAAGTCCCCAAGAAGCACCGATTTTTACTACGAGACACAATTTCCTGGTACAATAAATCAGCCCCCCCCACCTCCCCCCCCCCCCCCCCCCCCGAAAAAACCCCTATTTACTGTTAATTGTATTAATTATTGGAAAAATATACATTTATACAGCAAGTTTATACATTTGGAAAATAAATTATACATTTTACAAGACAATTATAAATAGCCTTTAGCTTTAAATGAGGCATTTTTTTCTTTAAATAAAAAGAGCGAGCATTATCGATGGTGTATTTTGTTAGGCGGTTAGTGTTTCTTGGTTTTACTTTTGTTATTTGCTTAGGCTATATATTGAATACAAGAGGGAGAAATATTTCAAATGATTTCAAAGAAAGGTTTTTTTTTTTTGGCCAAAAAAACAATTTGCCTTGTGCCTATATTTTTAGCGAGATGTTTTTTAACAGATAAACACAGATAAGTCGCATAAATTATCATTGATTCGATCTATTAAACCCATGTGATTTTTAGAGCATCTTGTGAGTGTTATGTAGCCTTAGCCTACAGTGCTCCAGAGCCTTTATATTTCCCGCTATTTGAAACGTGTAAATGATTGCACTGCCATTTGGAGAATTCGTGTCCCACGCGCATGTGAAGACACTTAGAGCACATGCAGTGCGGATTGACTTTCTGTGCCTGTCAACCACCAGAAAAATATGAACAAGAAAAATAAGAATGAAAAAAAGAGATGCGTGCATTATTTGATAATAATAGCCTATTACAATATAATTAATACAATACAAAATAATGCTCAAATGACAGTCGTCACTTTATAAAACGCTCACGTCACTGTATAGGTAACTTTTACCTAATCTTTACATTTTGTCATACAAATTTTATAAGGCATACATTCATTAGATCAATATGGATCTGATAAATTTAGATGCAGACGCACAGTTCTGAATGTTTGCACACACTCCAGTGAATTACCAGCAGCAGCTCTTCACTCATTCTTCGTTTACAGTCAATGTCACTTATGGACAATAGCCTGATTATTTTCAAATTACAGTATGTCGGATGAAGGCATTGACAATGGCCGACAAGTTTAAAATTATTCATTTTAGTGAGTGTTGCACCTTTTCTTCAATTGAGATGAACTTTAGAGTTTTGGTTGCACCGTCTCTTCAGTTGGTTAAGCATCTCTTTTTAACCTTTTATCAAATTGCACTGAACATTATTATTTTGACCTGCACAATATAATGTGTAAAAAAATAAATAAAAAAAATCGGGTCAGAGTTTAACAACTCTGATTTTTTTTTTTTTTTTTTTTAGAAATTACATAAAACATATATTTAGAAGTTTCTGTTTTCGTAAAATGATTATACACATTATTATTACTATATAGCCTAGCCTTAGAAAAAACAACTTTTAGTTTAGTTAGTGGGGGCCAGGGGGCCAATGATTTATTTTGAATAAATTACAAAATATTCAGTCTTGTCTGGGCTGCCCATGTTTTACTCGATAGAAATTGAGTCTATTTAATATTTAAAACATTGTGTATTTTCAGTATCGTTTTAGATTTTTAATATTACCAATAAAGTATTTTTATTCATTAGTTAAGAGTTCGCATGGAGAGCTGCACCTGATAAGATTTTTATTTTGAACTATAGCGGCTGGCCATTCAATATTGAAAACAAAACCTGTAGATACACTTTAGCCTACTTTGTATCAAACAAAGTATTTTTATGTATTATTTTTTACAACGCATTATTGAAGACATTTAATTGATTATACCTATACTTAAATTATTTCGAGGTATATATAGGCCTACGTTTTGATCGTCTTTGTAGCCTACATTCATGAACAAATTATGAAACAATTTACTGTTAATGTGGGTTTATTATAACGGCTGTAAATTATCACAAAAAGACATCCTTCTCCTAATAATTATTATTATTATTGTTATGCCTATATCCTTTGGACATATTAAGCTAAAGCAAACGAATACTTATGCAACGATTATCTAATTAATTCGATTTTAATTTTTTTAATCTTGAATTTACTCTAGCTATAATCTGCAACAAGCGTTTATATTTTTTAATTTCTATGCCTTTATGCTGATTTTATATTTCTGTGTAGCCTACAATTAAATGATTTAAATGCTTTCATCTTTTTAAATGCTTTTAAGAATGATAAGCTGATATGGCTATTGCAAAAACGTTTTAGCCTAGGCCTATATGTTTGTCCTCCAGTTTGTGCATTTATGCAAAACAGCATATCTTTTCCGTTTTTAATTTTTTTAAGCATATTTTCGTTCTTGTTTTTCTTGCACCTTTAATGCATGTGTATAGTCAGTACATGGAATGAAAAGCGTCTAATAATAACGGTTATTTTCAGCTCATAATAACCAGGTGATAAAGCAGAGGAAACACTGCGCTTTTTGTTCTAGTTCGCAGCTCGCAAACATTTCTGTGTAATCGGCATTACACAACTACATTTAGGCTTATTTATAATTGCATTGAACATATTTTTTTAACAAACGTCTTCACAATAAATGAACGTGTTTCCTTTTGTCTCTTGTGAAGCATCAATGACAATGATGTGTGCACTTATTGCACAGATGAGACTGCACTCATGTAAAAGGCGTTTGTTTACTAATCCTCGCTCTGTAACCTCATGGCATCACTGGACTCAAACCATGTCGGCTGGTTAAACTTTAGAGTCGGAATTGCTGTGTCTGGGCACCATATTGTTAACAGTTATTTTGCTAGTGCTAATGGCCGCGTGGCAGCCAGCCAAGGGCTTTATAGCGGAAGTGGCAGCGCGAGGAACGCGGGTATATGGGAGGAAGAAAAAACTATTAAGAAAAAAAAATCCCTTTGAAAGCAGGACGAGAGAGACCCCATTGCGACCCACTGCTGCCACCGTTATGTGTGTCAGTGGGTGTGTATATGAGAAAAAGACCGGTCACAGAACCGGTAACCGGCGGATAAATGTCTGAGGGCACTGAAGCATCCTCAATCCGCCTCAAATGAAACGACACGCCAAACCATCCGTGACCCACAAACCCATTCATAAAGTTAATCTCCCCGTGAAAATGTGGTATTTCTTAACTTGCACCATATACACTGATGTATTTACCGTATTTATGACAGTATTTATGGGGCGGCGCGGACAGGGACCCCCAGCGACTCTGTCGTTATTGACATTGGATTTCCTCGCCGCGCGTTACGACCTGTCACGCGGGAGTGTATAGCGAAACACACGTGGGCAGAGGTCAACTTTGTTTGTGTGAGAAAATTATTAAGAGGAAGGAAGCCGAGCTGGCATGAAATATTCATGTCCTATATCTTGTCCTTCCTTGCAGGCCAAAAAATTGAAAAACAAAAAATATGGGGAATAATTTAGTCACACAAGACTTTAACATAAGACTATTTAATAGGTTACCCCTGTTAAAAATATGCCGGCTTTACCTAGTTTAAGATGGTCTCCCAGTCTGACCAGAAACCTCTAAAAAAAAACAGTTAACAGACCGATCTGACCAGATTAAGATTCACAAACCAGGTGAATAATATTATAGGCCTAGTTAAACTAATCTGATTCTAAAGGCTACTTTTGGTTTTGTGTTCCATTATTAGCTAGCCTACTTGGTAAAGACCTCTTTTTCATCTGAACAATATGTTAAGAAGATGAATTAATGCATTAAAAAGAAGAAGGAATGAATATAGAAATAATCAACAGGCTCTCTGGAATTGAGATTGATAGAGCTATATTTAGTTGAGGCTGGAGAAAATGATGGTAGTTTCTCATTTTAGCCTCTAGAGGGTGATGAAATGGTTTCTCACTCTATAGAGACAGCAGGGAGTGTGAGCATCACTCAGAGGGTCTCCAAGCCTCTTGAGACAACATTAGCACTGGACGGATGAAGTACCAGAGAACTCTCTCTCGTAGAGCACAAGGAAGAAAGGAAGTGAGAAAGAGGAAGTGTTGAATAGAGAATAGGAAAGAGATCGTAGGTCAGATTTAGGGTGAGAAGAGAATAGAATGAAAAGTTAAGAAAAAAGTAGAGCAAGCAGGTGTTTTTTATGAACTCTACTCTCTTGAGAAAAGATAGTAAAAACAATTTAAATCCAAAAGCAATAAAATCATGAATGAGTGAGCCGCTCAGAGGAAATGACTGAGGAAAGTAAAAGAAGAGGGAGGAATAAATAAGAAGCAAAAGACAAAATACACTCTTTCTTAGTATTATGGTGAATGTGCTTAACTTAATTTTTTTTATCTTATCGTTACAGTTTATGAGTCTCGTCATTTAGAAAAAAAATACTGCCTTTCTGTATACAAACCTAGATCAGAAGGACAGTAGCCAAAGGTAGTCATTTTAAAATCAATTAAATTTAAAGATGAAAAAAAAATACCAATATAAACCCATAGTTGTATGCTTAAAAAAAAGCTCTTCCATCTGCATTGATTCTTATGAATTATTCTTATGATTTTTTAAATATATATTTATATATAGAATATACAATGCAGTGTTCTTTTGGTAATGTAATAATTCAACTAAAAAAAAGTATTTTAGAAGCACATTAAGCAGTATACTTCAGTATGTTAAGTGTTTACGTGTCTTACTCACTCACACATGTGCATATGCATACTCACACATCACACAAGACTCGCAAGTCTTATTTTAGACATTTTAGAGCGTGTAATTGAATGTAATGGTATACAGCTGGACTTTGGGAAGAACATAGCAAAAAAGACCAAAGAGTTCAGAATTACTGAACTGGACACACACAAAACATGCCTCCCTCCAGCTATCCGTCAGCTGTCTGTTTTGTCTGTCAATCTTTCTTTAACAGCTCATTAACACATATACACTCACACACACTCTGTTGTTTAACATTTAAGGATGGGTTGCTCTGCATGCTCCTTAAGCGCTGCGGTATCCCCTGGCTGAGTATGGTTTTAATATACATATCTGTGTATAGGACTAATAGAATTATACTGTGTCTGATGTGTTCTCCGAATTCACACGGGCATCCTGCCTGGACACCTGCAATAACACCGCAAGGACCTACTGAAAATATCCACACTGTCAGGCAGCCGCAGGGCAGCCCTATTCCGGGACCTAACTGTTTGATATTTTATGAATGGGAGGAGAGAAGAGAATGGAGGAGAGGAGAGGATGAGAGGATACTGGGGAGTAAAGAAAGAAAGAAAGAGAGAGAGTGTGCTTATGTACACACAAAAGCTGTTTTCTCTTCCTTCAGGTTGTCATCAGAAGGGCTCTCACACATTTAGCACACATATGGAACACTTTGAGGAATCAGACTCGATGCGTCTTAAGGGCACATGGTGCGGGCCGTGAGTGAGTGACTGCGCGATGACGTCTGGATTAATGTAATCTTCCGAAAGATTCACTTAAAAATTCCTTCAAAATGTAAAATAGAACCATTTTCAATAGCAGTCTCAGACTTTTGGACTCCACTGTAGGTTGTAAAGTCTTCTTTTATGATTGGCCTCAGAGACTGGAAGAGTATTGAAGTGATTAAGTGGGTGAGTATGAGATGTGTTGTATTGTGAGTCATTATATCTCTGTGCCAAAGCAAGAAAGAAACACATGACAAGAGAGTAACCTAAGATTAACACGTGGCAAGAGAAATAAAACTTTCTTTTCTCTACATTCCAACCAATGTATAAAACAACATTATATTTTCACCCACTATCTATATCACACACACACACACACACACACACACACACACACACACACACACACACACACACACACACACACACACACACACACACATTTGATGAAGAAATCCATATGAGACAGGTTTAATTAATAAAATGTAAATATAGAGAAAGGAACATGTTTTTATTTCTTTTGATTTTTCAGTTTGCCTTTCCTCTCTACATGTGGAGACAAAATAGATGGGTGGATACAACTAAACTGCTAAACTGAGGGCTTTCCTCTGCATGTTTGTGTGCTAAATGTGTGTGTGTGTGTGTATATGTAAGCAATAAGGTACGAGAGGCTGTGCTGTATCGTGAATAAGTAACGGCTGAAGGGCGTTGTTAGGCACGACGCGAAGCGGAGTGCCTGCAACCCCTTCAGCCGTTACTTATTCACGATACAGCACTTGCCTCGAGTACCTTATTGCTTTTATAAAACGGTTACCACACAATATTAAAGAAAAAAAAAATTATTAGTGGAAATTTCATGGAAGTTAAATCAATAAAAGCATTAAAAGCATTCCTTCCGCTAGAAAAAAAATAGTCCCTGACCGTGAACAACAACGTTCCAATGTGTAATATGCATGAAAGCTCAAATAAAAACAACAAACCGTTCTCAAACTTGTCTCATTCTTTTTATTTTTTACAACACAATATTTGTGAAATTTCCTCACACAAATAGGCATAGCTTATCTCTCAGCATGAGAAAACGTTTACTTTTTTGTTTATTCCGTTATTTTCTCTCTGCACTAAACTAAATATTTACATAGCCTATAAATAAAAACACAAGGGCACATATTTTGATAGATAACAGTTAGGTCTTTAATCTATTTTATTAATGTTATCAATTCAGTTATTAAAATGCTGCCTAACAAGAGATTCTTTTTTATTGTTGTTTATTTAAATTTATTTGAACATCTCCGTTAATTGTGCACGCATTAAATATTTGTCTCATTTCAATCGGCTCCACTGTGGTGATATTTAACGCGGTTCTCTTTAGTTGGGGCTCAGCACTGTCAGCAGTGTTTTCTGTTGCAGCAAGAATGTCGCTCCAGTGCTTTTTTTTGTTTTAAGTTTGGCCTCCAGTAGCTCTGTAGTGAACTTATCGAAATTTACTTTAAACATTTTAGCCTTTTTAATTCTTACGTTTTTTGTCTGTTTATGTTGATACGTGTGGTTGCTAAGGGTGTTGCTAAGGGCGCAGTGATAAATAGAACCGTTGGGTGAAGCGGTCATAGCCGTGTTTTATCGTGAATAAAGCACAGCTATTGACCAATCAGAATCAAGGATTGTAACTAACCGTTTTATAAATATATATATAGCAAAAGTAGAACATAGATTGAAGAAATTAATAGAGTAAATGAATGGGAAAAAAGCAAAGTTGTTTAACTCTGTCCCATTCTCTCCCTCTCTCTCTTCCTGTTTTATATGCCCCTTTATTCCCTTTCCTGCTGCTCAAAGCCAACCACCATGAAACCACTGCCACATTAGAGCCTTTAACTGGCTATGGCCAGCCCTATACTGGCATAGCCACCCTGATCGTGCCACTCCACTCCTTATCAGTGTCAATCATGTTTCATCATTCTTCATTCTTCAGCTGTCATCACAGACAACCTTTAAGAGAGCCCATAAACCCAAATCTCAGTTCCTGATTCATGCTAATCCAAGACCGTTTTTTTTTTTTTTTAAACCGGCACATTTTTAGAGTTGTTCTTTATTGGGCTTTGCACAGAATGTTTGGAACATTCGAGGATGGAATGGCATCGTAAAGACCAGCTGGACTGGCATGACTTGGATGTTCTGTTAGAATGAGGTCATCAGCATGAGATGACATATTTCTGAAGGGTCATTTTAAGAGACCAGAGTCAGGTTGTGCTGTTTCACTGTCACATGTGGTCACAAAACATCCCCGTCCCCCAGAAAACGCATGCACATACACTACCGTTCAAAAGTTTGTGGTTGGTAAGAACTCTTTTTAAAAGAAGTCTCTTATGCTCACCAAGCCTGGATTTATTTGATCCAAAATATAGTAAAAAATACACATTAATATTGTGAAATTTTATTACAATTAAAAATAACTGTTTTCTATTTTAATATAGATTAAAATGTAATTTGTTCCAGTGTTGGCAAAGCTAAATTTTCAGCCCCATTACTCTTCAGTGTCACATGATCATTCAGAAATCATTCTAATATGCTGATTTGCTGCTCTGCTGCTCAAGAAACATTTATAAAGAAACACACATTATTCCATATGGTCACTCCTATAAACTTTCTTTTCTCAATGATGCCATCCCTTAATTAGCCAGAACTCCCAGTTCAAAAGCATTAATCTCAACATGTAGTCAAACCAATGCAATTTTTTTAGCAATGAGACAAAAGTTGAAACAGGTGGATGCCATTATTCTTAGTCACTGCGGTCATTAGCAGCTGCGATTGGGTTTTAATCTAATGAGAGAGAGAGAGGAAGAGATGAGGTATGTGTGATGTGAGAGTGTATGAGAGTAAAAGACTGAAAGATAAAGCCAGACAATGATGTGAGGTGATCAATCTTTACGGGCTAACGCTGCAGTGTTTATCAAAAACACAGCTGGACATAATGAGACAAAACAAGACCTCATGCATGCATGTTTGTGTTTTTATGATGCGCATAAAAACATTTTACATATTAGCATGCGGCGAAAGTGATTAAATGAATGGTAATTTAATGTATTGTGCGTGTAAACCTGTTTGTCAGTGCTTGTGTTTGCGAAAGTGTCCTTGTTCAGATTGTTATTCACCTCTAATTGCCAGTGGTGAACGCTCACTAATTCTCTTAAAATGTTGCTCTTGAAGTTTTGACAAACAACCAAATAACTATTTGCACATCTGTGCTTGTCCAACACATTTCACTATTGGATGTAATCACAAGACTATCGTGTATAATAGCATAATTGCACTCAATTCGTAAACAGCCATTTAGCTCACCATTTACAATTCAGAGACTGTAGTGAGAACTCACGCAGCATTTGCAACTTTTTGAGCATCATCAGGCCGTACTGAACTCCCAAAAACGTCTGTTTATAATTGAAAAACTGGCCATCTAAATACATATTTATGTCAACAAATTGATGACAGAGTTTTGACCAAATAAAATCCCTATCATTACACTAAGAACCATTGGCATGCTGCTTGTCTAAACCAATTTAATCTGCTGCGTAAAAAAAACACAAAGCAGTCTTTTTCCAGCTCTTGATTCCTGCCAAATCTATATACGCCTCAGCACACTCTCTTACAAGGGGAAAATATCCATCAAAAATGAGACAAACTTGGAGGAGTAGTTTAGACATTGTAACAGGAACCTTCATGTAAACAAGATAATTGTGTGTGTGTCTGTATATATATATATATATATATATATGTGTGTGTATGTGTGTAATTTTATATTTTTTGAAAGCAACTTTTATTCAGCAAGGATTCAAGTTGATCAAAAGTGAGAGTAAGACTATTCTATTATGTTATAAGAGTTCTATTTAAAATAAATGCTGTTCTTTCCATTCATCAAAGAATCCTGAAAAAAAAGTATCACAGTTTCCATTAAAACATTAAACAGCTCAACTGATAATAACAACACATTTTTCTTCACCAAATCAGCATATTTCTGGAGTAATGATGCTGAAAATTCAGGTTTGCATCACAGGAATAAATTACATTTTAAAATGTATTAAAATAGAAAATAGTTATTTCAGATTGTAATAATATTTCACAAATATTACTGTTTTTATTGTATTTAAAAAAAAAAAACTTTGAACTGTGGCGAGGCCTACATATAACTGACCCTGACACGTCCAAATGGACCATTTAAACATTTATATAGCTATATAAAAGGGCAGCAGAAAGTACTTTTAAATCAGGAACAAACTTTAGTCATGTTTAAATTATCCATTTGGATGTGTCAGGGTCAATCAACATTTTGTTTTGGTCCTTGCTTGGATTAAGCCTCTGCTGCCAATATCCAACTATTTCGCAGACTACCATATTTAGACGTCTGGCAGTGATTTCAGACTCGCACAAGAACAGTAGTTGGACTGAACAGGTTCTGAATGAGACAGAGTAATTATAGTCTTACAAGTGTAATGTTTCTTACATTTAATTCTTATTTGTTTGAAAGGCACTACGTTTTATGTTGAAGCGTATTATTTCATGTGGTGGATACACTGATAATAACGGTCTTGTAGTTGTTCTTTACCACACTGTTGTGCTGCTGTGGTCTGGGCATAATTCATTTCATATTGAACCTGTGGACAGACTCTCAGTGGGGAGGTGGATTATTTTATTCCCCCTGATCATTTCATAAATCATATCACTGGAAGAACGAAGCCGCATAGTAAAACAAAGCAATCCTCGCCGTCACGTGGCCCCGTGGTGAAGACTGGGGATCTGTGCTGAAATATGATAGAAAAGCTGCGGTTCTATTCTCTCCTTCTATTCATATCACACTGAGGGCTAACTTAACAGGCTACAGGAAGTCTATGGTGGCTCTGTGGGGACAAAATTAATTCGCATTGAAAGGTAATGTTGTGTGGATAACCAAGGACCGAGGAGACGGCGGTACGGTGGCTTTTATTTGATGGATGAATCGAAATAAGTTGCCAGACAGCTTGGGTTTGGTTTGTACATTGGCGTTCCAATGTGCTGATGATTCGTTTGTTACTCATAATGCCCGTTTTGCTGTCTGTGTTAAAACCGTCGTTGTTTACCTCCACATGTTTTTTGGCCATGGTCTTCACATCTGATGGCTGTTAGGTGGATAGTGTAGTGACATTTGTTTGTCTGGATTGAGCCAGCGAAAGGGAAATACTAATTTTAATGTCAAACACCAAGACTCTTGCACTCACTTCTGACCTTGTTGAGAGAGTTAGAGCAAGAGAACATTAATGACATGTTTGAAGAGAGAGAATGGCTGCCTTCCCAGATCACCTCATGCTGGCTGCATGGCGCCATCATCAGACTTTAAGTGGAATGTCAGCACACAGTCAAAACAGCCTGTTTTCAACAATAAGTCCTGCTTCATCTATATTTTTATTCTTTTATTCAAATATCAGTGAGCTCCAAACCACTAGTAAAAATGCTATTTTTATTTCAAATAATATTATCTACATCACAATTTCAGCAAAACGTGTTTTTCCCTACTTCTGGAGAATCATGCAGAATCATAAATATCTCATTTTCTTGATATTTCATTTCTTCATTTTAAATTGTTCAAAATTCTAAACATTTCTGTTTGCTTACATGTTAAAATAGGGCAAAAAGATTTATGTAATATTGATTTTTTTACCTCAGTGTAAATAAATAATTTAATATTAGGCTATAATTATTACTAAATATTAATCAATAATGATTATTAAATTATAATTTCATTATTAAACCACATATTATGATGTATGATAATTTATACATACATAATAACATAATAATAAATAATGTTAAGAATAGAAATATCACTGTGAAAACTTAAAAGGATGAAATAAAATGATACAAAGTCCTGGATTTCTTCTGGGAATACAGCAGTCATAAATCATGTCAGACACGTTGTCTCTGGTCTCTAGTAAGCAGGGTTCAGCTGATCCCGACTGTCCTTTATGACACGCTTACACCCTCAACTGTTAATCCACTCAAGGCCTCACTATAGTTCATGCAGCAGATGCATGACGCTCTGGCCGCTCTCAACTGCTCAACCTCCATCAGAAAAGATGAGGGGCTGAGCTGATCATTGAGCTTCTCTCTCTCTCTCTCTCACACACACACTTTTTCTCTCTCATATAATATGGGATTTTTCTTTCTGGAGTGAATGAGCGCTGAAATTACATTTCGCTGAAGTTTCCATCGTAAAACGTCTATGCGGAATTACTTCTGGCTTTCGACATCGCACTTCTCCCTGCTTTCTTCTCTTTTTTGTCAACAGCTCTGTGAGAGAAAGGAGTAATAAAACATAAGAATTTTAACCAGCTCTTGAAGCAGTCGTTTTTAATTTGCTCTCCAGTGGGATTTCAAGGGCCCTGTTGATCCCCCTCGACTCGACCCGAACTTGTTCTGAGCACTCAAGCATGATGGTCTGAACTTCACAGAGAGATGGAGATTGGCAGGGCTGTGTGTGTGTGTGTGTGTGTGTGTGTGTGTGTGTGTGTGTGTGTGTGTGTGTGTGTGTGTGTGTGTGTGTGTGTGTGTGTGTGTGTGCGTGCATAGAAACTTGTGCTTAAGCTAGAAAATAAGCAATGCCATTGCTTATTTGCCCTTTTACATTTTATGATCATGGACTGCGCTTTAATTGTTAAGAAGGAACTTTTGAGTGAATGCGGAAAGTATGTCTGATCATGGTATGTTTCTTCTGTGTGTGAGGTCTGTGATCCTTACCCTCGCACCTGCAGCGCTGTCGTCTCTGCACCCTGGGGTTTATTTAGATGAGAACTAACTGATGCTTAAAGAGCAATCCTCCCATCATGTGTCTCCCAAAGGAGGAAGTTCTAAATTAAAATCAGCCTTTAGAAATGAAAGAAGAATTTACAAAGAAGAAATGCATGGGCACTAGAATGACTGTTTGACATCAGTGGGGGTTCCCTGATAAAATGGTTTAGTGGTCTTGGATGTCTTTTAAAGAACATTTTATTTTACTTTAATTACACTATTTTCTTGTTAGCATAGAAGTAACTGTTTGAATATTTGACTTTTGGTGTGTGTGTGTATATACCGTTTAAAAGTTTGGGGTCGGAGTGATTTTTAAATCTTTTTGAAAGAAGTCTCTAATACTCACCAAGGCTGCTTTTATTTGATCAAAAATACTGTAAAAAATACAGTAAACATTAAAATTGTAAAATATTATTACAATTTAAAATCAATGTTTTCTATTTTAATATTAAGAATATCCATCAAGATGCATCATTCCTGTGATACAAAGCTGAATTTTCAGCATCGTTATTCATTAGTCATTAGTTTACTTCAGAGTCACATTCTATATGCTGATTTGGTGCTCATTAAATATTTCTTGTTATATCATTGTTGAAAACAGTTGTGCTGCTTTAATATTTTTTGTGATAATTTTTTTCAGAATTTAATTTTTTTTAATGATTTAAATGCATCCTTTCTTAATAAAAGTATTAATTTCTTTAAAAAAAGTCTTGACACCAACATTTTTTTGTAAGTTATAACTAGCATTGTACCAAACGTGTATATATATATATATATATATCAAATCTTACTGTTTTTTTTAAATCCACCCTTAGTTAAAGACCAGCTGCTCTTAAATGGTCTTTGAACATCTATGTAAAATAAAGCCTCCCCTCACAAAACAACAGATCAGCACACCATGAAGCTGTAGCCTCATTGTTCCTCTTCTCCTTATTCTCCTCAGTTCTCCACAGCCTGGGTCACTGTCCAGGTATTCATGACATCTTGCTTTACTGGCCTCTGTTTTCACTCTGGGATTTGCAGAGGAAGGAAAAGTGTGACAGAGAACAAAAACAGTCAGGTGTGAGGAGTGTGTGTGTGTGTGTGTGTGTGTGTGTGTGTGTGTGTGTGTGTGTGTGTGTGTGTGTGTGTGTGTGTGTCTCTGGCATCCGTAAGCCTTGTGTGTGTGTGTGTACTTGGCACTCATTTAGCAAATGTGTTTGTGTATGTGTGTTTAGCGAGTTATGACCTGCTAAAACAGCCACATCTTAGTCTGCACACTGTAAATCAGCAGGAAGCACCAAACACAGCAGGGTGATTGGTGATGTGAGACCACACCCCCTAATTACTGCAACCCGTCATGCCAATGTGCTAACGATGTTCTCGCAGCCAGCCTTACTCCATTTAACCTCGCTGCATTTAATCACTGACCTGATTCCAATAACCCAATTTACCTTTTGCTCCTCTTTTCCATCCCTTTTTTATGGCTGGGTTTCCTTACACAAAACCTGAAAATAGAACAGTGTTTATAAACAGCTCAAGTGTTATATGTACATAATTCTGCCATTTATCTGATTTACGACTTTCCAAAATGTCCTTATTTCTTTGCATATATTATTAATATTTTTTTAATTTGTCATTTAAGCAACAGGCAATTGTATTGTTGTTCTTTTCAGTTCTTTCAGTATTTAATATTTGTGTCTGGGTAGGTTTGGAAAAACATGGGCACGAGTAAATTATGAAAAAATATTCAGTATTTAAAAAGTTCAGGAAGTTCTGAAGAAACAGGAAATTTGGACATTTTTTATAATAAACTGACACATTCTGAATAAAGACAAGGTAAAAAGAATAGATGTATCAAACTATATCAGAAAGATGATGACATATTTAGCAAAAAAATATAGGTCACTGAGTTAGAAGAGTTTAGTACTTATATTTTGTATCCTTTCATGCACCTGTCTCAAGACTCTAGTCACATATGCTTTACTAGCTTTGACCTCAAAATGTGTTCTCTTACTGTCAAACTTACAAAACAGTACTGAAAAATGACAGATAATGACCGTTTAGTTTGTTGATCCATAATTCGCGGTTTTACCGCTCATAGCCCGAACCCCTTTGTTATAGTGTAAAAACTATTCACTCAGTTCAGAGTGAAGATTCTGTTGGTCGGCCGTGGCACTGAAGGTGTTAACCTTCAGTGCCAATGTGAAGCTGAAAACAGCTAGGAGTATTAAACTCACACATCATTAGTGAGGTGTAAATCCCCATCCCACACAGACACACACTCACACATTGAAGATTGTTTTTGTGGGTCCTGGAGGCATACCACTGAAAATGGACCCAGTTTAACACAAGTTGCTTTTAATTGGCTGTTTCTGCCTGGCAAACAAGGTGTGCCATTAACAACATAACACAGAAATATCAGAGAGTGAAAACACACTCACTCACACACACACACATACATAAACTAGTCTAAAGCAGAGCTAAATGAATACATCGCTCAATGTTTTACTCTAATACAGGATGAGAAATGCTTGATTTAGAGTGGCAGAAGTTGGCAGGACAGTGTCTCTTTACAGCAGCAGCAGTGCAGTGTTCCCCGAGTGAAAGTGAGAGAAAAGCCAATGCGGATGTGGGGGTGGCATTTGTCGATTTCTCATTTCTCTTGAGTTGAGTTGCGGTTTCTTTCCCATCTTAGACCCGATGACTTTATTAAATACCGGTTCTTTGGCAACCATCACCCTCCAACACACACACACTCTCTTTATAACCACACGGCCAGCTGCTGAGTTTGGGTTTGATGTGGCATAGCCACAGTATCTTGAAACCATGTGCCCAACAAAAAAGGAAAGAGTGGGGAAAGAGATAAATTTACACACAAAACATGGTGTTTTTTTCTACTTTTAAAAAAAATGATCATTATACATTTAATATTATTATTATATGTTGTTGTATTTATATATTATTATTATTATTATTATTAACATTTATATATTTATTCACCAACTGTATAATTGTTAAATATTACATACAAACTGCATAGTGGTTTCAAAACATATTTAGACACATCTAAATATATATATGAATATACTGCATTATATTACACAATATCAAACCAAGTAGCATTTATTTTAATAGAAGACAGCAAAAACTTTTAAGTGCTATTAAAAAAGGATGTTTATTTTATTTGTATTTTAAATTATAAAAAAAAACTGGGAACTAGATAAACTGTTCATATTCTAATGTCATATCACTCATCAATCCCTATCTTATTAAATAAAATAATTTGATATGCTTGCATATGAAATCTCTATCTTTTATAGAAACTATGTGCCTGTAGTGAAAGGCATTCTCACAAGGTTTCATTCACTCATTTACAGTTAACGACAGATTAGCAGAAATCTTTTGTTTAGTGGAGCAGACAGCCGCTTGCATGACTGCTGTTAAGTTTGGCAACACATGTACATTAAAATTTTGCCAAATTAAGAGCAGATTTTTGTTAACACTACGATGCATTAATGATTTCAGCAACTCGCAACCGCACGTGTATTGCACGCACGCTCATTAGCAGCACATTTCCAAGCATCTCTCATCTTGCTCTTGTGCTCTCTCTCAGCAGGTATGAGTCTGTAGTGAGGACTCATCAGTACACAGGTTGTAATTCATATTTGGCCTGAGGAGCAGAGGAGGCTTTACAGGCTTAAGAAAACACACGTGTTGTTCCAGTCTGTTTCCTTTCAATAAAACCCGACACTTAGCACTTCATTTCAGACCACTTCTGATAAAATGATGCAGGTTAGTTAAAGAAAGAAAACAAAGGGAGCTAGTCAAAGAGACAGAGAAATGGGCCGATGAAGATAGAAAAGTCAGTACTTCAGCAGAGCATTTCAGATGTTTTTTTCTTAAGATAAGTAAGCCTCTCTAAATGGAGGGTGATAGAGGCGTGCTCAGCACAGCACAGAGGGAATATTTTACTGCTGTATTTTCATGCGCCTTTAAAACTGCCTCTAAATTAAGAGTGGGCTATACAATATATTATAGCCCATTATCGACCATTCACACACAAACCCCAAAGCCCAAATCGCATAAAGATCGGATCAAAGGTTACAAGATGGATTAAAGCTCTACACACACACACACAGTACTTTTTAAAGGTTTGGGGTTGGATTTCTTCATGTTTTTTTAAAGAAGTCTCTTATGCTCACGAAGGTTGCATTTATTTAAACCATAAATACTGCAATAATAATAATAATATTATTGCAGTATTGTAATAATATATTAAATTGTAATATATTATTACAATTTTAAATAACTATTCTATTGTGATGTATTAAAATCTAATTTAGTTCTGTGATGCAAAGCTGAATTTTCAGCATCATTACTCCAGTCTTCAGTCACATGATCCTTCAGAAATCATTCTAATATACTAATCTATTGCTCAAAAAACATTTCTTATTATTATCAATGTTGAAAACAATGTGCTGCTTTATATTTTTGTGGAATTTTTTGTACACAGTTAAACATTAATGTAGACCAAATTTGTACTGTAAAAATATTGTAAAAACTCTATACGAAAAACAGTAAGTTCCCGTACTATGGAAAAACTGTAAAAGATCTAACTGGTCATTTCATGTAATTTTTACAGTAAAATACTGTTATGCACAGTTGTTATTTTAGTGTCATTTGTGTTACCATAATTGTGTTTTGTGTTTGCGTGAATGACTTTGTGCACCTTCTAGTTTAATTCAGCTTGTGGAAAGGCTTCTTGTGAAGAACTTCTTCATGATTCTTTATGTGGATTTCTCTTTTAACACCTGCATTATTATGGTGTACACATTACATTATTATGGTCAGTATATTTTGATGGTACAAAATAGATTTTAGTAGCAGTGTGCATTGTTAGATTTCCCAATTATTTACAATTTTCTTGTTTGTAAATAACAGTTTCATACTGTAATATTTACATGTTGTTCTGTAAATATGTTTGCATTTTTACTGTATTTTTTACAGAATTATTCTGGCAACCACATGATTTTTTTTTACAGTGTAACTTTATAAATCCATTTTCTGTCACTTCTTTACTGTCACTTTTGAATAATTTAATGCTTCCTAGTGGAATTTTTTTTTTCCAAAAAAAGCTTACTGACCCCAAACCTTTAAGTTTAACTTATGGCTGTTTATCTTTATATAAGTATATTTTTTAAATGTTTTTTTTATACTCTTTAATGTCCTTACTTAGCCCTGCCCATGGTACAAATGGAACATTTGAAATGGTCTTTTTCCTTTTACATTTTTTTTTTCATTCAATTTTCATGTCACACTTTTTCAATCTGTCTGCATGTTCTATATCTAGAACTGTCCATATACATCTCTCTCTCACTCGGACACACATACGGAGGAATCCCTCCAAACCCACCCTCAGTTCTATTTTCAGGAGGAAAGCCAAAGGCAGCCATTAGCTCACCACACACTGCTATTAAACTTAATATAACACCCTTTCCATAAAACACATCCATTATGCTGTATGGTCTCTCTGCTGTTGACTTTGGGTGCATGGATGACCATATGAGCAGGAAATCACTGGTATTGTGGTAAAAAAAAAAAAAAATCTGTGCGTTCAAAATGAGGCAGAGAGAGTCAAATAATTGTGAATTTACAGTCAGGGACGTTTATGGAGAGATGGATGTCATGGAAGTAATTTTTTGGGAAGATGTTTTTGCATGAAAAATGCTTTTGTCGCAGCATGCTGCTAATCAGTGACAGAATCGCCAGGAAATAAGACTCGCAAGGGGTATAAACACTTTTTTGCATGTGCAATTAATGAAATACACAGAACAAAAGCCCCTTTCTTGTTCTATACTTGCCCATTTAAAACGATTTCCCAATTTAAAAGCTGCATTTATATGTATTGTTCAGAGTGCGAATCATTAAAGAAAAAGCTAATTCAGCAATGGCATGTTTTAGTGTGAGTTTTACAGTGACCACAAATTGAATTGTGTCAAATGATTTATTATTACAGGACTACAGTGGAGTTCCAATCCAAACAACATTGGATTTGTAAGTTATTTGGTCTCTTTATAAACATTTTTTGAGCTGATTGATACATTTTTTGACTTGCATGAAGGTTAAAAACCAAGAAATAGCCTACTAATCTTAGTGTTATATTAGGTCAGAATGCTTTCAAATTCCCTGGAAAAATGAATAGGCTAAATTCATATAAAAAACAAGGTATAATATATTATGTGACTTATTTATATTAAATTTTTTATATTATAAAATGTCAAATGTTTTTGGTGTTCAGGCCAAATATTACCCAGGGATTAAAATGCTGTTTTTCAGTGAAACCGAGTGAAGAATATATGTGTGTGTATATATATATATATATATATATATATATATATATATATATATATATATACGTATATATATATATATATATATACACACATATATTCTTCACATATATTCTTAAGATTTTCTAGCTTTCCTTTTTTTGCTACTTTTTTTTATTCAAACAAGGGTTTGCTAGTATGCTAGCGTGTTTATAAATCAAAAGAAAGGTGTGCTTTATACTACTGTACTGTACCAGGTGTTTTGACCTAAAAAGTAAAGTTTTCTCTCAAACAAAAGTGTTAAAAAAAAGAACCCTCTAACGCCCTCTTCTGGCATCTTCAGAAAAAACACTCTGATGGCTCAGACGACTCTGGAAACCATCTGGGATGCATGCATGTTTTCCCATATGCAATGGAAGAGTCTCTATTTCTCACATCCACATGCATTCTTACATGATTAATGACACATTTATCTAAGTTTAACGTTTTCCTATCTGGTCGTACAGCACATCCACGTTAGCACATCATTCACTCTAGCAATTCAGAATAACATCCACTATACAGCAACTATTCTCTGAGGAGATTTTTACTGCAGTTGCACTCTGTTGATTTGGGCCCTAAAATCTGTGCTTTTGGCTTTTACACACACACACACACACACACACACACACACACACACACACACACACACACACACACACACACACACACACACACACACACACACACACACACACACACACACACACATCCTTTAGAAGGTGTGCAATTTACGAGCTGTGAGCGCAGCGGGGCAGTTCCACCATCTGAGTTCCTCACAAACTCACACACAACTTTTCATTAGCACAGTAATTAAGCCACAAGCTGCATCACACACACACACATGCATGCAAACACACACTTACTACTCAGAACACTCACTTAATCTTCACTCTGTTATTTTATCCACCTCTGTCCCGAAATAGTGCGGTTCGCCCTTTAGCGGGACGTCGTAATGAAGTTTTGCTGAGCAGCTATGTCTGAGTGACCCTAGCATTGGTATTAATGAGAACTAAATGTCTGACTTATTACACACCAGTGTGTGTGTGTGTGATTTCTGAGATGTAGTGTGTGAGACATCTGGCCATGGTGCTCAGGAAATGACTGCTTCACTTCACTGCTGTCATCACCCTTCCCCATGTTACTCTGTGTGTGCATGTGTGTGTGTGTGTGTGTGTGTGTGTGTGTGTGTGCGTGCAGCAGGTCTTCATTAGCTGTGTTGAAGCATTTTCAATGTAATTATGGTTTAAACTCGATCCCTTCTACAAGCTTACAGACAGGACAATCTCTCTCTCTCGGTCTCTGTTCCTCGGTTTTATTTGCTTTCCCTGTCTTTCTTGCAGAGCGTTCTGTTGACAGCGCAAGGCCTCTAAACAAGCTGTGATGCTGGCAGTCAATGAATGTGTTTGTTTGAATTAAGGCTGCGTCAGGACATTGTACGATTGTGTTTGAGTCTGGCAAAATGAAATATTAAACACATTTGCTGACACTATCCGCCATATACCATTGAAACAAACACACACAAACACACACACACACACACACACACACACACACACACACACACACACACACACACACACACACACACGTTGGGTTTCCATGTTTTATGGCGACTTTCCATTGACATAATGATTTTTATACTGTACAAATTGTATATTCTATTTCCTAACCCTAAACCACAAAAAATTGTGCAGTTTTAAATAAAAACAAAACTATCATTTATGATTTATAAGCGTTTTTTCTCATGGGGACCACATTTTTTTGCCACAAGGTCAAAAATTACTGGTTATACTATCTTTGTGGGGACAATGCAGGGTTTATATACTGTATATATATCATTTATTATTTATACAGATATATTTAGAATAATAAACAGTATATTATGGTTGTTATGACATATTATTATATTATATAATATTGTGTTATACGTAGTTTTTGCCCATTGCTTGAACACGTTTTCCAAAACTTGGCTCATTGTGTCAAAACTCTACACACAAGCAAATAAGACACAACACTGGGAAATAAACCATTCACATCTATGTCAAATTGAAACTCTGCTATCAAAACCTAACAATCCTTTGTCAAAATGTCACTCTGATGACAAAATGATACCCACTTGCATCATGAATACACTTTCAGATTAGCAGAAACACACTAGTCTACTTTATATAAAACATTGCAGTCTTTGGTTTTCACTGTTTTTATTCAGTTCCACAGAGGGCATGTTTTCACAACAACCAAAAAATGAAATGCTGAATTCAAAATCATTACATTACAGTAGTATATTTTACAGTTCAGTAAATTCAGTTAAATCAAACATAAAACAAACAATACACTACTGTAAACACAGAAAAACACAATTGTGCGCAAGTGGGCTTATGGATCCTGCCGTCTGTTGGGGTCTGGCCGCAGGATCTCATCAACATCACAAGCAATGTCTTCTCTCGCTAAGCATCGGGGAAAATATCCCCTTGTGTGCCGAATCGGCCCGTGTGTCATCCGATCATTTGATTTCCAATTTGAAATGAAATAAGCAGAAATGAGAAAACGGCACCTTTATTATTATTATTATTTATTTATTTTTTTAAACAAAAAAAAAGATTTCGGCTTGATTTTTCGTTATTTAATTCACAGGCAATAAACGAATACATGACTTCAAAATTCGTTTTCCACAAGTGGGCGGTCATGAGACGCCCCTTTCCGCTGATTGGTCAAGTAAATCTGAGCATGTGATGTCATCAGTCATCACTCAGGTCTGTTCAACAAAATAATTGTCCTCAACGGTAATCTACCCATTAAGGATGTAATTTGTCTTTTTGAAAACCCAAACAAATTTTTTGAATCTACTTGTAACTTCCTTATCCTTGTGGCAAACTTTTACTTTCACAAACAAAGGTTTCTTAAGAAAATTCCTACTTTTAAAGATTTCTTATGTGAAGTAAAATATTTAATCAAATCACTAAGAATAATTGATAATAGAAAATGTACTTATTTTGAAGAAATATAGAGATAGTTTATGTACCATGATTAATATCTGTTTGCTGTTTCTTTTTTTTAAACAACTCAATTTAAATTGTTCGAAATTAAGTTGGCCCAACTCAATAAATAATATTTAGAATTTAAATTTTCTAAAAATTAAGTTGGCTCAACTCAATAATTAATATTTAGAATTTAAATTTTCAAAAATTAAGTTGGCCCAACTCAATTTAAATTGTTCAAAATTAAGTTGATCCAACTCAATTACTATTTAGAATTTAATTTTTCCAAAATTGAGTTGGCCCAACTCAATTTAAATTGTTGAAAATGAAGTTGGCCCAACTCAATTAAATTAAGTTGACCCAACTCAATAATTAATATTTAGAATTAAAATTTTCCAAAATTGAGTTGGCCCAACTCAATTAAAATTTTCCAAAATTAAGTTGACCCAACTCAATAATTAATATTTAGAACTAAAAATTTTCTAAAATTGAGTTGGGCCAATATTAACCAACTGCAGAACCGCAGAACCACACGTCATAGCAGTGTGAGGACGACAGCGCCAGCCTAACCGTTACAAAACGAAAAATGAACGGTTGTTGTATTTTTAAAACGCAAAGTTGAACACCAAAATTTAATTTGAACTGTACACCAAATGCTGCGCAAAAAAATAATTGTTTATGACTTTTTGCCCCTTCATTAAACATTTAAAATATTCACAAATGAATATGATTTTTTTTTTTTTTTTTTTTACTGGTTTTCTAAGGCCAAATTAGAACCTGGAAATTGTGTTTTTCTCGCAGTGCTGAATGAGAAGAATATAACCACAGCCTACAGAAAGGTGATTTATTGGCGAGTTATAGGCTATAATAAATGTGTCTGAAAAAATAACGAGTCATTTTAATTGTTTATTAATAAACTGTTTTCTAAATCAGTGTACATTTCAAGCTTTAGCCTACGGAGGCGATAATTTGTTTCAGTTCTCGCGCTCCAGTTCACGGTTGTATTGACGGAAATGTCAGAGGGAGGGGGAGAGGAAGCGGGAGCCGGTGAGAGGACTTTTCACAAGTGAAGATATTATTGCGCCAAGTCGAAGTGCTCAAAAGCACTTGTTATGGTATTCCGCCATACAATATAGTCATCAATTTTAAACGCTTAGAAAAGCGCAACGGTTTATTTTGTGTCACCAGCCCAGGTCAAGTTACACTACTCGAGTAACTGTGTTTACATAGGGAAAACGTGGAAGTGTTTGGTCGCTTCTCTGCTTGGCCCATATTTAATGCATGGGCTAAGCTAAGTGCTAACATAGTTTTGCGGCAATACAGAGCGATATAGTGCACGCACTGAGACGAGAGAGGTATGTATCAACTCGTCTTAGTTAAAGGAATAACATAGTTTAATAAGAAAAACTGGTGGAGTATCCCTTTAAAAACCAACGCGTAGTCTATAGCGTAGAGGCTCCGGCGTAGGTCCGACGCAGAAGTATAAATCAGCCTTCAGAACTGCACTTTCACTAGTCACCGGGACATAAATTGGGCTACAGGGTGATATGCCAGCAGCCATATCACCCTGTAGCCCAAGACTGGTTGCCCACTGAAGCTAAGCAGGGCTGAGCCTGGTTAGTACCTGGATGGGAGACCTCCTGAGAAAACCAGGTTGCTGCTGGAAGAGGTGTTAGTGAGGCCAGCAGGGGGTGCTCACCCTGTGGTCTGTGTGGGTCCTAACGCCCCTGTATAGTGACGGGGGCACTATACTGTCAAAGAGCACCGTCCTTCGGATGAGACGTTAAACCGAGGTCCTGACTCTCTGTGGTCATTAAAAATCACAGGATGTCTTTCAAAAGAGTAGGGGTGTAACCCCGGCATCCTGGCCAAATTTGCCCAGTGGCCTCTGTCCATCATGGCCTCCTAATAATCCCCATATATATATATACACTGATTGGCTTCATCACTCTGTCTCCTCTCCACCAGTAAGCTGGTGTGTGGTGGGCGTTCTGGCGCAATATGGCTGCCGTCGCATCATCCAAGTGGATGCTGCACATTGGTGGTGGTTGAGGAGATTCCCCCTTCCATGTGAAGCGCTTTGAGTGCCTAGAAAAGCGCTATATAAATGTAATGAATTATTATTATTATTATTATTATAAAAACTGCATGTATAGAAACAGCAGTAAAATATGATAAAAATCGCTGAAAAAGTTTGATGACTTTGGCCCAAAATAAGGTTTAAAACGCCTTTTTCCCCACAGGTTATACTTTTACTACGTATGCGCAAGGGTTCTCTCGCTCTCTGTTGTGCGCGCGCTACACAGTTTGAAGAACAGTGTAACAAACTTGGCTTACAACTTAAGTAAACCAGTAGTCACTTAAGAGTTCAGGGCACACACAAGGCATGAATGAATAAAGGGAAAAACTGTATCAATGCTTGAAATCAGACAAAGAAAGGCATAAACAGATTACCCAACAAAGTATATTGATAACACAGCAAACAAATCAAGAAAAATAACACTTATCCCAAAGTCCTTGATCAAATAGTCCATGTGTGAGGAGTATTGTCCGGGTTTATGAATCCTTAGTCTTTGCGCCCCAGAAATGAACCACAAATATCCAGCAAAAACGATAATAATCCTCCAAATGTGATGCACAGGCAAAAATACCAAAAACAACCCAAGTCTTCTCTTTAACCTCGATGGGTCATCAATCCATAAATGTCCCCCAAGGAGAAGGCTAAAAAAGCACCCATATCTTTGGTTCAAAACAGGTATATCTCTTTTCCTCTCCCCAAATGGCTTCCTCTTATAAGGTGCCCTCCTATCAAAATAAAAGTCCATTTTGCCAACTACAGGATGTTTCTACACCAAACATAAAGGTCCCACATACAAAAGAAAAAACTTCAACTAGGGCCTGAAATCACTTAAATCATACCTTTACTTATTTTACAATGCTTTATCCACCTTCACATTTGTAAAACAAAGTATTACTAAAATAGTGTATTTTTCTTAGCCCTAATATAGAAGTGTCACAGAGTCCCCCTCCCCCCCCTGCCAGCGGCTACTGAGGGAGGCTTCCCCAAAAGGGTTTTAAATTAACAACGTTTACTGTCTCTTCTTTGTTATTTGGATGAATCCATCTGACTCTGTAATTCACTGGGCCAAGCTTCGTCTTCACCCTCGCTGGCCCTGACCATCGTGGGGCTAATTTAGAAGAGAAATACTCAGAATCTTTAGAAATAGGATGGGCCCTCACCCAGACCAGGTCTCCCACCTGGAATTGTGTATCTCTCCGGTGGGTATTATAGTACCTGGCTTGTCTAAGTTGTGCCTTCCTCACAGATTGTTTAACTTCTTCAGCGAGGTGATGTTGTCTTTCTATTATTGAGTATGAAGATTGAGAGGGGTTTGGTGAAAACTGAACCAGTCTCTCAAGAGGTCCTTGAAGTTGTCTTCCCAGAGTGAGCTCCGCAGGCGTCCTTTTAGTAGATTCATGTCTGGCATTATTTATTGCAAATCGAAACTCTGCCAGCCACATGTCCCACTCTCGGTGGTTCTCTCCCACATAAGAAGCCATCATGGTCTTCAAGGTCCTGTTCACTCTTTCAGTGAGGTTGGTCTGTGGGTGGTAACTGGTAGTTAATTTTTGAGTTACTCCCCAGTTTCTGCACAAATCAACCAAGAGCTGGCTGAGGAATTGTGGGCCTCGATCTGATAGGATGTACTTCGGGACACCCCAACGAGTGAAGATGTCATCCTTTAAGATTCGACATATGCGTGGAGTCTTACTGTCTCTCAAAGGAAAAAGCTCAACCCATTTAGTAAAGTAGTCCACCACTACCAAAAGAAAGATATTGCCCTTTTTACTTTTAGGGAACGGTCCCATGAGGTCAACACCAAGCATGTGACCAGGCTCATTCACCTCAGTCGATTGGAGGAAACCCAAAGGTTTTGAATTGGAAGGTTTGTATTGCTGACACACAACACACTCTTCCTAAAGGATTGTTGTGAAAGTAGTCGATGAAAGGGAGGACAAGGGATTTTGGCACCACCAGCTGGTATTTGGCACCACCAGCGTACGGTATAACTCTGTATAACACGCCCTGCTGAATATCCCATCTTATCCGATCAATTTGTTCATTCTTCACTTCTACTTTACCCATCAACTCCTTTACCTGCTCGTCTTGGTCTTGAGCTTCTGCTATCTCAGCCAGAGAGGATGGCAACTCAAAGTTCCATGAGAAGGTTCTCTTTGCTACACAGGCAGCCACAATTGCTTGATCTTGGATTGACCTAGATAGGGCCTTTTTCATTCTACCTTTCCTATACTGAACTTGGAATTGGAATCGTTGTAGCCTCAGGGTCCATCTGGTGAGTCTGGATGTGGTCTTTGGAGCGTTAAAGGCCCACGTCAATGCTGCATGATCCGTGTAAACTACAAAGGGTACCCCCTCCAGGTAGTGGTGCCATTTTTCTACTACCCAAACAACAGCTAGGCACTCTTTCTCCGAGGTTGAATAATTTAGTTCGGCTCCCCTTAGACTTCTCGAAGCATAAGCGATAACAAATTCTTCATTATCAATCTTTTGCGTGAGTACTGCTCCAAGTCCGATGGCACTGGCATCAGTTTGTACTTGAAATGAATGAAGAAAATTTGGTTGTTTTGGTTGAAAAAAAAAGACTCTCCACTCTCCACACTCTGCTGACATTCTTTGGTCCAAGCCCAGGAAACATTTTTTTCGCTGCAAATGATACAAGGGGGCAGCAAGCTCAGCAAAATGAGAAATGAACTTGTGGTACCATCCTATCAGGCCTACAAACCTCTGCAAGGTAAGAAGATTATGAGGTATGGGATAGTTGGAAATAGCAGCTGTCTTTTCCGGATCCACTTCCACCCCTTTTCCTGAGACTACATGGCCCAAGAATTTTAGCTCAGTCTTGAGAAAATGGCATTTCTTCAAATTCAAGGTCAAATTGGCCCTTTGAAGTCTACAAAGGACCGCTTCAAGATCCTGAAGATGCTGCTGTTCAGACGGAGAGTATACAATAATATCATCGATGTATACAAAACAGATGCTGCCTCTCAACCCCTCCAATACCCTCTCCATGAGACGCTGGAAAGAAGCTCCTGCAATTTTCAGACCGAACGGCATTGTCAAAAAATGATATAGGCCAAAGGGGGTGACAAAAGCAGTTTTTTCCTGGCTACTCTTCTCCATCTCCACCTGCCAGTACCCTGATTTCAAATCCAGCGTGCTGAAATATTTTGCTCCGTGCATGGATTCTAGAATATCATGGATGAGGGGCATTGGATAAGCATCTTGAGGCGTTTTAGCATTTAAACACCTATAATCAACACAGAACCGTAGGCTTTGATCAGGTTTAGGCACCAGTACCACTGGGGATGCCCAAGGAGATTGTGAACGCTAAATAATGCCATCTTGGAGCATCCTTTCAATCTCTTCCCGAATTATATCCTTCTTTAGAGGTGAGACTCGATAGGCTTTGCACCTAACTGGGAGGTCATCTGTGGTTATGATCTGGTGGGTGGTTAGGTTTGTCTTCCCCAGCTTGTTGGAACAGACAGAAGACCATGCATGCAACAGCTGTTCTATTACCTGAGGATAGCTCTGTATCAGATCATCCTTCAATGAAGATTCCACCACCGTTACTGACTCAGGTACTCCAGCCTCTAATGGCAGTGCCATAAACACATTGATAACCTGTTCCTCCTGCTGGGTCCATAATTCTTCCCCAAGGGGCTGGCAGAGAAAAGGAAACACAGTCATCCGTCCATTGATACACAGTTCATAACTATGTTCTCCCACATGTAAACGTACTCCCGTTTGACTTAAAAAATCCAGTCCTAATATAAGGGGAAAAGCAAGCTGTTGGTCTGCCATCACATAAGTGTCAACTGTCCACATCATTCCATGCCACTCGTAGGTCACATGGACTCTGCCTTCTGAGGTTTGGGCCTTCCCATCCGCTAGCATGAAAGTCCTGTTGAAATGTTTCCTCAGTTGCTCACCTGGCTTAGCCAACACTTCCCACAGCTGTCTCTGCATTAAAGTGAATGTGGAACCAGTGTCTAGGATAGCTTCCACTAGCTTGCCCCGAAATCCCAAAACCGCTCGCAGCAACGGAGGGGTGGTAGCCTGCACCAAAGCTAGATGTTGAGTTGGTCCAGACAGGGGTTTGGAGACATTGACATGACGGGCTGTTGGATTTTTTTTCCCTTTTTCATTAGCTTTTATCTGATTTATTTTGGCCCAATAGTCTCTTTTGGAATTGAGGTCTCTTTCCACCAATGACCCAACCTTGACCAATTGCTCCACTGTATGCACAGCACCCCTTAAGCTTCCTGCCAGAGAAGGGTTACAGTTATTTAGGATTCTTCTCACCACTTCTTCCTCAGGAAGATCAGTCTTCCACTTTAAGCATAATGCCCTGTAGTCATAAGCAAAATCTCTGATGCATTGATCGGGACCCTGGATCATAGCTTTAAGTTGTTCCTCTACCTCCGTGAGATAGTCAGTGGGAAGGAATGCTCCCAAAAAGGCTCCTTTAAACTCGTCCCAGTTATGGATCTTATTTCTTTCTGCCAGCCACCAACTCCTGGCAGGTCCAGAGAGAACAGCATTTAGGGTGGCTACAAGTTCGATGTCTGACAAGTGTCTGAGTGTCAAAAAAAATTCTCATCGCTCCACAAACTCCACTACATCACTGGTTTCTCTGGTTTCTCCAAAACTAGGGAATTCTAAATGAATTGGGGGTTTGGGATAGGAAGCAGTTGGTATAGTTGAATGCATTCTCTCACTGTTTGAAGTGGCAGCCCCAAAGGAAAAACGGGTCATTGGAGTGCTGGTTTCCTAATACGGTCAACTTCCTTTTGCCACTTTTCATCCCTTCTTTGAAGACAGTCTATAACTCCATTTTCTAGCTTAGCCAAAGATCTTTGCATGAAATTTTCAATGTCATCGAACCGTTGATTCACCACATCTCTGAACACAGCTTCACGGTTCACGGCACTCTCACAGGATGTTCGAAGACCATCTTTCAAGGTTTCCATTTCAGCACGTAATTCTTGGACTGATTGAGAGAGGTCTGATATTACTAAATCTGTTCTTGGGATGGCTGATATTTACACAACTCACACATACACTGTATATCAAATCTGCCGCCTTTTCAAACAGTAACGTATTTTCCGCAGTCGCAAAACTCAACTGTGCGCATGCGTCAGTGGAACCAGACGATAGGCTTAAATGTTTCCCGGCTTGACTGTTAAAAGCAGACGATTGGCTTTCCAGCGGGAGGGGCGGTATATGTGCATACAACCGCCATCTTTGGCGTTCCAAGTTTTCCCTATATAGTTGTATTAAGGATTGAGGAAGTGGCATGTCTCTATATAAATAGTCTCTGCCTCACCTCAATGTCTCCACAGGCCTGTTCCATTGCCTGCAGAAGAGGCATACAGGCATGTGGTTGGCGGTCATATACGCGCCATCTCCAAGTGGAAAATAATTCCTCTAGGATTTAGAAATGGCGAGTAAGGGGACAAGTACACAACTTCAAATTGATCATGGTTGGTGAACCAGTTCTGGACCAGAGCAGCCCGATGGAAACTAACATTATCCCAGACAACAACAAACCTGGGCTGCTCTGGTCCATCCTGTACAACTGCATCATGAAGTGCATCTAGAAATGTGATTATGTGTTGCGCATTATAGGGACCCAGTTTGGCATGATGGTGCAGTAGCCCTCGAAGACTAATGGCAGCACACAATGTGATATTTCCCCCGCGCTGGCCCGGGAGGTGCACAATTGCCCTTTGGCCAATTATATTACGTCCCCGTCGTCTATTTTTGCTAAGGTTGAATCCAGCCTCGTCAATGTAAATACTTTCATGCGGCTGGGCAGCTCCATCCATGTCCAAGATTCTCTGTAACATAAAATACATATTGTGGATGGCTTTACTCAAAGAACACACCTACACTACACATACAGAACCGACCCACCCCACCACACAGGTACCTGTGTAGCTTTCTGAATGTATCTATGTGGTACTAATCCAGTGGTACATATTCATCTGTTATTGGACTGCACCCATTCTGTATTGTAAATGTAAAGGACTGAAACACTTACCTGTACATATTCATGTCGAAGTTCTTTGACCTTGACACTGTTCCTCTCAAATGGGACCCTGTACAATTGCTTCATGGTCATGTTGTGCTTTACCAAGATGCGTCTGATAGTGGTAATGCTTACTCGATTTATGTTGTTGAATACTTGTCTATCTGCAAGTATTTGTTGCTGTAGCTGGTGGAGACGGATTGCATTGTTTGCTCTGACTAGGTTCACTTTGGCAAGTTTCTGCTGTTGGGTGAACAGGCATTGGCGTCCACCCCCAGTAGGTCTTCTTGCCATTCTGTAGAAGAATGCAACCACAAATTGTTCTCGTTTGCTTCTTTTTTACAGTACTGTGTATAAGATACAGTCTAAGTAGAGTAGAGAGTTGAAGACATACCTGTTTTCCAGTCGGAATGTCCTTATTATGGATGAAACTGTGAAACGGCTTAGATTAGGGTGGACTCTCTGCCCAGCTTCCCTCATAGTCAGGCCATGGTTTATGACATGGTCCACCAAAGTTGCTCTTATGTCATCCGAAATAATGGTCCTTGCGTGGCCTCTTCGACCACGTCCTCCTCTCTCTCTCTCTCTCTCTCTCTCTCTCTCTCTCTCTCTCTCTCTCTCTCTCTCTCTCTCTCTCTCTCTCTCTCTCTCTCTCTCTCTCTCTCTCTCTCTCTCTCTCTCTCTCTCTCTCTCTCTCTCTCTCTCTCTCTCTCTCTCTCTCTCTCTCTGTCTTCCTCTTCCTCTGCCTCTAGCTCTCTTCCTGCCTCCATGCTTGCAAAGTTCTCAAAATGGCTTAACTGAGGCATTTTGTAGCTGGCTGATTGGTGTTCAGTTTTGTAAGTATTTTCAGGTGTTTGTCTACGTCTTTTCAATTAACCAGTGTGTGTTGTATTTTGAATAGATGTGCTTTCCCAATGGTACCCCGAGGTTTCATTTGTGAACTAAGTGTCTTATGTATGAAATAGTGTGTAGTGTCTAGGAGCAAGTGGGTTGCAGAAAGGAGCCAGTGTGTTACAGAATTGCAAATAAAGTGCAAAGCAGCGCTTTTGTTTGAGGTATGGTTACACTTTTTTAAGGTAACATTCAAGTTATGTTACTTTGGTTTAAAGGGATACTCCACCCAAAAATGAAAATTCTGTCATCATTTACTCACCCTCAAGTTGTTGCAAACCTGTATGAGTTTCTTTCTTCTGCTGAACACAAAGCAAGATATTTTGAAGACCGATTGGAACTTTGGCACCATTGACTTCCATAATATTTTTATTTTCTAGGAAGTCAATGGTGCCAAACAACTGTTTGGTTCCAATCGTTCTTCAAAATATCTTCCTTTGTGTTCAGCAGAAGAAAGAAACTCATACAAGTTTGCAACAACTTGAGGGTGAGTAAATGATGACAGAATTTTCATTTTTGGGTGGAGTATCCCTTTAAGCATGTGTCTACAGTGTTCAAGCAACGGGCAAAAACTGTAATATTGTATGTATGATATAATTTAACCAATATATAATTTGTTATCATTCACCACTATTTCCTCAAAAAATAAATAAATTTTTAAAAAGCACTAAAAAAACTTACAAAACGAAAAAAACTTAATTTAGGCAAATAATGGCACATTTCCATAGTGACAACCCCATATATGTATGATTATAGTTAACCATACTCTGCCCTGAAAAAAATGTACTGGAATAAAAATGTGTGGCAACTAGCTGCATGCTCCACTATATAATAGGGATGTAGTATAATAAACTGAGAAAAAAAGGAGAAAAAAAGGTAAAATAATATATTTTCATGTGTAATTCAGCCACAAGAGGGCAACCATTACAATGGTTAGTACATGTTCAGCCTGATCAAAGCTGACAGACTGTTTAAATTGTTGTTCACAGCACATGTTGTTGAGAGAACATGCTGTATGACTGTATGACTTATGCAAGCATGTCCATCCCAAAATCATTTCCATCATTATTTTCTCACCCTCCTCATGTTGTAAACTGAATGAACATAACATATTTTTTTATTGTTATATTATTCTATATACTATTATACTTATATTATTAAATAACATATTATTTAACCAATACATTATTTGACACAATTTTGCCTAAGCTCAATGAAAAATAAAACACTAAAAATATAAATCAATCATTTTAGTTGTTACAAGTGAATTGTTTGTCATCATTTACTCACCTTCATCGTGTTTTTCCAAAACTGAATGACTTTTTGAGAATTCTTTTTGTCAATTCAGTGAGTAGGGGGAGGCTGCAGACCTGGAGCCGGCAGATATACGCCCCTGGCAGTTTTACGCCCCGGCAGTTTTAGGACCCTGTTGTTCCTGATGCGTCCAGTAGAGGGATATACTGAAAAAACACCACTTCCGTTGCCAAAATGCGCGCGCAACTATTTGATCACGTGGGCTGTAAAAGGGTCTATGGGTGCTTCTCAATTCTTATTTGTGCATCCTCGTTTCCTTTCCTCGCTTCCTTTCCTCGCGTCTCAGCTCCACCCCCTGCAGGATGCGAGGGAAGGTTGCAAGGAAAGAAAATGAGGACAGAGGAATCGAATGAAAGTTTTTTTTATACTTTGGAATACTTGACCACTCCAGCGTCACTTCACTGCGTCATCAGCAGCGCTCAAAGGATCTGCCCTTGTGTTGTTGAAGTTTGGTTATTTAAGAAATTAGTAATAAATAATAATATAGCAAGATACCCTGTTGAAATATATGTGAGATGTGTGGTTTATATAAACTGCAATGGTAAAGTATAAATTAAAATGATTGTGACCGACGTGAAGGGGGAGGAGAATTTATACGTGCGTCACGTTTAGTCGATAAAACACTTCCGCAAAGCATGCAACTGTGCATCCTCGCTCATAGCTCCTCTGGAAGCCTCCTCACTCCTCGATCCTCGCCTCCTCGCGGTGCAATTAGAGAATTGAGATGTCCTTCAAGATGGCTGAGCTCGATTGGTTTCCGGGTCATAGGATGGAGGACGGAGGATCGAGGAGACGAGGAGGGATATTGAGAAGCACCCCAAAACATCATTAAATCGACGCTTAATAACCAAGGGGGTAATCCATCGACCGGAAGTTGAAGCCGGCCGGGTGCCGCCATGTTGTAGCAGAACTTCACTTGCGTTAGCATTTCCATTGACTCCCATTCATTTTGGCGTCACTTTGACAGCGAATAACTTTACATCTGAGGCGTTTAAAGACTCCATTTGTCCATTATTTATTTCTAAAGAAACACGACAATGTATAAAGTGCTCCATTACCTTCTATGTTACATTATGGCCCCGTAGAAACAGTTTTAGTAAAAATAGGCTAACGATTGCGTCATAACCACTCGACTCTCTGTCGCGCTGTACAGAAATTACCGTACAGACAGGAGGAGAAGCTCGCAGGCAATCGGGGGGACGTCCCGTCAAGGGAGAAGCCCATAGATAATGAGTCCATAAAAGCAACGGAATACTTACTCCTGCTCACTCACGCCAAAGAACTCTTTGCTCAAGTTCCCCGTCTCTGCAAGATTAACGTTGGCAATTTCACGCACAGCTACTAGAAGAGTAACGTCTGTCAGACAGGTCGCTCACGTCATCAAGCTTAGTTTGAGTCGGTTTGAGTCTGCGCGTCAGGAACGGAAGTGCTCAGAAATCGCTAAAAATGGGCTTCAACTGTCTCAACTGAGTTCCAATGAGATGGCTCTGTCCATTTCTTATACTGTCTATGTTAATAACCCGTCCATAGACTTGACAATTTTGTGTTTTTTGTTAATTTAAATATAAACGTTATAGTGTAGATCTGCACGGATTAAATTATCTGTTTAACAAAAAAACAAGGGGGGTAAACGGACATCAAAAGAGATTGAATTAGGTTACACAAATCAATGCAATATTACATTACAACAGACTCAATAATATTATTATTTTTATAAACCTTTGAGTTTAAAGGTTCTGACATTTTCTTAAAGGAAGAAAAAAATGAACTTTATATCAGAGGAGAATATTCTAGAATCAGGATTACTTTGAATGGTTCTGTCTTTATGAAGATGAAACTTGCCCAGAAGACAAAGTAATAATACCGTATAATCAAGTTTAACATCGTTAGAATTAAAATCTGACAAAAATAGATTCTGTCATTTGTATGTTAAATAATCTGCTAAAGTTATTGTTTTTTAGCAATGATGCAACATTTATTATTTATAAACGATTAGCTCGATAGAGCTAGGGTAGGTAGATATCAATTCATTTATATATCAATGGATGGGTCTATAATGTATTTTGACAGGTTTCTGTTCTATCTGGCTTAAACTTAACTAACCACGTGTAGGTTTAGCTTCCCCTATCTTCTCTACTCAATTTAAAATTCATTTTAATTTTAATTTTCTTTTGTTGCCTGTCTTTAGCTTGGCCTCTTCTGGTAAGACTCTGTTTACTCATTGCATTAAAACATACTCCACATGGTTTATAGAGCAATATTACAGTAGATAATGGAAATATGTGATTTTTTTTTTTACAGTCTATGGTGTGAACACACAAAAGACACATTTATAATAGGTATGTAAATCTCTCTCTCTCTCTCTCTCTCTAAGTAAAGAGTTAAACTGCACACTCACTCAAATACGTTAAAACACATTAAAAACTTTCCCCATATGATTTGAATATAGATTCTGGTTTGAGTTGTTTCTTATAAATGAGATGATCTAATTATCTCATTTATATCTTAATATACATTTTTTCTTAAAATAGCTTACTGATCTGGACTCAAATGTAGGGTATGTGCACTTAATGTGGGTTTTATCATACTCTGTCTTTACCAAGTATTTCCTTAAGCAGCTAAAGCAAACACACCTTTATGAGATCCAAGTTAAAGAGAACACACACACACACACAGGGACAAGGTCAAATTCACCATGGATGTCCTTTTTAACTTTTTTAATGTTTAATTTTTAAATGTTTCATCAGTGAGCAGGAGCAGTTAAAGAAAAAAAAACAGTTAAAGAAGAGAGGCAAACCATAGGGGAGTCATCATAATTCATAAATGGTGTTAATAAATATTTTTTTGTGAACAACAATATTGTCTATATCTTCTAAATGGCCCATGGAATTTTAGAAAAGGGATAAATTGTGTTTGTCTTCATAAAATGCTGTGTAGGACACTGTTTTGTAGCTGTATGATGACCAATAGAATAGTACAGCAGATATTTCATCGAGGATCCATATTATTACACGGTACTGCATGTCTAATGGGCTAAATATAGTTAATATCTAAATGTGACTTTATATAAATTCACAAAAACATATTTCACTCAGTCTCATTTAAAAACCTACGGTGAATTGGCCTATAACTGCAGTAGGTCATAGCATCACCTGTCATAACACATAGTTGATCCAACTATGTGTATTTTTAATTTTTCAATTCACAAAAACAAATAGTCTTCTGTAGGTTGAGTGAAGAGAGTGAAGCCCAACTGAATATCTACAGAAAATTTAATCCGTGGAGATCTACACTGTAACGTTTATATTTAAATTAACAAAAAACACAAAATTGCCAAGTCTATGGACGGGATATTAATGTGTAAGCGTCGATTTAATGATGTTATTTCGCAGTATATCCCTCTACTGGACGCATCAGAAACAACAGGGTCCTAAAACTGCCGGGGCGTAAAACTGCCAGGGGCGTATATCTGCCGGCTCCAGGTCTGCAGCCTCCCCCTATAGAATTCAGTGGAAGTCAATGGACTCCAATGTTGTTTAATTGCTAAAGTTTTTGTGTTCTGCAGAATAAAGTTATACAAGTTTAAAGTGACATAGGGATGAGTAAATGATGAAATGTAGTTTTTGGGTGAACTACCCCTTTAAAAGAGAGCCTGCAGACTGCACAAATATCTGCTTTGTTTGAACCACCAGCTACAGTATGCTTTAATTTATGTTGTTTACTTGGTTGTTTTTTCCTTAATAGTACATTTTGCAGGGTGATGATTCTGCTGATATGCTGTTATGAGACTTCCTCGTGAAGATTAGCATGCTTGCACATAGGCGCGGAGATGCTCCAGAAGGGTTTTAAAAAGTTATTTAGTGTTAAAATATGCTTTAATGGATTGCTGGGGATTGGTTTCTTACAGAGCAGGAAATGGACAGAGGTTTTCAGCACTATTAATTTGACCGCGCAGTGTTTTGCCAAAGCCTCGAGGCTGGAACACATTTTTTGGGGGTGAAATCAAAACGTTCTGTTCTGTGCGTCTGTGTTTGCACATTCTGGCTCTCTTTGTCATGGCCTGCTTTGAACTATGGTTATAAAACTGTTGAGGCACACACACACACACACACACACACACACACACACACACACACACACACACACACACACACACACACACAGCTTTGCCATATAGGGTCTCTCTTTATTTTTTAGATATGAATGAGAGATATTTACCATATATGCAGTGTATATATGACCGTGTGTGTGTTTGTACAGTATGGTGGTCTCAGATTCCAGCCCCTTGCTGCTCAGTTCGTCCCTCTCCGGTGGATGAATTGAGTGAGCGAATAAGAAATAAAGAAACCTGACCCCAACCACACACTTATCCAACAATGGCCTCTCATTCAAGCACACAGACCCCTACTAACACACTCTGGTCCAAGGCCAAAACCAGATGTGTACTTCACTTTCTAAAATCATCTTATGGTATTAATATCAATGTGGCTGTTATGTCCTCATTGTCATAATAGTATCTCAAATGATAGCCATATTGACAAGGCCTTCATTACAGCATGTCATTTTAGCCAATGAAATCTGTCCACCTCATTCTAGAAGCTTGTTTATTAGAAGATGTTGGTTTTTAAATTACTGTAATAGCCAAAGATTATTTGGCGGGAATATGAAACTGTGTAATTAATGGGGTGATATTTCCTTCATAATTTAATTTCTGATGTAGTGGAGGATATTAATCTCAGTTGTTAATACTGAATGTACTGGTTTACTGAATGTACAAGAAATATACTGGACCTTAGAGAGACAGACACATACAAAAAGAACATTATTGGAGCAATTTATAAAAATTATTTGACAATATTATCTCCAACAAATTGAAGATAATATTAAATTAGAAAAGATGTTGGCTTAAAGTTTTTTTTATATTTACATATTAATATACACTCACCGGCCACTTTATTAGGTACACCTGTCCAACTGCTCGTTAACACTTAATTTCTAAGCAGCCAATCACATGGCGGCAACTCAGTGCATTTAGGCATGTAGACATGGTCAAGACAATCTCCTGCAGTTCAAACCGAGCATCAGTATGGGGAAGAAAGGTGATTTGAGTGACTTTGAACGTGGCATGATTGTTGGTGCCAGAAGGGCTGGTCTGAGTATTTCAGAAACTGCTAATCTACTGGGATTTTCACGCACAACCATCTCTAGGGTTTACAGAGAATGGTCCGAAAAAGAAAAAACATCCAGTGAGCGGCAGTTCTGTGGGCGGAAATGCCTTGTTGATGCCAGAGGTCAGAGGAGAATGGCCAGACTGGTTCGAGCTGATAGAAGGGCAACAGTGACTGAAATAACCACTCGTTACAACCGAGGTATGCAGCAAAGCATTTGTGAAGCCACAACACGCACAACCTTGAGGCGGATGGGCTACAACAGCAGAAGACTCCACCGGGTACCACTCATCTCCACTACAAATAGGAAAAAGAGGCTACAATTTGCAAGAGCTCACCAAAATTGAACAGTTGAAGACTGGAAAAATGTTGCCTGGTCTGATGAGTCTCGATTTCTGTTGAGACAGTCAGATGTTAGAGTCAGAATTTGGCGTAAACAGAATGAGAACATGGAACCATCATGCCTTGTTACCACTGTGCAGGCTGGTGGTGGTGGTGTAATGGTGTGGGGGATGTTTTCCTGGCACACTTTAGGCCCCTTAGTGCCAATTGGGCATCGTTTAAATGCCACGGCCTACCTGAGCATTGTTTCTGACCATGTCCATCCCTTTATGGCCACCATGTACCCATCCTCTGATGGCTACTTCCACCATGTCACAAAGCTCTAATCATTTCAAATTGGTTTCTTGAACATGACAATGAGTTCACTGTACTAAAATGGCCTCCACAGTCACCAGATCTCAACCCAATAGAGCATCTTTGGGATGTGGTGGAACGGGAGATTCGCATCATGGATGTGCAGCCGACAAATCTGCGGCAACTGTGTGATGCCATCATGTCAATATGGACCAAACTCCCTGAGGAATGCTTCCAGCACCTTGTTGAATCTATGCCACGAAGAATTGAGGCAGTTCTGAAGGCAAAAGGGGGTCCAACCCGTTACTAGCATGGGGTACCTAATAAAGTGGCCGGTGAGTGTACATATACATTTACATATTAATAGAAATATAACACTAAAGACTTTAAAAACATATATATATATATATATATATATATATATATATATATATATATATATATATATATATATATATACATACAGTATAGCCTATACAGTACATTTTTTCAAAAATATATTCAAACTTATATATTCAAATATATAAATATAAAAACATATTCCTATATACAAATATATTATATTATTCAAACTTGCATGTGTGTGTGTATATATATATATATATATATATATATATATATATGGATGTTTGGATTTTTTGGCATTTAGAAAAATATATATTATATCATATTATATTATGTTATGCTATATTATATTTCACAAACTGACTTAAGTTATACATTACAAAAATAAATTTTAAAAATACATAAAGCTAGTAGAAATATGTAGGAACTAATTAGAAGTAAATAGAACTCAAAGTTTCAATCCCACTTATGCACTTATGATATACATTAAAACTTTGCAATGTCATTTTTGGGAGCTGTGTTTTTCAGGTTGCGTTCTTCTGCGTGCGTGTAGGTGGGGGGTCATTATGGTGTAGTGTGTCCTCTCACTACGCTAGGCTCACAGCATCAACCTGAGACCAGATACAGTTAATTATCTACCAGGCGCGCGCACACACACACATACACACACAAAGACAAGAGTGCATGAACTAACCAGACTGACAGAAGAACCTTCCGTTGGACCGAAAAGAGACAGTCTAGATGAAAAAAACAGATAAAGAGAGGTAGATCTGAGGCTAGAGACGAGTAAAAGACAGGCACCTGGTCCCAACACTGGACATGTGATTATGGATCAGTATCAGGACTAAAGAAAAAACACATGAGAGGAGCGAAGAGTGGATATTCTCCTTCTTGACAGGACAGACCAACAGCTAAAGAAGAACCAGTGAGACCAGCCTCCATCACTCATGCCCTTCCTCCCTTGCCAACCGGTTTTCCTCCATCCTCCACCTGTCCGCTCGGTGTCACCCTGTGGATCTGCTAGCAGACGGGCATCACTGGCATCATGCCGGCTGCATTGAAGTCATCTCTGGATGGGAGCATGACAGATTCAGGGGAGCTGGAGCAGGCGGCACCTCCCTGTCTTGGAAAAGTGCCCCGCGACCTGCTCCAAAACTTTCCTCACACTAAGCGTGTGGGCAGCTACCTGGTGGGCAAAATGATCAACAAGGGCTCGTTCGCCAAAGTTATGCTGGGGATGCACATCAGTACAGGAGAGAAGGTAACAGGCACACACCCAGTCTCTTACACGCAGACGCCTGTCAATCAAAGGCACAGTGTCACACACTAATGGTGTCAGTCATCAGTGCGCTGAAGGGTTGTCATCCATTTTTCATGCTGTCTCTCTGTCTCAGCTTTCATAGCGACTCCGTCTTTCCTAATCTCTGACACGCACCGCAGTAATAATCCATCCACACAAACACACTTACACTGATAGAAACATTTAATGGCACTTTATGTTTAGTGGGATGACCATGAATTGTGTGTTGGCTAGTGATTTTTATGCATGCTAACTAGTGTGTAGTTTGGTTACATTTTTACAGTAAGGTCCCATTAGTTAATGCATTAACTAACATTCACTAACAAGGAACAATACATTTGTTTATTAATCTTCGATAACATTAGTTAATAAAAATACTTTCATTGTTTGTTCATGATAACTCAGGTCCATTAAATAATATTATCAGATACAACTTTTGATGTCAATAATGTCTTAGTAAATGTTGAAATTAACATGAACTAAGGTTAATAAATGCTTTAGAAGAATTCATTATTAGTAAGCCTACTGTAAGATGTTACCTGTATTTTGTCTGCAGACGTATAATAGATGGTAATGATATAGTGGTACTTTAGATCATCATTGTTTTAATGATTTGAAATTTTATTTGACAATTTTTGTGTTGTAAAACATTTCACATCAGCTTTAATAGAACTTGAGTGAAAAATCTCTTTTTCATGTGAATGTGTATGCGTATGAATGTAATGTAGGTTTACAAATAAATTAGATTATTTATTTATAAATAAATACACAATATTGCCAGTATATCAATAATGAGTACGTTTTTGGTAATTCGAAAACTTCTGGGTTCATCATGACACAGACAAACAGAGAGAGAGAGAGAGTGAGTTTTAGCTCAACCTGTCCTCCTCTCCTCACTGTGGTGACCTGAGCTTTCACGGGTCAGTAAATGTGGCCTGTGTGCGTGTGAATGTTACCAGCTCTTATTCACATCACTGAGCCCTTCCTGACCACTCTGTTTACCTGAACAGGTTGCTGTGGTGATGCGTAAGCATACATCACCCCAAGCACAATCCTAGGATTTTAGAATGTAAATTATTATCATGGAGTTCTTAAAGAGAGGGACTGTGAGCTATAGTGTATACCGTGGCGTGGTATGGTCGGCGTTGGGAAACTCACCTAAACCAGTTTTATATATAGAAGTTTTCTTTACACAATATTGTCTTATAGAAAATAAAAATCAAGTGAGATCCCCCCCCCCCCCCCCTCCAGGAATTTAAGGAGAAACAGCTGTGAAGTTAAATGAAAGATTTCTTCCATACAATTTCTTACAAGATATCTTAAATACTTCTAAGACTAAACTGTCCTCTTACATTATTATTTCTTCTAATAATTTTACTAGAAAAACCTTAGAAAATGCTCTCTGTTTCTGCAGGTGGCGATCAAAGTGATAGATAAGAAGAAGGCTCGTCAGGATTCATACGTTTTAAAAAACATGAAGCGTGAACCCCGGATTCACCAGCTGATCCGCCACCCCAACATCGTCTTGCTGCTGGAGACGTTGGAGACGGAGAACTGCTACTACATGGCCATGGAGCTGTGCGGAGGAGGAGACCTTATGGACCGAATCTGTGAACGCAAGCGGTTGGAGGAGAGAGAGGTCCGCAGGTACACCCGCCAGATACTGTCTGCAGTGGAACACCTGCACCGACACGGGATAGTTCACAGGTAATCAGCACACACACACACACACACACAGATACTGACAGGACATGTTAAATGACAAAATTACACCCCCAAAATGAAGTGTCATATGGAGTGTTAGGGGGTGGAATGAGAAAGAAAAAGAAAGGAAAACGCTGAGAGGGTGCTATGCTGTATAGCGGATTCTAGTCTAAAATAATGAAGTGCTGTGTGTCATAGATGAGAGAAGTGTTTGAAAATGGATGAAATCAAAGAGCAAGCGTATGCGTTTGTCGGTGTGCTTGGTTATGTGAGGAAGAGGCAGAGTCGTGCAGATCCATTTGCAGTGATTTTATTTAACAGAGAAGCACACAGAGCAAACTCAGTGAATAACAGGGGAAAAGGGCAGTCCAAACTCAGAAACGATACCAGGCAGGGGTCGGGGCAGGCAGCAGACACACGGAGACCAGGGAGACAGGCTAGAGTCGAGAAACCAGGGAAATCCAGGGAACGTAGAATACACAGAAGAGATTTAACGTGGCAAATGTAAGACCTCGCACTGAGCATAGAGAGAGAGCAGCTTACATAGGAGGGAGAAGTGGCTGCACCTGTGCAGGTGATTAGGAGAGAGATTCAGACAGACAACGGGACCAGAGCGAGTTCTTCGATGACCAGAGCGAGACACTGATGAGTGATCTATGACAGAGCCCCCCTCCTGCGAGCGGCTCCCGAAGCGAGGACCAGTGCTCCGACGGGGTCTCCCACGGGGTCTAGGGGCTGGCCTCTCTGGATGGTTCAGATGGAAAGTGGTGATGAGAACTGGATCCAGGATGTCCTGAGAAGTTACCCAGGATCTCTCCTCAGGACCAAACCCCTCCCAGTCAATGAGATACTGCAACACCCTGCCTCTGCGTCTGGAATCGAGAATCTCCTTCACCTGGTAAACCCCCTCGTCCTCCATGATGATGGGAGGAGAACTCTCCGCCGTGGTCTCCTCCTGGCTCTCCTCTCTCCTCGGAGCAACTGCAGGTTTAAGCAAAGACATGTGAAAGGTAGGGGAAATGCGGTAAGAAGATGGTAAGGCTAACCGGAAAGACACTGGAGTAATCTGTCTGAGGATCTTGAAGGGACCCACGAATCTGGGGCTTAACTTTTTACTGGGAAGCCGGAGACGTAAATCTCTTGTCGACAGCCAGACCCATTGACCGGGCGTGTACCTCGGACCCCCTCTCCTGTGACGATCAGCCTGTACCTTGACTCTGCGCACGGCCCGCTGAAGGTGGACATGAGCGTTGTTCCACGTCTCCTCGCTCCTCTGTAACCAGGCGTCAACTGTGGGCAGATCAGAGGGGTCACCTGACCAGGGAAATAATGGAGGCTGGAAACCTAACACACACTGGAAAGGAGTAAGACCAGTCGAGGGCTTGCGCAGGGAATTCTGGGCGTACTCAGCCCAGACGAGGAAGCGACTCCAGTCCTGCTGGTTTTGGTGGCAGTAGGTGCGTAGAAAGCGTGTGAGCTCCTGATTCAACCTCTCCACCTGTCCGTTGGCCTGGGGATGATAGCCAGAAGTCAAACTGACGTTGATGTTGAGTTGTTCACACAATGACCGCCAAACCCGGGAGGTAAATTGGGGACCACTGTCTGAGATGATGTCCTCTGGTAAACCGTACAAGCGAAAGACATGTTGTAGCAGGGCCTCAGCTGTCTGTAACGCTGTGGGTAACCCGACCAAGGGAATAAACCTGCAGGCTTTCAAAAAACGGTCGACCACTGAGAGAATGGTGGTGTAACCCTGGCTGGGAGGCAGATCAGTAACGAAGTCGACCGCGATGTGGGACCATGGTCGCTGTGGTATGGGCAGGGGCTGAAGAAGACCAGCTGGCTTCAGATGAGAGGATTTGACGATATTACATGTGGAGTATTGCCGAACGAAGGAAATCACATCAGCCTGGAGCGAAGGCCACCAAAAGCGGTTGGAGACTAGATGTGTGGTCGCAGAAATCCCTGGGTGTCCAGAACTGGGAATGTTATGTACCCATTGTAACACTCGGGTGCGGAGGCATTGTGGTACAAAGGTGAGGTTGGAAGGACACTCGACAGGCGGTGGACTCTCCCTCAGAGCAGCGGAGATCTCGGTCATTATGTCCCACTGAACAGGGGCGACAATGAGAGACGAAGGTAGGATGGGCCCGGATGTTGGAGGAACAGGTGAGTTATCGAACTGGCGGGACAGGGCGTCTGCTTTACCATTCTTAGAGCCAGGACGGTAGGTTATCTTGAAATCAAACCTGGAGAAAAAGAGGGACCATCTGGCTTGTCTGGAATTTAAACGTTTGTCTGATCTGATGTATTCCAGATTACGATGGTCCGTGAGCACGGTGAACGGCAGACGAGCTCCCTCTAGCCAGTGTCGCCACTCTTCTAGTGCTGCCTTCATGGCCAGAAGTTCCCTGTCGCCCACGTCGTAATTTCGTTCAGCAGAGGAGAGCTTACGGGAATAATAGGCACAGGGAAACATCTTAGCAGGGTCTCCATGCCGCTGAGACAGAATGGCACCGATGCCCGTGCTGGAGGCGTCCACTTCCACAAAGAACTCACGCTCGGAATCAGGATGGTGAAGGATAGGAGCGGTGGTGAATTTCTCCTTTAGCTGATTGAAGGCAGATAAACTCTCAGGTGACCATCTCAACCGATGTCCCCGTCCTCTTAGGAGAGATGTGAGTGGGGCTGCGGTGATGCTGAAATTTCGGATGAACCGCCTGTAGAAATTGGCAAAGCCCAGAAAACGTTGCATCTCTTTAACGGTGGTGGGTTGTGGCCAGTTAACTACAGATCAGACCTTGCTGTCATCCATGGTAACTCCCTCCGCACTGATGATGTACCCCAAAAAGGTGATCTGAGTTTGATGAAATTCACATTTATGCACCTTGGCATACAGACGGTTCTTGATGAGACGTTGGAGAACTGCTCGCACATCCCGTACATGAGATTCCAGAGTGTCAGAGAAGATCAAGATGTCATCGATGTATACGATTACCTTCTGGTTGAGCATGTCGCGGAAAATCTCATTTACAAAGGCCTGGAACACTGACGGACTGTTGGAAAGGCCGAACGGCATGACCCGGTACTCATAGTGCCCCGTCGTTGTCGAGAAAGCGGTTTTCCACTCATCACCTCTTCTTATACGGATCAGATTGTACGCAATGCGCAAGTCTAGCTTTGTGAAGAATTTGGCGGTGCGGAGTTGTTCCAGGGCGGCCGGAACCAGGGGCAGAGGATAGCGAAACTTGACCGTGATTTCGTTGAGACCGCGATAATCTATGCAGGGTCGAAGCCCACCATCCTTCTTCACGAAAAAGAAACCGGCCGAAGCCGGAGAAGTGGAGGTAGTGATAAAGCCCTTGGAGAGCTGCTCATCAATATAAGATCTCATGGCGTCGGACTCTGGCTGAGATAAAGGGTATACTCTTCCCCGCGGGAGGGTGGCACCTGGGATTAAATCAATGACGCAGTCACTGGATCTGTGAGGAGGTAGTTGGGATGCCTTGTCCTCGCTGAAAGCCAGGGAGAGATCATGATACACAGCGGGTACCCCTTGGAGATCAGGATTTTCAGATTGGGAGCTTCGTGGAGTGTTACTGATAGGAGTGTTAAGGCATCTCTTCAGAAAGGCTTCGGACCACTGAGTAATCTGCTTGTCGGACCACGAGATGGACGGGTTGTGTTGTTCTAACCAGGGAAGGCCCAGTATGAGGGGATGGTGAGGTGAGTCAATGGTGAAGAAGTGAATGTTCTCTGTGTGCAGAACGTCCGTGATCAACGTGACTTCTTGAGTGATGAACTGAACCTTGCCAGAACCCAATGGACGTCCGTCTATCGCCGCCACTGCCACCCGGGAATCACATGGAACGAGAGAGAGTTTGTTATTTTTAGCAAAGCTCAAATCAATAAAATTCCCTGCAGCTCCTGAGTCAATTAAAGCACACGTTTCAATGATCTTATCGTTAAAGTGAAGAGTGACGGCTAATACAAGAGACTTAGAGATATGAGAACTGAAACTCACCGCAGTGGGGTCCCGATCAATGGGTCGGTTGGGGCAGGTCGCCCTCCTGTGGCCGGATTGGGCACAGTACAAGCACAGACGATTGCGTACTCGTCTCTCTCTCTCTTCGGGGGTGAGACGAGTGAAACCAATCTGCATAGGTTCAGATTCTAGACCCGCGGAGGGATATGCAGTTACTCGGTGCTTAAGGGGTGCTCGTCGGGCTCGCATCAAATTATCCAGGCGAATGGTTACCTCCATCAGCTGACTGAGGGTTCTGTCCTCATCCCGGCATGCCAGTTCCCCTTGCAGATCAGGGTTGAGACCTTGACGGTACAGTAATTTCAAAGGATCGTCGCCCCAGCCTGTTTGCGCGGCGAGAGTGCGGAAGGTTAGAGAGTAATCCGCCGCGGATGATCCCCCCTGACGTATCGACAGAAGCAACTCGCCCGGTTCCTTCCCACTGGCAGGGTGCTCAAAAACCTCTCTAAATTGGACGAGAAAATGATCATAGGAGGGAAAAGTGAGATTACCTCCTGTCCAGAGCGCGGTGACCCATTCCAGAGCTCTTCCAGTTGGTGAAGATAGAAGACAAACGTGGATTATTTGATGGAGTACTCACGATGGGTGATGGCTGAACTGGAGGTGCCGCGGGTTGAACAGGATCGGCGGTTTGTGTCGTGAGGGCCCGCATGGATTTCACCAACTCCTCGGTAAGTGTGGTTAGTTTCTCCAGCTGTTGTTGATGAACGATCAGAACAGACGCTTGATTGGAGACATCAGAAGTTAGTTGTTGCAAGACTGCTGGATCCTGTTGTGGCGAGGTCTTCTGTGAGGAAGAGGCAGAGTCGTGCAGATCCATTTGCAGTGATTTTATTTAACAGAGAAGCACACAGAGCAAACTCAGTGAATAACAGGGGAAAAGGGCAGTCCAAACTCAGAAACGATACCAGGCAGGGGTCGGGGCAGGCAGCAGACACACGGAGACCAGGGAGACAGGCTAGAGTCGAGAAACCAGGGAAATCCAGGGAACGTAGAATACACAGAAGAGATTTAACGTGGCAGATGTAAGACCTCGCACTGAGCATAGAGAGAGAGCAGCTTACATAGGGGGGAGAAGTGGCTGCACCTGTGCAGGTGATTAGGAGAGAGATTCAGACAGACAACGAGACAGATGGGATATGTAGTTCAATATTCAGGAGAGGGAGTTCTTCGATGACCAGAGCGAGACACTGATGAGTGATCTATGACAGGTTATAGTCTGAGGATACATTATCAATTTAAAAAAAAAGAAAGAAATTTGTAAATACTTTTAATTTTACCCCCGGTTTCACAAACAAGGCTTAAGCCTAGTTCCCAGACTAAAAATCATGTTTGAGCTGTTTTAACTGAAAGTAACTTGCACTGATTATCTTAAAATATGTCAGTGCCATTGTTTTGTCTCAAGATGCACACCAGTAATGTTTTTTTCTAAGGCACGTTTATAACAGCTAAATGCCTTAAAAGAACTAAGGCCTAATCCTGGCTTAATCTTAGCCCTGTCTGTGAAACCGGGCCTTAGAGTCTTGTATAGTTTTTTGGTTGCACTTTATTTTACAGTACGTGATCTTAAATAAGAAAGTACTGGTTAATATAAGGTAACTAACTACATGGTTAAGGTTAGGTTTAGGGGTAGGTTCAGGGTTAGTACCTACTTATTACCCAGCTAATTACTATAATAAGTACATAGAATGTACATGGGGAACAGGACTGTAAAATAAAGTGCTACCAATATTTTTTTTAATAAAAAGTGTGTCTGAAAATAGGTGAAATCAAATGTGAATGTGTGCGGGTTTAATTAGCTATAGTTTGTGGATGCATTTTGGATTTGATAAATTATATTAGATCATTAGCACAATAAATGATTAATAATACAAATTATATTACAAATCTCAGTTCAAAATTTTATTAATTTCCAATACAAAAATGTATAAATATATCTAAAATGATCAAATAAAAAAATGAATACATTTATTTTAAAAACACATTTTGTTGTTTTAGGGGTAGGGTTAGAGTAAAAAAAAATAATATATAGTCTAAATGTCCTGATTGAAGTAAGTAAATGTGTATATGTGTGTGCGTGCAGTTCTTTGGTCTGCCAGTGAAGCCTAATTGAGGCAAGAGTGGGAATGTCATTAGCTTCTCATGACATCATCAGCCAGAGCCACTATGGTTAACACATCATTCACTGACTTCCTTACTAATGGAGTCCCAGGATGAAGCTTCATAATGCTGAGGTCTGTGTCACACACAATCCACTCAGTAAAGAGCCTTTTTTAGAGTATGTCAAGGATCAAAGGACGTACATCAACCTACACGCCATACACACACACACACACACACACACACACTTGACTACCCGCCGCGTTAGTCAACATATACAGTTCCCATGGTAACGAAAGGAGCATGTGGGTTCATGTCCATTTCAGTTCAAAAGTTCACCCACTTCAAATGAGATTAATCAGCCCAAAATCAAACTATTTTATCAACTGGCTCCACAAACACTCTCTGTGTGAATTTAAGCCTGTCTCTGCTGACCTCTCTGTACACTAATAATACCCCCGAAAAGCTCAGTCAAACTGCTTTCCCCTAATACACTGTCAGAAAACTTTAATACTGGCAGATTTTCATAGTCTTTCAGCCTTTTGTGTGTGTGTGTGTGTGTGTGTGTGTGTGTGTGTGTGTGTGTGTGTGTGTGTGTGTGTGTGTGTGTGTGTGTGTGTGTGTGTGTGTGTGTGTGTGTGTGTGTGTGTGTGCGTGCGTGCGTCCCCATTGAGCTTTGAGATGTCAGCCATGTCAGTAAAAATGGAGGGAAATGAAAATAGCTTTGAGGGCTGTGATATTTTTATAGGCTTTTCATATAATTTCATATTAAATGTGAGGAGCGTGCGGTCGTCAAAGTGAGTGTGAGTGTTTATTATGAAGTGGAAAGAAAGGGAGAAAGAGGGAAGATAAAAGGAAAAAGAGAGCGGAGAGTGTAAAAGTAAAACTTGGCAGAATGACTGAACATCCAGGACCACCAAGCTTTGATATCACCAACAATAACTCTAGTAGGTCTTTAGTACAAATCCCCTTTTAATTCACATTTTTCATTACATTTTGTGTTCTGCTAGAGGTTCTAGGCTGATCATGGAGGGAGTTGATCTGAGTTTCCTATCAGTTGGACCGACATGTGTGTTTGTATGTATGTATGTATGTGTATACATATACAGTATATACGTATATATATATATATATATATATATATATATATATATATATATATATATATGGGATCCCAAAGTCTGAGACCACTAGTAAAAATGCTTCTATTTTGCACCCAAATGTATTACATTATATTATCATCAACTAAAACTATTAAAAATTGTTTTCAGTATTTAAAATAAAGCTGAAATAAAATAAAATATAAACTTAAAAAACTTACAAAAAAAAAAAACTAACAAAATGAAAATTTAAATGAAAATTTAAAAATAATAAAAATAAAAGCAATACTATAATAGTACTGTATATAATTAATACCAAAATTACATTGATGAAAACAAGAATGTTTTTGCTCAGTTTTCCTGAGCGGTGACCAACAAATAGTGCCAAATCTTAACTTTTTTTCTTCTTGCAACATTGGTAAGTGTTCACAATCCTTAAACAGTTATTTTCAGATTTAAATCTGAAAGGGAAAAAAATACCCAGATTTTTAAGTGTGGTATCAGAATTTTGCACCCAGCAGTTACTTTTTTAACTCACCTCCTTCATCTCTGAATATTGTTTTTTAACTAGGGACTTGAAGATTGAAAACTTCCTACTGGATGAGCACAACAACATTAAGATAGTTGGTGAGTGTGTCTTGCCTCTTGCCTATTTTACATAGTGTGTATATGTACACATTTAATATGAGGAAAGTTTTGTCAAAGCTTTCTTACTGTAATAAGAAATGACTCATGAATATGGTTTGAGTAGTACACACAAATGCAAGCACACAGGAAGAACTCATTTACAATTAGTCATTTAGCAAAACGTATAACTCACCAATGAGAAATATCATAAGTAATAGCATCAACCAATGTCTCTTTCATCCTTTTATTCATGTATTTCATTTTAGGCTTCTGAAATCTGTATGATTTATTCTTGAATGTCTAATTAAAAAAACATCTAAGGAAGAAAAAACAAATAGAAAATTAGTTTATTAAACAGTCTGCTATTCACAGTATCTGTATCAGAAACAGTGGACAGTTGTGTATTCATGCAAGTCCACTAACATGCGAGTGTGTTTGTGTGTAGACTTTGGTCTGAGTAACACTCTGAAGGCAGACTCTCTCTCTCTGGAGCTTCTGAACACTCAGTGTGGCAGCCCTGCTTACGCCGCTCCCGAACTGCTGGCCCACAGGAAGTACGGCCCTAAAGTGGACGTGTGGTCTGTGTGAGTCTTCTAGAACTGGCAATCACATAATGTCAGCTGATTCGTGGTGTCTTTTTAATGCGACTGTGTGTTTCTGTGTTTATGCATAGGGGTGTGAGTATGTTTGCCATGTTGACCGGCACTTTACCGTTTACGGTGGAGCCCTTCAACATCAAGCAACTTCACCTGAAAATGGTGAATGGAGAAATCAGTGTGATACCGTCGGACATCAGCAAAGGTAAAATGTATGGCAGGGGTTATTGCATTTTGCACTCTGTGGAAATAGCAACACAAAGTATGTTCTATACACCTAATGCATTCAATGCTATTTACAGTAATTGAAAATGAAAAAAGCTAGCGCACCATCCACCTCTCCACGCTACTGCTCCTGTTACCAGTCACATTTCTTTTGTAATTTTGTCTGGCTCAATCAGACAATTGGTGGGCAGAGTTAGTGAAAATGCGGCCTCTGCCAACAAAACTATGAATTATGGTGGGGACTTTCCATTCACTTTTTTTATTGACATTTACTATCTTCTACTATCCTCTAACCTGAAACTATTGGCTGGTCCATACAATGAAGGTGATTTCAGGTTTTACTATGTGTGGAAACTGTCCCCATTACACTACCATTCAAAATGTTTGCGTCAGTAAGAGTGGTTTTTCAAGACATTGATATTTTTATTCAGTAAGGATGCATGAAATTGATCGAAAGTGACAGTAAAGGCAATTATAATGTCACACCAGATTTCTGTTTAAAATAAATGCTGTTCTTTTGATCTTTCTATTTATCAAATAATACTGGAAAATGCATCACTGTTTCCACAAAAATATTAAGCAGAACAATGTTTTCAACATAAGAAATGTTTCTTGAGTGGCAAATCTGCATATTAGAATGATTTCTGAAGGATTGTGTGACACTGAAGACTGGAGTAATGATGCTGAAAATTCAGCGTTGTCATCACAGGATGCATTGCATTTTAAAATACATTAAAATCGAAAAAAAGTTATTTTAAATTGTACCCCAAATTTGTGAACGGTACTGTATATGCACACACACATGCATACAGTTAAAGATTCATCCCTAAGGAGTTCTTTATCAGGACAGGATACACAGAGAGAGAAAGAGAAAAGAGAAAAAGTGTTGAGTGCAGTAGTGAGTTTCGGAGTGTCCTTCTTCCCAATCAGATTGTGAGATCATCTGATCCGGCACATTAATATTAATCTTCATGAATATTAATAACAGAGTATATTAACCAATCACAAAAATAGATACACTACAAACATGATGACGTAAAATGTCTGCTAGTGGAACAGAACCCGGCTGGGTTCCCCGATTCCGTTGCAGGTTACATTAGATCATCGTGAGGTAGTTTGTACATTACGTATGGTGAATTGCATCCTGTTTCTCTAAACCACTCATTGTTTATTAAAAAGAAAAATATCATCAGAGTAATGAAAGTTACAGATGCAATACTTTTGCAGATGCAGTACTTTATAATCATTAAAGTATCATAGATATCATCTGCTGAATCATTTCAAAAACTCAAAAAAGTGTGTTCAATGTTATGCTGGAAATCATTTAGCATGATTATTAATATTATAAAATAAACATACACTGAAAAAAATGGTAACACCTATATTATATAGTTTTCTTCAAGTCAAAAAATATTATTTAACATCTCTGAATTTATACCAACACCTTTTTATGTGTTAAATCAGGTAGAAATAGATCTTTAAGCTAACAATTGAAAGTATTACCAGCAGATTTTTATCAGCAGCTATTGCGCTGCTCAGGAGTGAATTACCCTCCTCCATCCCCAGCTCCTCCTCTCGGCAGTCAGGATTTTGGCCTTCAGATTACCCTTCGAATCAGACTAATTTCTTGAATTATGTTTTACATTAAATTATTAAACATGAATGATATCTGCAATATAATCATATTGGTTCTGTTCTGTTTAACCTATAGGGGGGTTATCGCTGGGCAGGGAGTTCTTGCCCAGAACAGAACCATACCACCAATCCAAACTGTGTGCTATTTGTCAATCATCTTAGATGATAGTGGTCCTGACAGAAATTACTGTTGTTGAAGTATGGTGGAAATTAATTATGATTGAAGCTTACGGTATGCCATTTTGTGTGTTTTGTTGACATCCTGAGCCAGTCTGTAATGGCACTCTAAGTGAATGAGTAAATGTGATCGTCACTGTCTACTGACACAAACACTACCCTCACACACACAAGGCCAGCGCAGTGCCAAACTGCCACTCTGATCTGAAGAGTCCCCCCAGATTGAGAAGGTGGCACGGGGGGGCAAAGTGCCTCTTGAATCTGATCTGCCCTTCTGTAAGAGAAACCTTGAGAAGTTCAGTCTGGGTCGGACACACACACATTCACTCACTCCTCTGACAAATCAGTGTTGAGATCTTCTGTGTAAGGTTAAAACAGAGTTTTGAGACTACTTTAGCAGTGTCAGGATGTCAGTGTCCTCTCTCTTCTTTTCTTTCTAGCGGCTGTACAGTTTGTCTTGTCTCTGCTGGAACCAGACCCAGCAAAAAGGCCAACAATAAAAGCAGCAATGGAGGATAAATGGTTGAATGAGGGTTATGCCAAGAGACCCCTCCATACTGTAACTCATAAAAACAGGTACCTGCTAAATGAAATCTAATGCTAAAGTTACCCAAAGGAACAGAGATGCACAACAAAAAGACATTTAACATTTCCTGATACGTGTATATGTGTGTTCTTTGTTGCTTCTTTAGGCTGCGTCCCGAGGATCTAAATTCAGCTGTGCTAAACTACATGACTGAATCTCTAGGTTACGGTCTTTCTGATGTCATCCACACTGTCATCAGTAACAAGCCGTCGGCCATCTTAGCTTGCTACCATATACTGCTGAAAAAACTCAACAGGCATCAGAAAGTTGTGAGGACCATGAAGGTAAAAAGATATATCAACTATTTAACATTATTGACCATAACATGAGAATAATTATCAGTATTTAAATATTGGTGCATATTTATCAGCATTTCTTGTGTCCTCCATCTTGGAGGACAAAACTCATCACAAACCATGATACTTCCTAGGTTGGCATATTATTAAGTTTTGGGTCACAGCTAACATGTCAGTCATTGTCCCCAGAAAGAAGAGAACAGCGAATGGAATCTTCTGAATAAGGGCTTGTCGAGAGGGAGAAGCAATGCAAGTGCTAAGAGTCAGCAACAGGTGATTTGTCCTTCTATATCAAGAATTCCATCTTGTTTCCTAAATACTCACGGACGCACAAAACATTTAACACACTCTTCCTTCACTAGTCTCCTCAGAGTGACACAGCCAATGAGAGGAGCTCAAGGCAGGCCAGTAAGACCCAGAGCAGCCAATCACAGGACAGAGATGCCCAGACTGGCGTGAAAAGACCTGCGGAGATCATTAGACCAAAGCAGCCAAGCCTAGTGGACAAAGCAGATTCCCCCACCTCACTGCCTGTGGACACAGCGAATGAGATTGCCATACTTGTGGAGACACATGATGGACTGATTCCTAAAGGTAGCTAATGCACGTTTATAGGAACGATCATTTTTATAGAGTGTTGCAGTGATGATCTATTTTTGTCGGCCAACCCGGAAGTTAGCATTTTTTTACATACCTGCTAAAGCAGGGGTTCTCAAACATTTTGGAGCCAGGGACCCCTTACAGGGGAAAAACATTTCCATGGACCCCCTCATATTTATAACAGTGATTGAGCACAAAGTTAATGTGGGAGCTGCTAATCAAATATTTTTGCACAATTGCGGTCTCCACCCAGGGTCCTATGCAGGAATTTCTAAATAGCCTACTGAGGTCCCAAAAGTGATCTTGCTAGGGGGGTTGGGGGGCATGCCCCCCTGAGGGATTTTTGATGTTCTTGATCTACACATGTGCATTTTAAGGTGTTTTAAGGCCCACAAATTGGATAACTATAGCTTTAAAAGCATGTCAGTGGGCAGTGGCATACATTATTTTGTCAAGATGACAGTTTAAATTTTACAATGAATGATCCAAATGGAAATGCAGAATGTATATGATTATTGTTTACAGGCTATATCAAAACTCAATCACATATTCCAAACAGGAATGGCCTTAAATGAGAAATGTTTCAAGGATTATTCTGTACAAAAAAATAATTTAGAAACCTAAGTGTCTACTTTGTATTATTTGACGTTAAATGCATTATATAAGTCACTTTGGAATAAATAGCATGTTTTCAGATGATAAAGAAAACACGACTTATAGTCCGGAAAAAACGGTAGGCTGTTATAAATTATTTCGCGGACCCCCTGGCCATAGTTCACGGACCACTAGGGGGTCCGCGGACCCCACTTTGAGAACCACTGTGCTAAAGTTCACAATGGCTACACATTTTGATCATTAAGATTGTTTTATGAATTTTGAACCCTAAATACAATCGGCAGGAGTAAAAAGCTAAAGTTAAAGCCCGTTCACATAAGGATGATAACTATAAACATAACGATAAGGATATAGTTCTAAAAATCGTTTTCAGTATTAAAGAATAGCAGAGTTTACACCAAAGCTATAACGATAACGGCACAGAGAAACGATATCACTGGAATCAGTTGAAGAACGATAAAACATAGACAGCCAATCAGAATCCATCCTGCTGTAACAAGCTCGAGCATTTAAAGTGACAGACAAGCACGCACTCGGAATAAACAGAATGATATCGTCTGCTGGTGTGGACGCTAATATAGTTATCTTTATACTTATCGTTCTTGGAGTGAACGGGGCTTTAAGGTATAAACAAACTACACCACGGTCGCAAGTTTGAGATAGAATAGTTTGCAAGAGTGTGAGTGTAAACACATCGAGGCTGTGGAAGCGAACTAGTGAGTAGATGAGTTAACATGTTCGCCGTGATAACGTTTAATGGCCCACACAACAGTCACTTGTTAGCAACTGCCTCCATCAAAGATTTTTTTTTAAATCACAAGTGAGTTATTACTGTTGTATTTTATGTCATAGAATAAAACATGAAAATATCTTGAGCTTTTGATAACCACAGATCTTGTTTCAGGCATTTAACCAAAGACCCATTCAAAAAACCCATTGACTTTGGGAAAATGGAACCAAAAGTGCTCACTAATGACACAAAAGTATTGTAGAGTTCTGCAGGAATGAATCTTTAATCTTTTGTTTAATTTTGAAATTCACATAATGCTTATTCAGCTGACCGAATTTGTATATGTGTGTATTTTAGTCTCAACGTTTGGTGAAAAGGAGATGCTTCGTGTCTCACCCCCTAAGTGTTCCTGCAGAGAGGAGAGCGGCACCAAACTCTGTGACTCTGCCCCTTGTGATGCCACTGTAACCATAGACACCTCTAGAGACTCCCAGACAATGAAAACGCCAATCAAACCACATGATCTGAGACCGGCTTACTCTGACAAATATCAATCTCTGGACTGTGAACATCAGCATGATGACAAGTTAGAGAAGTTACAGACGTTCTACTCAGAGAAAGGGGCTTCTCCCAGAACGGGACAGCGCTTTAAGGATCTATTACTGGCTATTGAGGAGAAAACCTACAATGCTCGCCACCTCAGCGCCATGGAAACCACAACACAAACCTCCCCTTTACCGCGACTACGACACACTGGGACGCTTAAAGAATCCGCACCTAGAAAAGTCACTTGGGTAGGCTTGACGCGCCACACAACGGCTGGCACAGGCTCCTCGTCTTTCTTGGTAAATGGGTCCAAACCGCCACTGTTTCCATCTCAAAGACAACAAGCTCTCGTCATTAAAAACCTGAGACATGGAAAGGAGAAGAGGAACGTGGGAACGGGAGGGGGAGGAGGGACAGGCATCCCCAGTAATACAGCGAAAAGAAACTCAATTCAGTTGCGAACGGCTATACAGCGCCGAGTCACGGACCTCAACCTACCAATGCTTCCGTCTGCTTTACAAAACAAATCTGACAAAAAGACAGAAATACTCCGAATGGATTTTGGGTGACATTTGAGGCTCTCTTAAAAGGAGTACTCCGGGTTTAATACAAATTAAGCTTGCTCGACAGCACTTGTGAATTAATGTTGATTACCACAAAACTAATCAATTTCATTCATCTCTCATTTTCTCTAAGGCAAGACAGGCAAAACTTTAAGATTTTAGGCTTTTTTGCTTTCATAACGTGTCTTATTTCAGACTAGTGGAAAGAAAACATCTATGTAACACATTTACTGGACATGTTTATTTTATTACAGTTCTATTTATTTGCATCTGTACAATACTCGTCTTTAAAGGCTGTTTTCTCTAAATGAGTTATTTTTTCTGATGCACTGAGCCAGAAATCTCCACTTCAGGAGCTCAAACTTTCCATTTAGTTCTATCTTAATTCTGAAGGTTTTTACAGTAGATTTATATAACATTTTATTCCTAAAAACTGGTTTATGGAGTGATAAAAAAAAGAGATATCCAAAATCCCCACAGTATATCAACAAAATGAAATAAGAATGTTGAATCTGGCTTTATCCAGTGTTTCTGTTTTGGAAATGTATGCAAATCAGAGGATATTTAAATAGATAACAACTCATTTCCGTATTTAAACAGTAAATTAAGACAATTGCTTTGTATTACAAGTTTTCGGAAATGTTATGTGATTAATCAATCAAAAGTATGGTGATTTCTAATAGTTTTTTTTTTGTTCTATTAATTCTTACCCTATATTCAATCACTTTCATTGCAAGTACCTCTCTCTCCAGTTTTTTTTTGTTTTTGTGGTAACTTTATGCCACAATTGCCGACATTGGTATCTGCTTCAAAAAGCAGTCAACATCTCTTCTTCCCATTACCTCCCCTCTTGCCCACCCTGATCCCTCGGTCCCAGGACAATTTGACTACTCTTAATTGTCTGGATGGGATTTGACTGATGCCCATTGTAGGTCTTAAGCTCCTATCATGTTTCTCGCTTTATGAATGATTGCATCTCAATGGCATCACTCAACTATGCCAGTCGGTGGCGGTGCCAAAAGATGAGGATCGATAAGCCAGCTTATTGAAGATAATAATTTAAGTATTTTACCGGACGCCTAGAATTCAATGAAGTAGAAAACTATTGTTCAGTAATCTGGAAATGTAATTTTGGTACGTTTTTTTTTTTTTTTTTTTTTTACTTGTAACTTGTGTTACAAATAAATTGACAGGATACACAATTCTGGACTGCTTGCATAATTGTAAACGTCTAATTAGGCTAATGTTTGAGTATTTGAGGTGTGCCTGTTTTGTAACGTGTTTGTTAAATGACCAACTGTGTTATGGCTGCTCCCCAATGGCCAGAAGGGTTTTGAATAATGAACATGTAAAGGAATCTTTCGCTCTTTTCAACTGGTGAGGAGCTCATGAATTATGAACACTTTGTTTTGGTACATGATATGGTGCTGAGGGGGGCTTGGCTTTTGTGTGTGCGTGTATAGATATGTGCTGGAGAGAGATTGATCCGAAGTGAGTGTGGCATGTCTGCGCCTCTTCTCAGACTTGCAACCACATAGTTCCCCAACTTCTAGACAACTAAACTCCCTGAAAATAAATAATCCAACTTTTTTCAATTTGATTGCATTAGGTAACAACACATCAAAACCAAGTGGCATCTGCAAACAAATGCTGTTCTTTTCTCAGAATTTACTTTTCTAGCCATTTTTGCAAACATACGTTTAACCCACTTTGACATAAAGGGTCAAAACCATTTAAAAGGTTTTATTGAAAGAAGGCTGCATTTGTTTGAACAAAAAAAAACACAGTAAAACCAGAAGTTTTGTGAAATATTATTACAATTTAAAATAAATGTTTTTTATTTTAAATGACTCTAAAATGCAATTTCTGAATCTGTGATGCAAGGCAAAATTTTCAGCAATCATTATTACAACAGTCTTCAGTCACATGATCCTTTAGAAATCAGTTTGACAAATACAAACGTTATCCTAACGTTTGACAACTACAAATTGTTCATATTTTTTAAATCTATTGTTTTTAAAATATGAAACATACCAACCTTCTTTTTATGAAATTATTTTGAAAAGTGTTTAAGCTCAATTTCTTTACAACATTTTACTATATAATGCAATGACATTCATTTGAACTGTGCAGGCTTGCATGTCCAAGAGTATGACCATGTCCAGCAATACATCACCAACCAGTGGCCTGACCTCAAATACACCAATGAAATGTCTGGACATTACCAGGGTGCTACCATTACCTCCAAGACAATCCCAGCTGTCTCTGCTTTAATTAAACACACCATAGAAGAAAATAACAAATATGTACCACCTGCGTGACTTAATTGGAAAGACGCTACAGGGGTATCTTACTGTTACCCGTCAACCTACTGATGAAGAGGCACTTCACCCTGTGTTCCATGGGAATGAATATGTGATAGGCCTACATTTAGATTAGCTTTTTGACAGAATACACTATCAGGTGATTGTATATCCTTGAATAGATTTCTCAAGCTTAACACACTTAGAGCAATGCCCTACTGTTTGAGCTACAGGAATGTTAACAATTTATTCAGTGGACTGTGGCAAGGTGACCAGGCACCTGTCAAGCCCAATCTTGCATTAAACAAGCCCAAACTTGCCTAACGCCAAAGATAATGTATAAATCATTAGTCGAATTGAAAAATGATGCACTTGCACATATGGACGTTCCCTGACTTAGCCTACTTTTCCAATAGTAGCCTAGCCCTATGTTTTAATTTTAAACAATTCTGTAAGGGTAAAAAATATCTATTTTTTCATTCTGTCAGTATACAATGTAGACTGAAATGCCTCAATGAACGTGTAATTTGCAGACTATTTAAAATATCAAACTATCTCAAACACTTTATTTACAAAACACCGCACAAGTCTGCGATAAAATAGCGCGAGAACTTCAAACCCCCACGCGCTTGAGAAACTGAAAGGTCGCGCGGTGTTTAAGCCGTTATTAACCTCGAGTTCATCGTCACTGATGTAAGCGCCGTTAATCCCGGTTTGAATAAAATATGAATGCCGGGGCTTCTGGGTCAAGCAGAAGTGACACCGCTCGGTGCTAATAGTAACCCAGATAAAACTTAGCAAAACTTACAACTGCATGAAAAAATACAACCATTCGTGCAGGAGGCGGGAAAACAGCCACACGTCCCTATGTTCGAAGATGATTTCTGTGTAACGTGAGGTGAGGCCGAGTCCTGACTAGCGTTTCCCAGGAAATAAGGGCAATACACCGGCCCTCTCCGGTTTCTAATGACGTGCATGCATTATTGAGCGCGCACTCCCGGGCAGGACGGCGCGGTCCCACTGGAGGTACCGGGTCAGCCACGCACAAAACGGACCGCGCTCCAGGAACATTAGACTGACGTTGGTTAATTCATGCAACCTCCGATTAACTGTCAGTTTAAGACCAGGATCATCCCGCGAAAGTGTCCCCACCCTCAAACACATTGTAACACTTATGTTAATAGGCTACATATATAATTATTATTTTTACTAAATATTGTTTAACAATTCTGAAGTTTTGAAAAGGATACAATATAGCCTATATTGGATGTCACAGCTCAATGAAGTCCCACAACATGGTGAATGATTACGGCTAACACTTTTGTAACAATTTGTCTTACATTTTCATAATTAGGCTACAGATAAAACTAATAGTAGCCTAGGCCTTAACTGTTATTATATTTGATTGGGTTTCTAGAAACACCAGTGTGAATGTAATGTGGACAGCACAACTAAAAAGAGGTTAGAAACTAGGCTACTTTAAAGACCAGCTAGTGTCAATAGTATTGCAGTTTAAACCAAAAAATATAACAAAATAATTGCAATACATGTGTCATGCATGCAGCATGCCTATATACATATTTTAAAATATCTCATCACACTTGCTAAAAAACCCCCCAATTAAATATTTTACCTAGTTATGTTTTATCTAGTCATGTGAGCATTAACCAACATCAGTGAACACTGAACTGTTAACATTCAAGTGTGTTACTGAAATATTAACATACAATCTCCAGAAGTACTTCAAGTAAATATTCATCAGTAATTTTCTATATTAAAAAAAAAAAAAAAAAAAAAAAGTGTTTAAACTAATGAAAAATGACAATACCATGGTTTTATCAATTAAAACAGCTACCCAACAATACTTTTTGTAAGGGCTACTTCCAGGAAACATTGGTGGTGCACTATTCACCTGAAACACACAGATGCAGCAGCACTGAGTGAAATCCTGCCTGTCCTGAGACTGGAGTGTCAAAATCTGCAATAGGACAAAATGATACTGTGGATACACTTACATTTAATGGGGCAGCACAACAAGATAATGTTACAACATGGCTGGATTTTGTTTTACAATATGCAGAGGTTTCAGTTTTTTTTTATCCCACTTTAGATTAAAAAGAAAAGGTATACATTTGCTTGTTCTTGAAAGCATCACACAAATGCAGTTATACAGCAGTTATCCTGCCACCTGTATTGAAAACAATCACGTTTAAAAGGGATGCTTACAGTTTAAAATTGATAATAGTAACAAACAAAATTAATGCATCAAGCAGCCACTCTGATAGTAGCCTCCCCTATCGGTATGTGCACTAATAACTTGAAATGTGCCAATTTGTAAAGTAAATTTGACCCTCAGAGGAACAGACTCCATGCAAAGAATGTCAAAGTTCTATCACATGCAAAGAAAAAAGCGCCATCTGCTGGCTAAAAAAAGCTTTCTGAACTAAATTCTGCAGGAGTGTCATGGAATGAGTGTCATCGTACCGTTCTTAAACAAATAATATATTGCAAAATTGTACTGGACAGTATTTAGATATTGACATTACAGAAAATACAGAATTAACTTTGGATATAACAAATTAAATTATGTACGTTATCCATGTCATTTCTTGATTCATGTGAAATGGGAGGTGTCTGCAGGATAAGAAATATGTATCTCACCGTATTATTGACGTTAAAAAAAGATTAAAGCAAGATGAACAACGACAATACAATGTTATAACAACATGGACAGTCTGTACATGTTTAAACATTAATCGATCGGTTTCACTGACCGGCTCTCATCTCATAGAAACAGAACGTATGGAGGCATGAGGTTTCCAGAGTGAGAGTATGTAAACCACATACACAGATATATACAGTACATATGCACATACAAACAGGCACTCATCCAAATATATATATATATATATATATATATATATACATACATATACACACACAATACATTCAGCTCAAGCACACTTCTGGACACAGACACCCAGTGAAAGTAAAAAAAAAAAAATCCTATTACCATCATATAAGTCCTCAGTCCACCAAACAAAATATGTAAATAGACAAAGTAAAGGAAAATGAGAGAAATAAAAGGACTAAATGCTGGAATGAGCTTGACGCAGGTCGTGACACCTGTTGTTTGCAGGTTTAACAGACATGTTGAACTTAGTGGCACAGACTAGTGCTTTTATCGTGTTTAAAGAACGGAGCGAGGTTTGACTCGCTGACTCCAAGTGCACCCTCTCCTGGTCAGGGTTTGAAGCGCACTCTTCATTCAAGCACAAATAAACTCAATAAAAGCTTACTAGTGGAGCAAAACAAAAAGAGAACTGAAAAAACTGAAAATCGGCATGCAGACACACCATCACCAATGTAAAAAGGAGACAAAAAAATATCCCAGATAGAGTAGTTATATAAGTTCGAATGGTCAGATGAGGTGGCGGTTTGAGCCGTGTGTAATATTATAAATAAACTAGTTGCTTGTGTTCACTGTAATGGAGTCAAAACAAGTCATCTTTGAGGTGGTTTAAATTTTTCTTATGTCATTATTACAATTCTATAGTTTTAGAGATCAGCAAAAGCACCATAGTTTTAGATAAGCAATTAACATCCCTGTTCCCTCGTACATATAAATAAGCTTCATATTAACTGAAAATTAGACTGTTTTCCTAGTCTTCTTATACTGTCTATTATAGAAACGTAATTCAATAATGCCTCTTTTTGCTTTCACGACACCCCCCGACCCCCCAATTGAGCAGTTGAGGCCAAAATTAAATGTAAATAAAATCTTCAAACCGAATAAGCTAAAGACATTCATCACTTCCTATGTGTGTGTCCATCATCATGTGGTTTGCTACATGTGATGGAGCGTGTTGGGAGTGAGTGTGACTCATCTGACAGAGAGCGTATAAGTGAGATTAACCATTCAAGGCTCCTAGTATCTCAGCTGAAAAGCACATTTCCTTAGGAAACAAGCGAAATCCCCAGCTTCACGGATACCACATAACCAAACTGTCTCCGCTCAGACCGAGCAACACAATACAGTTCTTTCTGCAAGGAATGAGCTCTGTTACACAGCTGCAAGTCGAGGCACTGTAGGTCCTGGGCTCAGTGGGTCCTGTTGTAGAGCTGCATTTCTGAGCTGCTGAGTCCCATTGTGTAAATTGTGTGTCTGAACCCAATATGTTCTATGGCGCAGCTCCACCCCTGGGCACAGTGGGCCCCGTGGTGCAGCTCTGTGTCAGGGCTCGATGAGCCCCATGGTGCATCTCTGCCTCAGGGATCAGTGGGCCCTGTGGTGAAGCTCCACCCTCTTGTTGATTGAGCAGCATCCTCAGAATAAGAAGGCGCGTTTGGTCAGTACAATTTGGTTTCCTGGCGTTAGCTGTGTCTTCTTGGTGATTGGTGAGAGTCGGCTAGCTGAAGAGCATGCTGAGATAGCTTAGACCTCAGCAGCCTTCAGGCCGATTTTCTCCTCGTCCTGTCAGTCCGAATTGGGCTTCTTCAGTGAGAAAGCATATATGTTAAAATGATCACTCAGCTGCTTCACCTGCACAGGGGAGACAGAAAGAAAAGATGATAATTAGAAAAACATGACAGCTAAAAAAGGATATTTACAACATTATATTTATTATATATTTTACAATTTTTAATAAAGTTTATTAAATATTAAAGTGTTAATAATAATAAACACCACATATATGTATTACTATTATTCATGCTTTTTTATTAGTTATAATATTATCTTAATATTAATAAATACAATTTATATTTATAATAATTCTAACTAAAAACAACAATCATTAATTATAAATATATATCCGCACGCACACACACACACACACACACACACAGTCGTGGTCAGAATTATTGGCACCTTTGGTAAATATAATCAAAGAAGTCTGTGAATCTGCATTGTTCATCATTTTGATCTTTCTATCAATAAGTTCACAAAAATCTAACCATTCATTGAAGTAAAACTAATGAATGTTGGGGGGAAATCACATTAAAGGTAGGAACGACGCCAAAGAACTAGCACTGATGAAAGCTGACTGCGTTGTCGCCCCTCTCGTCGGGCCAAAAAACCTTCACCTGAACACACCGAAAGGACTACAGCCGATGGTCAACCAGCACGCATGTTCTGCGCCTGCGTGTAAATGAGATATCTGTCTATTTCTGCAGCTATATTTGTCTATATTCATCATTCAAAAAGGGAAACCGACACTGCAGGCTGCAGATACACGAGCCGTAAACAAAGCGATGTGTGCTTTCCATTTTGAATATCAATCATGCTGATCACTTTCTTTATTCCACTCGGCTCATGTTATTATTAAATATTTGTCCAGGAACACTCAGGTAAGATGATGTAAAATTAGAACAGCCTTCTCTCTGTAGCAAACTTCTTTGCTCGCCGTTTTGCTATTATTAAACTGAACAGCCAATCAGAGTTCTCTCTCTCACTGTCGCCCCAACGCCGATTCTACATGCAGAATCTGCCCAAAAAAACCTGATGCCATCCGACTAAAGCCAACGATGCGGAACACACACAGGAAAAAACAAGTCGGACGATGTTCAAAAACGTCCCGACACGAACACGTTGGCCACAATCATGGGTACCCCTAGAAATTCTCATGAGTAAAATATCTCTGAGGTATATTACCCTTCATATTTACAATTTTTAGCACACCAGGGTGACTATTAACATGAAATTATTATAATAAATAAGGTAACACAAAGAATTCCCTACAGCTAATGTGGCTAAATTGTCTTGAGTGTACCCATGTTCTTGTATGTGTTTTTATGTTATCTGAGCCGGTCTTGTCAAAGACAAATTTCTGTCACTTGTGACAGACAATAAAGTTTTCTTATCTTATCTTATCTTATCTTATCTAAATCATCCATCACAATTAGTAAAACCAAAGAATATAGTTCTACAGCAAAAGATTGTTGAGCTTCACAAAATAGAAAGTGGCTGTAAGAAAATAGCTAAAGCATCGAAAATGCCCATTTCCACAATCAGGGCAATAATTAAGAAGTTCCAATCAACAGGAAACATTACAAATCTGCCTGGAAGAGGACGCATGTATTGTCTTAATGCACAGCGTGGAGGATAGTTCGAGGGGCCAAAGACTCTCCAAGGATCACAGCTGGAGAATTGCAGAAAATAGACATCAAAACACATCAAACAGCACCTACATCACTGCAAGCTTTTTTAGGAGGGTTTCAAGAAAAATCCTCTGATCTCATCCAAAAACAAACTCCAGCATATTCAGTTGTCAGACACTACTGGAACTTCAAAAGGGGATTGGGTTCTATGCTCAGATAAAACTGAAAAAAAAGGAGAAGCTTTTTGGCAAACAAACATCAAAATCAACACAAAAATGGGTCACCGAGGACAAAATTAAGGTTCTTCCAGGGCCACCCCAGTCCCCTGACCTGAATTCTATAGAGAACTAGTGGGGTGAACTGAAGAGGAGACTGGACCTCATGAACCTCAGAATTTGAAGGATCTGGAGAGATTCTGTATGGAGGAATGTTCTCTGATCTCTTTCAAGTGTTCTCCAAACCCACAAGGCATTATAGGAAAAAACTGTTCGCCGAGAGCTGTTATCTTGGCAAAAGGAGGTTGCAAAAAAATATTGAATAAAATGGAGCAATTAATTGTGGCCAACATGTATTGGAGAAAAACATTTTTTTAATAATGAAAAATATGAAACACTTTCAATTGTTTTACTTCAATACATTTTTTTAATAAAAGATCAAAAGGACTAACAATGCCGAATTATTTTCAAAGGGTGCTAATAATTCTGACCAGGACTGCGTCATTTTTAATATTTATTAATATAAATGAAAAATTACGTATAGGGAATTATAATTTGCATTTTAATATGAAACATACTAATAACAATGATTAACTAATGATTATTAAATATAATTAATTAAAAATATATCAATATGAAAAAGATTCTTCATGACTAATTAACTAGGAAGCAGTCAGTGTGTCTGTACTCACCACTGATACTCCATAGTGTATGTGAGTGAGGAGGACTACAGCAGTCCAAATGTACAGGACAGCCGTTTCACCATCCTGCACAGTCCCAGATATCACTAGCAACACCACTGCTGTCATCGGCAACAACAACAAACTCAATGGCTTGCATCGAGTATTGCTCATCTGGCATACAATGAGCTTGCACTGAGAGAGAAAAGGAGACAAAAGAGAGCATGTCAGGAGCAGACATTTGACTAAATGCTTCAACTGGAACTGAAAGGCATCCATTGTCCTGGCAGGATGTCAGATTTCATTTACCGTGTTGGACAAGAGTCACTAGCTGAGTGACAAGACGAATGCGGAAGATTTGGTTTTAAAAGCGAAATGTAAAACCTGCAAAGGGTTAGTTGTGTTTTTCAATAAGAATAATAATGTACCAATGAGCTTGCACTGAGAGAGAAAAGGAGACAAAAGAGAGCATGTCAGGAGCAGACATTTGACTAAATGCTTCAACTGGAACTGAAAGGCATCCATTGTCCTGGCAGGATGTCAGATTTCATTTACCGTGTTGGACAAGAGTCACTAGCTGAGTGACAAGACGAATGCGGAAGATTTGGTTTTAAAAGCGAAATGTAAAACCTGCAAAGGGTTAGTTGTGTTTTTCAATAAGAATAATAATGTACCAAACATTCAAGAAATTGCCACCCCCGAATTGCCGTTATTTTGTAAAAGTAAAAAGTAAAAGCCGCACATTTTACTTTCGCTTTCGAATTAGCGATTTAAAAGCAGTGATACCGGTATTACCACACGTCGATTAACCGGTGGAAAAACTCCATACCATCACAACCCTAGTGTGAACTTCAATACAAATTCAGAGTATGGGTTACTATACTTGGCATTCACATCATGTCACTTTTGTCACCAGAGAGCTAGAGAACTGTGGACACTCACAGTAATGTTGGAGAAGGCTGTTCCCACCATAAGATAAAAGATTCTGGGTTGCTGCTTCACAATGTCTGAAGGAGAAAGACTGATCCACAGCGTAGACAGCACAAACAAGAGGACGGGAGAGAAAAACGGCAACAAGGCCTCATACACCGAACTGTGCTTCAGGGTGTTATTCTGGTAAGCCCTTAAAACATACAGAGAAACAGTGAGAACAGATATCCCTGTTCCAAAGCATACATTATTTATCAGAACAACAATATGGTACAGAGTGTCATTTTCTATGTAGTGCAATACTGTATGTTTTAAATGAGGTGCAAGAGGTCTGGAATGAAACTTACTTAAAGACATTGTAGAGACTCATAGGCAATGTTACAACAAATAAACAACCTGAAAAACAAAAAACAAATATGAAATCATCCTTTAGGGTGTGTTCACAATTGTAGTTTAGTTCTCTTGGTTATTTTGGTCGTTTGTTGTTTGATTAACATTAATGAGACAGTACAACAACAACTGTTTATGTTAATTTAAGACATAACCGACTATGTTTACGTGAATACTCCAGAAGACAGGCATTTCGACATCATTGTGCGTTTATCTGACCATTCAAGCGCAATAAGACGAGAGAGAGAACTGAATTTGCGATTGCATGCTGTCTGAGGGAGGATTTTCTTTATCACAGCTTATTGAGCTCAACATCAAGCACGTCCCAGTCTTTATCACTCTTATGTGTATTTAACTTTAAGTAGTACTGTTCTACGCAGATATATTATTTACATACTGCGAAATTAACGATATAGTAAAATCTCTAACAATAGACACTTTATACTGTGGTCAAGATATATACCATCATACCGCCCAGCCCTACTGTGTGCTGGGTTAAATGCGCTCGCTGTATGTGTGTACGTATGATAGTATATGATGGAGCGGAGTACTCGTGAAGAGCTTATAAAATATGTAAAGGAGTCAAAACAGCCGCAGGAATCCCTCTGTCACACACACAAACGAAGATCTGCTGCGGTTCTGTTGCCTGTACCAAACTGTGATGAGCAACATTCGTGACTATGGCGAGAAAAAACAGGTATGCTTTAGCGGTCTCTCCTTATTAGGGTAGCATCTTGTGACATCATGTCCTGTTTTTGGTTTGTTTACACGTCTTTGGTCCGTGTTGCGTTCATATTTCATTCCAACCTCACCGGAGTTCTTTTGGAAGCAGAGCGAGACCCATCTTTTCAGCGGCCTCGGTCCGCTTGTTTGGTGCACACCAGGGTTCGAATGGCAGCGTTCACACTTATTCAAATGAACCGCACAGAGCAATCGCACCAGGGTTCATTTTAATCAAACCAAACATGCCAAGTGTAAACACACCCTTAATTTGTTATTTGTTAGTTTGGTCTGAGAGCCAGTGAAAACAGCATATGACATTTAAAGGGGAAATGAAGCAGTCAGTCAAGTTTACATAATTTACAAGATGGATTACCACTATAATCAAAAATTATATAAGAAACATGACAAATGTTAACATATAAAAGAAAAAAGAAACACCGTTATATCTTTCGAGCGGCAAGGGCGCCGCCATTGTGCAGTGTTATAACTGGTGACGTCACGGGGTTGGTTGGGTGTGCTGAGTTCAGTAAAATACAGTGAAAGATGCATGTAAGCTGGTCGATCCAGCGAACAACTAACGTTAGGTACAGTCATTGTTAGCTAACAGCTGTAAGCATGAACTAGCTAATGATAACTTAGTGTTTAGCTAGTGAACTTTATTAGTACCAAACAAAAAGACGACGTCTAACGTCAACAAACTGCACATGGAAACATTGTTCGTGATGTCTGCAATCATATTCCTGTCTCTTGTCAACACCATGGTCAAGATCAGCGTCTTGACAGCAGATGGATCGTGCTATCGTGGCGTAATAATCTGTTTGGTTGTAAAATTCTCAAGGTCGGACATCCGGGACTTTTACTCCCATAATGCACTGCACGCGCATAGCAACGCGGTGAAGGGTAAAACAAACAAGCACCCGCCATTAAGCAACACGTGAATATAGGGTATGCACATACCATTTTACTTTAAATCTAAATAGAAATGTAATCTCAAATGAATGGACAAATTGAGGGACAAATTAAAGAATAACAAAATAATACCACTGCAGAGATGGCCACTCAATTTTCTGTTGCTATGTTATGACATTGCTATGCAGCTATGGTCGGCAGCACTACACTGAAAAGCAACAATGAAATGCACTAACGTTAGCTAGTTGTGTGGGGAATAAGATACATTTATGCATTTAAGCCTTTTTTGGCTTTTTGAAAAAACTGTGTCCCTCACTGACATTGTACAAGCTGTGCCACTGACAGACTGAGCTCATTACAGCCACTTTGTAACACAGTGCTTTTGAATGAACAGTTTTTTTTGTGTTTTTTTTAATGAATAAAACATCGATTACATAGTTAATGTAATCGATGCTTGATGGGTATTTAAACATGACAGCAAGTGTAGGACACATGGTGTTCATACCAGGGGATTTGATGAGGTAATTATATATGTCTGGATACTCGAGCCTGGGCCATGCTTTTGGGTTGTTCTCCCAGGACTCAGCTGGATGCCGATAGGGACAAGATTGTAAACCTACAAGCGACAGCTTTCTGTGGTCCCTGGTCAATGCAGGCGCTAGGAGACTGTCTATATATTGATAAGACATTCTGTAATAGAAGAAGATCTGTATTCATATAGCTGCTAGCGCCTTTCACAGACATGTAACGTTAGCTAGTCACAAAGCGCTTTACATGAGTGTTTTATTAACGTTACATTCACTTCTCACCACCGACATACATTCGCATACACAAATATCATTCATCATTAATACAAAGTAGTCCGTTAGTATCCATAACTGACATAATCCACAGCAAAACTTCTGTGAATAGATACCTTTTTGATTTGCCTCGGGCTTTGCCTTCGGTTTGTTTTACCCTTCGCGGCTGGTTGCTATGCAGGTCACATGATTTGTGACGTAACGCCGACCAAGAGAATGTATTACCTAAATGAAATGAAATCGAATGTATCGTCCTGTGGAATCATTCATTCACAGACAGCATACGAAGATGTTCAACTAATAACTTCTTCATCGCTGGCAAACAATATGATAGATTTGCCAATTTGCTTTCACTAGACTGTAACAGGTCCACGGCCACTTCATCCAACGCTCTTGATGTTCTTAAATCTTCCTGTTACATCTCCGAGTCGAGTGTGAATTGAAAGCGCTTAAGTGATTCAGTGCGTGCAGAAAACTGAACAGATCATTTAAACTGATAGTATTTTACTGAACTCAGCACAGAGCCAACCAACCCCGTGACGTCACCAGTTATAACACTGCACAATGGCGGCGCCCTTGCCACTCGAAAGATATAACAGTGTTTCTTTTTTCTTTTATATGTTAACATTTGTCATGTTTCTTATAAAATTTTTGATTATAGTGGTAATCCATCTTGTAAATTATGTAAACTTGACTGACTGCTTCATTTCCCCTTTAACTGTAAGAGGAGCCAATGAAAGGGCAAAGTCCACTCACCAACAATCATAAAAGTGAAGAAATCTCTGTAACGAACACTCCAAATAACAGGGTTGGTCCATGTTTCCACACCAACCAGCGCTGTTACAAAGTACACAACAGAGATAGTCTGAAAAGAACAAACAGAAAAGGATCATTACAACCTGCCTGGCAGTGCCTTTTTATGGTAATTATTTCATTCAAGGATCAATAGAGTATTAAAGGGATAGTTCACCCAAAAATCTAAATTAGCCCATGATTTACTCACCCTGAAGCCATCCTTGGTGTTTATGACTTTCTTCTTTCAGACGAATACAATCGGAGTTATATTAAAAAATGTCCTGGCTCTTCCAAGTTTCATAATGGCAGTGAATGGCTGTATGTCTTTGGAAGCCCATCAAAGCGCATCTATTCATTATTAAAGTGCTCCACACGGCTCTGGGGGTTAATGAAGGCCTTCTGAAGTGAAGCGATGCGTTAGTGTAAGAAAAATATCCATATTTAAAACTTTATAGACTAAAATAACTAGCTTCCGGCAGACCCATCGATTTACACAAAAAGAGTAACCTTTCACCTTGATGCACAAGGCATTTTTTAATATAACTCCGATTATATTCGTCTGAAAGAAGAATGTCATATACACCTAGGACGGCTTCAGGGTGAGTAAATCATGGGCTAATTTAAATTTTTGCGTGAACTATCCACACACAACTTATTGTGTGTGACATGCTCATAAAATTTTTGCGTAAACTATCCACACACAACTTATTGTGTGTGACATGCTCATAAACTAAATTTTACCACCAATAATTTTATAAAATTTTTAAAATGTACTACCATGCAAAAGCTTGGGGTCAACAAGATTTTTTTTTTAAAAAGAAATTAATACTTTTATTCAGCTAGGATGCATTATGTACAAAAGTTAATAATAATAATAAAAAAATTATGTTACAAAAGATTCAATTTCAAAGAAACGCTGTTCTTTTGAACTTTCTATTCATTGAAGAATCCCTATCACAGCACAATTGTTTTCTATATTGATGATAATAAATGTTTCTTAAACCCCAAATCAGCATACAAGAATGATTTCTGAAGGATCATGCGACACTGAAGACTGGAGTATTGTATTGTAAAAACTAAATAATAATAATAATAAACATTTATTTGTATAGCACTTTTCATACATAGAATGCAACTCAAAGTGCTTCACATGCATTAAATCAAATAATACAATCACACAATGTAAATATAAAAATATCCGAAAACAACTATAAAGGTTCAGCGTGTAAAATAAAGTGAATTGGCAATATAGTTTGACCTCAATAATCGATATAAAATAACATAAATAAAACAACGAGGAAAAATTAGAAGGTAAAATAGAACATAAAACTGACTTACACAGTTATATTACAACACCATATTGTTATATTGATAAGCAACTTTAAAAAGATATGTCTAAACCCGCTTTTTAAAAATATGAGTGCTAGTAGCCTCTTTTAGAGGTGCCAGATTGTGCAGTGTTTTATAAACTAATAAAATAACCTTAAAATCAATTCCTTTGATGGACTGGTAACCAATGCAATTCCATTAAAACCGGTGTAATATGCTCTCTCTTTTTAAATTTCATTAGTACTCTGGCTGCTGCATTTTGTATCAATTGCAACTTTGCAATAGAACCCTTAGGTAAGCCAGGGTGCATATCATTACAGTTATCAAGATGAGCAAAGATAAAAGCATTAATGAGTTTCCTAGCATCATCCAAAGATAAAAAAGGACGAATCTTGGCGAATTTCTTAAATGATAAAAACATGTTTTTGTCACTTGATTGATATGAGACTTAAAACTAAGGTCACAGTCCATAATGACGCCCAGGTTCTTAACTTCTTTTTTAGGTTGTAGCGATAAGGAGCCCAACCCAGCTTCTATCCTCTCCTACTCATGTTTTGGGCCAACAATACAATTCATCCACTTTACAACTCTGGACAGACAGTCAGACAACCTCTCTAATACAACAGTGTCTCTGAACTCAACTGAAATGTATAATTGTATATCATCAGCATAAAGATGATAATTCACATCATATTTCTGAATTATGCTGCCCAAAGGGAGCATGTATAATGAAAATAAAACTGTAATATTTCATATGTCTTTGCAATACAGAAGCCTATATTAACTAAAAAGTTCCTTTCTGTAATATATGTTTCGAACCAATTTAAAACATTACCAGAGAGACCTACGAGCTTTTCCGGTCTGTTTAAAAGAATACAATGATCAACAGTTTGATCAAATGTATTTGAATGATCAAAAATGTTTACATTTACAACTAAATTGTAACAATATTCACAATATTAGTGTTTTACTGTATGCTTGATAAAATAATCGCAGCCTTGGTGAGAATAAGCAACTTCAAAAAAACAAAAAAATCTTACAGACCCCAAAGTTTTAAATAGTAGTGCATAATTTAATATAGTAAATTAATATGATATTTTTATATTTTAATCAATAATAATATTATATCAGATTAATAATATCTTACGTTAAATATTATATTCAATATATCAAATAAAATAGTTATATTTTAATATTTTGTAAAAGCCATGTTTTCTTTTCATTCAGCTTATCATCAGGTCACATTAAATTACCACTTGACTGATGTCGTAGCCCCAGGGCAGGAACAGAATTCCAGTGTTGTACTTCTCCCAGTGAGACAGTATGAAGGAAAACAGGACAACCCATAATAGATAATACAGCGTAACCACGCTGACGCCTGTCTCACCCCGTCCAAAGACAGAGTACACTGAAGCGACGAAGAACACACATGCCCAGCTGTCCAGGCCGTGGTCAAATAGTTCACCCAGCGGCGTGCTGGAGTTTGTTCTGCGGGCCTGTTTTCCGTCCACACCATCTGCATGCACACACACACAACAAAATATATTTATATTACACATCTGACAATCTTGCTACCACATCAGCATAATGTTTCAGATATTCTCTGAAAAGAATATTCACAGCCCTACTCGTACACAAAAATATAGTGCTAAAAAGCAAGCTTCAGCCAATTTGCTACATTTTCATATGCAAATGTGTGATTTGGGGCTGTATAATGGTCAAATGTTTATGTTTTGGTCATTTAGTGAGTTATTAATGTATACAGCACAGCTCAGCAGGTTTATAAATGTACGCAGATGGGAGGAAAAATATGATATATGAATATGATCAATATATCAGACCTGTGCATTAGGCCCTAGTACAAATGCACGCTAATAGTTGAATGATAGCAATAGCAATGATGTTCTTATTTTAGTTTTTCCTGTGTTAACGAGAATTGTGCATTTAAAAAAAAATACTTTGACAACCCTATTAGCAAGAATGTGTCTTAAATAAAACAAATTAATTTATTTAGAAAATGGATTCCCAGACATTTAGACCACTAGCTGACAGAAGAGTCATTAACATTAGTATTATTTCAAAAACAAAAAGACACACTCACCTAAGGTATAGGCCAGGAAGTTGAACAAGCCAGCAGCTACCCAGACCCAACTTGGCACATGTGTAAGGTCATTCCCTGTGCCACACAAGAACACCCACAAAATAATGAATCCCATTTGTATGTAGGTACTCAACTACAGTAACAGCTTTACAATTTAAAAGATATTAAACTATTATTAGTAGAGCTGGGTTTCGATTCAAATTTCAAGAATCGATTCGATTCCGATTCTCAAGATCTTGAATCGATTATCATTATTTGATTCGATCCGATCCGATCTGATCCGATTTTCGAGATTTAGATAAGTGTTTTTGTTTTTTCCAGCTGTTACCTGAATTACAGGACTGTAGTTATGCAACATATTGATACTATTAGGCTATTATAGAAATTTAACTGCTTGTTTTGAAGTTCATGCATGTGTATTGAATGTTAAACAAGTTCATAATGATAACAAACAAGACTGTTTATCGTGGTGATGTGTAGCCTACAGAGGCTTCGCACAGACAGTGAATGAGAGAGATCGGCAGAGCGCGTGCGGATTACCTGCGTCTGTCTTTGAAGTCATATGTATTCGTGAAAAAGGTTGCCGTGTCAAAGGAAAGCGAAATATTTGTCGTATCATCCTTTTAACGTTGGCACAATTTTCACACTGTCGCTTCGATTTCGATTCACAAGCTTGCCATTACATTTCGATTCAATTTGAGTCAATAACAATTAATCTATTTAATTTAATCAATATTAATGAATAGGATATATATCAGGTACAGTACATGGCAGATTTTCTCATGCTTCTAATGCTGTAAACACCAATGTTTGATATTCTTGATGCTGTTCTGCAGTACTCCATTATGCACCTCTGTTTGTTGTTAGGATGACAAAAAGTTACATTTTTAGGGTGGTCCGCCTCTGCTGCCTAACAACGCTTGACAATAAGATCAAAGACGAGTGAGAATTCCAACGCAATACTTAGTTTTAGCCAAGTAGCTAAACATTTAATATTTGATAGCCGTTTAACGATAAAAATGTTCAGCTACCGACAGTAATATCCAGTGATGCAAACAAACATTTTTATGAATTTTCACCTTTTTTAATTACAAATATGCCATTATTTACATGATTCATGTAAATCATGATTGAATTTGACAAGAAACCTTTTTTGACATATTACACATACGAATAAGAATGAATGTGTGCATATTTAAAAAATATATATATATTATTTTTTAAATAGTTTTATTCATAACTACAATTGACGTGAAACTTTAACCATTCTTATTTCTTTTTATTTCCTCAAATCCCTTTTCAACCTTTATTAAATTACTTTCAATAAACCTATAAGGAATTATTGGTTTATTTAAATATTGCGATTGAATGTGTGGGAGACGTGATACAAAGTTCTGTTTATTTATCAACTGAGAACAGAATAGACAAAAAGATTTTAGAATCAGTTTAAATTGAGTAATCGAGTTTTTTTTACCCAATCCTAACAAAAAATTACACTAAAAATGAATCCTTTAAATAATTTGCTGTAATTTATATATTACATATATAAAATATACATTACAGCATTTAATTTAATATACATATTTATTTAATCGTTTAAATAATTAAGTACAAATTAACTAAATATTTTGCCATAAAAAATTACCCAAAATGGGCAACAATTGTTGCATCTTTTTCTTTCTTTTTGGTTCATTTATGAATAATTCATTTTACTTTTCAATGCTACACATCAGTGAAAAGACTATTTTGAGACCATATTTGATTATTGCTTCAATTTGCTCGGCTGTAAAACTGCGAGCCAAATACTATGACTTTATTACTCCTTAAATGGAAAAATATATTTGTTACTGGAAAAACAACATAATATCACAAATATCACTGAAATACGTTAAGTTTGTAGTATCGCTACTTTTAATTATTCACTCCACAACAGTGAATGTACAGTGTGTTTAAGCTCTGTAATGCACAAGTGAGTGATCTGGGAATGTGTACAAATGTGGCTGTGTATGATGACTAGTTGATAATTGTAAGAATGATGAGCTGGAAGTGAGACCTTGATCCTTGTCATATAAAAAATAAACATACTTATACAACACAAAGACAGAGGTAATGTTTTCTCTTATCATTGTACATCATCACCAATTTAGTAGGTTATTGTTGTAATCATTACAAATATGTTAAGGGCTCCAAGCTTTGAGGAAGAGGGCATTAACCAACAATACTGCTCACTAGTGCATCAAAACTATAACAATCATACACAGTTCAGTTTATTGACCTCACCTGAGGCATCAAAGTTAAAGTCGAAGAAGGACAGCAAGGTGAAGGTTAGTACCAGGAACATGAACCCTGTAAAGGTGATGAGGTTTGGGGCAATCCATGTAGGCAAAACCTGAGACACAGAGAGAGAAAGAGAAATTAGCAAGTTGCAAATGGTCTGCTCCTCCTCGCAGGTAATCAGATCCAGACGGAACATTCATTAATGTTGCATATATGCAATTCAATGAAAGCAAAACACAGCGTAATGTTATGCTTTGATGTGAAATACCACTATACATTTATGGATTCAAAATATTTTTTATAAAGATTGACAATTAATCCAACAATTTAATAACAATATATTATAATATATCATTATTTACAATACATTTATATTAAACATTATATTCATTATAATATACACTGATGAGCCAAAACATTATGACAACCTGCCTAATATGCTGTTGGTCCTCTGCGGTCAAGGACTCTACAAGACCCCTGAAGGAGTCCTGTAGTATTCCCATACGCAGCAGAGTGCCATGCACTGTGTGTTGTGACGCATTCCTTCCATAACCATTATTAAAATTGTGTGACTTGTGCCACAGTAGACCTTCTGTTGGCTCGGAATAGCCGTCGGCGGTTCGAATGGATAGCCACTGTCAGCGGTTTGTCCATTCTCAGACCACTGCTGACCGGAAGCAACCCACAAGCCTTACTGTTTCAGAGATACTCTGACCCAGTCGTCCTGCCATAACAATCTGGCCCTTGTCAAAGTCGCTCAAATCTGTATTCCTGCTCTTTTCTCCTGCATCCAACACATTGATTATGATAACTGTTGCTTGGCTCCCATCTAAATCTACCCAGACCTTAATACGTGGCCTTGTTAGGAGATGCTCAACGATATTCACTTCACATGACTGGTCATAATGTTTTGGCTCATCATTGTATAATTAATATAATATACAATTGAAATATATTTTAATAAAATATTTTTGTTAAGTCAAATTTGAAAGGACCTTTGTGTATGCTTGCCCTAATTTCAGTCTTGAGTTTTCATGCATCCATTATTTGTGTAAATAATAAATTATTATTTAAATAGTACGTACATTTAAATAATAGAAATAAATAAGAATCTGTCTGGTGAAGTGATTATTATTATTATCATTTACATATGAGGGACAGAATGCCCTTGTGCATTCTGGGTAACATCCAAAATGACAATCATGACACGAGCGTTCTCACCTTTACCACTGAGTTCCAGAAAGGGTGCATGACGTAGATAGAGAGGGGGTTGGAGTCCACTGCACTGTACTGTAAAGAAGAGAAAGACGACAAGATGTGCAGAGTGAGAAACCACATTAACACTCAGGTCAAGAAGCGTGAATGTTGAAAAGTGCTAACAACAGAGTGCTTCTGCTAATATGGCACACTGTTTCTGCTGACTTCAGATGAGAAGATTATTAAAAATGGTAACTACATTATATCCCTGAATCTCTAATCAGCTTCTGCTCAAGTGACTGGCACGACTGGAAAATAAACTCTAACCTCGAGACAATTTAGAATGGCTTGAATGTAATAATACCTATCATATATGAAACTCTTCACTAAAGCACATTATAATGTGTGGTATGATTCAGGGGTGAAGGCAGATCACTTTTCAACTGCTCCCCCCGCATGTGTTCCCTGCGTGAGGTCATACTTGGAGCTTAGGGGAAGGGTGGCCATTGAAGTCTCGAAAACATCTGGATCTGGGAAGGTCTGTACCAAAACCAAAAAATATATACTAAAATGCATATTATTATTATCAGTTCAGTTTGCTTGTGTAAAAAACACAGTTCAGTAAAGACCAATTTAATATCAGAAAATGAATGTACACAATTGAACACAATATTTACTCAAAACACAAAATTGAAAGCAAAAATTGATAACTATCCATTTACAAATATGTTTCTAGTGTCAGCCATGCACTCTTGCATTTTCTAAAAATCGCATATTATTTTGACAGATACATTTAGCTGTACAGAGTCGATACAGCGGTTAAGGGGTTAAAAATAAAATTGCGCAAGAGGGAGGAGTAGTCATGTATGTTCAAGTGTGTGCAAACATGCAGAGCAAGAATACCACATACCAACTCAGCAGCCCGTACACCTAACAGCACAAAGTAAATACATGCAACTTATCAGCCCAAGAGAACATTACACCAGGAGACACAGAGGGTCAAAGCTACTTTCATTCACAAATAACCAATCAGAAAAGCAGAGAACTCTGCATCACAGCCAGGGATTTAACCCCCGACCCCTCTAGTAGTTCCACACCCTTTTAACCAAACTATCCTGTTCAGAGAAGCCTAAACCCATCATGAATGTTTAGCAACCAACACTGCTCATCTTTTAGTGTCCAATAACTGATGTGCAAAACTGATATGCGAAACTGATTCATAATTGTTTATTGCAGGTATTAAACACAATAATAAATAATCACCACACAATAAAAACATAATATTATGCACTATGAGAATAGTTAGTAGTTGTTTGAGATATGAGCAGTTATATATTTTTGAGATCATTGTTTTGGCCCCAGTTTATCTTCAAATCCATCCTGCTTCAAACAAAACATTAAATAAGCAAACAAGTCATATTTTCTGTTTATTCTTGTTGAACACAGCTGTATATAATGGTATTGTTTGGGGCTATTAATTAGAGATCCATTAAATGCTGGTCACTTATAGAACATACACTACCGTTCAAAAGTATTATTTGATCAAAAATACAGTAACAACAGTGATCTAGACAGTGAAATATATTACCATTTAAAATAACTATTTTATATTCTAAAATGCAGTTTATTCCTCTCATGGCAAAGCTGAATGTTCAGCATCATTCCTCCAGTCTTTCAGTGTCACATGATCCTTCAGAAATCATTCTAAAATGCTGATTTGCTGCTCAAGAAACATTTGTGAGTACTGGTAAAAAAAGAAAAGAAAGAAGATAAAACCAATGATTGGTCTACCACAACCCCAGAGTCAAGACACAGACTAAGCAAGCTAATGCACTGGAGAATTTACTATGATAATGTTAAACTATAATGATCATGATGAACAAGTTACAGGTCGTGATATGCAACCAATGGATAAACAAAGAGCTTTAAGCCAGTCGGTCCTGCCAGTGCTTCTACTGTAAATATCAAAGCACTGACACTACATTGCCATCTACAGACTAGTAATACGTGAATATTAAATTAACAAACGAACATTTAAAGTGAAAGCACGGAGAGTGTGTGACTAACATGCAAATTATGTCCTAACCATAGATCCATGTTGGAGGCGGAAACAGTAGCCCATCCCTTTACAATTTAACACGGTTTACAAACTAACCAACATAACATAGTACGTAGGTCAACTAAAAAAAAAACTGGACACTGTGTCCCAGCTGGTAAAAGTACACAGTCGCCTAATGTTTAGAAATGAAGATCTACTTTCACTAGCGGTTTCATGTCACTGTACGTTAACTTACCACACCACTGAATTAACCGGTTAATTCCACCCTGATATATATATTTTGAAATTTTACATTTTAAGTATACACACTAATAACTAAATCATGTATCAATTCTTCCAACAAATTCGAGGGGAAATATACTGTTTCTCTTTAAAGGTGACAATAAGCAGCAGTTGTCCTTTCTAGAGAGCAGCACACACCGGCAGACCTCATGCTTTCATGATAGCATTAACAGCCCGGCACAGCTAGCCGACACCCTAAAGTCCTACACACTGTGCAGAAAAGAATAGATAAGAATGGCCTCACCTTATATTGATCAAAACCTGATAGTTGCTCTTGGGTGACATAGTCGTAGAGAGCCATGATGACCGCTGCACGGCTCAGAGACTGACCGAAATTCACCACCCGTGTCGGGGCTCACAGTATCCGCAGTGCTGCGCGTGAGCGGTGGCTGTGCTGTCTGTGGCGTGACGCCTGAAACTCCGCCCACAATCCAATGTGTTTTTCAAAATAAAAGCCGATGTGGAACTTCCAGTTAACAGTGACACAAGTTATTCAGTTAAAAATATATTCTAATTCTAAATATAAAAATATAAATTAATATAAACGCATTAAACTAATATAAACTAATATAAACTAAATGTAAATATTATTTGGAAAATATTTAGTTTCTATTCAGTTACATTATTACGTTTTTATTTATTTATAATACTTATACATCATATTACTGTACTGGTTATTTATTATGTATTACTTTATAATTTTATAATTATAATTTATTATTATTAATTTTTTAACTTTTTTTGTTTTCCCAGTTTTCTCTAATCTTTTTCACAGGACTAACACGCCCTTGCAGTCCTGCTGAGGGGACTTTTAAATCCCTGTTCTAGTCTACATGAAACATTTACAAATATAGCCCTATACAGACTAAATATGCACCGTAATACAAAAACGATTATTTTACACTACGTGAGTTTAGTCAGGGGTTAGTCACACTTTTTTATTTCTGTGAGTAGGTTCACTTTTTAAATTTAAATTGCTCTATAAGCATATACCTTAAATGTATGGATACAAAACAGCTATTTAATAAATTGTTTTACTGTAAGCGGAATATTTAAATTATGTATGAACACATGGCTCACTTATGTTTGCCTTTTGTTCGATATTCACTATTGTGTAAGGCCCCTGTTCACCCACTAGGGGTCAATACAAATCTACGAATCTAATAAAAATGGCCACCTTAGAAAGTTTACATCTGTCATGACCATTTTTTTTAGTCTATGGTCATCATGACTCATGCACACGACACAACTCATAGGCTACAATATATTTGTATATTACTGATAAAACTAATAAACTTCTCGTGCATTTATTCTTCATTTTGGTATATACATCCGACAATTATTCAAAGATATCGTTAAAGGAATAGTAGGCTAACTGGTGATAAGATAAGATAAGCGAAACTTATATCCATCCTTTATGCTCTTGTGCTAAACTGTGATTGCATTTCAGTCTCATGAAAATGTGAATAAGCAATGATAGCTTCCTAAAATGAAAACTGACTATTTTTTTCTGGCAAATCGGGATGTTTTTTTAATCACACAGTAATAAAAGTAATAAAAATCACAGGACTCAAAATTACTGATCACATTTTTCTTACAAAAGTATTTTTCTTTGTTTTTGTGGTCACAGGCAGCTGTAGAGTAAAGCCTGAAAATCATTATTAGGGTGCTGCATCCTCAAAACAAGTAATAGGGACCAATATAATGACATTGATCTGCATTTATTAACATGCCATAAAAAGTATCACATTTCAAATAGTTACATTTCTCTGATTAAGGTGCTTGGCCCCGCAATTGTTGTTTGCACAGATCATGTTTAAGACAGCTATATGAGTAACAAGCCACATTTATTAGGCATCTAATAACAATTAAACAATAATTGTCCTACAAACATTCTATTATGCATAAGATAAGATGTTATAAAAATATTAGTAAATCATGTCACAGATTTTTTTTTTTTTTTTTTTTTAGATATGTTGCTTAATTATATTTATTTAAAATGTAACAAAGTCAAGTCCATCAAGGGTCAAGAAAGTAAAAACTGGAGGGGATCTTGCTGGTATTGTGAGCTCTTAACAGCACTATTAATTCTGTACAAGCCTTATTTGTTCCTCTAGCAAATTTAATCAGATTTTAAATAACAATGCTAGAGACACTTCACTAACCCCAAAAGGTATCTGCTGACTTCTTTCACGTTTTTTTAGAGGGAAATTCTGTGGAATGGATTTTAACATGGTAAAACAGAGCTGAAGGCATAATCAAATTAATCCAAATATTAAATAAATACACGCAAAAGGGGCGGAGAATACGTCAAAATGTGTGAATGATGGAGAGTCCATGCAGGCCTGCCGATCCCTGAAGAATCCTGTCAGCTGCATCATGGTGTCAGCGCACATGATGACTCTGCTTCCCATTAGGCTTGAGGGTCACCTTTACCACGAGTTGTGGGGTATTCATGTGGACGGGGCTTGTTCTGACTGTGAGCCTGCCGGAGGTTTTTTTGGGAGGGTCGAGCAAAGCAGGATGTCAAAGAGCGTGAGCTGCAGTCACAGGCTCCATCCTGGCAAAGAGAGGGGAAAAAGTAAGGAGATTTTCTCAGCTCAGCATTATGACAAATCAAGTGACAAACAAAAAACAAAAGTTCTGGAAAATGCCTAATTTCACCTTATTTTCATCAATTTACAATTAGGCCTACTGATCCAATAGTCTTAATAGAGTGACTTTTTCTAGTTGTATTTAGTACAAAAATGAATTCACCATGGTTACACTGTCTTTGTGCCATGTACTGTAAATTTCATTATGTTTTGAAAGAATGTTTCTTTAACCCTCTGGGCTTCTTCGGTCAAAAATGACCGAAACAGTATACGTTTTGAAATGTTTAATTTTTTTGCTTCATCGGAGGGGGATGAAACTTGGTGACTTTTGTTGTATTACCTATGTGAACACACAAAAAAATCAAGGAGATGATTCGGATATGTTAAAGGGTCTTAAAAAAAATAGTCACACTTAGCTTCCTTTCGGTCAAAAATGACCGACATAGGAAATGAATGGGAAATACGAAAAAATAGGAAAACTCAGAGAAACCTTTAGTGGTACAAACTACAGATCAGCCACTGTGCAGAAAAAAAGTGTACAGCAATGAAGGGGTGACACTCTAAAACATCAAGAGTGCAAATAAGACACCCCCCCCCCCCACACACACACACACACACCCACGCACACAAACACACACACACACACACACACACACACACACAGAGAAATGAATAGGAAAGACTGCAACAGCAAATGTTGAGAAAATGCTAAACAAAATCAAAAATTAAAATAAAGTACAAAAGATAGGCTACTCTTTCTCGCTCAAATACACACACACACACCTCATCATGTCTAAAACAACAATATGAATCAAAAAGCCTTTCTATGTATTTATATAGGAAGCCTACAGGCGGTTACGGACATTACACACATTTATACATTTTTACTTATCTAAAAAAAAAAAAAAAAAGTAGTCTTTTAGCATATCTAAATATATATCTAAATAAAAAAAACGAATAAGAGAGAGAAATCATGTCTAAAACAGCAATAGGAATCAAAAAGCATTTCTATGTATTTACATAGGAAGCTATGGGCAGCCTACAGGCGGTTACGGACATTACACACTTTAAAACATTTTTAAAGCCACTGGATGGCGGTATTCTCACTTAAAAAAAATTTTGCCTGCTGCCAGCATTATATTTTATTGTGCCACGTTGAGTTTTTTGAAATTTTTTTTTTTTATAATAATAATAAAAAATAAAATAAAAATTCTAATGGAAAAAATAGCTCGTAAAAATTATATAAATAATGCAAAGTATCATAAAAATCTTTAAAAATTCTAAATAATAATAAGAAAATATTATTGAACAAAAATATATTTGAATGGTTTTCCTGGGGGGAAAAAAAGTTACATTTTAAGGCTTCGGTCTTTTTTGACCGAAGTGTAACCCCTAAACAAAGAAGCCCAGAGGGTTAAAATATTCCTTAAAAAATACAAATATTTTTTTTTTTAAAGGAAAAAAAATGTAGTGAATGTATTACACGTTGTCATGAACAGCCAGACATTAAACAGAATGATGCAAGTCTCACAAATCTATACATAATTGTACTTTGAATTAGATAAAACCAAAAATAAATAAACCAAAAATAAAGTTCACTGAGGGAGTCAGTTGTAAACGGCTCTGAATGATTCACCGATTAAGCGAGTCTGAATCACTAAGGCCAAGACTCACTAAAAAGAGCCAGTTAATAATAATCATTTTGTTCATGACAAAACTGCACATGGACACACTCAATGTTTCACAATGAGTCATTTTAAATGAGTGTTGCGCAATTATATTTTACATTTGCGAACATTTTAGTCTCAGTCTAAAACCCTGATATATCCAAACTTTCAATTTAGGTTTTTTTGGTCATGTTTTTGAACAAGTTAAACTTTGCTGCTAACCTCCAAGCCCTTGTTCTTGCTGATTGAACCCCTGTCGATTTGGCGTTGGGTTTGGGTCTGACTATGACAGACTGCCTCCTCTTTTTGGCTGTTTTTCATAAATCTGCGGTTCACGATCTTAGTGATGCTGTCATTTCTGACCAGTGGCACCGCTGGTATACGAGACGGGGGATGCTCCGATTTCTTTGAACCCACCAGTCCGACATGATCCCTACGAGCCGCTGGAGCTTTCTCCATCGCCGGGTTGGTCTTCTCTCCTCGGCCACACACGTTGCGCAGAAACTCCTGGACCAGACCGTACTTGTGGACTCCTACAGTTTTACGACCGCCAGGTTTATTGCTGGCCTGCGCTGATACTGAGCTTGGCCTGCTAGGTGTCGATCCACGTTGCGACAGAGCCCACAAACCGCGTTCCTTAGCTGCATAATCCATCCTGGAGGAGGCGCTCAGAGATGAGGAAGAGGACAAAGAGGATGTAGTGAAGGATGAAGAGGATGATGGTGAAGTGGAAGACTTAGAGGATGTAGAGTGTCTGCGCTGTATTTTCGGCGAGGTGGAATGTGGTGGAAAGCGCTCTGCAGGTCCAGGTACCCTTTCCAATGATGCTGACGTCTGATGGGCTCTAGCGGATACAAATGAGGTCACCCGGGGTGACCAGTGCTTTGCGGTATAAAGACTTCGAGGGCCATCGGTCTGTAGCCCGACTGTGGTCACCTGTGGTTGGGATTGTGTTTGAGTTCCCGTACTCACAACACTCGCTACATTGCTCCCAAAATCCTTCCCTCTTTTCCTCTCTAGAGGGCTGGATTGGGTGGTTTGAAGCACACTGGCTGTAATTTCCTTCATGTCATCACTCAAGTTGGCTGAGACGTCCATGCTATTGAAAGCCAAGCGTGAAGGGGAAGCAATACTGGAGGTCTGAAGACCTGAACAGGATGTAGAACTGATGACAGCTCTCTCCGTCAAATTTTGGCAGTCAATTGGCACGCTGCCCAGCCAGTTTTCATATGCAGAGACCCAGTCTCGGTTTACAAGGCCACAGGAAAAAGCATTGAAATGTGGTTCCTGGCTCTCCTCACACTCTTCCTCCTCTCCTGCTACCAGAGAGCTCATTTGGATCCTTTTTGCTGATGGTGGGCTGAAATATATACGAATGCTGGTCCTCTCTGGAGCAGTGTGGCTTCTCTGGGTCAGCTCCTGGTTTAGGTTCAAACCAGGGAAACTGGAAGGCATGATAGGGCAGTCCCAAGTCTTACAGCCGTCTTCTCTGTCCAGAAAGGCAGCTTCATGACTGAGGTACTTCCAGTTCTTGTTGGGTTTTAAAATGCCAGTTTTGAGAGTCATCCTGGTGGGAAAGAAAACTCTTAATTAATTAATAAATCTCAAAAAAGTTAGAACTTTATATAGATAGATATCTTGAGAAGAAATTACTCTGTGAAAATAAAAGAATCTGACCTTTCCATTTTTCCATCTTTTGTCATCTTATTTCTGGGGGACTGAAAGTGGGTTAGAAAGATGATTATTTTGCACTCATGATTAGTGTATTTTTATATTAAATATGTAAAAATATATACTTAGAAAAAACACACACACACACACACACACACACACACACACACACACACACACACACACACACACACACACACACACACACTATGTATAGTATAGAAAATATTATATATATATACAGTATATATACACTCAAATATACATATATATAGTAATATTTCATATCTTAAGTTCTATTTATACTATACTAAAATATTATTAAAACAACCTGTACAACTTGGAACTTTCAACAGAAAAATATCTCGGAGTGAATCATTTTGAGACAGGGAATCCTTCTACTATTACTTAGGGATGAGCATTTTAAGATGCACAGTAATCACTGTCTTATTTAGGGAAAGTGTGTCAGAGTGACAGTTAGGGATTACAGAAAAGAAAACAGAGAGAAAACGCTTTGATCAAGAAAAACATTGGAAAAATGTCTCTGCATTCCAATCCAGGCTTTACTTAACACCATCAAAGAACTGTCACTGTCTACATTCCAATTTTATTCTTAGTATCTATGATAATGAACAGACAATTTGTCAAAGGGAAGAATGAAACTGCTGTCAAACTGGAGGACAACAATATAAAAATCACGTTGTTTAAAAATAGAAGGTACCATCTAAAACCATTTAAAGATCCATTATGCATTTGATCCTCTAAAAATGCCTCCTCATTCCTCTCTCTCCTCCTTTCCCTCGACCCTGCACAATGTTACTCCCCGTTAACTGTAAAGTAAAGCAAACTCCTTATTTAAACTTCAGCTGAGCCTTGATAAGTGTCTCTGTGGTCACTGTGGTTTGGCTAAGCCTTTTTCAGAGAGAGAAGTTGTGATTGAAGCTGATGTCTGTGCTCCGCCTGCTGTCCTACAGTCCCAAAAGGGGATTAGCCTAAATTCTGTTGCCATGCGGCCCTGTAACACACACAGGCTCACGGGACTGTTTCAGATCTCTGACCTCTGATGCTTTAGGACTGTGAATCAAAGCCATTTGCCGAGTATTATGCATTAGTATAATGCATATGTTTTAAGCTTAATTAGACTCAATAGTTATAGTATTAGAAAATTGCATTAGTACATGGGGGATTTCAATTATTTTAATAATGATAGTTCAGACTTCGGGTTGCAGTAAGCACTACTGTTCGAACATTCGGAGTTGGTAAGACGTTTTTGAAAGAGGGATCTTATGCTCACCATGGCTCCATTTATTTGATAAAAAATACAGTAAAAACAGTAATACTGTGTAATATTACAGTTCAAAATAGCTGTATTCTAATATGCTGTTTTATTTGTAGTAAAACCATGGTTCATTTTTTGGAAGGGTTGGTGCTCAAAACATTTCTTATTATTATCAATGTTGAAAATGGTTGACCATTTTTGTGGAAACTGCGATTATTTAATCAATAAATAGTTCAAAAAAACTATTTTATTTTAAATAATAGGCCTACTTTTCATCAGTTTGATGCATGCTTGCTGAAATACAAAATCTCACTGACCCCAAACATTTAAACGGTAGTGCAGGTCATGAAAAAAATGCCACATAAGACATAAATGATTAAATAATAACAATAAGTTTCAATTTATTAACACTAGTTATTGCATTAGATATCATTAACTAATGAAAAAGTTTACAGCATTTATTAAAGTTCATTTCTACAAAAACGTATATATTTGTAGCATTTGAAAATAGGTAAATTAACATTGGTTTATTAGAATTATAAACAAACATGAATTAACAATAAACAAATGTATTAATAGATTAATATAAACCTAAATTAATAAATGCTTAAAAAAATGTGTGGTTCATTATACCTAATGCACTTACTAATGTCTCCAAATTGAACTATAATTATTATAAATTAATTATAGTTCTATGAAGTTCTATGAAGAACTATACTGATTAGAAAGCCAATTACCAATTAAATAATCCAAAAAAAAGAAAAATCTTTTTTCTGACCTGCATTTTTCTATTTTGCTTTGCTGTCTTCGACCTTTCGCACTCTAGACGCACATGGTTCAGGTGTTCCAGCAGTTCCTGCCGTTCAGAGCTCCAGTTGCTCTCACAGACCTTCAGCTGTCTTGTCAGGTCCATGACTGCAGTGTAGGACTCAGCTAACAGGTGCTGAAGCTTCTCAACGTGGTCCTTCTGCAAAGCCGCATTCACATCTGATGGACCCTTTATTCCTGCCTTCCCAGCTGGACCCTCCAGCTATAAACAAACACAAACAACTATAAAACAATGATGATGACTTTTCCGTGTCATAAAGCTTTTTTAATTTCCTGAAGTCCCTAGAGACCGAGAATGAAGAAAGATGTGATGACATGAGAACCAGGCAACAGGTTCATTGATGCTCTCTGAAGGGAATTTACACTGATCTTCTGGTTCTCACCTTGCTTATGAGGCTCTTGAGCTCTGTACACTCAACGGCCCACGCAGCTTTGGCGTTTGCAAACTGTCGGACGACAAACTGGGCTGCCCTGTGCTGCTCCCAGAGTTCACAGAACAGATCCTGCAGGGCTGTCCTCAGGTCAGACAGCAGGGCACTGCTCACCTGAGAGAGGAACACACAAGGCTGAACGTACACTGGGCAGTGGGAATTTCTGTCATGTGTTTGGCATGGTAATGGGTATGACAATGTTGATATATTTGGTCTTTGCGGAATAGATCTTCTATGCTGCTGCTGTTGGTTATTGCTGCTGCTGCAGAGTAAGTACGAGACTTGCTACTGCCAATACATACACGACATGGTGTTTTGAGCAAGTAAGACATCCTACTGCTGAACAATAGCATAGGGCTCTCAAGTGTCACGCATTGAGAGTGACAGTCACTCATTTCGGTCTTTTGTCACGCACTCCCGCCACACATTGTATTTCTCACGCGGAAAAAATATTTATAATATATTTAAAGGTGCTCTATGTAACTTTTCTACTAAAATGAATCCTTTTTTTATTGCCTGTGTGTGAAGGGGTTGTAATCACACATTAAAATGATCCACTTGTCGAGTTTTGCTTTTACCTCTGAAGGCCAGTATTCCTATTTCTATGTGAAGTCTCCGGGTCGGATTTACCGCGAAATCCAACGGATGTGACGTGCATGCGCGCTCCCGAGCCTCTCTCCTTATACAGTCTATTGTAGAGGGTCAGGGGGCCCTATCTTGCACTCGGCGCAAATGACTTTGTACACTGACGCATGTATCATTCCTATTTTGCACCCGCGCAAAGCGGGTTTTTCCCTCCACAGACGCACGTCAGTTAACTAAGAAATACACTTGCGCTCCCCGGGGCGGTTCAGCGCAAAGAGGAGGCGTGTTCCGGCGCAAACTTTCCCTCATGCTATTTTGCTGTTCTATAAAACAATTGCGCCACTGACCAGAAAAAAACTAGTCTAAAGTCAGTGGCGCGTTGCGCGTTGTTCATTATGCTATTTTAAGGGCACATGCTTGGCCATAATCAATGTAGCGTGTGCACAACGCGCATACACCTTGATTCTCTCATCTAAGCAGCAGTTTTCATTTTTGCAAATCATACATTATTACGATAGATAGATAGATAGATAGATAGATAGATAGATAGATAGATAGATAGATAGATAGATAGATAGATAGATAGATAGATAGATAGATAGATAGATAGATAGATAGATAGATAGATAGATAGATAGATAGAAAGACAATTTATTATAAAAGCATGTAGCTTACACATTTACCCAAATTATCATACGCCTGTTTAACAGAAGTTAATTTGGGTGGGTTTCTCCATCCCCAATGTCACTTCTCTGACGAGAACGCTGCTCTCCTCGGCTGTGAACCGCTCCTGGCGCGCGCCTGGCAAATCCGCCGTTATAATAGGAATCCGCTTTAGAACAAGCGCACCTGCTCTTAAAGGGAATGTGAGATGACGCTCTGATTGGTTTATTTCACGTTACGCCCAAACCACACCTATGAATAATGAAGCTACTTCAGGCCAACCCCTTTTAGATTTGCGCCAGGCGCAAGAGGCATTTATCCCGCCGGGAAAATAGCAACAGCGCCGGGATCCGCCCACAAAGTTACTTGCGCTTTACGCTTTGACACTTGCGTTTCAGATCGTTAAAATAGGGCCCAGGGAGTTACGTCCGGTTAAAGGCGCACGTTTTTCGGCTTATATCTCAGTCAATCTTTGATCAATATTCCCAAGACTCTAATCGTTCGTAGTGCTGGACGGGGCCTTTCGAACGAGCCCACCCCCGAGGTCCAACTCGCCCGGCTCCCCGAGTTATAGCCGTTCGAAATCGGGGGTCCCAGCGAACGGCGATCCGGTAGGGGGCATCCCCGAGGCCCGCCACTCTAGCGTTCGGGCAAGGGTTCCCCTGGGACCTCCTCCCCCGAATTTGAGCTCTCTGGGTCTTTGCGTTCCAGAGATACGAGCGATTTTCTTCTGAGATCGTGACGTCACCGGCGTCCGCAATTTTGCTAATATCTCCGCGAAAATACCACCAAAAACTATGGAACTTATATGGTTCTTTTCAGCTCGACTAGATGGTCCCAACGAGCTCGGTGCTCGCCGAATCCGTCAAGTATTCGCCGAGATATTTGCGTAATAGACGGTATTGTCTATGAGTTCTAGCACGAGCGCTCTTGTAAAATTTGGTTGCAATCTGAAACATCACCACTAGAGGCCGCTAAAAGTTACGTAGAGCACCTTTAATATGCCGCAGCGCCCCAAATTGATCTGGCTGCGTCGCTCTCACTATGGACCCGGCAGGAATCAAGCACGTTTCCCCTGGAGTTCTTAGTCGAGCCTGCCCAATCAAAAAAAGAAAGGGGCTTCACAATAGCCAATCAGAAAAGAGCACTATTGTATCTGGGTAAGATTTAACGCAACAACCAATGACAAAAAAGCATATCCTGGATTTGTTCATGTGATTCTGCTACAACATCTTCCGAAAGTTTCGTTTACCCACAGAGGAAACCACTGGAGCTTCGAGCATCACTTTGAGCACAGAGTAAGTCATGATCTCCTGTTTTAATGTTACAAATTCACAACTTGTTTGACACAAACAATGACAACTTGACTGCTGTTAGAGAATGATTCCCAGATAATTAGCATCAGTTTTTCATGAGTGTCTGTAACTTAGCCAACAGTTTTACAGCCTGTTCACTGCACACTTGCTCAGAACAAGTAGTCTAGGCCTGGTCATATTTTCCTTATCACACGATGACTGAGATATTATCACATTATAAACATCTCTCTCTCTAAATAGGCTTAATAATTTTATTAGCACTAAATCAATTAAAGTGTATTGCATAGTTGATGTTATAGTTGACTTTTAAAATCATGTCGTATTTTATAATTATATCCTGGCCATGGATGCATTAATCATTGCATCTGTCTTTCAAAGATGTCAGGTAAAAAGCAATTAAGCATCCTCTCATTCGCCCTGAGAGGAAAGCCCCCTAAAAAGGCAGTAGCACCTCAATGCAGTACATGAGATCCACGGGGAGGAGTCGGATCAAGATCCAAGGGGTGGAGATGGGTAGGATTAGGGGTGGGTTTAGGGATCAGGGGGCGGAGATGGGTAGGTTTCGGTATATGTAAGGTGGGAGGAGTTGGATCTGGATCCGACTCCTCCCCGTGGATTTCATGTACTGCAGTGAGGACCGCCAGGTTAGAGGATGCTGGCCCAGAGAGGGTGGCGAAAAGGGTAGGTCCATTAGATAAAGGAGTCCAAAAAGGCAACAAACACTTACAATAAACAACACCAGTCATAATCTCTCTCTCTCTCTCACACACACACACACATGCGGAAATTGAATAAATACTTTGTATTTGGTTGAATTGTCAGTGACGTGTCAAATTTTTTCTTCTGCAAGTCTGAGCAATTATTAATAACAACATAAACACTAATAATAATATTATTAATGACACCCCCCCCCCCCCCCGACCCTTTGGGGTCAAATGTCACTCTAGCCTGTCTTCAAAACTTGAGAGCCCTATACATGCATTTCCTGTAGCAGATCTATACAGGTGGGGCATTTCTGAAAGCGCCTCTACACTGCTAAGTCAAAAGCTAACCATGGATTTGAAGGTTTAGCATGCAAGCTCCTTGGCTACTGATACAGCAGGAACCAATCAGCTGTGCCCTATAGAGAATGATGCGATTGCAAGCAGGTTGAGTTAAGGGCCTATTAGCCTGCACCATCTAGAGTTTCATGACAGAACTTTGTATTTATCTTCCCCTGTTGCCCATTTTCAACAATGCTATTTGGCTAATCTATGCCCAGAGAGCAGGCATGTTCAACTACAGTTTAATGAAGTTCTTTCAGATTCAATTTAATGCATACACATTTACAGTTAGTGTTGTAACATGACTACCAAACGTTTTTGATTCTATTATATTTACCTCATTCTTTTTCATACCTGAGAGTTGCATTTCTCTTGAAGATTGTACTCGCATGCTCTTGACTCTGTGTCCTTTAGAAGATGAATCTCATTCTGACAATACATCTGAAATTAAAAGATATTTCATATAACTGGGTGTTCTTGAGTGAAATAAACTTTTAATAGTTATTGTGTGAAAAACTATTTATATTATTATTTTACATAAAATATAATTTCACACCGAACAATTTTGCTAATAAAGCTTTTTCTAAATTAAGTGATATATAAGACATACAGTACAATGTGTGAAAAATGTATAGATTATAGAGAAATTATCCAATATTTAAAAATATAGAATATTTTATTGTGCATAATTAACAATTTTCTCAGATGATCTCTCTCTATATATTAGCTCAAATTATATGTACAGTGTCAGTAACTGTGTATAAGGTTACATTAATGGCAAACAACACATTTCCACCAAAAAGCATTACTAAACACAATACAAGATAAGCTGTGAAAGATTTGATGTGAATGTATGTATATACTGTAGCCTATAACATTGTTATTGGGCAAATTAAAGTGTTTTAGTGTGTCACAGGGCCAAAAAGTGCCCAAAGTTGACAAAGCACTAAACTAACTACATTATTCTGTTATTTCAACTGCAAATAAGAATTCTTATAAAGACAATCTCATCCATCTCCATCAATTACGATGCTTGACCACAGCAGAAAATGTAGTTACCCAATTTACCTCAAACAGGTTCTTTCCGTCTCCGGTGGGTCTCTCTCCCTGCCGCCACTGCTGGATGAACCATCGGAGCTGCAGTGTGAGCAGCACTAAGCTGTCCTGGTTACACCCATTTCCACAAATTTCTTCACATGGACGTTCTTGTCTTGCTTGATTCTTTGTGTCCTCTTTCATTGCACTTAAATCTTCACCAAAATGTAATATATTCTTTTCTGTAACAGGCCCAGAGTGCTCTGAAGTAGAGTTTGACAGCACCTCCAACTTTTCTACAAGAGCACGCAGCTGGGCTTGTAACACTTCTAGTCCATTGGTCAAGGGACTTAACATGGGGTCCAAAAGCCATTGATGTGTCTTGCACTGAGGATCCACTGTCGTTTTGCTTAGGTAAGGGCCACCAGGATGGGTCTTATGGGCATATGTAGGTGATACGCCATTTTTAGCTGGGGCTGTCAGGAGCTGGATAGTTGATCTGACAAGCAGCGCTTGGTCATGGATGGCAAGAAGACCTTCTAGATCCTTCACACCAAACGTGCAGTCTGACTTACATTGAGCTCGCCCATCTTCCTCTTTAGTCTCTGCAGAAAGCTCCTGTTCCCCATCGATCGACCCTTCTCTGTGCATGTGGATAGAGTTCTCCATGTGTTCTTCCTCTGCACGCATCTGGATCTCCTGCGTATTATTGTGGATTGTCAACGCATCTGCTTTCTCTACACCATCCAGACATCCACCTTTAAGCACCTCCTCCTGCTCCCTCAATGCTAACCCTTCACCAGCTCCCTTCACCATCTCCTCTTCTTCCAAGCTTCCTCCTCCTCGTTCACGCAGTTCACTCATCTCTGCCCGCAAACCACGGTTCTCTACCTCTAGTTCCACAATTCGACGACTCAGCAGCGTGGCTTCTTCTTCCACCAGCCGCAAGTGAACTTTGACCTCTGCTTCTCGGGTGTGGGCGGAGTTAGTGGTGCCCGCTGCAGCCTGGTTTTCATCTACATCACCGTATAAAAGACGGTATTTGGCAAGCTCCTCCCGCATCGCCTCACTCTCCAGGGCCATCTTTGTTAGCTTCTTGCACATGAGCGCAGACTCTTCTTTGGCAAAGTGGAGCTGGCATTTCAAATCAGCACTGTCATCCTGCAGAGAACACAGGTGTGTTAAAATGGTTGGCATAATTTTAACTTTTACTAATACATTAACACAGCAAGGCTACCTTGGCTATGATCACTATGGCTAACAGGGTTGTGTCACTAATAATTGAATTGAGAATGCATTTTAAAATCTTATTCAATTCCTGAAGTGAATATTTGAAGTGAATTTGAATTGAGATGGCAAACATGATGCAGAATGGAATAGATTAATGGATGGATAGATGGATAGATGGATGGAAGGATAGAGAGAGGGATGGATGGATGGATAAACCAGCCCTAACCTTCACAAATCAATCGTTTACACTAATGTAACTTCCAACTCACCTGTGGAGAGAGTTTCTTTTCACTCTTGCTGGATGTTGATCTCAAACTTCTTCTCTTTAGAGAATTCTGTGAATGACCACATCCATAATAAGTCTAAAAACATTTTAACAGCTTATATAACAGCTTACTATGCATATTATGGACATTGCAATTTGTCCCCTAAGATAATGTCCTCCTATGGGCATAAGTGTTCATTTGAGTTATGTTCATCATGGTTGTTATTTTCCATCATACCACTGTCCAATGCATTCCAATTTCCAATAAAATGTGTGACTGTAAACAAAGTATGCACCTAATAAACACACTTAATCATGTTCGTGTGAGCTGGCAAGAACTCCAACTCCATAACTCCACCAAACATCTATACAGCTCCAAGTATGTCAAGAATGCTGGCTAGAGTCAGTCTATCTGTCTGCTGCTTTGTCTGGGTCACTCAAACCCTTAAAAGTACAAAAAGCAAAGGAGGAGCATGTAGTCTCCATATTATCCTTAAATGTTAAAAATAACCTTATTGATTCAATCCAAACCAAGACTGAACTGTCATAATTTAACCGTAACTCAAGATAAATGTCTTTTAAAAGTACAGATTGTTGCTTTTGAGATTATAAATCAGTAATTTATCTTGTGGATCAAGTTTGCAAAAATATTTTTGACCGGATGGATGAGTAAAGTGTTCGTATGTAGATCATCATGTTTCAGGTAGTGTCAGGCTCACACGAAGCCTTGATAATCTGGTTGTAGCTGATTTGTTCTGCTGGTAAGGATCAGGAATGGGCAGCAGCTGTTTGAGCTGAGCTGCACGGATCCACTTCTAAGCGCTGAATCCTGGATTAAACTGAATGCGTGCCGTTATTAAAGACCTACAGGCCTTCATTGCCAATAAAAAAATTACTTTTTTCTGTGCATTATGTTGGCATAATGGTGGAAAACACTTTTTTTTATCATTATGAGATAGTGAAACTAAAGAACACGCCTTCTTGCTAGTATTTTTAGCATGCATGTCGTAACTGCATATCATAAGACCCACATTGGGTTGGACAACGACGAAGATCTCCCCTTCAGATGTATTTATAAGTGGCTGCTTTCTTACTCTCTCTTCACCCTTGTCTTTCAATTTACCCTTTTTTTTTGCTCTCTTCTTCCCCTCATGCATCCACAAGTGAGAATGACAGCTGTGGTTTGAATTCAGACCCTTAGATCATTCTATGCCCTACCCAAGCAGTCAGCTGTTGGTTACACCCACTACATACAGTTGGGGTAAAGGTCAGATTGTAATCCTAACGGCATCATGAAATAAGAAACAAACCAGAATTGCTGTAAAGTGATAGAAGTCATACTTATAGTGATATAAAGGACATATATAAAGTACGTACAGTATTTTAGCATTCAAAAGTTTCCGGTCAGTCATTTTTTTAAAGAAATAAAAGAAATTAATACTTTTATTCAGCAAGGATGCATTAAATTGTTCAAAAGTGACAGTAAAGACATTTTATAATGTAACAATATATTTCTATTTCAAGTAAATGCTGATCTTTTAAACTTTATATTCATCAAAGAGACCTGAAAAAAACGTATCACGGTTTACACAAAATTATTAAGCAGAGCGAATGTTCCTGACATTAATAATAGTAAGACATTTTTTATAATAGTACATTCCTTGAGCACCAAATCAGCATATTAGAACGATTTCTGAAGGATCATGATGTGACGCTGAGGACTGCTGAAAATTCAGCTATATTCAGCTATATATACTGCTGAAAATTCCTGTATTCCATCACATTTAATTTAAAATATATTAAATATGAAAACTGTTATATTAAATTGTAATAGTATTTCACTATATTACTGTTTTTAAGATCCAATAAATGCAGCCTTGTCAAAATTGATTTTGACTTCTTTCAAAAACTATTAAAAATCTTTTAATAGCAGACCCTAAACTTTTGAACAGTAGTGTGTGTGTGTGTGTGTGTGTGTGTGTGTGTGTGTGTGTGTGTGTGTGTAGTGTATACTGTGTATATATATATATATATATATATATATATATATATATATATATATATATATACTGTATGTATAGTACTATACAGTATATACATATATATATATGCACACCAAAGTTTTTGTGGTGGTAGCACCTGTGATTTGTCCATCTCCGCCTGCAGGACCTGCTTCGCCACCTCCAGATCCTGCAGCCGTTCACGCAACTCCTCGTTTTCCCATTCTAGCTGTGAATTTTTCTTTTGAATGGCCTCAAGTTCGCTGTGCAGGCGAAGGGACACACTTTTTGCCACCTGGGAAAACAGTATTCATATAGAGTTAAGTAAATACACTGCAAACCATGTGTCATTGCTAACTATCCAAAAAGACGTTGATGTTAATACGATAATGATCTCAAGCCCTTTCATTCTCTTGGGGAATATTATTAGACACAAGAAGCTCTATTTAAAGAAAATAAATATCTGATACTTTATAGGGAACATTGCAAAATGAGGATTAAGTTACTATGTTTCAGCTGTGGTTTGTGACATGAGGATGTGAGGAAGTAAATGGATAAGTTAATGGTTTGGGATTCAATATGGGTCGACTCTCCAACGATCTCCCTCCTTTGCTATCCTTTGCAAAGCACTCATCCTGTAGATGCTCAAAGGGTTGCTAACAAATGCTAATAATGCCAAGGGAAAACTGTTAGAGTGCATGTGATTATGCCATGGCATCAGCGCATGACTCTGTGCTTTTCTTTTTTTATAGCACAGGGCGATTATTATCACCATTGAATTCAAGGAGAAACTCCACAATCTCGGATTTCTCTGTGAAAAAAAGTTAGTTAATGATGAGAATGTGGAGTAGAGCAGACACTGAAAAGGATGCTGTGAGATATCAGGTTGCAGGACACTCCAGTGGGGGCTGTTGAAGACTGAATAACTTGACGGAGTGCTGGTGAGGACGCTGAGCAGCGATGGGCACACACACACTGGCCCAGTTTGTGAAAGGAGGGTATCTATTTCTCTTACATGCCTTTAAAATAGACTGGTCATGGACACACACACACACACACACACACACACCAGCTGTGCTTGGACACTTCCCCTCTCAGATACTATGGCTATAGTCCTTGACACATATACCATACACATGCAAATATACACACTCTTTCATTCAACCTTGATTCTTGAGTAATACTTCACATTGTGTTTCTACGAAAACATTTTCACACTTAATTCAGTGCAAACAAAGGGCCTGGAAGAAACCTGAGGAGTAGTCTGGAGGAGGCAGATTTCAAAAGAAAACAGCCATTTCATATGGGTCGCCCTGCTGTGTAGATTGGTTTTTAATTTGTAACGTTCCTACACAAAGCTCTGTCGCTGATTGGCTGAGAAGTTCAAAATAAAAAATGCTTATGCTGTGAGTGGCCCACCACAAATTACAGATTGTCTGCCAAACAGAAAACCGAGGGCTTTTCTACTCATTTTACCAGTTGGACCAACTCCAAAAATAAAACCACTCACTACACATGTCAAACTATAAAACAAAGCGGCATTTTGACTCTCACTAAAACAATTCGGTAACAAACCACAATGGAAAGATTACACAATCCATCTGAGTGCATGCTGATTCATAAAAACAGAGTTTCGACTCATATAGTTACTTACTATTAAACATTTAATTGGCACTAAGCAGTGTTAAGCGATTTTGATAAACATCCTGTCCCGATGAATGCCATGGACTGCATCCAAAACCCTAACAGTGGGTTTCCTGTACACACATACACCACTGTAGCTTAATTGCACCCAAATCATGAGGGAAATATTTATTTAATTACACCCTGAATGTCTCATACAAGTACTATCTCACACAAACACACTCAACATCAGCAAATAATGACTGTAAGCAGCACATCCTCACCCTAATGTCATACTCAAGTGTTCTGATAAGCTCGCCGTCCACCTGTCCCGTCTGGGCTACACGCAGGCTGCGTCTCTCAGCTTTCCTGAGTCGGTACTGCAAGATGCGACAGGCCTTATTGGCCTGTTCCAGCTGCTGTCGGAGTTCCTGCAGCTGGTAAACATCCTCCTCCATGTACATGTCTCTCATCTCCAGCATCTCTGAACGGAGCTCCTCCATTTCGTCCTAAAAAGACAGCCAAAAATGGTGTATGTAAACTTCCTCAGTATTGTGGCAGTATTGCACCTACCATAAATGTTTTGAAATGAAACTTTTTGGAAGTTTCAATTGGAAAACATGAGAAAAATCTATGCATTCTACTTCAGTCTAAACAAAGCATGTTTGTGCATAAAAAGAGTGTTTCTTATATCACTATTAATTTTGGCCTCCAACCAATTCGCCCAAGCCAGCATTGGTCTTACATGTCGAGTGCCAGCATGTTGTGCACATTAACCCAGAGAACTGGGTGCATGTCAAGAATGATGCACTGTCCTTCTCAGTGATGCATTGATGGACTTTCTGTTGACTTCTTGATTTCTACTGAGACACCTTGCACTTAATCAGAGTAAAGCTTGTCTTGTTCTCTCTGTGAACCCGTCCTTCTATGCATGTCAGAGACAATGAGGGATGACACAAGCCAATTAGTGAAAGTGTAATCTTCTAAGAAGAAAGTAAATCTTACAGTATAAGCCATATCACGTGCAGTTTATTTTTGCTTTGTTTATGTGCCTGTTAAAATTTTGTTATGTGTAGCAGACACTTTAACAAACATGATGTGTTCCGAAATAGTTTGCTTTAACAGTTTTAAACCACAGGGGGAACTATGGGTTTTGATTTTGGTATATTCATAATGAAACACAAATGTGTATAGCTAATTTTTTTAAATACAATAAATTCTCCTAAGCACAAATTGCTTCCTTGAAAAGTTTGCAGAATTAGGATTATGTAATTTAAAACATCTCATGAGTTTAAAATGTTTTTTGAACATTGTAACTGGTTTGTAACCTGTCCAAGGCAGACTGCCAGCTCTAAGATCTAGCACATCATGTGACATGGTCTATGCCATAATGGCTCATAAAAGTATGATGCACCTAAAATCCATCAAAACAGGCTGTTACAGCAAAGATACCTAAAACAAAAATAATTAAACACACTTTTGCAACAATACCATGTTTTGTGGCCATCTTGCTTGAACTCACCCTAATTTACACCATGCAAAAATGATGAATTGATTGGTTGATGAATTTATCAACCAATCAATAAATCTCACCTTTAAATATTCATTTTCCGATCTTAGGTCGTCAATCTCTCTCAGCAGATCCTCATGCACCCCATCAGCAAAGTCTCCAGTCAGATCCGGAAATTCCACAGATGCGCTCAAGTTCAAGCGACTGTCCATGGAAACGTAGGACCGGTCTCCAGGAGAGATGCTTCCCTCGCCGAAGCCAAACCCCGGGGACAGGGTGGCATTGATCAGACCATCATCTTCTCTATGTTCTGATATTGGCTCAGCTAAACCGTCCATCATCTCTTCGTGGGTTCCTCTGTGACAGACCTCACCACACTGGACATCAGTGGACTGCTTTTGCTCCTCAGATGCGTCCGAGATCTCAGAGCTGCTGTCCGTGGAAGACAGTTTCCCGGTAGCACAGCCAGAGTCCTTACTCAGGTCATCAGACGTGATGCTTCCATCCGATAGCTTTCTTCTCCCGGAAGATTTACTGCGATTGCTATCGGAGCGTTTTCTCGACTCTGGTTTCATCATCTCCGTTTTCCCAGCATGGATGTTTGGCGTGACAGATAATCCACGCTTTGGTTTCTTGGAGTGAATCTCCTTAGTCTTGTTCTGTGAGGGAGCTGCGTTCGCCTGAGGTTGTTTTGACGTCATGTGTTGCACATGGTGCCGGTGGATTTGTCTTGACTGCTGGTGGCTGACCGCGTCTCCTCCACAGGCTTTATTCTGCCCGTCCCGTCCGTGCTGGGATGAGCGTGCATTAGACTCAGGATTGGCATCAACTTTGGTCTTTGTCATTGTCGGAGTTCAAATATGAGAATCTCCTCTTATTCACCGTTCATTGCTTATGTGAAGAAAGACAATTACTGTGCGTTTATGTTTCCAGACAGTATAATGAGATGAATAAATGCCAGTAGAATCCTCTGAAGAGTTTGTGTGAGATGAGGAAAAGTTAAGGTAAATCCGAGTAAAGCCGTTAGTCTAGTGGTTCAGTGAATATCTTTACTGTGTGTGGCCATATGTGCCTTTACAACTTCAAAATCTCCGCCCCGAAAACGGAGCCTCTCTCTCTCTCTCTCTCTCTCTCTCTCTCTCTCTCTCTCTCTCTCTCTCTCTCTCTCTCTCTCTCACTCTCTCACTCTCTCTCTCTCTCTCTCTCTCTCTCTCTCTCTCTCTCTCTCTCTCTCTCTCTCTCTCTCTCTCTCTCTCTCTCTCTCTCTCTCTCTTCTCTCTCACTCTATCTGAGTCAGAGTTAACTCAGCTTTACTGGCATGATGGCGAACAGCTAGAAGTGCCAAACCATTGCTTTGATAAATAAAATTATAGATTTTTTCCCAGACACCCCTGTAATGCATATCTGTTAAATAGCCTACTTAATTGAGTGCACTTTTATTTTTCTTATTTATTGATTCATTCACATGGTGGCCTATAGGCTATACATACCGATAACTGATATCGGTAACAGTGTCTATATTAGCCTATCATTCACTCATACAATCTAATAAGATGTAGGCCCTAATGCTTGATTGATAGCTAAATCTCTTTTATATAGGGCTATCATGGCCTTCTGCTTGCAAACGGACTCTTTTGAGGAGACAGTGGATTTCCAAATTTGTTGTCCTGATTACACACACACACACACACACACTATATATATATTATAATTTATTTATAGCATATATATATATATATAAATTGGTTTCAAAAGAAAGAAAGTTTATCACAACTCACACACTTCTCAAAGGCACGGAACTTAAAAGTAAAAAAAAACATTGCTCGGCTGACATCTAGTGGCTTCAAATGAAACGGAAGATCCGTCCACAGAAACACACGTCACTGCAGTCTGAGAACAGCAGGGCAGACCCGATTCTCAGATTCAGCCCCGGACAGACCCGATTTTATGGCGCTGACGATCGCGTATATCCCGCCCCAACCACTACCATTCAGCTACTATGGTGTTATATGTGTGCCTCAATCCTGAGCGAGTAATTGTAAGTTTTGAGCACAGAGAACTATATTTTGCAAGCACAGTGCATTATATTTTGAACAGAAATTAACAATCGCAACAACAAAAAAATCGTTTGAGCAAAGAAAAAACGATTCCGTGCTCAATAAATGTATTTGCTATTATCCATATTAACGTGCAATAATAACCCTTCTCACGCAGTTTACAGGTGCTCTCTCAAACTTATTCTCTGCGCTCCTGTCAAGTCCCTCTCTCTCTCTCTCAACCTCTTAATTCTGTGCGCTCTCAACTCTTGACACACGCTCGCTCAACTTGCAACAGCGTTACAAGTGTGCCACAAAATCAACCAATCGGAAAATTAAAGGTCAATTGTGATTGGCTGTTGGTCTCCAATCAAATCGCTAGTAGAACCAAAGCCCGTCTGGTAGAACTATCTACTACAGCATCCCGGAAGCTTACTGAAAAAAAAAAATCGAAAAAAATAACTATGTAGTATTCTAAGATGCAAGGTAACGTACTCGGTTACTAACGTAACCTCGGTTCTCTCTTGAAGAGGGAACGAGTACTGCGTAATATCTTACGCTAGGGGAAAACCTCTTTTCCACGAGATATTGAAGCCAAAAAATTATCCTTAATTTTGAATTCATGTAAAACGTGTTGCGGCAGCATATAGACATAGGCAAAGGCGGCTTGCGTGCCTATTGGCTGTCCTGCTGCAACTGCAGCAGCCTATCGAGAGAGGCCCTTCGGTGACGGTCCAATGGGGGCACTTCCCGCCCACTGCATCACCTTCCCGCCAGAGTAGGCGTGGCCTAGCCCTATAAATATGGCTCAATGGGCTGATATCAATGGTTTTTCATCGCCGAAGCGAACCAGAGTGTGTTGCAAGCACGGCAAGATTCTAGAGAGAATCGAGGTTACGTTAGTAATCGAGTACGTTCTCTTACGAGAGGTTCTCTCGTACTGCGTAATATCTTACGCTAGGGGAACACAGTGTAAAACGCCGTGCATCCTGGGATCCAACACCAAAGTCCCAAGGGCAGGTGCCCGGGGCTCATATAATGTACAATCACCAAGGACTCACAGAGAGTCTGAGAAGAGAGGCTAACAGCGTCATTCCCAATAAGTTAGCATCCAAAGGAGCTAATCACTGTCACAGTGTTTCACACAGTCGGGGTGAAAATTCGGCCCGAACTGTGTAACAGTATGGGTCTTACTTTTGCCCATGGGGTAATTTTATCAGTCAGCGAGCGGTGCTCGAGCGATTGTAGTATTCTGCGCCGAAGCAGTGGGGAAGAAAATGCTTGATTTTATACCGACAGTAGTTTAGCCTGTGAGGCGGGAACCTCTAGGTTATAAAACCTTATAAATGTAAACGGGGAGGCCCAGCCTGCCGCCATATAGATATCTTGTAAGGCAATCCGCTAGACCAAGCCCACGATGAGGCCATGCCTCTCGTGGAGTGCGCTCTAACACCTAAAGGGCATTCAAGGCCTTTTGACCTGTATGCCAGTGCTATAGCGTCAACTACCCATCTGGATAGGCTCTGTTTCGACGCGGCTAGTCCCTGAGTACGTCCGCTGAACGAAACGAAAAGCTGCTCGGTCTGTCTGAAAACGGACGAGCGAGACACATAAGCTCTTAATGCCCTGACTGGGCAAAGGAAGCACTCGCCCTTCTCCTCGTTATGAACCGGCAGGGCGGACAGGGAAATGACCTGGGCCCTGAACGGCGTATTGAGGGATTTAGGCACGTATCCGTGTCTTGGTTTGAGTACGACTTTTGAGCCATTTGGCCCAAATTCCAGACACGTCGCGCTTACTGAGAGCGCTTGCAGATCCCCTATGCGCTTCACTGAAGCGAGCGCTATGAGAAACGCTGTCTTGAATGACAGGTGTTTCATGTTCGACAGGTGGATCGGCTCAAACGGGGCACCTTTCATGGCTTCCAGAACCGTGGAAAGCTCCCACATGGGGACTGAGCGGGGTCTGGGAGGATTTAGTCTCTTAGCTCCTTTTAAGAAGCGGATGACCAGATCATTTTTCCCCAGTGACTGGCCAGTCGCGGGTTTTGTAAACGCAGCTATGGCCGCCACATAAACTTTAAGCGTGGATGGGGTTCTACCCTTATCCAGCAGCCCCGTAAGGAAGGAGAGCACTTCCGTAATCCCGGAGTCTGGGGGTGAAAAGCCTCGGGCTCTGCACCAGGCACCAAACACTGACCATTTCGCGGCATAGAGTCGTCTATAGTGGACGGCGCCCTGGCCTGCGTGATTGTGTTTAATACTCCCTCTGGGAGGTTTGCGGGTACCCGTTGATGACCCATGCGTGCAGGGACCATAGCTCCGGGTGAGGATGCCAAATCGAGCCCTTGGCCTGAGAGAGGAGGTCCTTCCTCATTGGTATTGGCCATGGGGCAGCACTCGTCAGCTGCATCAGGACTGGGAACCAAGCTTGGTTCGTCCAGAGCGGAGCCACAAGGAGCACTGAGCATCCGTTTTCCTTGATTCGTTTCTAGCACCTGAGGCAGGAGCGAAATCGGAGGAAAAGCATAGAGCGGGCAGCGTGGCCAGGCGTGGGCCAGCGCATCCTTGCTCTTGGAGAAAAACTTCGGACAGTGAGCGTTCTCTTGAGACGCAAATAGGTCTATCTGCGCTCTGCCGAATGTCTCCCACAGCAGGAGGACCGTCTGCGGGGATGCAGAGACCATTCTCCTGCTGGAACATTGCTTCTGGACAGTCTGTCTGGCCCCAGATTCAGGTAACCAGGCACATGTGCTGCTCTCAGTGAGCGCAGATTGTGCTGAGTCCAGACCAGGAGGCGTTCCGTCAGCCTGAAGAGTTTTCGGGATCTGATGCCGCCCTGGTAATTTATGTAGGCTACCACCGACATATTGTCCGAGCGGACTAAGACGTGGTCTCCCTTTATTCGGGGACAAAAGAGCCTCAGCGCATTGTCGACTGCCATCATTTCCAGACAGTTTATGTGTAGGAGCTTCTCTCGTTCTGACCACAGGCCAAAGAACGGTCTGCCTTGGTGCAGCGCTCCCCATCCAGAGGTGGAGGCATTCATGGACACCACCTGCACACTCGAGGAAGTCCCCAGGCTTACCAGGTGTAAGCCTGGGGCGCGGTCTCCTTTATAGGAAGCACTGGTACCAGTTGGTCGCTCTCCAAGGTAACAGAGCTGAGACGCACTTCTGGTCGACCTTGAGGCGAAAATGACCGGGGGCCCAGGCTCGAGGAGGTACTCGTGCCTTTAGCCACCACTGCAGTGGGCGCATACGAAGCAGACCCAGCTGGAGCACTGATGATGCTGAGGCCATGAGACCCAGCATTTTCTGAAACCTTTTGAGCGGGACTATAGTGCCGCGGCGGAAGGATTTCGCGGCGCGCTGAATGTTCAGCCTGCGCTCTGGCGATAGTCGCGCTGTCATAGACAGCGAGTTCAGTTCTCTGCCCAGGAAGGTTATTTCCTGACTGGGAAGCAGCGAACTTTTCGCCCAATTGACTGTGAGACCCAGATTCTTGAGGTGCTCGAGTAATATGGCCCTGTGTTCTATGAGCTCTGAGTGAGATCGAGCTACAATCAGCCAATCGTCCAAGTAGTTCAAAACTCGCATGCCCCAAAGTTTCAGGGGTGCGAGAGCCGCGTCCATGCACTTTGTAAATGTACGGGGTGCAAGAGACAGGCCGAACGGTAGGACTGTGTATTGATATGCCTGGCCCTCGAAGGCGAATCTCAAGAAACGCCTGTGACGTAACGCTACTTGTATCTGGAAGTAAGCGTCCTTCAGATCTATTGAGATAAACCAGTCCCCTTGGCGAATTTGCGCGAGGATTTTCTTGGTTGTGAGAATTCTGAACCGGCGTTTCATAAGCGCTCTGTTCAGCTGTCTTAGATCTAAAGTGGGTCTGAGACCCCCGTCTTTTTTCAGGACCAGAAAATATCTGCTGTACAGACCCCCCTCGCTCTGAGCTTGAGATAAAGGCTGTATTGCCCCTTTGCTCAATAGTGTCGCTATTTCGGCTCGAAGTAGATGGGCTACTTCTGTTTTCACCGTGGATTCGACGCGCGCCGTGTAACATCGGGGGCGTCGAGCGAACTGTAGCGAATAGCCTCTTTTTATAATGTTCAGCACCCATTCTGATATCCCGGGAAGCTGTGCCCACGCGTTTGCATTAACAGCTAGGGGTAGAATGGTAATTGGGCTCTGGTCGTGACATAGGGATGACAAGGGAGCCCTGGCGTGCTGTAGTGTGAATAATGCGTTCGCAGTGACTGAGGCGAGGGGCGCGCCGATCACGGCGGGCAGCCTGGCCGCACTCATTTCCCTTATAGCAGTCTGCTGAGAAAGAGTGAGCGGGGCAAGCCCCGTGGGCCTTAGCATGTCTGTGAGTGAATGTGGGCGCGGGACAGCGGGCACATTTACTGCACTGAAAACACCGTCGGCCGGGGCTGACTGTATGTGTGTTGGTTTCGTTTTTACAGAAACCGTGGGACATGTATTGTGTAGTGTTTGTGGGCACTGGGTCGTGGGCACATTCACTACATTTGTTGCACAATCGACATGAGCCGATTTTATTTGTGCGAGCCCTGCATTGTGGCGGGCCGTGTCTGTGTGTAGAAATGAGCACTGGGTTGTGGGCATTTTTAGTACACTCATAACACCATCGGCCGTGGCCGGAACACCAGAAATGGCACTCTTTATGTGATATATCTGGGTCGCCGTGAAAACGGCTTTTGTGTGCAGGCAAGCGGGCCGTGTTGCCGACTTGTTTACTGCAGAATACACTGGAACAGTCGCATTTCCTGGAACTGAACGAGCGAGATGTTTCGGTGAAAGTCTGGCCGCGGCGGGACTTGAACACCGTCGTTTTCCTAGAAGGGCTAGGACGACTTTGAGGCCTCGGGCTTGATCTCAATCCTCGGCCGGGGCACACGCGGAGGGGGGCGGCGGCCAGAAGAGCGAGAGCGCGGTCTCTGATCCCGGGCCTGGTGACGCTGTGAAGCAGCGGCGGGCGGAGGCTTTGGCTGAGAGCTTCGAGCAGACGGCTGTTTAGGGCGACCTGCTGCAGAGCTAGCGCGCTTCGGGAGGAAGTGCTTCAAAGCCTGTGACGTTTTTTGAACTTCGACAAATCTTTCCGCGAAATCTTTGACGGAAGATCGGAAGAGGCCCGTCGGGGAAATGGGCGCGTCGAGGAACACAGAGCGCTCCGTATCCGGCATTTCCGACAGCGTCAACCATAGATGTCTCTCGGCGACAGTGAGAGAAGCCATAGTCCGCCCCATAGCCTGTGCAGCACATTTCGCGGCGCGAAGAGCCAGGTCTGTAGCGCTCCGTAAATCCGGCATATTGATAGCACCCGGGCCTTCCTCGTCCAGTTTTCGGAGAAGGTCGGCCTGGAGTATCTGCAGTATAGTCATCCAGTGGAGTGACGATACAGCCTGCCCAGCGGCGGTGTAAGCGCGGGAGTGCATGGTAGTGCGGCAAGCCTTAGATGGTAGCGCCGTCTTAGCTCGCCGTCCAGCAGAGGGCGGGCAAAGATGGGCTGCTACGGCTTCCTCCACGGGGGGGAGCGAGAGGTAGCCTCTGTCTTTCGCACCGTCCACCACGGAGAATGCTGCAGAGACAGAAGAACGCACTCGGGCTGAGAAGGGGGCGTTCCAGGATTTCGCGACCTCTTCGTGAAGCTCAGGAAGAAAGGGGGCGGATCTGGAAGGCGGTGGGGCGCGGTCTCCTTAAAGGAAGCACCCATCCAGTCGGTAGCGCACAGGCTGCGCGGGCGCCTCCCACTCAAGGCCGAGGCTCGCCACGGCCTGCGAGAGTAGACGCATCAGCTCCGACTCGATACTGGCTCGTTTACCTGACGGTCCACGGGCGGAGGAGGGGAGGTCCACAGAGCTCGCCCAATCCTCGCTGTCCGACGCCAGTAGAGAGCAGCCGGCCTCCTCTGCAGATAATGCTGGCTCGTCGTCACCGGCAACGGAAGCGGCCGCGGCCGCTGTCCGTCGGTGAGTGAGCCGAGCGAAGCTGGCGAAGCTGGCGAAGCTGGCGGGCGAACCGGCGAGCATTCGCGGGCTGGAGAAGGCTCAGGGACCCGTTGAGTGCGACGTTTCTTACGGCGCGGCGCTGTAGCAGGTGGTGGTGCAGTTTCGGAGAAGAATGCCAGGCGAGTCCTCAGAGTCACCATAGGCAATAGCTCGCAATGAGGGCATCCGCCGTCAGCGAGCGCGAGAGCTGCATGATCCTCTCCCAGGCAGGAAACGCAAATCACATGGCGGTCCCCGTCGCTGAGTGGGGCTCGGCACGAGCCACAGGATAAAGGCATCTTTAAAAAGACGCAGCTCTTTTAGAAAGGTGAGTCGCGGCGGCGAACACACACTTAGCAGAGTGTAAAAGGATATAGTACGCCGGGTAGCGTAGCAGGAACGGCGACTGAAGACGGCGAAGTGAAGGCCAGCGGTTTCAGATGCAATGGCTCGTCCTGCAGAAGGCTTTTTCCAACGGCGCGGCTTCTCACTCCGGATCCAACGCTGCGTGAGCTACGTTGAAGAGATGAAAAATCTGTGATATCAGCCCATCGAGCCATATTTATAGGGCTAGGCCACGCCTACTCTGGCGGGAAGGTGACGCAGTGGGCGGGAAGCGCCCCCATTGGACCGTCACCGAAGGGCCTCTCTCGATAGGCTGCTGCAGTTGCAGCAGGACAGCCAATAGGCACGCAAGCCGCCTTTGCCTATGTCTGTATTCTGCCGCAACGCGTTTTACATTAATTCAAAATTAAGGATAATTTTTTGGCTTCCATATCTCGTGGAAAAGAGGTTTTCCCCTAGCGTAAGATATTACGCAGTACGAGAGAACCTCTCGTAAGAGAACCAAGTTATTTTTTTAAATATGTGAACACATAATAATTTAGGTACCAAAACCCGTAGAATGTTCACTAAACAAAACTAAAAGCTCAAGGGCAGCTATTACTATTAGGATGTAACTTTATAGCTGCAAGAAGATTAACATTTTTCATGTGGTTTTATTAGATCTTGTACTTGGATGCTGCAACAAATAACAAAGCATCAACTGCATTCTCATGAGATCAACCCAGCCATGAAGGCTTACCATCAAGGTATTTTTGCCATGACAAAACACACATCTGGAGAAGTGGCAGTTTTTTATATTTCAGATTTTTTTTATTAACTTATAATTGGATACCAGAAATTATAACTTAATATTCTAAAGTAAAAGTAAACCTTGCTGAATGTCATTTAAATTTGTTTTTAGAATGCTTGAAAAGGATAAGTCAAACTAACTTTAGTCACAATCGTAGATATCGGCTACTGTAATATTATAAGTTACACAACACAACAGCATAATACACAAAACTAACAAGGCACTTTTAAGTTAATAATAATAAAAAATACTTACCAAAATGTGTTTTAATCCATTAGTTTCGCTGTAGTCAGTTATTTTTCAGTAAGCTTCCGGGATGCTGTAGTAGATAGTTCTACCAGACAGGCTTTGGTACTAGCGATTTGATTGAAGACCAACAGCCAATCACAATTGACCTTTAATTTTCCGATTGGTTGATTTTGTGGCACACTTGTAACGCTGTTGCAAGTTGAGCGAGCGTGTGTCAAGAGTTGAGCGCGCACAGAATTAAGAGGTAGAGAGAGAGAGAGAGGGACTTGACAGGAGCGCAGAGAATAAGTTTGAGAGAGCACCTGTAAACTGCGTGAGAGGGGTTATTATTGCACGTTAATATGGATAATAGCAAATACAGTTATTGAGCACGGAATCGTTTTTTCTTTGGTCAAATGAATTTTTTTTTTGCGATTGTTAATTTCTGTTCAAAATATAATGCACTGTGCTTTCAAAATATAGTTCTCTGTACTCAAAACTTACAATTACTCGCTCAGGATTGAGGCACACATATAACGCCATACTATCTCTACCTTAAAGGGTTAGTTCACCCAAAAATGAAAATTCTGTCAGTAATTACTAACCCTCATGTTGTTCCAACCCCGTAAGTCTTCCGTTCATCTTCGGAACACAAATTAATATATTTTTGATTAAATCTGAGAGCTGGATCACTCCTCCATAGGCTTCTTAAGGGATCGAAACTGACCGGCCCAAAAGTTATTAAAGACATCGTTAAAATAGTCCGAGTGACTACAGTGGCTCAACCATAATTTTATCAAGCGACGAGAATACTTTTTGTGCGCAAAAAAACAAACAAAAATAAAGACTTTATTCAACTAATCATTTCCTTCTCTGTGGGCCGTGATATTTCACGTAGTGAAACTACGCAAAGCTTCTAGGTTGTACGTCACGCATCACACACGACCAGCGTCGGCCAATAGTGAGCCTACGTGTGACGTACAACCTAGAAGCTTTGCGCAATATCACTACGTGAAATATCACGGCCGTACAGAGAAGGAAATGATTAGTTGAATAAAGTCGTTATTTTTGTTTGTTTTTTGCGCACAAAAAGTATTCTCGTCGCTTGATAAACTTATAGGTTGAGCCACTGTAGTCACTCGGACTATTTTAACGATGTCTTTAATAACTTTTGGGCCGGTCAGTTTCGATCCCTTAAGAAGCCTATGGAGGAGTGATCCAGCTCTCAGATTTAATCAAAAATATCTTAATTTGTGTTCCGAAGATGAACGGAAGACTTACTGGGTTGGAACAACATGAGGGTGAGTAATTACTGACAGAATTTTCATTTTTGGGTGAACTAACCCTTTAACGAATGCCCACCCCCCACCCCACCACCCCACCACCCCACCACCAATAAAATCCCCATGAAATCAAAATTAAGTTTTTGGGGTTTTAGTGATGTTAGCCTTAGCCTACTGTTATCTATAAGCTAGTGTGCTCCAAAACAATGACACAATTCACATTTAGAAGATAAGCATTCAAAACTGAATATAATATGTTTTGAATCAAAACTGAATCAAATATGGATCAATGATTTTGATAACATCAAACTGCACTACTTCTCATCTTTTCACAACTTCTCATTAGATTTTCTGTCCAATCAAATGCTCTCTAGAATTTAAGAATTATTTAGTTTTATAGACAAGACAACGCTTTGATTTTAGGGCGTGAATAAGAAAAAGCAGTAAAAATAGAAAATATTCTATGAATAAGGCTAATACATAGATCGCAGATCACACTAATAAAACAGGTAGGCTAAATTAAAGCTTCGAACAGCTTCATGTCATATTTTGAATTCTCCCTGGACAGCAGTCATATTCAATCAAGGAGCGCCGCTGCCAGCCAACGGCGATATTTATTGTTACCGGTATTATGATTATAAATAACCCACATCCCTGCCTTTTTAGTAGGCTACCGACCCCTTTATGTAACATCATATAGCCCCGCCCCTTCGAAAGGTTATTATCGTGCGTTCGTAAAGGGGTCTTCTTTCACAATAAGCTACTTCTTCTGTCAATCAACCATTTCCCCGCCCCTCTGCGTTTGGAGCCGTTACTCAACCCTCCAATCCAGATTGTTCTCCTGTCCTGGCGAAATGTATCCGCCCCACTGTCAGTCTCTTCCCAAACTGGGCGCTTGTTTTCTGTCCCGCCGGAGAAAGGAGCTATCCAGCTTTACGTTATTGAAAGGTAACGCGACACATGCACAGTATACGCTTGCTGAGCAAGATCGACGCTACACGTCGTGTTATTTTGTGCTTTGTTTAAGGTTTTCACTAAATCAAATGGGTTGTTGGGTAATATGCGGGTTTGTTATTGGTCAAGGCGCATTGCTAGCGGCTAACGCGGGTCAAAACAGCTCAAGCCAAACACCCCGTGCCTTCCGCCCGGAGTAGATCTAGTTTGGAGATGCCGAGCGAGGCAGGTTATTCATAGCATCAGATATGTTTGTGTATCTAACAGTGCATTACCTGAATGTCAGCTTGCCCTCATGCACGGATGGCTGGACGTTAGACTATTATTTGGATGGGTGAATTGTGTTATGCTCACATGGTGCTTAGTTACCATGTTCATGTGATCTTGTAGAAAGCAGTGCATTCTAAATGTCTTTTAAGTAATATCTGGATCAGCTGTTTGCCCTGTAGTTTTGATGGGTTAAATCTGCTCCACTGCATTCAGTGACACTCATTATGAGAGATGATCAGACACATCCATTTGTTAGTTGACAGCGGTACAAATTTAGGGAAGTATTTTGACTCGATTATTAAGCGCTGGGGAAAAAAAGTATCAAAGTTTGCACAAAAATATTAAGCAGCACAGCATTGATGAAAAGGAATGTTGCTTGAGTTTGACCACCAAAATGATTTCTGAAAGATCATATGACACTTAGAATTGGAGTGATGGCTGCTGAATAAGTTACATTTGAAATTTCAGTAAAATAGAAATATAGTATTTTTAATTTTAATATTTCACACTATTACTTACAGTAGTTTATCTAATAAATGCAGCCTTAGTGAACATAAGATGCTTATTTTTTTAAAAACATAAAAAATCTCCCTGATTTAAATCTTTTGAGTGGTAGTGTACACGTGACTCCAGTCTTCTAATCTAGACAAAGCTGTTTTATTTTACCACTGCTGCTAATAATATGTTTATTTCATATAGTGCTTTCCGTCAGTTAAGACTGAAGCAGCAACAGTTAGTAAGCTAACTTTATGTGTCAAATGTCAATATAAAGTCCAAAACTATTGGTAATATTGGGATAAATGAGAGCCAGCTGAACAAACAATAACTTACAACGTATACAGGTAGTTGCAAGTCATAGACCATTGTTTAGGTATTTTTGCACAGCAAATGTTACAACTTGAAAATAAATGGCATTATTTAGGGGATCTATGACATGTACAATAGCAATTGGTGATATCTAAATGAGCTTCTCCAAGTATAACCACCAGGAACTGCACAGCTTTTTCTAGAGAACCAAGTACTTATGTGGTTCTCTTAAGTCACCATTGATCTGTAACACTATCATTTTCCAGTCAGTTGACTAGATTTCTCTGTTCACTGTTAGTAGCCCATTATAGCCAAAGGCCGTGCATCCAAATTTCACTTTAGCTGAAAGATTCTGAGATATTTTATTTACTTGATTATTTTGAAATGTTTAAAATGAAGTATAAAAAGGTTGTGATCTGTCAATATGTTATCTAGGGCGTTTTCTTGCAGATTTATAATGATTCAATAATACTGTTAACATCTGTTTGGGTAATGTATGCAGTGTTGAAGGCTGTATATTGTGTGTAATGTATTTATGTAAATGGAATTAGATGATATTTCTGTTGATATTTTAATTGAAATATTGTATTATTCACAGATTCTTGATTTTGAAAGCTATCTTCAACGTTTCTTCGTGGTTTCTACTAGGGCTGGGCGATATGGCTGAAAACTGTATCACGATATCAGTGTTTCATATCGGTCGATATCGATAATTATTGATTTTTTTTATGACCCATTTAAAATAAGGACCAGGAGAAAAAATATATATTACATTTAAACATTTTTATTTTAAACTTAACCTTCCTCTGATTACAATCCCAAGACAGAAATGTCAACACAACCATGGAAAACTCAAATAATTAAAATGTAAACATAAGTCTAAATTCACAATCAGACCTGCAAACTCCTCAGAGTAAAAAAGGTGGCAGTGGCGTGGCGGGACGTGGGTGAGGGGGGTTTGTGATCGTATGTGCCCCCTGCTTGATGTTTTTTTTTTGAGACATCACGGTTCGGTACGATTTCGGTACAATGGAGTGAAAAGCAAAACAGAAATATAGAAGGCATTTTTATAAATGTCTTAAGCCTTGTATTTTTTAAATAAGTTTTATTAATAAAGGCATAGAACCAGTTTATTTATAGTGCACTGATAATAGTTTTATATAATTGGTTTATTAATTAAACTAATAAAAAGATAGATATGAGATATGTTTGGTAATTGTACCTGAATGAATTTAAAATTAATTTGCTATATTTCAGATCAATATATTTGTTTTCCTTAATTTTAATTAACCCTAACTTTATTCTCAGCTGAATTATAAATAATTGATTTCCATATAAAATAATCTACCAACACATTTCACTTTCTTTTTTAATCAACGTGTAACTTAAAAATAAACAGATTAGTGCTCTGTTTTGAGGACAAGAAATGAAAACCAATGCGATATGATGAATGTCCAAAAGATGGAACACACAGACTGTTTTACAAAGGGGTTGGATAAATATGTTTTGCTTTTAAAACGGTGTGTGACAGTTGTAGGTTACAGTTTGACAAGAAATACAGTGTGACAAAAGCACAATGTTGTGTTTTATTGCGAGTATAGGCCTACACAAATATAAGTAAACACTTTGCAGACTGAATGATGTCCTGTATTAACAAAATGACGGAGTATGTTTTTATGTCTCCACTGTTCGATCGCGCCCGCGTGTCTCTCTCTCTCGCGCCCGTGCCTACTCTCTCTCTCTCTCTCGCCACACACACACAGACACTCCAGCATTGCAATCTTGACATCGCAGCCTGTTCATTATGCTGTGTTCACATCAAACGCGAATAGAGCGAATTATCCAATAATGTTTCGCAATTCTAGCCTGCATGGCATGCAGATGAAGGGCACTCATTTTCTGCTTATCAATCGCCGGTTACTGAAGAGGAAGGAACCCAGCACCACGAGACAACGATGGCGCAACCAAACTGACACGTTACATGATTGCCTGAGCGTGTCACTCCCTACGTTGCTAGGTTACCAGAGAGCGAGTGCCTTTGATAATGCAACCAAACTTGCTTCGCAACCTGTGGTTTCTTCCGACGAAGAAAAAAAATATCGAACGTTTTATCGAACACATTTTTTATTGATATCGATCACGTGTCTATCGCGATACATATCGCGATACATATTATCGTTATCGTTTTATCGCCCAGCCCTAGTTTCTACGAATGGCCTGTTTTACTGTAGCGTCCTACAGTTTGGCTGCCTTGCACCCTATCATTCACATTAAGAGTCCAAGGTTTTTCTTTGTTCTGATCCAAAGCGTGTGATCAGTCACTGCCATCTCTAGTCTGCATTCATTTCCGTTAACCTACCTTGAATTTGTGTGGTTGCAAAACGACCGGGGCTACGTGCTGCTCAGCCAGCCAAGACTTCCTCTATTGGCAGTTTACCACATGGGTGTTTGAATATGTGATAGCTGTCAACTTGATAAGTGTCTGCTTTGCCTGTCCATGTTCAAAATAATTTGCATGGTGCCCGCCTCCGTTATATGGACAATTATTTTTTTATACTGCTTTGCATTTTGGTGGTCATCATCAGCTGTATAAGGGCTGTTGAAGAGTAGCTTGAATCCTTCATTTTATAGAGTTTCACCTTTTAGCACTCTATTCCTGTTTCTGTTCGCGTGTGGGTCAATGGCATTATACACAATTTGTCCTTTTTTATTTATTCATAAATATATTTTAAATCTAATTCATACAATTATTTGAATACACTTCCTTCATGATTAACCTTTTTTATGTATTTAAAAAATGTCAACTTTCCTGATATGATAAGGATATCAAAGGACAGACAAAGCAATAGTGACACATGGTGAAAACGGAAAACAATGTTACACTGTTACATTGTTACACATTACTGTCGGCTCCAGTAAAAAAGCCTGCGTCAAACTGTGTTTTGTTTAAAAATGACATGCATTGTCTTACTGATGCAATCTGGAACTTCGTTAAAAATAAAGTTCATCCACACTTTCTTAAGATCACAAGAAGCAGGCAATGCAAAGACTGCAAAAAGTCTTGTAGTCCTCAGAGGCATCTAATCACAGTAAGTACTGTGTTTTTGTCTCTCTCTCTCTCTCTCTCTCTCTCTCTCTCTCTCTCTCTCTCTCTCTCTCTCTCTCTCTCTCTCTCTCTCTCTCTCTCTCTCTCTCACCTCCCACTACATGTGCAAATCGGTGGGCGGGGCTAAAGAGGCAATGATGTAGAAGTAGGCATTGATCTTCTTCTGCTGATGCCGTCTTTTGTCAGACTTTAAGCAGCTTGGTTTCTATAAAAGCTGTTTTTGGGCTGAAAACGTACAGGATATTTTTTAGTACAAGTCAGACATTGTACTCTTATGTCAAAAGATCAAGTACATTTTGATTTCTCAATTTATGACCCATTTGATTAAGCCCACACTGTGAAGAGGTAAAGTCAGTTGCAATAATGTCTCTCTCTCTCTCTTTCTCTCTCTCTCTTTCTCTCTCTCTCTCTCTCTCTCTCTCTCAATTCAATTCAATTCAATTCAATTCAGCTTTATTGGCATGAATGTGTACAATAGCACAATATTGCCAAAGTCTCTCTCTCTCTCTCTCTCTCTCTCTCTCTCTCTCTCTCTCTCTCTCTCTCTCTCTCTCTCTCTCTCTCTCTCTCTCTCTCTCTCTCTCTCTCTCTCTCTCTCTCTCTCTCTCTCTCTCTCTCTCTCTCTCTCGCTTTGCCATTGGCCATTAAAGGATTAGCTTGGGCAGACACTCTCATTAGATGGTTTTGCCAAGCACAGCTGTTTAAAGACTGCAGTGAGGTGATTGGATTTGTTCTGTGTGTTCAATAAGGGAATAGATGGTGACCAGTTTGTTCCAGGTTCACGGCATAGTCTACAGTACATTAATGATTCATTGTTATTAGTTGGACTGATGATGTCCAGCTGTAGGTCTTTATATCCATTTATTATTCAAACCTACTGCTCTCTGGTTTGATCTACAGAACACATTCAAGCTGTGAAACGATGCCTTCTGATTGACATCAACAGCAACAACTGTCCATCATGAACAGCGAGGAAGAGTTCTATGATGCTGAGACAGGTATGGAATTAAGTTAAGTAAGGTACATCACATTTTCTCGCCACCTATAGCTAAATCTCTCCTTCCGTCTCAGGTTTGGAATCAGACGACTCGTGTGAAGTCAGCTTTAAAGATGCCTGCGTCTATGCGATCAAGCAGAGGGTGAATGGCAAAGTGCCGTCTGAGAATGGAGTGTTGGAGAGGCGGTAAGGTGTCAGAATAATGTGAAATAATATAGCGGCAGGAAACAGAATGTGAAGATCTTTATCTGTTGGATTGAGTAATGTATTAATATGTGTGTCCGTGTGCTCAGAACTACTCTTCCAGCGCCCATGTTCTCCAGAAATGACTTCAGTGTATGGGGCTTCCTGAAGAAATGCATTGGAATGGTGAGCGTAGGCTACTTTGACCAAACAACAGCTTGGTCAAAAGTGCTCAGTTTAAACAAAGCATGAAATAGGAACTTCTAAAAGAAACATCTTATGTAGATTGTATTGTCGTTGTCCAAGCCATGCCAAGCCAGTTCTATCTGGGAATACTTTATCTTTGCAGGAGCTGTCCAAGATAACAATGCCTATTGTTTTCAACGAACCACTGAGCTTCTTGCAGAGGATTACAGAGTACATGGAACATACATACCTCATCCATAAAGCTTGTAAACATTCGGACTCTATTGAGCGTATGCAGGTTAGTACCTCCTCTATTATTTACTCTCACATGTGTGCTTGCATGGAAGACTCAAACAAACCCTTTTGCATCTTATTTGTCAGCTTGTTGCAGCGTTCGCCGTTTCTGCAGTTGCTTCACAATGGGACAGAACTGGAAAACCTTTTAATCCTTTATTAGGAGAGACTTTTGAGCTTACAAGGTAAATGTACAGAGCAAACGCTATACGTCTTCTACAAAATTAGCTTGCACTAATGATTTGCATATCTGTGCTCAGGGAGGATGAGGGTTATCGCATGATCTCAGAACAGGTGAGCCACCATCCACCAATCAGCGCCTTCTACGCAGAGTCACTCAATCAGGACTTCTCGTTTCACGGCTCCATCTATCCTAAACTGAAATTCTGGGGGAAGAGTGTGGAGGCTGAGCCTAAAGGCACCATGACACTTGAGCTGTCCAAGTGAGTATTATTCATGTGACAACACCAAGTACAGTATGATCACTTTTTTTATTGGAGCTGGAGAGTCACTGAGATATTCAAGCACAGTCACACCCTTGAGCAAGGCACGTAACCTCTCTCTGTCCTCAGTGAACTGTAAGTTGCTTTGGAAGTAGCTTTATTTGCTAGATAAAGAGCATGCTGGAATGTCCATTTATTATTCAGCATGTTTTGTAAGTGTATAAAAGAGATTTAGTGTCTGAGCTCTTTTTTAATTCTTCATTAGTTAAGATGACCTAAAGGACAACACTTGAACAACACTTCTACAGCATTTGTTAATTTCTACATTAATACATTTTTTAAATCAAAAGTCATCTGTTAACATTAGTGAATGCATTGCGAGGTATTATGAACAAACAAAGAAACAATTGTATTTTTACTAACTAACATTAACAAAGGTTGTAAATGCTGTAAAAATAGGTTACACTTTATTTTAAGGCGAAGTAGTTACATTGTACTTACTCAAATAAATATGTACTTACTATAGAGGTTAGAGTTTGGTTTAGGGTTAGTTACTTGTAATTATGCATAGTAAGTATATGTAGTAACATGTGACTACGTCACCTTAAAATAAAGTATTATCTAAAAAATATATTGCTCATAGTTAGTTTATGTTAACTAATGTTATAATTTTTTTCCTCAGGCACGGAGAAGCTTACACATGGACAAACCCTATGTGCTGTGTGCATAATGTTATTCTGGGTAAACTGTGGATTGAGCAGTATGGGACAGTGGAGATTGTCAACCACAGGTATATCATCTCTTTCCTTTCTGACACTAAATATCCGACCTGCATTTTCACTCTATACCATTTTACAGCATTTATATAATGTTGTCGAATAGGCTACTGATCCACATGTATCATTGTGGATCAATGTTCACCCAGTGTGGTTGTTGCCTTATTCTTGATTGGGAAACCTCCTCTCTGTTCATTTTAGCACTGGGGACAAGTGTGTGCTGAATTTTAAGCCATGCGGCATGTTTGGCAAAGAGCTGCATAGGGTTGAGGGATATATCCAGGACAAGAGGTGAGCAGTCGTTCGTATCAAATGTCAGTGGGTATATCTGGCTCCTTGCCTGTAGTGTTCACACTGCACATTCACTCAGTCTGTAGCACTTAAGGCATCAGCAATGTCTTTTACAGATGGATTGTAAATGTAGTTTTATTATTACCTTTTTATGGATTTGATGTTTGTATATATGACTCATTGTTTTTGGGTGTATTTCAGTAAAAAGAAGCATCACGTTCTCTACGGGAAGTGGACGGAGTGCGTATTTAGCATTGAGCCAAAAGTCTTCGAAGCCAACAGGAAAGCAGAGAAGAAAAGTGGAGGAGATTCCAAGAAACACAAGCAGGTAAAATGTGTTAGTCATTTATCTCTTACTGCAGAGCCATACTTTTCTGTTATGTTTTCACATGGAAGTCCAAAAGGGCTCTGCCGCATCCTTAATAGAGGTTGCAACACTATGCCAACCGAAAAAGTTTCAGGATCTTTGCTAAAGAGAGATCAGCCAGAGCGAGTTCTTTCCAATGTGTAACTCTGTTGGAGTTTTGTTTTTTATGTCACTATTCAAACATTATGTCAGATTTTTTCTGTGATATTTAATCAGTAATTTTATTTTATTTCAATAGAATACATATTAAATATACACTACTGTACATGATTTACATGTACATGGTCTGTATGATTTATCAATGTTTTTAATATTATTACAACTCAAAACATCTGTTTTCTATTTTAATATATTTTAAAATGTAATTTATTCCTGTGATGGCAAAGCTGTATTTTCAGCAACATTACTCCAGTCTTCGTTCACATGATCCTTCAGACATCATTCTAATATGATTTGGTGCTTAAGAAACATTTCTTATTATTAATCTTAAAAACAGTTGTTCTTTTTTATATATATTAAAACGGTGATAATTTTGTGTGTGTGTGATAGTTCAAATTCATGGCTGAATAAAACTATTAATTTCTTGAAATCTTACTGACCCCAACATTTGAATGGTAGTGTTAATTGAAAAATAAAATGTAATTAAATAAAATGTTTTTTATTTATTTATATTTCATACAAGTAAACAGTGTTTTATATATATATATATATATATATATATATAACCTCTTTTCCTCCTTTGTATTAACATGCAATTTCTGTGAGAGGTGAAGGTAAAGACAGTGGGTTTTAGCAGTGATGCTACAGTAACTGAGCCACCTTAGTAGAGTTTGTTGTTCAGTTAGTTATGCTATGTGGTTCCCTGATCTTACTCTATCTGTAGTTTTTAATAAACATGGTGCATTTGAGGGCATTAATGGTAGTACTCTATGCATGTGATTAGGAACAGGGTACAGGGGGGGATGATGCAGATGAAATGCCAGATGTCCAGGAGACAGTCACTATGATCCCAGGCAGTGCTCTTCTGTGGAGAATAGCCCCTCGACCGCCACACTCGACACAGGTAATCACAACCTTGGAATTTCACATGGTATTAAAGAGGCCTTATTTTACAAAGTCTTGATTTTGTTTTTGAGGTCTATAAGAATAGGTTTTCATGATTTGAATGTTTCAAAAAGATAATTTTTTGCATATTTTATATTGTTGCAGCAGCTCTCTCCTAGTCTGTCAGTAACACTCTGTTTAGTTCCTGTCTCTATGAAGCCCCTGCTTTCAAAAAGCCCAGTATGCTCTGATTGGTCAGCTTGACAAGTGTGTTGTGATTGGTCAGCCACTTTGAGCTTGTTTTCAAAATGTCACGGCCCTTACCATAACCATGAGTTTCAACACACTACTACTACTGACGCAACACACCCAGGCCTTGCCCCCTTTTTTGGAGGGTAGGAATTATTTAAATGAAGAATATTGTGATGTGTACGTTACCGGAAGAAAACTCAAGACTAAAATGGAGGCGTTTCAAGGAGTTCAGAAACAGTGCTTACTGATATAGAGAATAACTCTCTATGGCGTAGACTTTGTGCTTTGTAACTCTGCAGACCTTTTTCATGCTCAAACAGCAACATTACACACTAAAGAAATTTGAAAATGTAAAAAGCATAATTGGTTGATTGCATCTGACCACATTTCATCTGCAGTACAAATGTCGTAGTAGTGTAGCCAGTGGGGCCTGGCTAATATACAGTATATATTGTGGCCCGTTCATTTTAACATGGGACCCCCCAAAAAAATCTAATTCTGGCTACGCCACTGGCATGTCAACCAAAATGAAATGACACTGGACACTTTCCCGAGACGGATGCTAATACCAGTTGTAAATCCTTCTTGTTTTCACTCTTACAAATGCAGATACTTTATCTAGCTAGTTTTGCAATGCAGTACTAATTCTCTCTTTGTCCTCTTTCCTGGATTCTATTCAGATGTATAATTTTACTAACTTTGCAATGACACTTAACGAGCTGGAGCCTGGCATGATAGGAGTCTTACCACCAACAGACTGTCGCCTGCGGCCAGACATCAGAGCTATGGAGAATGGGGATATAGGTATGGGCAATCTCTCTTTTGGCCCGTTCTGTTACCATCTGTCCTGTAAGCTACCTCTTGGATGTTGCTCTACTTATTTTACCACTAAATTTAGAAGCTACTCTTAAATTCCAGATACTGCAAGTCAAGAGAAAGAGAGATTGGAAGAGAAGCAGAGAGCTGCCAGAAGAGAGCGTGCTAAAGATGAGGAAGAATGGTCTACAAGGTGAGTATTTGGATTAAGAGCACAACAGTGACCGCCCACTATTTCTGCGGTTTGTTTTCTTGGATTGTTTTGCACATTTACAAATTTTGTCTGTAGGCATTAAAAAAAATCCTCCAATGAAGTGTTGAATCAAGCAAGACAGTTCTGAGACTGCAACATTACAACCTTCAAAAACAAAATTCTAAATGAACTATACAGTAAATGATTGCAAAATTTAAATGATAAACTGACTATTACAATAGTTTTGAAATCACATTGACTTGAGGCTTCTACAAAAGCACATATCATCATTTAAATATTTTTGATAGGTCTTGAAAGGATTAAATATTAGTGCAAAAAAAAAGTTTTATCTTCATAACCTTTTTGGCCTCCCATCTTTCAGATGGTTCCAGCAAGGCAATAATCCATACACTGGGGCAGCAGACTGGATCTTCAAGGGTGGTTACTTTGACAGGAAGTACTCTGACCTTCCCAACATCTACTGATTCGGTTGGGAAAACTGAGAGAGGCTTGAGATTCATCCTTTGCTCTCCTTCACTCAGTCCATATCATCTCCTCTCCTTAAGCTCTTTTCAATTTTCTCTTTTTCCTTCGTCGGAGTGAAAGTGATTAGTTTTCGGACAAAGCCTCTTCACAAATTCTGCTCTTCACTAGAATCTGGAAATTCAGCGTGAATTTATTTATTTATTTTGAGAGGTGGGGAATGCCTTAAATTATTCACTTTTTTGATGTATGTTAGATTTTGAGTTAAACATTCTGTGCAAACCTGAATATGTTTAAAAATTGCTAGTTTATGTATGCTAACCTACCTTTCCATGCGTCTCGCTAGTTACACTCAGGTATTCATTTTATGGGTACAAGCGGTTAGTGATGGCATCAATCCAGTGCCATCTGTGAAGATAGCCAATATTTGTGTGATTTATTGAATTGTGCGGTTTCTCAGAACCTATTAGGAGAGCTTAATTTTGTGTTTTTGCTCAAACTAATGCTATTTTATCTCTAGTACATGCTTTTTTTCCTTATCTCAGAAACATGACCTCTGTTTTGGTATGCATGATGTGCAGGAACTTCATAGTTAAAGATTCTGCCTGATTTTGAGTACCTGAGAAGGAAAAGGACTTTATTTTTCAGAATCATCCCATCTATGTTTAGAAATCACGGTTGTATAAGGCATTTAGGCCGTTTTCTCACCATCTCCATGGTACAGGGGAGTTTACTAAAACTAATATTCTCATTCCTCATATTTTAGATCTGTTTTGTTTTTGTTCAACAGACAAAAATGAAAGCTGCTTATGAAAAATGTTTACTTGGTAAAAAAAAAAAACTAAAAAAAAGTTTTTTAATTGTTAAAAAAAGCTCTTATAAAAAACAAAAAATCCTATTTCATCCTGTCATTGATATTTTGAGTATGTTTATGGTTGCCAAAGTCACTTTTCTCTCGTAGAAACTAAAGCCATATAACCCATCAGGACTGCAATGTTGAGTGATCCATCCTGGTGAATAAAATGGAGATGGGTGCTAAACTCAACTTTTTATTTTATTTCACTTCATGGCTCACGAATGTCAAGGTGCTTCACCTTAGTCCACAATATATACTCACATGTACCAAAAAATGAACAGAATGTGCTGCACTGCTCACTTGCTTTTTGCCATACAGCAAGTTTCATTCTGCAAGGACAAATTTTTTCTACACATAAAAATCATAATGACCTTAGAGATCATGAAAGACACCACTGTCTTTTATTTCTAAACTTTAAACAATACTGTGATTTTAACTCGCTATGCAAACATTGATGGGAATGTCTGTCTGTCTATGAATTGTACAATTTTATGTGTCAAAAAGCTTCACTGTTTATGTAAAATCTTCAGTTGGCCTAGTTCAAAAGTGTCAAGCATGCTAGTACTTTTGCTGATGGTTTTACACACTCACGTTGGCTGTTTTGCACTGCCTAAAGTTGGGCAGATGTGTTGTTTGATGTAGACAGGTGTATGTAACTGCAGTGATTAATAACACTCTTATCTAAATATTTGACATGTTTAGCATACACTTAATGGGAGTTCCATCATCTATTGTGTAGCACAAGAATATTTCTCTTTAACATGTTCCATGTAGTGTGTACAATTCCAAAAGCCAAGCTTCGGGCCATGGCCTACTACTTTAAAGGAAATTGAATTCCCTGTGTATTTTATAAAATATATTGTGGCATGTCTAAACATAAATGATTTAATCTCACTATCAATGCTTACTAGCAGTTAGAAGTATTAGTATTTTATCCCACCAGCTGCTAACTTAATGGCTCTAAATGTCCTTTGAATCTTGAGACATTAAAAACAACTCATCCCTAATTGTCTCATGATTTTTTCCCCCCATATTTATCAGTTATTCCTGTAGTAATCACATCAGGTTAACATACAAGTAAACCTTGTCACATTGAATGCAACTATGTAAAGCAAACATACACTCAGAAATGTTTATTTTAAGTAATTCTGTCTATGTTCTTCTTAAGCCGTTTATATTGTTTGTGACACTAGGGAATGACTGTTTCTGTTGTGAAACTATTTCACAGATTGAAACCCAAATTATACCACTGGTGCTATGACGGCTTTACATAATTGTATGTATTGTGACTTTTTACTACATTTGTATAATTCACGTGAAATGCACTTAAACTAATAATTCTGCTCACTTGTAAACTAGCAATATTAATGATATATGTGAGACCTCACTAATGCTAATGAAAGAAATTTCAGTTTTTCTTTTTTGTCTCTCAAGAGACAAGCATCAGTTTGGGATTTTTGACAAACCATTTGGGAGAAGCTTCAGCTTCCTTCAATATGTAAGATGGCGAGAACGTTTATGAATTATTATCTGTTGGTTCTGCATTAACCTAAAATGTGAACTGATCTCTATCAAAGTCATTGATAAAGAGGATTTAATTAAACACATAACAGAAAAAGCATGCTTTCTGTCTTTATTGACTAAGTTGGTTCTGATTTAGGAGTGTGATTATAAGATGATTTAATCATTTATTTGAAAAGGATTGCAAATGCTCAAGAGACAGAGACCTTGTAAGGGTTACTGAATTGCTCCAAGGTCAGACAAATAGTGTTTAAATGAAGGACATTCAATTAGACTGTTACTTGAACAAGCTGTCTAGCTTTATATAATCAATACAAAGGCATATAATAGTTCAGAAGATGACAATCGATCCAGTAATAACTAATATGGATTTCTTCCCATGCAGTACACTAGTCATAAATACAATAAAAAGAACCAGACTTATTTGAAAGCTAAGAGGACAATGATCCTCAACACAAATTGTTTAAGACAGAACAAGCAAAAAATGCCTTGGACAGTGCTACAAGTAATGTATTTGCCCAGCAAAGCACAAGTAATTTGATCTAAAAATGTTTTTAAAAATGTTGAATCGATGCCCTCAATACAGGCCTGAATGTAATCTCACACCTCTAAAAGGTTACATTTACCACTCCAGTCTGTCATTTACAAACTCATAACTCCACAATTCAGTGTTATTTGTGTGGGCATATATTGACGCGCAACTACCAATCAGAACAAAGGACGAAGAAACCTCCACCAATCAAAGACAAGCCCCTCCCCTTCTGCTAGATTGGGTTGGTTGACACCAAAAAGTGGATTAGTAACTAATTATATTCGCACTTCACAATAATGATAATACCTCAGTGTGATGGATGGGTGTATGTTCTCTTGCAAGCTTATTTCACTCCTTGCAACATTCACAACTTGCAAACCATCAAACATGATTTGAATGCAGACAATGCAACATTGTTTAGTGATTTGGAATAATTAAAGACTGTTCATTTATCTTAAGAGGTTTAGTTTTCAGAGCACTCCAGTGAACTCTGAACCAGACTATTTTAATGTTGAGCAAGCAATCTCATTGGTGGCAGAATCAGCAGAGGCCAATCAGCTTGCCACGTTAATGATATGATTGCTTGCAGGTTGCATAAAAAGGACCTATTAGGCTGTGCCATCTAGAGCGTCTTGACTTAACCATTTATATTTAGGCACTGCTCTCTGCTGGAACTATCAGCCCATTAAACTGAGTGACCTGCAGAATGTCTTAGCAACAATGAATGAAAGACAAGGAGGATAGATCATTGTAGTAGTGCTATAAAATTGCTGTCACTATAAGATTGTATTAAGTACTGACATTGTCAACTTTCTTTTTTCAATGGATCTCGCAAGTGTTTTAACATCGAGGTCATGGCACCGATTCAGGTAATGCTGAAGTGCTGCAGAAGCTTGCTAGCCTGGTTAAAACCAGACCATTCTCAGTTGTAACTGAGTTATGGTCTGGCAAAGCGTCATAGACAAATCATTTCCAGAGGAGCGTCACCAACGGACGTCGCGGATAGACCTAAAACCAATCAGAGTGTTGGAGATGACGTATGCAGAGCGGCGGAGAAACATTGTTGCTCCGAGTGTTGTTCTTTGCTCGGTTTTTAACAAAAAGGAAATGTTCAAATTGCTTAAAACAGACGCGATAGCTGATTTGAACGAGTGATGTTCGACGGCGGCATCCATCTTTGTAATGTAGGCTACAAAATCTGCTTCAAAATGCCAGCGCTGTCGGCATCGTGTAAAGCCCGCCCCAACGTTTCTGATTGGTGCCTCGATTTCGGCGGATTGGAAATGAGCTTGAATGAGCTCTTTGCCAGACTAACTTTCAGAGCAAATCTAAATTTGGCGGAAGTTGTCTGGGTTTTCCCAGGCTAGAAGCTTGCCTCCCATCTGGAGAATCTCCCCCTCAAAACATGGAAGAACCCCACAAAATGTTCTTTTACCTTGCCGCAGTTTCAGCAGGTTTGACTACTACTGCATAGTAATGCACCGAACCTTTTTTTTTTTTTTACGGAAACTAAACCTGTCATTAAAGTCTGCATGAAACAGAAATTTGGAATAGTCTTGTCTTCCCTATTGGAAACTAAATCCGAATTAAACTGCTTCTCAAACAAGAAAAAAAATGTAGGGCGGGACTTTATTTTGTCCATCTAAAATTAAATGAATCGTTGTGATTTTCTATTGCTGTGATCTGTGAGTGACTGGTTGCCCCACTAAGAGGGGGAGGGGGAGTTTATTTTGATTAGTGATTTATGAGGGTTTTTTTTTTAATAATGATGTGCACTGATAAATCATTCATAATAAATACTGCAATATTCCATAAAGATAATTGTCAACTTTTATTTCATGGGGATGTTGAGCCCAAAACCAAAATAAAGTTGTGCACACGAAATGGACAATGACAGTGAAAATAGGCCCCCCGAATCGAATAGGCTATTTTCTATTTCTGAAGTTTCGGTATATCACTAATTCTGTATGCTTAATTTCAAAAACAAGTTTGTTAGCATATCTGCTTTTGTACACATTTAATTCATTGATAAATCTAAGATGTGTGAAATAAATGTGGAAGTTGGGATCTTTGAGTCAGTTTGGATTGCTAACAGAAGCTGTAGAGGTGGCCCTTTAAAATGTACACAAACTGATCTGGTTCATTCCAGCTAAAACCTTTTCTTTACAAACTTGTTTATACTTTCATACATTCCTCTCTCCCAGACATCCTTCTATTACGTCGGTAGTTTATACAAAATGGCCTTACAAGGGCAAAACTGATGTACTCTAATGTATCTAGACAATTGTTTTTGGTTAAATTTACATGAATTGTGTAATAAAAAGCAAGCTTCCAATAAGAACAGCTGAAGTTGTTTTGGGGGTTTTTTGTAGACGTGGGAGCGTTTGTCAAGGCCATGGAAGGTGAAGGCAAGTCAAACGAAGAAGGTGAAAGGAGGACGTGAGTTTGGATTCGCCAACTCTCCACATGAGTTAGAGCTTCATGTTTTCTATAGCTAAATGTAATGTTAAAAGTCTTGTCATTTTTTTAATGTTAACACTGTCCTATCCTAGCTTCAAGTTGCAATGAAACACAAGTAGCAACAGATATTCTTACATACTGTGGCATATGTCTGAGTGTAACGGATTATCAAAAAAATCGGAGAGCTTTCTGTCCCTCCATTGACAGCTACGCAGCTACCACTAAGTTCATAAAAAGATTGTTATGTTTAAGCAGTCTCACATTAGTACTTTTTGCTAAACTAATGGCACAGGGGTGAGATTACCTGCATGTCTGAACAATAGGCATTTCACGTTTCTCTTTTAATCAGATCATCTCTTTATCTTTACTAAAAACTTTTTCCAAGTAAAGAGACTTGTAAATAATTTGGCATGTGTAAACCGTGAGAACAAACCTCAGACAAGTGAAATTTAAAAACATCTTTATAAATGCAAATAGAAAAAAAATGACAACACATCACAACAGATAGGACCCTGTGAACAGTTCAGTCCAAACTAAAGTCCGTCTCACACTGCCTAATAAACACCAAAATCCAATGGTTTTTGGTTCAGTGTTAATCCTGTTGGCGTTTTATCTGGCAGTGCAAACCAGCCTCACGTCATTCTATGACATACTGCTAAAATAGACAATTTTGAAAAATACATCTTTTGGAAGAAATTTCATAGACACACACTCAAAAAAAAAAAAAACAGTATTCTCATGCAGAATGTCACAGGATTCCCCTCACAGTGTTTGTACTGTTCTACCTCCTCAAAAAGCTTCTACGACAGTATCACAGGAGTGAATGTATTCACATACGGTGAGAAATCAATCAACACGTCACACGGTTTTCCAACCGGATTCTACAGTCACATTCATAACGTGTGTCAACGTGTGTGATGACTCGGTATTAAAAATATTAAAGAGGCGGGATGTGTGGAAAATGTTATGGCAACAGAACCATACTGACAAATGTAATAGAAAAGGCACTTCATTCTTCAACGCTCAGTGAAGACTAATAGTGAAGTATGATTACCTATAATTCTCTCCAATTCAATTACAATCTCACAGTTGATCATTTGTCTAAGCAATGGGAATTTTGATCAGTCTAGATTCCTGAGGGAAAGGAGCCAATGGCCCATCATGTTAAAAAGGCCACCACTAGATGGTGGATATGTGCTTCCCTGTCAAAACAATCAACAGATATCAGATTTGAAAACAAAGTTGCATATTTCTAGTAATGCTGCACACTGTGATACTGTCCAGGTCTGAAAGTAAACATGGGCCACTCCTATATGGTGTATAAACATTTCCAAATGATTCAATTACATCAGAGTTGTCAAATATATGATATTGTATGAACACTAACCAAGAAGATTCAGAAAGGTTAGGTCGTATTCAACACTGCACAACACAAAACAGACTCACTCGGTCAATAAGGTGCCGTTTCCTTTGTGACCAAATACACAAAATTTGAATATACAGGTGTGGAGTTATCTGTAACACCTACTGTACCGTTTGAAACATAGTCAATCAACATTGCACATAAGATCATTAGGACACAGTTGAAAGCAAAAAATTAAACATGTTATCACTGTAATTGTCATAGCTGTGCATTTTACTAAGAAAAAAAAAAAAAAAAAAAAAAAAAGAGTTCTGTCAAGACATTGAAAAACAACTGGTAAATGGTTCAGTTTCTGTTTAAAAATGGCACTCACATATTCATAAGACTTTTTACATTCAACGCTACCAGGGATAGTTCACCCAAAAATAAAAAATCTGTCATAATTTACCCACCCTGAAGTTGTTGATAGAGTTTCTATGTATTTTTTTTTTTTTTTTCATACTATGGAAGTCAATGGGGCCCATCAACTGTTTGGTAACCCATATTCTTCAAAATATCATCTTTTGTGTTCAACAGAAGAAAAAAAATACAACTTGAGGGTGGATGACAGAATTTTCATTTTCAGGTGAATTATCCCTTTAAAGAACATTGTATCACTGTTAAACAACAGACTAGTAGTTGGTAAATGTTTGATAACAAAAAACAAACAAACCGAGAGATTGAGAGAAAAGCACAATTAATGTGCCCGTTAAATGTCATCTCTAACATAGAGTACCAGGCTGGATACGCATCGGAATGCCACACGCACGGAATACCCCAAAACGCATCAAAAAAAAAGAAACGACAACAAAAAACACGTAAAGCGTCATCAAAAATATATTCAGTATTCATAAATTATGAATTTTAATCAAATTTAAGTCATTCAAAAATAAAATATTGCATAAATAAAGTGATGCATTAAAGGGATACTCCACCCAAAAATTAAAAATCTGTCATCATCTACTCACCCTCAAGTTGTTGCAAACCTGTATGAGTTTCTTTCTTCTGCTGAACACAAAAGGAAGATATTTTGAAGAACGATTGGAACCAAACATTTGTTTGGCACCATTGACTTCCATAGTAGAAAAAAAAAATACTAATGGAAGTCAATGGTGCCAAAGTTCCAATCGTTCTTCAAAATATCTTGCTTTGTGTTCAGCAGAAGAAAGAAACTCACACAGGTTTGCAACAACTTGAGGGTGAGTAGATGACAGAATTTTCATTTTTGGGTGGAGTATCCCTTTAAGAAAAAACTTTAATAAATGACGATTAATAAGCATTTGTGGAATTAAACAACTTAAAATACAAGAAAAAAATGATTAAAAAAATCAGTGCTTCAAGTAAGCCTGTCTCTACACATGTATGATTTATAAAATCAGATTCATGAAGTGAAGATGGGAGTGTCTAGGCCACTGGACATAACAGAGAATATTCCACTGATCTTTTTAATCAATAAATAATACAAATAACTTTCCATAACTGCCATAAGATAAGAATGCCACCTCTCTGGTCTACAGACAGTTGTTAAAAGAATAGTTCACGCCAAAATGACAATTCTGCCATAATTTTCTCACCCTCATGTTGATCCAAACCTGTACAACTTTCTTTTATTCTATGTTCTACAGAAGAAAATATTTTGAGAAAGTTTCAGTGTTTTTTGTCCATACAATGGAAGTCAATGGTAACCAAAATGGTTTGGATGGTCCAACATTCTTCTATATATCTATTTTTTTGTGTGTGTTCTGCAGAAGAAAGTCATACAGGTTTGGAACAACATCAGGGTGAGTAAATCATTTTGGGGTGGACTATCCCTTTAAGGGCCCTCTCCATTTCAGCCCTGCTGTACCAGCCTGCGATAGTGAGGCATGACCTTGCTGTCCGGGAGGTAGAGTGCCATCTCCAAGGCAACCAGAACCGTGAACTCCAGGGAAATCAACTCTTTGCGATTTATCCGGAAACGCTCCTCCAACCTCTATTCAGAGTAAGCCAGATCAATGGGTAGGGCGAAAGAGAGAGAGAAAGTTACTACATAAATCATAATAAAAGATAATAAAATCCAAATCAGCAAGACACTTACATCAATCAGTTGCTTGACCTCTTGTTTCTTGAGGTCGCTGCTAATCTTGGCAGCTAGTAAAACGCAGGCGGCAGACACCAGCTTTCGGTTATTCTTGTTCAACCTCCCTTGCAGAACCAGCTTCTCAAAGTAAACAAAGGCCATCGCTATGGTAACTGGCTGTAGGCCACACTCCTCGCTCACTGAGCGCATCTCCCTTTTCAAACTGTGGTGCAAATTAAACTTAATTAGAACCAATTTACAACATGGCCATGAAAACAGATTAAATATTAATCACATTTCAAGCTACTTTATTTCATTCACCCTTAAATGTACATAATGTTGTGATAGTGTTGTGTGCTAAATTAAAGACCCGATGAAATGGCTTGACGTGTGCTATTTCTTTCCTGTGTTGACATTTTCCATTACACCTGGTATTAAGATATTAAGAGACACATTCCCGTTCACACCTGGTGTTTTAATCCGTCTCTTTTGTCCACTTTCAACCACTTCTGTCCTGATTCCTTTAAGGGGAGGGTCTATGGGCAGGTAAATGTATGGGCTTTTCCAGATTTTTCGATCTAATGGACGAAATAAGCTTGCGCAATTTACATACGAACGCACACAGAGACATATGGAGAGCATCAGCTTTCGTTTCTGCTATGAAAGCCGCAAGACCAGGCTGAACGCGGTGCGTGTTAGAAATCAGGAATGGTAATAGAAAATTGAAACTTCAAACCAAACTTGGGTCTCCAGTCGACAAAGTTTAAATCCCGTCTGGCTAGGGCGCTTCCCATAATGTTCAGGCGTTAAGTCAGTAGGCAGTCATTTGAGGCTGTTCGAACACATTCAAACACATGAGCGTTTACAGTACACTATGAACACGGTCGAATGTGTTTCCGACTACCTCTGGAAGTGGTTGAAAGTGGACAAGCTCAAAACGTTTTAGACCCCGTTAACACCTGCATTTAGCATCGTCCACTTGTGAACCGATCAACCAACACGCATCCTAAAACCAGGTGTAAACAGGGCCCAAGATGCATAAATATAAAATTTCTGGCCAATAACAAAAAAAAAAAGGTCAATATTAAAATTCTATTCTAATAAATAAAACATTATAAATAAATAAAATCCTTGAAGTTAATTTAGGCATCACAATGTTATAATGTACACTTTGAAAAATGGATATTCATTTTGAGATTTACAAAATGTGTTTTTAAAGGTGAACATAAAATGTGATGGTAAAGCAAATCTAAATGTAGAAATATGAGAAATGAGCATGCACAGTGAAATTTCCAATATCTAATAATGCTAACAGACAAGGACTAAAAGCAACAACTCAGGCCTTCAACCATTTTATTTGGCATAAAAATGACTTTACCTTCTGATTTTGCTTAGTGTTAGCTTTATGTGAGGAAACTTCTCCTTGAACGTCTCATTCATGTCTTTCTTCAAGTCAGACGGTTTCACATACTCTATAACGGTTGTCTGGAGGGGACAAGGTGAATTATTATAGGTGTCAAAAGAATGTATGGCTTTTTATGGCTACTAAAACAATTATGGATGTGAGCATTCAACTTTTACAGCTAAAGCCTAGTCAGCTATTATACATAAGAGTTCATGCTTCATGCCTTTAGCTATGGTTAGACCATATTGAGCCCTAAGGGTTATCATATGACATGCTGATGTGATCTGATATAGGTTAATAAGATGGGTTCAATGATTATGAATCACCAACATGCTGTAGTGCAATTCAAATGTCCTTTCAAAGCCTTTTCATTGGTATCAGATTACTAAATCTGTATTGGTTCAGTTAAGAATCTTACCACATAAGATGCAAAAATTAACACTCGTTTGTGCTTCCCACAAGGCCACTGGGGGTCACTGAGTAAGTTGGGGTCATAGTCTGACAGCTCGTCCACACCTAGCAAGAGTTACAACATTAAACATGTACACATGTATGGACTTTTTTGAAAGAAATTTATACTTTTATTCAGCAAGGTTGCATGAAATTGATACACAAATTTCAACATTGATAAGTGGGCTGAAACGTTGTCAATGTCGACAATAAAAAACATTTTTCGAAAAATATTTTTTGTTGTCGAATAGTCTTTTGATCTAAAGGCCTGCAATAACACGGTTTGAACAGTGGGACGCTGTAATGCAATACAGTAATGCATTGCAGCCTTCCCCCAAGACACGGCGCTTTGAAGTGCAAACTAAGCCGAAGCATTAGAGTGTTTGGCTCTGTTTGGAAAGTTAAACATAACTAAAAAAATAATAATTTGATCATGAAAAAATTTATGAAAAATCATGAAAAAATTTACCCGAGTTGAATATATCAAATCACAAGCTTATGAATAGAAATTGAATCGTGAAAATTGTCAATGCCCAGCCTTAATAAAAACACAGTACCAGTCATTGTAGCAGTTGGACTATTGATGACTTCTGAAGAGGACAGAAAACCTGAAGGAGATTGGTCTATTCAGTTTGCTTGAAGTTCATTAATAAGACATTTTTGGGGAGCATAAGACACTTTCAAAAACTGCATAGAGGCCTTTCTGACCCCAAACTTTTTAACAGTAGTGTAGATAAAAGTCCCCAATGAATAAACATAAAAATGCTATAATTAGCACATAATGTATCTGCACATGTAACTCACCAGTATCTTGTATAACTGTGCTGTTGATTCGGGAAGGGGTGAAGTTCTTCTGCCCGTTGATACGGTTTCGAGACATTGCCGTCTGAGCTGTACTGATGTCAGGTGGGCCACTGCTCTTCTGCCTGACCAAGGCATTAGTTGGGAGCAGAAAACGGGCATATGATACTGTCTGCAACACAAAATTCCAGGGCTATCAGAGTAAACAAACATTTACATTGCGCAAAAATCTCACTGACCCAATACTGCACCTTGCACAATCATGCTTTGAAACAGATATTGATACACCACCAAATAAACAACCAAGGAGGTTTCTAAGCCAAATAATCATGCCTTTTGCTCAATCTTAAAGTAATATATCCCCTCTTACCTTTCCAAAGTCCACCTCCACTCCCTCTAATCCAGGGACTATTTCAACTCCACCACCAGAAGAGTGTCTCTGTCTCTGGGCTTCTAGTTTAGAGTCACTGCAAGGGAAAGATAAATTATTAACAGTCAGAATTTAATAACTTTTCTCTGCACTGAAACAATTTCTTTTATTCCGATATTGAGATAAAGACTCCTCTGTCTCTTATTGCTTTTGCCTGATGCAAAAGACACTAGCGGAGCCTGTTAATATACCAGCAGACTGTTTATAGGCTGGTCTGTTTGTAAAGTCATTCTTCATTTACAAGTTATTACGGTTTCATTATATTAAAGCTTAGAATGATACATCTGTGTTTTTTAAATAAATGCATACTGACAACAAAACAAAAAAAATTCTATGAATGATGTGATTGGCCAGTGTACGACAGGTGGACAAATCACTGTGAACTGGACTGCCAAAAGCAAAATCTAATCACTTCTAAAAATTGTGTTTACCGAATAAAAGGATTCATTTTATAAAAAAATAAAATAAAAAAAATCATACTGACCCCAAACTTTTGAACGGCAGTATAAATTAAAATTATTTTAAAACAGAGCACTTTACACACTCAACACATTTTCTTCCATAAATAAATCATTTAGTCTTTTGTACATCATATTTCATAGTCCAGGCTTTACTTAAAGAAAAAAACAGTTGATTTGTCCATCCCTTGTGGATTTGCATGATATGAATTGAAATGAGTTATTTGGCTGACTGTGGTGGCTCTGTACCTGATGTGATAACTCTCTCCATAGGGCAATACAGAGAAAGCAGCACACAGGGATCTCTTGGCACAGATCAGCACAACCCTGCAGGACACAGATGGCAAGTGCACACAGAACAGACAACATCAGTCACCTAAACCATCCCAGTACACCAGCCATGTTTACACCACACACGTGCATATGGGTCACAACAACATGCAGCACAACGCAAATGGGAGATCAAATGGCACTGGAAATGACATTGGTGACAAAATGAGCCAACAAAAGTCGATCCATTCTTCAACCACCCATCCAGAAATGGTCAATTTAAAGCAGCATGTAGCTTTCTATGTCAAAGTAGATTGGTCAGCATGACCAACTCTGATTACAACAAACTCTGTCACATTTCCCAGGAGGCTGAACGGCATCACACTTAACAGGTCAGCAGCTTGTGACATGGGTTATGTTCAATGAGGTCAAAGGGTCATTATAACATCACTGCTGATGTCATGAGGCTGGGGGTGAATGTGCACATGAGCGAAGGCATGATTTCATGGTTGATGATGTAATGCGACATTAAGCCAGGGGGTAAAACTGTGTATTGCGTAATATACAAGATAATATCAGAAAATAGCACTCCTTTTTCTTTTCTTTTTGAAATTGAATCTCTTTGCACTGTGCGTTTTGTTTTTGTACTATGTTTGTTCTTGCTTTTGTTTTTTTCTTTCTTTAACCTGTGTAAAATGAACCACCAAATAAGGTTGTGTATAAGTCATGTTATGTTATGGTGCAATAAAAAAAGAAAGAAAAGAACACTTTGCTGATGCAGAATACAAAAGTAAATTGGGATTTTGGCACAGTTTACCGGAGGAGAAAAGTAAGTTAGAGGGAGGAAGAAAGAAAAGGAATCAGGGAGGAAGAGCACTTTTGGAAGCATTTATCTTACGCAACTGAGTTTCACTACATTTTAATGTCTCTTGCCAAGGTGTAGTTCTATTTCAGAAGATGCCAGCGATCTATAAGGTTCCATTCAAGATTGATTTAATTTAGCTCGGTTGTTCCCCGTGTAGGCAGACACATCTACCCCCCATTTCTTCTGTCTAAGAACCTAAATGAGTTATACCAGTGAGTACTTATGCCAGTTATTAAGTTAGCGAAGGAATCACAGAGTCTGTCTGAAGCTGCACTGTTTCACTTAGCATGAGAGCACAGAATTATTCAGCCTGAGGAAACAGTCCAGCATCCACTTTTTTATATTCACCCTACATGACTTGAGTCATGGGAATTGAACTCCTCTATCCTAATGATTACATTTTATTAAAAAAATAAAATATGCATTCAACCAAATTAAGTTAACTAAAAAAAAGTTAAGAAGCTGAATTTCAGCAAAATTATAGAAAGTATAGAAAATTAAATAATCAAATATTCATTAAACAAAATTAAGTTAACTTACTAACAAATAAAAGTTAAGAAGCTAAGTTCAGCTAAATATTTCATTGTCCCACCTACAAAATGTATTAAGTAAAATGAATTTGTAATGTATAAGTATTTGACACAATAATGATCATTAAACGGTTAAATTGTCTTTGCAATGTAAGCATCATTAAGTATGTAAATATATTACTATGGTACTATATGCATGTTATTATCAGTCATTTTTTTAACTCTGTCTCTGTCCACCAAGGTCTACTTATGGCGCTTTTCCACTGCATGGAACGGTACGGTTCGGTTCGGTACGGCACGCTTTGGCGCTTTTCCACTGCATGGTACAGTACGGCTCGGTTCGGTACGGCTCACTTATGGCGCATTTCCACTGCATGGTACGGTACGGTACGGCTCACTTATGGCGCATTTCCACTGCATGGTACGGTACGGTACGGCTCGCTTCGGCTCGCTTTAAATGGTACCTGGTCTGTTGAGGTTCCAAGCGTACCGTACCGATACTAAAATGTGACGTGAAAACACTACAGATCACTGATTGGTCAGACAGACAGAATCGTCACTATCAGCGTCATTGTATTTGCGACACGAGCCACTAAACCCACTAGATTTAAATAGCCAGTAGACAACAGCCACCGCTGTAGCACCTGTTTTAAAACTACTTGCTTGACTTGCTTGAAGAAAAAAGAAAGAAAGAAAACTTCCATAAAAAAGAAATGGCTGAATCGTGGTCAGTGGACGAAGTGCAGACGTTCGTCTCGTTGGTTGCCGAGGAGCGGATAAACTATAACGGTCCGACTATAATCCCACCCACTTTGAAGCGGTACTAACTGCAGTGGAAAAGCAAACCGAGCTAAAGCGAGCCGCGCCGTGCAGTGCTGAGCCGAGTCGTACCAAGCAGTGGAAAAGCGAAGCAAGCGAAGCGAGCCGAACCGTGCAGAGCCGAACCGTACTGAGCCGTACCAGCAGTGGAAAAGCGCCATTAGCTTCAAACAGATTCAAGACCCCTGGTCTAGACTGAATATTTTTGTCCAAAAATTTAGTCCTAACCCTAACCATAACGTATCCCTAAAATCAGAGGGAAATGATGTAGAAGCACCTAACTCTGGTTGTAAACCTAAACTTGAGATAAACTGTAAACTTGTCCCTCAAATCTGATTGGTATGTTGTAGTTGTTAATGTACAGACTTAATTTGGGGGGGGGGAAACAAAAAAAACTGTCCTTATGGGGAAAATACTTCCTAAACCATGTCAAACCCGCCAACTCACCTACTCCCTCGAGTATCATATGGTCTCATATTCTTGATGAAGTGAACTTTCTTGGAAACCTTTGGCCCCGGAGACCCAGAAAGGTTACGTGTCCTGCAACAAGAATGTAGATACATACATGCGACTTTAATATAAGCTTAGAGACAAATTGTGATGTATTAAATTGAAGTAAAGGCATAATCTTTTGGCCCTTGACTATAAACTACGGCTTAAAAGGTCGCCCGTCCAGCATCAGTCTATCAGCAGACCTTACATAAAGAGATGAGAGGGTGAGGGGAACAGAACAGGAGAGAGATGAAAGGCAAACAAAGACAACACAGGAAATGATGTGTATATGTACTGCAGTGGGATCATGAGGCTCGGTTTACATAAGCAACATCATCTACCAGCAGATAAAGCTTGTTGCGACTGGTTGATGGCCTTTATGCTATACTTCTCTGACTGACTCAGCAGTCTCCTCTCAGTTATCAACTCTGACAGCAGTGAAATCTTATCACCATAAAAACCTTCCATCCGTCTTATGGGTCTTCCCTAATCTCAGACTGTTATCACAGTTACAGAGGACTTTACTTTTAAAGTCAAATACAAAGACAAGACAGACAACTCACTCATTACACAGAATATAACCATCAAACCTTTATTACTCTTGTAATGATTAATTAATAACTTTTTTCAATACACTTTATATCCGAGACCGAAACATCTTTGTTTAGGTCTTTTAATTTTGCCTAGAGTAGTCCAGATTATGAATGAATGAGTCTTATGAGCCAATTCTTTTAGTAAATCACAAAACATATGGCACAATGTGGCATAACCTGAGTGTTCAGATCCGCAAAAGAATGTGTCTTATGAGCACTTCCTTTTTAGTGAATCATAAAAAATAAAAAAACAGCGTGACTTTCCGAACAAATGACTCTTATTAGTCGGTTTCTATTGTGAATCAAAAACATACATTGCAACTTAAATAGTCTGATTCTGGGATGAATACGTTTAATGAGTCAGTTCTTTTTAGTGGGTCAAAAATATGCAATGCAGAATAGTCTGATTGCCGAACAAATTACTAATTTGAGCTGATTCGCTTTATTGAGTCACTACACTTATCAATCAGTTAAAGGGTAAGTTCACCCCAAAATGAAACTTATCCAATAACTGACTCACCCTCAAGCCAACCTAGGTGTATATGACTTTTTTCTTTCAGCCAAACACAATTGAAGTTATATTAAAAGATATCCTGGCTCTTCCAAGCTTTATAATGGGAGTGAATAGTAGGCTAACTGAGATTTTGAAGGCCAAAAAAATGTGACAAATCCACCATAAAAGTAATCTATACTGCCCCCCAGGAGGTTAATAAAGGCCGTCTGAAGCGAAGCTTTTTTGTAAGACAAATATCCATATTTATTACTTTATAAACTATAATCACTGGCTTCCGGTAACGACCATATGCGAGTAGAGTTCCGCCCGAAGAGTGACCTCTGACCCGACGTATGACATAGGATGTAGGAGTAGCGTAAGCTTAGGTGAGAGCTAGACGCCTCTTGCAGTTTAAACAAATAGGGCTGGGAGACAACTCAAGCTCCTCCGATATTTCTCTTTAAATTTCTCTTTGCTCTATCCTCTGCGCTTCAATACGTAAAGCGTCCAGTCAGAGTTCCCTCTTCGGCCGGAACTAGACTCCGATAATAGTTTATAAAGTAAGCAAAAACGTAGAGGGAGTAAAATCTTTCCGTGGCAGGGACAGCTGCCACCGAGACCTGTCACTCCACCCGTCACCGCTATTGGCAGCTGTCTCTCGACCTGTCACCGCTATGTGCGCCTGCCACTCGACCTGTCACCGTTATGTGCGCCTGCCACTCGACCCGTCACCGCTATATGCGCCTGTCTCTCGACCTGTCACGGCTATACGCGCCTGTCCCGCATTCTGTCACGGCTATACGCGCCTATCCCGCGGGTCGCGTCACGGCAAAATGCGCCTGTCCCGCGATCTGTCACGGCTGTACCCGGCTGTCCCGCGACCTGTCACGGCTATACGCGCCTGTCCCGCGGTCTGTCACGGGTATACGCGCCTGTCCCTTGTTCCGTCACGGCTATACGCGCCTGTCCCACGACCCGTCACGGCTAAATGCGCCTGTCCCGCTTCCTGTCACGGCTATACGCGCCTGTCCCGTTTACTGTCACGGCTATACGCGCCTGTCCCGCGACCTGTCACGGCTATACGCGCCTGTCCCGCGTTCCGTCACGGCTAAATGCACCTGTCCCCCGACCCGTCACCACTATACGCGCCTGTCCCGCGAGCCGTCACGGCTATGGGCCTATCTCTCGACCTGTCACTGCCATACGCGCCTGTCCCGCTTGCCGTCACGGATATATGCGCCTGTCCCGCTACCTGTCACGGCTATACGCGCCTGTCACTCACGGTTAAATAAATCTATGCTATGGGCTAGTTATTGCTATAATTATTAATAATTATTTATATTATTATAATAATTATTATTATTATAGGCTATGTCAAGCCAACCTCACTGCATGCTATCTTAAGGTAAACTTGCACTAATGTTGCACTATGAAAGTGCGTATACCACGAATTTAATTTCTCGTGCCATTTATAAGCCAAAAATAGTTTTTGCGTAGGCCTATATGATACGCAGTATTTGCGTGTATATGATACGCAGTTTTCGCGTGCATATGATACGCACTTTTTGGCGTGTAATACGCACGCACTCCACACCCCAAATCCTACCCAAGAGATTTACAGTGCGTGCGCACTACCTTGGACCATTCAAACGTACAAAATCTGTTTCATGCCCTGTTTCCAAATTATGTTTTTGTAAAGAAGATCCATATTTATGTAAAGATTGTTATTGAAATATTAATTTAAATACATGTTTATATATATTTACAAATATATTTATAAAAATGTATGTAAATAAAATATTTCTTATACGCATGCAAATTTCAATAGGGGACTTTTTTGAAGTTTTATTACAAGAAATTGTAAGTGAAAAACTAATAAACATTCTTTGTATTTATACATATATTGCATTTTTTGCAGCATTTTAGGTTACTGTTATAACTCGGTTGCAAAGCAACTACATCACTGTGTATTTTAGACAAATATGGCCTCTTTAATGCAATATAATAGCCTAACTGTTTATCATTAACATTGATGTTTAAAAAAAAATCTAGCCTAAACATTGTTAGATTTAATGACAAAAAGACACCATAGCCATAGCCGTGCCCGTGACGGGTCGCGGGACAGGCTCGTATAGACCTGACGGGTCGCGGGACAAGCGCATATAGACCTGACGAGTCGCGGGACAGGCTCGTATAGACCTGACGGGTCGAGGGACAGGCTCGTATAGCCGTGACGGGTGGAATGACAGGTGCATTTAGCCGTGACGGCTCGCAGGACAGGCGCGTATAGCCGTGACAGGTCGCGGGACATGCACATAAAGCCGTGACGGGACGCGGGACAGGCTCATATAGACCTGACGGAAAGCGGGACATAGCCGTGACAGTGAGTGGGACAGGCGCATATAGCGGTGACGGGTCGCAGTACAGGCGTGTATATCCATGACAGGGCGCGGGAAAGGCGCATGTAGCGGTGACGGAAGGCGGGACAGGCGCATATAGCGGTGACGGAAGGCGGGACTGGCGTGTATAGCCGTGACAGAACGCGGGACAGGCGCATATAACGGTGACGGACGCCGGGACGGGCGTGCATACCCGTGACTGGTCGCGGGACAGGCGCATATAGCGGTGACGGTGTGCAGGACAGGCGCATATAGCGGTGACGGGTCGAGTGACAGGCGCACATAGCGGTGACGGGTGGAGTGACAGCTGCCAATAGCGGTGACGGGTGGAGTGACAGGTCTCGGTGGCAGCTGTCCCTGCCACGGAAAGATTTTACCCTTACTGCAAAAACGTCTTACAAAAACGCATCACTTTGCTTCAAAAGGCCTTTATTTAACCACCTGGAGCCGTATAGATTTTTTTTTTTTATGATTTATTGATGCGCTTTTTTTTTATGATGTATTGATGACACGAAAAATTGTGTTTGGCTGAAAAAAAAAAGTGTCATATAGACTCACTTTATGAACAGAAAGTTATTACTTTCCTCATGTCCGACTCGAATTAAACCGAGAATTGATTTTGTTATGTCAAAATGCAAATCAAAAATAGTTGATTTTCAAAATGTAGTTACAGATAAACATTATGGGTTTTGTTGTAATAAATGGTCATTTGTATTTATATAAATTATATTAGAAAATGCTATTGCGGAGAATTTTTATTTAATATAAAAGTTAGAACCAATATTTCGATTGCCTCACTAGTTGAATTTGTATTTCTTTAAAGTACTAAAAGAACCGGAACTAGAAATCCTTACGATTCCCAACCACTGATCTATATAAAATGACCAGTGTTCCCAACCTGTTCATTTTAGCAGGTCTCAAAAATGTCGCAGAAATATTTCCTGTCAAACTTCTGCCTAGAAAACAAGGCATCAAAGATGAAAATGAAAGTTAAACAATAAGGCGGAAGTCAGTCATTCAACGGAATATATTCGTTTTTTGTTTGGTTTTTCTCGTACTGTAATGTGCACTGTTTATAATACGTAACTGCTTCAAAAGTCACAAACGAATTTAAACACTGGTAAACAACAGGCCAGATGCAGTTTTGACTATCCAAAAGCGTGCTAAGATTTGGAAATAAACATAGCTTTCATAAACAAATATATATATATATATATATATATATATATATATATATATATATATATATATATATATATATATATATATATATATATATATATTCAGAATTGTTTAGGACAGCTGTAGAAAAGGTTACATCACACATTTACTCCACATTTGTTTGAATGGTGTAATTTATGCATACAAACCCAGCCAGAGAAAAAACGTCAATAACGCGTGTCATTGTTTGCCAAACTGCGTGCAAAAACAAAGCTCACCTTTGACGGGGATCAGGCACAGGGTTGGAGCCCGGGAATTGGCTGGGTGGTTTACTTGATCCTAAAACCGGATTCAGCGGTCCAGAGGTCGGTGAAAGAGGGGGTGCCTGGACTGACAAAGGATCTGCTCGTCCATCCTCAGTAAAAACGTCGCTGCTCCCTTGGTTTAATGCTGGAGGGGGGCTCAGAGGAGCAGGGTATGTGTTTGGTATAGGGGTCGCAGTTCCTCCGCTGATGGAGGATGTCACTTGTGTGAAGGTTCCGTAGCTGCTGGATGTCGACAGAGGGGGACCCGTCACCGACGACGACACACCGACATCTACACACCGGCTCTCGGCTTCCCTGGGGCCAACGATTCCATTGCTTAGGTTGTAAACCGGTCGCCCGTCCAAGGATATATTGGTGAGAAACAATAGTGCTGCTTGTCTGCGACGGGAATCCCGGGTTTTTCGCAGGTGTTCTTTGTGTGGTTTGGCTGAATTAGTCCTCGGACAGACGCGAGGACCGCAGGCAGCGGCCGCCATTCTACTGTGAGTAAGCTAAAAGCAGACAGAGCTCTTAGGGTGGCTGAGGGATTGGCCACGCCCCCTGACACCTTATTGGTTCAAATTCCTGACACTTGCATATAAATCAGACGTTGTCTCAGCGGATTGGACGAGAAGTCTTAGTTCATAAATTTGTACAATAGCTTGGCTTCAAATGTACAGTAAGGGCGCTAGCCCTTTCTCCAAATGTACAGGAGGACACAGACATCTGTTCCTTTCTTTGACACAAAGAAATATTTTTAATGACAGTGACACGTTTAGTCATTTATATTTGTATATTACATATAATTAAATGTGTATCTCTAAAAATAAGCATTAAGTAGTATTCACCCTGTATTCACCCTATATTTTATTACTAGTGAATATGAATGTCCATTTATGCAATTTCTAGTTGTATTCACACTGTGATGTTTGACTAACACTGCTAATACTTCTGCTCCACATGATGCTGTAAAAATCAATGAACATGCAGGTTAGCATAAGCCTGTCTAAGCTCTAAGTTTTAGCACAGCTCATCACAATGGTTGGCTTATATGTACAGTTATTCTGTTATGTAAATATGCAGTGTGGCGTCTAAAACAGCTCATGCGATAATAAAAGAGGATACAGAAAAGGAGGGGGAAAAGTAATTTCTGGATTCTTCAGTTTGATAAAAAGAGCCAAAATGAGAAGTTCTTGATAGCCTTGCAATAATATTACTATTAATAAAGAATTACATTTATGTTATTTAAATACATATCCAAATGCATAAAAGGCAATGGTTTGAGAATACAAATATGGCTGAAAGCATTACTGTTGCGATACATATAATTCCACATTATGTCATGTAATAAGGCTTGAGCAAATATTTCATAATCTACTGGTCCACTGTTAGTATGGGAATTAATCCGACCCATAGTCAGTCTGCTCAAAATACTTTCTGGAATTTTGTTTTATTTTATTATCAGACCAATTAAATTCATTTCCTCTGAATTTGACAGTGGATCTACAGTTTAACAAAAAAGTGAAAAGGAATAGTTTTGAATGACATCTCTACACTGTAAACCCTAATGCTCAAAATAATTAATTGGTTTGAGTAGGACAAACTTAAATTAAACAAATTAGTTCAGTCAAATTAACTTTTATGAGTATTTAGCACTTTCTTTTTCTTTCAAGTTCACTGAACTGATATATTTTAAGTAAACTGAACTGTTTCATTGTTTTGAGTTTTATGAAATTATTTATTTTAATTTAGACGAACTTAAGTTTAACTGAAACAGCCGTGATGTCTATTTCCCAGCATGCTTTGCCAATGGGACTCGAAAGGGAGAGTAAATGCTAAAATTAAGTGTAATATAATGTTTTTTTGTGTGTAAGATTAATGTTATGTGTGAGATTTAGTAGTGATTCATGTTTTGTTATGCTAATTTAGAAGAATTTCTGTTAATGTTGGCTTTAGGATAGTTACCATCATGGTGACAAGTGGTGCATGCAGCTTGATTTGAGAGCAAATAATCCATTTATATTGCTGTGCTCATACAGCAAGTGTTTCTGTATAACATACTATTGCTAATATGTTAGCATTTACTATGTTAGCAGATTAGCTTTTTAAAGCTAACTAAGTTTAATAAAAGTATTTTGAGTTCTGCCAACTTTTTTGGGTTTACAGTGTACTTCATAGATTTAGGTTATATTAACTGAATGGAATTAGTACTATTAACTTTATTTACCCAAGTTATCTTAACAATAAGTTATTGAGTTACTTGAACACAAATCAAATATTTTTTTAAGCTTAAATTGTTTGAGTTAATAAACTTAAATGATTTAAGGCAATCGGTTTCCTCAAACGGTTTGAGTTGAACTAACTCATCAGGTTTTACAGTGTAGATTATGCCCATTGCTTTGAGATAATGTATTGCATAATATAGTGTTATGGAAGTTGATTTAGTGCCTGTGGTGTGAATAAAAGGTATGTGTATCGCTGTTTTTAAAATGCCTAATTTTCTTATTTGTAAGTTTGTTGTAGTTAAAACGCCTTCCAAGTGACAGTAAAAACTATCTATGTGATGTGAATGTTTTGATTTTCCTCATTGCTATTCAGCTGGTTTCCACTTGAGTGCAGTATATATCAAATCAACATCATTGGCTGTGTGACTAATAGTGGCTTTACTCATTTTTGGAATGAGTGCTTGAATGAAAAACACAAAACAAATTGTGTGATGCTACAATATCTTAGTTTTCATTTAAATGGATAGTTCACCCAAAAATGAAAATTCTGTCAGTAATTCCTCACCCTCATGTTGTTCTAACCCTGTAAGACTTTCGTTCATCTTCGGAACACAAATTAAGATATTTTTGATGAAATCTGAGAGCTGTCTCACTCCTCCATACTTCTAGGTAATTGTATTCTTCCGGCCCAGAAAAGTTAGTAAAGACATCGTTAAAATAGTCCAAGTGACAGTGGCTCAACCTTAAGTTTATCAAGCGACGAGAATACTTTTTGTGCGCAAAAAATCCCTAAACTTTATTCAACTATTAATTTTCCTCTGAGTGAGTTCACAAGAGCGCTCGAGATTCTCGTCGCTTGATGATCTTAAGGTTGAGCCACTGTCACTTGGACTATTTTAACGATGTCTTTACTAACTTTTCTGGGCCGGCAGAATACAATTAGAAGCCTATGAAGGAGTGAGACAGCTCTCAGATTTCATCAAAAATATCTTAATTTGTGTTCCGAAGATGAACGAAAGCCTTACGGGGTTGGAACAACATGAGGGTGAGGAATTACTGACAGAATTTTCATTTTTGGGTGAACTAACCCTTTATCTTAAAATGACAAGCAAAACAAAAGACACTCTTTCAGGTGATGCTTTGGTCAGGTCAGTAAACACAATTTTGCTTGCTTTATTTTCCAAATAAAACACATGGCTGAAAATCGACATCCTTTTTTACAGTCGACAGCAACAGTCTTTCAGGTGCAGTGTAAGGCTTGACGTCTTTCAGCGTGTCTACGGTAAAATCCAGCATTAACCAGAGTGAACGAGTATGATCCACATTGATAAAGGACAGCATACAGAGGCTGTGCTGAAGTGTTCCAGCTAGCACCAAAATGGTAACACAAATGGACATAGTGTACGTAATGGTTATGCCAAGATGTGAAATAGTTACAATGGACTTACTGTAGCAATAACATGATATCAGTGTAAACGACACAAACACATGGATTATTCATCTTCTCTCTATTCAAAAGCCCAGTGGTCAATCAATGCAAAAAACTATGTTTTGTACAGATTCACTGATCTATGTATTGATGACCAAATGTAAGAAACAACCACAGAAAAGTTAACAACTTAATTTAAATGTTAAATAAAATTAGATAAAGAGACGGATACTGCATGGATTTGTTCATAGGCATACAACATTTTCAAATTCACTATTCAAACATTTATGAGTATTATTGCACCAAATTATGTAAATGACATGGAATGGCATAATCATAACGCTGATAACATTTCCATATTTCCATAAAAAGAACAATTTTGAAACATATGCTATATGCTTTTCTTTAACTGTCATATAATAGGTACTTTAAAATTTGAAATCTTTGTTAGCTTAGATGTGTTTGAAATACTGCGGTATTACCATATGTTCATATTACAGTAAACCAGCTCGATCAGGGTTCTTTAGCCTTGAAATTAACATTCATTCAATCCTTTTTAAAGGTGCACTCAGCCATTTTTCAGGATCAGACCAATTATTTCCATCATGACAGATATGTCCTTTGAGAACATTAAAAAAAAAATCAGTGATATATAATTTTTCACTTGCAAAGTAAGCAGAAATGTCCACTGAAAAGAGACTTTGATAATTGTGAAAAAAACAGTCTTTGTTGCAAGCAAAGTATGATCCCTGTTCTTGAAGGCAACAATTTTGTGCTTAATAAAAATCCTCATGATGTTATCAGAAGCTCAACCCTTCCATCTTTCTTTAAAGACTCAAAATGTTTTCATAAATCCACCAATGTTTTAAACATTAGCTGCTGAAGAAGGGTGAAATGCACTTTTTAGATGCTGAATAGCCAAACGTAAGAAAGTCGATTAAGGCCTTTAATGAGAAAACTCACTAGTTGTACTTGTACCTATTACAACCTCAATAGCCAACAAACTGTGACCAAGTGGATTCAGTAATTGTGGTTTACAGCAGCTGCCACAAGATATTTAAAAACACCCAGAATTGTTTGAAACTGTGTTTAGGATGTGTTTAAGCACCATTGCTGTTAATGTACCACACTGATATGTTGTTTTATTCATGATACATTTATCGTGGCCTCACTACTTTTTCATAAACTTGCTCGAAATGGACCCCAGCCAAGCCTCCTAACCCAATAACCTGTGGTAATGTCTAATGTCACCACAGGGTGGCTCTTTTCTAGAAGCTAGTGCATTATGTTCCTCCTCAGACGACGAGTTCATGTGGAGATCTGACAAAATCCACCAAATAAAGCTGGAGAGAACTGACTTTTTTTTGCACGCTAATACATTACATCTTTTTAGAAGGTAAGAACGTTTCAGACTGTCGTCTCATATTCCATCACTTCCTTGGGTGTGCCTAGACATCGGTACTGGATCCTCGGTGTGACCGGAGCAGCACCTTCCAGGACCAAAATGGTTTTTCGTAGCCTGCGGTCAATGAAGTGGGCGTCCCAGGCAGGGTACTGCTTTCTGGGAAGGTCGATACGAACTACCGGCCCCTCTGTCCTTGGGGTGAGGCGAGGCGCGGCGGTTCGTGAGGCCTTAAGGGTCCGCATCTTAAACACATCGCCAATGTCTTCTCTCTGTACTGACTCTCCTCCTTTAGTCCTCTGCAGAGTCCTCGGCGGGCTGCTCACCGCGTCCAGAGGAGGAACGGAGGTGGGCGACGAGATGCAAGGATCTGAAACAGCCCCCACCTGGACGCCACAACATCCGAAATAGGCTCCAGACACAGGGCCGTCAGGGTGCAACAGGCAGTAGTAGACAAACATAAAAAATGTGCCCAGAGCGTAGCTACAGGCCACCACACACACCACCACCACAGCGTAAAAGTCCGAAGTGCGCGGGCTGCGGTATATGTACCACACGGCAGTGAGGGCCACGTTTTCGCCCAGCACTATGAGGCTGTAGAGCAGAAGCCGGCACCGAGTTGGGCCTTCACGGACGCTGAACCAGCAGAATATGTACACGATGCCCACCATCATGTTGTAGATGATTTCCTCCCACTTGGACATGCAGAAGTCCGTCTCACCTTGGATGATCCAGAAGGTCATGGCGCACCAGTGGGCTACGATGAAAATGCCGAAGTAGAGCTGGAAGATGGAAACGAAGAGGGCGAAGGCCATGGCGCGGGCTCCCACTGTGAACAGGTGCCACAGCATGTGCGCCACCACTGATTTATATGACATGGGAAGCTTGTCGTCACGAGAGTCCCGCAATGCCTTCTGATAAGACGCCATCATCCAGCCCAGAGACACCAGAGAGGCTGACGCAGACAGACCTGGATCAAATGAAGCACAACGAGAGAGAAAATGGAAAGAAATGAGTCAATTAATGAGGTACATTAATTAAAATCAATTACACTGCCAGAAAATAGTAAGCATTGGATTGTTGGATAGGTAGATGGTGTTTGCAGTGTATTAGGATAGTTCACCTTAAAAATGAAAATTATTTATATGTCAAAAATTGTCGCATCATTTCTCTTTTTATTTATCCTAAGGAATTTTAGAAGATGCGTCAGTGACAAAGCCGATACTTGAGCAGTAAAATTCAAATTAATTTCAACTCAAAACCTACACCAATGTATAAAATGAGTCTGTATATGAGGAATGACAGTACACCCCACCATTATTCTCAGAAAAAAATGAAATTCTGTTGAGTGCTGTACGCTCTCTAGAAGCTCTCATGAATATTTAATCAGGTTCCTGTCTGGCCATTCATCAGCTCACCCGTTTAGTCAGGAGCAGTCAAAACGGAAAATCTCTCCTAATCAGCAAAAACATAATCATTAGCTAGTTCTCCAGCCGTCTCGCATTGCATCGAATATGATTATGAGCGATTATGACAGACCCAGCAAGGCACCTAAATCATAATATCAGTCTGGAAAAGTGCAGGTCAGGACAGACCAAGATGAAACGCTCACACCGCTGACTGTAAGGTGGAAGAGTGCCCTGGTCATCTCCTCAGAACTGGATATGCTCACATATTGGCTCTCCTCTGGGTCATTTTTATCCTTCTGGAAAAAGATGCCTTCAGCAGCCTGAATAAATGTAATATGAGCAGGGCTGACAGATTTTCATACTGCACCTCTCTAACTTTTATTCACAGAGGCATAGAAAGAAAGAAGATCACATCAAATGATAGCTTTTAAACAAAAATGACATCCTGTAGTTAACTAGCTCTGGGCTTTCTTTAAAAGTTACCGTTTGTGCTTTGACATTTGGATAAAATTCCGCAGGGAATATCTGACTGGCTACAATTGTTTGGATGGAGCTGAACCAATACAACAGCGAGCTCTCGCAGCCCTGTAATCAAAGGCACCTGTCAGGTGGGTTTATAGTGTCCTTTTCCATCCCTACAGAGCCAAAGATAGACTGGAGCAATGAAACTACAATTAGATTATTTTAATATGTCACCATTACTGTATGATGACGCTGGTGTGAACATCTAATGAGGTAATATTCTAAATGATCATTTGATTACTGTCATTTTCATGTTAAATTATATATCTCTTTAATATTATTCATTGCAAATTTGGAGTGTGCTCTTCCAGGGGACAATGAAACAAATTGTGTCTTAACTGCTGCTGGATAGTTTAATCATTAATGAAACCACTTAAAGATTCATCTGATAAAATGGTCAGTCTCATGCACAATGACCTGCAATATTCATAACCCATTGTCTTCCATATTCAGTGACACTTATCACATCCTCAGTAATTTGCCAGCTCATTTGCAGTTGGATCGAAAATGAGATACTATGCAAACGCATGCTGTGAAATTGCACTTTAATCCTTAATGATGGCCAAATTAATTTCTAGAAACAATAATCTGTCACATTTAAATTAGATGCCACGCAGAAATTTATGCAAATTCTGAGAGTAAAGGCACATAGGTTTTTTCATCAATATTCCTGGAGAAGTGGAGTTAAGGCTTTTGAAGAAGAGTTAATCTATGGATTTGAAAGTTTGTGGAATCAAAGATATTTAATATCTTTTAAAGAAAGATATTTCAAAACAGAAGTGTATATACTTTGATTTCTGAGTCACAAGTGTTACAAAAATCTATTTCACATAAATGCTGTTCTTTTTATCTACTAATTATCTAGAATTCTAAAAAAAAAAAAGGATCACAGTTTTCACAAATATATTAAGCAGCTCAACTGTTTTTCAACAATTGATAATAATCAGAAATGTTTCTTGAGCACCAAATCAGCCTATTAGAATGTTGTAATGATGCTGAAAATACAGCTTTACCATTACAGGAATAAATTACATTTATAAATATATTCAAATAGAAAACAGTTATTTGAAATTGTAATACAATTTCACAATATTACTGTTTTTACTGTATTTTTAATCAAATAAATGCAGCCGTGGTAAATTCTTCTTTCTTTCTTCTTAATTCGGTAGTGTACACAGTATATGTCTGAAAAATGTTAAAATAAGTACTTCTAAATATTGAGCTGGTATAAATTCTGAATCTCAATATACTGCCATGCCATTATTTGAATGATTTTTGCTTCCACGATGGTCTATCATTGCGGTATAATTTATATTAGATAGCCTTGCCCATAAACAGCACCTATAGGAAGTTCATAATTTGCAATTTGGGGCAGACTTTCTGTCATAGTCAAATGTCTAGCTATACTCGAGACTACTGATGAAATATGAATATAATGAATATGCCCCAGACAAATAGCGCAAGCCCAACTATTTCTAGCATACTTGGAATGAAGCGGTTTTAATCATAGCTGTCATCAACTTACCCTGCAAAGGGAGGACCTGGCCGGTCTGGACCATAATGCTGAGTTGCAGAACGAGCTGAGGTGCGCTCTTCAGGAAGGTTTCCAGCAACCTCAGCATGCTGATGTCAGCGTTCTCGAACATCGTACGCCAGTAGAAGTGTTTGTGCTCGTGGTCCCCGCGCCAGCGGCTTTGCACACCCAGATATAAGGCATGGACATACCTGGGGTAAAAAACATAGGATAAGACCTCTAGATCATTTCTGAACAGATCACCAAAAATTGTATCAGAAAATATTGATTATTTTAAAGGGCCTCTTTTATGTTTTATTTTATTTTACTTTACCTTTCCTTCCCAGCAATCAATGGCCATCATTTCACCATCCAAAATAACCTTGAATTTGGTTACATGCATGTCATTTTTGCTAAAATAACTTGAGAGATGAGATAAAGTAAACAGTGATTACAAGGTGTTTGGTTTCATTTCTTCACTCATTTCATTTCTTTGTTATCTAATTGATGACTATTCTTGGGCTATGGTTTAGACGTCTATTAAATTTTGTCTTGTTTTGTTCTTGTTTTGTGTTTGGATGGCTATTGGACGTCTTTTAAACGCAAAATTGCTTGCTGGGTTTAGTGTGTAATATAGCTGTTTGTGCATGTAAACAATCAGCAAAGTTAAAAAGCACAAAGTCCATGCCAAAAGTCCGATCATATAAATATACTTGACTTACAGCCATTGTCCACAAGACTATATGTTTCAGAAGGGTGCTGGAAAGAGTTTACTTCACAAAAGTGTGGAAGGTTGTGAGGGTTTAGGGCTCCATCTGGGACAGGGCCATGTGTTTTTCAGCGCGAGGGCGGGACAACTTGTCACTCACATGAGATCACAGCAATAGCAAACCACAATAATTTAACCATGCAATCAGTTCCCGACTGTCAAAATCTCGTTGTATATTTTTTCTTGTTTAAGAAGACATTTACGTCACAATAGAGAAGAAAAATCGATCGCAACTTCCATTTCATACCGACTTTAAAAAAAGCTTTTAGGCCAAACGAGTGAAAAGAAGTGCTGCAGCAATGTACAGTATGTACTTTTTTTTCTTTTTTTTTACTTTAAATCATGTAAATCAATTCTAGAATAAAATTATAAAATTATGGACTTGTAAATGGGCACTTCCAACCATTTGGAAACTGTTAATTCCATTGTTACCTCGATGCCAGTCTGCAGACTTTGAAAAGAACTGGAGTCTGCCTATAATGTGACTGCAACCAGCTGATAAAGGCAGTACACTTGTCTGGGCAGACTGCCAGTGCACTATAGAGTGCTCCAGCATGTCATTTTCTGTCCTCAGCACCACGGTCTACACAGGCTGTTGCGAGACACCAAGTTCGCTCTTCAGATTACACAGATGTCAGAGAGCATGTTTTCACGGGAGGGATCACTGTCTCTTATATTCGTACCTTCAAATTTCCTGATTTACGACCCCAGAACTCCAGTGTTTCTCCTGTGAGATGAACATAAGTGTCAGAGGAAGCATTCCTCTACGAAAGAGAGCGCCTTTTGGGAGATATGAAGCAAAAACTGCAGCAGTGCGTTTCGAAACATATTTATGCGAGCCCCTTGAAAAATCTGCCTTTCACTGGACTTAATTTGTTTCTTTTGACAGGAAGTGCCATGATATTTCAGTCTGTCTCAAGGGTAGCGAGAGTAATAGGAGTGTTCGCAGGATGTCAGGAGATTGGCAGAATGAATCACCCTGACTTGATGAGGTCTATAAAATTGCTCCACATCCTTCACACAACTTGTTGTGCGAAGGGGAAAAAAAAGCCTCTAAAAGAAAAATCAAGCAATAGAGAGCCTGGGAGAATGGCTGTCAGCGAGCGAGTCTCAAATTTGACAAGAAACACAGTCTTTCTTTTTCTGAATAAAGGGTGTGTTTTCAATGACACAGAAAAGCTCTCTTCGCTTGTAAAATTCAGCCCTTTGATTCCCTGAAAATTCGCCACACCATCAGACAAAATCAAACCTTGAACCTTAACTATGCAACTGTTTTTTTTTTTTTTTTCAAAAGGTTAACAAACAGGCTGAGAAAGAAAACATCTCACAAACAGCCACCATTGGCTAGCAATGCATCAGTATCCATGGTGACGACTGACAAACATTGCAGCTGACAAGCTTGGCCCATTACTTAACTTAACATAACCTAATTTGAGACAATCATCTGTTAGGTCTGCGTTTCGCATAAAGACTCGGCATGTCTTCCTCTGAAAAGGACTTTCTATTAGAAAAGCCACCCTGATTATGTTGCTGTCCACTTGCCATTAAACTACTTTTGAATTCAACAATATTCAGAACAGCCAACTTACCTACTCGGTTACTCAGATGGCACAGCTAGCCAATCGGCCCTCAGCTATTAACTGCCAGGGTTCCAGTAAGTCAGTTAAATACTGGATTTAACCCCCCCTCCCCCCTGCTAAATTTTGAGAATGGCAGCAGAAAGAAAGAGAGAAAGAAAGAAAGAAAAAAGAAAGAGGGAAACAAAAGAAAATCAATGTTGAATGTTCTATATCAGATTTCCAGCTGGCTAGAATCAGACTGTCATTATTTTTATTGAATAGTAAAGCCCGGCTGCTGAGGTGGTTATAAGACACTGGATCATGTCATCATGCAACAGAATTAGGAAGATGGAAGTGCTTTCTAGCCTATTTCCTGTTGTCATATACAGGACATTTCTTTATTTATTTGCTATGATTTTTTGTAATCTTTTTCTTTGCCCCTCCAGACCCTTGTGAAATTTTAATCATAAATAAACTACGATTTTCAGGTACAGTATGTTTATTATACATGTATTTAACATCTTTTGTTGTTTGATCAACATTAATGACAGACAGCCAGGTATTTTAGGCTGCTATCACTTTAAGACCAAAATGCTTGGATCTAGGTACTGACACATAATACTGTTTTCACCGGGCTGTTTATGTTCACTTAAAGCCAACCGACTGTATTTATCATGCTAGATAGGCTAGCCTACTCCACATGATGGGCATTTTGACAACTGTCTATATTGGACCATTCAGGCGGGAACTGGATTCGGGATCGCGCACTATCTGAGAGAGCTTCTAGCGCGTGTCATTCAGCACGATATAATAATTGAGTTATTTTTTCACAACTTACTGTTCATAACAATTTGATAATTTTTTTTAAAGATCCTCGTTGAATGTTCACACAAGCTTCTTTGACATCTTCGCGTCTGAATTGATCTCCGCTCTCTCTCATATCCCGCCTTCACTAACTGCAAGTTAATCAATAACGAATTGTGATTGGTTGGTAATCTAATGACTGGTTTTACATTTATTCAGGCTGCTGAGGCTACCTTTGATTAGGCTACTCTCGCGTGACAGAAGATTCGCTTTATGAGCTTAGCAAAGACAATTTAGGAAAGAAATACGGGACAAAACATGATTTTTTCAGAATAAGTCGGGACACTAAAAATAGAGCTGAAATACGGTACGTCTGGTCACCCGGCCTAGACCAACTACAAGCCAGAGAGAAAGCAAAAGACCACTACCTGCATCATCCCTTTAACTAATGTGTAATAGGCCTATCCGTATAGTTTAAACATTAGCCTACAAACATATTCAATAACTGAATCATTTAATGTATTCAATGTATAACTATGCAAGTCATATTTAATAGGCTATATAAAAAATATGACAGAAAATAAAGGCAAGACCTCTGCTGATCAATGGTTGAAGGCTCTGTCATCTCCAGAAAATGTTTTTATGTTGAGTACAAAAAAAGCAGTTCAGACACAACCCTTCATATCAGACATACCTTCAAACAAGCACAAACCTAAATCACACTAAAACACACACTGCCTACAGCTTACTGCAGTTTATCAAACATAACCACAGTTTAAGTTTTATTAGGTTCCTTTTCTCGTCACATTTAATCCCAGTGCACCCTCTCTCAGGAATATGTCTCAAATAGGCATTACGCTGCTTGGCCAACAGCAACAGATATCCCCTGGCTATCTCTGCTCTTGAATGTGTCCTCCTCAGTCCTCCTTGGCGGGGGTTTTACTTTGATATCCAGGGGGTGAATTAATCATGCAGGGCTTGCAAATTTTCTCATTGTCACAGATGAAACTGTTTAAAGAATTGGTGTTTTTAGCCTTCCTTCTTGCTGCCTCACTTACACTTTTCTTCTGTTTGAGTCCCAGCCGAAAAATGTCTCATGGATTTTTAGATCTTTTGAAAGAGAACAAGAATTTGAAGCACACTCTTGGAATGCTCAATAGGACACCACATCTGAAGACAGAAAATCTTCCACTGATGGAGCGATTCATTCAGTGTGTGCAATAATAATAATCAACCCCCCTGCCAGAAAGGATCCTGTCCAAACAGTATGTTGACTCATGTTAGTAATAAAGAAATTTAACAGTAACTATTAAATAGTGTGAAGAATTGGGGCATGGCCTAATGGTTTGAGAGTCGGAGGGCAGGAACGTACTGGCAGGAAATGACTGAGGTGACCTTGAGCAAGGCACCTAACAACCCAAACGCTCCCCGGGCGCCAAAAGTGAATGGCTGCTCACTGCTCCGGGTGTGTGTCTATGTTTCGCAGTGTGTGTTCAGTACTCACTGCTCCTAAAGTGTGTGCACTAACTTATAGGTTAAAAGCAGAGGACAAATTCCAAGTATGGGTTACCATACTTGGCCTTCACGTCACTTCACTTCCCTTCACTTTAAATTAAATTATTCAACTTAATTTAAATCTCGATATTGATTCTTAAAATTCCAAGATCAAACTTAACGTACGTTTACAAGACAACAATATACTAATCAACGAAACAGTTCATCTTTTGCTTTTTTTACGTACAGACGACACCATTGTCAAAATGATCCCCGTTCACATGGATCCGTGAAAACAACTAAAAATGATGTATTATGTTTTTAGGCCAGTAGTTGGTGACGTCACTTTGTAAAGAAACACTACGCTCCTATAGACTGAACACGTAATACGCATGTGCATGACGACACCGTTTTCACAAATTCGCGTTTTTGTAGTTTAAAACAAAACAATAATGGAATCATTTTCAAGAACTTGCACTTGAATCTCGTTTTCAGGCCTCCAAAACGCTGTTGCTGTGTAAATGAACAGCCAAACCACATAAAAAAAAAATTCAGTTTTTAGTTGAAACTGCCTTTTAGGGGTCTGTAGGTGCGTAGTGTCGTGTAAACCCTTATTGTCCTTGTGTTTGCAGTCCTGTGCCAATTCGTTGTCGGACATTCCTTGTGTCCTGATCCCTGAAGCCATGTCTTGTCCTGCTACCAAGTCCAAGTCAAGTTGACCGGTCCTGTTTCCCTCACGGGGTAGTTTTTTTATTATTATTTTTTATAACAAATAAAAACCCATTTCTCGGCATCTTTGAGTCCTCACCTCATCCTTCACCCCAACCTTGACGGATCTTTGCCTAATAACAAAGTGCAAAGTCAACAAATGACTATTGTGTTCCTTTTTTATTAGTGAGCCAATAACATACAGTACAGCGTATGTAGTCCCATTCACGAATAGATGACTATTAAAAGCCTATTCGTTTTAGTGAACCAAATACAGCAGAAGCAGTATAGTCCGATTCACAAATAAATTACTCTTACGAGATGGTTCTTTTAATGAATCATTCAGGAAGATGCCAGTGAATCAGTGCTTAACTGAATGAACATGTATCCATTAGAGCGTCAATATCATCAAGTTATCATTACTTTCAGTATCATTACTTTTCACCAATTATGCTAATACAATTTAGAGATTTTCTTAAATATTTAATATTTCGTTGTTGAAAATAAATGTTCATGTTTTATGTTTTAATAAAAACAGTCAAGATATTTATTAAATTGATTATATGAAACTCGTTCATTTTTAGGTTCAGCAAACACTTCTGAAAAGTCATTTATGTCAGCACAGCCTGTGTAAAGGTGTCTTTTCTTCTCCAATGGTGGTGACTGATCCTGATTGATCCTGCTCATCTAATGCTGCAGGGAACATGGAATCGAAAACCGTCTTTGAACGTGTTCAGTGAACCAGGTCAGAGTACTCAGAGGGGACCATCAAATAGGGCACACTTTTTTACACAACGCTCAGAAAATGTGAGAGACAGAGAGAAAATGTATATTTTATTGCACATCATTTAGTCTTATCATTATTTTATTTCTGATGTAATTACAAGCCATGAGGAGAAATTGCTTTATAATGGCTAATCTTCATATCAAGTTTTCTCATATTCTCTCCCTCTCAATCATTCTCTCAAAGATGCACCTCTATTTTTACATCTACTCTCCACCTATAACTCCTCATCCGTTCTTTCTTTGCAACAGTACACCACTCTCTCCCTCTCTGGCTGTCTTCTGCAGGTAAGGACATGTAAACACTACAGCTATAATCCCTGTAATGCAGAGATGTGACAAGCTCAGCGCTGGTGGCAGCTTTAATGGCATTACTGCTAATTCCAATCAAACAAAGACAGAGCCTGGAAAGCTCCGCTCGGGAAGCTTTTAAGCAAAGACTCAGTCAGAGAGTATTGGTGAAAGGTGAAGAACAGAAAGAAATCCATGTGGGTTTATTGCAGGTCAAACAGAGGTAACGTGAAAATGGCAAAATGTACTTCTTAAAAGGTGCTATTCTTAGCAATACTGATAGAAAGCGACAAAAAGAGAGCTGAAGATATTTCATTAGACATCAGCTTGCAGTGCCAATGATGTTTTTCTTTCTGAAAATATTTTGAATGAATTATACATTAATGGGAATGTAGCTCAGAAAGGCTAAAATTCTCAAGGCTAATTAGTGAATAATGGGATAATGGTTCGTTTTATTCAAATGAGGTGAAAATTATTTGCTGGCTGGCTGACTGGCTTGTTTTGAATTACAAATATCCACATTCTCTTTCTGAAAACTGTTTATTATGGTAAATATGCTATCAGAAAAAAGAGGAAGTCCTCAAAAAAAAAAGGTCAGGAGGAAAAGAATGAGTGACAGACAGAGAATGACACAGACGGCACGAGAAGGACAGCGCATGTGTTGTGACAGAAGCATAAATGAAGCTTTATGGAAATGACCGGCAGCTTTGTGATATCAATGGCAGCAAAGATCATCAATAACCCTGCGTTTCCCTGTAGGTCAGCCGGCAGCAGTGTCCAGTCACACACAAGCTCAGTCCTGTCACTGCTGATCACCACAGGCATTGAAAGACAGGCACATCACTGCCTCTGTGATTACAACCACAATTACACGGCACTCACTCACTACACATGCCTCTAATATGTGTGGGTGTGTTTCTATTGATTTATATGTGAGTGGATTAAACTTTTGGACGGGATTGTGGGCTGCAAATTTTCTTCTCTGCATTATTATGGAAATTGCTTTGTGTGTTGCAGCAGCACACTGTCTGTCAGCAATCAAGACGCTTAGCACTTGCACATTCTGCTCATGGCAATCGCACTGAGCCAAAAGAGTGTGAGGAAGTGAAATCTAACTGTGTTTCTTGAGCTCATAGAAAATCATCATCTTTATGGCTTTATGGCAACTTTTAGGTAAAATCTGCTGCATATAAACACTGCAGAACCCATCAAGCACAAAAAGAGTGATAAAGAAAAATAACATTTCTCATTCATCATAAACCACTGGCATTGATATAAGTAATATGAAAAAGAAAAACAGAAAACTCTTTTGCACTGCTCTAAAGACAAAAGGATTTTAGAGTGTGTGCATAAGGCGATTTCTGGTGGACAGATTGAATGAGTGGATGAGTGGAGGAGTCTCTCCGGGAGATTATTGACCCAGAAGCTCATGAGAGGTGGAGGAGGAAGAGGAGGAGGAGCCTACAACCAAATGGCTTGGAGATAATGATGAACTGGCATGGAACAACAGGAAATACAAGGAGGATCCCTTTTCCTCACTATGACTGCAGGACATTTATTGGCAATGCAAACTAACAGCATTGAGGTTGAATACTTACCGTGATATGTTGCACAAGTTCTATTGTCTTTTCCACATTCCATTTATATAAGTGGCCACTGAAATTTGTTTTCCAGGTTGATTCTTATATTTGGTACCTTTATATCCAAGCATGTGCTTTCAAAGATGAAAGCAATAAATATTGACTGCATAAAAGTTGTCCCTAATATTTTCTTTAAATAGGCCTTGCCGTCTTAGGAGGTGTGGAATTGTTGTAGAGAGGGCAAGTCAGGGGAACGTATAGGATGACAGAACAATATGATGCTGAATGAACTGCTGATGTGACACGTTAAAGGAATCTACTATTTGATTGTATTGAGATCTATACACTCACGTACCTCCAGACCTGTGCCAGCTGAAAAACGTGCACGAAGCTTTGGAAGAGCCACACGCAGGCTCTGCAGCAGCTCTGAGCATTGCTCCGGGTTCCGGTGACCGCAGCGGAGCGGCCAGCGCCCCGCTGATCGCTGTCCTTGGTGCTGAAGTGGCTCTCCGCATTGGACGCCGCTACCAATGCAGCCGCAGCCGTGCCGCTCCCGTTGGCGTCCGAGTAATCGTAGGCGAACCATCGGAAGCTGAGCACCTGCACCACCACAGACGGAATGATGATAAATACGAGTGTCAGAGCGAACCACCAGTAGTCCCGTCTGAGATAGTATTCGGCAGCCAGCCACAGGTCTGAAGCCCCGTCCGAGAAAAAGACCAAGAGGGCGCAGAGGGTCCAGCAGCAGTCCAGGAGCGAATACTCCTTCCCGACGGGACGCCACTGTGGCGAGCGCTTCTCCAGCCCGGGGAGGCACGTCGCCGGAATGTCATTCTGCAAAGAAACGGCTGTACCGTCTGATTTCGCGGCCATGTTTGTTGTAGAAAAGAGAGTAGATGAAAAGGAGAGACGGGCGTGTGGGTGGGAGGGGGTCGTGTGTCTGTGTGGGAGGGAGAAAAGAGGGCTGGGACTGGGACGAAAACGCTTCTCGTCATTCCTGCTTGAACATCTAGCTCCTGTTTTTCCACATGAAAGCAATTTATCACGGCAGTCGATGCCAGTAACATGACATGACAGTAGGTGTGCAAGCACGTGATTAGTTTTTGTTCACAAGCCTTTAATGTGATATTGCTATGATGAACAAAACAGCGATAGGTGGATGACATCCAGCCTCGCGGCCTGGGACGAAAGGTGCAGTCCTGATTCAGATTCAATTTAGCGCCTGAATCTCGTTGTCTCAAGCTGGATAAGTTTACGGAAATATAGTAAGGTAGCCCATATTAAACAGTTCATACCCAAATTATGTAACAGGCACAGAAATGATGTCCAGGCTTTTTTTTACTACGCTAAATGCAGCCTACTGTACATCAGATAGCCTACATTGAAACAAATTAGTTCAGTAGCATCATGTAAGTTATTTAATTAACACTATTTTTATATTTTATATTATATTTAAATAAAAAATCCTAAATATGGGGTGGGACTGGTTTGATTATGTGTAGCAAAAAGGATATGTTAATGTAAATGTACATTAGACAAAGCTATAGCAGTTAAAATGCTTCTGACTCTTCGGAGTCTCATTGCCTTGTAAACAGCGGCGCCCCATGGGTATAGTAGCTAAATGAAGTCATAATCTTCCCTTGTAGTGCAAATGCAGTCATTTAAAACAGCTCCCACCACCACAGTAGCCTAAGTACATATTAACATACAAAACTCTGTTTAAAAAAGCGAATAAAGACAGAAAATTTAGAGTCAAGTCTTTGTAGATATTTGATTATTAACCAAAGGTTTACTACATTTTACTGCAATCAAGTTTTTTTTAGCAAGATTTTCAGATGACAAGCTACTCACCTAACTCAAGTTGTGCAATAGCAAATAATGAAATATCCAAATATATGCTATCAATTTTGTATTTTCATATTTACTTATCACTCGGGGCATAACTCTAAATGTGTTGTTTAAAAGGAAACCAATAAAGAATTTAAGTTATTGTTGACCCTCTGCTTTATGCAGCAATAGACTGAAACTTCAGATGTGTGCTAGTACTGCCACCTCCTGGAAATGCGGGCACTGATTGCAGCTTGGCTCGGAAGTGAAAGACAGGTGAAACATTAAAGACACATAAGTGGATAGATCGAGACTGAAACACTGAGGTGACCGAGCTTTTACAGTAGCAGGCCTCAAATTATGGAATAGTCTACCACTCAATCAGAACAGTTTCGTCATTTGCTACTTTCAAATTAAAGCTTAAAAAACAATTTATAAATGTAGATCCTTAGTGTACTTTATTAACCTTCAATTGTATTATATTTAATGTATTATTTATTCTATCACTTGTAATTGTATCGATTAATTTTATTATATTGTATTATTCTTTTACTGATTAATCTGTCCTGTTCAGCACTTTGGTCAACCATGGGTTGTTTTTAAATGTGATGAATGAATGAATGAATGAATGAATGAATGAATGAATGAATGAATGAATGAATGAATGAATGAATGAATGAATGAATGAATGAATGAATTCATCCATCCATCCATCCATCCATGAATGAATCCATCCATCCATCCATCCATCCATCCATCCATCCATCCATCCATCCATCCATCCATGGTCACTTCCCGACAAATTGGGTAAAGTATATTCTACTAAGAAAAATTTAACTAGCCAGTTCATCTCTGGTACTGCCTGGTCTTAAAAGTGAGATGGTATGGCTTAGCCAGACAGCGATTTGACCTTAAAAAGCAATATGAGAGGAAGAGGAAGATTGATATGTTGGTATATGAATTTTATCAGTAGTTATGTATTGGTATTTACATACAGTATATAAATAAACATAATAATAAAATGAAATGCATGTACAGTAGTTGAAAACACAATTCTTCCCCAAAAAAAGGGCGGACCTGGAAGAGTAGGTGTCCATGGCGGAGCCAGAAGAGTAGAAGACCACCACAGCAGATCAGGCAGAACTGGGGACCACCACAGTGGACGACCTCCAGGTCAGAGCAGGCAGAACTGGACACCACCACAATGGATCAGGCGGAGCTGGAAACCACTACGGTGGAGCAGAAGACCACCTTTTGGGGGCGACCTCCGTGGTCGTGTCAGGGCCGACAGAGAGTTCAGGGATCACCTCTGTGGTCGTGTCAGGGCCGACAGAGAGTTCAGGGATCACCTCTGTGGTCGTGTCAGGGCCGACAGAGAGTTCAGGGATCACCTCTGTGGTTGTGTAAGGGGGGGCCGACAGAGAGTTCAGGGATCACCTCTGTGGTCGTGTCAGGGCCGACAGAGAGTTCAGGGATCACCTCTGTGGTTGTGTAAGGGCCGACAGAGAGTTCAGGGATCACCTCTGTGGTTGTGTAAGGGCCGACAGAGAGTTCAGGGATCACCTCTGTGGTCGTGTCAGGGCAGACAGAGAGTTCAGGGATCACCTCTGTGGTCGTGTCAGGGCAGACAGAGAGTTCAGGGATCACCTCTGTGGTCGTGTCAGGGCAGACAGAGAGTTCAGGGATCACCTCTGTGGTTGTGTAAGGGCAGACAGAGAGTTCAGGGATCACCTCTGTGGTCGTGTCAGGGCCGACAGAGAGTTCAGGGATCACCTCTGTGGTCGTGTCAGGGCAGACAGAGAGTTCAGGGGCGACCTCCGTGGTCGTGTCATGGCTGACAGAGAGTTCAGGGATCACCTCCGTGGTCGTGTCAGGGCCGAAAGAGAGTTCAGGGATCACCTCCGTGGTCGTGTCAGGGCAGACAGAGAGTTCAGGGATCACCTCTGTGGTTGTGTCAGGGCAGACAGAGAGTTCAGGGATCACCTCCGTGGTCGTGTCAGGGCAGACAGAGAGTTCAGGGATCACCTCTGTGGTCGTGTCAGGGCAGACAGAGAGTTCAGGGGCGACCTCCGTGGTCGTGTCAGGGCAGACAGGACGTTCAGGGGTGACCTCCGTGGTTGTGTCAGGGCAGACAGGACTTTTAGGGCAACCTCCGTGGTTGTGTCAAGGCAGACAGAGAGTTCAGAGGGCGACCTCCATGGTCGTGTTAGGGCAGACAGAGAGTTCAGGGGCGACCTCCGTGGTCGTGTCATGGCTGACAGAGAGTTCAGGGATCACCTCCGTGGTCGTGTCAGGGCCGAAAGAGAGTTCAGGGATCACCTCTGTGGTCGTGTCAGGGCAGACAGAGAGTTCAGGGGCGACCTCCGTGGTCGTGTCAGGGCCGACAAAGAGTTCAGGGATCACCTCTGTGGTCGTGTCAGGGCAGACAGAGAGTTCAGGGATCACCTCTGTGGTCGTGTCAGGGCAGACAGAGAGTTCAGGGGCGACCTCCGTGGTCGTGTCAGGGCAGACAGGACGTTCAGGTGCGACCTCCGGGGTGGTGTCAGGGCAGACAGAGAGTTCAGGGGCGACCTCCGTGGTTGTGTCAGGGCAGACAGGACGTTCAGGTGCGACCTCCGGGGTCGTGTCAGGGCAGACAGAGAGTTCAGGGGTGACCTCCGTGGTTGTGTCAGGGCAGACAGGACTTTTAGGGCAACCTCCGTGGTTGTGTCAAGGCAGACAGAGAGTTCAGAGGGCAACCTCCGTGTTCGTGTCAGGGCAGACAGCACGTTCAGGGGCGACCTCCGTGGTCGTTTCAGGGTAGACAGAGAGTTCAAGGGCGACCTCCGTGGTCGTGTCAGGGCAGACAGTGAGTTCAGGGGCGACCTCAGTGGTCGTGTCAGGGCAGAAAGGACGTTCAGGTGCGTCCTCCGTGGTCGTGTCAGGGCAGACAGGACGTTCAGGTGCGACCTCCGTGGTCGTGTCAGGGCCGACAGAGAGTTCAGGGACGCCCTCCGTAGTCATATCAGGCCCGACAGATAGTTCAGGAATGACCTCCGTGGTCATGTCAGAGCAAACAGAGAATTCAAAGGCGGTCTCCTTGGTCATGTCAGAGCAGACAGAGAGTTTAAATGCAGCCTCCTTGGACATGCCAGAGCTAGCAGAGAGTTCAGGGACAGTTTCCTTGGCCGTTATCAGATAGGCTAAGGGTTCACGAGCAGACACCGCCGTCCCGGGAGGAGTTGTAGATGTGCATCACAAACACATAAGATTGCCATTACAGGATGCACAGCCGATGGCGGTAGGACCTCTGGGACTGACCACCGGACTTGGGACAACCGGACTTGGATGCACGGAGACCACCTGACTTGGATGCGATAAGACTCGACAAGGAACACAAGAAACACTGGGGTTTAAATACACAAGGGGTTATAGGCAAACAAGACACACCTGGGAATAAATCACAGAAATAATTAGCAAGAACTACAAAGGACTACAAAACATGGCACGGCACAGGAAATAACATAAAAGTCCATGGGACCAGGGGAACCATTTTTGTGCGTGTATGTGAGAGAGTATTTGTGCGTGTGTTAGTTGGGAAAGAAAGGGTAAGGAATACAGATCATAAACCTATTATCTGATCCACACTCCGGAGCAGAAGGTGGCAGTAAACCAACAAGCTGAATGCCAACCGCCGTAAAACAAAAAAGAAGAAGACGACCTCTAGGGGAGCGTGATTTCCCCCGGATCCCTAAACCTAACCGTCATTGTAACCTTAATCAAAGAAATTAGCTGCAGGGCGGGATTTCCACTGAAATGATTTGGGGGGAAAAATTATTCTCCAGGGGAACACAGGCCAGGATCATGACAATAGTAAAGTGATTTTCAATCATCATTGACAGGCTGAGACGAAGATATGGACAAAACACATCTTTCTTAATTCAGGGTCTTCTGGCAGCTTTATTTACAAAAATGAAATGTCCTCAATAATTTCAATGACTAGCTAGTCAGAAATTATCAATATGGTTAGTGAAAAAGAAAATGACAACCAAAAAAGGATTTGTGGGTTATAATTATTCTTAATAAGATCTAATTGTTGTTTACTAATAAATAATACTTGACCAGAAATTGTATTTATATTTTTATTCAGAGATATTTGTATAATATATAATAAATATAACACTTTATTATTTTATGACACATTTTCATTTATGTATTTGCCAGACACTTTTATCCAAGGAGACTTACATTGTATTTAAAGTATTTTATCGGTTCATGCAGTCCCTGGTTATCAAACCAATTGGCACAAAAAGAATAAGACAATACGTTCTTCTACACATTCTAAAATGCAACATGCATTATTCAGTCACTCTCTACACAACTTATTTCCTCACTTAACCAATCTGTATAGAAGAACAAGAAGTTAATTTATGCACTCTTTATAATTTGCGTCCCTTCAGCCAAGAATATAATTAAAATAGTTTAAAAGCTGAAGTGGGACAGGATGAAGCATGGCATAAGGAGCATGTATCAAGCATTAGAAGACCATCTGGTTGGCACTTCACACCACACAGACAAAAACAGATGTTTCTAAGATCCTTCACAACAGCGTGTTCCTTGAAAGCTGGCCAAGATCAAGAAAACATCCTCTCAATCCCACCACGGAACAAACGGATGAAACTCAGAAATCAACAGTTGCTTTTTTTCTGGGAAAGATTATTGTCTTCGTTAGCACCAACCTGTCATGAATCACTGTCAAACCATTTAGTTGAAAATAAATACTTACAAGCTCGTCATTATATACAGGAAAGTACTTTGTCATCAGTACTGTGATATCTCAGTCATTAAATATCAATTTCTTTAAATAACGTTACTGTACTCTTTTAAGTATCTAATATACTGTACACTACTATTCAAAAGTGTGAGGTCTGTTTCTGAAAGATGTTTATACTCAACAAGGCTGTATTTATTTAATTAAAAACAGGGCAGTAAAAACAGTAATATTGTGAAATATTATTTTCTTTTTAAATATATTTTAAAATTATTATTTTTTTCTATATGATGGCAAAAGATTTTTTTCTGAACACTTATTGTCAATGTAGAAAACAGTTGTGATGCTTAATATGTTTGTGGAAAACGTTATTCTTTTTTTCAGGATTCTCTGATGAATAGTCAAGTCAAGTCAAGTCATCTTCATTTATATAGCGCTTTTAACAATACAGATTGTTCCAAAGCGGCTTTACAGTGATAAAGAGTTTTTAGTTTAGTTTTAAGAATAGAAAGAATAGCATATATATACACATATATATATATATATATATATATATATATATATACTGTATATATATATATAGTCTTGACTGTCACTTTTGATCAATTTATTGCATCCTTGCTGAATAAAAGTATTAATTTCTTTCAAAAATAAATTACTGACCCCAGACTTCTGAACGGTGTATATATGTTGATATGTAATTTACTCAAAAGTTAGGCTACACATGCACACACACACATACATTTTTTAACAGCTGTTAAAAAAATAAATCAACAAATATTTTGCATGTGCAATTCCAATAAACCAGTTTCATAACAAAAGCAGTGCACTTAGAAAATAAAATACCAATTACATCGTAATTAAAAGTATAAGATAATATAAAAGTAAAATAATTTAAAATAATTATTTTGTATAAATAAAATATAATTAATTGGTTATTTATATAAGGGCTACAATAAACCATGTAAAGATTATACATTATAAGACTCAAAAAGCAGGGGAAAAGGCCCTTTTTTGTTCCATGTGAAACAATCCATACTTCCAATTCTGAATCACCACAAATCCTCTGCCAGCTAAATTCCGAGGTTACCATGCAAGAATACAGCCATAAACTCTCTAATCCACACACATTGGAATGGCACCTTCATCAATAACCACCTCTTTTTCTTCCTCCTCAGCACATTCTCTCTCCTGCCTCAGTGATCTCTTGCGCTGCTCGTCTAGGAGCAAACTGGAGTTGGCCGGGATACAGAACTCACGGAAGCACCGCTTGAAGTTTTCATCCAGGAAGGCATAGAGGACAGGGTTTAAGCAACTGTTAGCATAACCCAGAGCAATGCAGAAATGCATGGCTGCAATTGAGGACTGCCTGGCCCCAAGATCCACATGCCCCAAAGCCTGGATCAAAGCTAAGACCTGCACCGGCATCCAGCACAACACAAAAGCAGCTACCACAGACAGTACCATATAGGTGATTCTCCTCAGATTCCGGTCTTTCTCTCTTGAGCCGGACAGGAGACGGACACTGTGCAGTCGTCGTACCATCAAGCCGTAGCAGACGCTTATGATCACCACAGGAATCAAGAAAGAGAAGAGGAACACACAAATCCCAAACACTGGCCCCCAGTGTTCTTTTGGTTTAGGCAGGTTCAGTATGCACTCGGCACCTGCACAGAGATAAAGTCAGGGAATGAATCAAAAGTTTCATAGTGCCTTGATTTACAATGAATCATGAGCGGACTGATGAAATGGAAAGCAACATCTTCCTTTTTTGGAAGGGAACACAAGTGAGCAGAGTGATTGAATGGATGCATGTTTACTATTCAAAAGTGCACAAAGTCAATTTCTTCTGCTTAATAAGTTCTTCTGAACAGCACTTTTGACAAATACACAACTGTTCAAAAGTTTGGGGTCGGTAAGATTTTTTTCATGTTTTTAAAGTATTTTATGCTCACCACGGCTATGTTTATTTAATAAAAAATACAGTAAAACGTAATTACGTAAAAAAGAATACGTTAAAATGTAATGTATTGCTGTGATGGCAAAGCTGATTTTCCTCCAGTCTTCAGTGTCACATGATCCTTCAGAAATCATTCCAAAATGCTTATGTTGAAAACAGTTCAGTCGTGACAACTCTCGCAGTGGATAAATTTCAAGAGCATTTAAAGCATGGAATATACATAGGCTTGATTTTGGCGGACGAGATCTGCTACGCTGCTGCTGTTGCTGAGCAAATACACAAATTTGTTCAGCTTAGTCAAAAATAACAAAGGAAAGGCTGCTGCAAGAATGGTAGAACCCCGTAGCAGATCTACAGGTGGCGCTGGGGAGGAGGAGGGATAAGGGAAGCTTTCATATCGTGCAGCGTGCCGATACGGGCTAGGGTACGATAAATATAATGATCACAGGGATTTGGAAGTGCTTCTGATTGGCTCGTGCCGCGCCGTGAAAGACCTAATCAGCATTCGGTAGTTTCATGCCTGAACTTTATATTTGTGCTACTTAACATATTTGTGGAAACCGCAATACATATTTTTCAGTATGAATTGAGGTTCAAATGAACAGCATTTATTTTTAAATGAAATCTTTTGTATCATTATAAATGTCTTTACTGTCACTTTTGATCAACTAAATGCATACTTGCTGAATAAAAGTATTAATTTAATAAAAAATACTTTTAAATGGTAGTGTTTCAAATGTTGTACACTATAATAATTCAAGTAATCATTATTAATCAGTCATATAAGGGTATATTTTAATTGTATTTAAATGCCAATTTGGTTGATGCTAATTGAATGTTTGTTTGCTTTTTTAGATCAAACAAAAATTGGCAAAAACTTGCTTAGTGCACCTTTAAATCATGGTAAGACTTTATATATTATCATTTTAGGTACAACTGCCTAAGTAAAAGTAAAACATCAACATGACAACATCAATCAGACAAAAATAGATTCACATTTTCATGACATGATGAACCAACATGCTCCAGAATGGCAGGTTGACACAGGATAATGAGAAAACTACCGTAAACATCCTCCTCCACCTGACCCATGATCATAACAGGCAGTCCCACAGCTGATGCCAGCACCCACACCGCCACGTTGATCAGCTTGGCCCGGAGCGGGGTGCGAACTGTCAGGGAGCGAACGGGGTGGCAGATGGCTATGTAGCGATCCACACTCATTATGGTCAAGGTGAAGACACTTGTGAACATGTTGTAATAGTCAATGGCCATCACAACCTTGCACAGAGCCAAACCAAATGGCCAGAAACCAAGGATGACATCCGTGCCTTGGAAAGGAAGAGTGGCCAGGACTAGTGCATCAGCCAAGGCCAGGTTAAAGATGTAAATGTTGGTGGCCGTTTTCATCTTTGTGTACCTGCAGCATGTACAAATATCACTCTTAGAAGAATAAGAGTAATTAAATAAGAGTAATTAAAGCTGGAGTGTTTCATTTCTGAATACAAATAAATATATAATACATTTTCATAAAAAAAAATACTATATATATGTGTGTGTTTTTGTTGTTGTTTTTTTTGCATAAAACAAGATTTTTAACAAATAAAAAACTTCAAATAACTAAATAAAACCTAGTTTATGTTTATATGCATCAAAGATTCTCAGAGATATTTTTATTTAAATAAAGTCCTTTTTAACTTGGAAACACAGTATTATATTATATTTATCATCTGCCATTGTTTGAAATGCCCTGCTAGATGGCATGACCTATTGACAAAGACAAGGACAAGCAAGAGCATCATTCAAAAAACACATGACCATGACTATAGAGGAATCTTCAGTATTCCACGTGTTATATAATGATGAATATTTCATGTGAACTATAAAGCAGTCATTCTTATCTTCAAATATGCAGTTTAAAAGTGATCAAATTAAATATATTGTCTCTTTCTGGATATAGGTAGACTGCCACTTTTCAGTCCAAATTCAGTAAAGCTCTGAGACAGGCTTAGAAGGTAAATAAATTGCAGGCAGTGCTTGGTAACCAGCCTAGCAACAGGTTTTAAAATAAGCCCATAGGACTATATATCAGCACGTCTGAGTAATGACCATAAATACGTGAATGCATGAACACGCATCACAACACAGAGCTTAAAGACAAAGACGTATTGCTTTTCCCACGTATAAACAAGCATGCACAAACTATATCTTTAAGGATGTTTTCCCTTAATAACATGAGGTGATGCAGTAAATCTATTTTCTGACTCGTAATTATGAGGCAGTTTTCCTTGTACATTAGATCAGCAAGGAATTCCTTCATAATTATACCTTCAACAAAATACAGGCATGAGAGAGGCGAGACAAAATTACTAGATGGCAATGTTTGTCAAACGAGTGCGAGTCGGTAAATTAGGAGGACATTTTGCATTTTCGCTCTGCAATCAAACCTACATAATTCCACTTTCCCTGAATTAAACCTCATGTTTAATGATTGTAACACTCATTGTGTATAATGTGAACTCCTGTGCTGATCGAAAAGCTGTGTCTTGGCCCCCGTCTACAGCTGTTTCACGCCAGGGAGGTTTGGACAAGAACCAAATGTTTATTTAGCATTGTAATGAACAAGCAGGCTTGTGACACCACGTTGGCAGGACAAGTGCTCCGATGGATTAGCAAGCATCAGAAAAGAGAAAATGCTGTCGCAAATATTTCACTGTGCAGTTCAGGGCAAGAACAAGACAAAAATGAGTTGCAGGTCTGATCTGGTGAAAAAAACAATGCAATTAATAACATAGCTATATACGGTGATTGTTTTAATCATTTTAAAAAGGGAGAAAACGCTTCTCATATCTTTTTTTGCGTTCAATCAAACTGTTCTGTATTTGGCCGAAAAAATTTTGGTAGAAGAAAACCAAATTAGGAAACTTCTGTGTTGCGTGAAATCTGAGTGCAAACAAATCCAGCTGAGTACCACCCAACATACATTAAAACCTAAAATGAACATTCCCAGAAATGTAGCTATTGGTTTTCCTGAAAATAACCGCATGAGAACCATATATTAACGTTAGGGGCGCTTCTATAATCGAAAATGTGAATCATAAGAAACATTTCAAATAATGACCCAAGTTAATAAAAAAAGACATGATGAAGTAATGTTGCAATAACATGAACATATGATGAAGCTTTTTTTAACCCTATAAAGTATCATATTTGATTCATGAAGTTCTAAAGCTTCTAAATATCAACATGATCAAAACTTTATTGCAAAATGCCTTAGTTCAAACGTTTTAGCAAGTAAAGGCCTTTTAGTAAAATTCTATAATATACTATACATAGTTCAGGTCGTGGTCTTTTTGTTGTGAAATTTTAAATAACTTTTATAAAGTAAATGTAAATATAACATTTATTTTGTTTGAAGACAAACATTTGGCTGGACTGAGGCAATTTGGGTTTACCTGATTATCCATACATCAGTTTATAAAAAGAATAGTAAGTAATAGCTTCAAATGTGATACAATGGGTTTTTGAGGCTTTTATTTGTACATCTCATAATCATCATTGTATTGCATTGCATTATTATGTTTTGTCCCCTGCAATTAATGCTATGAGCTTTGATCATAAAACATTTAAATATGATCTTACTAAGACATATTGGGAAACACAAAGTAACGACTGATATTTATATGCGTTTTATGTAAGTAGTTTACTATACTGTTATAAAAATCTCATTGATTTACATTACAAGCAGAATTTCATCTTACTTTTTGATCATATAAAAAATAACATTGCACTAAAATGCATATTTGTGCTCAATTTGGGTTATTTTCTTCCTCGAGTGTGAGCTCCATATTCTCACTATATTATAATATGTATGGCATGGGGCGGGCCATAAAAGCCTTATGTATCAAATATGATGCAGAAAATAAAACACATATGTTCCATATCAAAAAAATCTGAACTTCCAGACTATTATTACATATGGGAGGCTTTACAGTGCTAACTTTATAAATATCCCTTCTCGCCTCAAATGCTTTAAACTGATTCTCCTCTATATTTGACCATATCGACCTCTCACTAGTCTAGCTAGTTAGTATACACAAAGTTAATATGCAGCAGACCGAACACTTATTCTCACCTGATAATTACATACATGACCAGACAGTTCCCCACGAGCCCCACCACGCACACTATCAAGTAGACCACAACGACGGTGATCTTTGCGCTCCTAGGCAGCGGTTCGTCACCATCTAGCCCACTTAAATTCCCCTGAAAACGCGAGTCGTTGAACATCTGTTGGACGTCGGACAACTCGAGCAATTCCATCGTGAAGAGAGCGCCTAAAACTGTAGAAGAGAACATAGAATACTAACAAAAACTTGTATATGTCTCACAACAAGCAATTGAATAGACTCCAATCAGGTTTAAACGACGCCCACACCATTCAATATCTTTGTATCCTCTCTGAGGGAGTAGTATTGTAAAGTAGGCTACTTACCTCATGAAAGTGCAAACCAAGCTTAAAGTATGTGACGCTGTCCGGTGACATTGCAGAGAGGTGGATCCATCTTAACTCAAGAAAAAAGACATTCTTGCCGCTAAAGATTTCATGCGCAGCGAGACGAATCTCCTCACCGTAGAGTGCGTCGTTCACTTCTCGCACATTAAGACGTTACAGTAATCAAACATTGCGCGTGCGCGCGCTCGCGTGACGCGTCTGAGTACAAGTTTAGCTCCAGGGTTGGTTGCTTGCTACACTTTTCATTCCTTGTTGAGTATCTCTATTCTAATGGAACAAACATTGAGATAACCTAGCTAGGTACAAAAGAAATCTTAAGTCCCTGGGTTTAAAAGTTTAAAAATTTAATGTCACAAAATATTTGATTTATTATGATAGGCTAATTGATGTTTACAATATTTTTTTGTAAAAGAAAAAATGAATCAGTATTAATTATGTACACACATTCTTTAAATACTGTATAAACTAAAAATACAAAAAAGTGATTTAAATAACCAGTAGCAAGACTCACTGTTTTGTCTTTTTTTGTTTTCAAGACTCACTGTTCTGCTCCTCAATATATAGTAACAGTTAGGATTAGACTATTCAAAGCATGTGGAAGCAAAGTAGAACATCATCTTAGCTGATACAGAACTAAACAGGTTAACCAGTTTACCTGGTATAATAATTTCGGACTATTATGACTATATTTTCGAAATGGTCAAAAGGTTGCAGTCTTTTAAGCTTCAGTCTATGGAGACATCAAGGCATCCAGCCAAAAGTGCATTGCAATAATTGAGTCTTAAAGTTATGAATGAATGACCTAACTCCTCAGTGTCTTGAATATATATATATATATATATATATATATATATATATATATATATATATATATATATATATATATAAGAAATTCCCATATAAATGTAGCAAAAGAAAATTACTAGACATGTAGTTTTTGATGCAATCTGCCATCTTGGAAAACTGTCAAGTTTCATCTGGTCTAGAGGAAATATGGAGCTGTTTGTCTTCTGCATAACAATGAAAGCTAAAGGCTAACGCTGCCTAAAAGGAGCATGCAAGAGTGTTATTGCTTTATACAGAGAGAAACTGCCCTCTGCTGAAGGGCATTGCACAAGATAAGCTGCAACCTTTTTGCCTTGGAATTCACCACAGACCTCATGTGAAATATCATATGACTGTTTCAGAACAATGAATTCAGCAAAACAATAGGTGGATAATATTGGTGAAATATTGAGATTTGGAGCATAATGCAGTTAAAGGTCATTATAGGCTATACCCATGTGTCTTCCGTTGAGATTAGTTACTTGGATGAACTAAAACAATTATAAATGCACATAAATATAATGAGGAACCAAGTGAAGAGTACTAAGTACTGCTTTCGAAATAATATTGTGGTAGCTTTACACTTTAAGATTATTTTGCTGTGCAGCGTTTAAAGCACAGAGCTAAGTAAAACACTCACATATAACCTTGAGAGGAAAATTTACAATGCCTTTGCCAGTGCCATCTTATTTACAGTGAAAGCCTTTACTCATGGCTGTTGGTGATGCAGTATGACAGAGAGAGAGAGAGAGAGAGAGAGAGAGAGAGAGAGAGAGAGAGAGAGAGAGAGAGAGAGAGAGAGAGAGAGAGAGAGAGAGAGAGAGAGAGAGAGAGAGAGAGAGAGAGAGAGAGAGAATATTTTTATAGTTATGTTGTGCTGTGGGCTACAGCGTGTTTATAAGGCAGCACACTCGGCTGACACCACTCAGTTCGTGGTGGAGATAAATGAGGGGATATTTTGTATCCCTGTGGAGAACATTCGCTGAAATGTGAGGCAATCAATTTTCGACCAGCACTCACAAAACAGCAGCTCTGAAAAGCAGAGGTTTGAAGACTCCGAGCGATGCCAGGGACAAAATGAGCCAATGAGCTGGAGAGGAACTGGAAATGATAGCAGTGACAGGCGAGAGGCAATGTGGTGACAGGTGGAAGAGAAACAAAAGGTATAAAAACGAGTAATGTGAAATGGACACTGAATTGTTCATTTGAAATGCCTCTTCCTCACCAAGCCATGCTATGTGTGTGCCTTGAAGCATGTGTGTTTTTAATGGCATTTGGGTTCAAAACAGAAACAAACATGCTGGATAAATATATTTTCCTCTCAAAAGAGATTCTATGTGTTTAGACAAACACAACGTTAACCCTGTGTATAATCACCATTACATCGCCTTTAAATGCCCTCCAGTGCAATTGAATGAGGAGTAATGGCTAATAGAAACACTTAGAAAGTCTGAGATAATGACATTCACAATACCAGTGACCTGAGTGCTCAATAAAAGCACGTCCTTAAGAGTTCCGCATGGAATGCAGCAATCGTTATTAAAGAAGAGGAGACCAGAGGGAAATTGTCACACGCTCAATAACTCAAATGAGAAGTAATGATTAAAATGAATCAGCATAGCATGTTCAGTAAGACACTTTATCTGACAGAGAAAGAAAGGCCATTTCACATAAGTGTCTTTAAGATCTCTGCAATAACATTTTGATCTCCATTATTTTTAAGATGTTCTGTTAAACTTGAATGAGATCAATAAGCTTCTAGCTAGTTAGTTGTTAAAGGTGCTCTAAGCGATGTCACGCGTTTTTCGGCCAAAACATTTTTTGTCACATACAGCAAACATCTCCTCACTATCCACTGGCTGCCTGTCCCCTGAACACACTGTAAAGAAACGCGATCTCTGTAGACAGCCCAGGCTCCACACACAGCAACAAAAACAAACTGCGGCGACCCGCTCCCCGAAACATGACAAACAGTTCCAGCCAATCACCGACAAGAAGGACTTGGGGGCGGGGTTTGGGGGGTTAGTGCGCGGATGAGGAGGAGGGAGGGTCTAGCTAGCCTCCGTTTTGTTTGACAATACTTTAAACGTCAACAAGAAGTGACGTCACCCGACATCGCTTAGAGAACCTTTAATCTTGGTTGCAGCAAAGCAGAATTTAATTATGGCTGCTAGACAATTCTGATTTTAACACTTGTTAGGTTTATACTTTTTTGTAAATGTATACTAACATCAGTATAATGACCTTGTTCTTTCGCCTAAAATAGATTAATGTTTCAGAAGATTAACAAATAATATAAGATATAATGTAAAATGATATAATATAATATAAGATATTATTGTATATAGTGTTCATACATGTCTTAGAGCTATAATTAAAATTGCACCAGTATCTTCCTAATTAAGAGAATGTGTTTCATGTGAAATTATGAAAAAGACAATATGATATTACCCTGCCCTCTTCTGGTGATATTAGGTATTACGGAACAGCAGTTTTCAATTATCCTACTACTTACTTCCGTCACTGGTCCACTTGTTAAATTAAAGGGGAGGGACTGAAATATTAAATTATGTCCTTACATACAAAATGAAAAACGTCATTCACTCAAAAAACACACTCGGGGAAAAATGAACGTAGCCTACTGAACTGTGCAACTCTTTATGCTCATTTATTATTAATCACCAACATCGAACACAAGCAGAAGGATTTTATTCCACTGGAGGCGCCAAAGTTTTAGTTTCAAGCTTTTAAACGTAATTTACAAAATATATAATAATAGGCTATATTTACACATATGAGCATTCATGTAGGCCTACTGTGCATAAATATTTACTTACACTTCAAGACAAGTTTTACAATTTTGAGTTAATTACGCCCCCAAAGTCACAACCTTCAGTGAATAGCCTACTCTTCTGCACCACTTCAAAATTAATTACTGATGTGGACAATAATGTTGAAACAGGACACTTATGAAAACACGTTACAGTGCAGAAAATTACTTTATGAGTCAAGTTAATTGTTTTAAAGTAAGTGCGTTTTGACTTTTGAGTTAAAAAAGCACATTTATGATGTTGCTATGGGCAATCTCATTGATCGAGTTGTGTTAGGGTACAAAAAAGGTTTCAGCACTCCAGCATTTTCTTAAACGCCTTTCTGAAACTGTTGTCTAAGAACGCGTAAAGGAACGGATTGAGACACGAGTTGGCATAACTCAGTCCTGTGATAAAATAAGAGATACCTATAACCAGCGGAGTAGTGGGCAAGTCTGAGGTGAGGGCTACCACTGTACTCAGGTGGAAGGGTGTCCAACAGAACAAGCAAACGGCAAGCACGACGAAGACCATCATTGTGACTCGTTTCTTGGCTTTGTCCAGAGCCTTGCCGTTGGAGTTGAGTCGCGTGCGTCTCAGCTTGTAGAGCATCACGCTATAGAGGATGCAAATGGTCGATACGGGGATGACAAACCCGAGGACCAGCGTGTAAGGCAAGGCAAGGCAAGGCAAGTTTATTTATATAGCACATTTCATACACAATGGCAATTCAAAGTGCTTTACATAAAAAAAAAAAAAAAAAAAAAAAAAAAAAAAAAAAAAAAAAAAAATCAAAAGAAATAGGAATAATTAAAACAGTTAAGAATAAAGAGATTAAAATAATCAAAAGAAATAAGAATAATTAAAGCAGTTTAGAATAAAAAATAAAATAAAATACAGTACAAACAGTCGGACACAGTGGCACAGTGCTCATTCAGTAAATGCATAGCTAAACAGAAGTGTCTTGAGTCTGGATTTGAATGTGACTACTGTAGGAGCACATCTGATCTCCTCTGGAAGCTGGTTCCAGCTACGGCTGGCATAATAGCTAAAAGCAGACTCTCCGTGCTTAGAGTGAACCCTTGGTATTTCTAGCTGATGTGATCCTAATGATCTGAGTGATCTGTTTGGTTTATATTCAGTGAGCATATCTGCAATGTATTTAGGTCCTAGGCCATTAAATGATTTATATACCAGTAATAATACTTTAAAATCAATCCTAAATGTAACTGGGAGCCAGTGTAAAGACCTGAGGACTGGTGTGATGTGTTCATATTTTCTGGTTCTGCTCAGAATCCTGGCAGCAGCGTTCTGTATGAGCTGCAACTGTCTTATGGTCTTTTTGGGAAGGCCAGTGAGGAGTCCATTACAATAATCCACCCTGCTGGTGATGAAAGCATGCACAAGTTTCTCTAAGTCTTGACTGGAAACAAAGCATCTAATTCTTGCAATATTTTTCAGATGATAGTATGCTGATTTAGTTATTGATTTGACCTGACTACTGAAACTAAGGTCTGACTCTAGAGACACACCCAGATTCCTCACTTGATTTTTAGTTGTTAGACCCCTAGAGTCAAGGTATGCATTCACCTTGAGAACTTCATCTTTGTTGCCAAACGCAATGACTTCAGTTTTGTCTTTGTTTAACTGAAGAAAGTTTTGGCACATCCAATTGTTTACTTCCTCAATGCATTGGCACAGGGAGTCAATGGGGCTGTAATCGTTAGGCGATAGGGATAAGTAGATCTGTGTGTCGTCTGCATAGCTGTGGTAAGAGATTTGGTTCTTTCTCATTATTTGGCTCATTGGGAGCATGTACAGGTTGAACAGGAGTGGCGCAAGAATTGAGCCTTGAGGGACTCCGCATGTCATGGATGTCCACTCAGACTTATGGTCTCCTATACTCACATAATAACCTCTCCCTTCTAAGTATGACCTGAACCATTTTAGGACTGTCCCAGAAAGCCCCACCCAGTTTTCCAGCCTGTCAAGAAGTATGTCGTGATCGACAGTGTCAAATGCAGCGCTGAGGTCGAGTAGTACCAGCACTGATAATTTGCCGTTATCAGTGTTTAAGCGAATATCATTTATTATCTTTATGAGCGCTGTCTCTGTGCTGTGATGCAATCTGAAACCAGATTGGAAATTGTCAAAGTATCCATTCGAGATTAAGAATTTGTTCAGCTGATTGAAGACAACTTTTTCAATGATCTTGCCTATGAAAGGAAGATTTGAGATCGGTCTATAGTTGCTTAATATGGTCTTATCCAGATTGCTCTTTTTCAGGAGGGGCTTGACAACTGCAGTTTTCAGGGAGTTTGGAAAATTCCCAGAGATAAGTGAGGCATTTACCACTTCTAGGAGATCAGCTTCTAAACAGTTTAACACACTTTTGAAGAAAGATGTGGGAAGTGCGTCAAGGGCGCAGGTTGATGTTTTAAGGTGCTGTACGGTTTCTTCTAAAATTTTGCCATCAATTTCATCAAAATCAGACATAGTAGCTGCTTTCTCAGGTTGTGGTCTGATCTGTCTGACCCCAGTGCAGCTCAATGATGTGCTGATCACCTTTCTGATATTATTGATTTTCTCAGAGAAGAACGAAGCAAACTCCCTGCACTTTCTGTCTGAGAGCATTTCATTGGGAATCTGGCTTGGGGGGTTTGTCAGTCTCTCTACAGTAGCAAAAAGAGTGCGTGTGTTGTTTAAGTTGCTGTTTATAATATTTGACAAGAAAGTCTGTCTAGCTTTGCCTAGTTCCATATTGAAAGCATGGATGGTGTCTTTGTAGATGTTATAATGGACTACAAGTTTGGTCTTCCGCCACATGCGCTCTGTTTTTCTGCATTGTCTTTTCATATTTTGCACTGCTGTTGAGTTTCTCCAAGGTGCTTTTTGTCTACCACTCTTCCTGACTTTCACAGGAGCAATATCATCAATTACACTTTTAACTTTTGAGTTAAAAGAATCAAGGAGAAAATCAACAGAGTCGGCAGATAAGCTTGGTGTTGAAGATATAGCCTTCATAAATAGTACACTAGTGTTCTCATTTATGCATCTCTTCTTGACAGACACAGATCTAGCTTCAATGGCAGGAGAGATCAATATATCAAAGAAAATACAGAAATGATCAGACAGTGCTACATCCTTAATAACAATCGATGAGATGTTTAGACCCTTACTGATAAGTAAATCTAGAGTGTGTCCACGAGTGTGTGTCGGTCCGCGTACATGCTGAATCAGGTCAAAAGTTTTTAAAACAGTTTTGATTTCTTTTGCCATATTGGTTTCTGTATTATCTATGTGGATGTTAAAATCTCCAGCAATCGCAAAACAGTCAAACTCTGAGGAAATTGTTGATAACAGTTCTGTAAAGTCCTCAGCAAAGGCTGAAGAGTATTTTGGAGGCCTGTAAAGAATAATAAGTAAAATGCGTGGAACGCCTTTTAACACAATACCCAGATATTCGAAAGACGGGTAATTACCAAATGATATTTGCTTACATTGATAGACATCCTTAAAAAGAGCAGCTACTCCTCCACCTCTCCTTACAGCTCTGCAGACACTCATGAAAGTAAAGTTAGGAGGAGATGTTTCATTGAGGACTGTTGCACTGCAGCTGTCTTCTAGCCAGGTTTCATTTAGAAACATAAAATCCAGGTTGTATGTGGTTATTAAGTCATTGACTAGAAGTGATTTATTTTTAAGTGAGCGGATGTTTAAAAATGCTAACTTAACAGTCTTACTTTTTGTTCCCACAGCAGTCTTAGTTTGGCGTGTAATAGGCACCAGATTAGATGGGTTTGCTGTACGGCTTTTGAAGGCCTTAGACTTTCTATCATGTAATCGAACAGCAATAGAGGAAGATACAGGCACACTGGGTTCCCGCTTGTTATGTAAACATTTAAGAAAGTTACTGTTGTCATAGCGGAGACCCGACACATATCACTGAGAGCTGGTATCAGTTGTTTTTGGTTGACCTCGGGCCGCTGGAGGAGGGTGTGGGCCCTGGCGCTGTGGCAGAGGCCGAAGAGCTCTCACAGGAGGAGGGGTAGGGCGAGCTGGGCCCACAGGCTTTGGTGGTTGCGGGGCCTGCCGCTTTTTGGTTGACATCTGGGGGCTTGCAGCAAAAGAGTGGGATAGTTTGGTTCCAGCAAACACCAGTTCTTCCATTTTCTCTGAGAAGCACAGAAGTGGAGATGCTGGAGATAGAGAAAATGTGTCTGGTGAGACGGGCTGTTGCTCTGGTGTTATCGGCTGTAATATGCTGTCCTGGTTTCCCTGGCTGTTTTCCAGAAAGTCGTCCTTGGGAGCTGAATCTTGGAGCAGTTCTAATATGTCACATTCTGTCTGTGGTGAGCGCTGTGGGCAGGGCTCAGCAGAGATTGTGTCCGTGAGCAGAAGCTGTTGTGGCTGCATGGTGTTATCATTGTCCTTGTGTGACGTGTCAACCGCATGTCCATTCAGGTGCTGAAGTGAAGTCCTGTGGTCATTCATACTGTGTCCAGGTGTGTGTGTGCCATTCAGGTTGAGTGGTTTGGCACACACTGCAGAAGGATGATTGAGGGAGAAGCAGATATTGTCCTTTAGCACTCTTGAACCAAGTTTGTTTGGGTGGAGCCCATCCTGTTGAAACAGTTGCCTCTGACTCCAGAAAAGATTGAAGTTGTCAATGAAGTTCACTCCTTTTAAATAGCAGGTTTTTTGGAGCCATGTATTAAGCCCAAGCAACCGTGAAAACCTGTTCGTTCCTCTTGCTGGGATTGGTCCACTGATGAATGTTTGAACTTTCAGTCTTTTAAGTGTTTCAAAAAGTTCATTGAAATCCTTCTTAAGGAGTTCTGACTGCTCTTTATGAATATCATTTTTCCCCACATGAATGATGAGTCGATTTGCAGTCTTATGTTTCATCAGAATGTTCTCAAGTTCACTGTTTACATCAGAAGTTGTTGCTTGTGGAAGGCACCATGTAGTTGTATCCCTGATACTAATGTTTCTGATTATCGAGTCCCCCACTATCAGAGTCCTGTGCTCGGCTGCGCTCTGAGCTGAGTGCCGCTGTCTGCTCGACCTTGAGCGCCAGTTAGCATCAGTGTTAGCTACTGGCTGATTCAGTCTGTGTTCGATCACATTCATCACGTTTGGGGATTTCTCATTTACATTCATTAATACTTCAAATCTGTTCTCAAGATGTATAGGCGGTGGTAGGAGACCAGTGTTTGCAATCCTTGTCAGAGCCGTATCTGGGGTAGAGGATGCTACTGCGGCAATATGTGATACTCGTGACAATCTGATGTCTCGAGTGCCTTTGGGTCTCGCTCCCTGTGTGTGCCACCGATTTGTAAGTCGATCGGTTTGTTTCTCTACACTCAGTATGGCCTGTCGAGGAGTACTAGATGCATGGGACTCACCGGCTGTATGCTGAGGGCGTCCATGGCTGATATCTGTTGTGTGTTCCGTCTGGTTCGGTGGTCCCACAAATAACTTTGTTTCAAGAACTACAATCCTTTGTAAAAGTCTCTGGCAGTTAATGCAGCAAGTAGATTCCAGAAGAGGCATTTTCTCTTATCCTTTATGAGTGTAGACTGTACCGCTCTTAGTCACAACACGAAGGCTGAGGTTCTTTTAACTGATGTTTAATGCTCTCTGGACTCAGACATCAACACCGTAGAACTAAAAGGATAAAATATACCCAAAAAACTCTTAGAAAGAATAATTATTGCTCAAATATACAACAGTTGAGTATATAAATCACAACAAGCATTATAAAATAGTTGAAATATAAAAATGTACAGATTAAACTGATTCAAAGTTGCTGAAATAAATGAGTGTTGAAGTACACAAGCGCCATCTAGTGGAAATAAACATTGTAGACACCCAAAGCTTTGTGACAGCAAACACACTCCCACCATCACACAATGTGTGATTCTTAATAGAAGTTCAGTAACTCAGCATGAACTTATAAACATTCAGAGGGTAAGTATTTGTACACGTTTAACATACACAGTTAGACACTAATCAAAACTAACCCTTTACTCAGCTTCAAGTAGTAACACTGTTTTGTGTATGGGTCTATCTAAGTAGACTGACTTGTTTGTGCGTGCACCCTTGCTATCTAGTGTTGCATCACTAACCAGAAGTTTAAGTCTTCTCACCATTCCATCAGATCCAGGGAAAACTTCGACCACTTTAGCTAGCTTCCACTGATTTCGTGGAGCCAAGTCATCTTGAAGCAGAACAATATCATTTATCTTGGTGTTTCTCCTGCTCTTATTCCACTTACTTCTCTGCTGCAAACTCAACAAATATTCCTTCCTCCATCTGGTCCAAAACTCATTCGCCAGAAACTGAACTCTTTTCCATCTCTTCTGAAGATAAAGATCCTCCCTTACAAACTCCCCAGGAGGTGGTGCAATGATGGTGGACTTCATTGTTAGTATATGATTCGGCGTTAATGGTTCTGGTCCCACAGGATCATTGATGTGTTCTGAGGTCAATGGTCGACTATTCACGATCGCCATTACTTCATACATGAATGTTCTTAAAGAAGAACTGTCTAGTCTTGCTGCAGACTTGTCTAGGATGGACGTTAGTACACTCCTTACAGTCCGAATCTGTCTCTCCCAGACACCACCCATATGACTGGAAGCAGGTGGGTTCATGACAAAGGTACAGCCTAACTCTTTCACATGTTCTTGATCCATTCCCTTCATCAACTTCAGGAACTCTCCCTTTGCCCCCATGAAGTTGGTACCTTGATCACTATGCAGTTGACTTACATTGCCACGTATAGCAATAAGACAACGCAGTGCATTAAGAAAGGCATCAGTGCTAAGATCATCCAGCACCTCAAGATGAACAGCTCGCGAACACATGCAGGTGAAAAGTAGTCCGTATCTCTTCAACTCTTTCCTTCCCTCTTTAACATAGAAAGGACCGAAGCAGTCCATGCCACTATAGGTGAACGGAGGAGTAGCTTCCATTCTTTCTAGTGGCAGGTCAGCCATCCTTTGCTCCTGATTGCATTTCCTCAGCTTCCTACACTTAATGCATTTGTAGATGAGAGATGAAACTTCACTACTGCATCCCAGAATCCAAATACCGTTTGAGCGGATTTCATTGATGGTCATGCCACGACCTTGATGTTGCACCTTTTCATGGAAGTGTTTTATGAGTAAACGAGATATATGATGCCCTTTAGGAAGAATGACTGGATGCTTTACATGAGGGTGAAGTTCTGCCTGTGTCAATCGTCCTCCCACCCGTAGGACATCATGGTCGTCGATAAACGGACTTAACTTGTACAGCTTATTGAACTGACATGAATTAACTTCCTTGCCTTGTCTTAGATGCTTGATTTCGTCACTGAACACTTCTTCTTGAACGATACGAATAATAAATTGTTCAGCATCCTTTCTTTCTTCAAGTGTTGTGAAATTGTTGGATCTTTCTACCAAACCTTTCGCACTCCTTGCACAACGTTTGAGTCTCGCTATGGCTTTCACTGCCCTCTTCCAATCTGAAAACCTTTGCAGGCGATCTGACAGACACCACTCTTCTCTTGCCTTGGTCGTAAGAACTTGTGCCCTTTTGAGCTCCGGATCTCCATCATTAATCTCTCCCACATTGATGTCTTCCTTAGGGAGTTCTCTTTGCCATAGGAAACTTGGACCAGTAAACCAGTTCGATCCCATGAGTTCCTTTACGGTGAGCCCACGAGAGGCGTGGTCAGCTGGATTTTGCTCTGAAGCCACATATCGCCATTGACTAGTCTCAGTGCTTGTTCTAATTTGCTGAACTCGATTGGCTACAAATACATGGAAACGTCGTGCATCGTTGTTAATATAACCAAGGACAACCTTGGAGTCGGTCCAGTAGTATTCACGGATGTCATCCAATTCTAGTTCTCTTTTTAGCAAATCACCAATTCTTGTGGCAACCACTGCAGCTGAGAGCTCTAGTCTGGGAATTGTTACCACCTTTGATGGAGCAACCCTAGCTTTACCCATAACGAGAGTGCAGTAGACTTCTCCAGACATGGATACAGCTCTGAGGTATGAACATACTCCATAGCCTGACACACTGGCGTCTGAGAAATGGTGTAGCTCATATTGCTGAACATCCTTGAATGTTGATGGCACATAACAACGTGGTATCTTTACCAAAGACAGGTTATGGAGGTCTCGCAGCCAAGCTTCCCAATGCGGCTTGAGGTCATCAGGAAGTGGTTCGTCCCAGCCCATCTTATCTTGACACATCCTTTGTAGGGTTCTTTTCCCAATTAAAATGAAGGGAGCGACGAATCCAAGAGGATCAAAAATAGAAGCAACTGTAGACAACACTCCTCTTCTAGTAAAAGGATTTTCCTTTACTAGCACTCTGAAATGGAACTCGTCTGCAGCTACGCACCACTGGATTCCAAGCGCCCTCTCTACTTTAGGCTCTCCTAGAGACAAGTCAAAGTCAGTCGCCCCTTCAATACATTCCTCCCTGGGAATTGTTGCGATCACAGTTTTGCTGTTGGTGATGAATTTGTGCAAGCGAAGCTTTCCGGTATTGCAGAGACCCCTGGCTTCCTTTACAAGCTGGATTGCCTCTGCTTCAGTGTCTACACTTGCTAAGCCATCGTCAACATAAAAATTACGTTGTATGAACTTCACTGTGGCTTGATTAAACTTGCCTTCACCTTGTATGGCAAGGTATTTGAGGCCGAAGTTTGCACATCCAGGCGAGGAGGCCGCTCCGAACAAGTGAACCTTCATTCTAAAAACTGATGGTGGGACTTTCATGTTTCCATCTTCCCACCATAGGAACCTGAGGTAGTCCCGATCCTTTGGAGCAACATGAAACTGGTGGAACATACGCTCCACATCACACATGAAGGCTACTTGCCCTTTCCGGAAACGACACAAGACTCCAACAAGGGTATTTGTGAGGTCAGGCCCAGTCAGTAGATGCTCATTCAGAGAAGTATTCTGAAATCTTGCAGAGCAATCAAAGACGATGCGAATCTTGCCTGGCTTCTGCGGGTTATATACTCCATGGTGAGGTATATACCATGCTGGTTGATAACTTAACTCCATCTCTGGGACCTTTTCAGCATCGCCTCTTGCCATTATGTCCTTCATGAAAGCCAGGTAATCCTTTTGGTACTGCTCATCTCTCCTTAAACGCTTCTCTAGAGATCTGAGTCGATGCTCTGCACATGCTTTGTTGTTTGGCAACTCTGGCCTCTCACCCTTAAAAGGCAATGGCATCTCATAGTGTCCATCTTGCGTTTGCTTAATGCCTTCATTCAATTTAGCCAAAAACCTTAAGTCTTCTTGTGACGTTGAGACTTCCTCATTATCCCTTTCAACAAAGTCCGACTCAAAAACCTTCATTATTTCTGCTGGAGTGATCATCTCCTTTACCTTGTTCCTATGTACAAAGCAGACTTCAGACTTGAGTTTGTGAGATGGATCACCAGCTGGTAGAACTTGCTTCATAATAATCCTGTGACTCACACCGATTTCATCTTGATAACTGTCGTCATGGTTGTATCCAACGATACTCCAACCCAGCACAGATCTTTGTGCAAATGGCTGATTCTCATTGCCACTGAGAACATCTCTGGGAAGTAAGGCTTGAGGACAGTTGTATCCTATTAACAAACCTACTTCACAGTCAAGTGCAGGAGCCATTACATCTGCCAGATGTTCTAGATGAGGCCAGTTCCTTGCGGTTTCACATGTGGGTATATGAGATCTATTTGCAGGTATATAGTCTCTAGTGTAAGTTGTTGGAAGTTTTATTTTTACTTCGGACTGGAACCCTCTTACTTGTAGTCCATTCAATTTGTGACTGGACACAACTTTCGTTTTGGATGTTATTGTAGAAATCTTGAGTTTGACAGGCTCTTTCCTGATATCAAGTGTCTCAGCTGTGTCCTTTAGAATGAAAGTAGTGTCGCTCTGGGTATCAAGCAAGGCATACACTAAAATCTCCTTCCTTGGTTCCGCTGTTGTTGAGACATAAACTGGAATGATCGATGAGGTATGAGTGCCGTTCCTTTCTTGAACTACTCTGTTCGAAGTCACAGGCTTAGACTCTTGTACCTTATGTGATTCGGCTGTTCTATCTGCAGATCCGTGATTAACCTTGAACTGATCTTGACTGGTTTTAGATCTCTGTACTGGGGAATTATTTACACGGTCCTGATGTAGGCTTGTTGGGTGACGCTTCTCACATTTTTCACACATGCTCCTAGAGGAGCAGCTTCTGGAGTTATGACCAGTCTTAAGACAGCCAAAGCACAACTTCTCAGACTGTACAAACTTCAATCTTTCCTCAATCGGTCTTTCCATAATCTTACGACACTTATGAAGAGTGTGCCCATATCTCTTACAAAAGACACACGTAAAGCTAGTCCTTTCCTCGTTGGAACTAGTGGTGAATGTCTTGGCAGTTGAGTTGCGATTCCGCTGAAACTTATGATCTTGATCTGTTTGCTTGTACCTTTCTTGCTCTGCTGGCTTTATTGCTTGCAGTGACGTGATAGGATTGCATGCAATTCGAGCTTCCTTGTTGAGAAATTCAACAAAGTATTTGAAATCTGGGAACCCTTTGTGTTCGTCTTGAAACTTGGTGACTGCTCTATTCCAACGTGAACTTAACCAGTCTGGCAATTTGGCTGATATTCTCTGATTTTCAACACAGTCATTCAGAGCTTGTAAACCTTGAACATAAGGCATGGCTGACTCAACACTGCTTAGGAAATCTACAAATTCCTGGAGATCTTTGCTATCTTTGGTAGCAATCTTGTGCCAAGACTGTATTTTGTCACGATAAGATTTGCCAACTACGAACGGATTGCCGAACCGGTCATCGAGGATGTTCCAGGCTGCCGTGTAAGCTATTTCTGTTCCAGCCACAAAATGTCCTTCAATAGCTCTCTTGGCCGGACCAACTACATACTTGCGTAGAAAGTAGAGCTTTTCTTGAGGTGGCAAGTTCTTGCGATCAATTAATGTCTGGAAAGACAGCTTCCAGTCATTATACTTTAGGGGATCTCCAGAGAAAACAACAGGTTCTGGAATTGGGATCCTGTTGGCTGTAATCGCTTCAGCGAGTGCCTTCACAAGGTCATTAGAAGCTTCGTTGTGAGCAGGCAATGAAGGTGACTGAGAGATATGAGCTTGGGGAATTGGTAACCCTTGAGAGGAACAAGAGGGTTGGTTCAAAGGAGCAGTGTCTTGTGCGAGCATGAAAGGCTTAGAGAGAGAAAAAGGAATGCTTGATTGAAAAATATAATCTTCTTGTCTTTGTAGAAGAAGAGGAGCAGAACGTCGTTCTTCCTCATCACCTTTGATGCTTTCAGCATAAACCTGCAGCCTTGCTTGTGCTGCGTTATGTCTTTTCAGTTCCTCCAACCGTTCCACTTCCTTTTTCTTTTCTTCCAGCTTTATTTTTCTAACAGTGCTTTCCGAAATAAATTGAGCCCTTTTCCTTGCATTCTCCGCTTCGGTTTCTCTTTCTTGAGCTTCTCTTTCTGCCGTTAACCTTTCAACCTCTGCCTCCAGTTTCCTAATTTCATCTTCATGTTGATGTTGTGTCTTCATTATTTTAATCACTTCTTGTGTAGCCGCTACTTCAGCTGCTGCTTCTTGTCTTTTCTGCAGAGAATCACTGTAAGATCGACTGGAAATCTTGGAAACAGACTTTGACTTACTGGAGGTTGCTGAGATGATGCTGGACACCGTGGCTTCAAACACTGAATCTGAATCAGGCCAGGGAATCTCCTTAGGATCACCGTTGAGAAAGCTCTGAGATTTCTCGTTTGCAGTGCTAGTAATGGCAAGACAAGTGTCATTTTTCCTTCGGATTTCAGGTTCCGGGCTTGTGATGCTTCTTATATCGCCATAAATGTGGTCGACCTCAGACTGAATGGCATTAATGGTGCTCACAACTTCACAAATCAATTCTGCATCATCATTGTTCTTAATGGCTCTTTTCAAACCATTGATGTGATATTTCCACCTTCTATACTTCTGCTCAAAGCTTCTTTCCAGATCATTTAGTCTAGCGTCTTGCAGTGTTTTACCCTTCTCGGTAAGCGTGCGTGCTCGCTGACTTCTTCTAATATCTGGGAGCTGTGTATTATCTGCGTCAACCTGAGGTTGTTGTACTTGTGCAGCCACTTCAACTTGCTCAGTTATATCAGTCTGCTGTGGTGGGATAACCTGCTCTGCATTGTCTACGTCTTGTGCAGTTGGGTATGCAGAGCTGACTTCTTTAGTAGGCAGCAATGTTTTTTCACTTGTGTATGACATGCTAGACCTGTGTTGCACTATAATGTGAATATTCAAAGAGCTCAAAATAAATCTAAAGTTTAGTGTAAAGCGATTATCTCAGCTAGACTTATGTGATTGAATCATGTAAATGATAAAAAAATTGCAGAACTGTCAAGTAGCAAAAGAATGAACTTGTAACTTTTAAAATGTGAATATCAACATGATTAAATTATAAGGTATGCAAAACACTTGAATATAACAGAAAATTCAAATTTTAGTCTTATTCAATACAATTGCCCATCTATTTAGTCCCTTTAGTTTCTTAATAAGTCAAATGATAATAGAAAAATGTCCGACTTTATCTTAGAATGAGGATGACGGAAATACCAGAACAATTGAAACTTCAGCGACAGTTCACAAGACCTTGTGCTGCTTCCAAGTCACTAACTTTAATAGTGCTTGCTTGTTCAGCCTTCACTTGCCCACTGGCTGCTTCAGTCAGTCAATTGCGATATTTTCATGTTGTACTTCCCTCATTCAACACGTGGCGCCTCTTGATGGCCGTCTTCCTCGTGCAGCTTTACGATCAGATGCTGTTGGCCTTCACCGACGCAGTAAGTGTTCTACTGTACCGCTCTTAGTCACAACACGAAGGCTGAGGTTCTTTTAACTGATGTTTAATGCTCTCTGGACTCAGACATCAACACCGTAGAACTAAAAGGATGAATATACAACAAAAAACATGTATACAGTCAGTTACATAGAAAACACATATGACTTTAAACTCGTACATAAACAGAAAATACATACCACTTTTGCCTGCTTGTGAGCTAAGAGAGGGGTTTACATCTTGAACTTCTTGATTGCATGACTTATAATCATAAAAAGTAATACTTTCAACTTTGCGATGATTACATCGTCTTATATAATCAGCAGAATTGTAAAACTCCGACCGCAGTTCTGACTCATTGTTCCGTGGCAAAAAACAGGAAGTGACATACAAAGACACGATGGGAACAAAATAAAATATACCCAAAAAACTCTTAGAAAGAATAATTATTGCTCAAATATACAACAGTTGAGTATATAAATCACAACAAGCATTATAAAATAGTTGAAATATAAAAATGTACAGATTAAACTGATTCAAAGTTGCTGAAATAAATGAGTGTTGAAGTACACAAGCGCCATCTAGTGGAAATAAACATTGTAGACACCCAAAGCTTTGTGACAGCAAACACATAGACAGTTGTGTTTTCTCTTCCCCGGAATGTAAGCTTTCAGTGGGAGGCTGGTCAAGTAAAAAGAATTCTGCTTTTTTTTTTTGTAGTAATCCAAGCGTTTGAGCACTGTGCTGATTAGCTGAAGTTAAAATTAGGTGATAAAAGGAGATAAAATATAAGAAAAATAAAAAAGCGATAGAGCAAAGCGCGGAGCAGTAAGCAAGAGCGTCCGAACAGTAGCAGAGCAGGAAGGAGATCCCCTTCCTGGATGTTCAGTCGGTGTAGATCCGACTGGCTTTGAACCAGAAACTCTCAGGGCTCGGGAAACTCAAAACGCAGCTCTTCCGGCTCTCCGCGTCGTCGGGACTCACGTAAACACCGGCGAAAACGGTGAAGGGCATCACGATGAGAATGACTAGAACCCAAACGCTCAGGCTGACCGTCTTGGCTAACCTGTAGGTCCGGTGGGGCATCCGTTTGGAGCGCAAGGTGGAGACCACGACCAGATAGCGGTCTGCACTCATCACAGTCAAGAAGAGGATGCTGGAGAAGATGTTGTAGTGGTCTATGGACAGGATCACTTTGCATAAAACCTCTCCAAACGGCCAATAGTTTAACAGGTGCTCGGCGATATTGATGGGCAACACCAACGTGAAAAGGTCGTCGGCAATGGCCAAATTCAAAATGAATAAGTTGGTGACGGTTTTCATTTTAGGCGCCTTTAAGATCACGTAAATGACAGCGGTGTTGCCCGTGAGTCCCACGGCGCAGATGACAGAGTAAATAACCGGTAGCCAGATGTAGAAGTCAGGGTAGAACATCCACATTGGAGAAGTGCAGTTGGTTTGGTTATAATCCGGACTGGTCAGGTTGCATGAAGATTGCATTGTTTTGTTGTCCATAGTGTCTTTGAATTCTATGAGAATCAGAACCTTTAGTAAAAAGTACAACTTTATTACAAAAGAAAAACTACATGCAATGTTGCAATTTTCTTCCTCTGCACAGTAAATGTATGTAATTGTCTCAGTTTGATTATTACATAAACAATTAAATTCTAACTGTATTTTGCATCTATTCGTAGTTGTACTAGTTTATATGTTAGGTATGCATTAAAAACCATATAAGATTTTATTTAGGCTATAATTTCTCGAAATAGAAAATGAATTGAAGTCATCTTACCTGACAGATTCAGACATACAGGATCTTCTGCTGGTCTTCTCTGGTATTCCATGCACACTTTGTGGTAAATGGCAGAGCGCAACGCTTTTACGCGCGCGATTTTACGCAATATGATGTAAGACCGACCTCTCCAACAACAGTCTCTCACATATCATTTTCATCCTGTATTGTCCGGCAGGAAACACAAAACGTTTCACGAAGTGCAATTTATCCAGTTTGTCTAAAACAAATGACTCGGCCTACTACTGTCGTATAATGAATTGTTCTTGTTGTAATACTTTGAGAGTAAAAAGAGCCAGTGTTAAACGTCAGTTAATGAACCTCATTGGTTCTCGCAAATAAAGCAAACATATTTGAGCTTCTGTTTATCACAACTGATGTGTGAGTTGATGAATGTTTATATGTGAATAAAAGCCTAAATTCAATTTGTTCATCAAATAAAGCGATTTTGTCTTGGAAAATGTTGGACTACCGCTCAATTCAACTGGATTAGTTTTACGATCTCTTTATGAACTTTTTGAAGCATCAAAGTGTTAGTTAGCTGTCAATGAAGGGACAGAAATCTCATCTCATTTCATCAAAAAGATCTTCATTTGTGTTCCGAAGATGGACAAAAGTCTTACGGGTTTGGAACGAAATGAGGGTGAGTAATTACTGACAGAATTTTAATTTTTGGGTGAACTATCACTTTAAAATGAATTTAATGTGTTTGTGTGTGTTATTTTTGTTCAGACATACAAAAGTAAAAACCTAAAGGATTACACTCACCTAAAGGATTATTAGGAACACCTGTTCAATTTCTCATTAATGCAATTATCTAATCAACCAATCACATGGCAGTTGCTTCAATGCATTTAGGGGCGTGGTCCTGGTCAAGACAATCTCCTGAACTCCAAACTGAATGTCAGAATGGGAAAGAAAGGTGATTTAAGCAATTTTGAGCGTGGCATGGTTGTTGGTGCCAGACGGGCCGGTCTGAGTATTTCACAATCTGCTCAGTTACTGGGATTTTCGCGCACAACCATTTCTAGGGTTTACAAAGAATGGTGTGAAAAGGGAAAAACATCCAGTATGCGGCAGTCCTGTGGGCGAAAATGCCTTGTTGCTGCTAGAGGTCAGAGGAGAATGGGCCGACTGATTCAAGCTGATCACAGCCACAGTCACCAGATCTCAACCCAATAGAGCATCTTTGGGATGTGGTGGAACGGGAGCTTCGTGCCCTGGATGTGCATCCCACAAATCTCCATCAACTGCAAGATGCTATCCTATCAATATGGGCCAACATTTCTAAAGAATGCTTTCAGTACCTTGTTGAATCAATGCCACCTATAGGCAGTTCTGAAGGCGAAAGGGGGTCAAACACAGTATTAGTATGGTGTTCCTAATAATCCTTTAGGTGAGTGTATAGCTAAAAAGAAGTAGGCCTATGATGCATGTAGATATTGTAGGATGCCTGCAACCGTTTACCTGTAGGGGCTGAAATGTCAGTTCAGGCCTCATTTTAAGGCTATTTTTAATTGTTGCCATAGTGATTTACAAGTCAACTTACAATCCTTTTATGCAGATGAATTGATTGAAATTGTTCTATTGTTCTATGGTTCTCTAACACCACATTCCTCTGCTGGAGCTTCAATCATCAGGATATATGCAGACACCTGCTGATGTGACGTAGGCCTATGGATGTAATTTAATGTTTTATCATTTAATACATGTTAGCAATGTTATTTTTTACCATAATTTTAGATAATGTATGACTCACAATTTCTTCATTAAGTTTTCTGAATATAGAATGAATAGAGTCATATAACCTGTCTATTTATATTTTTGAGCAAGATGTGAAGCATAGTGTGTCAGTGTAGAGTTTATTTAAGATTTTTTTTAATTAGATAAATGAATTGTGGCAGTATTAACCACTGCCTGCTGACGTCAATACTTTCAAAACATATTTGCAGCTGTCAAGGTAAAGTGTTTGTGGTTGATTTAATATGAAAAAAAAAGTCATACCCAGTCTTCCTTTATGCACATTTGGGGCTTTCAGAAATAACATATGATTGATATATAGCATAGTGATACATAGCATTTTTTCAGGTTCATTCTGTAAAATTGAGAAAAAGCACTTAAGACGTGTGATTTAAAGTAGCTTTCTCCACGTAAATCAGAGGCCATTATGTTCTCTCTGAGTGGATGCATGTTCTGATTTAGCCATGACAAAGTATCAATCAAGGTAACATAAAAAAGTGGCTTTAGTCATGTGACAGCGGTGCAAGTCTCAGGAACTCTCGGATTTACCCAACATCTAAAAAAATAAGACATTCAAATATAAATGAATAGGAGTGAATAGGAGTAAAATGGGTTCTGGGCATAATGAGCATTTTGAACTTTCACTGTGAGGCCGAAAGAAGCAAATAGAGTGTGGGATGATCGATGGAAAGGGAAAGGTTGCCAATATGGAAAACAGATTGTCATGACTCCTGGCTTGAAGATTGATTTGACTTATTGAAACGGGTGTGGGTGAAGTTTCAGAGCTGCTTGGGGGAAGGGTAATTCATCACCATTTAAAAGATAAAGTAATTAAGTTGTCTTAATGGAACTATTTTTTCAGTTACACTTTACAATAAGGTTCATTAAGTTAACATTAGTTAACTACATTAGTTAGCATGAACTAATAATGAACTGCACTTATACAGCATTTATTAATCTTTATTAATGTTAATTTCAACATTTACTAATACTTTATTAAAATCTTGTTAACATTAGTTAATGCACTGTGAACTAACATGAACAAACAATGAACAGCTGTATTTTTATTAACTAACGTTAACAACGATTAACAAATACAGCAACAAATGTATTGCCCATGGTTAGTTCATGTTAGTTAATACATTAACTAATGAACCTTATTGTAAAGTGTTACCATTTTATCAAAAGATTTGGAAAAGCGTTTCAAATGAAAAATTAAATGAAACTGGGACACAAATGTGTTCCAATGTGCTATTTAAAAAAATAAATAAAAAACAGACATTCCTTCATGTGGAGAATTTTTTTCGGGACTTCAGAATGTGAATCTAATAATTAAAGATAAGTATCCTGATAAAGTAATCAAGAAATTACAAACAGAAATTCAAGACTACGAGGCATTTAAAGTCCCATGAATTGTTACACTGCTACATAAACTAATAAAGTGTTAATTGCTTATACCATACCGTTTGTCTTATCTTCTGAATATGGCGCTTATTACCATACCAACAACAAAATAATATAAGTTCAGCATAAAATGTCAAGTTTCACGTACATGTTTTGTGGTTAATAGTTTGATGGTTTTTTTTACAGTTTTAGTATTAGCAGCCAAATATGTTGAATGACTCAATTAATAAAAAAATAATAATAATAATAATAATAATAAAAGAATATATATATATATATATATATATATATATATATGTCTGTAGGATTTACCCACTATGTTTTTTACCAAACCTGTATGACCTTCAATAGGTTTTTAGACATTCATTTTTTATAGACACTTTGAAAGCTTTTATTGATTTCTATTGTTTTAACAGCATTTGTGCTTTTTATATGTCCACGATCATTTATATTAAATGTGAACCAAGCAGAATAAACAAAAACAGAGTACAAATAAAGCATCAGGAGCATTTTGTAAAGGAACAAGACACACCTCGTCACCCTCCTCATCTTCTCTCTTTTTCTAACCATCTCTCCTCAGTGATGTAAACACTGCACAGGATACTCAGAAATGCCGGTAATGATTGTGCTCTATAGATGTGATACTCTCTGTTGTGTCAGTCAGAAGAGCTTTGATCTGTGTTAAATATTCTCTCAGCTTCACTTCCCCTAGACACTTCTAGATGGCATTTGGTTTGAGTTCTTCTGCTGTCCTTTTGAATCACAGACAGTGTGGCCTGAGGCTCATGCCAGCTAATGCTGTCCCAACATTCTTCAAAGTATCTTCTTTTATGTTCTGTTGAAGAAAGAAATGTATACAGGTTTGGAACGACATGAGGGTTAGTAAATGATGCCAAAATGTAAATTTTTGGGTGAACTATCCCTTTAAGGTTCAGTGCTAAGGTCAGCAAAAAAACAACAAAAAAAAACAAAAAAACACGAATGCTGAGGTCACAAATATTGATTTAATTGACCATTTAATGTGGTAAGGACAGAAATTACAGTTCCCTATCAGTCGATCACGTTCGACGTGACGACGACGTGACAACATAATTGAGATCACTTCAGGGAGCCCTATCATCTTCGAGTGTCTACAGAACGAGCCAATGAACGTTGGCGTGCGTGAATCGCGTCACACGCCCCGCCCCGCAGCGCGGGTATAAACAGAAAGCGGGCGCAGGCACACGTTGTCTTTCACTTAGGAGCCGAGTGGTTATTTGACTTCACGAGTGCTGCAAGAAGAGACTCTACAAGCTGGAAAACTCATCTCATCTCTGTTCCAGCGTTGGTGCGACGGCGCGAGCATTACAGCTCACATCTGCTGTTTTCACAGCATTACACTGTGTGTGTGTTGGTTCAGTGGGTGTTTCCTGAGTTTATACTCATTACAGCCGCGGCTACCCCTGGGTGCCTTTGCGTGGAAAGAGTTTTATTTTATCTTTTTTGTTTTCAACTGAAAGAGCAACACAGGTCAACCCTGTGTCCTTTTCAGGATGTCATTCCGCTTGGGCGTTTCTGGATGCGGTCATTCCCTGGGGCCAGCAGACGGCCACAATAGTTGCCTCCCGTGTTTGGGCAGTCAGCACGGTGAGGAAGCTTTTGTCAAAAGTTCATGTTCCCATTTTGGGAATATGACTATGGCAGCAGAAAGGAATCACTTGCGCCTCAGCCTAGCCAGTGCTCTCGGAACAGGACACAACAATCTGAGAAAAAGGACCCAAGGTCTAACTAGGAAAAAGGAGCAGGACCGGAGCACAGAACGTTTTAATATATTTATTTGTGCAAAATGACCAACGTTTCGACGCACATGCGTCTTCTTCAGAGTCAAACCTCAGAGTCAAACTTCAGAGCTGAAGAAGACGCATGTGCGTCGAAACGTTGGTCATTTTGCACAAATAAATATATTAAAACGTTCTGTGCTCCGGTCCTGCTCCTTGGTCCTAGTTAGACCTTGGGTCCTTTTCCTCAGATGACTATGGCAGCGTTGAGATTGAGACTCGCTTACCTCAAGGGAGGTGCAGTCCCCTCGCCTATGCCCCAATCTGGTGCTTATTCTGGACCTCAGAATAGGCCTACTTTGGTGCTTAGCCAGGGTGATCTGAGGGTTACCGTGAGGGCTTCCCCGCCGAGGCAATCTCCGTGGGCCCCCCACGCCTCACTAATGCTGCCGCCGACGGTGCCTACAAAAAAACGTGCTGGTCCTTCACATGGACGACCAGTCGTGTCTTCTGGAGCGCCTCCTGACGACCAGATGTCGGTTGCAGCATCGGAGGGGGAGCTTCAGTCCTCTGGAGATGAGGATTCGGCTGCGTTACCCCCTTCGGGGAGTGTAGCGTTGCCCGAGTCCAATCCAGAATGGGCGGCTATGCTTTCCCGGGCCGCTGAGAAGGTCGGGCTTTGGTGGAACCCTCCACCATGTCCCGAACCTTCCTGGTTGGACGATTGGTTTTTTCATTGGTTGGTACCATTCTTTCCGGAAGTGCATGAGGAGCTCACTAGGACGTGGACGGCGCCGTATAGTGCCAGAAGCCGTCCTAGTGGCTCCTCCCTCCACACCACCCTCGATGGCGAAGCGGCTAAGGGGTATGTGGATGTCCCGCCGGTGGAGCGTGCCATTGAGATGCAGCTGTGTCCAGCGTCTGCCTCCTCCTGGCGGGGCAATCCACGCCTCCCGTCCAAGGCATGTAAGTTTTTGTCCGGTCTTACGGCGAAGGCTTACAGAGCCTGTGGACAGGCTGCTTCCGCCCTCCATGCCATGGCGCTCCTGCAGGTCCACCAGGCCCAGGCGCTCATGGACATGCACGAGGGTGATTCTGATTCTGTTTTTCAAAGATGGCTTCTGCCTGTATACGCGAAGTTGACTGTATGTATAAAATATCTTCTTATTAAACTGCCTGGACACTGACAAAGTTCTCAATGCTTCGGTTTGCAGGTAGGGACCCTCATTATGCTACCGTGCTAGTGTGGGGCTATTTTGAGCCTTGTTAGTGGTATTAACAAGCGATTTTTATTTGTCATTACTCCATGCCCAATATACTAGCGTTATACTAGCTTTATAGGCTAAACTGTTTTTAGAGATAAAACTATTTACATTCGATAATCATGAAAACAAATCTCAGATAACGGTTGACTAGGTAACAATGTGTAATTAGACCAAAGGTTCATTTTGCGCCGGAGTTCTCCTTTAAGTCATCACGTCGACGTTACGTCGAACGTGAGCGACTGATAGGGAACGTCTTGGTTACTAATGTAACCCTCATTCCCTGATGGAGGGAACGGGAGACGTAACGTCCCGTCACCACCGTTGCTGACCAACGACCAACCGATCGCTGTAACGGCCGTGACGATCTCGGCTTCTCAGCGGAAAACAATGTGTGCGCGCGCCCGCTTCCTGTTTATACCTGCGCTGCGGGGCAGGGCGCGTAACGTGATTGACGCACGCCAACATTCATTGGCTCATTCTGTAGACACTCGAAGATGATAGGGCTCCCTGAAGTGATCCCAATTACGTTGTCACGTCGACGTTACGTCTCCCGTTCCCTCCTTCAGGGAACGAGGATTACATTAGTAACCAAGACGTTTTTCAACAAATTTTATTGTGCCTGAAAGGGAGCGCTGAGAGACCTAAAGAGAACTGTAGCAAAAAGTTAAATAAAGGAAATAAATTATTAGAATTAAACAGAATTATCTATGATAATTTGTTTTAAGTCAATTTTGAAAGTGCAGGTCAGGGACGTAGCCACCATACACATTGAAGAAGACGACCTATAGGTCCAGATACTTTTATTTCAATTTTATTTTTTTATTTTTTTATAATTTCAGATGGGTTAGTTTCTTGTGTTTCCTAGTTCTGGTGTTTGAGTGAAACTCAAAAACCTTTATCAAAAGTGAATTCATACTTGAAATACTTTATATATATATAAAGCTGTGAAAACTTCTTCCGAGTGATAAAAGCAAATACCTCAATGGGAGCTTGCAAAATAGGACACAGTGTCCTTTTCCAAGGAGAGAGGAAAAGCACAGTACAAAAGAAAGTAGGTTGAGTGATGCAGGGCCAGACAGCTCGACCATATGCTCCATGTTGGAATTTGAGAACACCATTTTGAGGTCCAAACTCAAAGGTGTGTCTCATCACAAGCTGCCTGATCTGTTCCATTTCCACACCAATTCTTATGAGTGAAGATGTGTGTATTAACAACCACAGCTAAAACGTATTAAAAAAAATGTTGCAAAAAATGTGTGCACTAGTGTTCCATGATTTATCAGCCTACACTCTAAAAAATAAAGGTTCTTTATTGGGATCCGTGGTTCCACAAGGAACCTTCAACATCCACATAACCTTTCCAATACACAAAGGTTCATTAAAGTGGAAAAGGGTTCTTACTATTTTTAAAATGTTCTTCACACTAAGTAAAAGGTATTCCTTTTAAGAACTGTTCACTGAAATGTTCTTTGGGGAACCGCTTCGCTGCAAAAAAAACCCCGCTGGAATTTTTAAATATAGTGGCCTTAAAATAAAGCCAGAAATATGAAAGTATACATTTACTAGATTCAGAATCAAAGAGACATCTCTTTGCAGACTAATAATATGCATTAGAAGCAAAAAGATGTGATTTTTTTATTTAGTAGATTCACACCAATTTGGTGTGCCCAAGAGTGGTTCTTGCATCACCAAATTGGTGTGAATCTATTACTTCTAATGCATATTATTATCTTAAAAGTCAGTTTTAAGATATGATTTCACTTGTCTTTTTGGAGTGTTCTACGTATTTTAGAAAATGTTTACTAAAGGGATAATTCACCCAAAAATGAAAATTCTGTCATCGTTTACTCACCCTCAAGTTTTTCCAAACTTATATTAATTTCATTCATTTTGAAGAATGTTGGTAACCAAACAGTTGTGGAGCACTATTGACTTCCATAGTATAGAAATCAAATACAATGGAAGTCATTGGGGACCAGAAACTGTTTGTTTACCAACAGTCTTTAAAATATCTTCTTTTATGTTCAGCACAAGAACGAAATTAATATAAGTTTGGAAAAACTTGAGGGTGAGTAAATGATGACAGAATTTTCATTTTTGGATTCTTTGGGTGATCCTTTAAGTTATAATCCTTAGATTTGAAATAGCTATTGTTATTAGCCACATTAGCTGTGGACATTTTGTTATGTATGTTTTCATTAAAAATGCAATATGCATTCCTAAGTATTTATAGTTTCGATTAACGTAATTGTTCTTCACATATCCTCTATAACCGCTGGGGCTCAAGCAGCTTTTATTTTTTTGCACTTTTTCAGTCCTGTTCGTTGGCCCTTGCCATTAAAACCAAGATGCTTTTTTGCAAATCTTTATTGAAGATTTTTTCTCTTATTTCAGGAATGACTTGTCAAATAAGGCTTTTTAAGGCCTTTTCTGTTATTTAAATTTTTCTTTCACCCTTTAAAAATTATTCCACCCTGTGGGATTTGAAATCATTTCTGCCCGATAATAGCAGTGTGTTAGCACCCCTTTGCTAATGGATAAATGAGTGGTGCTGAGCCAATTTACAGTAGGCCTAATGGCAGGAAGTGGAAGCATTAAAATTTTCTCTTTTATTTTCTCTAGCAGAAGCCATCTGTACCCTCAGTCTATAAACCGACCACATGGATTTGCAACAGTGGTGTCTCACTTAGCACATGTATTATATGCAGATGTTTTCCAGCTGGCTGTAGGGTTTATTTGTATTGAGAGTGTCAGTGCATTATTATGTGGACATGGAAGTCTTACACTTGGGTGCCTGTGTGTGCGTTTGCGGATTGGGGCGTTATTGATTAAGGACAGAAGAGTTTAGCATTGCATCAAGAAGAAGATTTCTAAGCTTTTTACATCTTGAGTCTTATCACAAAGTGCAAAGGGCCAGTATAGCCTTTCAAGGTAAACTTTGGATTAGGATCCTCTCCCTGTGCCCTAAAGTCCAGAAAACCTACGGCTAACTAATCTCAACTCATAACGCCTATTCTTCAATAAATATTTCTGATTACCAGCCCTTACTGTTTTATGTGTTTAATAAGGTTTACAAACAGCTAGACAGCCAAGGTCGTAGCTTATTTTCCTCTAATGACCTCCCTGCAGTGCAAAAGGTATTGACTTGAAATGTATAAAATAACTATTAATCTACATAGAATTACATAAACATAAATGCAGAACACCATGACTGCAGCCACAATCTTTTAGAATGAGACACCACTGTTCAAAAAATCAAATCAGAACTGCTGATATTATAGCCATAATTGTATAACACTGTATTATCGGTCTCTGCATGACTAAAGAAAACTCATTATTAAAAAAAAGCATAAATGTGCACACAGAACTTCATATGCAGTATATTAATTGAAAGCAAAACATCTAATGTCTTACTCTCTCCCTTCATGCTTATGTCTTGCACTCAAAGGGAAAAAGATGCAAGGAAAAAAATCCCATTAAACGATAAAAAACAAAATATAAAATAAATAGAAACACTAAAGTAATAAAATTAATTTGATCGCAAATCTTATTGATTTCTCTGACTTCATTGCAGACTTTAATATCTTGGCAAATCTGCAAACAATTTAAGACTGTTGAAACTCTAGAGGAGACACATGTGAGATTATTGGGGTCTTTTCTCAGAAGAAAAAAACAATAAGCTGAATGTTTGAAAACAACAAAAGTTTGCAAGCTATATATATATATATATATACATATATATTCCTTATTTAAACATTTATTTAAATGTATTTATTTTGAGCTAAAGTCCTAAATGATAAAAGCTAAATGACAACATAACAGACGACAATGGCTGAATGAAAATGTTTTCAAACAAACAGAATGATGGACAATTTCCTGAAGGAGTCTAATGTTTAAAATTGAGAGTGATAAGCCAATAAGATCTCAATGTAGAATATTCAATTGCTTATAATGTTTGTATGCATGAATGAAGATGTTAATCATCTCTGGAGCCTGAAGAATCCAAAAGCACATTGAGTGCGTCTGCGGTCACAGGGTCCTGCTCTGACTCTCACTCTGCCCTGGAAACTCAAATCCAAATCAACACAGTTGTAGCCATTCATTTCCCCAGATGAAAGGCAGTGTTTAGCATGTTCTTTGCATAATGAATGTGATCATGAAAAGTTCTTGGCCTCTGAACTAATGAAGATAAATATTATCATTCAGTCTGTTGCCTGGGGAACAAGCTCAGCTCACGATGCTCTTATTGATGACCAAGAACAAACACTGAGAGCTAACGGAGATGCTTCATCCTTCCTATAATCCCTGATGTATTTGATTATGCAGTTAGCCTTTTCCAAGCTAAATGTAGACATTTTCTGTCCACAAGGATCAAATCTGTTGTTATAGCTTGTTGTTTGTATTCTGTTGTTGTATATTCCAGGCTGGCAGAGGCATAATGTCTGCCAGCATTCAGAGAACAAAGGAATCAGAGATAGACTATACTTCTAAACAGAATGTGAGCAATGACCGAGGATGACACTAGACAAATCATTGGACAAATAACGCAGACAAACAGTTTCAGACTGTGGATAAGATGAAAGGCATTGTATGGGAGAGGAAATAAGAGAGAGGAGAATAAAAGTTCAAACTAATGAGGACAGTGTTTTCCCCTTTCTCTAGCTATCAGAAGATTTATCATAATTATCATAAGATGAGAGGCTCATGCAAAACTGAGGTTGCTCAGGTCAGGTCATAGAGGAATATATGTCAAACATAAAACTAAAGGAAATTCAAACAAACACATAAATGCATACTCAAGCTGAAACCTGATTTGCAAGCTTTTTGACAGACATTTCAGTGATATTCTCTGCATTTCTCCAGCAGGGGGCAGGATATTAAAAAAGTAGAGTCTCAAGAAGTATCAAGAGGTGGCGCTAGAGAGCCATGTTCAATGTCACTCAAGATTGCAAACACTCACAATTAGCATTATTTAAACGCTCTGAGAAACATAAACATATCGTATTACTTTTACGTCACAACGCTTCTTTATTTTACTTATTTAATCAGATTTTAGATCCCACTGCACATGTCTATAATTGAATCTGTAAAGCAATTGGAAGTGATTTCCAGTAAGCTTTTTAACACACTTTGTAGAGCACTGCATTGTGGACAAATTTGGAACAGTAAAAAGAGCCTCTTTCTGTCTCTCTGTTTGTTCACTTGATATAATCATGCAAATATAAGCACTTAAACAGCTGAAAATCTAGCAAAGCAACTGGAAGTGTCCATACACTGAATGCACTATGCTTTAGGAGATACACATGACCTCAGCGAACTGTGTCTGCAAGGTTATATTTAAGGAACGTCAGGTCAAAGAGGAATCTTTAATCGAGAGGTCACATGCCACATAGTTCAAATTCTTCAGAATAAAACATAATGTTGTCTCCTTTAATGTATATACACTGGCTTGCGAAAGTGTTCATATCCCTTAATTTTTTCACATTTTATATTGCAGCCTTCTGCTAAACTGCTTTAAATTATTTTTTTTCACATCAATCTTCACTCCATATACACCATAATTACAAAGAATAAAAAAAAGATTTGTGATAACTTTGTAGATTAATTAAAAATAAAGAACTGAAATAATTACATTGCATGTACGTATTCTGGGACACTTCAAATTTAGTTTAGGAGTAGGCCTATTCCAATTTCTCTGGATCATCTTTGAAATGTTTCTACACTTTGATTGGAGTTAACCTGTGGCAAATTCAATTCGGAAAGGCACACACACCTCTCAAATAAAGGTCTAGCAGCTGAAAATGCACATCAGATCAAAGACCACACCATGAGGTCAAAATAACTGCATGTAGATCTCAGAGACAGGTTTGTGTCGAGACAGAGATCTGGGGAAGACAACAAACTAATTACTTCTGCATTGAAGGTTCACAGAAGCATGTAGCATCCAAAATCCTTAATGGAAGAAGTTTGGAACAACCGGGACTCTTCCTAGAGCTGACCTCCTGGCCAAACTGAGCAATCAATGGAGAAGGGCCTTGGTTATGTCCAAGAAGCTGATGGTCACTCTAGTTGAGCTCCGTGATCATATATGGAGATGGGAGAAATGTACAGAAGGATGAACATCACTGCAACACTACACCAATCTAGGCTTTAAGCCTCTCAAGACACATGAAAACCCACTTAGAATTAATAAAACATCACCTAAAGGACTCTCTCAGAATGTGAGAAACAAGATTCTCTGGTCTGATGAAACTCAGTTCCAAGTGTCATGTCTGGAGGAAACCAGGCACTGCTCATCACCTGCACAATACCATCCCAATGGCAAAGCACGGTGGTGACAGCATCATGCAGCAAAATATAGAGATATCCTTAATGGAAACCTGATCCAGTGCATTCAGAACCTCGGACTGGGCAGAAAGACGACGCAAAAGGGGCTTATGGACAACTCTGAATGACTGACCTTGAGTGGGCCAGCCAGAGCCTGGGCTTGAACCCAATCAAACATCTCTGGAGAAACCTGAAAATGTCTGTCCACCGATGGTCCCCATTCAACCCGACAGAGCTTGAGAGGATCTGCACAGAAGAATGGCAGGGAATCGACAAATGCAGATGTGCAAAGCTTGTCGCATCATACCAAGAAAGACTATGAGGCTGTAAAGATGCTTTAACTAAGTCCTGAGTTAAGGGTACAAATACTTTTTGTAATTATTTCAGTTTTTCCTTTTTAATACATTTGCAAAAAGTTGTCACATCTGTTTTTTCTTTGTCATTGTGGGGTGAGGAGTGTAGATTGATGTGGGGGAAAAGAGTCATTTAAAGCCACTTAGCATAAGGCTGCAACAAAACAAAATGTGGAAATAATGAAGGGGCACAAATACTTTCGCAAGGCACTGTATAAATAGGCTACATTGATAATATATACATGATACAGTTCAGGCATGTAATTTCCATGTTAATTGGCAACAATCTGGTCAGGTATAATTAGTACATGCAGTGAGAGAGACGTACAAAAATTAAATTATTAACTTTTTTTAATCACACACATCCAGTGTCATTTATTTAACACAATACAAAACTCTTCTCATTATATTTGGTTCTATCTTGGTTACAGTGAACTGTACAATATTTACATGAATTTATTTGATCATTATATGTGTGTGGATGTGTGAACCACAGTAACTTATGTCTGACTCTGCGGTTCTGTCAATGCATGTTGTGATGAAATGTCATCCACGCATCAAAGATTCCCCGGGGATTGTGTCAAGAGAGGTTATCTGATGTCACAGAGCACTGGGGGACAGAGAGTTTCCCTCAAATACACTGAGAATTATTCGTCAGCATTATTCAGTATTTCATATTTCATCTTCTTTCATTTAATCGTAAGGAATGTCAACGTAAAAACAAAACACACATTATCACCACTCCTCCCTATTGAGTCCGTTATGTCTGTCGTCCCGGCATCCATTGAGCAGACAAAAGAAAGAATGACCACAGGCCGATGCGTTGCTTATCTCAGTGTGGCGGTACAGTTGATAGGCTTTCGGATGCTTTTGTTCTGCCTTTATGGCACTGGAGTCATTCACAGGCCCTGCTGTCTACACACCCGAGGCAGTTCCTCTTCACTCTCTTCTTTTCCTACTTTTCCCTTATCCCTTACTCCCGATTCCAGGAGCATATGTCACTTGGAAGTGCTCTGCTAATTAGAGGGCTCTTTTGTCTGTGGGTTTCTCTTTTCTTTGCTCTTGTTGTTGATGGTATTGTCACTGGAGTATCTGTGGGAGTCCTGCCGTCCCGACAGAAGGTTTTTATTGGACTCTTAATGAGTTTACCTCGGGTGGTCTCCTCTGCAGATCTGCACCTCTCATTCTCTGCCCACAGTGAGCAGAGCCAGATTTCAGCCATCAGGGCTTCTTATCTCGTCAGTTCAGGGTGTTTATGTATCTGTGCATGTCCTGCGCAGGGACACAGGGAAGCGCATTTTCGTAGGAGTATGTGCTTAGGCTCAACCTGATTGTTTTTTTTTACAGTGCAGTACTTTACAGAGCGTGAGGAGAATTGCCAACAGTGCTGGCTTGATTTCTCACTCTCTTGGGAAAGTGGCACGTGTGCCATGTCACAACTAGTAAATAAGAACTGACCCTCAGTGACCCTGCCCTGGCAATCTCTAGGGTCATCTCTCCTACAGCACCTGCTTTCTGAAATAAAGCGATCAACAAAGGTCACGGCCCCTGTGTATCAAGCATTTCTGTGGGTCAAAGGTCAAGCATTGGCCGGTGTGGTTGTCCCAAAGTGACTCCGATTCACTGCGTCCAATCGTAGCGCAACCCGGAAGCATTTACTTTCCTGATGTGCTGACAGGTCTTTTCAGATTTTTTGGTGTCCAGTTTGGGACATTTACCATTAAAGTTTGTTTCTGATAAGTTGTATTAAAAAAGGTCCTTAACTCCTTGTGTAGCGTAGGTTGAGGTAAGATGCCCCCTGGGGCACGATGACCTTCCTCCCATTCTTAATTTTTTCTCCTGACCATCGATGGCACAAAATCTCATCTCAGCACTTTAGATGAATGGCTATGTTATTTTTAATTTTGTCATTTCATTTAAATATCAACATTTGTGGGATTTAGTCCGTCGAGACAGGTTCATTTTGAGGTTAATTGATCTAATTTTGTGTGTCTGGAAAATAGTGATCTGTGACATTGTCTTAGGTTGAATATCAAAGTTTTCTGTGTCGATATGTTAATGAGGGATTTGTGGAAATTTGTAAAATAAATTTGAATTTTACTAGAATTTGTAAAAGTTATAGTATCTCAAAATTATACTTGGGGTAAGATGACCTATAGTTTAGTTGAGTGAAATTATTAAATTTGCATTAATAGTATTGCTATTACTAGTATTGCTTGATCTTAAATTAAAATATAAGCAGTTAAATAATTAAATATTCATATGCTTGTAAATCATAAAATACCTTTCAGATGAATCTGGAACTCGGCTTTGTCTGTCATCGGTTATTCAATTATCAACTCAATTGTCAATATAACATTTTAAATACAATAGTTTGTTTAGTATTTTATATTAATGGAACTTAAAATATATGTTAATAAGAATTATATAAAAAGTTTCTGTAAAAGTTTATCCGGGGATAACAACTAAAGCAAAGTTTCTAATTGTTTCCTATAATAACACACTTATAATAACACACTGGCTGATGCATCATCATCCTGCACATGCTAAACTTATATCTGAATATGTTACAGTTTAAAAGTAAATCCACATTTTTATTAAAGGGGGCATCTTCCCCCCACGATGCATTCAAAAGTTTGGGGCCAGTAAGAATTTTCATTCAGCAAACAAGCATTACAATTAATCAAATTTGACAGTAAGATATGTATAATGTTAACAACAGTTAACAATTTTTTTTTTCTTACTTACTCTAAAGTTTTAAATTGTAGTGTATCACGGTTTCCACAGAAATACGAAGCAGCACAAACGTTTTCAACATTTATAATAATACGAAATGTTTCTTGAGCAGCAAATCAGCATATTAGAAAGATTTCTGAAGGAAATGTTCTTTCAAAAACGAAAAAATCTTACCGATCCCAAACATTTGAATGGTAGAGATGTAGAGAGTGGATTTGGTCATTTTTAAAAGACTAAAGGAGATGCAAAAAGTTACACTCGCATTTAACATGCTTTCATTTAGTTAGATTACAATAAATATGGAATTTAGAGGAAAATATAAAAAAATCAAACATATATATAAAAAAATATTACTATATAAAAATTAATTATAAAAGAACATATATACATGAATATGCCCCCAATATTTTACATATGATTGTTAAATGTAAATGTATAATTGCTTCTTAACCTTTTGTGATAAGCCTACCCAGTGATTACTATGAATCACTATTATCTGAAAAGTTGCAGATGGCGACTGAGTATGGATATTTGAATAGGAATTTCCAAACCAGCCAGTCAGCTGTGCATGCTCACAATATCCACCAATTTAGTCTTTGTAGTGCTGGGGAAATCAGTCTCACCCCCCTTCAGATGTATGTACTTTCTATACTATTTAGATTATTTGCATACAGATGTCTAGTCAGCCCCACTTTGAGCCTGAAAGGGAGGGAGGGAGGAAGGGAGGGAGTTGCTGACTAGCCCATAATTTCCAAGCATACTTCTTAGTGCCATGGCTACTGTGTTTCGATCACTGGGCACAGGTGGCATCTTAATTACCATGGATATTTTAGTGAAAAAGTGTGAGGGCCATTTGTATTGGATCACTAATTGAGCAGACCCTCTCAAAATACCATTAGCACCACTTGGATCATTAAATTTAAGGGCCTGATGACACAGAATTGCATAATGGCTTAGAGAACATTTACAGTTTTTCTCAATTGCTAAAACACAATTTCTGAATCCTTGCTCCTTTTTCTGAAAACATTAAACACAAAACCTCATCTTCAAGCACTATTTACAAAACCTCTGACTCTTCTTGCAAAATGAAACTTTCGCCTCAAAACAGTTTTACTTGTGTTCAAAATCAAACACTGCTCTCAAATCATAGACAAAGTGATCAAAATGATATACACTATCAAGCAGTCAGTAAACAATACACCAAAAAATAGAAAACACATTGTTCAAAACATACAGTTCTCGAAAGATATCTACGGACGGCTATTCTGTTTGTAGACTTACCCGTGACACATTACTGTACCATCAAAATTTCAGGGAGAAGTACATTTTTAATCTTAAAACAAATTTCATATTTGTCCGTCATTGTCTTTTGATGAATGAAAACATCATAGTAGCGCAAAATTGATCAGAAATTACTACTCTGCTTTGCTCTTTGCAATTTTATTTGTTCTTCCTCCTCCTTGTACCCCTATTTTTACAGTACAGTGCCCTGCATCTCACAAACTTCTCCTTTGTCAGTTCTATTGTTTGATACTGTAATTCTTGTTCTTTGTTGATATGAACCTGCAAGTGCAACCAGTAAAATCTATTGAGCATTCAGTACTGTAACAAATGGTACTGTTACAGTAACGATGTTCGGGACCATATAATGTGTTCATTGTACAGTATACAGCCTACAATGCACTGTACTACAGTATACAATACTAAAAGGGACCAAAATCAAAGGAGTAAACGTGATCAGTGTGCTTCTTCTTGTCTTTGGGCATCATTTGAAACAGGTTAAATCAATTTTGAGTGGTTGTGTTCAATCAATGACATTTGTTCTCTATTTGTATTTGATCATTGCCACTTGTGTTTACCAGTATGGATGACGTGTGCATTACAGTGCAGAATATGTTTTGAGAATGAGAATGTGTTTAGCGTTTTGCTGAAAAGTCTAAGTAAGATCTGCAAATTGTGTTTTGCCATGTGAAATAGTTTAAGGTATTGACAACAGAATGCACAATTAGCTAAATGAGTTCAGGCAACTGAGAACTTTGTTCAGCCAATGGGTTTTAGTGTTTTAGCAATTGAGAAAAACTGTAAATAGAGCAACTTTACGGGACTTTACGCTCAGCTATGAGGGTATCCATCATATGTGAGTCAAAATCACCAATCTAGACTTTTGTGTCCAGAATGTGAATAATTAGTGAGGGGAATTGTGGGGCACAGGAACAGGTGGAGCAGAGTCTCTATGAGGGGAGATTGTCTCAGTAGTGTGAGAGAAAGAGAGAGAGAGAGAGAGAGAGAGAGAGAGAGAGAGAGAGAGAGAGAGAGAGAGAGAGAGAGAGAGAGAGAGAGAGAGAGAGAGAGAGAGAGAGAGAGAGAGAGAGAGAGAGAGAGAGAGAGAGAGCAGGAGGGATGGTGTGAAAAGAGCTTGTCTCCTGTTCTTTCAGCTACTTTTTGTCTTATTCTCTCACTAAGACAAGAAAACCTATACTTTGGGACAGCTGCTAAACTGATTTTCCCAGAGATTAACAGCATATCTGTTGTGTCAAAGAACTGACCACAAAATGCAAGCTGTTGTGTTTGACGTGTTAGTAGTGAGCAAAGTTTGCTGAAAGTGAAAGTTCTTATTGAAGTTTTGAGGTTTTAGTCCACAAGCAATCAAAGGCCTTTGTCTTTTCACAATACAACAATATTGCACAGCCAGTCAAATCAGACTTACGATAGAAGCTTACATTTCACATGTCAAGACAAGCAATGCATATTTTGTCTGTGTCGTGTAAACAAGTTTTTTGTGTATTTTTGCTGAATTTATTTGAAATCAGTTGTTTTCTTCATTATATACAATATGCAATATTCAGTATTATGCAAAAATTTGCTAAATAAGAGCTTTATGACCTGAATCCAAATATTAAGGCATGATTTATAAAATTTGTTACTAAAACATTCTTTTAATTTTTAAACTTTAAAAACTTTATTTGATTAGGATTGTAAACTATGTTGATTGGAAATGGATAAGTTCTTTGCATAATACAAGAAAACTTGCTAAAGTTTTGTAAATGTACACCCAAAAATAAACACAGTTAAATGCTTAAATTGCTATTTGTTTTGTTTATTTATGTCGTTCACTGTGTCCAATATCACTTATTATTCAGTCATAATTTGGTTTGCTGTTATCTCATCTAAACTTTAGTTGTTTCTTCTCTCAATCCCTTCCCCCATTTTTTTCTCACAAGATTCTTAAAAAAAGGGAGACTAGCTGGGCTTGCCTGATATCACCCTCCAGGGTGACAGCTGTGCCAAAAAGCCCTTCACCACACACACACACACACACACACACACACACAAAGCTCGTTTAGGGAGCCTTGCTCAGTGGCCTGGAAATCACACTCTAAGCTCCGCCCTAAAGTGTGGTCAGCCATTGTTATTGTAATGAGGCTGTGTGCATGTGTATGAAGGAGAGAGAGTGGGTTTCAGTCTTCCCTCCCCGTAGACATTTTCCACACACAACTACTTGATTAGCCCTCTGATTTCATTCAACATGAAGCTGATTACAAACGCCAGCAAAGTTTTTTTTAAACATGTCATATAATAATAAACAGATATCATCAACCATTTTGTATGAGAAAAAGAGTGTAAATAATTAATCAACACTCTCTCAAAGTAACAGATTCAAAGCACACACCATAAAATGTCCTGTCATCAATATTCACTAACATTATGCAGTCTGCAGTTAAACGCATAAAAGCCACTGCTGACAGGCTCCAAGTGCTCATATGTTCATACGAGTCTTTTCAAATAAAGCTCTGAAAGCTTTTCACACTTTCTACAGGGCTGGAGTCCACTAAGTGTAAATGCATTAATAAGCACCCCTGGCCTCCTCCACACGTCCCATGGTCCCCCTCCTTACTCACCATGGCAACAGCAATTTGGTGTGTGTGTGTGTGGGGGGGGGGGTTCTCAGCATCATTATCAGCAGGCCCATCTGTCATAGGGGGGTAAGACTTCAGATCACGTAAAAAGGCCTACGTGGGCTCCAGCAGTAACCCAGCACATATGCCTTCTCACTGGGCTGACAGGGGAAAGGGTGGGGGAGAAGAGAGGTGCACCAGATTGAGTTTGGGAAAGAATGACAAAGATCTGAGGGCATGAGGTTTCATTGATTGATTAACTGATTTATAGACTCAGATACATTTACAAAACATTCAATATTTTATGTAAAAAGGAACTTCTAAATATTTTTTACAAATATATAAGAAAATCTTTATTTTATACTTTTAAAAATGTGTTTCCTTTTTTCACTTTGTAAAGCGACCTTGAGGTCATGAAAGGTGCTATATAAAAATGAATTATAATAATTTTAAAATTTAGTTATTGTTCATAGGTGTTTAGTTTAAACAAACAGAAATCACAGTGATGAAATCTGATGTTAGAATATAAGATGTAAAACTGTTTGTGTAAAAAAGGCTACATAAGATTTACAGGGGGAAACTATTTTTAAGTATATAAAATTTCCAATCTTGTTTATAATTTAGGATAATGTTAATGATGTTTAATCTGAACATCTACAAACGCTTTTCATCTGCTTGTTTAAAAACTAGAAATATCATAGCTGACGAATTTGAGACACGTAGTAAAAAAAGTAGACTAGTGGCAGACAAAGAAACAAAATTTGTCTCTACTAAAGAAAGAAAAACAGCTTCAGATGAGACCCTGTTTAAATGTGTTTATGTATTTTCTGAGAAAATTCAACTCACTCAGAAAAAAGTTTTACCGAGAGATTTAAAAAAAATTCTGACACATGACTCGAGGCGTACAAGACAAGCTTTTGTTTTCATTTTCAGAGGTCATTGTGTGGGACACAGGCAGTGAGGCGCGCCCTCATTGGCTCGTCGAGAGGAACAAACTCTTCCCGGCCGCCGCTGATTGGTGGACGCAAACTTACTCGAAATAAGACCGCCCACATCTGTCTGTAAGTTTTGTTTAAAGTAACTTTCTCTAATGAAGTTGACTAGTTTTGCGGTGTCGAAGGCGAAGAAATCACCGCAAAGATGAAGTTGTGTAAATCTTTTCTCGGTGAGTGATGGACTTCTCTTTTTAATCAAGTATTTTCAAACTTAGTCATAGTCTGGTTCGCTGTGTTTTTGTTGATAGCCTGTGTGTTTGCTTTAACTTTTTGTTAACAATAATTCGCAGTTAATTCAATATTGTGGTAACTCGAATGATACGTTTGTATGTTTTTTTTGTGTGTAATCTGCTTTGAGAATTTAAACCTTCACCGAGAGCCACATTTCCCCCTGTTTACTTTCATTTTAAGTAGGCTATTAATATCAAATCTTGACTTTATAGACATGGATTACGTTTTAACTCTTTCAAAATAATCTTATATTGACGAACACATAGTATTGACCTAGATCCTGGATTTTTGTATCTTTAAAAAAATGCGAAACGAAATCCCTGTCCAGACAGTTTTTAAACAAAGGCAACTTTTGTCTCCCAGAGGGAGTTGCGCTTTAAACTCTGAGGCTGTCTGACTTCTGGCGTATTAAAACTTTTGTATTTGGGAGGGATCAGTCCATCTGGCTTTGGGGGGATTCCGGGGGGTTGCGCTTCTCATTCGCTCAGCTGGCATCCTATGTAATATTTATACACAGTGTCTGGCCAGTGGGAACAGACTGCGGCTTTAATTGTATGCTGGGCTATCCATCTGTATGAAACTTTAGGATGAGGGGTAAGCAAAGTTCCAGCTGGTAACCGAAGAACTTCGGTCTTAATAAATATGCAAACTCTTAAAGGCTTCTGCTAACTTCATACATGATAGGCAACGAAACTTTTTGTTGCTGTTGAAGTTTGGTAAAGAGTCCCACCTTCGTTAAGTTTCTCATCTTTCCACGTGTGATAATAACCTATAATCTACTAATAATAATATATTAGTAGGCTATTTATAGGTTGACATTGATATTTTACAATTAATCCAATTTATCAATTTCACTGTGTTTGGTTGGAAACTGTAACAATAATTATGTTAACATCTTTGTTAGATTTTTTAAAGAGTTTTCAGAAATTAGTAAGGCTCAGTAATCAGTAAAGAAATTCAATGTGTTCCCAAAAAGTGCAATGAACTTAATGTCTGATTTTCATTAAAGATAAAGAAAAGTGATTTTTAAACATTTAAAATAACTTTACCAACTCTTTGATTTTACTTTAACAAAGTTAAGCCATCAATTAAAACTGAAATCTTCATGTTTATTTACTTTTTTTTATATAGTGGGGCAACCTCAGAAGAGATCACAATAATTTAACAGTTCAAGTTGGACAGATGAAGTTAATTCGATCATATTCCACAAAACTAGGTCACGTTGTAGGCTTCTGGAAAAGCATTAAAGAAAAGTAGTTCAACGCTTTTGAAGCAAGGCAAATGTGTCATTACGCCAGAAAAAAATAGATCCACATTTAAGACTTGTATTTTTTTAGTTTTAAAAATTATACTCTCTCCAATCTCCCGTGAAATGTGTTAATAGCCTACTGAATGTAGTGCAATATGACAATCGCACAATAACCTTACAAAACCCATTTTCTGTTTAAATGATTTGACCTATGTTGCGTAACTTATTTTAATGTAACATTCTGTGCATTGATCGTTATTGAAAACAGCTTTTTCTTCAAACTAGGCACCTGCCGCGGATAGCGCTCTTGTCCATGGTACTGAAGCAGCGCTGTTCTCGGTGCTGAACTTTCAGCTGAACTCATGCGTCTAAATGTAGAGATTCTTTCAAAAATAACTCACATTAGTTTAGGTTGTAGGTGAAATGTCAAACGACTTTCCTTTTGCGCGTGAATGTTTCATATAGAGTGGGTGGGGGGGTCAATAGCGGCCCACTCTCCATCTTGTGTTGTAGCTACATGATTTACTATGATGATGATGTCACGGCGCAGGGTAGATAGAGGAGGGGTGGACAATGGGCCTGTGAACGAAAGGTAAGTCAGTATCGTTCGACAAAGCGTGTGGAGAAATGATTTTGTCAGCATTTGTGCTCGCATTAACTGTCGATTAATGGATATATGCCACTTGCTTACAACATGAAGAGGTTTCCGACCGGTCCTGAGCGAATTATTAGAGAATTTTAACGGTAGCGGCGCGAGACTCATTCTGAAGGGGAGGTGTACAACACTGAAGTTAACACACACAGCCTACAAAGAGCAAGAGGCCGCTCGCATCTCCTTGAAAAAAACGTCGTTTGCTTATGGTATTTTTTTGTTTACTAATTCGGATGCTGATGTGGATGAAAAATTCAGTGTTTGGAAAGGTTTGCTGGTTTGGATTTCCGTTACTATTGAAGCCAAATGGACGTCGGACTTGTAATCTCTTAAAGAAGAAGTGCAATTCCACCGTGTTTACATTTTCAGAACATTTTGTCTTGTGTACAAGAAGTCACAGTCATGTTATGTAAAAGGACGATTCTACAATGTTTTGTGAATAATTGTATTGTAAGTTACATAGCTGGTTTATTTTCAAGAAACCCAAGAACTTAAAAGGGCCTCTAACGTATCTATAACACAAAATTCATGCTGTCATATTAGCCTACAATGTAAATGTTGTGCTTGTTTTGAATATTTACCTGCGAATCGGAAACGTGGAAGTTTAAATTCAAGCGGAGTATTCATTGGAAGTTTGTTTATTCATACTAAGTCAGAGATAGCCTATGTAGCCTGTATGTAATGTATTTTATGGGAGTGGACAAATAGACATTAGAAACCCTTAAGCACAAGCAGCATATGTTTTGTCTTGTATGCGTGCGTTATTTACGAGAAACAAAACAATGCAAGCGAACCATCTGTTTACTTCAGGCTAGGCCTACATAATACACTATTAATTTATTAGATTGTCGCCTTTTCTTTGAGTTTTACATTTAAATGACTGTTTATTCATCGCTTATGCTTGCTTTAGGACCTCTGTAGGTTGGACATTAACCGTTATTGCTTTGATACAGTCAAGTGGAGACCGGTCTTGTAAACATGTTCTGCTGAATATTGTTTCTGCTCGATGAAAGTGACAGTCTTATAAAGGCGGAGGGTTTGGCTGATAATAATTGAAAGGCGTGGTGTGCAGAAGAGGTTATGCGCAGCATCATCATGGTGCTTTTTCGAAGCCAAGGGCCTGATGCGACAAAAGAAACACTAATATTAGTCTATGCTAAAACGTAAGAGCAATTTGTGGCTAACATGGCCTCCCATTGGTCCATTTCATAGACGCATGGGCCTATTATATGGGAGTTAAACAATGTTTTTGTATTCTCTCCATCATTTGAGAGATTGGGCCTAATGTTTGAGAATTGTTTTTGAAAAGGGATCCCTGAAACTACTAATCTATAAAATCTCAGAATTTATGTCTATAAATAACATGGCAGCATGTACATTTTCCACATTAATGTCTTTGGAAGTTCCAAACTGTAAAATAGAAAATGAAAGCAATATTTGGAAGAATTATAAATTATAATTTATAATTTCATCAAATTATATAATTTGACTCCAAATATAGTTATAAATTCATTTTCAGAAGTATTTGTATGTTCCTCCCCTTTTGTGTTTATCTTACTTTTATACAAAGTTTTCAGCAACTGCACCAAAATTGATTTAACCCGTTTCCCTGCGAACGGACACAGGACAGTGAGTTTGAATTGCGTATTGCATCATATAGTGTCACAATTGTTGCGGTTCTCAAGGGAATTCCCTCCCCTGTTACGTGTGTGACGTGGATGAGCACCAGGTGCTGCTTAAAACGTAATCAGACCACGTGTAATGACGCCCCGATAAAAACAGCTGGGTCACGGCCGTATCTCTCGTCACCCGGGATGAATAATCAACACCAGAGCCATGAAGGCACGCAGATTCTGTCAGACCATGATGGACTGCTGAAAGCCCTTTCAGTGGCCAGAGTGCATGTGTCCTCTAGGGGATATTCAATGTTTGCTTCTGGATTAGGGGTGTTCATCTTTGATAATCATCCCATGGAAAATTACGTTGCGGTATTACAGGCAAAGATTTGTTTACTTTCTGATTTTAGAAGCTCAGCTGCTCACAAAGCATAAATATGCCATTTCTTGTCGTTTTAGTTGCATATTTCAAACTAATAGCCTATTATTCATAAAATATCCCTTATATAAAAAGTATTACTTTATTATGTTTCACTAATGGGAATCCACTGTCAAGACTTTCTTATTGTGACTGAGTTGAATTTAACTTAAAATGGGTTGATTTTTTTTTTCTTTTCATTTCATTATGTAAAATATTTGGACATGTCAAACTGAAATTGTTGTCTTATCCATTCTATCCTACAGAGAATGAGTACAGAGGGCAGCTGCTGAGCCAGAGGTGGACACGAGGGGACAGAGTTAGCAGCTGTGAGAACAAGAGGAGTAGGAGACTCAAAGTGAGACATTATGTGTGTGTGTGTCTGTCTGTCAGAGTAGCTTTATTTCATCGAATTTCCCTTTCTGAAGCTCTGACATCTTTCTCACACTGGGAGGGCCCCATTTCTTTCTTATATTTTACTTTGCTTCCACCAAGGATTGGTAGGGATGTGCAATTGAAAGAACTTATTGGATGTGTATTATTGATTGAGCTCTTTAAAAAGCATTTAAGATGATTGGGGGCTACTCTGGGGTCTGTAAAATCAGAACCGCTCAGATCTGAGGATAAAAATCACAACCATAAAGGTATAGATGTCAAATATGTCATTTGTAAGCCAGAGGACAGTGAAATTATACATTTTATATGATTTTAGAGACACATTAGAGAAATGGAGAGTGTAAGACATAATAAATACTTCACACATAATAATCTCGTAACCACCCATGCGTTTGTGTTTCAGATGAGCCAAGACGCAGATGAGAAGCGGACAAGGACACGCTCAAAAGGAATCAGAGGTAAGAGCCTCTTAAAAACTTGAAAAAAAGAATCTGTTTTTGTCCATTTCAGTGAATTTATTGACTGACAGAGCTTTTATCTCTCTCCTTATATCAGTTCCTCTTGAGCTTGTTGGACAAGAGTACAGGTGAGATAATGAGCTTTTATGCTTATGTAGTGTCACTCATCATGTTTAGAAAGACCACAGTTTAGTAAAACGAATTCAGCTAATGGAAACTCTTGTTTTGCAGCTGCCCTACACCAGGATGCGATGGCCTAGGCCATGTCAGTGGAAAGTATGCACGACACAGAAGGTTAGTAGTAAGAATTCTGTCTCTTATAACTGCCAATATCAAAAAACAAAAATAAGTGGAGAATCTGAGTTTTTAGCGAACCTTATCATCCTTTCCAGTGCATTGGGCTGCCCATTGGCTAAAAAAAGAAAACTCCAGGAGGCCGAGGAGAATCAGCCAGCCCCAAAAAAGAAACCTAACCCCTTAAAACTGGCCATGGACGATGGGTTCAATGCAGACAGTGACACAAACAGTGAAACGGAAGCAAAAGATGAGGAAGTGGAGTCTGAAGAGGACACTGTCGATAAAGATTTGGAGGCGAAAGAAAAGACACCTACACCAGAAGCAATGACAGGTGGGTAAATTAACTATTAATTACTGAATTTTGAATTATATTCATGGTTATCTAGCATGCAGTGCATGTACAAACCTAGTCTTTATGTATTTAAGCTTATTAGTTCAACAATTTTCACCAAACTGGTCAAGCAACATCAAAATTCCTTTAGTTTATAATTGTCCTTTTTATCATTCCCTTAGAAGAAAGTTCACAAATGGATTCAGAAGAGAAAAAGACGCCTGTCCGAGAAACGTCAAGTCCAGTGCCAGAGATCGAAATTGAGAAGGAGGAAGCCATTATTGAGGTCACGCCCATCCAACAAATCACCATGGAAACCGAAACAGAGGAGGAGCTACAGGTCGCCGAAGAGATTCAAGCTCGAGAAGAAGAGATAGAGGAGGAAGCAGAAGAGATTACTGAAGAGGAGCGAGTGACCCAGCAACTGAAAGAGACCGACGAGCCTGTGACAACAGTTGAGGAAGAAGAGGACGACGAGGAAGAGGGGGAAGAGGAAACACAATGTCTGAGCCAGAAGAACAACTCGGACCACCAGTACTTCAGTGGAGACTTTGGCAAAATCCAGACCAAAGAGACTGTGGAGACAGAGAAGGACAGTGAAGATGATGATGAGGAAGGAGATGAGGTGGAGGAACAATCCCAGGTAGAGCCTTCCTCCCTAATCGCCCCTGTCCCCGCTGCTTCAGCTCAGGAATTAGATGTGATAACACACAGCAACATAAATCTAGACCACCCTGTTGGTGAAGATGAGGAGGAGGAGGAGGATGACGCTTCAGATAAAGACTCACCCACTGTAGTCATCGAGCTGGGTTCAGAGGGAGAGGAAGATGAAGATGAGGAAGAGGAAGATGACGGAGAAGAAGAGGAGGCCGATGAAGTAGACGATGACGAGTTAGACAGCATGTCACAGAGGTCAGAGGTCACAGATGACTCAGAGACGTACGACATGACACGGGGGAACCTGGGACTTCTGGAACAGGCCATTGCACTGAAAGCTGAACAAAACGGTCACAGTTCTGAAGAGAGCTGCTCTCCTGAGCAGCAGCACTACTACAGCCCGGAGGAGAGGATGAGTAAGGCCATGGACATCACAGCTCGTAGAGCATACTATGGCAAAGGTGACAGGAAATGCTTATTTCAGCCTACTTTAATTGTAACCGAATCGATTAATTTTGTGTGTGTGGGTGTGGAGTTTCATTTGTTTTGGTCTCTTCACTCTTGGAAACAGAAGGTTCTAGATCAGAGAAGAAGGAAATAAAGTGCCCTACTCCAGGATGTGATGGGACAGGTCATGTGACTGGATTATACCCACACCACCGCAGCCTTTCTGGGTGCCCACACAAGGACAGAATCCCTCCAGAGAGTAAGGATTCAACCATAATATGTTTAAATGTTTTTGAAAGAAGTATTTTATACTTACCAAGGCTGCATTTATTGGATTGTAAAAAAAAAAACAGTAACATTGTGATATATTAATACAACTTAAAACTACTGTTTTCTATTTAAATACATTTTAAAATGTAATTTATTCCTGTGATGGCAAAGTTGGATTTCCAGCAGCCATTACTCAAGCCTTTAGTCACATGATCCTCAAGAAAATATTTTGATATGCTGATATGGTGCTCAAGAAACATTCACTATTATCAACAGTTGTCCTGCTTAATATTTTTGTGGAAACCATGATACATTTTTTCAGGATTCTTTGATGAATAGAAAATTCAAACAAACAGCATTTATTTAACGAGAATGGTTTTTGTAACATTATAAATATCTTTACTGTCACTTTTGATGAATTTAATGTGTCCTTGCTTCTTAAAAAAAAAAACATTTAAATGATAGCATATATATATATATATATATATATATATATATATATATATATGTATATATTCACTGTATACTAATGTGTCTTTTTTTGGCACTAGTCTTGGCAATGCATGAGAACGTACTGAAGTGTCCAACACCTGGATGCACCGGACAGGGACATGTGAACAGCAACCGCAACACACATCGCAGGTACTGCACCTTAACTATTATAACCTTTTGAGGCCTCAGTTTCAAATGTTCTCCAAAAACCATGTGTTTTTCTTACATTTTTACACTTTTAGTCTCTCTGGCTGCCCTATTGCTGCTGCAGGAAAACAAAAAAGCCTCGAAAAGCAGGCACAGCCGCAGACCTCTGTCAGTGATCCAGTCACCGTAGGCTCAAACTCTGACAGAGTTCTAAGGTGAGTGTTTTCCTCCTCTTTTACAGACAAAAGAACTTAATGGGTAAACTGTGGCTAAACACTCTTTTCTCTACAGGCCGATGTGTTTTGTGAAACAGCTGGAGATCCCTCAGTACGGTAGCTACAGGCCCAATGCCATGCCGGCCACTCCTCGGGCCAACCTGGCCAAGGAGCTAGAAAAGTATTCCAAGGTGTCCTTTGACTATGCAAGCTTCGATGTACAGGTATTTGGCAAGCGCCTACTTGCCCCCAAGATGCCCACCAGCGAAACCTCACCTAAAGCCTTCAAACGTAAGCACCTCCCTCATTCCTTTTAAAATAATGATTAAGAAAACCTATACAATAGATAATGTACTATTGATAGCATATTGAAAAGCATATTATTATAATTAACAGCCAAACCATTCCCTAAAGCCTCATCCCCAAGCCACAGCCTGTCTGGGGGCTACACCAAAAGCAGCTCCTCTTCCACCTCCAGTGGGTACGATTATACCCATGATGCCGAAGCCGCACACATGGCTGCCACTGCCATTCTCAACCTGTCCACTCGCTGTTGGGAGAGACCCGAAAACCTCAGCACTCAACAGCCAGATCAAACCAGCAAAGTGAGTTTCTTCCTCTCTATCTGTATCTGTCATTCAGTCTAGAGGAAATGTGGGTTGCTTAACATCCGCGTTATATACACTATATTCAAATACATTTTTTCTACAATCTAGGACATGGACATTGAGGTGGATGAGAATGGCACTCTGGACCTCAGCATGAAGAAACCCAAGAGGGAAGGAGTCAGGTCACCAGACCCATCTTCATCCTCGTCATCATCTTCTCAACATCATGGCGTCACTTCACCCCACTCCAGCCACACCTACAAACAAGAGGAGTGGGAGGGGCCTCTGGATTACACCAAGTCAAACCGACAGAAAGAGGAGGAACCAGAGGAGGTAAATGTCTATCAATTTGAGTAAGATATATTCACACATTCTCAGTTCATAGTTGAATCTGACAACATTTTGTAATATATATATATATATATATATATATATATATATATATATATATTTATAAACAATAAAAAAAAAGGAAAGTCTTTACACATTCTATGAATTCAGCTGTTTTCTGTTTTGATGTGCCATTGTACTCAGGTGGAGTACAGCACACACTCATATGCCTCCTCTGATGGAGATGATGATGATGATGCCACTCAGGAAAGCATGGAAGACAGGAAGTACCCTGGTGAGGTCACAACCTCCAGCTTCAAGGTCAAATTCCAGCCCAAGGACTGCAAGAAAGAGGTCTTGCTGTAAGTGTCTGCTGCAACAACTACACACACACACACACACACACACACACAAAACACATCTACATCTGCAAAGCTAATAAATTATAAATTAACTGGAATGATTCTACAGAGATTTAATGCTCTCTTCACCTCTGTCCAGATGTCCCACCCCAGGTTGTGATGGTAGTGGACATATAACTGGGAACTATGCATCTCACCGCAGGTATGCCAGAAGCTATGGCACAGTATTTCTAGTCTGACCAGCTGCATTCATGTTTTCTTTTTTCTTTATCTATTTTTCTCTTTGCTGAACCCTCACAGCTCCTGCTCTCTATAGCATGAACCTGTGTTAGTGACTGCAAACAAATGCTATATAGTTTTATTTGATCATAAATACTAGTTTTTCCATATTAGCCAAGATTTACTTAAGGTCTCTTTGTAGATTATATAGGTTAATTTACATTTATGTATTTTACTAAAGAATCCATTTGTAATACAGACATAGATTACAGAGCAATATTAAAGTATATTATACAAAGAGAATATACGTATATCTTCCGTCTTCAATGAAATCTTTTTCCCTCTATTCTCTATTCTGGTGTTTTTCTACTGCTCTTCAGTCTCTCTGGTTGTCCCCTTGCTGATAAAAGTCTTCGGACCCTCATGGCTGCCCACAGTGCTGAACTCAAGTATGTCTGTGCTCTAATTTTTCCTCTAATGAATCTTCACCATACTTTACTGATTACTGCTTTTTTTGATTCTACTAAACACTTCTGTTTCTGCCACACACTGTTTACTGTCCCCTTTGCTGGCTATTCTTGCACTCTTTGAACCAGCATTAACTTTACATTTTCAGTGGTCAAAAACAGAATTTGCTTGGACTGTGTCCTAGAGACGCATCAACTCAACTGAGACTATTTAGCATCCAGGCTGAAGCCCAAATGTTCATTTAGATGATTGTATGTCTGATATTTGAATTGCATCTATCTAAAGCAGTGCTGTTTATGCTAATGTATTTCACTTTCTCTTGGCGACCTCCAGATGTCCTACTCCAGGTTGTGATGGATCAGGACACATCACTGGAAACTATGCTTCCCATAGAAGGTGTGTTAATTAACAATATTACAACATGCACTTTTGGATTCACTGTCAAGCTTTAAAAACATCAAACTGCACATGTAGAAACATTATAACATTTAAATTTTTTCTGTTGAAGTCTGTCTGGATGTCCACGTGCCAAGAAGGGAGGAATCAAAATCACCCCAACAAAGGATGACAAGGAAGATTCGGAGCTCCTTAGGTATGTTTTTTTTTTTTATGAAAAAATCACAACTTAGTTTGTTGTACTAAACCAGTGGATTTGCTGAGCACAGCCCGTATTATTTGAGAAACATCACTTGCCTCTCTATAGGTGCCCGGTGCCAGGTTGCGACAGTCTGGGGCATATCAGTGGGAAATACGCCACCCACCGCAGTGCCTATGGGTGCCCGCTGGCAGCACGCCGCCAGAAGGAGGGCATGTTAAATGGCACACCATTCTCCTGGAAGGCCTTCAAGGCTGAGGGCCCGACCTGCCCCACGCCAGGATGTGATGGATCAGGGCATGCCAACGGCAGCTTTCTCACTCATCGCAGGTACAGATGAGGCCTAGTGAAATTTACAGATCAATATTAGCATAACCAGTATTAGTTCATATATAGGACAAGCTGAGTGAATGTTTCCATACAGAGATTGTATATGTTTCTATAATAGAAATATAACTAAAACAATTGAACCGTTTGTAAATGGCATACTAATATGTTTTGATATATTAGAAATGCCTATTTTTGACTTCCTGGGGTTATTGAAGGACGATGTAATCAAGACAATAAGTCTTGTTTCATATCTCATGATCTTGATGTGTTTGCAGTCTATCAGGTTGCCCTAGAGCTTCAGCTAACAAGAAGAGAGCCAGGTTCCCTGGAGATGACTACATCAGCAAGAAATTCAGGGCAAGTGATGGTAAGATCAAATATCATCTGCTTCTCTTCTTTCGTCCCCAGTGTGTTCATTTTGCGCTCTTTATTAACATACGCATTGCTTTTCTATCCCTTCAGTTCTTGACAATGATGAAGACATTAAGCAGCTGAACAAAGAGATTAATGAGCTGAATGAGTCAAACTCTGAAATGGAAGCAGATATGGCCAACCTCCATACACAGGTCTACATTTAGCAAATACATATATACACTACTATTCTATTTTACTGTTTTCTATTTTAATATATAATAAAACGTAACTTATTGCTGTGATTGCAAAGAATTTTCTGCCATTTTTTATTTTATTTTAGCCATTACTCCAGTCCTCGGTGTGATATTTTTGTGAAAACGTGATAGATTTTTGATGAATAGAAAGTTCAAAAGAACAGCATTTAAAATATAATTAAAAAAAGTCAAATCTTTATTGTCATTTTCTTTTCAGTTATTACATCCTTGCTGAACAAAATATAAATTTCTTTCAAAATAGAAATTATTACTGACCCCAAACTTTTGAACAGTATTGAGCATGTCCCAGAAACTCTAATAAAGACACATGTCTTTATGAATACGGTTTTAATGTAATCTGAGCATATAGCATTTGGCCCTTCACTGATAACCACATGTAAAGGCTAGACAAACAAGCATTTTTGAGACCTTTTAAGGATAAATACTCTTGTTGTTCATCACTGAAAATTCCATAATTGAAAGTAGGATTTTTGGGGACTTCTTTCCATAAGCTACATTCTTTGAGAGCGCAGTATAATGATAATATTTACAATACATCAAATACAATATTAGAAAGCATGATCTTGGAGCTGCTGTTTATCCATGCATTTCTATTCTTAGATCTCATCCATGGAGAAGAACCTCAAGAGCATGGAGGAAGAGAATAAGCTCATAGAGGAGAAGAATGAGGCTCTGTTCATGGAACTGTCAGGCCTGAGCCAGACTCTTATCCGCAGCCTTGCCAACATCCGTCTACCACAGATGGTCAGTCTACTTGCTACCTTTTATGACTATGCCCATCAAACACAAGTAGTGTACATTATACTTTTCCTTCCCTTTTTCTAGCTTGCTTTTAACAAACCACAATCTTTTGTTTACCACAGCAAGAGCCCATCACTGAGCAGAATTTTGACACATACGTGGATACGCTGACCCACATGTTCACAGATAAGGAGTGCTATCAGAACCCAGAGAACCGAGCCCTACTCGAGTCCATCAACCAGGCCGTCAAAGGCATTGAGGTGTGAGCAGAGGAGTGGCAGCTGTAAGACACTGTGGGTTGAATAACCAGACCAACAACATAAAAATACTGTTTAAGGACATTCAGGTTTTGTATGTGGCGCCCTCTGAAAACGAGGAACGTCACAAGACCCGCGGAAGTCAAGAGAAAAGGACCAAATTCCAAATTATGCTGCTTAGCAATTTTGATGAGATACAAGATCCTTTGCCTCTTAAACCAAGATGGCTCTTCTTCTTTTGGGGTACTTTTTGGAGCAAACCATTTGTTACTGTTTTCTAGAGCAACTCTCACCGACACTGATCTGCCTTTCTTACTTCCCTCAGTGCATGGAGGTTGCTGTGAACAATAAGTCGTGAGATTGTCGTGTGTCTGTGGGGGTGAGTCTATGTGTGTATGTGTAACAGAGTGCTTTATGTGTAACGTCCGAAGGTGAATTCACGATTAATGACCTCCCTCGACAAAATAAGATTAGTATGCAGCACTGCTACATTTGATCCCTGTATGATAATGTTGTCTCATATTTGGTGTAAATGGGCTCATGTTCCATTCAGTAATATTTATCGTATTTGAGAACATAGATATTGCACTTCCATGAATAGTTTGTAGTTCCATTGTCATGTTATTATTGTAATTATTATTATTATTATGGCTATTTAAATTGGGTCCTTGAAATGTAAGTTTAATTTATTATTTATTCATGTTAAGGTTTATTTTGTTTATTTATTAATCAGTGTCTATTTATGGACTTAATTTATTTTACAAAGCAAAATTCTATACACAGCTTTTAGCAGTTAAGAGGAGAGACGTTGCCCTCTGAGCTGTGAAAGAGGCAATATTTTAAGAATATCGACAGCAAATTGTTTTATAAACCTTCCTATTTATTTTAAAGACAGAGATTTATAATCTCTTTTTTAAGTGCAAATATTTTCTACCTAACAATTTTTATATTGTTTTTTAATATTCTCATTTATTTAATGAGTTCTGTTTTCCATAAAAGTATTTTGACACCCTCCAGAGTGAAGTGGGTTGAACAGATATGATGTATTTATTGTTATTTATTTAGTATTTAAGAACAAATTGAATGGAGATCTTGTTGGATATTTATTTTGTAAATGTCTCTGTGTTAGTGGTTGCTGCATATGGATAGTCTTTGCCCATGTTGTTGATAAAATAAATGGGAATTCTATCACCTACAACAGAGAGTATGTCATATTTAACACTGATCGTTTCTCTTGATTTATTATAACCAGGATTGTGTTTGCCTTTGGTCCAACAATGATATTTTGTAAGATACTGATCAGTCCAATTAACTTTGAATTATCTGACATTTATCAGACCGAAGATGAAAGAGAAACCAAACACTCTCTCAGTAGGATACGTGGCTGACATCTGCTGGATAGACATTGATTCAGTCACGATTTCTCTTCAGCTGATAATGGCTACATAAAAAATATAACTTGCAAACATAAAGGATGTCTTTGTATTTTGACTAGATTAATATTTAGCCCAATATTTAAAAAAAATATTGATGATACTCAAGGCAAATATTAAACAACAACAACATTTTGAATGTGTATAGCTCCGTTCATTTAAAATGTACAACTTTTATAAGAGACCAGAGCTAGTTGTCCCGTTGTCACGTATATGTTGCGGTTTAATGGCAGGCTACTTTGTGACAACTTACCCCATATGTTGTGACAAAATGCCCTGCTACTGGTCGACAATCTTTTCTCCTGTGCAGTGACGGTGTAAATGCTATTATATTGGCACAGGCATTAAATATAATTGGCTTTATGTGGCCAGAAATGAAAGAGAAAATAAAACTACTGAGAATTTAAAAAGTGTAAAAAAAGAAAAACTAAATTATTGTCAAATAATCCTGTTTTATCCAATCCTTATCAAGACCAGAGACTATTGTGTTTATGGATATGTCATAAAACAATGTAGTGCAGGACCCATGTGCTCTATGGCCCATATTTCTGTTTGTGGGCTTGACGTCACGGAGTCAGCTGGCCAATGTTTACATCCAGCGCAGCTCGCAGTGAACGTCTATGTGGAGAAACCGAGACATAGAAACAACAGGAGACTATTAACTTGAATTAACTCGAATGGACATCATCACCGGACCATAGATACGTGTCTCAGTGTCAGACGCGGTTCAGCTCGGTCGACTGTAAAGTCGTCGGGGTGTTTCCCGTGACGAGTTTCTCCCCAAAATCCAGTCCATCCCCATTTCTCCTTTCCTTTGTCTTCATTTTTGCCTACTTTTTGCAGGTAAGCGCATTATATGAGTCGTGCTCGCTGTTGTAGTGTGTTTCTGGTGTGATAATAGAATGATAAACTCTTAGTATATTTTCATTGAGCATATAACCTGTAGTCTCGCAGGCAGAATGAACGGCAGGTTGTGATTAAAAATAATGGGCATATGTGTGTTATTTCATATTTAACTCTATTTTGAGAAACTACCCGGATGTTCATCAAAAACACAGCACAATATGCGTTTGTTAGCGAATGGCGCAGCTGCATTTGAGCGCGCGGTGATTGGTGGAAACCTTCCTCACATCTGCAGTTTCTACACAGCGTCTCTGGGGAAGCTTTAACTTTCCGGCAGTGAGTGTAGCCCAGCGCCCTCATCTGTTAACTGGACAAAAATGCTGTTTTGTTGGGTCCGAGTCCGAACCGTGTACAGTGGCCTCAATAATGATTTGGACACCTAACGTAATATGAGTGGCATTAGATTACATAACAAAATAGGTAGGGCTAATAGAGTGGCATTTATTTTGAAGAAATGCAACACAAACAATCTTAAGCAAAAAGTTATTAAGAATTTTTAAACTTGTGAATAGTGTTGTTCAGAATGATTACCAAATGTATTTAGGAAATGTTTGTTTGTCGAACAATAGTGAAAGCCATTGCCCAGATAGTATTTCATCTTGTAAAACAGTGATTCTTCTCAACAATGGGTCACAATCCAAATTGTTGTCTTTTCTGTTTGCGGATGGCTGGGATAAAAACAATGCAAAATGCAACTAATAATATAACAAACTAACCGTAACCTTAATAGGTATTGTGTCTAACCACATTGTGTCAACCAATTTGTTTTATGCGGTCAATTATTGGCTGCCAACAGAATGGTAACATCAAAATCCAAGAGATATTTAACTAAAATTACACTGGGGTCATTGGGATTTTTAATAAAGATTTTTATTCAGTTAAGGTGCATTAAATTGTTCACAAGGTACAGTGAAGTCATTTATAATGTTATAAAATATTCCTATTTCAAATAAATGCTGTTCTTTTGAAATTTTTGTTTAAAAAATAACAGGCACAGCTGTTTTCAACATTGATAATAATAAGAAATGTTTCCTGAGCACCAAATCAGCATATTAGAATGATTTCTGAAGAATGAATGAAACACTGAAGACTGGAGTAATGGCTGCTGTATATTTTGTGATCAAATAAATGCAGCCTTGGTGAGCATAAGATATTTCTTTCGAAAACACTCATTTTTCATTTTTAAACGGTAGTGGAATAACTAAAATTGTACATTTTTTAAATAATGTCATGTTAATTATTTTGCATATTACTGGGTCTGTGTTGATTTCATTAATATATGGTTACACTTTATTTTAAGGTGTCCGTGTTACAGTATTTAAGTACTGAAAAATATTTATTAACTACATGTACTTACTATAGGTTTAGGATAAGGGTTTGGTTTATAGCTGCATGTAATTATGCATAATTTTACTACAGTAACTACATGTAACATGGAATAAGGACAGTGTAAAATAGTGTTACCTAATATATTTCAGTGTTTGTTTTTAAGGACATTTTTGTTTACTTTTGTGTGTTAATCATTTGTGGTACTGTGCTGGAGCACCACTGTCCTCAAGCCAAACCAGTTGTGAATCACTGTAATAGACTTATGGAAGAAACAGAGGAAAGTGGTTGTTGATCAATTAATCTTTTTTTTTTTAATCAACAGGAAGTATGTTTCTTGTGTTTCTTGTGTAACCTTCTTCGGTTATGCTTACATGTCTTTAATTTTCTTCTTGTCTGTTTAGCCCCAAACAAAGAGCCAACATGGGAGGTGCGGTCAGTGCTGGGGAGGACAATGACGAGTTGATTGACAACCTGAAAGAAGCCCAATACATTCGCTCTGATCTGGTCGAACATGCCTTCAGAGCCATTGATCGTGCTGACTACTATCTGGAAGAATTCCGCGACAGTGCCTACAAGGATTTGGCCTGGAGACACGGCAACATCCACCTTTCTGCACCCTGTATCTACTCTGAGGTGATGGAGGCTTTATACCTGCAGCCTGGCCTGTCTTTTTTAAACCTAGGCAGTGGCACAGGCTACCTCAGCACCATGGTGGGACTTATACTGGGTAGGTTAATAGAGAATTTGACTGATTTGATTTTGTTCTGCTTATTTTCGCTGATTCGAAGGGAAAGTCCACCCAAAAAATGAAAATACTGTCATCATTTACTCATCCTCGTGTCGTTCCAAACCTGGATGACTTTCTTTCTTCTGGGTAGCACGAAAGAAGATAGTTTCGCTTCCCATTGACTTCCACTGTATTTTTTGTCCACACAAGGGAAGTCAATGGTAAGCAAAAAGGTTTGGTTTCTAACATTCTTCAAAATATTTATTTTGTGTTCCAGGAAAAGCAATAAAGTCATACAGGTTTGAAACAACATGAGGGTGAGTAAATGATGGCAAATTTTCATTTTTGAGTGGATTATCCACCCAAAAGTACATTTTCTGCTAAATATAATACCTGTTATGTGATCACTGACATTCTGTGTCATATATTTAGGGCCATTTGGTGTGAATCATGGAGTTGAATTGCATGAAGATGTTATAGAATATGCTTATCAGAAGCTGGACTTCTTCATCAAGACGAATGAAAGTTTTGACAGGTGCAGTAACTTTTGGGTTTTCACTTTTGTATTAAAAATAAACTGTATTCCCTTGTTGAAAGTCTAGCGTGCAAAATGATGGATTGGTGACTGACGTGTCTAATCTTTTGGTCTAGGTTTGAGTTCTGTGAGCCCTCCTTTGTAGTGGGCAACTGTCTGGAAATTGCTCCAGAAAGTAGGCAGTATGACAGAGTTTATTGTGGTGCAGGGGTCCAGAGGGAACATGAAGACTACATGAAGAAGTTGTTGAAGGTCGGGGGAATCTTAGTACTGCCACTGGAAGAAAAGGTGAATAATGCAATCTTACAATGCATCTGGTCTCAGGTAATCCAGGAGATACATGTGTGAAATGTATATGCATTTCTCATTTGTTCTAGCTCACTAAAATAACTCGGACAGGATATAACACATGGGAAACAAGAAAGATAATTGCTGTGTCCTTCGCACCACTTGTGCTCCCTAAACATAGGGAAAATGGCAAACCAAGAGCAGTGTCCCTACGTAAGTAACCTGCTGTATTTTGTGCACACTTAAATTGTTCTGATTTAAACAATATTAGATTTTTTAGCCTAATAATTGTTTTTTTTTGCACACTATTAGAAATACTTCAATTCAGCAAGGATGCATTAAATTGATCAAAAGTGACAGTAAAAAAGATATATTTCATGTAAATGCTATTCTTTTGAACTTTCTATTCATCAAAGTATACTGAAAAAATGTTTCACTATTTCCACAAAAATACAACTGTTTTCAACATGATTTCTGATGGATCATGTGACACTGAAGAATGACTGGAGTAATGGCTGCTGAAAATTCAGCTGTCACCACAGCAATAAATTACATTTTAAAATATATTAACATAGAATACAGTTATTTTAAATTGTTATAATATTTCACAATATTAATGTTTTCACTTTTAATCAAATAATGCAGCCTTGGTGAGCATGAGAGACTTATTTTTAAAAACATTAAAAAAAATTAACGTTAGTGTATTTAGAGTAAGAATTGTGTGTGTGTATAAATTCAGTAAAAAAATAAATAAAATAAAACGCAGCTGCCATGTTCGAGGTGCGAAGTCTTCAGGATTTGGCCCGCATCACCATCCGTCACATTCTAAAGAGATCTGGGTCTGGATCCTTGCCACTACCCCAGAGAACTGGATTGAAGCGAAGAAATCACTTTAAACAGAAACGTGAGCACCGTGACACCCCTCTTCTGACCAATAGTTATTTGTTCATGAGTCGCTTAATTCCCGGGCCCATGGACAACAACAACAACCAGTCATCCACAGACAATGAGGATGAAGATGAAGACTGCAGTAGGGTTTGTGAGCAACTAGAGGATAAAGAAGAGAATGAGAGGAGGAAGGAGGGCAGTGTTTTGGTGATAGAGACTCCAGTAAACCTCTTAAGGGAGAGGATCCTCAGCCTGCCTTTGCCAGAGCCTCTCAAGATGTATCTTCTTCATTACAGAGAGAAGTAGACCTCTGCTTTCAGTGCATAGTCTGTAATAGACTACTCACAGCTACCTATCACTGTTACTTTAAGAGTCCATGGCTCTTTAGTTACTCACTTTCACATTATCCTGGCGATCTTTCTCATAGAATTGCACCACTCTTTTTTTCTGCCAAGTTAGTTGAGGGGAAACTATGAGGGGAAATGAAGTCTCATTTGGATCCACCAAAGTTTAAAGTCTGGATTCATGGTCTACGATGCTAACCATCAACATGGAAACAAGAAACAGAGTGAAAATTAATTGATTAATCTAAGTTTCATGTAATTTGTGGAGTGACTTTTTCAAATGAAGACAAGACCAGTGGCTAACAATTTACTAAATCATAAATGCAGTGTAGTCTCACTTGTTTTGTGTGTGTTATATACCATCTAGTTTCAGTTCTTAGATTTACTATGAAAAGTGAAAATCTAAATATTCTGGTGTATGGATTTGTTACAAATGTCTAATTGTGTGAAGATACAAAGGCACGTTTAAAAAATGTGATTGTCCAACAATCTCTGTAGTAAAGTTTTTGGAAATTTCAAGATAAAAGACTTTGATTTTCTAAGGTGTTTTGCCAATTTAAAACTGTCTTGGGTTTGTACTGTTTTCAGGGCTTGTGCTTGCATTTTTGCTTTTTAAATGTATAAAAGGTCTATAGTTGTGTAATCAGTTATAATATATATATTTTAATTTAATTATAAATTGCTCTGATGTGCACTGTCAAGCGATTTTTAAATTGACCTTTTATATTGTCTTTATCATGGCCCAAAACATTTCACCTTAGAAATATCAGATTTTTTTTTTAAAGGCTAAAGTATGGAATGTGAGCTATAATCCATCATCATGCAAATGAAATGTAGCAAAGACTAGAGGGTCCAAGTTGTTTTGACGTATGAATCAGTTTCCAAACTAGTTTGGAGAACACAAAAACCAAAGCATTATGTTTGTATTCCGATACATACATACGAACTAGATCTAGTTGTCTCTGCAACCATTTAATGTAAAATTTAAATCTAAACTTCTTAACATTGGGCTCACATGCAAGACAGATTAAATGAATAAATGCATCATTTAGATTTCTAAAAATGTGGATCATATTGTTTTGCATTATATGAGGACAGGAGACAAATATTTCCTAAATGGGTAACATTAAAAGAAATATCTGCACAAGCTGTGGAAATGCATACCATGATATTCTTTGATACCACCAACACAACTTTGGCCCACCTTACCCTCAATTAAAGAAGTTCAAATAGAGAGAATACGCTCACTTTCAGCTTTATTAGATTTGAATACTGTGCTTAACCGCCAAGTACAGACTGGACTTCACTTTGGATAAGAAAATAAAAATGGAAACAAAAAGAAGAGTGAAAGCACTTACAAAATAACAAAAATGTATTTTCTTGTTTAATGATTAAAAAAATATTTCTTTGCAAGACATTACACAAAATTCTCATAAAGCTCTCTTCACAGAGAGGCATCAAGAGAAGAAAACAAAAAGGAACGCCACCATTTTCACACTGAACTGATGACTGGTGTCAAGTAGATGAGGTAAATGTTTTGTTGGAGAAAAAAAAGGCACAATTTACAATCGACCGTGCCATGTAAATTCACGTAATAATACCAATAATAATAACAATATCATTATTATTGTAATAATAACACCATCATAACAGCAATAGAAAAAATATGCAACAAAAATACAGACTGAATTTTATCTTACAAGTAATCTTCCAGCCCTACTGTATTGCCTGGCCCAGCAACAAAAAATCTGGCCCGTTTAAATACTGCAGTGTCCTCATTCTTTGCTCACAAGAGTCCAAGATTTCCAGTGGTATTCAACCACTGGCAAGGGGCTAGAATTGTCTGAAGTGATCAAAGTATTTGCTCTGACCAGTCGACTCAGTTTTGAGGAGCTGCAGCAAACTATCTGACAACCAGACATGACACACACAGTTTTGAGGGGCCAATGCAATCGTCATGGCAGAAAGCGCCACAGCCCTGGCACATGATCATAGCCTTAAGTCTGCAGGAACACTTGAGAGCCACTTCTTCTGCAGCACTGTCCGCAAATGCCTGAATGCTAAGCGTGGCGCTCTGGCCTCCACCGCTGCTGACGCTCACACGTGGCCTTATCTGCAGCACACCATCGGCTAAACTGCGGGAGAAGCCGCTACCATCCACCACAGACACATTAGCTGTGTAACTGAAGCTGGATGAGGAACCTCCGTTGCCCCCACTCTGCTGGAGTTTTGGTAGCTTGCTATATAACTGGTAAGGGAGACTGGAGGCAGATGAGGAAGGAGAGGAGGAGACAGGGGAAGCAGAGGTGTCTGCTTGACGGGCATATGGATTTCTGACTTGTTCCTTTTTAGCCATTCTGACAAGAGACATTTCCATATTTAGCAGTCCTTCCATAGCTCCACCACCTCCATGAAAACTGTCCAGAGGCTCCTTTTTGGTTATTACAACAGAAGTATTGCCAATGATAGGAGCAGGTGAGTTTTTGGTCAGAGCTTGTTGGCACGAAGGGCGCGAGGAGACTTCATTCTTTATTGTAGCTATAGGAGAAAGCTGTTGCTGATACGTCTGATGCTGGGGTGGTTGGGGTTTGCTTGGGCGCCAGTTAATCTTAACAGTAGGTACAACCTCCGACGGACAAAGGTCACCGTGTGGAGGTGAGGGAGCATCAGGTGCAGTTCTGCACACGGACTGGGAGAGATTGTTAGGATGCTGTTGAAAGCCAGCTGGCCTCTCCAGATTTTCACCTCGCGGAGGAAGAGGTCCAGGGTGCTCTTTAATGACAGCTGATTCATAAACTGGAGTATTCTGAGAGTTCATATCCATTGAAGTTCTAGCAGAGGAGTTTGATGGAAGGGATGTTATGACAGGTACTGCTCCTGAGGGCACTGCACCTCCTGGTTGTTGAGAACTGAACTGAACATGTGTAGTTCTTGGGCTGGCTTCCTCAAACAAACATGCCATTCGAGATGGAGCAGAACCCGGCGACGAAGAACCGAAGTTTCGACCAGGTCCAGGAGATACTCGAACGGATGGGGCTTTTTGTTGGAAGTCAGAGACACCAGTTTCTATAGGTCCTCCTGACTCAGACGGGCCTCTAAAACGTGGTCCCAGATTTCTTGGAGGTTGACGACTGGCTGGGTTACCTGCAGGGGAGCCTGGAAGTCGATTAATTTCCAGCTTGCTGATTGAGTGAGGCTGGGGTAAGACCTTCTCTAAGGGTAGGCTGCCTTGAAGAAGTTGGGTGACAAGAGGGTTGTTGGCCTCTACAGAGGAAACTGGTCGAGATGAACCTTGGAATCTTCTGCCAACTGGAGGACCAGCAGAATTTAAAACAAAATCTTCTCCAGGACCTCTGCTCAGAGGTTTGGTGTCATCCTCTGTTGAAACAAACAGCTTCACACCATTGCCATTATCATTCAGCCGTAGAGGTCTGCTTTGGTCCCTCTCTGCCTGTGTCAGGTAAGCTTGCACTTGGGCTTGTGAGGGCGCAGTGGTAATCTGTTCCTGAGCACGGTTTATAGCATGGGTATGAATTGTATGCTGCTTGTGGGAATGAATGACTGGCTGGTTTGGCACACCATTAGGGAAGCGAGCCTGAATGACAGTTTGGGTATGGTTGGGGTTAGATATATGGGCCTGTATGACTGGCTGCTGGTGCTGAGGAGGATTCAACATTGATGAAGTGAGTCGACTTGAGGTCTGAATGACAGGATGATTCTGTGACTTTGTATTCTGAGCATGCATGCCGTTAATATCCATCTGGGTTCCATGCCAATCCACGGTTTCATCCTCCTGAGTTTCATTTTCAAAGTCAGATGCTGTCTCTGTTGAATCACTGTGCACTCCAGTGTCTTCCTCGCCAGCATTACTAGGTAGACAAGGTAGAGAGCCTGATTCATATTTGCCATCAGCATCACTCTCTCCATTCCTATGTTCTTGTAGCATCCCCTCTCTCATGGAATGCTCTTCACTACTTTCTACCCATCCATTTCGGGCTGTAACAAGTGTCTCTTTGGGTATTTTCAAGTCTGAGCCATGCTGGATAACTCCAGTTGTCCCTGGGTGAAGCTCACCACCATTCTTTTCACCTTCCCAGGGTTGAGAAGCTGCCAAGGTCCTGATGACATCCACACCCTGGGCACCAAATCTTGGCAGCGAGTCTGGTATAGAGGTGGGCACTAAAGAAATGGCATCATTTGATGCTGAGGTGCAAATAGGAGTAGTCGTTCTACTCTCACTGGACTCTGGCTCCTCACCTCTGGGGTCTTGGTGACTACAAAAAGACTCTGGATCACTTGGCGTAGGCACTGGGGTGTCTAAGGTCTGCTCCGAGGCTTTATCACTTGGGCAGGCAGTCATCTCTTCCTCTCCACAAATCTCCTCCACCTGGTCCTGGGAAGCAGGGCTGTCGGTTGCAGGTGGCGATAGCGTGAGTGTTTTCGGAGACTCTGATGGGGGTAGAGATGGGTTTGAAGACACAGAGGAGGGAGATGGTTCAGTCAGTGAGGGAGATGGTTCAGTCAGTGGGGTAGAGGTTTGAGGCCTGTCAGCTGAATCTACACTGGACAGCTGTAGTTGTGTTCCAGACGAATGAGAGCTCGCAGGCGATTCCTGCTCCTCCAAATCAACTCTTCCTCCTCGTCTTCCTCCTCCTCCTCCTGGTTCAACGGGACCTGGGTGCTCTCTCGAACGCCTCCCGCTGGAGCGATCCGGTATCCCAGTACCACCCCCCGGGCCGCTCCCCCCAGGCCCTCCCCCATCCCCAGAGGCTGCAACAGCAGCAGCGGCTTCTCGCTGGGCACGGGCTTGCTGTGCACGGGCCTTGATGTCCGCCAGTGTGCGCGCCCCTGTCCCAGAGCGCCGCGACCCTTCGTTGGGGGGGACGATGCGGGGACAGATTTGGTACGTTGGCGGCCCCTTGACCCAGGGCGGTTTGATCCGGGAGAGCTGTATCTAGTGGAGTGGGTAGAAGAGAAACACGCATACGAGATAAGGTTTACACTCATGGAGATAGTTTTCAACTACATAGAGGTTTACAATAGACTAATAAGAAAAAATAACATGTCCAACATACCCGGATTGGCGGGACCTTGGGCTCTTCGGTTGTAGGTTGTGGCTTTTCTGAGTGCACACAGTCAACTGTGTTACGAAAGGACTGACGCTCATCCAGCCGCGCCCTTTTCTCGGGAAAGCTGGTGAAGGCCTGGGACTCGTCTGGCCTTCTCTTCTGCTCCTTGAGCTGAATTGCTGGACTTGATGTGGCGGGACTGGCTGCGGGGCTGCTCTCCCTGCTGCTTGCGCCAGTGCCTGCTGTGCCAGTGGTAATGACTGAAGCCCCATCATCCAGCGGATCGGTGGCAACAGCAGCAGTGGAGGAGGAAGAGGAAGAAGAGGAGTCTGAGCTTGCGGCAAAAGTCTGTCTGTCTGAGGCAGAGGAGGGAGAGGAAGAAGGTGACGATGACGACGACGTTGAAGAGGAGGAAGAGGAAGGAGAGGAGGTAGATGCAACAGCTGGTTCAGGTACTTCAGGCAACAGGCCTGTGGAGGCTTCTGGTTCATCGCAGGTTGAACTTGTGGATTCTGGAGGAGGCGTGGGTACAGGAACAGGGGAGGGGACAGCCTCTGCAGAGAGGTTTTCTTCTGGAGCTTCCAGTCCAATGTCTGTTTGGAGGACCACCTCTCCCTGAACTGCTGTTGCTTCTGGGACTGGTGATGCAACTAATGGTATAATATCTGGAGTTGCAGTGCTCTCTGTTGTTTCTTCAGATGGTAAAGTTGCCGTTGTATTTTTGCAAAGTGAGCGCCGAGCTCTACGTCTGAGGTCAGCCCGTGAACGCCGTCTGATGCGGCCTTCCCTCCGTCTTCTTCCAACACTTCGCCTCTTGGGTGTCGCCACTGTAGCAGAATCAGAGTCTAAAACTGCACCGGCAACATCTCCAGCATCGCTCATTGTGAGCTTTAACGCTTCTTCTCTTGTCAAGCCAGACCTAAAGATAATAAAAAAAAAAAACAGATTCAACATTAATAATCAGATTAACAAAAAAATAAAAATAAAAAAAAAGTAAAAAAAAAGGCTTTTGAACCTTTGGCCATGGTACTCCTCAAAGAACTTCTCTTTCCATGCTTCTACTTTCTTCTCCTTTTCCATCTCTTGCCTGAAGCGGACCTGCATCTCATGAGTGAACTCACCTTCAAGAATGTAAAAATATTTTCACTTTATCCACCAATATAGTAAATTGCCTAGAGCCACTTGTCTTGGCCGGTTTCTGTCATTTCTTTTCATACATTACAGGACAAAAGTAAGAGATTCACCCTCAGCTAGACGCTCTTTCCAGCTCTGGGAGGCATGAGTGAAAAATTCATTATTAAGGGCCGAGCTGCTTAGCCGAGCAAGGCCATCGGGGCCAACCTACGCATTTAAAGAATGAAAATTTGGTGAAAAAAACATTTATACAATTGTAACAATTTAAAATTAAAAAAATTCCAAGAATTCTACATTTCTTCAAGAATTATACCTGTCTGTCCACCTCTGGTAAAAGCTGGAGTAGTTGCTGCTGGGAGTGAGGGGGAAAAGCAGCAAAGGTGCGTGTGTTGATGAGAGCACGAATGTTGGTGTTGACCAGGATGGAGCCTGGAGTCTCAAAATCCACCTCCACTCCTCCTCGATTCCTTTTCATGGGACCTGCAAAATACAGTCTTACATTGAGTATATGAAAGAAAGTTGCTTCATGAGACCTAAGAATGTGTGTACGGCAGGGCCATATTTATTTAATATCTTAATAGCAGACTCTGGTCTACCTTCCCATATATTTAGTGTATGATACATGAATATATGAAGTGCTACTAAATCTGTATAATCGGAGGGTGTTATAGAAGAACTCTAGTAAAGCAATAACAACAGTCTTATTTTAAGTTTACCTGAGCCATTGATCAATCCACACAGCTTTTACACTATTATCAGGTGAAAATTACATTAGCTAATGCTGCAATTAATAACCAAAATCATTATGCCTATACATAAGCACACTACAAAACAAGTCTACAATGAAATTCAAAACTTAGTTTTAGAAAGATCTAAGACCAGCTTTTTGAATAAAAGAATAAAACAATGTCTCTACAGAAAAAAAACAAAGTACACTGACAAAACTTCAAAAGACAAACCATAGTTTGAACTCAGCTATAGACTAACGAGGTTTGAAATTAGTCATGTTTCTATGAGTTTGTCCCATTTACGCTCGGGTAAAAACAATAAAATGAGCTGAAGCAAAGGAATAAACATTGGATTCCAAACTTATATACGCAGATATCGTTACCTTTAATTTAAAAAGTTTAATCAGTTAAGTCAATTTTATTAGACGTCAAAACAATTATGCACTTTGAGAAACCAGCATGACAAAAGATTCACATAGCATGTCGTTCATTCAATAGGATCAGGACAAAAGATTCTACACAATATTTTTTTTTGCACCCATCCACTGCAAATAGAAAAAAAAAAAAAAAAGGCTATTTGTTTATTTCACTATTTCCTCCAGATGCCTTAATTGCTGGTTAGAAATAACTGACTGGGAATAAAGTGACTGAAATAAAGACTGGAACATTGTCATTAGATTGACACAAACTTGTTAGCTATTCACTCACTCAGTGTAATACCTGGGATGAAGTTAATTATTGTTGTTGTGGGGGACATTTGTGAGCAAGGGGCTTAGGGGAAGTAATTAATACATGGGGGTCCTTGGTTTTCATCCTCTGTACCTGAACGAAGACCACGTATGCTCTTGAAGTGCTGGGTGCGTTTCCAGCCCAGCTCGGAGCGGGCACGGAGAGTAGGGCCTGGACCCCCCCTAGAGCCTTCCCTGCGCCTCCCCGCTGCTCCTGAGGGTAAAGGTGGGGGGAGGATGGAGGCTGGTGAGACTCTCTGAGAACGAGTGAGTGTGGGTAGGGCAGCTGAGGCATGAAGGCTAGTGGCACTAAAGAGGCCAAAGTGACAGGCATGTGCGTGAAACACAAAAAGTCAAAGGGACGGATATCCCGAGGCATAGAGACAAAGAGGAAGAGGGGTGAATGGATATCTCTAAGGCGCAAATGCAAAGCAGATATCCAAGGGGAACAGAGCAGGGCTGACAGGACAAACCAGAAACACTGCTTTCACACTGAGGGGTATTGACGTTCAAGTGACAAAAATGTCAGTTGCTTCAAGAAAAGATGCTGTTTTTAGTGCAAAGTTAACCAAGAAAAAGAGGCGGCGACTGTCAACAGCAGGGAACTGTGGGAAAACAGCCCTTGAGGAGACTGCACTATAAATGATTAGAGAGTGTCAATGTCTAAAATTACAAACACTGTCAGGCCACTCAGATAAAGAGCATCCACAGTCAGAGGAAGCAGGTATACAAACCACTGCAGGGTGGGGGGGGGGGGGGGGGGGGGATACAGAAAGAAGGGGGGTGAAAAAGTGAACAAGAAAAAGAGCTATTATAACCTGATGGGACGTGTTCACCGTTGACCTTGAGAGGAGTGAGCACTACACGGGGCATCATCACAGCTTTCTTCCTCTGTCTCCCTGACTGTAAGAGGGATTGGAGAAATAATCATGAGCACATATACACACAGCTCCTCCACAGAAATGGAAAATAACAGCATGCTCAGATGAGAATTTAAATGGGAATGTAATATCTGATGACATTTCGGAATGCAAGGATAAAAAAAAAAAAAAACAGAATACAAAAGGAAAAAACAGGGTGTAACTGTCCTGGAGATGAGTGGGCATTTTCAGTTCATTCTCTATGGGAGCTGAGCGACTGGCCTGAGCAGGGGATTGTGGGATTGACAAGTGGTAAGAGCATCAAACTTCAGCTTTATGCAGAAATTGATCAACTTTATGCAAATGAGAGGGAAAAAAGGCAGTCATAACAAGTTTCAAAATCTGCTGATTAGCACTGGAGTTCCTGTGGAGTCAGCCTTGAATCACAAACAATTTTACTGCATTTACTGAAAATGTACCAAGCAAATCATCGGATTAGGATCCAAGTCTTTTTCATGACTGATGTCAGTGTTATCTGTGGGGTTTTCTTGATCTGACTCATGTCAACTTTCTGCACTTCACTAATGACTCATTTTCACATACTGACGTCATGTATTCAGCTGCCTTCCTGGCATAACTAGTGATCTGAGGAGGAGTTGAGTGCTGTGCATAAGGATGATGCTTAGATAAAAATCCATGCTTGGAGGGTCCTGCATGTAAAAAATTAGTTATGAAGGTGAAGTTAGGCACTGCAGGTACCTGCGAGGAGCGACTGAGTCTTGTCTGTGGTTCTGTGGAGCAAGAGGCACTGGAGGAAGTCTCATCCACAGAAGCTGTAACCAAGGAGGACACGAGCAGAACATCTATCAATAATTTTATCTCAACAAATTGTACTTTAATTTTGTTCATGTGTTAATGTAATAGAGAGAGAAGAAAAAAAAAACATGCCACTGATTTTTTTTCCATTCATTTTTAAAATAGTATTTCTACTTAAAGGTGCTCATTTAACAGATGAAAGATTAAATACGCAGTCTTACAACAAACTAAAACATAAACATCAGTAAAATTGTCATTTTTCATCAACAGTAGATTACAAGTGCAGGAGCAGTAATTCACTGTCATATCTTATCGGTTATTCACTAACACAAGGGCATTGGTGAACACTTCCGTTTCCTTTATTATGTCTTGTTGGCTGATTGTTTGGTATTGGGAAGGGGGTGAGTAGTGCAAAAGTTGACTATTATAACGTATTTTGCTGTATTACGCATTTACATTTGTCCTCATATGCATTTTTATATCACAATAAAATGTACCAAAATGTATAAATGTGCACGCAATTGTAAGGAAGAGCATTTGAAACCCAGTCACAAAAGAGTTTTTACTTTGAAACAAGCGAAACTCACATTTAGTAAAAATCACAGCCTTTTGAAGCTTAATAATCAGGCTGTATAGTGATTCCGGTATTTCTTTTCCCAAATTTAACACATCTTAAAATTATAATTAAGACTTGTGTTATACAATTTAATATAATTAATAATATATTTAATTTAAAACGATATTAAGAACCCTAATAAAATGGCAGCTACTCCCTGAGCCTGACTGAGCAAAAGATAATATATACAGTACTATGCCATAAGCATTATTTAATTATGGGAAAGCATTTTAAAAATTTAATGAGAATAAGAAATAAAGTCGTTTTCTAGAATCATCATGCTTTGAAACAACATCTGCCAGGATGAACATCTGCCAGATTTTTCACATAAACGTGTAAAACAGAGCAAAAATGAAATGCATTGTAATTTACAAGCATAATATCACATGTATTCTTTTTCACGCCACACAAAAATACATGTTCTAAACCACTCTCATCTAGGTCACTGCTGGATGCGTCATGTGCCGCAGTATCCATGGCAACACACACATCCAAAGCAAAAAAAGAAATCAATGTCTCTCAGGCACTACACGCTTCTTAAGCTCAGGGTATTTAATGCTCATCACCATTTGGAATCAAAGCTTTTCTTAAAAATGAAAAGATGGGGCCTCTACTTTTCAGCTCTTTTATACGCTTCTTTAATTTGTAAGCCTGTTCCACTTACTGGAAAACAGGGTGAATTAATCAATTCTTGGGGGGGGGGATGAAAAGAATGAATTGTCCACACACCATCATTTTCCCCACTAGCAGCAGCCGCCTCTGTGGAGTCACAGCTTTCCTGCTCTGCTCCTTCAACTGTTGCTGTGGTGGATCCTGTTGAAGTACCAGTCCCATCTCCAGACTCGTTCGCTGTCGGGCTCTTTGTCCACTGAAGTGCATTTTTCTGTAGACATCAGTGGGTAGATACAGACACAGGACATGTAGCTCTTTCTATGTGGGTATTAGAATCATAATCCAGTTCCTAAACCAAGGGTTCCTACACATTTTCCATTTCAAAATTCCATACTTTTCCAGACTCAAATTTCCAAACCTGTTTTTTTAGTCCATATTAAACAAATGGTTCATACAGCATTATTTTTTGTATAATTTTGTCATCTGTAAATATTTTTTTTATTTTCATTGGTTTTCTTAAAGTGATAACATGCACTTACATGAAAAGAAACCATACACACTTTAAAACCAGCATATTCACCACTGATACACCAGTTTGATACTGTAAATGTGGATTTATGTGGCAAGATCACCAAACAGCAAAGTACAGTCTGATTAAGACTATAGTTTTCTCCTTTATCTGTTGCCGTTTTAAGTGGCATTTGAAAAAAACTTTACTTCTTTTAGTGAAGGTCAAAAGAGACTCGCTTATGGTAAAGAAAAACAGTTTTACATAACGAAATTGTGTGCCTTGAACTCACTCGTGTTTGACAGTCACAAAGGATCACTAAACTTTAGTCATGAAAACGCTCAGCTTGTAGCCTGGTTAAAACCAGACCATTCTCAATTGTAACTGAGTTATGGTCTGGCAAAGCGTCATAGACAAATCATTTCCAGAGGGGCGTCACCAACGGACGTCGCGGATAGACCTAAAACCAATCAGAGCGATGAAGGAGATGACGTATGCAGAGCGGCGGAGAAACATCTCTAAGTGTTCTTTGCTCGGTTTTTAACAAAAAGGAAACGTTCAAATCGCTTAAAACAGACGCGATAGCTGATTCGAACGAGGGAGGTTCGACTGCGGCATCCATCTTTGTAATGTAGGCTACAAAATCCCAGTGCTGTCGTCATCGTGTAAAGCCCGCCCCAACGTTTCTGATTGGTGCCGCGATTTCGACGGATTGGAAATGGGCTTGAATGAGCTCTTTGCCAGACTAACTTTCAGAGCAAATCTAAATTTGCTGGAAGTTGTCTGGGTTTTCCCAGGCTACTCAGCTTGTATAATACATTTATTTATTTATTAAATTTGTAATTTTGTACATTAAAAAACTGAATAGGTGAAATTGTCTGGAAACACTTTTTTTTCCATACTACGTTTTCTTTTTTCCATACTTATCCAGACCTGGAAATTATTCAATTCAAATTGTGGGAACCCTGAAAAACAGAGTGAAAGAGTTTGAAGCATAGAAAGAATGCTGCAATGTTTTACGGATTCTCTACCTTTAGGGTAAACAGACTCATCCTTCCAGGCAGCTTGAAGAAAATACTGTTCTTCACTCGGTCTCCTCTGACCTGAGAGTGAAGCATGGTGACCAGGCAGGCCAGTGGAGCTGTGCCGCTGAGGAAGGATGAAAGAGGGGTAGAAACGTGTGTCACTCAAGTAAGAAAGATTTTAACTGTTTTAATGGAAGATGCAACAAATTGATGTTTAAATTAATCTTACCTTCTATTTTGGGGTGAAAATAATTTGAGAAAAAGAGAAACACAAAAAAAGCCCATTATAAATATACACCAATAAAGCCAGTCAAGAGACAGTGTTAAAAAAAGTACTCATTAACATGGAAACAAATCTCAAGCATGAATTTCACTGCTCAAACAGAAACACAGTACTTTATGTTTATGAATGCTTTATAGCAGACCTCATTTCTTTCAGCCCCTTTGTTTGGATGACATGCAGAATCTGTTTGGGTGTCATTGGGGCATCAGAAAAGTTCTCCAGAACCTGCAAGAGGAGAAAAAGCACATCAAAATTTAGTAAGATTTTTTTTACACTTGTGAAAAATACACATTTTTAAATGTATGATTAGTCTATTAAATGGCCTTGGGTTTTGGGTTCATCTAGCCCCAATCAAAAGCATTTCTTTGGGGATGTTTACATTTTTATGTTCAAAAACAGCCAAGCATTGTGCAACAGAATGATCCAGAGAGGTTTTTAAAATTATTTTTAACTTGACACAATTTTAAAAACACAACTTGGTACGGGAGATCCAAAAACAGTTGAACTGTGACTGCCAAAGACGTCAACCTGTACCTGTATGGATGTAGCAGCAATTTAAAGAGGATGAAAAAAAAAAAAAAAAAAAGAGACAATCTTTCAGTGAGGGGTTTACTGTGAAAACCGCTTAACAGTTTAAGCAAAGCACTCTCAGCTTGCCAATTACAGTGCCATTGCAATTCATACTTATTTTAAGACCACCATGCCAGTTAACAGAAGCACTCAGCTTTCTTATTTTAGGTCCATATTAGACAGGTTCTGCACAATCCCAGACTTCCACAATTCCTGTATATGACAGGCTTTAAGCCTATATAAAAGTAGAAAAAAAAGACTAACACAGCTAATATTATGTAGCATGTGTGAAACCTCAGGAAGAACATTATTCACAGAAAATGTGAAAAGGGGGGAAGGGTGTATTAATCATAACAATACACTATATTTTTAACATTCCTCTCCCCATTGATACGGAGCAAATAATTTCCACCCTCATTCTGGCCACAAGAACATGTAACCTTCTGATTACTTGGTGGTTAAAATGGTAAGCACTGCATCCACTTCCACTGTGCTCAGCCGAGTCTAAAACCAAGGACATTGAAACAGGAAATGGAAGAGCACAAGCTATAAAAGAAGTACACACTAAATGAAATGATAAAATACCAGCCAGGTGCACTTCCTGCAAGGAAGCAGGCACGAAAAACGTCAAGCTGTGAGAACTTCAAACTACTAGGCCAATGTCAAGACAAACTTCCTAGTTATTTATAACATAGTCCTGACAAGGCACCAATGCGTGTGTGCGTAATGCAATTGAAAGGCGCGGTACATTTATGCATTGCTTCTGTCGAGTTGTGCCAGCATGGTTTCTACTCCTCTCACCCCAGCTATTTCATGGTACCATAGGGAATGAAAAATGGAGTAATAGAGCAGACACACTTCCTAACATGTATGCACTTAAAAATGAGTGGCTTAGTATTCTTGAAGTCATGATGAAATGGAAGTAGTGACAGATCTCTTCTTCAGTATTGATGCACAGCCAAGTGAAGAAGAGTATAAAAAAGAAAAAGGAAAATGTAGGGAGAGGACTTCCATCCATCGGTTGTTGAATGGATGGAGCCACATCTGAATGCAATCTTGCAGTCGATTGTAAGAAAGGGGCGGATAAAAATTGAAGCCGTCTGCCGTTTCAAAGAAACATCAAATTATGACATTTTAATTTAAAAAGATAACTTTCAGTTTTTTATTCTTAGCTAGTAATCATTACAGCATCATTTTCAAAGGTCTTATATCGAACAATCCTTATGGATCTCTGGTAATAAATGCACAACAGACTAGACTAGACAAGGGGTTAAAGTTACAAACAAACTCTTGCTGCACGAAAAAACTCTGAAGTGACGTGACGTTTCTCTTGTTCCCACAAACATTCAATCCATTTGTAGAGGATGCAATGTTAAAACAGCCACAAAAAAAACAAACCACAGCATCACCCACATCCAGCATCAGGACTAATGAAAACCAAATTTTCTTTTCAACACACCAAAGACGGCTATACACCATTACAGTCCCCTTTAATAAGGAAGGAACCATCGTGAATGACCAGAAACACTAAAATAGGTGGCCTGCTTCACATTTCCTATTGCAAACAAGTGTATCACCAAGATGATCTGATATACATTGGCCTTGAGCCTAAGTATCTGGTTCCATCTGACTCCTGAAGCTGCCATTTCTCATTGCTGCTTTGTTTCCAAGTCATTATATAATGCTGCAATGCTCTTTGAAGCTCTTTAATCACTCATATAACTGAATCATTTAAAATACCTGATCATCATATAATTAAAGGAGCTGTATGTAAGAAATTTATTTGAATTAATCATAAAATGGCCCTGATATGTCACTAGACATTGAGAAATCATGTTCATTTCAAATACTTATATCACTGACAACAGTAGTCCGGCCAGGATATTGTCATTTAAAAAGTGAAGTTGCAGCCCTCAACTGATGTTGATGTTGTCATGTTGTGTTTTGGTCTGATGCTCCACCCTCCACCTATCGACCATTCACGAAGTCAGTAGTGTTGCGCCATCCGGGTTGCCAGCTCTGCTCTAGTTACCACAGCTGCAGCTACACACGTGTCGGATAAAAAAATGCAGCCGATCTGGCAACCTCAAGTCGGGGGGAGGGGGAGGGGGAGGGGATACACCGCTCTACAGTAATTTGAAAGTGATTGCAGTACCGGTTTTGGCCACAATCTTACATACAGCTCCTTTAATGGAACTGAAAATATGATGTTGCAGGTAGTAGCCTAACCAGCACTTGGATTTCAAGTATTCAGTCTATTTGGTTTTGAGTGTGCCCTCATCTCCCCGAGAGCCTGTCCCATTACTACAGACGAGGAGCTGGTAGGTGACTACTCTACCTGGTATACAGGCATGCCCATACCTGCTTCCCAAAGCTCAATCCATGCGTGTGATACCTGCAAAAGAGCACAGTCCTGAAATTTGTTTTGTTGGTATAAATTGACAATATCCTTGGATTTAAATCACCAACAATACTTTAAGTAAAACAGGCATCTGATATTAGATGTGTTTTTATTCAGATTTGGCATCACATTTAATTGGTTCACATTTAATCACAAGTTCTTCTAAACTGTGACATACATAATTGCAATAGTTGATACAAGCAGTGGTCCTCTAGCACATGGGATCCCCACCCAAAACGACAACACTTGTTTTTCAAGATCTACTCTTGCCAGATGATATGTCTGTAGCTTCATTCAACCTTTCTCATGCTTTATCTCAAACTAGCCATAAGCCAAACAGCAGATATTACCAAATTCAAAGACAGTTTGGTCTGTTTGGGTAGCCTGGGAAAACCCAGACAACTTCTGGCAAATTTAGATTTGATCTGAAAGTTAGTCTGGCAAAGAGCTCATTCAAGCCCATTTCCAATCCGTCAAAATCGAGGCACCAATCAGAAACGTTGGGGCGGGCTTTACACGATGACGACAGCACTGGGATTTTGTAGCCTACATTAGAAAGATGGATGCCGCCGTCGAACATCACTCGTTCGAATCAGCTATCGCATCTGTTTTAAGCGATTTGAGCATTTCCTTTTTGTTAAAAACCGAGCAAAGAACAACACTCGGAGATGTGTTTCCGCCGCTCTGCATACGTCATCTCCTTCATCGCTCTGATTGGTTTTAGGTCTATCCGCGACGTCAGTTGGTGACGCCCCTCTGGAAATGATTTGTCTAGGGCTGTAGTCAACCAAAGAAATCCTTAGTCGACCAAAGTCCTGTCCTGCGCAACGATTAGTCGACTAAATAAAAAAAAAAAAAGACGCAATGTTTTGATTGAACATTTTTTAACAATTGTCATAGAGCATTTATAAAACAACAACGAAAAAACATCAAAAATACATAAAACTATAATAATAATAATACAATTCTTTGAAAATTAAGTGATTTTTTTTAACTGCAAAGTGAGGAGCACTGTCCTAGGTCTATAGTAACAGTCACAATCGCGCACCTGACCACACCACACGCTACACAAAATAACTGCTATCTGCCACATAATGAAACATCCTAACAAAAGCTCTCGTTTACAGGCTGTATATTGTTCTTTACTTGTCTTTCAAAGTTATGGGTTAACTTTTGTCCAGCCGATCTAGGAGTTTTAAAACAAACACACAAAAAAACCCAAAGAGCCTAAAAAACAATCCTAATAATAATAGGCTGTATTGTAGGACCGCATATAGGTTTATTTTCGTTTTGTTACATTATTTAGGCTATTTTCAAATGCGTCAAGTGTACAAATAAAAACAAAAACATATCAAGAAAACACAATCTATTGAGTCAGCATGATAAACCCGTTAAAGGGCCTGCTCACGTCTTTTGCGCGCTCAAGTTCGATTTCAAATGTAGGCGCGCAGTGTGCGCGCTCATGATGGAAGCAACGCGGTCGCGGTGCGACGCGCTCTTTTTTTTCCAAGTGCGTCCACGCCGCATCGAGATAAAAACAGTGTATAAAAACATAAAAACCGAAACAAGTAGCGTTCTAACTGAATGAATACAGCTGAACTACCTATATTCCTTACTGAGCGCGAAGCAGCAGCGCAGCCAGCGACAGGTGCGAACCGAGTGTTCTGTGTGTGTGCGCTAAACTGTGGCGCTGTTACAAAATAGCCTAAATTAAAGCATTTAAAGTTGGGGATAAACCATAGGCTAACTATATTTAGAATACAGTAATATATAACTGCTTATAAAGGAATAAATATCAAGGAGTAAATCATTGAAAATTTCTTTCTATTGGTAAAAAAAATGCAACTGGTCGACCAATAAGAATGACCGATTAGTCGACTAAACGACTAAAGTTGACAGCCCTAGATTTGTCTATGACGCTTTGCCAGACCATAACTCAGTTACAACTGAGAATGGTCTGGCTACTGTTTGGGTGGATCAAATTCAAGAATGAAAGCGGTTATGATCACCTAGAAAAGCAGACAAAAGACCTGCCAGACATAATGATTTTAACCACACAAAATGTATCAAAACTAGAAAGCAAAAACGCTAATGAACTCAGCTGCACAAGTGTATTTGGTCTGTGACACTCTTTCTAACATAATGTCTGATAAGGGAGAGCATTTTATTTGATACGGTCTCACATTATACCGTTCTGTTTGTTTCTACCAAAGCTCTTTATAAAAAAAAACTAAGCTGAAAGTCTAGATGTCCGACATATAATATCTTACTTAAATGCCAGTCTTTGCAACAAGATTAGACACGTTTTCCATTTAATTTGCACCAAATGCAACAAAGAACCTATGAAGATGCAGATCATATAATACAAGCATCTTCCCAGAAGCATGAACTGAATTATGTATAATTTACATTTAACATGCAATAATATATGCACTACAGATCAATTGTATGCACCCATGTACCACCACTGTGGAGAATAAAGGAGAAACCCTCTTATCATAATAGCAGATTATGTTTTGTCTTAACATGATAAGAGACAAATCATTTTTCAACTACATACAGATGTATACTGATATAGGCATAAAGCATTAAAATACCCAATGCTCCTAATACATTTAAAAATTAAATCCTAATAAACTAACAAAAAATATCGAACTGGATAAAAACAGAAATATGGCCTACTATCTCAGTTGCTGCTTAAAACAAACAAGCAGCTCAAATTAGTATTGAAGACACATTTGTTAAAACGGGTCTTTTAATAACAGGCAAAGATCTCACACTGAGTATTTTCAGCATTTTATTCAGCTCGCTAAAAGAAGCACTGCAAACAAAGGGTCAAACGGGCAGAGCTGCTAATACGCTAGGCTACCAGCAAGGGCTCTTTCATTCAAATGAGACACAAACACTAGAAATGTAATGCTTATGTTGTCAAGGTAAATACAGGCACCTTGTGTCAAGAGCCATGTCAGCGTAAAGGTAAAAGCCGGGTTATGAAAAATCCCACACTGTCTATAGATACACAAATAGCAGCAACGGCGGCGCCTGAATGTGTCCAGCCCAGCGCGAGACAGCTTTGTTCGCGGCTCTCGTACAACACCTCTAACCCTACACACGGGAATAAAACCGCTATAATTGTCTTAAAAAATATTAATATATTACCATACGAGCTGCCTCTGCCCACGTGCGTTCCTTCTTTCTCTTCTGTTTGTCCTTCATGTTGTCGCGCGGGTGCGGATTTCTGCAGCGGATATGAAACGTGTGCGTGATACGGCAAGCCCGTTAGCGTGCTAGGCTAGCTGTAACACCAAACGGGTCTTTGATTCCTTTTCACCCCTAGGACTTGCGTAGTCGCTCCGTTTAAACTCGCACGCCTTTCCGTAAAACGGGTTGCCAGTAAAGCGATCGGTTGTTGCAGCAGCGAAGGTCCAGGGAGTTTTTTGGTAACGTCTCACTGGTTAAATAGTGGTAAACACAGACAGGGCGCAGAACAGGCGAGCCCCAGTAGCTTTTGGCATACTGCAGGAAATCCTCACTTTGGAATGCAAGACGAGGAGAACACAACAATGAGGTCAAAGGTCAAACACACTGCAGGAATGCAACACAAAAACAATTCTCCCCATCCCCCTCTTCTTCAGTCGCTCCTACAGCCGCGGCTCATCTGACGCATCTGACGGGATGAGGCCACTCCCATTGTTATGTGCGGCGAGATCAGACGTGATTCATATTAGGCAGCACGACACAGATATGAAAACACTAGAATTAGTTTTTTTTTTGTGCTTCAAAGTTTCTCGATGGATGTCTACTACACAACACGATGTCAAACGTATCAAAGCGTTATTTAAAGTAAAATATAGCAAAGAAAAAGTAAATGTCAAGGTCCTGTGGATTGAACGAGCGTTATAATTAAATAATAATTATGTTTTAAATATGGAAACTGTATTACAACATGTTTTACATGCTTCCTTTTATGGAGCTATGACAGAATTATCTTTCGAAGGAGAAACTTTAATTAAACAGCTCTGATTATGATTAATGATTACACCATTCATATAAAAATTTTCACTTGAAATCTACTCTTTCGTTTATAGTTGATTGTAATATTTGTTTTTAAATCATAAATGTTACCAGACGAATTAAATGTGTCAAGGAAGACTTACTTAAATTAGTTACTAAGTGCATTTTCGTCCCTTGGACTTTTATTTTGAAAAATCGAATCACCGGAAAACATGCTGAAATAAATATAATTCAGTTCGTTTCAAGGATTGTTTTAGTGAATAAGGAAATGTTGGCTCAGAGTGGTCTTTTTTTATTGATTTTAATATAATGTATATATATATATACATCTATAAAATAATACAGCAAAGGACATGTTCATGTTATAGCTTTTGAGACACTGCGGGGCTTTTCGTAGCCACCATCTTTGTTCGGGGCAAAGATGCCGAAAAGTTGTTCTGCATTTAATTGCACAAATAGGTACAATAACAAAAATCCCGAGATCACGTTCCACAGGTAGGTAATGACACAAGTAGCTCACTGTCATGGTGATTTTATGGCATTATATTAAAAAGCTATAAGACTTTTACCATCATCCCTTGTCAGGTTCCCTTTCAGCAAACCATCGGTTCTGAGACAATGGTTAGATAACATTGGACGTGACGACTTCCAGCCAAGGAAGCACATGGTTATCTGTTCACTTCATTTCACCCCGGACAGTTTCAGTGGTTTGGGCAACCGTAAAAATCTGTTGTGGAACGCAGTGCCAACTCTCTTTGCAGTCCCACATCAGGATGCAAAGGTAAATTTAGATCACAGCCTCATTATCTTAAATACAACTAATACACAGTGTGCTTTTTATCTGTGTCTCATTCTCATCTTTCTACCGTCAGCAAAATAATTCTAGGAAGAGGCTGAAGAGGGCTTTAAAATCTGCTGCTGATAAATGTGATGACATTTCACCTGATAGGACCCCTCCTTTCACTGAGGATGCCCAAACTGAAGAGATGCTTCAGGATGCTCAACACTTTCACGATACTGTGGAGGTTTACTGTCAAACCACAAAGGTGAATCTTTTATCTTAAAACCTACACCTATATTTCTGTATATACAATAGTTATGCATTAAATGCTTTTTTTTTTTTTAAAACAGGATTTAGCTGCCGCAGACCACACCTATGCCCTTTTGGACCCATGCACGACCAAAGCCCGTCTGTTTGACATTTTAGATGCCAACAGATGGCTACAGAGAAAGCTGCAGACCAAACGCAGGGTGATAAAAAGAATGAAACTTAAACTGCAAGACGCTCAAAGAGAACTTCTGACTCTGCATCAACAGCTCAGCCATAGACACACGCATTTCCAAAGACGCTCACAGCTCTCAGTACAGTGTGGCAGTGGTTCCAAGACCTAATCAAGCAGTAATAAAGACCTCAGCTTGCACAAACATCTTTGAACTATGAAGAAGTCTGAACATTTGGTTATGGGAAAAAGGAGTGTGCAACAAATATGTTTCTTCAAAAGGGGTAAAGCTGATGTTTTTTTCAGTAATTAGACAAGTCCAATTAAATCTGAACTTTACTGTGCTTTGGTTTTGATAGGACTTATGTGAAACACCCCCCACCCCCCGAATTTGTATTTTTAATATATATATAGTATTTTTTTTTTTTACAATAAAGTCCCATTAGTTATTAATAATGAGCAATACATTTGTTACAGTATTCATAACTCTGGGTTAATGTTAGTTAAAATTGTTAACTAACTGTTCCATGCTCATATTAGCTCTGGTCCATTATATTAACAGATACAGCCTCTGATTTGAACAATGTATTAGTAAATGTTGAAATTAACTAATTAATACATGCTTTAGAAGTATTTTTCAATTTTAGTTCATGTCAAGTAATGTAGTTAAATATAAACTTATTGTAAAGTTATTCAATTCTATCAAATATCACCCCGCTAATAAATTGAGGAAACATTATGAAAGTTTAAAAAAAATAAAAAATCTGATTCTTGTGTACACCATTTAAACACAATACACCTTTCTGTTGTTCCTTGATGATTTATTTTAAAAATGACAGTCTATACTTGCTGCAAATGGTAGGCAATTAGGTAAATTATAACAATAAACACCTTTGAACAAAACCAGTACTCCAGCAAACAATTATAGATCGTCTTTTTTAACATCATTCAAATGGCAAGTGTGCAGAATGGACATTTCATTTAAATTATATAACTCAAAAAGGAAACAAAAAGGTGTGGTACAGCCAGTCTTTCAAATAAAAGATCAAGACTTTGCTTTCATAAAGACCCCAAATACCAAAAAGGCAACAAAAAGTTTAAATCAACCAAAGACTGTTAAAAGGGTGTAGATCTTTCCTGTATTAAGTATGGCACTAAAATGCAGGGATTAAGGGAGATTGAGCCTAAAAAACAAACAAGAGGATGTTCCACTATTATTCCTTTATCCACTGCTATTCAAGTCTTTGGACACAAGGTGGGAGACTAGCCCTACTTGAGATTTAGTTCACATTCTGTTTCCTCAACCAGCACACATTGACAGTACCGGCATATTGTGTGCATTGGCCCCTTTAATTCATATGACACTGCTGGCAAACGTGGAGTGCGAGAGGTGGGCCTCCAAATATTAGACTCAAGGGAATGGGATAAAAGAGAAAAATAATGCAGATGATTAAGCAGTCAGGGTTTCACTAAGAACATGCTTTGCCTCCTAAACACTTGCAAGATCATTTATTTAGAAGCCGGTGGTACAAAAAGTCAGACACAAAAAGAAGACTGACAGCTGGGGTACACACCAGCTCCTGTGGGATTTAGTGAGTCGGATCAAGCAGCAATGGTTTCTCTGTGATGTAATGAGGGTAAAATAGCTCTCTCTGGTGAGTGCTGATTACAGGCACTGTTGTGGATCCATATTTAAAGAAGAGGGGCTTTGTTTAAAAATGGTTATGAGGCCTACCAACACAAAAATATATCTTTTGTCTTGCTTTTTCTTGGAAAGGCCATCATTTTATTAGTGGAAATCCAGTAAATTAAACGTTCCAATTAAATGTTCTAAATCGCAAACAGACATCATGTAGAATATCATTTAAAACAGAACAAAATAAAGGATAAATAGGTATATGAAGACTTATGGGCACAGAGTGTTTCCAGGGCACTACTCCAGAACATCTGTGTCTCTTCAGTCTATACCAGTCCAAGCTGTCCCTTTTAGCTCAATAGATATATGATCCTAACTGTCATTCATTATCAATCCTGTGGGCTATAAGAGAGAGGGAAGAAAAGAACATGGGATTTTAAAATACAATTGGGAATAGCAGTCATCTTCACTGCTGGTAAACACAATTAACCATTTGTCATCATGAAGTCAGGACTACATGGATTCAAATAAAAGCTCTAAAAACAATTGCAGATTGTTGTGTTTGTTTTGCGTACTCACATTGTTTTGGTATCCTGAGTGCTTCTGTGTCACCACATAGAACTTGGTGCATCACACCTCTGAACTGATACAGCATCTTCAGACTCTTTTCCTCACCTACACAGGGGTCGTAGAAGCCTGGTAAACCAGCCTGAGGACATTCATGCAAAAACAACCAATTAATACCTGCAACAGTGCTTAACATTAGGGGTGCAGCAGTTCCACTTTCTCAAAGTTTGTTTTTTTGTATAATTTTTGTGGGTTTCAGAACAGTTTGTACAACACTATTAGAAGGGCCACATTAGGACATTTGAAGCCAATATGTTGAGACTGACATTATTTAGGTAACACTTTACAATAAGGTTTCATTTGTTAACATTAGTTAATGCATTAACTAACTAACAATGAGCAATACATTTGTTACAGTATTTATTAATCTTTGTTAATGTTAGTTAATAAAAATAGTCGTTCATTGTTTGTTCATGTTAGTTCACAGTGCATAAACAAATGTTAAGAAATACAAATTTTAATTATGTATTAGTAAATGTTGAAATCAACATTAAGATGAATAAATACTGTAGATGTATTGTTCATTCTTAGTTCATGTTAACTGATGTAGTTAACTAATGAAACCTTATTGAAAAGTGTTACCATTAATTTTTTCAAATAACCTCTTTTACATGCATTAAGGCTTAGCTACACTTTAAAATGTCAACATTAAATGTAATATTAAGGAAACATACTACCTTTCAAAAGTTTGTGGTAGATAAGATTAAAAAAAAAATGTTTTTGAAGTAAGTCTCTTATGATCACCAAGGCTGCATTTATTTGATCAAAAAGTAAAAACAGTAGTATTGTGAAATATTACAATTTAAAATAAATGTTTGCCATTTTAATTAGAGCTGTAAATAGACAATTTTTTAAATCGTGATTAATCACACCCATTTTGTGCGATTAATTGCACACTTATTGTGAAATTAAGCATACACCATTTATCTATGTTTAACAAGATCATTTTGTCATCATTTGCTTTAGACAACTAAACCATCAGATTGAAAAGTTATTATCAAAAACTGTATTTTTCTGCAAGCTTTTTTAAGTGTAAATTTAAGTGTCTTTCCAAAAAAGTACACTTTAATAACCAAATGAATGAAAAATATTTCTTTAAAACAAAGTACTGACTTGAAACTTTTGATCTTGTGTACATTTGCATCTCCTTTTTTGTAAAATAATTTTACATTAACTTGCAGTTTCTTTCCCCCCTTTCAGCACAGCATTACAAAAAAAAAATAATACAATTTGATATTTCAAAAGCAAAATCACACAACCTAAAAAATAGATTAAACTAGAGAAACCATTTTTGTGAATTCATTGCTGTTCTAATAAGTCGCTCATCAGTTATTTGTCTTTTGGAAGAAAACAAACGACAAAACAAGTATAACTGTGATTTACCTTAGAAGCTTCTGTGAGAATGAGCTTCGAGTCCTTCACCAGGCACTGTAGAGGCACAGTGACATCAATGACCCTTGCCCTTTCGTGCTTACGGCTGTTGTCTGTCACAAACTTGCCATACCACGCATTGAGGATGATCAGACCTGGAATACAACACTACTGAGTCACCAATCCTCATTTGGCACAAAGTTTAAATCATAGTTTGATCACTCCCAATGTTATTGGGTGTTATGCGGTCATACCCATTCTGGACTCCTCCGCTTCGATAATTCTACGCACAGACTCTTGCATCAGCAGAACCTAGAGAAAATAGTGATTTCAAGTAAGACTGCTTGTATATGCACATAGTGAAGGCACACATTTATCACCCTGACACAGCGGCTGATGTGCAGATAGGAACGGTAGCCTGACGCTAACTCATTGTTTCTCCAAGCACAAAGCGCCTGCCGTGAAAGTTATGACCACTTTAAGCGGCCATGCATTATAAATTATTTGCAGCGTATTTAGACATTATAAACTCACAGCTGCTTCTGCCTCTTGCTTCTTCTTGGCGACGTCTGATGCCGAGCTCTCCCGCTGCTTCTCAAGCTCCCTAAACAAAAGGTTCAATGTTAATTCACCATTTGCTCTTTTACTCAGTTTCAGGGCCATTTAAAAGGATTTCAGTCTATTATTTTCCAGACTCACAGGGGATAAACTTTGGAGAAGAGTGTTTGAAAGTCAATTGGCCAATAAAAGACAACAAAATGAACCAGGTGGAGAATGTAACTGTGAGACTGCAGATGTAATGAGCTAAAAAGGCTTACTGTTCCTGCTGAGCACGAACATAAGGTCTGATAACCAGCCGCTGGATGGCCAAGTAGAACACAAGGGGTCCGACAGTGGCATAAAACACGGCGCTGGGTAGAAGCTGGTCTGTTAAGTGAATTGGGAAGAAGTACGTCTGACTCGCTCGGTTCAACCTGAAACAGACAAAAACACCACAATTTCAGAGCTACTGAAAAACTGCTAATGGGAAATAGCTTCAAAATGATCAAAAGCCTTTTACTTGATCTTGAGAGAGACGCCCTGAGGTACTCCAACACTGACAGTAGCACCCAGGACACTGTGCCTACTGATCTTAGTCTCTGCACCGTATTCCACCACAGTACCGAAAAACCCTGACCTGCAACACAAATGCTGTTTATATTAACAGGATAGAAACAGAAAATGTGAATCATCAAGACATTTGAGAGGACGATTGATTAGTTGTGACTAACCACAAATAAACTGCAGGTCATGTGAACACAGAATCTAGGATATCAGTCACAGAGACTGCATTTACACGGCAAGGCCAAATACATGGATCCTGTTTGTTTATATATTTATGTTAGACTAGCAGTCTTCAACCCCCAAGGGGGTCCACAACAATACTGCTGTGTTCGCCATATTTGATCATAAATGTATAATAAGCATCAAACAAAAACACAATGTTAACTTAACTTCAACTAAAGCTTGAACCAAAGCTTATAATTACATAAAACTAAAAAACAAAACAAAAAACAGACAGCAGATCTACTACAGATAGTAGATACACTTTAATATTTCTAAAATAACAAAATTAAAAAACCTCTTATAGCTAATTTTATTTGTGCATGCAATTATGATTCACATTTAGGGAATTCAATGTATTTAGTAACCTCATTTGAGCCTATCATAATCAGTTCTGTAAAAATTATGAGAATCAGATATACAAGCATTTAGAGGTCAGTAAAGATACATATAGGATTTTACCCAAATCGGATGCAAAAAGATAAAATATGTATATAGGGATGGTCAACAACTTTAAAGCACAATATTCTTAAAAAATAAATTGGTATAACAAATCACAATATAGATTATTTTAAAAAACACTTAGAATACAGCAAAAATTATGAAAAGTAATTTATTTAAAATAATGTCCAAAATATAATATTGGGAGAATCTTAATTTCAAAAACCACAATTCAAATAAATAGTAATATTTAAAAATACTGTGCATAATGATAAAAATAAAAGAATATTGGTAGACAAATTTTTACCACTACACAGTTTAAACTTTAAGTGCCAGATTTTTGGTTAAAAGTGTAAATGAAGCCAAAGAAAAAAAACAATAAAACAAGCCATCTTTGTGCAAAACACAAAAAGACAAATGCAGCAATCCACAGATACATACTTGACAGAGCCCTTGATCTTGGTCTGATCATCATCCTGGAATTTGTACTGGTAGCTCATCATAATAAACGTATGTGGAATTCCCAGCTATGGTGATAAAAAAGTGGTAAGTCCTAAGAACAGTGGTTGGAAAAAGAACACTTTGGCATAAAGATCAGGGAATGTCTGTGCAAAACAGCAACTGACCTGCACAGCAAAGGTGAAATGACTGCTTTTGGTGTCCCTGACGATGCTGGTGTTCATGGAAGACTGAGTTCCCCAGCGCCACTGTAAATAACCCATAGTGTTTTTGTCTAGGTGGCGTGCAAGCATAGTAGTGAGACCCGGCCGTATACCACGGGATGAAAACTGCATGCCACAATGAGCCGTTGTGAAGCTGAAAAACACAAATATATCTCCGTATACAATACACAAAATAGTATGCAACATAACAAAAAAACAGCATACAATTTTCTAAGCTTAAACATATTGCTCAAACACCACTGATATGCAATGGACTCACCAGCGTGAAGTCAAGTTACGGAAAATCTTCAGCCCGAAGAGAGGGCCATGAGTGTCTCCTGCCCCAAACTCAACCTGTATTAAACATAGAAATATGTTATTATAAGATATAAATCATGTTTGGTTTCACGCTCCGCAAACATTATAATCCAGTCCATTAGTATGTAAAACATTAACTGAATGTCCTCACCTCTCCCCAGCCCTTAGCCGAGGTAACTCTTCGCAAGGCTAAGTTTATGTTTCCTCCCCCATTGCCATTGTGTGTGGAGAGAGAGCCAGAAAGAATGGCTGTGTCTGAGGTGGTCAGAGGGGCCTATGAGAGCAAGGATAGACAGCCTATAAAACTTATGACTGTATCAAGATCAGGGTTAATGACATATATATATATATATGTTTCCATGAAAAAGAAAAATCTTGTAAAAGTAAAGAAAAATCTAGTTTTAAAAACGTCTCTAAGAAATGTGCTCTTTGTATTTATGTATCAAAAGTTTACATTCATAGACTATATACATATAAGAAAAATATTAACAAATTTAATAGGAAAAAATGAGTGTCACACCATTAACCCTTATTCTGAAAGCATATTTACATGTAAATAATTGCACAAAGTCTAATCAAAATTTAATAACAGATGGTAGGTACGATGTTTTTTGTTTACTCTCGCTGCATTTATTGGAAAAAAAATGCAGAAAAAACAGTAATATTGTGAAACATTACAATTTAAATAGCTGTTTTCTTTTTGGCAAAGCTGACTTTTCATCATCAAAGATCAGTGTCAAATGATCCTTCAGAAATCATTCTAATATTTGGTGCTCAAGAAACATTTCTTTTTATTATCAATGTTGAATGTTGCTGAAAGGGATAGTTCACCCAAAAATGCATAGAAATTCCATAGTACTTTTTTTTTCATATTATGGAAGTCAATGGCTACCATCAACTGTCTGGTAAACAACATTCTTCAAAATATATTTCTTGTGTTCAACAGAAGAAAAAACAAACTTGAGGGTGAGTAAGTGATGATAAAATTTAAATTTTCAGGTGAACTATCCCTTTAACATTTCTGTGGAAACTGTTTTCACTTCTTTCAGGTTGAATAGAAAGTTCAAAAGATCAGCATGGATTTGATCGAAATATAAATATTTTGTAACATTATAATTGTCTTTACTGTCACTTTTGATCAACTACAAACATCTTTACAGTTACTTTTGATCAATTACATTTTTTTATATTTAATATAATAATAATAATAAATTTTATATAGCGCCTGTAAAGTGGCTTCTCAAGGCACTTTACACAATAAAACAGACAGATAAAAATACAAAGAGTACAGGAAAAAAAGGGAACAGAATGGAATACAATTACGGTAGTTAAAACCATCAATAAAAAGCTGGCCTAAAAACAAAAAGTTATTAGGTTAGATTTAAAAATGTTTAGATTCTGTGCATCTCTATAATGAGAAGGGAGTGCGTTCCAGAGTCTAGGAGCATAGGATGAGAAAGCCCTGTTCCCTACAGATCGCAAACATATCTGTGGGGCAGCCAGTAAACCAGCTTGAGAAGAGCACAAATGACGATTAGGAGTGTGTAAAGTTAAAAGCGCAGACAGATACTGAGGGGCCAGACCATGCAGTGCCTTACATGTGAGCATAAGGATTTTAAAATGCAGTATTGGAGTGATGTGTTCATTTCTCCTGTATCCAGTCAAGATCCTAGCAGCAGAATTTTGCACACATTGCAATTTGTTGAGTGTGGTTTTAGGAACCCCAGCAAGAAGTGCATTGCAGTAGTCAATGCAGGATAAAACAAAAGTATCGATAAGCCTTTCAGTCACAGGAGAAGATAGCATAGGGTGAAGTCTAGCAATTAACGCATTATAGTCCGTCACGTCTATTGCGATCTCAAAATTCCGGCCAGTTGATAATACCTAGAATATCAAAATCGACTGCAGGCGGTAGATCCTTTTCCTATTTAGCACCAAAACTTTGGAATAGTCTTCCTACCATTGTCCGGGAAGCAGACACACTCTGTCAGTTCAAAGCTAGACTAAAAACACATCTCTTTGACCTAGCATACACATAATACATTATAGACTTCTATAAATTCAATGTTAGGCTGCATAGATTAGGTCAGCCGGAACTGGGAACACTTCCCTTAAATGTTGATGTACTCGCTACATCATAAGAAGAATGGCATCTACGCTAATATTAGTGTCTTTGTTTATCCCGAGGTTTTCCCGCAGCCTGCCGGATCCAGGCAGTGTCCAGATCTGACGAGGGAGCTTTGCCTGGACCCGATGACAATGCAGTGCTGAAGTATCCACTATCCTCTCCCTATGGAGGATCCCTTTCCCACTCTACAGATAAAGAGTTCCGGCTCGCGTACCCCGAAGTGATAAAATAAAACAAATTCTGTATCAATTTATAGGCAAGAAAAGTAGTTTGTTTAGGCTGGGTTGTATGAATTACAAACCTGCGCACATATTTTAAAAAGCACATAACTAATAGAATTCTGAATGAGCATGTGAACGCCGTCAGCGTTAATCACAGGTTCGCGTTTAAAGTCTGATCATTTCGACGAATGAACGAGGTGAATCAATCAAAGTTAACTTTAGCTGGAAGTAACATTATTCAAGAACCGCTATAACGCCAAAACAATCGGTCAGTGTTTCCCCTACCATTGTTTTGGGGGGGGCGGCCCGCCCCCCCAAAACGACCCCCCGCCCCCCCTAAAATGCTGACGAAATCCAGTCATAAAAAAGGAATTTAGTGTATAACGCGGAATTTCACGGAATTTGTAAATTTGAGGAAAAAATAGAAAGCAGTTCAGTACACTTGAAATCAAATCGCGATGTAGACTAGTGTGTGTGAATATTAAAACACAAAGACTATTTAAATGCGAATCCTGCATGTTCTGTGTGAATGAATGGTGCCGCCGACGCGCCGTTTCATTTACCACACACACACACACACTCACACACTGAAGCACGTGTGACGCTTGCGCTGTTTTTTGGCCTATATGAAGACACAAATGCATGAACTTCCTCTCAGGCTCTAGATCCACTCTGAAAGTCACATAGACAGTAGGAAAGTCACTTCGTGATCATTTCACCGCTTCATTTGAGAAAAACTATCATCATGACATAAACACACAGAAACTCAAAAGGTACTTAACGGCAACCCGTCAAAATAAAAGTTTGGTTTAACTTGACAGAAATATATTACTGTTGTACATTAGAATTTAGATATGTCCCAATGTAATAATACACTAACACTAATCCAAATAAATTATCATTAAAACTGAAATTTTTAAGGAATAATCCATGTTTTAATTTTAACAGTGAAGCTCATTGTGCAGCAAGTTATTTGACAAAAAGTTTATTTAATTTCATATGATTAAAATTGATTATAAATGATACAATTTGTGTTTTATGTCTTCATTTTATTACCAGAAAAAACACAACACAGAATTAGTGTGACATTTTTTTTCATATATTTAAAAAAAAGTATTGTTTAATGATTCATAATACATTATTTCAATTAAATAGACATAATTTGATTGCAAAAAAAAATTACACCACGTATCCGTAACACGCCCGCTCCGCAACACTAGCAGTCCCCCCCCACCCCTGAAAAAAATCCCAGGGGAAACACTGATCGGTTACCTTAAATTATATGTTTATCTCTGTAAAGCTGCTTTGAAACAATCCATTGTTAAAAGCGCTATATAAATGAAGATGACTTGACTAGCAATATTTCTGATTTGAAAAATTTTTTATTCTTAACAGTATATTGCACGTGCGAGTCAAAAGACAAACTCAAATCAAATCTAAGTCCTTAAAAAGAAAGTACTGACCCAAACCTTTAAACAGTAATGCAGCTATGAAGGTTTACATCAGAAGAAACATCATGTAAGGACTGTACCTCTATGGACTGAGATATGTGCATCCTGTTGATCTCAATGTGCGGTAAACCGCCGCTGCCACCAGCAGAGATCTCTTCATAATCCTCCTCATAGTGATCAAAGAGGTCTGTCGCATCAATACCCACGCTTATTGTCCCCTGAGTGAGACAGCGAACAATCAACGAGACCTGTATTAATGTTGACAGCAGATACTGCTTTGAAGGCATTAGGTCAAACCTTAGGGTTGGTCCTTTGCTGTAGTCTTCTCTCCTCTCTCTCTCTTTGAAGTCGCTCATACTCTTCACGGATCTCTCCTGGCGTTCTTTTCCTCTCTACTACCTAGAAATAATTTTATTGTGTAGTAGTGAGCACAAAAAAAGATGACACATAAGCCCACTGGGAAAATGATTTGCTTGAAATGTAATAAACTATGGAACGAATGCTAAAGCATTTATTAGTCTTCCGAATCTTCAACTTACCTCCCATCCTTCCACATCCAGCCCTCTCTTCCCATATACATCATAGATTGCTCTAGATTGTGGGTCGCTTAGTACTACAGAAGCAAATAAATCACAATCATCAAATATTCATGAGTTGGTATTAAAAACTTATGTTTACAGTAAAGAAAAGCTGTCAGCTAAAACATTACAAAACACTTCTTTGATAATAAAAACAGGCACATAATACAACAACAAGTGTCTTGCTTTGTCAGGGGCATTAAATGGCTGAGTGTGCAAAAACATTGTACCTTCATAAGCCTTGTGCACCAAGTTAAAAAGCTGCTCTGCCTGCCTCTTAAGCTCTGGATCTCTGTGCTTGTCTGGGTGGTAGAGCATGCAAAGACGGCGATATGAAGCCTTGAGCTCGTCCTGTGTGGCCTGAATATACAATTAAAAAGAAACTGTTCATTCTTCAGATCCATCATCATACACCTAAACTTCAGCGTTGCTCTTTGGAGGGGAATATACAATAAAAAGGTGCAAAAATCAACTCTAAAAACTAGTTCAGAAGTGGTAATCAAGAACCTTACGAGACTTTTTTGTCTCAAAAATGCAAATTGTCATCATTTACTCTCTCTCCAAACCTTTGTTCTTCTGTTCTGTTCCACTGAGGTTAGACAAAATGAAAAAGTCACCATTTGATTTGATTGTATGGCAAAAGATGAATGTCTGTCCCTAACATTCTGCAAAACATATCCACAGAGGAAAGTCATACAGGTTTGGAACAACATGAGGGTGAGTAAATGATGATAGACTTTTCACTTTTGGGTCAACTATTCATTAAAATGACCTTAACAGTTGGCAAAGAAAAAATGATCTCAGAAAACGGTTCAATGAATGTTTAAATGTCATTTGTAGAGTTTGAAGTCAATACTTTGGTAACAGTTTCACTTTTACAGTTGTGAAGTGTCAACAAGAATCGCGTATACCCCGTGCTTCTCGTTGAAGTCTAAAAAGAACAGAAGGCTGTTACGTATTATATGTCAGATCTATTAGAAACCATGCAGTCAAATTCCAATGATAAACAAGGGTCACGGTGTGCTGCTGACTGAGCCATAGCTTAACGGCATGCTGTCGGATCCTGTTCAACAGCGCGATATGTGAAACGCCTGCTTTTACAACTCACTTGCGGCTCTCTCACCTTAAACTTCTCATTAAACAAGAGTGTGTCATACCTCTCTGCGGACGTTTAACAAAGAATAATAGTCATCATTGTCGATTTCATCTTCTTCCAAGGCCGCCGCCATATTTACCACCTTTCATCCCCGCCCCAGCGCCAGATCAAACTACGCTGATCTTTGGTGTGTAGAGTCGGAGCGCATGAAGGTCTTTAGTGCCACCCTCAGGATGGGAGAAACACTGAACAAAAAGCTGGGGTGACTACTTTGGGCCCGTCCCAATGTAGTATGTTGACAGGCAGGTAGAACATCGAATCATTGCATTCGGACCGAATGTACGAACATTTTTTGGTCCTGTGACTTCCGAAGAAGATGTACATGTTTTAATATTTAGACCACTTCTATAATTGATTGCTATCAAAAACATTTTTTTTTAACTATATTAAACATTATAACCCCCCCAATGTTCAAACCAAATCTACGCCCTTGACAAAAAGTGTTTATAAAACAAATTGCTTATCCTACCTTTAAGTGTATTCTTCGTGTCCACAATTATTTGCACACATTCCAATTCACGATAAAGAACTGAGGGAAAATGAATCGGCACTGAGCTTGTCTGAGTTCATTATGGAATGTAAGACAAAAATGTTTTCGGCGATGAAGGCATTTATGTCATCTTTTGTTTTGGTGTAAATTAATCACTTAACACTAAACTGCCAATAAGCCACTGGGATGGGAGACCACAGACGGTTGTCATTTACTGTATTGTATTAATAGAAAGCCAGTTAATATAAAGATATAATATAAATTTCCCAAAATTAGGTTTTAATAGTATTTTCATACAGTGACCGTGGGGGCGGGAACATGTATGACTATGTGCACTTACTAGACCGTCTTATTCTAGCATTTAATGCTGAGGAGTAATCTAGCCTAAAAGCCTCCAAAAGGTTATAAAGTACACAGCCTCACTAGGATGCAGCCTTCCGTTTGAGAAGCACCCGTGGTCTTTGCACTTGACCACTTGTCTACTTACATGATGTATTTCCTGTATTTGGCCCAAGTGTTAAGTGGGCGTGAAGGCCGCGAGTGTGTTTAGAACTTTTGATGACCTGATGGGACACACTTACAACATATATATATATTTTTTTACACATTTTGGTTTTCAATAGTTTAAAATAAAACTTCTCAATGTATGTTTAATAGTCCCTATGTAATAGATGACACAATTTAGTAATTCTGGTGCTTAATTAGGTGATAAAAAAACAGTTGCAAACGTTTTACAAAGTACACGCATGGGCCTACTCATCTCTATATGCAACACTTCATGTTTTACTACAAAATTTATTTTCATACAGTTGAAAATATCTACAATATTCACATCTAAGTTTTTCTTCACATTGTGTGAAGTTCCTGAACTTATTAAATAATGGGATACAATGCCAATACCCACATTTAAGTTCCCTGCACTTGACCACTTACATGAAGCATTTCCAGAGTTTGGCCGTACTCAATGGGACACACTTAACCAGTGCATGCTTGTGATAGCCTGGTTAAAACCAGACCATTCTCAGTTGTAACTGAGTTATGGTCTGGCAAAGCGTCATAGACAAATCATTTCCAGAGGGGCGTCACCAACGGACGTCGCGGATAGACCTAAACCCAATCAGAGCGTTGAAGGAGATGACGTATGCAGAGCGGCGGAGAAACATCTCCGAGTGTTGTTCTTTGCTCGGTTTTTAACAAAAAGGAAACGTTCAAATCGCTTAAAACAGACGCGATAGCTGATTCGAACGAGTGATGTTCGACGGCGGCATCCATCTTTGTAATGTAGGCTACAAAATCTGCTTCAAAATCCCAGCGCTGTCGTCATCGTGTAAAGCCCGCCCCAACGTTTCTGATTGGTGCCTCGATTTCGACGGATTGGAAATGGGCTTGAATGAGCTCTTTGCCAGACTAACTTTCAGAGCAAATCTAAATTTGCCGGAAGTTGTCTGGGTTTTCCCAGGCTATGCTTGTGATGCTTCATTCGCAAACGTTTTGCAAAATATAATTATTACGTATTTGACTTATCAAATACGGGAAATATCAATGGTATGACCCATTTTAGATGCATCCAAAATGACAAAAACAGTGGTTACATATACTTACTTAACTTAATTCTCTCCGTGCCAGGAGGCACACAAGGCTTGGACATCACTCCTCCATTGGGTTCAGTTTGCAGCTGCACGTCGTGCTGTGTTCCACGTGTTCCAGCCTGCACCGTTTCGTTCCAGTTCCACCATTCGCCGCCAAGTTGTTTTTGGGCGGCCTCTTTCCCTTTCTTCCTTCAGGTGTCCACCCGAGGGCCACAGCACAGTCGTCCGTTCTGTCCTTCCTCAGCACATGGCCGATCCAGTTCCATCTCCGTCTCCTCACCTCCTCACTGATTTTCTTTGTTTCTGCCATCTCTAGAACGGACTTGTTGGAGACGTGTTGCTGCCATCGAATCTTGAAAAGCTTCCGTAAGCATTTGGTCTGGAATATGTCTAGCTTCTTCTCCTCTCCTTTGGTTAGTTTCCAGGCCTCGCAGAACCGAAAGTACTAAGCTCTTGAAAAGGGAGGTTTTGGTTACATATAAACATATTTAAATTTTTACATTTAAAATTTTAATTTTTTTAATCAAAATTATTGCTAGGAACTAATCAATATCACTGAATATTGGTAGGGACATGTTGTTGCCATGTTGTTGCCATTTTAATTTTATTGGCTGAAGGGGATGTCATATGATATTACTAAGACGTTTTTTTTTTGTTTTTTTTTTGGTTGAACATTATTATATCAACAGTAAATGGGACGTTTTATATGAATAAACGTCCTATTTAGGGACGCTTATTCATCCAATAAGAAGTTTAACCCTATGGGACAACGTCATTTAAATAATAATACAATAATAATAATACAAAAAAATTGTAATATCATATGACATCCCCATCCCCTTTTGGCAACAAGGAAGTGAAGGAGGCATTAGCACATGTTAGGTCACATGCTATCGGTGCTCCATTGTGAGTTCATTTTAGACTACAAAATGCATATAAAATCCTTTTTTTTTTTTTTTGAATATCATTGTACATCCGAATGTGTTTTCTAAAGTTTTTGGTAATTTTTAGTGCACATTTTTTAAAAACAGTCACCCAAAGACCAAAAAAACTCTTCATCATGCATAAATGACAAAGTCCTTTTAGGGGATATATTTTTTCTGTGTAGCTGGCACTATTGTTCAGTGCTGGCATGCAGTATAATAGTCTTTTTGCCTGTGTTTTAGGTTGATGTTAGTAAGTTTTATAGAAGACAGAGAGGAAAAGCTGTAGGCTACCTTTTCCAGAGACTATTGATGATAGAAAGTATAAAGTTTTTTTCCAAAAAGTATCGAAGTTTAGAGAGTCGGACATGTATCCCTAAGGTTGAGGGTTTGATTCTCAATACCGACAGGAAACTACTGAGGTGTGTGTGTCCACGGTTTGAAGTGTGTGTGTGTGTGTGTGTGTGTGTTCACTACTCACTACTCCTAATGTGTGAGCACTAACTTTGATGGGTTAAATGGAGAGGACACATTCAGAGAATGGTTTACCACACTTGGCCTTCACATGTCACTTTCATTTTCCTTCATTTAGTGACGGCAGTGCGCCAAAAAATGAGGTTGTAGAAAGAAAGGAAAAAGTTGGGGATCAAGGAGGATAGAAGCAGTGAGGGTGATGGCAGAGATGAAGAATATAAATCATAGATTGTTGTGGAAGTCAGGCATTTGGGTACATAATCCTATGCCAGTTTGGAAGATTTGATTCATTCTACAACCAAAGGTCAGATGGCAATGCCTATTGACCTCACTACACGAACAAAAATGAAGACAAAACAGGTCAAAATTGAGTTACATGTGGAAAGTGTGGGGTACACAGAAAAAGAGGAGTCTTGGATTGATTTTTACTCGTGCTACAATCATTGATTTGGAATTCCAAGAAAGAAACCATGTTTTAAATGCTTTTTGAAACAGGTTTTACTACCACTACTTTGAAGGTGCATCAGAATTTGTAAAATTTTTGGCATTTTCACATCTGAGATCCATATGAAATATAGCAGCACAAGACGAAATGGAATGTTAATAAAGCTTTTTAATGTTTTGTTTTTTAAAACACTAAGACCTTTTCACTACTCTTCAGATAGTGAAAATGCATTTGAATGTGAAGTTTCAGACAATTTGCAGAAAGTAATTTACCCTAATAGGACATTTACCCTAATATAGGACAAATGTATAACCCTAACAGTTATACATGATGGCACCCTAAAAAAGGTCAAAGGTCAGATGTAGAAAAATAACTTTGTAAAATGATATTAGCCTTAACTATATGTAAAATTTTAGTCATTAATGTTTTTCTAACTGTGATTTCATAATTAGTCCCAAAGAGGGTTAGATTTTTTTTTTCAGTTTAAAAACTCAAAAGGCCTCTTTTGGCCTTAATTAACATTCGGTTAGTAATTGACTGTAGTTGAAATCAAACCCAATAAAATCAGTGTCATGTGCACAATCTTTAAATAATTCCACCTGGATTTTAATTACAGATGAATAAAATCAACTTGAATATCTGACAACACATACAATTGAGTAAAATGATTGTAACAAGTTGAATGGATGGAAACAAAGATGTTGTCATGAAGTAATGATGATAAGAATCGAGTAGTCTTTGAAGACCTCTGTGTGATGTCATGTGTGAACTTTATGTGATCCCAAGAATAGATTGCAGATGTTCATAAGGAATTATGCTGTAATTTTTAGTCCCTTAGGGGATTCAAGTGCCTCAAAAGTTGTAGTAGACATTGTTCAGGCTTTATGTATTAGCCTTCTGAACACGTTCTAATCCTAATTTAAACCGTTGCTATATATGCATTGAACTTGATTAGTACTTGAATACACCTTGTGGTGCAACCTGGACACATCGTCAGTGATACTCCCGGGGTCATAGGGTGTTTCGGGTCTTACATCAGACACCCTCACCCGGGCGACCCAGCCGGGGGTGATCAAGCCCCGACTTGTGTCCAGGTAGCGCTCTACGCCACGCGTCCCCCCTCCTTAACCAGAGCCACCGTGCTGCCTTTTCAGCGGCTTCCAGGATGTTCTTGATGGCTCTTTGCCTGTGCAGTCCGCAAATCCCTAGTCCCAGGACCCGGTGTAGAGACTGGCCTGCGAAGCCCCTACAGCCCACTTCAACAGGCTCACAGCGGGCCTTCCACCCATTCCTCCGACACTCCGCTACCAGATCAGCGTACTTGGCCCTCTTTCTTTCCTGGGCTTCCTCCATTCCTTAATTCCACAAATATGTTATTTCAAAAACATTATAAGTCATAATGTTATGTTTATTTCCATTACCAGATGTATCGTCTGATATACTGGCCCGAATGTTTTCTCTCCACGGGTCATTTAGAATGTTTTATTCAACAATCCAAGATTTTTCTCTTAGAAAACGAACAGATAAGCATTTGGAAAACACTCATGTTATCAAGAAACTGCAAGCAATAAAGATGACGCTTTATTGATAACATTTCATAGCGGGTATTCGCTGCGGGCAGAGAGACATTTAAGCCATTATCTATACGCTCAATGCAATTAACAAATGCTTAATCTAACGAATAATTAATCAGCTTGGGTATCATGCGACTTCCATATCCTAAACGCAGTTTTGAGGTTTTCAAGGCAATTCAGATGGGACCTATACCACAGCATTATTCATATACTGGTGGAATAGGCTGTCAGAAACTGTTTCTCTGTCTGTGCAGGATACTTTCAGTGAACCATATGACGTTTTTGAGCCTAGGTCTGTCTCTCTACGCACTGTGAGAGTGGATCGCTGCTGCCACCTGGAGCTGTCCATTCAGCACCTGCGCAGCTCTTCCGCGCATTCAGCCCAACGTTGCTTCATCTGCAAGGTTAACCTACTATAGATTGATTGCTATTTTCTTATTCTTAATGGTATACATCGCTTTAACAGCATAAAAAAGCAGTTGTGTGTATAAACTGTAAAAAAATAAATAAATAAAAAAACGAAAGAAAAACCGTGTCAATCATTTCTGCCATTTTACGTGACTTAATGAGTGTTCAGTTTTAACTCGATTTCCTTCATAAATAAATTCAAAGTGGTCGAACAAGTTAAGTTTTCAATTTTAGTGGGTTGAACTTATGGTAGCAGAGCAATGATTTGAAAACGCAATAACTCAATAGCCCCAAATTCATTATCAAATATTTAAATACATTAAGGTCATATACAAAACGTATACAAATAACTTGTCCTGAATTGCTTACGAATGAAATACGTTTTCAGCTTTTGAATTGAGCAAGTTGAAAAACATTTGCATCGCCTTATCATTTGCACGCGAACGTCTCACGAGCGCTCACTTTGGATTGGTTCGGTTCTTCTTAAGGTGTATCTACACACCACGCTTTACCCAATGGTTCTCAGAGACACTTTAAAGGGGAGGATATTTGCTTTGGTCTCGCAAGCCATTTTAGAACAACATGGTCAGTCATAGTTCGACAGCCAATGGTGAGTGCGCTCTGGTTGGACTTGCCTCTGCCTCTCCAGTCCCTTCTCGTGCTGCTGTCCTCTGCGTGAACGCGCGTGGTACCCAACGCTCGTGAAGAGGAGGAGGATGTGGCGCGCGGAGGGGAAATGGCTGCCGAAAACAAGCCGGAAGGTAAGTCAGAAACATCGGGGATATTTTTTACTTGTACGACAAGAGTGTGCGAGGGAAAAAAATTGGAGGCAGGCGAGGAAGAGCCGTCAGTTGAGAAGCGAGGAGCTTTTGGGATTTTAAAGCCTCTGTGTTTATCCTCACACACTCGTTATTCCAGCACGGAGACATCACATCACATCACCCTAGCCAGCATCGGTAGCTAGCCAGCAGTGTGCATCACATATATTTAAAAACAATCCGGAGCAAAAGCGCGAGAGCCTCTGAAAATTCAAAAATCCGTCTCGCGTTCCGTTTCCTTCAGCCTTAACGGTCGCGCTCAAAGCAAAACTTGTGAGCTTGAGCTTTAAAACTGTCGATTTCTAACTTCTTTTTTCGATTTATCAAGCTTCTTCAGTTGCGTAAATTGTTTCTGAGTTTGCGGGTATAGAGTTCTGGAGACCGTAGTTTGACTTAAAACTACCTTATATCCTGGAGTCGTATAAAACACTACTGGTAAGCTTGTTTAATACTAGATTTTTTTTCTCTCTGTCACTTTCACGCGTACATAGACTTCAACTGACCTTCTTTTTAGCGGTTTTGTGATGGGTGGTCAAAGAAATTTCACTTTGAAATTTGCTTCAAGGACACATTCTTCCATACCAGTTTGCCCCCTTTACGTCATACACATAAACAGCAGTTTAAATCTCTGAACTAGATTATTGTATAACCTGAGAGAGAGTCTGATATTTCCAGACCTTTATAGAACCAATGGAATGTGTCGACAATAACGCAAAATTCATTTTTATTCTTTTGCCACGAAGGAAGAAGATGTGTCATTGAAGATTATACATAACTATTTCTTTTTAACACTGTTTTGGATACTTTTCAGATTTGTCTCTAGAATGTATGACACAACAAGAGTTGCTTTCACTCTGAGACACTCTAGTACAGTTGAATATAATGTATGTCCACAGTATGTCGCTGCTACATTTGGCTGAAATACAAATGAGTTTTTTTAATTACTAATTACTTTTGACGGTATTGTTTAGTAGGCTATTATTAGGGCTCTATGACAATAATTACACTTTAAACAGCTTTGTCAAGATGTCAACACTCTCATATAGCAGATTTCATTGTATATAAAACGTATGAACAACGAGGTTTTGGGAAGTCGTCATTAGTTGCGAGGATTTTTTGTTTGAAATTCACCTTCAGTGTCAGATCAGAGCAAATCATATTTTATTAGCCACAAGGTGGCGACATTGAGTTAAAATAAACTTATTTTAGGGAATCATGATATCATATCTTACAAATATTCGATTGGCTAAAGCGAATATACAATCATTCTATCATGGTTTTTGATATCAAACTAGCCTATAAAAAACCTTTAAAGAAAGCAAAATGACTTTATAAATCATGCTGTGATAATGATATTTTCCTTATCATGATGTTAAATAGCCTAGTAGAAAGTGAAAGATAAGTTTGATTATAAAATCTCACTTCTGTGTAGTAAATTATGCATATTGATAAACTAATAAATTATCCTAATAAAAGTGGCATTAAAACATGACTCCAGACAAATCCAGGGTTCTGATTCTGAATATAGCAATCCACAAGGAGGTGGTATTGAGCTTCCCAAATGTTCACTTTTATATTTTTAACACCGTGTCAGCTAAGAATACAAGCATTACCATAAATATACATCTCCGTTTGTTTTCAAAACAGCACTGAGGCTAACTACCTAAACTAGCTCTCTCTTTGTGTGTGCGTAATTGTGGGTGTGTGCATGTTAATGTGCCTTGCATTGTCAATCTCTGCATGTCTGTGTGTGCATTTCCGATTCAAACAAACACAACCAGCCTTGAAACGTGTCTCAGACTGGCCTGCTTCCTGCCAATGCATCTCAGTAACCAAGAGCTTTTTAGAAACCCTGACTTGTGACTCCCATTGCAGAACAGGCTCGGTTATTTTTGTCATGCTTGTCAGGTCAATGTATGGGGGAGGAGCTAGTGTTCCACACCTCCATATTAATATAGAGTGCACTGCACTGTATAGCTACAACTAAATTCTGAGTCCCATATAGTGCGTTATATTTAAACTCTTGGCCTATACACTTTCAGCATGTATGCTAGGGGAGTTTTCCATTATACATTTTAGCGCTGATTGTTGCCTGTATTTTAACCTTTTGTCCTTGAAGCATTTAAAATGTTTGCATAGAGCATGGTTCTCCAGGGCCTTATTATTTGGCAGGGTTTTTTGCACATAAGGACAGGCTGTTCTTAGCTGGAGGCTGCTATGAAAACATGGTTAATGTCTCACGCACCCCATAGAGTTCTTCTGTCTCCTGATATGACCCAGCTCACTTTTTACATTGCCAGGAACTGGGAGTGGGACTGTACCTATGGAAGGTGGCGACCGTGGATTGAGATGTGCTAGAGAACTGCACAGTTAAAGGGACAGTTCACCCAAAAAATCATTTACTCACCCTCATCATTTTCCAAGCCAGACTCTCTTTTCTCTGTGGAACACACAAAAAAGATATTTAATACAGATATTGAGGACATGGGGGTGAGTAAATGATGACATAAGTGATTTTAATTTTTGGGTGAACAATTACTTTAAACTTCAACTATGCTCCATATTTCTATACAGATCAATTTGAATTTGGTGGTTCCTTCAGAGAATGGCAGAAAGGCTGTTATAGGGTGCTGTTTATTACAACAACTGACTATTAGTATAAGCAGGGAGGATATAAGCTTACAAAGCAGGATTTTTTATATATTGAGCGGCCATTATGTAGAAAATTAACTTTTAAAGATCTCTGCATAGTCCTCTCCCCCACAGTTCTTAGTTTGACAATATGCTTTTTAATTGAATTAGTAAATGGCAGGGATAGATGGAGATGGCACTTCTTCCTGGGGAGTCGTGACAGATCCTTTCGGCTTGTCTCGATCATTCTCTACCTGCCTCACACAGAAACACACATTAACTTCATCGATTGGTGTAGCTTACTAAAATTGAGCCTCACCAAACAGCCCTGGGACCACAATGAGTGTGATTGCTGCCCTCATTGCTACCTGTTAAGGGCTATTTCTTGACTGTTTATTTCAACACCTACAGATTTATCAGTAAGACTGAGGAGCGAAGTGAAAAAATACAAGAAACACAGGCAGACACACACAACATGTCAGGAGTTTTTGAACAAATCAATTAGCATCGGAGTTACTATATGCGGTGGTCTAGATTGTTTTCTCCCTTGGCAGCGTAAAACCTTATAGCCATTAACAGCTGGAGCCATCTATAATACTTTGTTATAGTTAATGAAAATGTGCATGCGGTCTCAAGTTACAAGAGAACCGGGTTGCTTTTACATTCCTCGTCCATACCCCTGCCTGCAAATGAAACTGCATTTTCTCCCCACAAGGCAGCACCCTTAGGCCAAAGTAATCCCTTTAAATGCACCCCTGAATGTGCTTGATAAAAAAAGGGGAGAAGCAAATAGGCATGCTGAACTCTGAGGCCGAACGGTGCATATTGTTCGGGAGAGGTGTTCTTCAGCATGGAGATGGACACATTTGGGATGCATGGGCTTGCTGATGGGAGGGAGACCGGGGTTCGGCAGACACGACACTGCTGACCCCGGGAAACATTCTTTTAAGTTCCTGCAATGTGCATGGGGGAAATAAAGACTAAAACAAAGTTGTGAGCTATTGTACATCCGGGAATGTGTACTTTTCCCAGAATTCTTTTTTGTCTTCTCCACTCTCTCTCTCTGCTTCCTGAAGGACTGAAGAAAATCCGTAATCCGGATCGAATGTACAGATCAGCTGTGTGTTATTCGGCCCATGCTCCTCCTAAGAGTGTCAGTGATGACACAGAGACGAACAGTAAGAGCTGCTTATTAATATTGCATTCGTGGCATTGCTCGAAGGGGCCACTTGCTGCCTAATCTATTATTCATCCATCGATTCATTTATTTACCTCTTGATTTCATTTGTCGTCCTCTCCTCCTTTGGGATTTCCTGTTGGGGCTTTCTGTGATGATTGACGAGTCAATGCTTTGATGGGGGTATGTTGTCGATATCAGATGTGTTGTTAGTAACTGAAAGTGTCAGTGGGTGGGTAAGACCTTGCACATCTCGTGCTCCAAATGCTAGCGTCGACCTTTGAAAAACATCCATCCAGAGGACCCAATAGCACAGCGTGACTGAGCTCTACTATCTGTTGAAATGATTTGTCAACGCTACTAGACACTTTTCCACTAAAAACATGCATATTTTATGTTGGACTTTTAGCAGAAAGCATTAGTTGTGTTCAGATCATGTGTATGTTAATACGGCTTGATGTGTTGTGGAGCTCTGATTACCCTAGAAGTGGCACTGTTCTCATGTTTAATAGGCAGTATATTTTTTTCTCCTGGCACCTCTGAAGTCTTAGTTGATCTGTGTAATTAAGCCCGTTCATTTTTTGTGTAAATTTGTAAGTGGAGTTAAATCAGCCTCATCTTCTTGTTATGCTGTCTGCTCATTACGCCATTGAGTAAGTCCTTGCCATTTCAAAGCTCAAAGATTTTAAGAGATGTAAAGTAAACTGCAGAAGTGGCTGTTTGCAGCCAGTCATGTTGATATTATTTCAGATGGCTTGTGTAGTATATATGTGAGCATGCCTCCTTTTGTATCTGTCTGCGCGTTAAGTATCAAGTCTCACGCTCTCATACACCAGCATGATTTAACCGTTGTGTGTGTGCCTGTCTGTGGCGGCCCAGTTAATGTTGGGTGCCTAGAGGTTTTCGTATTACCAGGACAGTAAAAATGCAGCATGGCTTGGTGGAAACAGGTATGTGAGTAATCATGTGAGTAATTGTGGGAGTAGTTATGATAAGGATAAAGGGCTTTAGCGAGGATCTGGTGGCGTGTCCTTTGCTGTCTGCTGTGTGCGAGTAAATGTGTGTGTGCATGTGTGCTCACAGGTCCTCACCTCCTCTTTCCCTGAGATGGGATTTTCATGGATGGGTGAGCTTGGCTGAGGCTGAAAATACATAAGAAGGCTCGTTTTTCTCTTCAGTTTGTTGCAGGCGCTTTGGTAGCTGAATTAAGTCACTGTTTTGGGCTTTGTGGATTTAGGCCAGTCTCATACTGTATATGAATGCCGACAACTTTTAGATAACATGTTCGTAATGATTTAGTCAACGTAGAAACAAAATGACTGCATAGTCTAGATTCAGTTTAGAAATAACTTTCTTCTCTATGTGAAAAAGAAATGTATTACTGGCAAACTACAGCCAGAATTGTGATCGCTCTAGTGGATACGGCTGGTCACTAATGTCTGCTGAGAGCTCATCAGATGTACCCAAGTCTCGGACATCACCCATTAAACCACATCAGTGTTTTAACAAGGCTGCCTGCTGGTGATTTGTCACAGTGGCTATAGCCAGCCTGACAAACAGCAATATGGGCAGACACAGCTGAACACTGCTGTGTAGCATGTCTAGACTGAGGATTCAGGGCAAATAATGAAAAATAGAAAGTGTCTCAGTATTTCCTATGGCTATATACTAGCAGCATTCGAAGGCAGTGAAGGCAGACAGTTTGTCCATACATTTGCCTGGTTCACATTATTAATTTATTCCTTATAACACGTTATGCTTGTTATATGAGCTCACTTTGTTGTCTATCCTTTTACAGGCAATATTACTGCTTTCTAATACATCAAAAAGTTGAACAAGAACATAATCAGGTGGAAGCAAGATGCTGAAATGAAGCTGTTTGTGCTCCTTAATTTAGACACAATCACCCTTTTGCTCAGCAAAGTCCAGGTTTTTGCAATTAATCAAGCATTGATTTTTCAAAGAGCAAAGCATGGAAAAGAAATGATGTAATCTAGATTTAAAGAGATGGCACTGATTAACTGTCTATTCACAATAACTAAATAAAAGACCACAAAGCGTTGTATGCAGCAAACTGTGAACTAGATTATTTAGACTCGAAATATTGGCTACTAGAAATAATAAAAAATATATCAAATGGTATGAGCCTGACAAAAAATTAATACTTAATGAGCAAAGTTGTAATGCTACAGTTGATTTTATGCCATACAAATCAGTTTAATATTACAAGAAATCTTACAAACTGTTATGAGAAGCCTGTTAATATTGCATTTTTTTTAAAGCTACATTACTTTTGCACTTTGCCTAAAATGCTATATTGCTATTTGATTGGCTGTTAAACATACAACCTTTCATCCACAAGATCTAAAGCAGTGTCACATTCATAGTAATGGACGCCAGGTCTGAAAGGTTTAAGATGTGGTTCTCTTTATTATGCCCTCAAGAGATGTTCAGTCACTCACAGTCAGTCATGCCAAGAATCATTTTCTTACTTCTCACAACTATCTCGCTTAAGTGTAACTGATTGCCACTGAATGGTAGCATATGATTTAGTCAACATTATGGTGGTTCAGAGGGCTTTTGCTATTATGCTTCAATCCATGCTTCTTTATTTCCTTTCAAGATAATAGCAAGGTCTAGCTTCTTATAATGTGGAAGTGCTCTCAGTCAGGTGCTAATTGTGACTTAGTGTTGAGGCTTGTTCCAGGTAATCATTTGTTCTTAGTTTGACATCCGTTTAAGAAAATGTATAGTTTATTTTGAGTAATTGATTTATTGATGTGGTGGTGTCAGAGAGATGTTTTATGATTTCAAGTGGCGATTCTATCTCTTAGATTAGATAAGCTAATTCACCAGAGAGTTAGTGAGTGGGATATCAGTCATATGTAAATGGAGGAAATGAGAAGTATGTGAATATGTGCAGGGCTCGACATTAAGCCTTTTCATGTGCTTGTAAAACAGAGTAAAACAGTTGCTTGTCCGGATTTTTTTTTGTGTGTGTGTTGTAGCCTAAATATAATTGATTGAAGCAATATTCTCATCCGTGTTCAATCAGCTTTGATATATTTAAATCTGCATATTGTAATATCTGCACCTTTAAAGGGCACCCCCCCCCCCCCCCCCCCCATCTTATTACATGTATGCTTCATCTTTCATTTTAAATTCCTAAATTTGATCAATAAATTAAATTATTTATAATAATAAGACATTATAGGGCTGTACCCTAGGTAGGGCTGATCAAATTAAATCATTTACACTAAAAATTACAATTGCATTAAATAATGTTATGAGATTGTTTTAAATAACGAGTAATAAGTTACAAATAAGAAACGTTGGAAAGAATGATACTTTTAAACATAACACTAAACCGCCAGTAGGTGGCGACAGGCGACCGTCTTAATGCGTGAGTCATTGATTCATTGATTCAAACGATTATTTCAAACGACTGATTCATTCAAGAATAAGACAGGTGTTTATGAATGGAGCATTGAATTTTTGACTCAACCAATTTGTTCAAAATGCTGAATCATTCAGTAATGCAAACTGGGTGTTGCTGTGGGTTGCTGTGAGATGCGCTATGGTTCTGCTGTGATCTTTGTTTGGAACTGTTTTCGCTGCTGAAACAGAACAAAAACAATCAGTATTGCATCTAAGACGTGACTTCATTTTAAATGTTTATTGAACTGTTGTATGAAATCAATGTCACATTTTTAATTGTGATGGTATTCAGGAAAACAGCATTCGTCGTGTGAGGTTGCTTAGCTGTCTGTATCATAGGCTATGTTAAAAATATAAAAACTCCACATTTAGAATTTTTATAGGCAGTATGTTGTTAACTGAGTTTCTTTTGTGTGTGCTGCGCTCATTTGTTTAGATTTCTCCTCGAGAGGCTGCGCGAGCCTCAACAGCACAACATTATGCTGTGGCGGCAGCAGTGGCTCAGTGGTTCATGTTGGTTGTCTACAAACCGGAAGGTTGGTGGTTCAATCCTCGGTTCCACCTGACCAAGTGTCGAGGTGTCCATGAGCAAGACACCTAACCCCAGCTGCTCCCGACGAGCTGGATGGCGCCTTGCATGGCTGCCGTCGCCCGTCGGTTTGTGAATGAGTGAGTGAATGGGTGAATGTGAGGCAAAATGTAAAGCGCTTTGGTGGCCATTGGGTCTGTGAAAGCGCTATATAAATGCAGTCCATTTACCATTATTACCGTCAGTAATACATTTATCCACTATCGATCGCAACTTACAATAAATGTAATTAAATCAGAATCATTCTCTCATTTTAGTGATTACCTAGTAGTTATTTTTTGTTTTGTTATTGACGTTGTAATCATGCTACTTGTCCGGTTGGGCAAGTAAAATTCTCTTTCACTTGTCCCTTCAAAAAATCCACTTTTCCCGGACAAGCGTTAATGTCGAGCCCTGCTGTGTTATCCACATTAGAGCTGGATGATTCTGGATAAATTGAAAATCATGATTTTTTGGTTTCAAATAGAGATCACTCATGATTCTCCCATGATTCTGAACAGACAACTAAACAAAATAACATGTAATTTAGTATAGGGTTCTGACTAGGCTTGCTATGATAGTCGGTATTACCGGGGTTACATCTCTTGCCCACCGCTGCACCGCCCCCCACAGACACTATTAAACTGAACATGTCTGCTTAATAAATCGTGAGCCGAACTAGACTCGCCGCACAAATCAGCAACAGGAGTCAGGTTTCATTCATCACTAGAGTGAGGAGCTGACTGACAAGGTGACTGCGGAATATTTGGTGTCTAGGCGAAATGTAAAAGCGCCTATTTAAGCAAATTTGTCTTTGCACTGTTTTGTTGTTGTGTTTTTCATTAAGAATAATAGGCTAATGACCTAACCATTCAAGTAATCTGCCCCGAATTGACACTAACTTGAAAACGAAAAATGTGCACAGCCACATGTGTCAACGGGAGCGCAGCGAGCAGAACAGCCACTTGTTACCATGATGGTAACTATCCTAAAACCAACATTAACAGAAATTCTTCTAAATGAGCATAACAAAACATTAATCCCTACTAAATCTCCCACTTAACATTAATCTTGCACACAAAATACATTATATTACATTTAATTTTAGCATTTACTCTCCCTTTCGTGTGCCATGGGCAAAGCATGCTGGGAAGTAGAAATCCCAGCTGTTTCAGTTAAACTTAAGTTCATCTAAATCAAGTTTTTTTTTTCCAGTTTACTTAACATATACCAGTTCTGTGAACTTCAAAGAAAAATAAAGTGCTAAATACGCATAAAAGTTAATTTGATTGAACTAATTAGTTTAATTTAAGTTTGTCCTACTCAAACCAATTAATTATTTTGAGCGTTAGGGTTTACAGTGTACTGTAAACATCATTGTTTATATTGTATTTCTGTGATAATTTGAATTATTCTAACACAGAAATAATGATAGGCTACTGTGTGGTTGAAAAGACTGTTTGTGAAGCTGTTTTATACCTATAACAGTTACATGAAAACTTTTCTCTCTGGCTCAGTGGCAGCACAGACACAGATTTAATTGGGCGAAGGGTTAGTTCAATTCTATCATTAATTACACACCAACACCTAATTTGGTAATGCTGGGGGAATATATATATATATATATAGAGAAGGAGAGAGAGCTTATTTATTTATTATTATTTATTTATATATATTTGTAATATTTGTAAATTGCGACCCGCCCAGGAAGATACCATTCGAATTCTAATAATAAAAAAATAGTAAATTGCGTAAATCCGTTTTGTTCTGTTTTTTGAGAGAGATGCGCGCGTCGTAAACTCATCAAACGCGGCAAACTGGACAAACTGCATGTTGAACGGCTGTTTCATTCAGGACCTAATTCAGGCAAGTTATCTTGTTTTTATTTGAATGAATCCTGCGAGTCCATTAAAAATAAACACCGAACAAAGATTAATTGTTACTCATAAAAAGATGTAGTGAAATTTCAGTCATTTTCTCTTCAGTGGGGAATTGTCGTGTCAGTAAGTTAAAACGCGGTAAAACCGTACAATGGATTTCTGAGTCATCTTATATCAGTGGTTCTCAATGTGACAGAAGGAGGTAACTTGCAAAACAAAATGCTGAGTTTTGTCGTTCATTTAATTCGACCCCACCTTAAAACTGAGCATGTATTTCTAGCAGGTAAAATGCCGTTGTTGTAAATACATGACATCCGATCAAATTAACGTTCCCTAATCTTTTTTTGGTCAAAACTTTCTGCATTCACACACTGTACAAAATGGATTTATAAACAGGTAAGATTTAAAACATTAATCTCAATTCAATATGTCCCCGTAATTATGTGGTAAAAAAATGCCACTCTTAATAATAGTCTTGTTTGAAGTTGTTCGTTCGTCTTTGGCTCAAAGCCACTTGCTGCGAACTTTTCTTCGCGGAAGCTTCATGTCTATTTCAAGTGAGTGAGGTAACGTAAAATATTTCAACTCAAAACAACATTGTGTGCTCAATTATTTCCCAGACGTAGTTTACGGTATTGAGGTCAAAGTTAACTTGCCTTGCGTTCGCTATACAACACTGGGTGATGGTCACACAAGACGACTCGGCAGATTTTAAGTGTTTCTATTGCAGCGACTTTTTGTTCTGCAGACAGGGTGACCATCCTCGATCAAGTTTCCCTCAGGACTTTTGTAAAAGCCAAAATATGACCACACCTCAGATTTGGTCCTTTTAAAAGCCTGAAAAATCTCCCGAGCACGGTCACTGCCTTCCGCCATTCCTTCTCGAAAAAAACAAACAAAAACATTGCGCGCTGCGCCTCCGTCATACTGTTGCTGTCTGGACAGGATTTACAGTGAGTTATTAAAATCTAAACGATAATACTGACCGTCAGTATATTTTATCGTGGTTTGGTAATCGTCCCACGACTCCCACCCCTGGTTTGGAATGACATGAGGGTGAGTACGGTAATTAATGACAGAATTTTCCTTTTTGGGTGAACTAACCTTTTAATAGACATATGGTGCGTTCACGTGCTATGGAAAATATGATATTTTCCTCTTGTGAACTGGTATTTACCAGTGTGTTGCGTTCAAGTGCTTTTGTTGTTCGCGGTGCGCGTACCCCGAAGTGATAAAATAAAACAAAATTCTTTATCTAATGTATAGGCAAGACAAGTAGTTTGTTTAGGCATGGTTTGTGGGGAAATTACAAACCTGCGCACATATATTCAAACGAATATAACTATAGAATCAATTCTTAATGTGCATGTGAACGCCATCAGGTCACAGGTTCGCGTTTAAAGTCTGTTTAGAGAGAACGCCGTCGTCTTAGTGGCCCCTAATTTGAAAACAGATGATAATTTTGCTGGAAGAGAATCAATCAAAACTAACTTTAGCTGGAAATAACAATATTTAAAAATCGCTATAAAGCCAAAACAATCTCTGTTACCGTAAATTGTATGTTTATCTCTGTAAAGCTGCTTTGAAACAATCTACATTGTTAAAAGCGCTATATAAATGAAGATGACTTGACTTGACTTGTCGTAATGTGGTAAAAAGATGGAGATCCTGACCTGTTATTTAGCTAAAACTATTTTAGATTGCTTAAGTCATCTGCTACAGCAAGAAAATGATTTATCAAAACTCAAACGGTAAATAATATGATGTATATTTTCTAGATCATGAATGGTACATATTTTTACCATTCACGACTCTCGCGTTGCTCTCCGCCATTTTGAAAAGGTCAAAGGTTATCTCATCTCGGCAACTCGTGCATCAAAATATTCTACGAGCTTCCCAGTGGAAAATACCACATGAGGGGGTGTTCATGTGCATTTTCCACGTCGGCTTTTGGTATATTTACCATAATTACCATAGCACGTGAACACACCAATAGGCTAATCATTGTCATTTAGAAATAAGATCACGTGGGTGTTTGAATTGAGATCGCAATCTTTTAACGATTAATTGTGCAGCGCTAATCCACATTAATTCATTGTACATCTGCGGTAATTCTTCATGGCTTTTCTAACAGCTGTCTATTATTATGCTTGTGGCCCTTGTGCATGTACAAACACACACCTGTCACTTTTACTTTAAGCCTTGTATGCTTGTCTTTTCTTAATCCATGATGCTTAGAAGCTACATCTAAATATGTCGCCCCACAGGGCTATCATTATTTGTTCACATTGGCCTTTACATTGCTTCACAATATTCAATAACGAAGAAGATGGTTGACGATTTTCCCAAAACCCACAAGTGGACGTAAAGGAATAGTTCACCCAAAAATGAAAATTTTCTCAGAATTTGGTGACATTGGTTTCTGAACAAAACACAGACAAAAAAAATAGTATAAACAGAATTTCACAGAGAAATGAAATTAATGAAAATTATTCAATTATTCAATACACATTCAATCATAATATGGCATAGTACAATTTTATCACGCAAAAGGCTGTGATTCAATTAAATTAAAACAAAATTTGATAAAAATACTGGTGTTAAAATTCTTGATAAGGATAAGGCAATAATATTTATTTGAAGGGATGTCCCAATCAAGTTTTTTGTGGCCCTGATCCGAGAGCTGCATGATTTTTTTTGTTTCAAACAGAGATCACGATTCTCCCACGATTCTGAAAAGAAAACTAAACAAAATAAGTATAACATTGAATTTTCTAGCGGTTCTGACAAAATATTAATTGCTACAGTTCATTTAAAATGTTTAATTATTTTGAATTAATAATAAATAAAAAAAATCGGTTTAAAATGAATGATTCAATGACTCCCTTATAAATACTTCACTTGTTTCATTACTGAATGAATCAGCCTTTTTTGAACAAATTGAGTATTGAGTATCTGCTGATACCGAGTCCCGATCTGATACTTGTATTTTCCTAGTGCTTGGTGCACACTTCAAGTACATTAAAGTTATTAAAATAAATCCAATGTATATAGCGATGTGCGGAGAGGTGGTCTCAGGGGCTCAAATGTAAAAAAGGTAAATCTATCACTATGGAGTAATTCCAATTATAACAATTATTCCAGTAATTATATTTATAGGCCTATATATATATACACGCACACACTATATGAAGACATGGTAGATGTAAACATCTGTTACAATTGTAGACATTGTAAACAGATCATGTGGTCACAATTATAAACATGGGACTGCTGATATAAACTTCTTGTATTGTAAATGTAAAATAAGCTTGCAGTGTCAGAATGCTATTCTGTCAGTTAAGTCCAAAGCAAGAGGCAACTCATAGCAACGCATTATGGCAACGACGTCTCAGACGGCAGATCAAAATAAATAGTAAATAAATGACTTTCGAGTGATTTGTTACAAAAGCAGGGCTCTCAAGTGTCACGCATTAAGCGTGACAGTCACTCATTTCGGTCTTTTGTCACGCACTCCCATTGTATTTCTCACGCTGAAAAACTATTTATAATATATTCAATATGCCGCAGCGCCCCAAATTTCTCTGGCCGCGTCGCTCTCACTATGGACCCGGCAGGAATCAAGCGCGTCTCCCCTGGAGTTCTTTGTCGAGCCTGCCAACTATCAGCCAATCAAAAAAAAGAAAGGGGCCACCCAATAGCCAATCAGAAAATAGCACTATTGTATCTGGGTAAGATTCAAGATATGTCATGATCTCCTGTTTTAATGTTACAAAAAATTCACAACTTGTTTGACACAAACAATGACAACTTGACTGCTGTTAGAGAACGTTTCCCAGATAATTAGCATCAGTTTTTTAATGAGTGTCTGTAGCTTAGCCAATAGTTTTACAGCCTGTTCACTGACAACACCTGCTCAGAACAAGTAGTCTAGGCCTAATCATATTTTTGTTATCACACGATGACTGACATATTGTCACATTATAAACATCTCTCTCTCCAAATAGGCTTAATCATTTTATAAGGACTAAATAAATTAAAGTGTATTGCATAGTCAATGTTATAGGTCACTTTTAAAATCATGTAATATTTTATAATTATATCCGGGCCATGGATGCATTAATCATTGCATCTGTCTTTCAAAGATGTAAGGTATAAAGCAATTAAGAATCCTCTCATTCGCCCTGAGAGGAAAGCCCCCTAAAAAGGCCAGGTTAGAGGATGCTGGCCCAGAGAAGGTGGCGAAAAGGGCCCATTAGAGGAGGAGACTGTGCAGGTAGAAGAGGAAGAGAATAAATACTTTGTATTTGGTTGAATTGTCAATGCCATGTGTCAAATCTTCTCTTTTGCAAGTCTGAGCAATTATTAATAACAACAACAAAAACACTAATAATAATATTACTAAAGAAATAAAACCATTCCCGCGACCCGTCGCCCCCTGGGTGTCACTCTTGCCCGTCTTTAAAACTTGAGAGCCCTGCAAAAGTGCGCATCAAAAATGCTAAAAACGGAAGCTCGAAAGTGTGTGATACGCTAGAACAGACCTCATTGGTTGTCACGCGTCATACATACCCATTTGAGCGTAGTACCCCAGAGTGCAGTCTGGACGATGGGGCGGGGCGACACGTGTCGCTCCGCTATGGGATGATTATAGTATCAAAATGATTAACACGTGCAAGCACACTTATCAATGAACTTGATACATGTTGCAGAAATGTTTTATCCATGCCTTTCAACTTGCGTGAGCAAAATTCAAAATTGAATGAATGTGAAGCAATTTGTACAAATAGAGACATTTTTGTGAATACAAATGTTTTCCTTTGTATTAGTGTATCATAATTTGCACATGCAACACAGAAGACGTGCATGTGTGGATCAGGTGACGCGCGTGCATTCATTGACTCGTTTCTGAGTCGATCCTATTTGATTCATTTGGATTTTGAGACTTTCATTTCGCGGGTTTCGCCTTGCACGATCCACACACAGCTGTCTGAGAAAAGCTGCTACCACTAGATGGCAGTATTCTGCAAAAACAGACAACGGCAGCATTATCAAGCGTTCTTCCGCATTTAAGACGCTTAATGAGAGTGATATTGAAGCACCAAATTTAGTACACAATAATATAGGCCTACCCTATTAATAAAGCATACTTTATAGAGGCAAACATTACGTCAGATTATGAACAACACCCATAGAAAACCATTATAAAACGCTTAACGTGCAATCGCGCGTTGCATGTTCAGTAAGGTGTATTGGCTACTGAGTTTAAATATCACCGTCTTACTGCATTGACGTTAAGCTTTTTCTTTATAATATGCTCTATGGGAGGAAAACTATATAGCCTACAGACAAGAGACTACATGAACGCAATGTACGGCGTTTCAAGTTAATAACATTTTCCTTCCCGAGCCTGTTAAAAAGAAAAAGCTTAACATGAAATAAAAATTCTGCAGTTGCGTTTAACTTTGCATGTGAATGGGAGAGCAACCGGTCCGAGAGTGCAGTGAAGTTTGATATTCGCCTCATTTTATAAAGGGACCATCTGCAAACTCCACTCACAGTCAAAAAAATATAAACGTCCAGTCATTCATTCAAATGAACATATTTCCAAGGTTATATTATAACCTTGGAAGTCTAGTGGGCAGACTGACTTAGCCTACTGTTACTGTACTATGTCCAGCCAATATCTCGATTGAACAGTAGCCTACAATTTTTTAATTTACTGTAAATTGTTTTTCTATTCATGTTCCAAAGGTTGTAGTACGTTCCTAGTGACAAGTCAGGTGAAATTTTACATTATTCACTTGTAGTAAGTCACCAAAAACCCGTTTGGTTAATTACAGTAATTTTTTTATAAAATAATAATTGTTTACTAAATAGGCTACATGAAGGGAGTTATTGGGGCAATTTCACCTGTAGTAAGCCAGTCTAGTCACTGAACATACTACAACCATTTTGAACATGAAAAAACCCTTTTGGTGAATTACAGTATTTTTCTGCAGAATACAGGCTACATGAAGGGAAGTATTGTCCAAATTTTACTTGTAAGTCAGTCTTACAGAAACCTTCTACGAGCTTTGGAATTTGAAAATGTCTGTTATTAAATTTAAAAAGTAATTTGAATTAAAACAAATTATACGTTTTAACCACTGATCTATATAGAATGACATTATAGATCAGTGGTTTTAACGCGGTTAGTGGAATTGGCAGACGTTCCCTTGTGCATCATGAGCTGTGGTTAGCGCGTCAAAGCATTCTCGTGTAGAAATATGCAGCTACAGGCCCGCTACGCCAGTTGATTTTCAATTAATATTTCATGTCGATATACAATGGTTGCATATTGTTAAAACTCATCGTGCTATAGTAAGACTATAGCCTATGGCTTAAGGGTCAAGGGAAAACAAATGTAGCCTACTGCGAAAATCGTCTTTAATATTTAAAAACAGACATTTTCAAATTCCTGCTTGTATACTATGTACACAATGTGTAGTCAGATAAAAATAAGCATATAATATGAACGCAACTGCGAAATTTCACCTTTTTTTAACAGGAAGGAAAATTGTATTAACTTGAAACGCCATGCGTTGCGTTCATGTAGTCTCTTGTCTGTAGGCTATATAGTTTTCCTCCCATAGAGCATATTATAAAGAAAAAGCTTAACGTCAATGCAGTAAGACGGTGATATTTAAACTCAGTAGCCAATACACCTTACTGAACATGCAACGCGCGATTGCACGTTAAGCGTTTTATAATGGTTTTCTATGGGTGTTGTTCATAATCTGACGTAATGTTTGCCTCTATAAAGTATGCTTTATTAATAGGGTAGGCCTATATTATTGTGTACTAAATTTGGTGCTTCAATATCACTCTCATTAAGCGTCTTAAATGCGGAAGAACGCTTGATAATGCTGCCGTTGTCTGTTTTTGCAGAATACTGCCATCTAGTGGTAGCAGCTTTTCTCAGACAGCTGTGTGTGGATCGTGCAAGGCGAAACCCGCGAAATGAAAGTCTCAAAATCCAAATGAATCAAATAGGATCGACTCAATGAATCGAGTCAATGAATGCACGCGCGTCACCTGATCCACACATGCACGTCTTCTGTGTTGCATGTGCAAATTATGATACACTAATACAAAGGAAAACATTTGTATTCACAAAAATGTCTCTATTTGTACAAATTGCTTCACATTCATTCAATTTTGAATTTTGCACACACAAGTTGAAAGGCATGGATAAAACATTTCTGCAACATGTATCAAGTTCATTGATAAGTGTGCTTGCACGTGTTAATCATTTTGATACTAAAATCATCCCATACTCCGCCCACCCCCAATTTAATTGGTTTATAATACCGCAATCTTATTGGTGTAAACGATTCAGGTCTGAGCATGCGCATTCCTTTATGTACGATTTTGTGAATGATTTGGCCGTATCAAAGAAATATTAAATGCTAACTTTAATTGTATCTTATTATCAGTTTACCATGGTAATTTTTGTTAATATCTATTGGCTAATACTTTATATACTTAAGACACAGTATAGATTAAGTTATTGTTTAAAAACGAACGCTTGGTGACGTTACTTGTACTTCAGGGAGATGTTTTACATTAGATTAGTGCGTCATTCACTTGGCTTCTTCATATTTCTATCAGGATCGGTGGATCATCAATACAAACTCGGGATTTTACGCAAATGATGATAATTGACTGTAAGAATGTAAGCAGCTGATTTTAAATTCTAAAGCATGACCGTTTTTTGTTGTCATTTTTTTTAACGAGATTGTCCAATGCTTGCATTATTTGGTACAAAGTGCAAATAAAATGTTTAATGGCAAACACGTTTCCTGGTTGATTACCTGTTCATACAATATGAGGGCCTATTGGTTCTGTAAAGCCCTATGTTATATTTTTTAAAGATTCATGTTTTCTAATAAGTGTCAACCGGTTATGTAGCCTACGACTGTCTATCTGTGACTGTGACATCAGGTATATTAAAGCAACACCATGTGATTTTTCCTCAGCGGTCGCCCTACAGGTTGGAAGCAGAATTGTCCATTACTGCTGTCGTAAATAATTTAGCCTTCCGCAGCCGACTGTCGCACGCGCACGCTCGCTGTTTATCCAGCACCAGCTTTGGAATCAACAATGGCAGACATCCCAACCTGCAAGAAGTCATTTCAGGGAGGTATATCTTGGTGACTGGATTGTTGACGGGGGGGGGGGGGGGGGGGCATGCGGCTGGTGGCGGGTTGACTAGCTTTCGTGAGGCACACTCGCAAGGTCTCTCGCTCTCTCTCTCTCTGCCGTGCTCGCGCTATGTATGTTATGCGCGCAGTATGTTCTGTCTCGCATGCGCGCTCTAGATTCCGGCAGATCTGAACTAATTTGCGGGCATCAGGGAGACGCATGAGACTCCCGGGAGACTTGGGAAGGGATGTCTGCAATGGCCACAGACAATTTGAGGAAGTGGTGGGGGAAGTGACGAATGCCGTAAAGCAGTCGAATTTTGTAGTTCTTTTTGTGCACGGGTTCCTACCCGAAACCCGAAGTTACATAGTGCCAGTAAAAGCGATACAGACCACGTCAGGCTATGGCAGACGTGTCATTTTACTTATTTTAAGTCGATGTACCATCACAAGGGTCTTGGAAATATATTATGAAGGTTGAAAAACGACATAGTGTTACTTTAAAAATCCAATTGTTTATTCATCCACCATCGCATTGCGTGTTCATGTAGGCTACTGGATAAAAATGGTTACAAATATTAACACATATAGGCTAGCTGCATAACAATAAAAAAACACACTGCTATAAATCTGTGCAATTATAATAGGCTGTAATAAAATAAATAAAACACCCAGCAGAGAAGTGATATGAACATGTAGGCCAATTGCTTAAATACGCTCTTGAGCACATAGCCTACATTATAATATTTGCTATAGATCAACATAACATCTGTTTTAGTAAAAAAAAAAAAATGTTTTTTTTTTTTTCACATTGCAGCGCTGCACGGATTTTATTCCCATTGTACGCACATAACCCAATGGCCAGGGCTTGCTATTTGGTAGCCTGTCTTATTTGTCATCGTGGTTTTGCTTAAAAATAAAATAAAACACACTTTCGGAGTTATCCTTGTTTTACTGAAATACAGGGAATTATCATAATTTGTGTAAAATCCCGAGTTTATGTTTATTCACTGATCCCACTGGAAAAACGAAGAAGCATAAACGAATGATGCAAAATGAAGGTGCTCTGCATGACATGCGGAAAAATATTGTCTAAATCAGCCCACGTAGAAATGATCTCTCCTTTGATCAGCCAGTAATTTCATGCAGTCATGCTCATTGCCCACCAAAAGTGGCACTGACTTATCTGCAGGGTAAATTAATATAGTATAGCTAGGCTAAATCTCAAACAGTGTATTATTTATCAGCAACATATTTTGTGATATCGCCAAGCAATAAAACTGCTCAATATTAAAGCTTACAATATGACTTTTTGTAAAGCTGCTTTGAAACGATGTGAATTGTGAATACATTTTGACAGTAACTTCATCTAACTTCATTCGTAAGTTCATCAAAACATTATCCAATTGATCGTTACTGAAATCGCAATGGTTATCACTTAATATCTTAATATAGTACGGCCAAACAGCGTCATAGATAATTCATAAACTCGTACATAAAGGAATGCGAATGCTCGTGCCTCAAGCGTCTTAGCCAATAAGATTGCGGTATTATAAACCAATAAAATCGGGTGTGGGCGGAGCGACACGTGTCGCCCCACCTAAAAGTGTCGCCCCGCCCCATCGTCCAGACTGCACTCTGGGGCTACTCTAGCTGCTTCTTTTCCTTTTAATAGCGGTTTGGCAAACCCAATTGAAGGTGCATACTGCCACCTACTGCATGACACCTGCATGACAGCTGACATAATCTAAACGATCGGGATTGAAGCCGATACCGAACAGTTAAAAAATGCTTAATCGGCCCTGATAATGATTCTTGACATCGGCTCGAGACATCCCTATTTATTTGTATTGGCTAATAACAAAATAACAAAATAATTAAATAAATGCATTTAATGCTATTAAAAAAAACCACTAGAAAAAAAATAATTTAAATGCTAAAGGTGAATTTAGGTATCACAAAATGATGTACAATATGAAAAACATATTCATTTTGAGTAGTGGTGCACGATATATCGGCCGCCAATATAATATCGGCCGATATGGTCAATTTTTTACACATCGGTATCGTTCCGATGTCAAAATAGGGCCGATGTGAACAGGCCGATAATCATTCCTGTGTATTTGACGTGTGTGTAGGTGTGAGTGTGGGGGCGGGGATGTTTGTTTTTGCACGAGCACATTACAAGCGCAAGTCCTGTCAGTTTAAACATCAAGCGCAAGAAGACTGGAACTTGCGCGCTGTTTTCTGTCAGCCTTACTAATACCCAGGGGGCAAAACACCTGTTTTTTAGGAAATCAGACATGGGGTGCTGTAAAAGGTTAAAAAAGGTTAATATAAAAATGAAATCTATGATGTCTGAGGACCACAACCTGGGTGGACAACCCGGTCAACAAGCTGCTGGAAACTTGTAATTAGGGTCAAAACAATGCTACCTCAAATTCTGCTTTAACTCCCCGGAATCACCCAAACATGCTAAAAAGGTTTAATTTTATTCATGAATCCTAAGCCATATCTCCCTGCTACTTTACTTTACTTTATGCTAGAAACAAACTGAGCACACCTTTCAAAAGAGTGGAAGATAAGCTTGCATCTGATGCCTTGATTGTACGTGTAATTAGAATGTAAGAGTATACAATGTCTCTTAATTCATTGGGTGATTCCGGGGAGTTAACCCCTTAAAACCGCCGGCGAGACACCCCGATTATGACACAAATTCATAATCAAATGACTAAGCAACCACTGAATGGAAAACCACAAATTATGTATCATTTTAAAGCTTAGAATCTCAGCTTTTTAATGCATCTAATCACTTTGATCAACTCCTAACGAGTGCTGAGTAATTCCTCTAAAATGGAGTGTACCGCCAACAAGCGCCACCTAGCTACAAAAAAAAAAAAAAAATATTTTTCAAAAATATGACTTTGATCAACTTAAAATAGGTGTCATTTGAAAGCTTAGAGTCTGAAATGTACAATGAATGCCTATTTGATAAACTCCTAAGTAGTGCTGAGTTATTTGCTGATAAATACCACAAAAAAAAATCATAATTTATGAAGTACTTTTTTGTACTACATCCTGCAATATGTCAAATACATCATACAGTTCAGATAGTCATGTGTCATATGTCATTTGAAAGGTCTCAATGAGTAGAATACAACAAGCATAATTGTTCCAGGCTTTTTACTAAACTTGAGTGAGGTTTTGTACAAGAAGCCCCTCAAGGGACCCATATGTAAATCATATATGGATGCTTAATTTAAGACACATTTCCGCTCCTAACTTCATGAAACATGCTCAGATTGTGGAAAATGACACATCATTATTCACAGCAGATTCTTACGATCAAAATGGAACATAATCCATCACTCAGAACTAAAGATATTCCTCAAGGAGTTCTTAACACACACAAAAATACACAGACGCACAGCCAAGCAAGGTAACTTAGACTTGGCATTTTCACTTGTATCTTCGTGAAACATACATCGATCATGAAAAACGACACATCATTATTTACAGCAGGAGCTCACGATTAAAAATATCCCAAACTCAATATATTCCATCAATCAGATCTAAAGATATTCCTCATGGCATTCCAACACAAAAAAATACCACAGACGCACCTAGCCAAGTATATACTGGTGAAGAGCTCGCGTTGGTTTTTCGCTTATAACTTCATGAAACATGCACAGATCGTAGAATATTGCACAACATTATTTGAGCAGACTCTCACGATTAAAAAGAGCCCAAACTCAGCATAACCCATCACTCAGATTTTAAGATATTCCTAATGGAGTTGTAACACACGAACCCACACAGGCACACATACTGTAGAGCCTTGTATATAGATGCAGCACTGCTGTCGCGTTTTCACTCATAACTCAATGAAGCATGCATACATCGTGGAAAATGGCACATCGTTATATACAGCAGATTGTTAAGATTAAAAACAGCCCAGACTCACCATAATCAATCACTCAGATCTAAAGATATTCCTTATGGACTTCTAACACATGAAGTTGCCCTATGCGCACCAATGAAGTAGCAGTAGCAGTGATGCTATGTTGTTTTGATGTAACGTTTCAGCTCATAACTCCACGGATTGTGAAAAATTGAACATCTTTATTGACAGCAGATTCTTACGATTACAAAGAGCCCAAACTCAACATAATCCATTGGGTTGATCGCGAGATATACCTCACGAAGTGATGCATACTTGGCTAAAAAACATGTCTCTCTTTCCGGGATGCAATGTGTTTTCCAATGTTCCCGGAGCCATCCGTGCTTTTTTTCAAACGTGGAATAACACAAAATATGTATCATCTTAAAGCTTAGAATCTCAGCTTTGTAAAGATCTAACCACTTCGATCAACTCTGAATGAGAGCTGACTAGTCCCTCTAAAACGGAGTGTACCGCCGGCGGGGGCCACCTAGCTGCGAAAATATTAATTTTCATATTTTTCAAAAATATTGCCTTGATTAACACAAAATAGGTGTCATTTGAAACCTTAGAGTCTGAACTTTATAGTGAATGTAGTCAATTTGAAAAACTCCTAAGTATTGCTGAGTTATTTGCTGATAAATATAAGTTCTTTTTTTCATAATCTATAACATACTTTTTTGTACTATGTACTGCAATGTGTCAAAAACATCATACAGTTAATGAAACATTCACAGACCGTTGAAAATGGCACATAATTTTTTACAGCATATTATTACAATTAAAATGAGCTCAAAATTAACATAATCTATTGCCTTTGTGACAAGATATTCTCAATGGAGAGACCATTTTAAGAATTAAATTTAGGGGGCGTCAATAACTGAACAAAAAGGCTGTCTTGGTTCCAAATGCTGTAACTTTTGATTCCTTTATCCAATCACCAGAAAATTTTATCCAGATGCAGCTCACATGTAGAGGGACTTCACCAAAAAATAATTTATTTCCTTCCTAAGTTATTCCATGTCAAATAAGAAAGATATGCAAAATCATAATAAAAATTATATATATATTTTGTCTTCTATAAGCAGTTTCTAGGCAGGAGAATGTCCAAATGTAATGTAATTTATATTTTCAAAAAATTTGAAAAGTGTTCTATCAAACGATACCTACCTTTTGGGTCTCCTTTGTTATAGTTTTGGAGTTATGAGTCTTTACTTTTATGTGTGTCACTCAGACAAAAGAACTCTTCAGGGCTTAATGGGGTTGAAGCAGAATTTGAAGTAGCATTGTTTTGACCCTAATTAAATAAGTTTCCAGCAGCTTGTTGACCGGGTTGTCCACCCAGGTTGTGATCCTCAGACATCATAGATTTCATTTTTATATGACAACCTTTTACAGCAGCCCATGTCTGCTAAACCCCCTTTGCCCCCTGGGTATAAGGCGTATTTTTGTCCCGCCAAAGCCTTATTTGACCGGTGAGTGATGTAGATGACTGACTGCTGCGCTTGTTTAACTGAGAGAACGAGCAGAGAGAGTGAAAGCCCCAGTCGCGCGCGTGCACTCTCACCGGCTTCAAACTGTCTTGCTCTCTCTCCCTCCCTCGCGCATATTAATGAATTGAGTTGACTGAATATCTTTGAGAATACACGATGCTAAAAGGTCGGAAGACCGAAGTTTTTTTTTTCTGAACTACCACTGGTTGTGAATTGTGCTAAAATAATGTTGCCTATTTTCTCTGAAAAGCTTTCCACACATTCAGATGACATAAACCACACTTTCAATAAACAAAAAACAAATCTATCTAGTGATGAAATGTTTTCTGTGTTGAGACAAATCTTGTGTGATGTCCTAAACTGCCTGGATAATCACACCGATTCGCGAACTAATGACTCCTTTGAACCGATTCACTTTAATGAATGGTTAAAACAACTGATCTGTCCAACACTGAACTCAAGAGACATAAATCGGAAACACTTTACAATAAGGTTCCATTTATTAAAGTCTAGTTAACATTAGTTAACATTCTATTAATATTAGTTTCTATGCGGATTTACTCCATGACAAAACCACCCCAGTCATTCTAGAATGATTCATTCTTTTCAAATAGAGCTATTCAAGTCATCTGGTGAAATTGTTTTTATATCGCAGAAAAATAAAATATCGCAATGTCATTTTTTACCAATATCGTGCAGCCCTAATCCTCGCTATGTGTTTTCTATACAGAGATATCGACATCGGTAAATATCGGTATCGGCCATAACAGCAATATTAATATCGGTTATCGTTATCGGCCACAATTTTCACATCGGTGCATCACTAATTTTGGGATTGGCTAAATAGAATATTTGTGTTATTAAAATATTAGTGTGTAAAAATAGCAGAAATTAGCATGCACTTAAATATACAAAATTGTCCAAATGATCTTAATATTGTCTGATAACCGATGTGATAATGATAGTGCTAATTATGTTATGTGGCATGTTGTTAAATGTTATGATTTCATTTGATTATTCTCTCAATCTTTTTTTTTTATTAAAAAATAAATTAAACCATATAGATTCCAGAAACATGGGATACATAAAAAAATTAAATAAAAAAATGTAATATATGGGGGAAAAAATAAATATCATTTCATAGGATCCTACTCAGCCTCATATTATTTATATGACCCCCTTTACACCTGCCAGTGCCATCTGCTTTCTCATTGTTCATATTAAAGTATCATAAAAGCTAATTTTAATGAACTGCATTTTGTGCAATTTACATTTGTAAAACAGAAGTTTAGTTAATCGATTTGGGATTAATCTTTTTTTCTTAGTATTAAATTATAGCATTGATGAAACTAGGTGGGGGATTTCCAGTTCCCAGCATGCGTTGCAAGGAACTGAATGGGGATAATTTTTGTTGAAATTAAGTGCTGTTATCTTTTTTTTAGCAATATGAGAAAAGGGAGAGACTTGTTTATTCTGTTTAATGTTTTATGTTGGGATTTAGAAGTGTTGTTGGTGTTTTGTGGAATTACCACTGTGGTGAATAGTGGTGCCTATGCTTAGGTTGTGGAGCTTCCATGCTTATGCTACTTCATTTGAAAACCAGTTACTGTGCAAGAGCAAATGAAGTGCCTAAATTTTTCTCTCTCCACCTCCATCATGCTTTATACCAACAACACACTTTTCATAAGGTAAATAAAAGTTTCATATAGCATGCTAACGTGCTATTGCCTGCTAACTGCAAAATATTTTTTGGGGGGTTAGTTTGATGTGTCAGATTTGGTTGGGTTGGTTTGATGTGTTTGATTCGGTTGGGTTAGTTTGTTTTTGTCTGATTTGATCGGGTTAGTTTAAAATGTCTAAATTTATTGTTTACACTGTTTTCGGCTACACAATGTATTATAATTTATTGGGTATTTGAGTTTACGGTTTAATTTAATGTTTAGAAATCCCATTTCATATGTGTAGAAACCCTGTCCACAATTGAATGAGGTTGTGTTTGTGTGTGTGTGTGTGTGTGTGTGTGTGTGAAAGAAAGTCAGTCAAACAAACAGGTTTGGAACAACATGAGGGTGTAAATGATGATAGCATTTACATTTTTTTTGGTGAACTCTTCTATTAAAAAAATCAAAAGAAAAAGCCCTGTGTAAACATGTAGATTAGACAGAGGTCTCTATATTTAAACAACAGAAGCTATTCTGATTCTTCTGAAACAGCACCGTCCTTTTTCTCAGGGAATTAAATATTAGGGGCTTTCGCACCGGATAGTTCTAGGAACTAACCACCAGGGTGATTCCCAGGGAGCTAATGGTTCCCCTAGGAACGTTTTCTGGTTGCATTCGCACCACCAGTAGGAACTCTAAAGTGACGTAAGCCTCACTTGTTGTTGTGACTTTTAATTTTGACGGCGCGCCCTTTTTGACGACCTCTATATGGCGCAGAGAGCCTGAGCTCACAGTGCTCGCATTCTCCGTGTTCATTAGTTTACGATCTGTCTAACAGTCCTGTCTAATAGCCTATGTTATTAGATAGAACTATTATACGTAGAAAGTAGACAGTAATATAATGAAAAGTTAGTAGCGTATGCCGTGTGGTTGATGTCTAGTGTTGCTAGCTGAGCAGAAATACATAATCATGTTTCTCTTGGTCCCCTCAAAGTTGCGTTGGATTTTCTCCTCAGCGTAAAGGTTAAGAGGCCCAAAGTTAGTTTCTGGAGTAAACATATAGGCTATAATCTGTGTGTTTACACAGCCTTTTTAAAAATGGCGTTCGGCCAATTAGCATATACTAAAGGTGATGATACACAGGGCAACTTTTTGAGCAATGTTGCTGGGCAATGTTGGCATCAACGGGCAACCAGATGAGACACGGGGCCCACGACCGATCTAAATTATCCAGATAGAAATGTATTGCCTATTTTCAATGGGAAAGTGCCCAAGCAACAATCGCTCGGCAAGATTGCCCAGCAACATTGCTCAAAAAGTTGCCCTGTGTATCATCACCTTAACGTCACGGATAGTTCCTATAGTGCTGGTTTAGACCCTACTCTGAAGTAGGAGCTACATTAGTTCCTCCAAAAGAGTTCCTAGAACTTCCTGCGGTGCGAATGCGCCAAAATCCGGGAACTTCTGCCAATAGTTCTAGGAACTATGAAAAGGTTCCTCTGGTGCGAAAACCCCTTTAGATGACAGCCCAATCTCTGGACAGCACAAGCTTGCCTGAGAAGTCTGTGGCCCCACCAGGCCTTAGTTTAAATTGAGTTCATCAGTTGAGCTGTGATAGCAGGATCAGAGGTTCTGTGCAACGGCAGACTTCTAACAAATAGCCCAATGGCTACGGCTCTTCAATAAGAGAAGCCAGAAATTCATTGATGGAGAAAAAGATAGGGTTTTACCAGATCATTCCAAAAAAAAAAAGAAAAAAAAAGGGAAGCCCAGTCTTCTCATCCCATTTTATGATTGTGCTATTGCTGTATATTTTATGTCTACTATATAAAAGCTGAGGAATATTTCATCATAATAGCAATCTGATTATTATTTCAAGTCAATTCTCTTCCTATTTGGTCACAAGAACATTATTAGATCACTATTGAATGGATCGATACCGCAGCTGAGAGTGGTTTTGCAAATAGTGTCTCTTCTAATGTTTAGTGATTTTATGGGTGGGGAATGCTATAGTCTCTTATGTTTTCATTATGTTCAGGGTGACACTGCCAATTGCCTACAGCATGTTACGGGGGATGCATATTGAAGCAAATGTCAATAATGTATTTGTGAATTTTGACAACTAAACCTAAGCTCTGAAATGGGGGCCACATAATCGTAATCGCCTTTGAAAGTGTCTGCATTGGTTTAATGTGCTATTGATATTTTAAAACGTGATTGATGATAACTTTTATATTGAAGGTTGAATAAAATGTCCATTGGATCTTGCCGAGGGAAGCAACAATTAAAAGCAAGTGTCACTCACTGCAGAGGTACACACACAAACAGAGAGAGAGAGAGAGAGAGAGAGAGAGAGAGAGAGAGAGAGAGAGAGAGAGAGAGAGAGAGAGAGAGAGAGAGAGAGAGAGAGAGAGAGAGAGAGAGAGAGAGAGAGAGAGAGAGAGAGAGAGAGAGAGAGGCGAGTTTTGCGTTGTGGATGATATTGATTTTAGATTTGTTTTTTTCAGACCTCTCAAGTTTCATGACCCACACTTGTCTCCAGGGTGAGACTAGCTCAAGCTGGCGTGACTGATATTGTTAAAGCTCCTAAACCGTCTCCTTCAGGAGTGGCATCTCAGATAATCTCAGGATCAGTCGCCTTCTCCCCATAGAAATATATGTCCACTTCTATGTGACACACTTGTTGTCCTCTTATTAGGGGTGGGCATGAATACCCAAATACTAGGGATGGGCGATATGGACTTAAAAATATATCACGATATTTTCTGGCATTTATTGCGATAACGATATCAACGACGATATAAATATAATACCATATTCACCACTGTTTTTGGCTACAAGTGATAGCTGCATGCAAAGTAAAATGTACCCTTCATCAAATAGGCTCCTATAAAATACCAATTACCGTACATAAAAAAAATTAAAAAAACAGTTGCATATATAGCCTACGTTTCTTCTGTAAAAGTGCAGATAATGTTTAAATAGTGCAACTATACTGAAAAACATCACACAGTAATAATTCAAATCATTTACAAGTTTGAAATGTAAAAAAACTAACAACGAATAGTTAGTTATATACTAATACTACTACGAATTCTGATACTAATAACAATATAAACCGCACTAAGGATTGATGAGCTGCTGGGTTCATGAATATTATCACGTCTGCGTTTGCGCATTAGTTTCTGCTTGCTATTAAAAGCTGAATAATTCCAAATGAACTCCATTATTTTTACAGGAAAATACAACAAATAATATAATTTACATGTAGATGTCATGTACACTTCAATTCTGCGTGCAGGGCTCGAATTTCGGTGCGGGATTGCGGGTATTGCGCATAATTCTAATCATTCCCGCAGGTCTCCCATTTATAATGCGGGAAATTCCCGCAATCGTAATCCACACAGATTATAAAATCAAATCATTATTTTAACAACTCTCTGCCAGACGCAATTTCACAAACAGCGTGAGTGTTCAGCGGTGCCGCGTCTTCTATCTCTTCTCTCAAAATGTGTTGTGCAAGGCAAGCATCAAGCGCTGCAGTGATAATACACACTCGCGTTTAGGAGTCGGGACATGAATATTCACTTGCACATCGGGCCAGCAGTGCATCGTGACTGAAGTTTACCATTTGCACGTCTTTTTAAGTCTTACCAGTTTAAACATTCAAGCGATTTTAAACTAATCAGTGCTCGCCCGCTCTCTGAGAGATTATTTTCTAAGCGCACATTCATAGAAAATCCGCCTCAAAAACAGCTGGCCAGTAACAAAAGTTATTTTTCGCGGATTATATTGCGGTCTTCGTGAGTATACTCTAAACATAGTCGCTTGCCACGCATGCCAGTATAAACACAGGATCCTTGCACTAGCTCTTAAAGTGACGGCAGCCATATGTGTGTGTCATTAATTTTGTTGTCAAAACAACAAAAGATAGCTTTAACCCTCTGGGGACCAGAAACGCGCCGGCGCGTTTTGCTCGTTTTTTTTCACATAGCAGAAAAATAGACTTAAAGTACTACCATCATTTCTGTTCATATAGAGTTAAGAAATATGAGAAAATAATCTGTTAAATGTCTACTTTTTTATGTGCCCACATACAATCGAAATAAAATATTGTGCTTTTGTAAAATAAAGAAAATAAACAGGGTGTGCGTTCTGCCTCTCGGTCACCGTGAACTTTTTTTCTGGAGCACGTCTCTAATCTTCAACACAACTCAGCTAATACTATTCACCCAGCCATAAGCAATATATCTTTTAAATCATTTGAGTTTGTACTTTTAAATGATCCGATTCAAAACTAAAATTATTATTCTCCGTTTATGTCATCTATATAAAAAGAGATCGTTCTCTCAGCTGATTATCTCTGGTAATGTGACACGCCCACGGAGAGCACGCGCTATTCAAACGCAAATATGTGAAGCAACACATTGAGACGCGTTAACGCCCATAAACTCTGAAAACACACATTATTTTTTAGTCAGATTAATCTACTGTCGTCTTGCGCGGCTATATGAGGAACAATCCTGGGACATTTACCACTGGGTTTATTTTCACTTCGAGGATGAACAGATTCAGCTGAGAAGTAAGTGTTTTTTGTTCTAATCGCGATATAGAATCACGTAGTGTCTGTAAACGGAAAAATAGCATACTGTTAAATGTGAATCATGTTTGTGTGTGTGTGTGTGTGTGTGCATGAATGAATGAATGAATGAATGAATGAACGCACAGATACGCACTGTTACAGACTAAATAACAGACAACATTTCGTTGACTCGTTTTGGATAAAGTTTTTACTCTAAAATAGACATCAAATAAGCTTTTTTTAGGAGTTTCTGCTCATATGTTAAATATATAGTATGTTTTGTCAATAAACTAATCAACTAAGATATTATAGTGTTTGTTCAAGCTATATCAAAATAATGAATCCTCAACTTTGAAATATGTATGATCAAACTAAGACATTTATGGAGAAAGACAATTTTCTTTTCAAGATGTTTCCAACTCTAACTTTGAACTTTGAACTGAAATAAAACCATGTCTATATGGTGAAGGGTGTGTGATAGAAGTGTCCAGACGTATGCACCCTGTATTTTCCTTATATAAATCCAAACAATCTAAAAGCCATTCTTTTTTAAATCTCCTCATTCTTTGTGCAAGGCTCCTGTAATGATATGGCCTGATAGCACCTAATAGGGCCATTATGGGGAGGGTCTTTGTCTTTCTCAGGTGTGGAATGCCACACATATTAATGAGAGATCACGCCTCCTGCATAAAGCTTTCTCAAACAAAACACGTCATTAAAAATGTAAAAGACTTTATTGACTTATCTGAATGAGTAGTCAGGATGATTCTCACATAGTTTTGGAGCAAATATTCTTGGCTATGTGATACAATTTTCAAAAGTCTTGTGAAGAAATAATCAATATGTGTTTTGTGGTCTTATTTCAGCAACTTTCATTTTATTTTTTTCAATAACCACGCATAAACATTATTCTATTAAAAATACAAACATGTACATACATGTTGCTCAGATCTCATGGTAGCCAAGTTTGTGCTATATAGAGTGAATTTACACCTTTGCCATTAACATGTTTATAAATAACTGAAAAAAGCACAAATGTCAGTGCATGTCAAAACATCCCAAGGGCCCCAAAAACACTCTGGTCCCCAGAGGGTTAAGTTAAAGGAATCAGGATTAATAGCCTATGTATTTAATTTATTCAGGACTAAAATACTACCCAGTGTTATTTTCCATTTGATTACTTTATTCAGTTTCTGTACTAGTGTTAGACCTATTCAAAAACTTTTTCTCTTTATTTGTCTTTATTTGTATCTTTATTCTATTGTATTTATTTGTAATACTTTTTTCAATTTAATTAAACAATTTAAATCAAGCTTCCTTGTGTTGTGTAAATTTACAACCCCATTGTAAAAATGCAATGAGCGCAAACATTTAGGCAAGATAAATGTAATTTTGTTTGGAAAAAATGCTTTTCCCCGGTTGTACCGGTATATCGCAAACGATAACATATCGCCCATCCCTACCAAATACTTATTTAGACATAACAGCAATAACTGAACAGCAGGTTTTACACACAATGCAGGAGTCTTTAAAACATATATTAAATATATATTATATTTAGATAGTAGGCAATGGGTGATATGATCAAAATTCACGATATAAGTAATTTTTTTAAATAATTACTATATATGAAGATATAATTGTTTTTTCCTGAGGTTGTTGCGATATCAACATTTTAGAGACCTGAGATTTTATAATTCTTAACATCAATTTTGATTTCGCAGCAAAAACTAAAACTAGTCTAATTAATCTAAGAAAAAAGTTGAGTAAAGAGTCAGTAATAAAATAAGAACAAAGAAACTACGAGCAATATAACAAATGAATACAATTGAACAAAAAATCTATTTAAATGAACTGCTTCATATAGATCTATCTATCAAAAATAAGAAAGCCTGCAGAAATATTTTATTAAACTGATTCAGTCAAAAGTGAGTGATTGTTCTCATTCTTTTGTTAAGGATATAGCCTTATATATTTTCTCCCAACTATTTAAGTTAACTTAAGACCAGTGTTGTCACGGTACCAAAATTTCAGTATTCGGTACCAATACCAGTGAAAATCAACGGTTCTCGGTACCAATTTCGGTACCAAAAGCTTAATTTAGATCAAATTTACATATATTAAAGTGTATATCACAGTTACAAAGATGGAAACTGTAGTATTAAAAACACTTTACAATAAGATTCTATTTGTTAGATAACATTAGATAAAATTACCTAACAATAAACCATAGTTATATCCTGTAGCAATTATTCTCCTTGGGGTTAATTAAAAAATATCCCAATACATTTTTAAAATCAAAAGTTTTATCTGTTAACATTATTTAATGCACAATGAATGAAGTGAACAAACATGAACAATCAAGTGTTTGTATTAAATAACATTCACAAACATTAATTAATGTTGTAAAAACATATTGTTCACTCAATGTGTTGATGTTAACACATTAAGTAATGTTAATGAATAGTATCTTATTGTAGTGTTACCAAACTATACAGGAGATAAAACATGTTTTATTTGACTTAACTGTAGCCTACTTTTATTTAATCCAAAACTGCCAAAAAATGTCACTCTTGCCTATCTTCAAAATTTGGCTTAAAAATTTGAAATTTGTATGATATTTCAATCAGTTTATTGTATCTAATTGAATATCACCCAGCCCTTTTTTCAAAGACATTTTTCAAAAGGATTTTTTATTTTACTTGGCTGTTGTTTTAATTAACTGCAGCAATGCATACGCATATTGACAAACAATTAAGATAATGGACCCCCAAAGTATTTGGTTGATTTCAGTTGAGTACTTGATTAGACAAAATGACTAACGTAGCACGTGAAGCATCATTATTTTGTGGCTGACATGAAGTGGACAGACTGGTGCAGAGGGTAGTTGTCCTCCCTGAAATAATAAACAGCCCTGTTTGAAGAGATCACCACAGGCATTTCGAAAAGCAAAAAAGCAGCAACATGTCTTTTGGGAAATTCTATGTTTGCAGTTTGTAAGTGTTGGACTGGGGCCCATCCCACTTCAAACCCCACAACTCCCACAGTCCAACAGTTAGAAGTTGTGAGTTGGAAACGAGCCGTGTCTGTAGGCACAGCTGTGTCAAGACCCGCTGGTGTGATATTCTTTCCGTCCTACCTGCCCTTCTAATGAGAGAATTCCCTTCTGAGTGGGTGGCAAGCACAAGCAGAAGCAGAAAAACCTTTTCGGTCCCTCCACTAGTTCCTCATTTCTCTCTAACTCTCTCTTTGTGGGAGCTCTTTCTATAGGCTATCTATTATACTCTTGTGGTCCTCTACCATTCAACCATGCACCTGACTGGAGAGTTGCTTTCTCCTGATCAGGACTGCTGTAGTAATTGGCTGCCCCCTCAGCTCGGCTCAGCACAGCACATCTTCCAATATAACAGGCTACTGTTTCAGCCTGCCTTGCACTTTAGGATCTGACAACTAAATTGTTGTTCACCGGTAGGGAGACAGAATTATGTTAATGTCCACATTGTCACTGCTGTTTAGGCAAGAAAATAAAGGAAACAAGATGGCATATTAGAGGCTGGAGTTGCGCAGCAGGATGTGCCTTTTACATCCATGAGATCAAAGCGGCAAGGAGAGTCGTTATGGCTGAGGCCCAACAGACGTAGTCGTGGCTGGAGCTGGGTTGTTAAACTAGACTTCTTCCTCTGATAGTTTCTTGTTGCTGTGCAAGAGTGTCCCTGCTAGTTTTCACTCTCTCTCTCTCTAGATTGTATAGGTTGAGGTTAATCGTCTACTGTACCTTTTTTGTTTGTTTTTGTTTAAAAATGACCAATTGTTGAAACATTTAGCCATATAAAGGGAGCCACCTATTATAGCACAATCCTATGCTTGAACATGAGGTCACACACCATAATTAAATGTGGTTGTAATGCAGTTAGTTGTTATGGGAAGGAGGAGGCGGGAATCGGCGAACATTGAAAGACTTTTTAATAAAATAAATGAACCAATACAAAATTAAAAATAACTAAAATAACGCTCATAAGCTATCACGCCACCGACCTCGCGCCGTTCTCTCACGGCCCTCTGCCTCGTCCTGCTCGCCACTCTGGTCATTGTCGTCAATGTCAGCTGCCATTTATAAACTTTTTAGAAGTCATGATAAAATGTCCAGTTCAAGTGCTTTGTCTGGGGAATCTATTTTTACCAAAGTCATTATAGTGCAGGCTAAATTTTAAGTTTAAATTTAACATGTTCGATATACTTTTTAATCTACAAATTAAACTACTTTGTGTATGATCATTTTACAAATGAAGATATTCATTTGTTTTCTGTATTCATACAACCAGAAAATGATATAGGATGATGTTGCAGACACTAATGTAAAGTCAGCTTTTCCCATCTTAGCAATTAAGGTTTGGATTAAGATCGGGATACTGATGTTAGATCAGCAATTACGGACAGACTTATCTCGCTCATGGAACTGGAATTCCATGTTAATGTCTAAATTCATAATCGCTAAGCTTTCATCAGCCTTCTGCTTCGCCAATGTGTCTGCTCACAGTCGTAACAGCCCTTTTACCCTATGAATGTTTTTTTGTTGTTTGTTCTCTGGCGCTCTCCTCAATTTTATTTCTATTTTTTATGACGCTACAGCTCATTCCCAGTCCCAGAGCCGCAGTAATGTCAGATAAGGGTGTGTGTTGACACTGATAGACTGCTCTTTATTAAAGCAGCCAGCGTTAGAACTTTAGTGAATTAGCATTCTGCTCTGTTCTCTGTCTGCTTTTAACTGCGGAGCAATGAGCCCTCATTTCAATGCCATTCATTTTATTTGGTGAAAAAGGAGCACAGCCCAAACATCTCAAGAGGTCTTTCAAGTTGTGCTCTGGGAGGAGTTAGAAGGGATTTTATTAGTATGAGGGGTTTTTAATTAACAACCAGTCATCTAATCGGAGCAGTGAATGTTTTTCATTCTCCTGGATGTGTGCTTATATTCAGCACAAGTCAGATTCGAACCTGTCTTCAAGTCCCTAATAGCATTTTACACTGATAAACGTCTGCTTTTAATTCACGACGAATATGGTGGATGGCTTATTTGAGCTGTTTTACCATTTAATTATCATCCCTCACACTGTTTTATAATCATAATGTTCTGTTTCATTATTCTCAAAACAGATAGTAACTCAGTGAACCAACTGTCCTATGTGGATGCTCATATCAGTGTGCAAAAATGGCTCTGGAGCAGGAGCTTGGCTGGTTAGCATGGACCATAGACTTCAGATCACGTACTTATGGGATCCTGCACCAGTTGAGCAACTGCCAGTGAGATGAATGATAATGCTACTGCTAACCTTCCTTTAGGTTTTATAGACCTCCTTGCTCTGAAGTGAATGATGTCATCATCAGTGGGTGTGTCAAAGGGAATGTGTTTGTTGGCTCTGATGAGTGGCAGGCCTTGGTTATGGGCTGACTGTGTGTGCGTGGTCTGAAATGATTACAAATGGGCTGGTATTAGAGTCTTGGCCGGTCTTAGAGGGCTCCGCCTACACTATCTGATCTGTATTTGAGTTTGTCTGGAGATGACCAAGGCCTGTCACCACCCACCTGTCTTTGTAATCTTTCCTCAATAAGTGCAATAAGTATTCAGTTCTGGCTTTATTCTGCTTTGGAACACCCAGTTTTCACTACCCAAGCAATTCCTGATGGATAATATCAAGTGTCGCCGTACTTTTTTATTTTTGACAAGTATTCTGTTATGCTTAGAAATGTTACATTACAGACATAAAATAGGTTGTGAATGCCTTTTCATGTTGACTTTTGGCCATTTGACTTTTTTTGATGACTTAATGACTTAAATTATTGGGACATTATGTTTTTGATCTTACCTTTTCTTTTTTACTTTTGACACTGGTTGCTACAGATATTGTTTTTCTTTCTATGTACTGTGTGGGATGGCGGATTGTTGTCATTCGGGAGCAGGTGCTCTATGCTAATGTTAATTGAGTGAGTCAAATGATTCCAGATACCAGTCTCAGATCTCTACTGTAAAACTCATTTACCCTTGTACAATCGCTCCCATCAGTGTATACTACATTCAGCACATACTCCAGAATTCCAGAATTTTCTCCATACACCAAACAAAAGAGCACAGAGAGTCACACTGTTGTTTCATGGCATTATCAGGTAGTTGTAAACTTTTTGTTAGGACCTTGCTCTAGACTGGGATTACGTTCTTCTCAGTGAGCTGTTTTCCACCTTTTCTCATTCTTTAAAGATTTCACAGTCGTCCTTTAAGTCCATCTTCTCCAATATTGTCTTTTATAACTTTAGACATGCAAACATCTGAGAAAATTAAAAATAGAGGTGTTATAGAACGGACAGGCAGGGTGACTTTGCCTTTAAGAAGCACTGGGGACATGGGGGTTTGCCATTTGAAATGTACATCTTTGATTTCTGGTCGGCTTGTGCTTGAGACACGGCTCTTTGTTTTATATTCACAAACAGAAGTCCAAGCTTTCGTGGGGTTCTCAGACAAATTGAAAAGGGTTCAGGTAATAAGAAGCGCACACTTGAGAATCACATTCCTTGAATAAAGTATAAGGCTTTGTTGAGCACAGTCACTGTAAGACATTTTCAAAGGTGGCATAGCTATACAGGAAGGACAACTAAAAGTCAGTGCCTCTAAATTGAAACTCACTGTTCTACAAAAATCTTGAGGATGCTTTTATTTATTTATAAATATATTCTAGGCTATGTCTATAGAAAATGTTTATATTTTCACCTTACAACCCTCTACGGACACACTGAAGCTCGAGTCGCCATTGGCTACATTTTTTATTTTACTCACCATACTTTTTACATAGAATGCAAGAACAATGCAAATGAAAAAATTCTACATAAATGTAATATAAATATAAAATATAAATTTCAAACACTATTAAAGACAAGTAATCAGTCTATGATAAAATAAGAACAAATGAACACAATATAAAAAACAATAGATGTAAATGAAATAAACTGCTTTTCAGGTTTTTCAGTTAGATCTAACAGTTGTTAGATAAAGATTAGATAGATCCAAGAGCAGTGAGTGATTTTTAGCAGTGAGTCTGTTGTTTGATTAACATTAAAAACACAGATGGCAGAAATCTATTAGGCTGCTGTCACTTTAAGAAATAATGGATCCAGTATACTGCTATTGTCTTTATCGACTGTTGTTTATGTTAATCTAACTTAATTATGTTTACTAGGATACTCGCCATGACGGGTATTCTGACATAGTTTTGCGTGAAATTGTCAGTTCAAGCGCAAGACGTAAAATATACTGAATTCAGTATTCACGTGTCAGACACGCGTGAGTTATCTTTCACGTCTTCTTGCTAAAAAACACGTACAACTGATAAACTTTCATAAAAATGCAGCACTGGCCGATCACAGCACGAACCGTAAATAATGTATGATATTCTGTTTAGATTTTTCATGTTAATGTAAATGTCAAATATGACACAACAGGCTTTTGGGGAATATTTTCCATCTCTCAATTATCATTGATTTGCAATGAATGGTATATATGAGCCATAAAAGCCTGATAAATGTGTTTGTGTGTGTGTGTGTGTGTGTGTGTGTGTGTGTGTGTGTGTGTGTGTGTGTGTGTGTGTGAAATATGATACTCAACAAATAACACGTGTTTTTTATTTAGTATTATATTTAGGCCTATACATCAGGATTTTTTGGCTCATATAAGCAATTCATTGCAAATCATTGATAATTGAGAGATGGACAAATAAATGTTCTGTCTAAAAAAAAATTGAGATATAAAAAAAATATTTATCGCTTTATAAATGTCAGTTTTCCCCGTGGTATCAAAGATGGAATCGAATATCGATATTTTTTCAATTCACACTAATTCAGGGTGATACAAGAGACCTCCACATGGTGTAAGGGTGTTGCTAACCCTGTCAGAGTTTACTTTTTGCAGAAATGACTCAGAGACATGTTATCCCTAACTCAGCTAAGGGATTAACCCTCAAATTTAACCCCTTTCAATCACACCACTCTACCATTATAACACGAATTATAGCAAGTAAAACAAATCTGATCTGGCTTTGCAAGTTTGCAGACAGTGATAAGTGATGTTTTTGTACTTTTATTCGTTGAAAAAATATATATTATTTTGGGTGTGGAAGAAAAGAGAAGGAAAACTAGAGGAAAACTGTAATTTAAGGCCATATTTCTCAGTCCAAACAGATAACAAAATCCTATTCTTTGACATAAACAGATGTCTGCAATATCAAAGTTGATTGTCTGACAACTGGGGAAGTCACAACTGCACCAGTTTAGATGATGCCACTGTCATTTGAGAGAAGCAAATATCTTTCTCGCTGATGTGGAGAAAGAGGCCTTCACACCAGGGTTATTTAAATTTTGCATAACCATCCAACAGTGTAACATAAACTGTCAGACCTGGAGATGGGTAATTGGATGCAGCATATGTGTCTTGATTTGTCATCAGTGACGCGTGCGGCAGCGGAACACATGGTGACGTGTAAGCGCATTAGCTTAGACAGAGGAAATCGAACTGATTTGCATGCGTGCTCATAACCACATTTACAGGATTTGGTATAGCATCGCATTCACAAATGATAGATGATTGTTTGTCACAATTACAGCCTTAGGAAAATGGCGGGGGTGTATTTGACAGTGACTCAGGCATATTATGTCACATTTTTGACTCGCTGTTAGGACGTTTGTTATGGATTAGATATTCCGTCATTGTGCTGGTATTGAAATGTAGGTTGAGCTCACAAAGTACGTGAACATGAATTTGAGGCTTTGTGTAAATTCTTGTTTTATATTTATAAAACATTAATATGAACATCTATAGACAACTTATGCACATTTTTTGTTTGTTTGCTTCAGTTGTCCACATTGTAGGGCTCTAAGGCCATTCAGAGGGATATTGTATAATATAAATCGAGTTCTGATAAATAAATACACATATACTGTATATAATTTCATACATTGCATATACTCACTTCATTCAGGAAATAATTTCTGCTAGCAGGCGCCTGGCCAAGCCTTTTTTTCCCTTTCATCCATACTCCTGCTATACTGCGGGAGGTTTTAGGGGAATAGAATGTGAATGTCATGTGGGTGCAGCTGACAGGCAAATTTATAATCAGCAGTTGGTCGTATAAGGTGATTATAATTGGACTCAATTTACAGTTGTAGACAATTTCATTGTAATTTAGAAATTCCACTCTGAAAGTGAACTTTCATTTAACAATGAAAGTTAAATGGCAGTGATTTGACTGGCCTGCCAAGCCCTTAGGAATGGGAACGAGAGACAGACAAGATAAGAATGGAAGAAAGCCTGATATATAGCCCTGCCTTAATTGCCCCTGAACAAATTGTATTCCCTTTTCTTTTATCTTTAGCCAGCATTTGTGCTTTTTACTGTTCTTTTGAACAGCCAGGATCAGGGTGGCTGTGTACTTTATTGGGTAGTTAAAGTCTTAATAAAGCTTAGCATCAGTTTCCCTTAAACCCTTGAGAGTGGACTTCCACTACTGAAACACCTGAAATCTAATGATTCTCATTACAATGTCACTATTTCTTTTTCTTTTTTTTCTCACAGTACGCTTGGCCCATTAATTCACATTTTCATTCATCTAACATTTTTACCTTCATTCTGCAAGTTGCTCATTAGTCGCTCTTTGCAGTCAGAATAATTGGTGCCCATTAATTAATGATCCTTGTTATATGCTCTGTATGAAGAATGTAGGAGAACTGCAGAGGATAATCTAATATTAAATCGTATATCCTTATTATTGTATTAGTGCACTGAGCCCTATATATTAACATGATTGCATCAATACATCTTGGGTATTGATTAATTACATTTATTATTGAAATAATGGTATTGAAATGCTTTTACTGTCTCCTATTTCTAATCTTTATTGCATGCTTGTTTTTTTTGTTTTGCAGATGAACATGGACATTTGAAAATATACCTGCCCAAAAAGCTGCTTGAATGTCTACCAAAATGCTCCACATTGCCAAAAGAGAGACACAGGTGGAACACCAATGAGGTAAGGTCACCTCTCTCCGCCATCTGCTGTTGTCTTTTTTTAACTCCTGCTGACTTCATAGGGATAAAACCTCGTTTATTTTAAGCAGTGAAACGGACACAATGTGTTAATAGAAACCTCTCTAGGGATTCTGCAGTCAGTTCAGATATTAACAGCAACTGCGTGATTGCCTTATTTTTGTGGCAGGAGGAAGTTGCCTATTTTCCGTGCTGTGCTTGCAAAGAATTTTCACTAGGCGGACATAGATTTAGTGTTGTAGGAAACAGCAGGTTCATAAAGCTTTCTGTATTAATACAAAGATCTCATTTCTACATTGATGCAAATATAAATTTGAAATAGTTTATGATCAACTCATAAAACATTTATGTTTTGGCCTTCAATATTTTAGCTCATATTCTGTTACTTTTTTGGTAGTGAATTACCCAGCAGTTTGTCAGTTAAAACTCAAAAATGTATATCATTTTTGCCCATCTGTTCCGGCATCACATTTATTCACAGATGTTTTAATTCCCTGGAAATATAGACAAGATGTGATTATTTATTTATTTATGTTTTAACTGGTGTGTCGAGAAAAACTGCCAATAGACATTATATATAGTGCTAATTCAGAGTAGAACATGAACACTGAATTTCCTTAGACCTTCTTTTCATCTCAGGACTTCATCTGAGCTCGACTCAGTCTGTAGTTGTGGAAAGCTTAGTCTCGACAATCGTAACATTTTTAGGACTCCTTGAAAATTTTCCCAGGGGTCAGAGCACTGTGTGATTGTATATTAACAATTCATGGAGGAAGCGAACAATATTTTAGGATTACAATCAAGCTTGGTTCAGTTGTTTATTGACTTTCAGTAGATGCTGACATGCTATTTCAGACCCCACTGTGCCACTGCATAGAAGCCCCGCTATCTAACAAAGCCATATACCTAATAATCTACATGAGAATGTGTTTTAAGTACGTTTATCACAGCCTGAAGGCATTTCAGACACAATGCATCAAACAAATAAGAAAAGATAACAAGCCTCTTAGATTTCGGTATTGAAAATGAAAATGTAAAATGTTTTTATTTGTATGACTGTGGGTGGAAAAATCAGAGACTGTTTGCTCCAGCTGTCCTTGACCTATAGGCCAGCCATTTTAAATTAGTTCATTTCTTTTCAGTGCAGCTACTTTATCATTTAATGGAAATGAGACGGTGACTTGCTTGATTTTAACATTTTATTTGTTGTTCGTGTTCAGTCTGTTGTGCGGCGTGACTCCCTCTGTGTGGAGGCTGCTGGGAGATTGAAACTAAACATTGTTTCACTGCCGTAAGCTAGAGGGATTTTGAATGACTGAGTTTCTCTAAGGAGATTCATAAACTCATAGCTCAGTAAGGCGATGCAGTTTTATTACAATTGATCCCATTGAAGCACGCATGGGTTTCACACAGTAAGTGACTGGCATCAGAGAACAGGAGGCAAAGAAACCTTGTGCGTGCATGTCAAGTGTTTTTGGGGGTTTTCTTTCGTTTTTTTTTTTTTTAAAGATTCCCCCCCTCAAATTAATGATATCCTCTCATGCAGGCATGCAGGTAAAGAGAGGGATGAGGAGCGCTCTGGTGGGTTAGTGAACCTGCCTGCATTGCTCAGTAATATCAAAACGCCTGCCACAGCCACATACATAACTCACATGTCACCTTTACATCAATTTCAGCTCTGCCAAAAGTCTCCAGTGACAAATCACTGACACGAACCTCTTAAAGGGATATTTATGAATTGAATACACTGCTTTATCCCTCTTCGTATTCTTTATAGGGTGACAAGTGGCTTTTTTGAAGGTAGAGAGGTATGGATCTGAATGACAATGCTGAAATAGACGTTGAAAGCACCAGCCGTTGAATGTTTGTGTCTTGTCAGATTTAGCTCTCAATGTTTTCCCTCTGCGGTTCTGGTAACCAGAGATTCAGTTTCGTTTTGTTGAATAGTTTGTCTTTGAAGTGCAAATACGGCATTGTGAGATATGGTTGATTGTTTGGCTTTATTTCCATGTAATATGATGCAATGCTCAAGAGCAGTAAAATTTGAACTATGTATGTGCACTTGTCATTCAAAGGCTGTCAGTTTATATCAGGCATGCTGTGTGTTTGTACATATTTGTGGTCTGGTTTAGATTGATACAAGAATATTGCTTCAGATCAGCGGCTGCCTTCCTAATTGAAGCTGATGGTTTAACGCGTTTGACCTGCGGTGTTGCGCTTGCAGTCAAAATTAATTAATGTGTTTTTTGGAATTGATTAAAAAATGTCAGCACTTATTGTGGAATGATGTCATATTCATCCTAGTATGTGAAGTGAAAGAAAGGTTTACAGAAAGAAATCAGGAACTCTAATATTTCAGGAAGTTATTTTATGTTTTCCCCCCAATTCTTTTTTTAAAGGAAACAAAATATATAAGTTGTGTTAATTTGTACAAATGATGTAGATTGATGTTCCCATATAGCCTATGAAGAAGTTGGACAGAAGATTTTTGCAGCAGTGCTTTTTACTCACCTCACTTGTATCTCTCTTCACAATAACACAGTGCTCTTTCTTTTTTTAATCCCATTATACTTACTAAATAAAAGTAAATTCAGTTATAAAATAACAAACCTAGATTCTATATTTCTCAATCTGCATACAAATGCTTGGAAAATGCAAAATCTAAACCCAATACAAATTTGAGATAATGAAATATAATAACATTACCCACTTTTTATTGACTTAGTCTTCTATGTATAACAAAGATTTCTAAAGTAAATTATTGTAATACTATTATAGTGTTTCTTCAACTACAGGCTCTTTTATGTCCCAGTGTTTGATATTTTTTCTATCTCTTTCTGTATAAAGGCTACTTTGAAACTTTTTTAACTTAGATTTTTATTTTTCACTACTTTGTAAATTCCAAACATCTAAAAGTTATGTATAGATTTTAATGTTTTATCCTTGTCACAGACTTTCAATTTATGAAAATCTATAAATATTACATTTTAAAAGGTTTGATAATCTTCACCTTGTGTGATCCATGCAAATAGGCTAGTAGGGCTGTGTATCACCAACAATGTCACGATACGATACGCATCACGATACTAAAGCCACGATACGATACGCATCACGATATGGATCAATTTGGAATTTAAATTTCTTTTGAGCTGAGTTTAGTAACAGTAAAATCTGTTTATTGAATAACTTAAAACATTCCATAAAAGCAAAAATGGTAACAACTTAAATTTAAATTTAAAAATTTTAATTTAACACCTAGTATTTAACAGGTCTTAAGTGTTGGAATGTGCACTAAACAAAGTAATTTCTTCTACGTTGAAATCATTTTAAATGATTACATTTTCAGATTTTTATGCAGAAACAACAATTGATTGACATGCTCAGGGTTAAGAGAGTGACAGCAGAATATCTCGCTTAACTTCATCATACAACCGGGGAATTGCCGTTTCTGTTAAAAGCTTTTATGCTTATTTAAGACATAACCAACTGTGTTTAGAGGATACTTACCAAGACATCATTTTGCATGTTTTAGTCTGTTAAAGCGATATAATCTCGCGAGCTGTATGTGAGGCGGCTTTACTCTAGTCTATGTAGGGCTATGCACGCAGAGAAAACTAACTCTCAGAGAGCGCGCAAGTACTGAATAGTTTAAAATCGTTTGAATGTTTAAACTGTTAAGACTTAAAGACATGCAAATGGTATACTTTAGTCACGATGCAATGCTGGCCCGATTATGCAAGTGAATATTCCGTCATGTCCCGACTCCTAAACGCGAGCGTGTAGTTTCACCGGCTCCAGCGCTTGACGCTTGCCTTGAGCAGCGTCAAGAGAAAGAGACGAGAGAGAGAAGACGCTGCACCATTGAACTCACGCTGTTTGTGAAATTGCGTCTCGCAGAAAGTTTTAAAATTACTGATTTGATTTCATAATCTGTGTGGATTCATTTACTAATACAACCTACATGCTAAAGTGAATCAATGTTTGCGTGAATTTCCTGCATTATAAGTGGGAGAGCTGCGGGAATGATTAAAATTATGCGCAATACCCGCGCCGAAATTCGAGCCCTGAATTGGCTACATTCAAAAGCACAACAGTATCGATACGGCAGCTGCTGTATCGATACGCGCATCGCCAGGAGTTCATGACGATGTATTGTTGTATCAATATTCTGAGCACAGCCCTATAGTTGTTGTTGTTGGACATTGTTCATGGACAAAACAAACTAATGTGAAAAGTGTTTTTTAAGAGTTCACTGTGTTAAAAGTGGCCACAGTTGAAGAAACACCTATTCATGATCATGCTAAATTATATTGTAAATGTTGAATGAGTAAAAAGGGATATATGATCCTTAATGAAGACAAGAATGGTTGGGACAACCTTTCCCAAAAAGCAAGGGCATTTGTGTGTCATGTGTGCCAGGCAGACACTGAGGCTAGAGTGAGTCACTGATGGCAGACTGAGAGGTATTAAGCAGTCTCATTGCTGCTGATTGTGTGACTCTTACTGAAAGTGACACCTCCTGTATTTCCTCTAAATCCCTCCTGCTGCTCTTTTTTTGTTTTTGTTTTTTTTGATGGAAATAATGTCTTGGTAACTATGAGGGTTCAATTTAAGTTTATGTGGGCAGGAAATATACAGGATTAACTCCCCAATTTTGTCAGCTCACATTATGTTATGTGCTTTGTTTTTTACTCTCACAAAGTCTGTTGTTGTTTGAGTTTCCCTCATGTAACATGCAATTCTCCATTTTGAAGTGCAGTCAAATTCAGATGACAGCATAACTTCTATTGCTGTCCAGACAAGTCAGGCTAGATGGAGTGCAGCGGTCATATGTGGGAGCCCATCTCTCCTCTACTGGATGTTTAGTGCTTTAGGCCATATTTATATCTGTCTTTTCTGCGTGTGGATTCATATGGAGAATGTTAGTTGGAATAATTTCAAACATTTGCTGAAAAGTTAGATAAACCAATCTACTCAAAAAGAGGGAGATGCCATGAGGAGGAGGTAAGCAGCATGTAGGTGGTTTAAAAGATGTGATGTGCACAAAGGCATTGCTCTGCTTTTAAACTGTCAGAGTGAGATTTGAAGACAATATGGGTCAAGGAATGACAATTTATTTAACTGGAGCAACCACAGCACCACAGTCTTTATAACAATGAAAACAGGCTTAACAATAAAGGCAGAAAACAGATTTTGAGGCAGACATGAAAACTAATTAGAAAGGGGTTCTATGAGATCTGACAATGGCTTCCAGGAAAAGAAATCAACGAAACAGGTTTGTTCAGGTGAGATAGTGTACAGAGAGATCTAGTATCTGATGTTTGGCTTTTCTGACATAAATTGATCCACATATGGAGAGTATCATTGTTATTTTCAATGGGAACAGTATACAGTGGCTTTAGAGACAATTCCATAGAAACCTCCTTCTCAGGTTCTTTTCACGAGGTTTTATCTTTCTTTTAATTTAATACATGATTTCTAGTCTTTCAGCAAGGACACCATATAGGGAGGACTGTAACCCTTGATTTCCAAACTCTATAGTTTGATTATAGTTTATAGTTTGACTCTATCAGAGTGTATCTCTCACCTAAATTTAGAAGTACACGCTCCGTTCTGCTTGACATAGTCCTTCTCATGTTGAAATGGCATGTATGTTTAGTTGGCTTGAGAACCAGTGGGGTTCAAAAAAAGGATGATGACTTGTCAAACCTTTAAGATGGTTTCTCATCAAAAAAGGGCATCTAGCATGTGGAAAGTGTCAGCAGTACTATCAGAAGACCGAAAAAGTTTCTGTCTCTGGAAGGGACCCTCTGGGAGAGGGAGACAGGCAGGAAAGAGGAGCTAAGCTAGTGTGACTCTCAGCCTCTAATGAGTGGCAGCCACTAAAGACCTGTGAACCTTCTCTCAGCTCTGAACCGAAGCCCAACTGTGGGATGAGAGCGCATCAGCTCAGTCGCTCTAAGGACTTCTACACATTTAATGCCCTGTCATCAGGACTAATCCTCTCTGCCCGGCACTGCTGTGGCACGGTGCCCGTGTGCAATATGCCTCTGCTCCTGGTGGGGTGCCATTGTTGGACGCACATGGTACTAGAGCAGCCCAGGGAGAGTCGTGGGCAGAGAACAGAATCTTCCGGTTACAGTCACGTCCGGCGGCAACGTCCAGGGAGAGGGTTCTGATTACGCAGGATGTGGAGAGGCTGAAAAAAAGGAGAGGTTTGGCTCACTAGGCCAGATATGACTGCATTTCCCCCACCAAATCAGAGACAATATGATACCCCTCGTGAGAGTCAATGCACCTGCTGGAGAAAGCCATTTACAGATGAAATACTGATCAGAGCAATCTTCTGTTTTTGATTACAATGCATTGAAAGCCTCCCGGTGCACAATTGTCCTGAAGATTACAATAGAGAGGTTAAATTCACACAAAATGCTTGTTAGACACATTAGTCTCAGCATTCCTCATTTAGAACAGGGAGTTATCGTCTTGTGTTTGTGATGTGAATGTTGATTTCCCTTGCTTTTGTAGAGCTGTGTGTTTATCTTTTTGTTACGTGACTGTCTGACCTGTTTTTCCACCTCTTCTTTAAGAAAAGTAGCAATATAGGTGATTTCACTTTTAAGAAGTCAGCCTTACACTTTACATTACCTACTTTTGATTAGTTTAGCTCCTCTGTTGGGGTCCAACAATAAAGGCAACGTCCTTCCTTTTATCTCTGTCTCCCATCTGAATCTTTCCCGACCCCCCACTTGCCGTCCCTCCTGTGGAATCTGCGTCACATCTATTCAATAACAGTTTCAGGTCATGGCTTCAATTATATCCACATCACTCTGCTGTACCTTTGAAAATATAATGACTGTTTTGTGAGCAAAGACTGAACAAATAATAAAAGAGCTGCATATGAACAAAGGGAAACCTCTCCATAACCTTTGTGTTACTCGTTTGTAGTAGTAATTTGTAATATGAGGCCGTGGTTCAGTTACTTGCTACAAGCTTGTTTTAGTGAAATTGCCTTGTCTGGTGATATATAATTAATTAGGCTTTGCACTGATATTGAAATTCTGGCCAAGAAGCCAATAATTATTTCATGTTATGGCCGATATTATAAATAAAATCACAAATTTTAAATGGTACAAAGGAATTTAGACATTGTAATGTACAGTATGAAAATGGATAAAGATTTATTTTTTAGATTGGTGAAAGAAAAGGTTTAGACTGTTTAAATGAGAAAACATAATAATAGAATTGTGGTCTCTGGAATATGGTTTTTATAATCTTTGCAAAAATAAGAGACATCAGTTAGAAAGTAACACCTTAGCCACTATTGGTGACCATTCAAAAGTAGCTTCATTTTGAAATTTATGTTTTTTTCCCCTGTTTGCTTAGGATAGTTGCTTGCGAAGGGCTTGTAACTGTTGAGATTGAGATAAACGCTGTGCTAAGGCACAGGTATTATAGACGACTTTCTAGTTTTAACTTCTCTTGAATCGAGAGGTCAGTATTAAAGGGATAGTTCGGCCAAAAATGATATTTAACTCACCCTCAAGCCGTTCGAGATGCATATGTCAATCTTGTTTCAGACGAACACATTTTCAGTTATTTTAGAAAATGTCTTAGACCCTTCAGTGGATATAATGTGAAGCAATGGGGTCCACCTCCTTCAAGTCCCAAAATGTGCATACATCCTTCACAAAAGTAATCCATCCGGCTCCAGGGGGATAAACGAAGGCCTTCTGAGGGTAATCCGTGCGGTTTTGTCGTAAAAATATACATATTTAAAACTTTATAAATGATATCTGACTTCCGGCAACGATCGACGCGTGTTACAACAAAACCGCACGGATTACCCTCAGAAGGCCTTCGTTTATCCCCCTGGAGCCGGATGGATTACTTTTGTGAAGGATGTATGCACATTTTGGGACTTGAAGGAGGTGGACCCCATTGCTTCACATTATATCCACTGAAGGGTCTAAGACATTTTCTAAAATAACTGAAAATGTGTTCGTCTGAAACAAGTTTGACATATGCATCTCGAACGGCTTGAGGGTGAGTAATGCATGTGTTAAATATAATTTTTGGCCGAACTATCCCTTTAATTATCATCGGCTGTCTAAATTTTCAGTGTATAGCAGAATTAAATTACTGATATTGTTCATAAATATTGTGCATTCCTATAATTAAAGTATATTTCTAAGCTCATATACATGTGGGGCTCCAAGTAGACAGTTGTTTGTTTGTGGTTAGAACTATCACAGAATAACACATTTTTCAGTAGCACAGTGAGGAGGGTGCTGCATCTTTTATGTGGCAGTCATATTGACTTCCAGTGTCATCAAATCCACACACTCATTTTTTCCTCTTGCTCTTCTTGTTTTTCTAGCAGAAAGTAAATATTTTCTTTATGTCAGTAGTGGCTGCCTCATAGTGCTCTTATTATGGATGCCAAAGTGTCTGACTAAAATCTAGCTTGGCAGAGATCTGTTCCAGAACTAGATGGCTAGCTTGCTAATGTATTGGCCTGTCTGTGCCTTTCAGAGCCCAGACTGCTTGTTATTTAGACTGGTAACCTCAACTTCTTCTCCGCCTACTCCTTTCAGTGCCTTCTGTATTCCTGAGGGCCTCCCTATCCCCCACCCAGACAAGCCTGAGCTCATTAGAACATTTCCCTGGATTAAAGTCTTCCTTTATGGATTACAACCGTTAAGATGTTTGAACAGTTCTCGTCACAGAGACACGTATTTAACTTTTAAATACTCGTTTGGCTGATTAGCGCAGTTTGATGATTTTGGAAGCCCAATCGAACCCTTGTCTACCTGTGACTGAATTTTTGTCTTCTTTTGATGTTGTAAATGGGACGTTCCTCTCAACTGTGACTAATTAAAATTACCCCGTATGAATTGCAAGTGTTTACCGAGAAGTTCATTAGCCTCTCTGGGGCAATCAGTGGAAATTAAAGGTCATGTTTGCTTGTTTGTTTTCGGTGAGAGAAATGCTTTAACATTTTTATGAACAGGTGTCTAAAGCATGACTTGAATTTGAAATGCAGTGCTCATGGGCTTCTCGGGTTGAGCTGTTGATGTCTTCTCAAATTTTGGATTGGAGATTAAGGTTCAAATGCCACCTCCTTCTTCTGGGGAGCTCTATTTGCATAACTAGCTGCCTTTCATTTGCACACCAAAACAATTTCCTGGTATTTGTTGATTGATATGGATAGATATTCATTTATGTCTCTCTTTTTCCTGTTGAATATTTTATAATGTTAGGATTGCTGCCAGTATTTCATTTAGACCATTATGATTTTGAAAACTACTTTCCTCTTGAATGAGACTGTTGATAAATTCTCCCACATAATCATAATAATGGTTATATTGTTTGTGTAATGTGTGAAGACAGTTTTCATTACTAAAATCAGATAATTCCAAAAAAACGTTGGTGTGAAGAATTTAGATCTGCACAATTCTGGGTTAATTGAGAATCATGATTTTTTTTGTTTAACCTCTTAACCTTCTCCAGAGCGTCGGCGCACTGAAGCGTTTTTTTATTTATTTAGTTCAAATATACTATCAGATTTAATGTTATACCTTGACAAACTATACATCATTAAAAAGATATAAGACTCAAGATTCAGTATTTGACCACTATTGTATTCTGAGAAACTTATAGTGACAGTTATGTCTTAATTTGTGTCAGGAGTTATGAAATGAAAAAAACGAGTCGATACCTTTAATATGAATTATGAGCGTCAGCTGGTCCATTCATAAAAAACACTCCGTGCTGTCCTCATGATAGCGATTCACAAAACAACGTCCCTGAGGGCTTTTAGCTCAACAATGTGCAGATGTGGAGAAATATTGATATATTCTCATAGATTCACATCATATTTCTATAGACAGGAATAATATTTATTGAATTTATACCCAAATGCGTCGATGTAATCATAATGATCGCTTCTTCCTGAGATGTGCTGTGTTTTCCATTCATACCAATAGCATGGGGGCGCTATTATGTCCAATAAAAGTCCATATATGGATCATGAAGAAGACCCATAGTCATGTGACATTCCAGGACGTCACTGAGTGATACAGAAAGTACAGAGATCGCTGTAACATGCAGATAAAGATGTTTTGAAGACAATAAACATGATTGCAATGATATTTGAGTTACCTGTGTTCTTCAAGCCATGCCAGGTATTTCATAATAATAGATTATATTTATAATGTAATGCTAATCGATATAGATTTCATCATCGTTCAGAACACTAAATAATACATTTTCTGTCTGATTTTTTTTTTATCTGAAGCCAAGTTAGATCACAGAAGATTATTTAAAACACTAGACTTGCGTTATATAGTGAGTTTGGAGCGCAAACATAGTTTTAATCTCATAAATGGTCGTGTATTGATGGTGTGCTAAGCTAACATGCTAGCGAGCCCAGGCGCACCTGCCACGAGCAGTTATTGTTTTATGATTTTTTTCTAAATAGGAATGCTTACTGAAATGTTTCAGTGCATTTGATACCAGTTTCAAATATTTAGTGAGAACTTTGATAAAAGAAATTAGGGTTTGAAACCCTATGAATAGTTAGTGAATAGCCAGTCGTTAGTAGCTATAATGCAGACAAAAGAAATGCATATTTAGAGCCATAATAACCAGTCTGGAGAGGTGTAAATGTGTGCAGGGGAGACTGAGACTGAATGGGGCACCACAAAACAATAGAGACAATAGACTGAATAGATGACTCAGAAGATGACTAAACATCAGTTTGCTAATAGAGTCTAATCAAAATAAAGTAATTTGACATGATCTTGAAAAACATTTAACTAAATACAGAGCTTTATACTTATCATTTTCAGATTTTAAATATAAAATGGTCAGACATGTGGCTTTAGCTGCAGTGCATTTCTAGATTGCTCCAGGGCCAACTTCAATTTTATTTTCATGAAGATGTTTCATAAAAATAAATTTCTAATAACTTTACAAAACTTTGAAGCTATTTAAAATTGTTTTTTTCATTATGACAATAATTAATTCTACATTTACAATAAACAACCAAGTGTCAGCTTTCAAATGAGATCATACTTGTGCTTTTAGTGCAAAGGGTTCATGAACTGTATCTGTTTTAGTTTGGGTATGTCATTTCTGGGGATTTTTCAATAGTGGGCTTGAAGCTTAACAGGTTAAGTAGAGTTCGCGATTCTAAATAGACACAGGGCCTGAATTTCGTTTTGGAAAATGGGGGGGAAATCCCCCCTTAGATGATTCTCATGGGGGGGATTTTTTTTGTTTGAGGGGGAGAAGGGGGGCATTTTTCCCCCAAAAAACTATTACATTTATCTTGCCTAAATGTTTGCGCTCATTGCATTTTTACAATGGGGTTGTAAATTTACACAACACAAGGAAGCTTGATTTAAATTGTTTAATTAAATTGAAAAAAGTAGCACAAATAAATACAATAGAATAAAGATACAAATAAAGACAAATAAAGAGAAAAGTTTTGAATAGGTCTAACACTAGTATTCATATACAGAAACTGAATAAAGTAATCAAATGGAAAATAACACTGGGTAGTATTTTAGTCCTGAATAAATTAAATACATAGGCTATAAATTCTGATTCCTTTAACTTAAAGCTATCTTTTGTTGTTTTGACAACAAAATTGATGACACACACATATGGCTGCCGTCGCTTTAAGAGCTAGTGCACGGATACTGTGTTCATTTTACTGGCATGCGTTTTATGCTTATCCTATGTTTAGAGTATACCAGTGTTGTTTTTGGCAGCCCTTTTAGTTTTAGTCTTAGTCTTTTGGACGAAAATGCTTTTTAGTTTTAGTCACATTTTAGTCACTTAAAAACTTAATAGTTTTAGTCAAGTTTTAGTCGACGAAAAAAAAAAAAGGTTTTAGTCAATTTTAGTAAAAAAAAAAAAAAAAAAATTTTTTACAAAATAGAGAAAATAAAATGCGGCTGTGTCAAAATTGGTATCAAGTTCAAAAATAGAAAAGAAATAAAAGTGCCACTTTGCAATCTGTTAAAAAAAGAAAAGAATAGAAATCCATTTGGCAAGACAGGTCTATTTATCCCTGCATTAGTGGCTGCAATGAGCCTGTTTTGAATTGCACAATTTCTCAAAAGTCAAGCTCAATGTTCAGCTGAGATCTGTACTTTGTTTTCAGTGAAACTGAAACAGCTGAAAAGCCCATCTCACAGAGATATGATGTGGCAAAGGGAAGAAGAATACACACAGCTCTCTGCCTTTCGCCTACTTAAAAACGTGATATATATATATTTTTTTAAATAGATAAAATAGACATAACATAGGCTACTGTGTTTGATATGGGATTAAAATGATGGGTAGTGTATGGGCAGTGTATAAGATATAAACTAATGATAATTACTTTAATATTCCTTTGTTCCGATCAGAGCATGTGAGTGGAGAGCGCATTTCTATATGTATATCTTTTTATTGGAGAATCACAGATGTTACATTTTACAGGAAGTGAAACAATTCTCCTGTTTCATTTTATCTTACCAAACTAAAACCTTATACAAACCCCCCCAACCAACACATTTATCCAACCCTTCCCACCCCCGATTTGACAACAGTCTGGGAAAACAATCTTTTTCCATTTTGTTTGCTACACAGTACTTCAAAAGAGTTTAAGGATCTACACATTGAAAACAAGCACACAACTGCATGCCCACATTTCGACCCCAGTTGGGGTTAACAGGGCTTTAAACTCAGTTTCACAATTGTCAGTCAGGCTACTAAGTTCCCACCCTATTAAGGTAATTGACCATTGATTTGAATAAACATATATAGAAAAAATAAGAAAGGAAACAGAGAGAGGTTGTAGTCAATTTTCAAATATAAAGGAGTCTCATACTTCAGGCAACACTTTGAGATTCTCAAAATATGTCACAAAGGATTGCCATTTTAAGTAAAATTTCTGGACGGACCCTCTCAATGTGAATTTAACTTTTTCTAGTTTAAGAAAAAATAATACATCCCTTAACCATGCGGCCACCGCTGGTGGAGTAGCGGATGTCCAAGCCAGTAAGATTCTACGACGGGCAAGAAGTGATGTAAAAGCGATAATGTCCAATTGGTCCCGGGTTAGGGTTAAGGTCTCCTTTGGAATACCAAATATTGCAATCAACGGACAGGGCTTAATTAGAATTTTTATAACTTCGGATAAAGTTTGAAAAACAGATGACCAATATTGATTTAGACGGGGGCACAACCAAAACGTGTGTGTTAAATCAGCCGGAGAGAGGGAGCATCTATTACAACTCCCGTCCGTTCCTGGATATATATCTGCTAACCTAGCCCTACTGAAATGAGCCCTATGCACTACTTTAAACTGAATGAGCCCCAAGCGTGCACAGGATGAGGATGAGTTAATCCTTTGTAGTGCATCCTCCCAGAGTCCGTCCGACAACTCAACCATCAACTCGCCTTCCCACCCGTTCTTAATTTTTGAAAGGTCTTGGTTTTCCAGAGACATAAGTTGAGAATATAATAGTGATATCAGTCCTTTTTTTGGACGGAGGAGGGTCATTTCTTCCCATGCTGCTTCAGTAGGGAGGGCTGGGAAAGAAGGGAACAGTGCTTTGACACAATGGCGTATTTGGAGATATCTAAAAAAGTTACTGCGTGAGAGATCATATTTCTGGCATATATTATCAAAACTATCGAACCCTTCTTTACAGTACAAGCTTTTAAAACAGGAAAGCTGCTTCCTGCCCCACTGAGTAAATGTTAAGTCAATAGAGGAGGCTGGAAATAGATGATTCTTACAAATAGGGCTAAGGGGGGAGGGAGAGGTGAATTTGTAATGGTTCCGGAACTGGGCCCAGATTCTAAGAGTGGACAGTACTATGGGATTGGAGGTAAACCTGGACCACTTTGTGGGCAGGGAGGAGTACACTAAGGCAGGGAGAGATGACGAGTGGCAAGAGTGTGCTTCAAGTGTACACCAGTCGGTGTCTGGCACATGAAGCCAGAATAAAATTTTCTGCAAGTTAGCTGCCCAATAGTAGTGAATAAAACTGGGGAGAGCTAGTCCCCCCACATCGCGACCCCTCTGAAGTAAGCCTTTATTAACTCTTGGAACTTTATTCTTCCAGATGAAAGAGGTAACGGATGTGTTAACTGATTTAAAAAATGATTTAGTCAGGAATAATGGTAGACATTGAAACAAATACAAATACTTTGGGAGTACGTTCATCTTCACCGATTGTACCCTCCCTGCAATAGTCAGAGGTAGGCAGCTCCACCTTTGAAAGTCAGCTTTCATTTGGTTAACTAAAGGTGTATAATTAGCCCCAAGAAGGGAGGTGAAGGAACGCGTAATGTTTATTCCAAGATATTTGAAACCAGAATGTGTTAAGTGAAAGGGGACTGCTTCTTGTTTAATTTGCATTGCCAGATCATTAATGGGGAAACATTCGCTTTTCTGATAGTTGAGTTTGTAGCCAGAAAAAGACCCAAAATTATTCAATAGTGATACAATTACAGGGGAGCTAGCTTCTGGATTGCTTACATAGATCAAAAGATCATCTGCATACAGCGATGTTCCTCAGTCCCACGCCCAACCCCTCGAAATAATAATGACGACTTTAAAGCAAGCGAAAGAGGCTCGATTGCCACTGCAAATAGGAGCGGGGATAGAGGACATCCTTGACGTGTCCCACGTGTCAGGGGGAAAAATTTGGAATGAGATTGATTAGTTTGAAAACATGCTTGTGGGGACGAATAGAGCAGACGAATCCATGCCAGAACCGTGTCACCGAACCCAAACCTCTCCAATACGGCAAACAAGTATTTCCACTCCACCCGGTCGAAGGCCTTCTCCGCATCCAGGGAGATTACAGCTTCTGCAGTCGAGGAAGAACCGGGGGAGTAGATCACGTTAGCAAGTCGGCGAATATTTGAAAAAGACTGGCGACCCTTTATAAAAGCAGTCTGATCCTCAGAGATTACTTTAGGGAGAACGGATTCTAAACGATGTGCCATCACCTTGGCTAAAATTTTTATATCAACATTTAGGAGGGAGATAGGACGGTAAGAGCCACAGTTAGTGGGGTCCTTGTCCTTTTTGAGAAGTAGTGTAATCTTAGCTTGTGTGAGGGTTGGGGGCAAGGAACCGTTTTCCAATGATTCGTTAAATACTTCTAGCATAATAGGTGCAAGTTTGTCTTTAAATTTCTTAAAAAATTCGGGGGGGTAACCGTCGGGTCCTGGAGATTTACCAGTTTGCATGTCTCCGATGGCTGCAGCGATCTCTGTCAGTGCAAGAGGTCGATCTAATACTTCCCTGTCTCCAGGCTCAATAGTAGGTAATTCTAAATTATCTAAAAAAATGTTCATATTCCTAACATCTGATGGGAATTCAGACGTGTAAAGTGTAGAGTAAAAAGTTGCAAAAGTATTATTGATTTCCTTTGGGTTGGTGACAATGTTTTGATCCTGATCTCTCACTTGGGGTATGAGCCGTGAAGCAGCCTGACGTTTCAGCTGGTGAGCCAGCAATCGACTAGCTTTTTCTCCGTACTCATAGTAAGTGCTCCGGGTCCGCAATATTAAGTATTCAGCCTGGTTGGTGAATAGAAGATTAAGCTTAGACTGTAGAGCTATCCGTTCTTTGTATAATTCTGGGGAGGGGCTTTCAGAATATTTGCAGTCTAATTTAAAAACGGAATCCGTCAGGTCTTGTATTTGTTTGCGGCGTTCTTTATTGACATGTGCTACATAGGAGATAATTTGTCCTCTTAAGTACGCTTTTAAGGTTTCCCAAAGTAGGGAGTATGATATACCTTCCTTCTTGTTTACTTCCAGAAAAGTATCTATATTAGTAGCCACATGTTCGCAAAATTTCTCGTTTGAAAGCAGCAGGGAATTAAGTCTCCAGAAGGATTGCTCTCTAATGTTCAAAGTGAAATAAAGGTCTAAGATGAGTGGTGCATGATCTGAAATGATGATGGCCAAGTATTCAACCGATTTCACTGCAGGGATGAACGAGCTATCTATAAAAAAGTAATCTATCCTTGAGAAAGAATGGTGGACATGAGAAAAGAAAGAGAATTGTTTGGAGGTCGGATTTTGAAACCTCCATGGGTCTATACAGCCATTTTGTCCCATAAGGTCTGAAAAGACCCTTGACATTGCAGAAGGTGAGGTAGATTTAGGGCTAGATTTATCGAGCAATGGGTTAATTGTACAATTAAGATCTCCTGCAAGGATCAGTTTATGTGAATTTAAATTAGGGAGAGATGACAGAAGCTTATTGGCAAATTCAGCATCGTCCCAGTTAGGGGCATACACATTTACCAAAAGAACGGGTGTTTGAAATAGGAGGCCCGAGACAATGACATATCTACCATTGGGGTCTGCAATAATTGCATTTAGTGAGAATTGAATTTGTTTATTAATCAAAATTGCCACCCCTCGTGATCTGTTATTAAATTTGGAATGGAAGATATGATTAACCCATAGTTTACGGAGTCTGGCGTGATCTTCTAACCGTAAATGTGTCTCCTGCAAAAACAGAACATCAGTTTTCAATTGTTTAATATGGGAAAAAATCCTAGAACGTTTCACAGGACCGTTCATCCCCTTAACATTCCAGGACAGAAACCTAACTGCAGCTCCCCCTACTGGGCTTGTACCGCCTGCGTTATTTATCATAGGAGACATCCAAAATGTGTATGATTAGCCTGAACCTCATTATGGAAGTACATTTGTGGTCATAAGTGATGTCAACACACACTGCGTGCAGTTGTGTAGAAGTAGAATGAAATAATAATAATAATGAACTAAAAATACAGTTTAACATAGCTGTGTGCATCCTTAGAAGATAAGGTTTTGCCATGTAAACAAAATGTTCCCCAGTTCTCATGAAACTTAAGTTGAAATAGAAAAAGAAAAAAAGAAAAAAAAAACATTGAACACCCCAAACCTAGATCTTCTTCCCCAAACGAAGAAAACCGCAGGAATTCACAGACGGAAAACTTCCAAGACATCTAGCGTTGTCTATAACTCCTATCCTAACCTGAGGATGGCTCCTCTCTCACTAAGTGATTTGTGTTCTACCTATATACAATTATCTATTCGGCTCACCTTGAGAATAAAGAGAAAAAAAAGAAAAAGAAAAAAAAAGGGACCAAACTAAGTCAATAAATAAAATTGAAAGTAATATAATATATCCCTAATTTGCATCTGGATCGCCAGTGCTCACTGTGCAATTACACAGAGCACAGTTGGACTGATAAAAGTATGTAAAATAAATCAAAGTGACTGACCTAGTTAAACTAAAATGCATCTAGCTCACTTAATTTACCTTACTAAACTTGACCAGTCTGTGAAATGGTCATACAACAGTTATGTGTGAAAGCCACACTAACTAAAACAACCCTGCCATGCTTTATAAAAAAAAAAAACATTAAAAAAAAAACATGGCTGTTGTATATTTAAATCATAGAGGCCACTGCGTTGTTATTGTACCTTAAACATGTACAGAAACCACATTAACGTAGGTATTACCTTGTAAGCTTGTAGTTTACTTGAAAAAAAAAAAAAAAAAAAATGTTCTTGTTATTTTCCCCTATAACGTTATTAACCAGGCAAACAAATAGTCCCCAGGAATCAAAGTGTCTAAGCTGAAACTTGAGTTAGGCTTACTTTGCACCTTCTCGTAAATATTCTGTGCTCCAGCGTCCTTTAGGCTAACGTTACTTTCCCCAATGAAGCTCGTAAAACTCTCTGGCCTTCTCTGGAGTCTCGAAGATCAGCGTCTGTCCGTCGTGAAGGACGCGGAGCCGGGCGGGATAGATAAGCGCGAACCTGACGTTCTTCTTATACAGGAGGGATTTCACTTCTTTAAAAGCAGCTTGTTTCTTGCCGAGTTCCGCGCTGACATCCTCGTGGAAAAATACCTTATGTCCCCTGAAGAACAGCTGCACTCGTTTCCTCGTTATTATGCGGTGTTTGTTTTGGAAGTTGTGGAAGAGAACGAGGATTATCCTCGGCCGTTTGGAGCTAGCGCCGGAGTCGGCGGTCGGTTTGGGTCCCACTCGGTGCGCGCGGGAGATATTGAGGGGATGCGGGAAGAATTCCTTACCCAGGACTTCTTCGAAAAATTCAGTCATGAACTTAACTGTGTCCGGTCCCTCCATATGCTCCGGGATACCGACAACTCGCAGATTGGACCTACGGGATCGATTTTCCAAATCCTCCACTTTGTTTTTGAGCCTCTCGTTTTCAGCTAGAAGTGCGGTGCATGTTGTTTCGATAGCCTCAATCCTGTCGCTGTGGTCGTTTAGGCCTTCCTCCATGTCATGGATACGTTCTTCGTGGGAGTCAAGCGACGATTTTACCAGTTCCAGGGATGCCGAAATTGGTGCCAGTGCATCGCCGAGTGCTTTTTTCAGGAGGGAGTCCGTTTGCTGTGCAAGGTCGGATAGAAGCACCGAGTGAAGCTTAGCAAGATCAGCAGGTAACTCCGAGCTTGGGCTAGCTTGTGTAGCCATGTTGTCTTCACTTGTGGCATCTTCGTCCATCTCGGTCGTTTTTTGCCCTCGGTCACGTCTCTTTGGTCTCATTTAGTTGTGCAAAGTTACGCCTAACGTACACGTAATCAACTTAAGGTGCGCCAAACTTTATGCCGAAAAAATGAGGTAGAAAATAAAAAAGTAATTCGGGAGCCACTTCTCACACGTCTGTTCGCTACATGCTCAAACCGGAAGTCGAGCGCATTTCTGAATATTCCGCCCCGCTCGCTCATTCAGCTCAGGGTCGCGCGCTCAACACAGAATGGCCTGCTGGTTCGAGAATATGTGGAATAAGAACTGCCTCTGACTAAAGTTTTTATTGTAGTCGACTAGTAGTTGTTCATTTAAGCCATTAGTGGACAAATCGCCCCTTTATATTAATTTAATTAGCCTACTTAAATAGGCTATACGGGATATTGAGCGTTATAGCCGCACTCAAGCGCACGACCGCACGCATAAAGCTTGCCACAAAGAACGATTATGATTATGAATGTGTAAAAAAATAGCAAGGAGACATTTAATTGTTTATTAATAAACTGGTGTTTTCGGTGTCGCTGCAAAGATGAATTTGACGATGCGGACTCGCCATGAACGAATAAAGATAAAAAGGCATAAAACGGAAAATTTCCTCCCGTTTTGGAGGAGACCTGTCACGCCAGTGGGGCGCGCCCCACACTTTGAGAACCGCTGGATTATACTGAAACTGAAAGTATGTCCATAAATCATCTCGTCGTTTCCGACCACCAAGCCCGTTTATTGGCTTCGCCGCCATGGTCCTTTGAAGATGTGTGGTGAGTGACTAGCCGCAGCCGCAGGTGTGTTGTTGTGTGGAATCTGGTGCGCGCGCGGCATGGGTACCCAAAACAATGATAGGAAGCGGCAGCATTGCTGATACTTTTTTTAGCTCAAAACAGACAGATTTCACGCAAAATAGCCAGAAATGACATGCATTGCGAACGTCAGACTTATAGTCATTTTCGTTCCGTCTCGTCTTGTCAACGAAAACTCGAAAACGTCTCGTCATGTTTTAGTCACCTTAGAGCCATTTTTAGCTAGTCATCGTCGCGTTATCGTCATAAAAAAAAGTGCGTAAACGAAATCATTTCGTTATCGTCATCGTTGACGAAAACAACATTGGAGTATACTCACGAAGACCGCAATATAATCCGCGAAAAATAACTTTTGTTACTGGCCAGCTGTAGGCGGAGGCGGATTTTCTATGAATGTGCGCATAGAAAATCATCTCAGAGAGCGCGCGAGCACTGATTAGTTTAAAATCGCTTGAATGTTTAAACTGGTAAGACTTAAAAAGACGTGCAAATGGTAAACTTCAATCACGATGCACTGCTGGCCCGATTGTGCAAGTGAATATTCCGTCATGTCCCGACTCCTAAACGCGAGTGTGTATTATCGCCGCAGCGCTTGATGCTTGCCTTGCACAACACATTTTGAGAGAAGAGATAGAAGACGCGGCACCGCTGAACACTCATGCTGTTTGTGAAATTGCGTCAGGCAGAGAGTTGTTAAAAGAATGATTTGATTTTATAATCTGTGTGGATTACGATTGCGGGAATTTCCCGCATTATAAATGGGCGAAAAAATGGGCTGAGCGTTTTTTTCACGCTGAAGTGCTGAGCGCTCGGCGTTTTTTACTGGTCGCCAAAGTTGAAGAATGTTCAACTTTGGGTAAAAGAACGCAGCGCTCATCACTCTCACTTTTTACCCAGCCGTCCAATCACAGTGGAGGAGGGGCGGGACAAATACCACACCGACCAACTGTCACAACATTCTTTCTGAACAACGACATCAGCCAGCAGATCTAACCGAACAAAATGGATGAAAAATTAATTTTTAGTATGAAACAAATTATCTGTGAAATCAGTTACAAGTAAACTGTGCTGCGGATATTCTGTATCATAGCAACGAAGCGTCTCAACCGAAAAAACGCTGCGCTGCCAAAACGCTCTCAAGCGCCCACAGCTAGGTGTTTTCAGCAGAACGTCTAGCGTTTTTAGCCAGCTGAAAACTATTTAGTTTTTTTATTTACTGAGAGAAGTCTATTTAAAAAGTCAGTTTGAATGAATGATTCAGTGACTCAATCATAAACACTTGTTTCATTACTGGATTAATCTCTTGAATGAATGATTCGATGACAATTTTTTTTTGATAGTCTCTTGTCGCCACCTACTGGTGTAATAATGTGATAGATAAATTGTTTATTTGAAGTGTTATGGCTACCATAGACATCAGTGTTTATATCTGAACTGTAAAGTTTTATCTCAGTGCTTTTGTGATATTTTGAATTATTGTAACAAAAATAATGATACTGTGTTTTATACCTATACATGACAACTGCTCTCTCTGGCTCAGCGCCAGTGCAGATCTGAATGATCATACTTATCAAAGTTTTTATAGATGTTTGCGTGGGTGTTTGAATCGTGATTGCAATCTTTTAATTATTAATCGTGGAGCTCTAGTAGAATTTGTTAAAAAACAAACAAACTTGAAAATACATTTATAAGAGCCAATATATGTTTGCGGCCTAATGTGTAGTACTACTACTACAACTACTACTACTAATATGCTAATCTGTTACCACCTGAATTCTATATTCTATATTAGAGCCCGACCGATATGGATTTTTTGGGGCCGATACCGATATTAGGGAGTAAAAAAAGCCTGATACCGATATATCGGCCGATATTATTTATGTGTATATTATAATACAGTAGCAATATTATTTATGTGTATTATAGTACAGTATACCAGTCAAAAGTTTGGACACTTTCCTATTGGTGTGTACAAACTTTTGATGGGTACTTTACACAGTAGCTATAAACAGAATAAATATATTTTATAAACACGTTTTGCAATGATCACTCAAATGTGGTAATCAAACACTTGTGTGACACAGATATGTAATGGAGCCTGCCAAATCAATGGGAATGATAGAATGAGAATTATACAGTTGAGCTGTAACCAAACTAGTTTGCATTGCATGTTATATTATATTATATTATATTCTAAATACTGTTGAATAATCTTCACTAACGGCTTTGTCTTTTAATTTAGTCATAACTTGTATCAATAAATATATAAAAAGTGTCACTGACAAAACCTTATTATCTTCTATTTTTACTCTTAATTCCTCTAATCTCTACCAGTGGAGGAAGAACTCAGATCTTTTTACTAAAGTAAAATTAATAATATCATAATGAAAACGTTTTTAATTACATATGTACAGTACTTTTATACTATTTTAAATAATTAGTAAGCAAAATGTACTAAACGTGAAACTAGGCTACTCTTAATGCAAAATGGCCCTATATAAAGTGTTATAATTATATACATTTTTGGAATATTGCTTGATGTTGTAACGTAGCGTTATAGGCAGAATGAGCTTTAACACTGTGTCTACACCGGATGCGGCCGTTACTGCTCGCGTCGCAACAGCTGTTTACCCTAGACAAAGCAGAATCAGTTTACTGTCGGAGATCGCTCGTGCCACGCATTTTAATCAATGTTTCATCAACCAATTGCCTTAATAAATAAGAAGTAAATATAGCAGACAATATAATCAGGACTTCTCAGCTGCGCGCTTGCAATGTCACGTATTGTGTGAGCTTGTGACTAGAGGCTTGTAGCAGAGAAATCAATTCTGTGAATTACACCGCGCAAATCACAAGTAGGCTACTATACCCACCGGATGAAGAAGGGTTGGCTCTCAGTCTCCACAGGCTACATAAAATATTCATTTTATTTTATTTTTCGTGTTCGCATTTATGAGGAAAAAACAATGTTGCAGACGCGACAGTTCAGCACTACGGACGTGAGCGCTCTGAAAGCGGCACTAAAATATGCTTTGAAACTTTCACATAGACATCAAACAGAAAGCACAAAACCTTTCGTTTCAAAGTGAATTTCGTTTTGTATTAATTGTATCTTAATTTTAATCAATGTTTCATCAACCAATTACCTGGATTTAATATATAAGAAGTGAATATAGCAGACGATAGATAATCTCGACACGGAGGCGCCTGCGGGTGAACTGGAGCTCGTCTCATGAACCGAAACTCAGCGTATAGACCTGAGAATTGAAATATATCTATATTGAAATGTCTACTTTTAAACAGAACAATTCAAAACGAAAGACAGACAGACTCATGTAATCGTATGAAATGTGCATTTCTCTCTGGCACGTTCACTGAAGATCGCGAGTCAGCATCGTCAACTTCATCTTTGGCTGACACTGACTGAAAACACTTGTTTATTAATAAACAATTAAAATGTCTCCTTGCTATATTTGTTGTATTCATAATCATTACTTTTGCCAGCTCTTGTGACAGCTTCTAGGTGCTTTATTGGCAGCGCCACCCTTACATGAATCACCGCACCCGCATTTTTTAAAATATTAATTTATCGGCCATTATAAATGCCGATACCGATAGTTAGGAAAATGCCTAAAATCGGACGATAATATCGGCCCGCCGATATATCGGTCAGGCTCTATTCTATATCATGTGCCATGCCAAGTCTGCCTGTACATTCAGTTCGCCATCATTCTGTTTCCGTAACCGTGTCGGCATGCAGTAGGAGGGGAGTTGTGTAGCCTGGGCTGAGCTGCCTTTGTCTGTAATGAGAACCTTCCTGTGGGTCATTCTGGGGTCTTGAATGCTACAAGGACTTTGCAGTTTTCTCCTGGCTCTGAGGCAGGGGTCTCCAGTACACTCTGATGACAGGGGTCCCTGCTCAAAATTGCCTGACCTCTATTGGTGCACATACAGGTCACTTCACCTCCTATGGGAACTTCTAAATTGAACCCAGCTTGCGCTTTCATTTTTTATTGCACTCCACCCCACCTCCTCCTTTCTTTTCTCTTTTCTCCTCTCCTCCCCTCTCATTCTTCTCATCTTCCATCTTTCTTCTCTCTCCCTCATGTGTTCAGTGAGGTGCAAAGTTATTCAGGGGTGGAGAAATAGATTTCTACCTTTAGTTTTGAGCTGCCTGGCCTGGCTTTTTGCATGGTAAAGGACTTTGTAAAGGAAAAAGAATGCTGTTATAATGTGCTTATTTGCATGCTTGTTTCAGTGCATTGTTGTGCAGCTAATATTTACAAGAGTTTGAAAGTAAATGCCATTGTGTTCTCAGCTCTCTGGATCAAATGGCAGGGGAACTGAGGTGCACACACTGAAGCCTGATGTATTATTCCATTTCATGGAGTCTGCCAGCCTAGCGCTCATACCCCGGTAATCCATACCCCTGCCGCTCACCCCCACTTGAAATAAATAGGATTGGTATCTGTCTCCATGACTCTCAGAGATGCAGTGATTGATGGATCTTGTACAGGATTAATTATTGAAGCTAGCGGTTTCCTCTCACAGGCAAGACTGCACAACACGACAAAAAGCTGCCTGGAAGATGGGCGTACACATAAAACCGCCCTTCATTTATGAATACAATATCACTGGGAGAGCCTAATGATGTATTGTTTAAAATTTAATGCATGATGTTATTTGGTTGCATTTATTTACTTCTCAGAGTTTAAAGGTTAAAGCAGAAGTGCTTATTTTTCCTCTTGATGCTCTTGTGAGCTTGTGTGTGAAGGACATAGACTGTTATTGTTGTTTTTTTCTCTTGACCTCATGGAGCTGCAGTGTATCAAGTAGGGCTGCCCCCTAACAGTCGACTAAATGTTAGATGACTAGATGAGGCTCAGTCGACCAAAATTGTATTAATTGGTTAGGAAAAACAAAGAAACAAACAAAAAAACCTTGTGGTGAAGTCACGCAGTCCATGAGGACAGATCGTTAACGGCGGGTCCTTGTGGTAATTTACAGTATGTTGGGAAGGAAATCAAACGTTCACCCATCATCCATCGACCTCAAATATGGCTTATCATTTGAAACATGTAAGTAGCAACTTTACATGACTGCTCGCTCTAACGTTAACCTAGATAAATGTGCACTATTATTATTACACATATTCAGGTGTTCATCAAGTGTGGAAGCTAAAATATTAGCGCGCTTACTGCATGACACTGAGGTGCCGGCGCGATCACTTGCATTTTTTCCTGATAACAGCCGAAACAACTTAAAATACTCCTTTATTTTTGGTCATACAGATAAGATAAGATCATTCGAAACTGTTAGGGTTTTTATTTGTGTAAACTCACAATAACAAGAAAACTTTGTGCCTTTTAGGGCTGTCAAAATTGCTCAAAAATGACGTTCGAATATTCCCTCTAAAAAAAACACATATATTCGAACTATTCGAATATCTGGTTGCGCATTTTGTCAATGATGCGCATTACGTCAATAACAGGACAAATTAATACAAAGAGACACAACTACTTGTATAGGTAGTTTATTTAAGTTTAAACATATTTGACAACGTATTAACTTACACAAAACCAAGTAAATCAACTAATGGCCAAGACCGCAGAACTTACTCTCGCTCGCACTCGCAGGCACTCTTTCTCTCTCTCTCTCTCGCCCTCACGCTCTCTGCACATAACGGTTTAAATGAACAACAATAAACAAATGTTGAGTGCTGATCAAGAGTTTTGTGCAAGCAATGTAAGGTCGCGACTCTTGTCCTAAATATAGCAGGCTTCATTCGGTGATTGAAACAAATATTATTAACATTAATTTAAGTTTTACAGTATATAGAACCGACATTGAACGCTCCGAGCGAGCTGTGCTGTGGTAAACTCATTGGTAAACTGCTGCTAGCTAGCCTGCTACTATGGCTATTTCGAGGGCGTCTGGCCACGCCCCCTTGGCGGGCTCTGACGTGTCTGATGATTAATGATGATTAACATTGGCGCTAGCTCATTGGCGCACACGTTTGAGGCGCCCGTGCCATTGGATGTGCAGTTGCCGCAGCACAGCCAATGAGTGACCCAGACACTGTGCAGCTGGAAAATGCGTTTTACATTTTAAGCTTCAGAATTTTGCCACTCGCAAAGCAGACAGCCGCGCCTCTGCTACCGCGCGCGTGTTTTTCCACATGATTCGAATATTAATTTTCACATTCGAATTTCTGTTTTTTAAAACTATTCGAATATATATTCGAATTTAGAATATTCGTTGACAGCCCTAGTGCCTTTGTAAAATAAAGAAAACAAACAGGTTGCACTTTCTGCCGTCTCGAAACTCAGCGTATAGGCTACTTGCCTCAGGAGGGACATGACATGAGACATGAGTAATATATCTATAGAAAACTTGAAATGTCTACTTTTAAATGAACCAATTCAAATAAAAAAGAAATAGTCTCTGCTTATGTAGGCTAATCAATCCGTAGAAAAGGTGCTTTTTATATGTATAGGCGCGTTCACTATACTGTGGAGAGATGAGGCAGCATTGTCAACTTCAACTTCCTTGAGCACGGAATAGACTATATTACGCCTATATTAATCGCTTATTATGGTTTAGTATTCTCCTCAATATATATTTAAGTAATTAAATTAATATAAACGTGCGACTAGTCGACTAGAAAAATCTTTAGTCGGGGGCAGTCGTAGTATCAAGGCTAACTCCTCTTTCTTAGTGTCCTAGTTTTTATGTCCATCAGGTTTGGTCATGTGCTTTATTTTGTATTTAATCTTGGTCAAACACAGGTCCCATCCACCCATCCCAGTAGGGCCTGTCCTTATTTAGCTGTTTCCCAGGAAGCCCTTCACAACCACACTTGAAGCGTTACTATGAGAGTAACCATGCTCCAACAGTATGGAGAGATGAGGTGCCAACTGCAGAGGTGATTCACAGAGATTTCGATAGGCTCCCCCATTCTGGCGCTTTTCGTTCAGATCAGTGGGAGGGAAGTTCTAGCTTAATCACTGGAAGGGCACGTGAGCTCTTCTGCTTCACAGAATCCCTCCTCTTTTTCCCTTTCTTGTTATGTGCTGGGCTTTGATCTTTAAAGGTCCTTGAGAACGAAGAGCCAGCAGGCTGGGACTCTCTGCGTTTGGATTCCTGCCCATCCGTAGCTCCATCTAACGGACATCCCTGGACACAGCAGGCCTTCTTGTGTTTCTCGGCCTCTTTCCCTCTCCTTTTTCTGCCCTCTCTCTGCACACACTTGCTTCAGCCCATAACTATCCTGATATTCTATTCTCCATTGCACTCATTTGTTTTGAACCATGATATATGCATTTGCATTTATCTATCGTTTTTTTGTCGTCGCAGGCAATCATTTTTACAAATTCAAAGCGGCACTTTGCACTGACAAATGCACTTCTCCCCTGTTGGCAAAATCCCTCCTAGAGTCGTGACAAGAGGTTGCAAGCATTCATTGCATAAGTGTGAAGCATTACACAGGGTTTGCCGACCAAGAACCTGAGCCTTGGCAGCACAGCAAGACTCCCTGGACTCGCTGCTAACTAGACTGTCATTAAAGTCTAAATTTAACGTTGTACTGATGTCACAATCTGCAGGGTTTTTGTCAAGGTAACATGATATTTGTCAGATCACATTATTCCTGTTTTGTATTAATGTAGGTGGATTGCAAAACAAAGATATTTCTCCTACTGTGAGGGGTATGAGAATGGAGAATCTTTTTACACTTCAGGTATGGGATCTCCTAATACATTTTCTCTCGCAAAACTCTCAAGATCTTTCAGAATCTTCACATTACAACTTAGCAGCTTATGTCTGCAGAAATTCTTTGCTCTTAAGCAAGGTACTTAGATTATTGGGGTATGGAAGCCTTTGATCTATGGATTCATATATTATTAGACTTCATGTTACTCTGTGGACCACAATGGATGACACTGCCTGACCTTTACGGCTTCCAGCAATCCATTAAATCACAATATGAAAGGTCGCTCTTCATCGTTTTTATGCTCTTAAATGTTACTTCTGCCACATTGGTCAGAGTGTTGAAGCCCTGTGACAGGTGTCCTTCATGAAGGTCGGCACTTGAGTTTTTGTCCTACACTGCTAGATGTTGGCCAGTGTCCACCTTAGATCCATATGTCAGTAAATGCCAGGCTAAAAAGGCTGACTTGGCCATAATCATTAATACCACCGGTTGCTACTCATGCTATATGGGATGAAAGAGCATAGTGATTGCTACTTACTCTCACAGTATGTACCTTCTCTAATTGTAGTCTGATTGCAGATGATCGAAGGTGCCAGACATCTTCACATACTCAGGAGGGAATCTTTGCACACTTAAAGGTACAGTTCACTCAAAAATGAAAGTCATTTCTCAAAGTTATTTTTAGTCCTCCACAGGTTGTTGCAAACTCATGGCTTTTTTATTTTGTAGAGCACAAAAGGTGATTTTTTTTTTTTCCTGATTTGGTGCACTATTCCATGTGTTCTGAAGCCAATACACAATGGATTTGATAAATTCAAAGGGATAGGTTACCTAAAAATTAAAACAATTATCAAAGTCATTTTTACTCGTCCTCTGACGGTTTCAAACTTTTGACTAGTTTTGTCATAAGCACCAGTTGAGACTCTTATGATACGCGGCTGCTTTTAAACTTCCCTGTATGTTTTTGTGTGAGTGCTCTGTGAAGTGTCAAAGGTTTCTATTTACAACATGTTTTTGCAGCGTTGAGCAAAGACTTGTTTGTTGAGTGTGTGAACAACAATGGCCAATTAGAGGTGTTTAAGGTAGTCATAATCCGCTCAATATGCCAGAGTTTGCTCAGCGTAAGCACTGCATGCTCGTGAATCATTTCGTTATAACCAACATACATTTTACATATAACATTTTATAAACAATATTTTTTAAATAACAGGAGTCTTCACTCAGTCAGTGAGCTTGCACTGTGGCTGAACTGATATCAGCTCATTGATTATAAAGGGAGTGCTCTTTGATCAGTTTCTGTATATAACTTTGCTTGCTTTCTGTATTTAACCCATTCATAATTTGAATAAAATGTTGTCGGGAGTGACAATATTGCGGTACTTAATCTGACATTGCAACATTTAACATGTGTCAAAATAGATCTCTGCATTAAGTCTTTGGGCCCTATCTTGCACCCAGCTCAATTGACTTTGTACACCGACACATGTGTCATTACTATTTTGCACTCGATGCACAGCGGACTTTTCCCTCCACAGACGCACGTTGATCCCGGGGGCGCTTCAGCGAAAAGAGGAAGCGTGTTCCAGCGCAAACGTTCCCTGGTGCCATTTTGCAGTTTCAGAAAACAATTCCGCCACAGACCAGGAAAAACCTAGTCTAAAGTCAGTGCCGCGTTATTCAGATGCTATTTTAAGGACACATGCGTGGCCATAATGTAGTGTGTGCGCAACGCGCATACACTTTGCTTCTCTCATCTACACAGACGAAGCAGTTCCCATTTTTGCAAACCATACATAATTACAAGGAAATATATTACCACACGAGGGAAATCATTGTGGTGTCCATGAAGATGTGAAAAAATTGGCATAAATCTAGCTTACACATTTACCCCCCAAAAATTCGGCAAATTTGCCATAATAATAGCAATCCGCCATGGAACAAGCGCGCCTGCTTTTAAAGGGAATGTGAGAAGATGCTCTGATTGGTTTATTGCACGTTACGCCCAAACCACACCTATGAGTAATGTAGCTACTTCAGACCAACCCATTTTAGATTTGCGTCGGGCGCAAGAGTCATTTATCCCGCCGGTATAATAGCAACAGCGCCGCCCACACCAGCGCCAGCGAGATCCGCCCACAAAGTTACTTGCGTTTCACGTTTGATACTTGCGTTTCAGATCGTTAAAATAGGGCCCTTGAAGTGTAAGTGCAATAGACCTGCCACTTGTTCTGTTACCTGTAATGTGTTTCTTTGTTTTTCATTTTATTACTAACTTTTCATTTGATAATTTTAATACAATGTTTACTTAATAATTATAATACATTTATTACAATTAATATAATTAATAATTCACTAAATTCATTTATTGATCTTTTTAAATTAAAATATAACTATTAAAATATAATAGTATAAATAAAATAAAAATACTCTTGTACTGAAATTGGTACCAATAACTGTGAAATTTTACTGGTATTGATTTGGTATAGACTACTGAAATGATGGTATCGTGACAACACAATATATTATTTTACAAAAGGTGAATTTTGGAAGAATATTCTGACCACACTTTTAGCATTATTAAAGGGTCAAGAGTCTAATGACTAAAAAGCACCATAAAAGTATCATAAAAAGCGATCCACTATATTCCATGCTAATATATTATAGATTTGAGAAATTCGCCCACAAATTAAAGTTCTGTCATCATTTACATATGTTGTTTCAAACCTGTATCTATATCTTATGCAGAACACAAAATAAGATATTTAATCTTATTTAATCAAATCTTTCTTATGGTTCAAAAGACTTGGAGTTTAGAACATGAATCATATGAGCAACAAGATTATATTTTTATGCTGCATTTGTGTCCTTTTTGAAGCTTGAAACCTCTAGTCCCATTCATTGTAACTGCATGGAAAAGAGCAACCAGTCTATTGTTAATTTCTCCTATTGTGTTACTCAGAAGAAAGAAATTCATACAATTTCAAGTTTGGAACAACATGATGATGAGTAAATGTTGGCAATTTTCATATTTGGATGAACTAACCCTTTAATATATCAATCTTAATCATAAGAGCTAATGAAGGGCATTAAATCACCAGCTAAAATCACCAGTGTTCCTTTTGGTTTATTCCAGTTTTTTAAACCTGAGAATCTGTTTTGATGAATGAAGTAATTATTCAGATGGGGAAGCATGCCTCCATGCTTCTTAATCACCTTACATACAGATTTTCTAGATGAAATCTAATTAGACTATGAATGCTCCTTTCGTTTGAATGAACTGAAAACACACAGCCCCCTTAGCCAGAGGTACACAGTTGCAGCGTGTTTACATTTTTGTGTTTAGCAGTCCTGAACACAGGACCTTCTTCACATTTAAATGAATCCAGAAGTGACCCACTCAACCAGGAAATAGCTCTGATTTGTAAATGCTTAGCTGTGAGATTGAGGCCTTGGGTTCCTGTCTGTATTTCACTTCCACCTCGGACCATGTGGTAGATGTGTATCTCAGAGAGAAAGGCTAAAAAATTGCATTTCTGTCCTGTCTCTTGTCTGTCCGAGAAAATAAAGACTGCACGGCAGACTGTAGAATAGGTTTGGTAAGCTGGCGTTGCTGGGTCTCAGGGACACTAGCAAGATTCACGATCACATGCTCTGCTGCCAAAGCCAGAAAGGTTGAGGTGTTGACGGGGTGTGTTCGGGTAGTTCATTAAAATGTGCCCTCTCCTAACCCCTTCTCTTCTTGCAGCCTGTCCTTTAGCAAAACCTTGAGGTTCCATTGAAATTCCGCCGAGCTTTCCTCTTTTGAAATATCTGTTGATGAGGTAATGCAGGGCTGCGATAGCTCTCTGCTCCCTCCGCTGCTGAACATTTCTCTAAGTCATGTTTACATAATTAGCGAGCTCTCAGAGAGCCTTGGCAATTTTTTAAAAATGAAAGGAGCTAGTTAGTAGTCCACTCGATGTGTCTCCCTCTCTGAGACCACTGTGCTGAAGATACGCAGATATGCATACATTCAAAAAGCATGCTAACATGCAAAACCCAGCTCATCTCTGTTTACTAGCAAATTTTCATATATATTTTATGCATTGAAACCAACGTTTATAGTCATTTACATGTGCCGTATGCTATGCTGTGGGATTAAGTATTTTGTGTTTTTGTATGCATGAGCATGTAGCTTACATAATGAGCTCACAGTGTTTTTCCTAAAATAAATGACTGAGCCATACTGTTAATAATTGTAAATTGATTTTTTACTTATCAAGCCTGTCCAGTGTTCCTCTGTGCTGCTATCAGCCTCTGAAATGCTATTGTTTCATTTACAGCTTCTCTTACAGTAATTAGATGTTTCAAATTTGTGAAGAAACATAATTAGTGGCCATTCATTTATGAGGGCCCACACTGCTGTTTACGATGGAGATGTGTGTATTAAAGTTATTTTTGACATAATGTGATTAATCATTTTAGTAGGGTCCATATAAGATTGGCAACAGACAGTTTGATACTGTTGAGTCTCACTTTACCCCGTTTGACCTTATCGCTGAATCTAAATTATGTAACCAACTTCAGAAGCTGTGACACTGTTATATTAGCCTAGTTATATGCTGAAGTGAATGGCTTTTTCTGTTCACACTTTTGTCACATTTTAATTTGTACAGCACACAGTTACAATAAAGATTGCTCATTTTTTAGAGTTCAGATTTTGCCCGCTTAGAAGAGCTTTCTCACCAAACATAGAAAAAACACTCTTTAATTACAAATGTGATGAGGGCTGTAAATCTCTCTCCCTCTCCTTTGGTGTTGTCTTGAGAGATGAATCAGCTAAAGCGCGCCGGCATCCACACACAAATCTTCATTAGATGTGGTTGATAAACCATTAATCCATTCTTTCACTCTCTTTTATTTCTGTGGCTTTTTTGGTCCACTCACATTCTGAATTTGAAACAAAGGAGACCACAAACATTATTCAAGATAGACACCATATTTAATTTAACACAGATGAAAGTGAGATTGTAAGGGATAGGTCTTTTTAATGGGTTGCCCTGTTGTGTATCTTGTTTTTGCTCATTTGTTGGCTAAATACTGAAATAATTATTTCCATAAAACATGGGTTGTGACAAAATTAGATGTGCTAAAAGACCCTAAAGGGACTGTTAAAAATCAGTCATCATTTGTTCACCCTCATGTCATTTTAAGCCTCTATGACTTTCTTCTTTGAAACAAAGAAGTTAAAATTGTGAAATTGTCCATACTAACTGTACACAATACTTGCATCAGAATACAATAGTTTTGTATGGTGAACAGATAGAAATTTAATTCTGTTCAGGGCTCCAGACTAACTTTTTTTACTAGGAGCGCTGTTGCCCCTGACTGAAAATTTTAGTTTGCAATGCAATTATCCAAATTTCCACCAAAATAACTGTAATACTGACAAATTCTTTAATAATAAAGAGACTTAACGTACAGATATTACGATATGTAGTTTAATTTTAAGTTCACAGGGCTCCAGACTCAAATTTGAGGGCAGCATCACCTCAAATGAGAACTCACACTGAGTTGTACAAAAAAAAAAAAAAAAATTCTGGTAGCACTGGGGCTGACAATAAATCACTAAGCTTAATTTAGGGTGTAGATGAAATTAACTTTTGTTATTATTATCATTCATAATCTCTTAATATTAATTAAAAAACAAAAGGAGTGAAAAAATGTATATTAAGGAGTGAACATAGCCAATAAACATCCTACTGTTTACAATGGTATTTTTTTTTTAAATAAGTGTTTAAATAAGAGTTATCCAACATCTTAATTTTTAGTTTTAGGATAATCTTTGAAGGATGAACAAAAAATGTGTTGGTCATCACATAAAAAAATAAATTAAAAAAAGCATTTATATATGATATTATAGTTTTGAAGTGCTAGAAAAGATGTGTAGGCTGCGTTTAACTATTTCTGTCACATTATCATATTTATGGTTAGAGTTACTTACTACATTAGCCTAAATCCATGGTGAATGTTGCTGATTTGTGGACTGAAAGCCTTCTATAAGTTTTTCTCCTGGTTTCCACGTCAGCGCTGTTTGATCTGATATCTATGGTTTATAACAGAACTCTGCGCCGAATCGGAATGTTTCTCACTGGATCTCGTAGCGATGATGTTATTAATTCTGAGGCGAATTCAATGGATTTCTTCACTGGATCTCCTAGTAACAGTGTCGCGTGAGCGAGATCGGCCCGCGACTGGCAAGTTCGGGTCTTTATTTACTGTCAATGGTTCGGGGCGCTGCTCCATTGATATGCATAAGACAGGTTATGCGCTGCTCTGTCTATTATTGGTCTGGAATAATTAACGGTCCGTGAAGCATAAATGAGTAGCGTATTTTCGTTCCACTTTCATTTTGTTTGCATTCGCTGCTTGGTAACGAGTCGATAGATCGCTCATTGCTCAGACACACATAGCAGCTTGTGATATTTGTCTCCGTCTCCTTCCCACAGACACGCGCGCTCTCTATTCTTGTCACACTCACTCATTCCGGATTCATTGACGCGCCCCTTCAACGCTTAACCATGTGTTTAACGTGAGGCAAATTTACTGGTCGCACATGTGCGACTGGATGTAAAATGCAGTCGCACACTCTCAAATTTTAGTCGCAAAATGCGACCATTTGGTCGCAGTCTGGAGCCCTGCTGTTAGTGTTATAATTCATTATGATCGATCACGTGAATCAAAGTCAGACATGACATTTAGGCTACGTTCACACTCAATTCCGATTTATTAGTCAGATCCGATGTTTTTTGAATAGCTGTTCACATTGTTGTTTTAAATGTGCCCAATATCAGATTCCAGTGCGAACAGATCATGGTCTTGGACTGACCCTCATGCGCAAAAGAATGATAAAAAGCACACTATCAGAAGTAAACACGGAGGACATTAAAGTAAGTGCTTACGCGTTTATTTATAGTGTGATCTGCTGCCGAGGCCAGCAAATTTTTCAGAATTGACGATGATGAATGTTGCTCTAGAGTGACGTAAAATTCGTAAAACCTCCACAGCCTGGACCCTCATTTTAATAATATATGAAAAAGAGTGGCCAGTATACTCTTCAAAATTTGTCAATGATGAAAATTTCATTTTTCGGTGAACTGTTGAGCTATTTTGGTTAGTTTAAGCATTCACACACAAAGATTCTTGATCATACATCTTTGATCTCTAGCGTGCATGTGGATTTGTGTGTCTGTCGCTACTCTAGTTTGTATTCTCTGAAATTGTAGTAATGATCAGCTTTCCAAAAATCTGAGATTTAAATGGAGAGTAATGAATGCTATATTTGATAAACAGTATGCAACTCGGATCACAGAAGGCTGTAATTTGCACTGTTTGTAGATCCTTGATTCACTCTGTATCTGCACTTCTTGCATAAGGGTCAGTGTTTCATTTGTCCCGCTGATTGCTTGTTACGTTTTCTCTGACTCGCATGAATAATGTAAAATCAGACCATTTTCTGCCCCAGAACCAGTTTGTGCTGCAAGTTTATTTTCCTGTCAAGTGGCTGGAAATATTCCTCCCTCTGTTTGCAGCTCCAGCAGTTTGTGAATTTGATTAACCAAATTGCAGAAATTTCTCAAACATTTCCAGAAAATTGTCACAGATAGAGACACTGGGAGATGAAAACCGCCTGTGTGTGACCTTGCGAGAGGCAATCAATGGCCTTTATCTTGCCCAGCGCATTATAAATCCTACCACCGGTGTGGTCAACAGGTCCTTGTAATATATTGACCTGCGGTGCAGCAATTTATCAGTTTGTCTCTGAGGTTAAATAATTTAGTTTTTCAGCTCAGGCCTTACTTTCTCTTTGTTCCTCTTCATTCCCAGAGTTCCTCTCATCAAAGCTAGCCATGAGTTTTGGCTGATTCTGATGGATTGAAGTTTCAGATGTGGCATGAATAACAGAAGCCCTTCTCTAATCATAGATCTCATCTGGAGAGGAAACAAACAATGCTGCCTTTGTGTTTACCTCTGTAAATTCTGCTCTTCCTGTGCTGTTGTCTGTGGACGTGGGCCCTGGAGTTATAACTTCTTGAATCAACACAAGAGATCAGAGTATGCATAGTTGGCAGAAGAAATTGCTTTCATTTACTGCAGCGAACTATAGATTTTCTTTTTTGTTCTGGCTCTCCTAGAGTTAAAACTAGCACCTGAAGGCTCCCTTCTGCTTTTAAAATTGGAGTAATTGAATGTAAAAAATACCGTGGTGATTCTGTTCATTTTTTATTTTTTTTTGACAGGTGTTGATTTATTGTTAGAGTATGTATAATAATAAACAAGAGCCTGTGGCCTTCACATGAGACATGTGAGAGTTTATGGAAGGTGAGATGCGCTTGACATACTTAGGAAAGAAATCCCCAGTGTTTTCCCTCAATGCCAGCACCTACTTTAAATCAGTACTTGCTTGGGAGCAGACGTAAGCCCAAAATTCAGAGATGCTCTTTACGAGTGTTATGTCCCTTATTCCTGTTCATCTCTTTCATTATCACTTCTTGAGCAGGACGGTAGCAGCCAATACTTCTTCAAGCAAGATATATGCAGTGGGGAATTAACAGGAGATTGATGTAGTAGATACCAAATACCCGACATGAGAGGATTGAGTGGGCTTGAATAAGAAATACACGGCGAGGACGTGCCAAGGTCTGTGCTAAACCTTGAGCCAAAATTCCCCTCAACTAAACTATGCTCCCTGAGATGAAAGACAGAATTGTTCTGATATTCTGCTCAAAGCCGGCTATCTCCAAACTCCAAAGGAACACCTGGAAATCTGCAGGAGAAATATGAGCATGCACAAAAGAGCATTGTAATGCATAAAGTATCTTAAGTACTGTTTAGATGTTTATTATAAATATCTGCCTGTGGCGTTTAGTGGTTAATTAATTTAGTTAATTTATTGTTTGTCCATCTCCTCATTTAGCAATTAGCATTCTAAAGCAACTAAAGCCCAATTTGAGGTTTGTTCTGGATCTTTGTGTACTCATCATTTAATATTTATTTTATTTAATATTTTAAAAATGTTTTTTTTTTAATCAGAAGAAACTTATATATTAAAGGAGCTGTATGTAAGATTGTGGCCAAAACCGGTACTGCAATCACTTTCAAATTACTGTAGAGCGGTGTATCCCCTCCCCCTCCCCTCTGACTCGAGGTTGCCAGATCGGCTGCATTTTTTTATCCGACACGTGTGTAGCTGCAGCTGTGGTAACTAGAGCAGAGCTGGCAACCCGGATGGCGCAACACTACTGACTTCGTGAATGGTCGATAGGTGGAGGGTGGAGCATCAGACCAAAACACAACATGACAACATCAACATCAGTTGAGGGCTGCAACTTCACTTTTTAAATGACAATATCCTGGCCGGACTACTGTTGTCAGTGATATAAGTATTTGAAATGAACATGATTTCTCAATGTCTAGTGACATATCAGGGCCATTTTATGATTAATTCAAACAAATTTCTTACATACAGCTCCTTTAAACAATTTTATTTTTACAGATATAATGTAATTTTTTTTTAATAATGGGGCTTTTTGCCTTTGTTTTATAGGACTGTAGAGAGCAGACAAGAAAATAGGGTTGAGAGAGGGAGTGTTGTCGGGAAATGATCTTTTTTTGTTCACAGTAATTTCTTATTTCAGTGACCAGTACTGTTATTTAATTGACAGTAATGAATAATTATTCTATAAAGACTTTCATTTTGTTGACCTGTGTAATTGTGTACCGGGACTTCACAGTGAAACCGAGCCAAGAGGACCACGATGCTAGTTTCTTCACAACCTGTTAACACATCATGTTTTCCCGCTGCCTGTTTGACAGGGTGACTTTTTGAATGACGGAGCCAAGCTGCCAATACTGTGTAGATGAGAACTAGCTCACAGAAGAGGCAGAACTCCATACCTCTGTAAATGGCACCATCACACACACCCGGTGCTGCTAAAAGCCGGCGTAATTGCTGCACTTTTTTCACACGTTCCCGTCAAGGCCAAAGGGTCTGGCAGAGCCTGTAGATTAGTCTGTGCAACACATAGGCACAAATGATGTGTGAACTGATGTTTGATTGGGTGGATGGAGAGAGGTGTTATTGTCGGAGGTGCTTATCAACACATTTACTGCGTGGTCTCTGAGTCTCTCTGTAAATATTAGTGCTTTTTAATAGCTGGCCTCTGACTCCAGTGAAGCGTACGTTGTTATTAATCCTGAGAATAAGCTTAATGTCTCCGTAATTAGATGAAGGTAAAATACGCTAATGCAACAAGTGAATGTTTTTTAGGTTATATGAAAGAACGGTTATGAATGGTGGGCTGTCGAACCACAGGATATTATGTCTGGAAAAAAGTCCTGCATTATTGTTTGAAATTTCTCTCCACTTACATACAAGTGCTGCACTTCAGAGAGAAATTGTCCTTAGGGTTTCCTGTTACAAATGTTGTTGCTTGAAACATAGCTTTCAAAGGCATTTGCTTGTTTGTTGACAAAAAACAGCTCCCCCAGGCACTACGGCAGCAAACCTCTGATTTAAACCGCAAATATCCCTTCCCAGCTGTTAAGAATGATAATCTGTTATATAGGGAGGGGATGTGAATTTGAGCTCCGTGTCCTCCCTGAGTCAGTCAGCCATGTTATCTGATGTGGATGCTCACCGATAGACTGGAAATTTGGCTGTTCGTGTGAACCTCCCTCACAGGGTGGACTACCATGTAAATAATAGATACCCTTGGGTGTGAATCACACACAAGATAACCTTCAAGACAGTCATGGATCAGCAGTTTCACATTAGTTGATAGGATTAAGGAAAAAATATCTACAGGAGTCTCTTAATAGAAAAGACAATTGAGAGAAGAATTGAGAGCTGTATTTGGAGCGAAACAGTAATGACGAGCTGGGCTGGTGATATTTCAGTTTTGGATCATATGGCTTGTTCTCCTACACTGGACGGAAATCAATTAGTTCACTCTATTATTTCCTGCTAACCTTATATTTTTACATTTTATAACTTTAAATTTGTCCTGCATGAGACCTAGCATATACATAAGAGTGGGATTGCTATCCTCCCATCTGTCCATCCAGCGACCTGTACTCCAAACAAGCTGTTTCTCTGTCCTCTGAAAACTGGACCCTTGCTGTGTCGCACAGCTATGCATCTCCATTTTCCCTTTCTGTATGCTAGATAAGCACAACAGATGCTTTAGAGTTTTGATGGCAACATCACAGCACTGGTTTTTGTCTGAATCACTATGACAGAAAGAACACTACTGCCTTAAGTTATTCCTGAAAGCCTATCTTTGGAATAATATACATTTTTGCTGGAGTTCACAGAAGTCACCCCCAAACTGCACTAGTATGGAAGTTTATGGCATAACAATTGTGTTGTACAAAAAAGTTTAGCTAAAACTTTAAAAATGTTGGTTTTAAACCAGACCCACACTTATTCTGATTGCTCAGAATTTTGCTGAAAATTGAGGTGAATTGGAACAGCAAACCTTTGCAAAGTCTTCCTCCACTTGTGTGTTTATTAAATATTTTGGTTAATATTAAAATGTTTTCAGCTACCAATAAGATTGTAATGCTATCGTATTTGTTAAACCTCTTTTATCTTTAATCAACGGAATTTACAAGATTTTCCCCAAATTCAACACACAGTGTGAAAAGACTACAGATTCTTTCTGGGCCTTGTTTTAACACAATGAAGTCAGTGGTGTAGGTTTGTCACGCTGTATGGAAGTAAAATAATGTCAAATGTTTTTGACGCAAAAAAACCTGTTGAATTGCACTACCTGAAAAAACAAACAGGCATTGCATTAAACATGATTGCATTGTAATGCATTGTATTTTTAGGGCTTGCATTTTTAACATGTAAAATTAACATGGTTGAATATTTGAGCTGTGAATATTTCAATTCAAAACATTTCAAACACATTTTCATTATTAAAAATTCAATAATCCATATTCACCTTTCATATTTCACTTCCAAAATATTCAAACTGTTTAAAAATACAACCTATAATATTCAAAAGGCAATTTTCGGTCCATTTTATTTCGCTTCCACAAATTCAGTGGTTCAAATTCCAGTAAATTCAACGTTGACATCCAGGAACTGCAGGAAAAGCAGTAGATTACCGAGCATTCTCTCCATCTGCTATTAGTTGACCTCACCAGCAGGAGGTGCAAGCGCGTGTTGTTGACGAAGACCAGAGCAACAGTTAGAGCAAGCCATTCATTCATAAAAACTCATTTACAGCAATGTAAGTGTATTTGTGATTATTAGGACGGTCGTTTTATGTTAAATTCAGTGTCTTCACGGTTACTTTTTCCTGTGTAGCTTACATGCATCTTTCTCTACAGTGAACGAGATTATAATGTTATTCCCCCGATGCGGATGTACAGATCCAATGTTACATTTGAGGTTGACATACATTTCTCTTGGTTGTTTAGTAGCCTTAACTTTATATTGCGGAGATGTGCTGCATGCAGGAGGCTATAGGGTTTCCCTCAATACTTCAGGATTCCCCTGCTGGACATATAAATTCTTAACGTAGCTTAATGGATTAATACAGTGATATAAAAGACCAAACTCGCAGGCAAGCAGATGGACTCAGAATATGAACTTAACGTGCAAAGTTCAATGCTGAGCGTTTCCCAGTGATATACTGGAATAAAGTTGGCTTGACAATGGACATTTGCACATTTAGGGACCGTCTGTAAAGTATACGACATTGGTATGCACGTTTCTAACTTCAATAGCATTTGAAGAGAACGACTTACAGTCATAAAACCAACTGTAAAGTGTTCATGTAGTTGTCAGGCATAATTCTCACCTTTTAGATTTTTGCTATTTATTCGAATAAATTGAAGTTTGCTATTGAAGTTAGAAATGTTGTATGCAACTTTAGAGACTGTCTAAATGTGCGAATGTCCAATGTCAAGCCAATTTAGTCATTTAGCAGACGCATTTATCCAAAGTGACTTATAGTTAAACTAACAATAGCTGGGTTTCAGTCACGTGATTATGATGACTTGCGAAATTCAGATGGAGGGCAGGGAGTGAAGAGCACAATGGACGAGATGGAGGAAAGTCCGTACTGTACTACTTTACACGCTATTACAAGAGAAACATATAAACAAAAAATCAAATATATGTTGGACGTGATCCTTACGTTATGAAGAGGAGCGATTTTTCAACTGAATTGAAAGATTTTCCTGCCATCGAGGCGGTAGATATCAGCAACTACCTCATCTTACAGACATATTTTGACTTTACAAAGTTCGGAAACGTTACACGTTACACAAACATAGCCACTTAAGTTGTATTAACTCACCTTTGACGAAGTGATCACTGCACACACGGGCATTTTCCCATTCGGCTCCTCCCGACCGCAGACGTAGGTTTGCAAGCCGTTTTTCCGGAGTTTTTCGGTCAATTTCTTGCATTTCCCCCCCTTATGAACAACAACTTTTGGTACACGATAAAAACTCCTTGTGGTTTGATCGATTTAAGTAACCATAAACGACGCAAAACATAGGCATTTTGAGTTTGTTACAGTGCTTTCTAAATACAGCAAATCACTTCCTGCCCTCCATTTGCATTTCGCGCCATGGCAACGCAGTGGCGTGACGTCATATGAAAACAAGCTATAGGACAACAATATGCTATGCAACAATATGCAAAACGTGCTATGATCCTTCCCAGTTTAATCTAATGCAGTAACTTACATGTAGGCATACTTATAAAGAATAGAGTAGAAGAGAAAGTATTAGTATTAATTGATCAAGTGTTGATTTTATGCCAGTATATCACTGGGAAACGCTCAGCATGAAACTTTGTGCGTTAAGTTTATATTCTGAGTCCATCTGCTTGCCTGTAGCCAAAATAGTACAGGCTACATCCCCAATAAGGTGTGAGTTTGGTCTTTTATATCCCTCCCTGTATTAGTCCATTAAGCTGCGTTTTGTCCCTACGGATGACAATCCCTGAGTATGATGAGGTATTGAGGGAAAATCCCGTATAATCCCGTTCATTGTCGAGAAAGCTGATAACATGTAGGCTACACAGGGAAAGTAACAATGAAGTTATTGAATGAAACATAAACACAGCTTTTGTGTCTTTATCATCTTTTCCCCATATATACTGACCCAGATAATCATCACAAAAACTTAATGCATGCTCAATTGCTGTAAATGAGTTTTTATGAATGAATGGCTTGCTCTAACTCAGTGGTTCTCAACTCCAGTCCTAGCGACCCACTGCTCTGCATATTGTGTATGTCTCCCTTATTTAACACACCTGATTCAGATCCTCAGCTCGTTAGAGTCTATCCTAACGAGCTGAGGATCTGAATCAGGTGTGTTAAATAATATGTTGAATTTGAGTTGAATATTATAGGTTGTATTTTTAAACAATTTGAATATTTTGGAAGTGAAATATGAAAGGTGAATTTGGATTATTTAATTTTTAATAATGAAAATATGTTTGAAATGTTTTGAATTGAAATATTCACAGCTTAAATATTCAACCATGTTAATTTTCAGCTCATAAAAATGCAAGCCCTAAAAATGCAATACATTAAAATGCAAGCATGTTTAATGCAATGCCTATTTTTTTCAAGTAGTGCAATTAAACAGGCTTTTTTGTTTCAAAAACATTTGGCATTATTTTACTACCATATTGTCAAATCCTAACATTGGATTAGTGCTGATTTCATTGTTACTTATAATTATAATCTGATGTTGATACAGTTCTTATTATTTCTAGAATGTTCTGAAGGTTTCAAGTGACCTGTTGTAAAATAGTAGGTTTAGTTAAGGGTTATTTACTGAAGCATAAATCTCTCTGTACCCCATAAAAAAAGACAAATCTAGGAATGAAATTCCCATGTTGCAAGCAATGGGAGAAGTGATTGCAGCAGACGAATGATTACAATGAGCATGAAAGTCTTGCTCTCATTACTCAGCCATATATGAGATATACTCAGGGTGGCATTAACATGACTTTGGAAGAGGAATTAGAGAGTAATAATTCATAAAACTGTGCAATTAGTACAAGCAGCTGTAACACGGTGACCCCCATTCATCAACACAATTGGTCTTGCGTATTTAAATTGTGAAGCAAATTTATTTAAATTTAATATTGGTTATACAGTAAAGCCTGACGGCTAGATTTTAGAACATAGTTCAGAGAACATGCATGATGACGAGGACCACAAAGCTTTTTTGGTCTCCTGATGTAGAGCTCATCCATGTGATGCTTCTTTGCTCCCGGACTCCTCTGAAGGACATGGAGACCACAGGCGGTTCCCCGCTCAGGAGCAGAGAGGCTAATCCAGGGTCTGTAGTCAGCTTTATTAAAGGAAGTGTAATTAGCCACCAAGGAAGGTGGGCTAAAGGAGAGACCTGCAATAATTGAAGTCTGTAGAGATGTTGTATGTGCAACCTAATGTCCTGTTGTCTTGTATACCATTAGCTCATAAGGTCACCCAGCCTGGAGGGCAGAGCTGCAAAAGGTTCAAGTGTGGTTTAAATGTTCCTCCCCTGACAGTAACAAACCAATCCTCAGATTCTGAGGCAAAAGAGCACAACCCAGTATATGAAATACTTCTGATGCTTTCCTTTCTAACTATTCCCTAGCAGAAATTATGTTCAGTAGAAAATAAATATATATATTTTTTTTTTGAGGATCGGTAAGATTTTTCGGGGATTGGTAAGATTTTTAATGTTTTTAAAATAAGTCTCTTCTGCTCAGCAAGGCTGCATTTATTTAATTAAAAAAACAAAACAATAAAAACAGTACTATTGTGAAATATTATTGCAATTTAAAATAACAGTTTTCTGTTTAATATATTAAAAAATGTAATTTATTCCTGAGATGCAAAGCTGAATTTTCAGCATCAGTCTTCAGTGTCACATGATCCTTCAGAAATCATTCTAATAGGCTGATTTGCTGCTCAATAAACATTTATTATTATTATTATTATTATCAATGTTGAAAACAGTTGTGTAAAAAAGAAGTTTCTAGTTACCATAGAAACGGTACTCTAAAATATTTTATCAGGCTCCTCCCCTTTTGGGCATCATTATATTTCATAATTTATGATCAAAACCTTTTCTAATCTTGACAAAACACATATTGTCAGAAAGGTCTGAGTCTCAAGGTTCCAAATTTTGTGACAGAATTGATATTTGGACAGAAATGTATTAATTTGTTAAGGCAGAATGTATACAACTAAATTCAATGGAATGTATGTCACCCGGTGGCTATTTTTGGTACTACGCCTAAACAAAATCTCATGGGAACTTCAATTTTTGTGATATCAACTTTAAATTTGGAACATAACTTGGTTAGATATATGGCTTTGATTTTATAGTAATTTTATAGTAAAAAATATTTTGTAAAATATATATTTTATATAAAATAAAAAATATATAGTACAGTATATTTGATTTACTGTAAATTTAAACTTCCATAACTTTTTCATACTTTCATTTTCTGAAGTGTTTTCACTTCAGCAATAATCTGCTGAGTGTTTCCTTTAAAACAAGACCAAACTTCGGTCTATATTCCAAAGGATTCTTCAATTACAACCATTTAAGTTTGAATAGTGCATTTTAACCCCCATTCTCAAAAAGGGGGGGGGGGGGACAAGGGGTTAAACACTTCCTTTCAAAAGTCAGTAAGAATAATAAAAAATAAAAAAATTAAAGAAATTAATACTTTTAGTCAGCAAGGATGCACTAAATTGATCAAAAGTGACAGTAAAGACATATATAATGTTACAAAAGATTCTATTTCAAATAAATGTTGTTCTTTTTAGCTTTCTATTCATCAAAGAATCCTGAAAAGAAATGTACACAACTGTTTTCAACATTAATCAAACATGTTTCATGAGCAGCAAATCAGCATATTAGTAGGGCTGAAATCTCCCAGTCGACTAGTCGATTTATTGGTCGATACGTTCTGGCTCGACCAATTCTGATTGGTTGATTTGTTGCCATGTTAATTTCATCAGGTGGAAAGCACTAATTTCTAATGGGGGTGTTTTCAGGACACCCCTGTTTCACAGGTAACAGTCTGTCTTCAGAACACCCCCTTTGTTTTCACTTTTTTTTTGGATTAGCCCAACCCAATGCCGAAACCTAATGCACAATTGCGCTGTGCCCACTGTTTGTATTTCTTTTGAGCCTATGCTTTATTTTTCAGTTATGCACTATTTCGTTTCTGCTCTCGTTTATTTTTTTTATTAAAGTGGACGTGCCTTTTGTGTTTAAGAGTAAATGCTTTAAGTTAATTGTCTATTCGTGTCTCTCAGCCGCGAAGCTTCAGCCTCGCTCTGTGCGAGGACACGGCTGAAATGATAGTGTCTGTCAGTTATTATAACGTATGACATAAACAATTGTTTAAATTATGTCGCATATTCCTCAATAGTTCTTGTGCTGATATCACTAGTTGACAGTACTATTTTCGGAAATCATAGGCTAGCTATAATATTGCGCAGTGACACGTGATGCAACGCTGTCAGAGCCGACAGACTCGGAAGTGTCATTTTCGAAGTGTCAACGATTTAATATACTGCAAATAGCCTACTAGTTTTTATGTTTATTTATAATTCATTTAGGCGGATAAGGCTACCAAGTACTGCGCAGCTAATTAATCTAACGTTTTTTTCCCCCGGTTATTAATCTAACGTTTTGATCCTTGATTTCTGAAGGATCATGTGACACTGAAGACTGGAGTAATGATCATGCTGAGAATTCAGCTTTGCATCACAAGAATAAATTACTTTTTAAAATATATTCACAATATTTCACAATATTACTGTTTTGTTTTTTTAATCAAATAAAGGCAGCCTTGGTAAGCATAAAAGACTACTTTTAAAAACGTTAAAAAACATACCGATCCCAAACCTTTGAACGGCGCTGTGTACACACACACAAAACTTTTTTTTTCCTGTTCTGTAGTGACAAAAAAGGCATCAGATGTTTTTTTCCCCAAGACCTCTTTTTTTATTCTCTCAGCAGGCTTTTTGTGGGAAATACCCAGAGTGCCACTAAATTCAGAAATGAAGACTCTGAGCTATGAAACAAAGGCCTGATTTGCCTTAATCATCATTTGCTCTGGAATGGAAAATCAATGGCCTTTGATGAGAGTGTTTTGCACTGTGACAATGTGAAATGTGAGATTGGATGTTTAAAACGGCTCCTGTCTTTGTTGTTTTCGAACTCCATTCTTTTAATGTGTGGGAAGTGTTCCATCTATTATGGAGCGCTTGTCTGTCAAGGAAATTAGTTTCCTGGAACTTTGAACAGAGGAGAAAAAAAACCTAGAAAGATTTTTTTTCATTCTTTGTTGGAATTGAGCTTAACTCAGGAAGCTTGGCTTATGTAACAGATGGGATAAATGTGTCACTCACTGTCAGTGACAGTCCTCTGAAGTAACACTTGATTAAACCTACTTTGCCAGTCTGGAGCCCAAATATAGACAAACTGCTCTGCATGTTCTTATCTAGGCTTACATTTTTAAGAAGCATGGATGTGCTGGTGTGACTTATTTAAAAAAAAAAGTAATCACTTGACTGTTATTTTGATTTTAAAAATCTCTTTAAAAAAGATCTGAATTGATCTGAATATTGACCGTTCGAAAATTACTACTTTGAAGAGTACATCGATTTCTATATTAATGTTTCTGTAAGGCTTCCCATGGTCATTGAAAAAAGGGGAAATGTCAAGGAATTTTAAAGTTGTGATTTCCAGGTCTGGAAACATGATGGAAAATTCATGAATTTTAATAGTGAATATAAATTTTCCGGGTATGCTATAGAATATTTCACTGTTTAAGGATAGGGACCATGTGCTACATTCAAATATCAGGACATTTCTTGGCTACTGACATTTGTATGATTAAAGTGTAACAGTTCATATTTATAAATTCTAAGAATTAGTACCTGACATTCAATTGGAAATATGCCCCAGCTATTATTGAAAATCCACATCCAGTAATCAAGAATGACAATTGTGAATGGTCAATAGTGGTGGGAACTCTGTTTATTAACTACATTTGTCATTTAGTCTTGATTCGATCTCTTGCTGGCATGTGAATATCAATTGAAGAAAAAAAGAACAAAAAACCCCAATGTGATTAATTTAGTGATTTCATAATGGTGATTTTATAACATGTATGTTAAATGTCTTTTAGATGTATGACTGTTGCTTTTAGTAGCAAGGGAGGCTGATGTGAGGTAAATGAATCTGGTCTCTTATTTGTCTCCTGTATTTGATACACATAGTCTGTAGTTTGTTCTAATGATGCCCAGCCTGATGGTACTCCTTCCACTTAAATGTACAGTGGTTCACTGACAGTTGGAGGTCCTTCTCCAAGATGAAGTCGAGAATTGCTTTTTTGCTTTTTTCCCTCACCTTCTCTCTTCTCACTGTTTGGATAAGAGATTAGAGATGAATTAGTAACGGTTTTATTATGGCAGTTCATCTCCTCCAACGAATAGAACTTCAGACTTCTCAAGGTCAGTTGGGCCAGATTTTTATTTATTCTTGTCACATTGCTTGGTATTATCAAGGTAAAAACAAACAATGAATTAAAAGTAAATTTGTGTCTCTCTCTCCTTTACATTACATGCCCTTGTCCTCTGCTTGTTGATGCCGCTTTATTTTATTTATATATTTTGGAGTATAAAAGTGTAATTTTAAAAGAATTGCATATAATAACCCCATACGATGGCGAGAAGAATTTTGTCAGTTGCAGTTCTTGAGAGTGAAGCAGTGGCTTATCTCTGAGAGGAATGGGCCCATCAATCACAGCACAATGATTTTTCTTTCATTTTTACCTGTAATGGCCCTGTTTCCTCCACTGCCTCCTGGATAGCATTTAGTGATGGAACACTTAAGTGCAATAGACCCAACACAGTGTACGCAGACGGGGTGGCTAGATTGAAAAGTTACATTGAAGCCCGGTCACCTCAGACCACATCTTTTGCTCTTAAATGTTAACACGCATACACACATTTATCTTGTCTTGGTTCAGGAGTGAGGCGACATAGAAGACAATAAAGTGGGAATGAATATTTAACATTACTAAGCTCTTGAGGAGGATGAGTAACTCTGAACTCAGAAATACATCTGATATGATTGAGATAATGTACATAATTATGAAGGGTGTCGAAGAGTGTAACCTGTAGGAGCTCTTGTGTATTGATTAACAAGGCAGTATTTTTTGTGACACTCTGCCAGTTTCAAAATACAGTGAGCTGCCAACCTAGACAGCAGTTTTGGGCATTATAGGTGTTCAGATGTTCAAAAGTGCCTTTGATGCCCCAAAATGTTGTTAGGTTGCTGTTCTCTACATTACAGTATGAAACACAGCCATGTTGTCAAGTTCTCCACATTTGATAGTAATACAATAGGCCATATGTTACTGTGAAGGTTGTGGTTTTGACTGATGTAAAACCAATGTTTAAAGATTAAATGTTTTAATCCAAATAAAATATCTTCTGCCATTTAGGCTGTTTTGATCCTACTGCCCACCTCAAATTCAGAATAACATCACAGACTGAAAAACTGAAAAGTATGTTCTTACCTTACTTTGACCCCTTTCCTTGGAAAAACTTAACTTCGCTTGAAAGGTACAAAAAAAATCTAAAATTTAAATTGTGTTAATAGTGGCATATTTAATTCTACTAAAGTGATGTATTGAGGCTATATTTGGAGTACAGCAGTATTTGAGGGTTCAGTGTAAGGCTGTATATAATTTTACATTGATGGATACTCTGGCTCTCTGAGGCTGTTCTCCAGTGCTGAAGTGCTCACAGTGTGTGGCTCCAGAATTAGAGAAAGTGGGAACGGTTGATGTGTGCAGGGCAGGTGCATGCCATAAATGACAGCTCATACCATGGGCACTCATACTGTGCAGCAATGCCCTGCTCCATCTGGACGGTACACAAACACGCACACAAGCAATCGCTCACATATACATGTGCACATGCAAATATTGCACATAAACAAGAGCTGCCCACTCATGCCATCATCACACAAAACAGGTTAACTAAATTACAAAGAATGTGAACTGAAGCTTTCAAGCTTGAAAAAGGCACAACTAACATATGATAAAAGTGTTCTATACAACTTTTATACTACATACCATAGCTTACCGAAATTATGTGATCAACACACTCCACAGCGCCACCCAGTGCATTAATTATAACTGCGAGTTAGTGCTTGGGATTTATCATGGATTCACTGCATTAACGGCCAGCAAAGCAACATAGTAATTCGAATAACATTCAAATAGTATTTTATTTTTCGAATAATAATTACAGATCAAATAATCGAAAATTCGAATGTTAGTGCACATCCCTAGTATAAACCAATTTTATGATTCTTCTATTATTTGTAAAAGAGCAAGTTTTACTTTTGCATCTACTGAATTTCTAAAGTACAGATTTGAAATGACATGAGGGTGAGCAAATGACAATGTTCTCATTTTTGGGTGAACTATTCCTTTAAAACGATTTTGTTTGGCTCTTATCTAGGACAGCTTGTGTATTTTTCAGGACTGATTGCTCTGTGTGTTCTGTGGATGTTCTGTCTGTTGACATTAGACAGCGCACCGGATGGTGGAATGTATATTTGTATCAGCAGAGGAAATATTGGTTTGTGTTTATACATCTTGTAGCATCTTATATTTTGGCATCTGTACACTGATACGGTCTCTTTTTTTCCTTTTTACACATGACAAGGCAAGCACTTGCAAGTTGCTGTATTAAATGCAGGTTTCAGACATATTGTCTAGGGAGAGAATAGTGGAAGTGCTGTTTTGTCAAAGTTAGTCCTTGGCTGTTTATACCTCTCTCTAAATGTTACATATGATTCAGTGAGAGCAGGATTTGCCAGTCAGCTGTGCCCTAAAGGCACATGGAAGGTTAAGGTGTACCTGTTTAATTTACGGTTTGCATAGGGTAGGATATAGAAAATTCTTGTTTATTCACTCCCTTTTACTTCATTTATAAATCTTAACACGTGTTATAGTCAACTCATTTAATTTATTTCCTTGACATGATGAATAATGATTATTATTTTGAGGCTTTCAAGTTGACTTTGGTCTCAGAGTCATTAGCGTGGCAAGAGGGAAGTTGACAGTTTTTTACTCTGAGGTTGTGGTTTCAAGACAGATGCAAATTGGTGTATTTGCAGGATGTGAAGGGATTGTAAATGTGCATGTTTTCTCACACATGCCTGACTGATTTTGTGTTGTGATTTGGTCAGTGCTTCACCTAAAAGATAGTAGCAACGCATGACTGTACAGACATCTTATGGAACAAGGCAAACAACACTAATCTTTATCACTCAAGCCATATCTAGAGACCAGAATATCATTAGATTTGTTCATACTGCAAGATTTGCTTTTTAAATCTGGTCTTTAGGACTGACTATTCCACACTGTCATTTTGCAAAATGATGAAGTCTGATCCAATTGTTTAGAAAATATAGTCAATATTCAATGTATTTGTAGTCGTAATGTAAGCGTCAGAATGATGCCAAGACACTTTCTTACACAGCAACGGAGAGTAGTTGTCATTGTGGAAAGAGAGGTTAAGAAAATGGAAATTTTGCCTCTGCTCATGTCTACAATGACATCTTGCCGCCGTTGTGAGAGGCGTTTTACGCATTCATGCATATACGGTGTTCAAAACTGCTGACTCCTTCAGTCACTCAACTATTCACTACATGGTAAACTTAGATAGCTCATGAGAAAAGAGTGAATGAAAAGGAGTGTATTGGGAGACAGGAGACAGGAGACAGGAAAAAAGTCTCACGAGATCATAAGCCAAATTATATGTAGCCTACTGTCTAGGTTGCATGGTTTTGTGTCCAAATAGAATTAGATAAAGTATATAGAACAAGCATGGTGGACTTCTCTCTGGCCACAGGGTCACCCATGGAGATCAGGCTGTGGTTTGTTTTAGAGCACTGTGGTGAAGGGATGAGAGACTAGCATTAAATTAAGCCTGGTTACTTGGCATGGTTTTTAAAGTATTCTGGTCACCTGGAGAGTCTGTTATCCCCCACAACAGTGAAAAAGTTCTCTAAAAAGTGTGCGAGTGCAAAAAACTGTATTTTCTGATTGATAAGCAGACAGAGGGAGACTGGATGGTATGAAGACCCTGTGGCTGGGGGCAGAGTTGCTGTGTCATTACCACCTCCATTATGATCCCAGCCTTAATGCTGGGATTGGGCTGGTAACAGCCTCATCTCTTGCCCTGATCTGATTCTGAGACACCTGCCGTTCTGGGTCAACAAGCAGAGATTTTAGTTCTCATGCTACCATGGCAACTTTTTATTCCCTTTCAGATCTTGCTGATGTAATTTTGGATGTCTGAATATTGTTCCTGGTAGATGAGATGGAATCAACTAAATTATTGGCTTAATGGTTTCAGGGAGGCTATTGTAGTCTGATATTGGCTCTAGCTAATGCAGGATCACATGGTTCATTAACACCACAAAGGAATTATAAGAACTGTGCAACGCTGGCTGTAAATGACCAAGCAGAATAAAATTTTATCCACTTGTTTGAGGTCAGAAGTTTTTTTGGGGGGCAGTTTAATTTGTTTGGGACCAATAACAAATGTGTGTGTGTTTTGTAAAAATCATTTTCTAAGGGGCATGATCAATAGTTTGAATGAGGTGTTGTATCTGTCAGATTTGGACATCTGTGGATGCAGGCTTTCATGAGAAAAACACTCTAATTTTGTCCCTGCTAATGTCCAGATAAAGCCAATTTAAATCGTTGCAGCATCTCATTTATTTTCATTCCTGTTCAGATGTTCTCCTACAATAGAAATGCAAATTGCAGAGAGAAATTCCAGCCTTCTTTTGGAGAGACATAATAGAGGCATCACAAACTTTTTGATGGAACAATAGTCCATTTTATACCTTTAATAGAAATGCATCCATATCTACTGATAGACAAACCCTGACAAGAGACAAATTCTAATAATTGCGTTTTTTTTTTAAGAGGCAAAACAATGAAGGGACAACTGAAGCCAAGTCTGGGTGTTTGAAGGGACAACTGAAGCCAAGTCTGGGCTTTTTATTGAACAACACCGATCTCAGTGAAACCAACTGGCAAGGCATTCCCTGCTAAACAGTGCATTTAGCTCCAAATAAAGTGATGTATCCTGGGTATTTAAGGCTTGCATTGGTAAGAGACACTGTGCATTAACTCTTATCCATGTTCTGTGATGAGCCCCTCTGTGCAGACATTGTTCATCTTCTTGTGCTATGCTTGTATTCCCTCTTTGGGCTGTTTGCATGGGGGCAAAAACAATATAAATTACGCTGCATCTGAAGGATGGTGCACTCCACACAAGGACTGTGATAGGGTATTGATTCTCACTACATTGCTAAAATTGCGTGTCTGCCTCCCAGCTCCAAACACACATGTGACAGCTCCAATATAGGCTAGGAACTATGCTCTGTGCAGGGCCCTTACTGGGGTCCCCTCCATTCCTGAGGCTGCATTGGGCTATCAAAACATCTAGGAGAAAGTGGAACTAACTTGTAATTTTTTTTTTTGCAACAGATTATTAGGATCTGCATTATCTTTTCTTATCCTCATGTAAAAGAGGAATATATTAATAATAATAATTTATTGTTATTAATAATAATATGTTTCATTGAAAATTGATGGGAACAAAATTAGTGCAACAATATACTAGGTATATATGTGGAACTTTCTTTAAATGATGCAGATGGAAGGAGAATACAGTTTTTGCTGGTGCTTGTGCTGACAAAAGACTCTATTTCAAGAATGTTAAATTATCAAGGACACCAACACTAAATAGATTTTATGCATAAATTACCCTTTCTGTACTTATTTAATAATTAATAATCCGGCCTCCAGGTTGACGCTCATTCACTTTTTTTCAGAACCCACAGAAGTGTCATGCAAACATTTCAGTTGTTGAATAAGAATTTGAATTCTCCTGCCTTCTTCTGACACATAATAATGAAAATCCTGCTCCAAATACTTCCATTTGATAATGGGATTGCATGTCAAAAGCTGAGCTTTAGGATGCAGATCTGATACCTCTCTGTGACCTTTCCAAAGATGGCTGGATGGAAGCTCATCTAGTCATCTCCACAGGAACATCCAGATTGTGTGATTTTAAAGCAGTGGAGTAAAATGATACACCTAGCCTTTGATTTAAAAGTGCCAAATGCCCAAAGAGATCAGTAGAACCTACAAAGGCGCATTGGGCACCCTTGCAAGGCTTATTGGGAAGGAGAGGGGATGGGACCGTTTTACTGTGAAAATCTCAGTTCTTTAATACGGATTACTTGAAAGCAGGTCTGACAGTATCTGCATGCTGTTCTCCCTTGATAAGCCCCATCATGTTTTTAGGGGATTGAGGCTGTGTGTGGTGGTGGTGGATTGGGGGAGAGGCATCAAATAGCTTTTAGGTTATACATTTTCATCTATAGAATTTTAAATCCATCAGTTTGACCTCAAATGGTATATAATAACTCCAAATGTATGAAATACCATGTGGAAAACTGGCCCCTGTAAGGCATCTGACTGATATTATAGACTGAACAGTGCTTTTAAGAATAGTGATGTAAGGGTGCGTGTGTCTCAGAGTCGAAGGTGAGCCATCAGTCGCGTCTCTCGAGGTGCTGTGCCAACATTGCTGTTTTCCCCTAGAGTTCTGACCTTCACTAAACTCTCATTCTCTCTAATTTGTTCTTCTATCACTGCACTTGCAATTTTGTTCAATATCCCTTTCCTCATGGTACATCTAGTGTCACTTTTGTTATTGATAGACTGGGAATGAACACAGGAATGTGCATTTCATTGCATCTCTCTCTTTTTCTTTCTATTTTGGCGCTTTATCTCTCTTACATGCTCTTGCTCTCTTTCTCTCTCACTCCCTAAAGACAATATTCGTGGGCACACTTTGTTTGAATTTAATAGTTTTGATCCCCGTGGAACATCCTCTGAATAAATATTTTGGGCAAAGGAAAGGAATTGAACCTGCTATACTATGTGCATCGATCAGCTCTTTAGTGAATCCCTATAGAATGGGTAATTGTGTCTGCGTGCTTCTCCATTTTAAACTAACTGCATTTCATCTGATGGGGAGTATAATCCATCGAAGAAGAGATAGATTGCAGGCGAAGGTACGTGTCATGGCTGATGTGCAGAAAGCCTATTAATACAATCAAGGGAGGCTTGTGTCATTGTCTGGAAACTAGGTTTGAAAGTAGACTCCTTCCACTTGAAGTTACCAAATATAATTGTGCATATCTTTTGATGACTTGCATCTCATTTGGAATTTACATATCCCACTGAAGTGTAATTTGTCTTTGATGATTAGCTCATGTTTAATGGGGCTGGAATTGCTTTGTCTCTGCTGCACACTCACATCCTCTCCTGTGTTCCGGTTTCTTTTAGCCAGTTCACATTTTAGCTGTCTGTAGTCTTTGACTGTTGAAGCAATGACAGAGCAGCAGTGTGAACCTGACCCAAATGAAGCAGGGTAAAGGTAAAAAGCCTTCAGACTTAGTTTTTTTTTTTTTGGTTCCCCTTTCAACCAGTGATAGAGGAGAGAGAGTGGCAAGGTCTGTGATTCGATTGACCCAGACTGGATAAAGCTGAATCCTCAGATTGAGAAGAGTTTTTATTTATTTTTTCATAGAATGTACTCTAGAGAAAACAATATAAGAGACTTACCGGTACTTCAAAAATGCTTTAATACGTTTTACCTTTACTTCATCGTTTACTTCATGCCCAACATGATATTGAAATTCATGCTCACCTCATATAAATCCTTTGCTGATGCAAATCTGCTGTGTTTTAGTTTTAAGTTCAAGTTTTAATTTTTTAATGTTCAGTTGTTAATCTGATATATTGATCAGTTTACTATTGCATGGCGTGGATTGATCTGGGTTTAAGATTTCAATCATGAGAGGATTATAAATACACAATGCCAATGAGAGTGAGATGATGGTGATGAGGGAAAATGAGTTTTTCATGTCAATATAAATTGCTTCTCTTATCATTTAAAACAGTCTTTCAAAAGCATCATCGTTACAATTTACAAGGACGGATCTTTTTTTGTGGTTGTTAAAATGGCTCATGCAATTTGCCCCACAATGTTTGTACTACAAAAAAGGAATGATACAATTGTGCAGCTTGTTGAGAAAATATATGTAGAGTCACCAGAATATCATAGAGACTTGGCTCTTTTGATTTGGGCAAGTAAGAAACCACTTAGCAACTAGGATTAGTCGATATATTGAGTATTTAGCCTATGTTTTTTATGTTTTATTTTTATGTTTCTTTTTGTTGCATAAAACCTTATGTATCCAGTGAGAATAAAAACTGTACACCTAGAGAAAAACGTATGCATTTTCATACGTTTACTTGAAATTTCTTTAGAGAAAAGGAAAATTTTTCCTTTTTCTCCCTCATTCTGTGATATGAAGCCATGTCAGATCACAAAAGTAAGTTATTTCAGTAACTAGAGTTTGTGGTAAAAACTTCATTAAAAGTTTGCTTTTGTTGGACAACAGGTTTGTAAAGGCTTCTCATTACAAGTTTGGAAAGATGTTCGGCGTGTGTTGCTTTTTCAAATGCACATTATAAGTGACTCAAACAGTGTTTGCAGAGATGAGGCCGTATTTACACATATTTAATTCAAAATTTCAGCCTTTGCGATTTCATAATTGTACTAAGCCAAATCAGTTTAATTTTGGTTAATCGTGCAGCCATATTTTACGTCATTAAAACAGCTTGTGAACAATATATCACTTAACGTTGCATTTACCTCAGGAAAATTATCCAATGGTCACAGTTCGTTAGTTAACAAGAAGCTTATTAACTGTTAATTATGTAAGGGATAATAATTTTAATAATAATTTTAATAAAAAATTTTTATGTAAGGGATAATAATTTTAATGCACGACGTAGAGGCAACCACCCTCCGCTTCGCGTCGGGTGGTTCTTCGCCTCTACGTCGTGCATTAAAATCCTTTAATGCATGGCTAGCCGTGGATTATCCCGCTTATACCTCGGTTATTTGCCAAGTTAATAAGAAGTTAAAGCTGTAACTGATGTTTACAATGTAATTTTTTTAACAGACGTGTAAAAATGATGGTTATTTTCTTTAGTTACGGCTCGTTAGTTCTAGCACTCCGTCCGCTTTAAATAAAGTAGAGCCATCGGATTGCTTTTATTTGAATGAATTATCACATTTATTTAAATTCATTATTAAAAGAGAGAGACAGAGAACTGAAAGAGAAGAAAGAGAGAGAGAGAGAGAGAGATGCGTGCGCGAGTGAGCGTCTCTTCTTTAAAGTCTACAGTCCCCTCGTTGCTTAAGCATAGGCCTATAGCTAACTTAATGATTCATGGATTTATTAAAATTATTTATGAATGATAGGCAACACTGACAGTGACAAGGCAATCTTTATTTGAACTAATCATGTCATTTATTTAAATGAATTAGCTGTATGTCAAACCAAACTTTTCTTACGCGGATGATGAACGCTGGTGTCTTTTCCATTTTTCCTGTAGCGCTTTAAAACTGATTTAAAGACGGCATTGCTTGACTTGAAGTCTTTATCCCTTATGATGTTGTATTTTGTAATGTGACGGTTTATACCTGCTCTGAGACGCATCAAACTTGCAACACTGTATTCGCGTCCAGCGGTAGACTGAACAGAGGCATAAAACTCCCGAAATGTCTCATTTAAAAGAGAAGCAGAGTAACGTTAGGTCTCGAAATCACAATTGTTCTGTCTTTGGCGCAACAAGTCACTGAAAGTGTTAACTGCCCATTTAGTTGTCTTTTTCGTATTGACCTCATCTTTGTCGTCTTCGATCTTATCTAGCTCTGTCTTTTCCCTCAAAAAAAAAAAAAAAGAGCCTAAAACGTATCTAAGTAATATACAGTATAGTAGGCTATTTCGTTGTCACCCTGCCTCTCCAAATGCATAACTGACATTAACAAAATGCAATAATGCAGTAACAGCTGAAAAAGTACTTGGGTGTGTGTTTTATTTTATATTTACCGGTCAATAATGCAATCGCTGCTGTCTGTCCCATAGAAGAACATGACAGCCCGCGTATGTTTTGGAACTATTGGGGTTTACATGAACCACGTGACAGCCATCGCGAGCGATCAAAGAGCGTCGCAACTCTTTCTCTCTATGGCTCTGAGCCTACCTAACGTTTTCATATGTGTCTCTCTCTCTCACTCTTTTGCAAGTGTAACTCTGTTACTATGGTTACCAATGTTTATAGTAGCGGATTAATTTCGAACTGTAATCAAACTGACTGGAACTACCTGTGCATTAAACGGTTTTACTGCACACCTTCCAGCCAATCAGAATCGAGTATTTAAACAGGCCGTGGTATAAATATGTATGTTTGAATAAATTTGTCATTAAGACAAGTGTTTATGAATATAATTATGTGCAACTGAGTTGTATACAAACCTTTCAGTTTTTATTTTAGTGTAATTATTTATGAAAGTAAATAGCAGTTGAGTATAATAGTTTGGTCTCTGTAAATTTGAACCTCTAATATTTTAGCCATGTATCAAATTAAAGAGTTCCCTGTATAGTTTATAGCATTAGTTGGGAAAGATTATTTTCCTTAAGAAAATCTCAATCTGTTCTAATTTTAATCTGAATAATTAGCTATCAATATTGGCTGAGAAATTTAGTATCGGTGCATCTCTAGTCGTCCATTAAACTAATCCCCTGTCTTCTCCTGATTCAATAATGAGACTTGATTCATGTATAAGAGAGATGAGCATCTCTGATACAAACTTCAGAAGAATAAATGGGTTGTTATGTTCAGTTAATTAAGTAAAACTCTCCATTTAAATAAAAAAATACTAATTTAGCAATTTGCTTGCATCATCATTTAATGTTCATTGTTCATAAATTAAAATGTTTTATTAAAAGCTCAAGCAGGCAAATATGGCTTTTTTGTTATAGGTGCATAATGAAAATGAAAATGAAAGATAAATCTTCCTTATTTGCATTTAGTGAAAAATAGTATGGGAAACATGCCTCAATCATTTTCATTAGAAGCTTATTGTATTTCACTTGTTGTATTAAACATTATTTGTGTAATTGGCTACAATGGTTACAATTATGCTTTTTATTATTAAAAATAAATAAAGAACCATAGTCTTAATATTGAATATCGACTGAAGACTATAAATATACATTTTATTTAGCTTTATTGCCCAGGCCTTCTAGGAACTACCCATTAGACCTTTTAACTGCATAGCAATGCTCCGGTGTAATGAGCTCTAAGGTGCTCCGCTAGCAATGTCCTACCTTCTTCACATTTTTCTGGAAATACTTTGATTGCCTCTGTATGTGTTGGCCGGTAGGTAGAATGAATGTAGGGTAGGGAACATGCATCATCCTTTTTATATCAGTATGCACTTCTCTGAAATATGTGGTGGTGGGTGCATGTTCTATAATATTATTGCAGGTATGAAATGTCACCTCAGAGATGTCTTAGTGGTTAATTTGTGCCAGAACAAGTGTGTTTTTGTTAGAAATTATAGCAGAGCCCTCGTATAATTCAGCTAGTCTTCTAGAGTGATTTTAAATATAGAAAAGTGAAATTATGACTTGCCCCTTCAGTCCAGGATGATAAAAAGATTCTGTCTAATTTTTTTGAATACTTCACTCACATTGTCTGCTCTCTCTACTGGGAGTCTTCATTTATTTGTGGATTATTCTGCTGTATGAGTTTTCTAGAGTGGAGCTTTGGACTGCTTGGCCATGTGCAATCACTTCATTGAGTACTTTTCTGATTCATTCACTGATTTATTATTATATTTATTTCCACAGACACATCAATGCCGCTGCCATGTTTTCCGGTTTTGCTGTTTATGTTGACCTTGACCCCTGACCTCCTGCATACTCTTGGTAACCATATCATATATTTTTTTTAAATACACCTTTCTATTTCTTTCACAATTTTCCATTTCTCTCCCATTTTTCATCCCATGTAACGTGTTACTTATACTGTGCATGCAAGTACCCGTCGAAGCTTCAATGCTTCCAGTAACAGTATAGACACATCAATGTCTTGATGCTGTCTGCACTGGAAGTGTTAAAACTTCACCTCAGAATGTACACTTAACACTGACCAATCAGCTGAAAGCTCAAGGCTACACTGGGTATCGCCAACTACCTCACAAAACGATACACATCGCAGTGCATTGCGATATCATAATTGGATCACGATTGAAACGGTGGGATACGTGACTTTGCGTGTCAGGGAGAAAGAGAATGAATCTACTGTATCAGTTTCAATCTCTTCAGTGGTTCGCTTCACATTTGTCCATTAAGTGCCCCATAGAAGTGGCTCTGACTGCACAGATTTTCAGTATCAGTGCAGTTTTTATTAATCGAACTGTAGAAAATTATATGAAAGAACACATAAACAATAACAATTTAAAAATATGTGTTAGATACAATATTGCAATTGTGAAAAAGAATTGTAATATACACTATCGTTCAAAAGTTAGGGGTTGGTAAGATAACAATTTTTTGAAAGAAGTTTCTTATGCACACCAAGGTTGCATTAATGTTTTTTGTGAGATATGTAATTGTGAGTTATTATATGTGAAATATTATAAAATAGTAATAAAGAGAGATAATATTATATTGTGAAATAATACTGTGAAATATAACACTTTAAAATAACTGTTTTCTATTTGAATATTTTTCACAGGTAACATGTAATTTATTCCTGTGGTGGCAAAGCTGAATTTTTAGCAGCCATTATTTTTAATATTTTTTTTTGTGGAAACATGATATATTTTTTTCAGTGTTATTAGATGGATAGAAAGCTCAAAAGAACAGAATATTATTATTAATTAATAATATTAAATAAATATTTAACATTTATTTGTAGCAATGTAAACGTCTCTGTCACTTGATTAATGCATCATTGCTGAATTAATAATTTCTTAATCTTACTGAGCCCAAACTTTTGAATGTTAGTGTATTTATCCAATTTAAATGCAATTTAAAAACTATAGGCAATTTTTTTTTTAAAATCATTGGCTGTGTAGCACGTCAAATCTACTTTCATACATTCATTCTAGTTGATGACACACACATGCTCATGTATATTCATTCCTTACGATGATTCATGATATAGCCTTCCTCTTCTGTTTAGCTATCCTATGTGTGTTTCTTTGAGCTCTCAATATGTGTGTGTTTATGTGATAGAGATAGGAAGAGTAATGTGTGCTGCTGTGAGACGTGTGAATTCAGCATATTGGCCTATTTGTTTCTTGTTTCTCTCTCTAATTCCCCAGTCTTCCACAACAGGCAGTGCCTAAATCTATAAGTTGACATAAATAGAAGGCTGGATAATTCATTTATAGCTGCTTTAGCACAATCAGTAGCCAGTAATTACACCGTTACATGGCTCATATCAACAACTCGAGCATGTTCTGGTTATCTTGTAGTAATTCTGTAATTAACATTTGATGTATGGTAACTCCCTCCAGACAAATCCTGAGGCTTTGATTGTATGTATGTGTTGCGTATACGCAGAGTGTGTGAGGGCCCGGTTTAGACATGAGGTGAGTTGGCAGCCTGAGTGAGAGGCCAGTTTGAAGGTTGCCACCCTGTGCTATAGTCTTGCTTGTCTAAGCAAAGAAAACGTCACCTCTCGTCTGTGCACTGTAATAGATAACAGACAGGGACGTGCACAGCAACATTATAAGCACTGTCATGCATGCTTTATTTATTCCTGTTTTTTATCTCTTCTGCCCTCTTTCAAAAATGAGAGAGATACATCATCTCCTTCCCCATCCTGTACGGCAGTCAGTGGTCCGAGTGTGTCGACAGATGCCCTCCAGGGTGCACTAACATGTGCCCATCAAGCTGACCCTTAACGTGTTCCTATCTCTGTCTGCCTGCCTTGATCAGCCGGGTCCTCTTACATGTAGTGGCTGCCGCTTGTTCCCGCACCCAACACGTGAAGTGTGTCCAGGGTCATGCGTATCCTCACTCTGCCTTATCAGAGCTTCTCTCTCCCCTGCTGTATGAAGCTTCACCTTCACAGCACGCTGTACTGTCACACATACATGCTGTGCAAGGAAACAGGCCTGTGTCGATGGGATTTCTCTTTTTGACCCTCATTTGTTTGGCTGAATACTGAGTGCTGTCTGCTCTGCTTGTCAGCCAATGTTCTGGGAGAGGAAGTGTAGAGATGGGGCACGAGGTCGCTCTCAGCAGGCAGGCAATTCCCATCATAATATGTCAGGATTGCAATGATGTCATCCATTGATTTTTAGATCTACTTTCTTCTGGTGGAACACAGAAAAATTGTGGAGGCTAGCACCTCCACAATTAGCATTAATGTATAGATCCGCATAAGATATGTTTACATGCACCCAAATAATCTGCTCAATGGAATTGGAAATCCTTCATCTAAACACCTCAAACGATCCGATTAAGCTTGATCCAAATGTAATTTCAGTCAGATTGAAAAGGGTGGTGTAAACCTGAAATAATCTGATCAATAGCAAAAAACTAAGCATGTAAACTCTTCAATATGATTATCTTCTCAATCGGATAAAAAAATAAGATCTCTGTTTACATAGGTTTTACTTCGTATAAATGTGCATATTTATTTACGCATATGTTTATTTACTGGTCAGTGGATTTATCGATTAGAGACTGAATATTAACTAAATATTTGCTGTGTATCAGATTGAAAAGTTTAGGGTTCAAATAAACAGAAATGTCTGAATCTGAAATGGGATTGGATTCATTCATATTGACGAAAATGAGTGCATGTTAACACCTATAGAATTCACTTTTTTCACATTTTCTACACAAAGTTGAGCTACATGAGTAAGCTGGAGAGTGAATGTGGAACTTTGTGAAACTCTGGAAATCTGTGGCCTGTTGAAGCGATATATCACCTGAAAATGTAATTAATGTTGCCGTTTATCATTCCAAACCTGTATGGCTTTCTTTCTTTCACAGCTCTACAGAAAAAAACACAGAAAAGTATAGCAGCATCTCCAAGCTTCTTTTTTTATGATTTAATGTAAGTGAATGAGGATATTTGATTTTTCAGCTCCAAAAGATTTAAAACTGGTCCATATGACTTATATTCAGAGATTCTGCTAAACTTCTGTTTGACATACAGGTTTGGACAATTTTCTTATTGTGGCTAAACTTTTCCTTTTATATAAACTAAAAGCAAAGTTAAAAATTATTTTAGCTAAAGCTCTGAATACGAGCACATCTCCCGGCCATCTCCTAGTAAGATGGCACCAATTAGCTTTTTCTCTGTCGGCTTCGGATTGGACATGAACTGCAGCCAAACTGGAGGCTGTATTAAAAATAATGCCCTATATAAGATCCAATCTGCCTCGTATCTGTGCGTCAAGTTGGCGCGTGCAGAGCGGCTTTTAAAATCTCATTTATTTCTGCTGTGCAAATGACACTCGCGCACAAAGGTCATCCGCTTTGTTTTTGCGCTCAGGGTGGAACATCCCCTGAATTTATACAAGAGAAGGAGCCGGCGCAACGTGAGCGTAGAAGAAAGTGAAGATTGAGAGAGGGAGTGGGGTATGGGAGCGCAGATTATGTGATGGTCCGCGGAGGCTTGGAATACAAATGAGCGCTGGAAGAGCAAATTCAGGGGCAAGCGTAAGAGTGAGGGGAGATGTTACCCTGTGGTCATGCCTCAGGGCCAGATAAGCCAAATAATTCCCTGCACGGTACTTCACGGCCACCGGACAGGATACCGAATGTCTGACGATGTGTCTATTCATTGTTTCTGTTAAAGCATTTCCATTCGTAAATGACAAAGAGACCGGTTTCTGTTTATATTAGTAGAAGCAGATGCATATAAAGTATTAATTTCCAGCAAAGACACTTCTTTCATGAATTGTGCATGAAGCTTTTTCTTATGGGAGCTGCTGTAATCTCCACACATCAAAATATCTGTCTTTTGTTTGAGAGCATGCACTCTTCACATGAATTTCAGGAAGCTTCAAACCATCACATTAGCAATATTATTCTTTTGGCCCTTTTGACATCAGCAGGCATATAACTTTGAACCAAGTAGCTGTTCACATCCTGAACGCCAGTCCTAGCGTCGGCTGGCTTGCAGGACCTTTTCCCTCTCTGGCCCGCTTTGTTAGCTTCGGTGTTGTATTTCAAGGCCTGATTAGATGTCACTCAATTAAAAGCACATTTGGAGAGAGTGTTGCCATGGCTGCTATGTGGAAGGTGGAGAGCCTCATGGTGCTTACCCAGAGTGCTCTAATTAAAACCGCTCACAGTGCCTGGAGAGGAACTGTGCCGCACAGCACAGCGCAACCAGAGAAGTTTCACACCAAATCAATGACAGCCACGGACGCCTCTCAGATGAAATTAAAAAGGATATGCATTGCAAAGGAGGGAAAATAGAAATGGAGGAGTCACAAAGGACTCCTCCTGATTTGAAGCTAGCTTTGAGACAGGCTAGGATTAATACTGCTCTCCTAATATGCCACAGATTGGCACTCCCCTGGTGGCACAGATCAGGTAAGGCCCAGTGAAGCACACATCACTTTCTAAATGCTTCATTATTTTACTCTCTCAATCCCCAGTCTAGCATTGATTTAATAAGCTCAAATATATATGGCTTTTTGAACGAACCATGCATTTTATATTGAAGCATCTTTTTCACAGTTTCTGTCTTTGAGTTTCATTTAAATACATTTGCCCACTGGAAAACAAGCCATATATGAGTGATTAATATAGTGTTTGATAGACTTTGATAGACTACCTTAATTTCTGTCATGAACCCCCAATGTAAATCCTGGAACAACCTTTTTTTTTCTTTTTCTTTTTTTTTCTTTGGTATTAATATGCCAAATTAAATGTTGCCTTGCTGCACAAATGAGTCCTTGAAGTATTCCTGAGTGCATGTTTTCGATCATTCCATGCTTCTAATGCAATTTATGTGCCTTTACCCATTTCAAAAAAATAAAAATAAACTAGACGAACTACCTCCCTCGATAGCCCCATTGAACCAAATTTCTGTTTACTTTATTGCTGTTTTAATATGTATTCAGCTAGTGGTAGGGGTAATACTACACCTGTGGCATATGAGAAATGACTCTGTGCTGCTTACTAAATGGCACAGTGTTGTCACATTGCCCTATGGATTGATGGATGGTTTGGGATACCTTAAACTATAAAACGCAGAACGCAGCTGAGTAGAAATGGGCTTTATGGGTCATGTTTGCCTTTCAGCATGAACAGATATGTGAGCACTTAATCGCAGGGAGGTAAACTGGAAGGACGTCTGAATCGCCACTCTGCCACACTCAGCTCGCTGATGCCACATTTGAGTGCCACATTCTCACTTGATTAATGTAGAGATTATATATGGTAAGGTGTTGTGACCCTTTCGTCTAGTTTATTTTTATTTTTTTGAAATGGGTAAACCTAGCAGGGAAACACCTGGATGTCCTTCTGTCCCTCTGTGGAAGAAACAAGCTTCAATACTGAAGACTTCAATCTTTCTGTTGTTCAGCCACCAGGTCTAACCGGGGCAGCTGGCACTTTCTGGTTGTTATTATTAGGGGCCAAGCACCGAAGGTGCGGAGGCACCTATTGTATCTGTTCCCAAAGAATATTATTAATTTTTCCGACTGGGCGTCTATGACAGCTAGGGTTGGGTATTGGTTGGGTTTTATCCGATACCAGTACCTACTCGGTATTTTTTAAACGGTTCCGGTGCTTAAACGGTTCTTGAAACGGTACTTAAGAAAACGAAACAGCACACACTTTATCAAAAAATAATACCCTTTTATTTACAGGGCCAAACTGGACACAATATTAACTTAAATCTTTAAACAATATAAATACAAGTAACATATGGTAATAATAAAACCAATATAAAAAAAAAAAAAATTACATTACATTTTACACATTTACATAATATCAAATAAAACAATATTGTATCAAACAATGTAATAATACTGGAGATTAATAGAGATTACTAGCAGGCAGAGCTGCCAACTCTCACGCATTGACCGTGAGACTCATGCAATTGACACATTTTCTCACGCAAAGAAAAATCGCGGACAAAGAGGACACCGACAGACAAGACAGAGAAGGTTACTTTTGAAATGGAACAAATCCACAGCTGTCAGATTCTGTCAATATTTTTACGAGATTCACACAATAAATAACGTTTTGGCTCTTTGAAATGTGACAGATCGCTGTAGCGCGTCAGTTCAAACGGCACGTGATACAGCAGCCTACAAATCCACTGCTTCTTAGCTACGCAGCGTTGAGTGAACCTATGAAAGAGAACATCTCTGGTTACTGGTGTAACCTATGTTCTCTCAATGGGGAACTGCCAAGCTCCTCGCGCTGCCGACCAGCTTCCTTTTTCGGCAGAGAAATCTGAGGAGCAGATGGCGCGCGCGCGCCAACATAATTTGACAACGTAAGTGCGTCGAGGCGGCGCCCGCGCCATTAGCCAATGCATTGGCTTGATTCTATATGGGATTCAGACTATCAGCACACCAGAGGGCGTTCTGACGCGTAATTTTACACGTGAAATGCAGCCAAACCTTGCAAAAAGAGCGCGCATGCGAGACAGAAGAGACTGTGCGTGTGTGTGTGTGTGCCTAATTAAGTCAGGCACCGAAATCAGGCACCGAAATTGTCGTTCTTATTCGGTCTGGTTACTACCGTTTACGTCGGAACCGGTTCCCTATTGGCACCGAGTTTCGGTACCCAACCCTAATGACAGCCCAAAGAACCGCTTGCGGGAAAGTTATGAAATTTGGCACACTGATAGAGGACAGTCTGAAAAGTCAATAGCAAATTTTGAGTCTCCAAATTAATTCCTCTAGCGCCAACAACTGTCCAAAGTTTCACTCATGTTTATGCTAATAACTTTTGAACCATAAGGGCTAGAAACAAAATTAAAAATATAAAAATATGTCCGCCATTTTGAATTGACCGAAAAACCTACTTTTTCGAACTCGTCCTAGACGGTTTGTCCGATTTTCACCAAAATTGCACCAGATCATTTCCAGGCAGTCCCGACAAAAAGTTATGGAATTCAAGTTCATTCGTCAAACCGTTTTCGATAAACGCACAAACTAATTTTACGTAGCGCTTGCGAAAAAAGACGTAAGGCTGTTACTCCACAACGCTTAATCGTATTCAGACTAAACTTGGCACATGTCATCACAAGCATGACTTGAGGCTACATGCAGCGTTTCGGCGCAGCGCCACCTACTGGTCCAGAAATATGAAAAATGGCTATTTTTGATTATAACTTCTGAATGGTTTGTCCAAAAATCATAATAGTTTGGGCATCATGGGATTCTGGGCGTCATGTCAAGTTGACAGATTTCCAATTTTCCCAGATCGGCCATTTTGGCTGTCGCCCATTTTGAATTATGTGCTAAAATGCTGTATTTTATGAACGCATGAACAAATTGTTACGAAACTCGGTATGGGTCATCAGTACTATGCCCTAAAGGAGCCTGAGAAGTTTCAAAACAGTGCCACCTAGTGGTGAATTTTTCCCCCAATTACTTATAACTTTGGCTGTGGTCGACTTATTATCACGAGAGTCATCTCATTAGACTCCTGAATCCTTGCCGAGTCCAACGATACCAGACTTGCCAGGTTTCGGCATATGGTTTGTGCAGCGTTGTAATTTAGCGCTTAAGAAACATTTGCGGATATCTTCGAAACCGCTAGTCCGATCGAGATGAAACCACCGTCAGAAGTTTGGAATCATAGGTCGCTGGCTAAATGCCAATGTCCAAATGTCAAAATATTGATAGTAAGGGGTAGGGGTGTGACGGTTATTATATAACCGTGAGACCGACGGTTATAGTTGAACACCGTCATTAGAACTCTATAACCGCCAAAACCGTGCTATTAAAGTATTTTTTACAAACATTTTTTATCATAGAGAATGTTTAAATACTAATATCAGCTTACGAGGGAAACGGAGGCGGAGTTAGTGGTACGTCGGAGGCTGATTGCTGGAGATGATTCGGGAGAGGTCTGTCCCCCTTTACCGATCAGAGCGCACGCTGACACGCTTTGTTTATACTCGACGCGTCCGCACGGCAAAAAATGACGCGCTGGGTGCGCAAGACTTCATTTCGCTTGGCTGTGTGCACGGCTTTTTTTGTAACAGCGCGCGCGGCGCCGCGTCCGAGGATGACCGACTTTTAAGCCGAATCTGCCCGAGCATGTATGTCTCACCGCACCGGCACGCAGTTTGCGCGTCTAAATTGCAAAGTTCATTTGTTAAGGTTTTGTTGACTGTGTGTGATTCATTTAATGGAAAGCACATTCACTTCTAGTTGTCTTGCTGTTCATTTTAAGAGCGAGTTGTCCTATAACAGACGAACAGTTATTCAACCGAACGTCCTATATCCCCCCACCCCCGGACGACGACGGTTATGTTACGAACCGTCACATTTGACTCACGTCATAACCGTCATCACCAATCCTGAAACCGGCACACCCCTAGTAAGGGGTAGTAAAATTCAATCAAAGGCACGTGTCAGTCATTTTTTATGCGTTTTTTCACATAAATGTCTATAACTCCGAAGCGAATTGAGATATTTTCACCAAAATTGACACACAGATGTATGGGCTCACTCTGAGGACACATAAAAAAAATGGTGGGACTGAGCCTCTTGGTGGCGCTGTAATAGAACAAAACATGAAATTCCCATTGACTTTAATACAGTATTGTGATGTAAAATGCTATACTTAACGAATGCATTGGTGTAACATTACGAAACTCAGAATGTGCCATAAGCACCATGCCCTAAAGGTAATCAAAAGATTTTGAGACGGCGCCACCTTTTGGTCAAAAGTTATAATTTAATTTCCAAAAATGCTAATAACTTTTGAATAAATTTGCCTATTTTAATGACACTGGTCTTAATATATTCCTTGGGTTATGCCGAAAACATAGATACCAGGTTTGCCATAATCAGCAAAATTTCCTGTCCGCCATCTTTATTTTCTTTTAAAACCTTCTTTTTCGAACTTCTAGACCGTCGGTCCGATTTTCACCAAAATCGAATCGTGTCATCTCCAGACTGTGCCGACTAAAAGTTATGGATTTCGTGACGATAGACGAAACTGTTTTCGTATACCACAGCATCAAAGTTGAGGCATGCTGCCAAAATGACTATTCAGGCTTTATCTCTGCAATGCCTTCACATTTTGACACCAAACTTTGTATGTGTCATTGTCACCTCACTCTGATCACCTCACACCTCAATTTCATAACTGCGCCTCCTATTGGTCGAAAGTGATAAACCATTAAATCATTTTATAAGTTACTGTATATCAAATTTTTAAGCCATTTTGCCTAAACTCATCTTTAAATGTCTTTAATTGCTCCTTGCTGCAGTTGGTCTGAAACTCCCAGCCATGTTGGCATGTCTTGTCGTCTGCTTTTGCGCTTGGCCCCGGTAATGGCTGCTTGTTATTATTATTATAGTATAAATATCACACACGTGAATTTCTATGAACTTTTTAGGACTTTTTCTTTTTCTTTTTTCGATTCAGTTGCCATGGATTATCTGCATAAACAGGGCACAACTCAGGCATCTGTAATCTGCATGAAAACTAAATGAAGTAATTAGTGTTGCCGGTGTTAGTTGTACCTCCCTTGTGGCACCACAATGATTCCATGATGGCCCTCATTTCTCTTACCAGAAAGAATATCCAAATGCTTACAGTTTGGTGTTAGTAAGAAAGAGACTCTTCTGCACTTTATTGTGTGATATTCTTTTAGCTGATGATGGTCCCAGAAGCATAATTAGGTTGTATAAGTTTCATGGGCTTTGAGTTCTTATGTAACTGGTGATAGAAAAATACACTCTAATCAATGCTCACCATGCCGTTTTTTTGGTTGAGTTTTTACTAAAGTTTAATTTTCACTTTGTATTTTCAATTTAATTTAGCTTCCTAGTGCCTTCACTGTATCATTTGTTAGTTTTTGGTTTAGTTTTACAAATTTTTTTTAGTTTTCTAGTTTTTTTTAAAATTTAGTTTTAGTATTTCATACCAACTGATATTTACAAAGGTTTAACAGTATTACATTTAGTAGTATTTTTAATGTAATTTAGTTGGTTTGTAAAGATTACGTTTTATGATATGTATACAAACAAAAAGTAATATTATAAATAAAAAGTAGTTTGTTTTAGAATCACAGTGGGTTAGGTTTTTAGTTAGGTTCAGTTTTTCCCAGTTATGGTAGTTTTTCATTTTTGTCAGTTAAGCCAAGCAAGCTCTTTTGTTATACAGACATTTTGGACATCATTTCGACCTCTTTGTCTTGGGAATGTTCAGCAGCAATGTGAACCGGTGATTTACTAACATTTGTTTGGAAATATGCATTTTATTTATGTAGCATGGGATAAACCATCAGTTACAGTTTATCCAATAAAGTCTCTCTGTTTCTTTGCCTGAGGTTTAAGATCCCTGCAATATATTTTAGCAGAGGCACCTGGTGTTGCTATCAGGCATATTTTATGTAAAACAGCCAGGTATTATTGCATTATGAATTCATTCCAAATGTCAGTTAGTGACTGGGCTTATAGAGGTCTTGTAGAAAGTCACATTTCCATAATATATCCTTGCATTACACATAGTGTACTGAGACTGATCTTCCAGAATGCATTTTTGAGATGATTTCTCTTTTCCCTCAAAATATAGTCCAGCAATCTCCCTGGTCTTGTTCAAATCAGCTAAATAATGGAGTTTCTGAATGTCTGATGATGTTTTGGAGTGATATGCTCAGCTGGGCCACCTGTCTGTCCATGAGAGGCCCTCGAGGACCTGCGAGTCTAGCCAAATAAATGGCAGCCTAAAGCGAACAGTGTCGGTTAAAATAGAAAAGAGAGAAGAGCCAGCAGTTCTGCTCAGTGTAGTCAGATCAATATGAAACCTCATTACGGGAGTGTCATAGAACATTTGTGCACTTTCTGCTCCATCTAGCAGCAATTTTGCTGGATAAGCACCGCTCTCATTTGCCCATTTTAAGCATTTCGTTAAAGAACAACCCACAAACACGAACATATCACTTTCAGCCTCAGGGCTCTGGCAAGGGGAGTATCCCCCCACTTCTGCCTTTGCTGGCCTGGACAGCCTTCCTGAGCTCCTGAGGCTGGCCAGGCAGAGAGCAGATCACGGTGTGAGTGTGTGTGTGTGTGTGTGTGTGTGTGTGTGAGACAAGGCGTTTCGCACAGGCTGGGCTTTGACACCCACTGTTAACCCTGTAATTAATCCCTTAATAACCTAGTTAGCATGCCGCTGTGCAAACCTCTTTGTATGTCAGGTTTTTTAGTAAATCCTATGCCCTTCCCCGCTTTCTACTCTATTGCAAACTTTACATTTTCCCTGAGCAAACATGTAGACTGAACTGACAAACATTTTGACTGACATTTTTTCTAAATTAGTATTTTTAAACTAAATTATTTATTTATTTTAAAGTCACATATTTTTGGTCAAGAGAGACAAGAAGCGAAAGGAGCTTCTTTTTTATTTATTATCTTTTCTCTCTTTTTTTGAATTTGTGCAACCTTTCTGATTAGTTGAAAGGAACAAAATTATATAGAAGCATGTATGATTGAGCATGTGTGCTTACCACCGGTGTGGGTCCACATTGCCACAACATGCCTCTGAATTTTATTTATCCGTATGTAGAGCTGTTTGTAAGTGTTTACATTTCATTTTATTGAATCTACAAACTTTCAATAATAATTGCATTCTCATGCATTTAGATTAGAACATTTTGGGTTATTTTTGCTTTTTTGGCACTACACAGACAGAAAGCTCAGACGTGCTAAAGCGGGAGTAGTTCTTTTTATGAGAGTGAGGAAAGTGGTGAGCAGACTGCACATAACAAAGTACTTGAATAATACATGATCTGATTATAGCCAAACGACCAAAAAAATCCAGAAAGGTCAGTATTGCAGATGTGATTACGGACTGAAAATCGTCTCTCTCTATGAACACTCTATGAACACCTCTCTAATGAAACCACAAACAAATACCCCTTTCAATTTGCCTATTGGCTTGCATATTAATCGTGGACAGAGTGTCGGGAAGAGGCTGTCTGGTCAAATCCGTATCCCCCCATGAACGGTTCTGTTGACGTTTTGTTGCTCAGAAATGGCTTGATATCAAATTGGAATGACAAATGAAATTTTGGCACGCATTGAAGGTTGAGCGGTTGGCTGGTGATGAGGTGTGTCTAATTAAACTACAAGGCTTGGTCAAGGAGAAGACCACTTTTTGTATGTGCGAGATGTTCTTCAGTCTGTCAGCAGGCTGTATCATGTTGTTTAGCCTCCGGCAGTACCTCACAGGCTGCTGGGAAGAACAGAAACAGACATTAATAATCTGAAATTTGGGACTTGTAGATGGATATGTGTAAAGTATTATGAAAGCTAGGATCAGTGCTTTTGCTGCGATGCGTCACTGATAACATTTCATATCTCAAATGATTTCCCTCTTCCATTAGAATCGATTTTGCTTAATAATGAAACATCTTCAAGACGTTTGAGACCTGCTCTCCACCACTGCTTACAAGTGAGCGAGATTTTTTGGGCCAGAGCTTGGTAAAAGGATTGATTGGCTGGGCTGTGAAGGAATCATATCGCATGGTATGTTTTCCTCCCTCCTCTGGCTTCAGCGCACTTGACAGCCAGCCATCAGGGAGAGTGTTTTACAGATCCCATAGAGCCCACAGACTAACTGCACATGACCTCCAGCATTGAATGATGAATGGCAAAAGAAGCTCCTCTCATCCATCGCGGCCTCAACCTCTCCACCGCTTGCTCTCATTCCGTCTGAAACGCCATGAAAGGGCCCACTGGAGACTCCGGCATACGGGCAGCTTGGAATAACTCTGACACTGGCCGTTTCATCTGCTTTTGCATGTGCGGTTTACTGATATGAGCAAATCTTGATACATTTTAAATCACAGGCTCTGAATGCAAACGTTGGCAACAAAGATGGTGTTTCCAAGAACAAATCTTTGACAAAACACACAGCTCAGCAGCTGTGCTTAGCCCTACTCTGAGCATCTCTGCAGCCAAACTCTGTATGTATGTACTGTAGCTGTGGAGCTTGAAGGAAGGAAAATGCAGCACAAATCAAGAGTTAGAGCAGATGTATGTTGAACAACTGTAGTCTTCATTGTATAAAGCTAATGCATCCCATGAATAAGAAAAGAGCAGGAAATAAATGCCAAGTGCCACTGAAAATGAAGAAATCCCCCTTGTGATTGATAAATGGTGGGATGCACCATGTTTATGCTTCTTCATCCTATTGCTGAACTGCTGCATATTGACCCTAAAAGGTAGAAACCATTGTGAATGTGGCCTTCACAGTTAATCATAACGCCTGCACTCTCAGTGCTGATTGTATTGCTGGCTCCAGGGATCTGCCATAATTGGATCCTTGTAAGTGGGCTGGAGAAGCTAAACAACCAGATTGCTGTTTGTTTATACCTTTCATATATTAGTAACGTGCCGAGACTTCTCGAGCAGACTGGGACTTGTTTTGTTACTCGCCAAGCCTAATTAGTAATTTATTGTTAACATATGCCTGGATTGTGGCCCTTTCCAGCAATTCATGATTAACTCAACTTTAATTAGAGTTACTTGTTCATGTTCAGCTCCACCCAAACATGCAGTTGATGGAAGAAACCAGGAGCTTGTCCAATAAATACCAAAGGTGCCTTTCGAGTAACTTTTCTCGACAGGTCTCTGTCAGGATGTGTATCATACCCAGGGTCTGAAATTTTAAGCTATTAAGCTGTGAATAAATATTTAAAAAATTAGTGTAGAAATATTCCTCTTATCTCCCGGAAGATAGGGGGAAAATATCTGATATTTGTTTTAATATATACAAATGGAGATGGAGACAGTGCTGAACATTTAGGATTATATTCAAACAGCAGTCTTCTAAACAATGTCTGACAGGGCTATTTATGCACCTGTTGCGGTGCATTCAAAGGTCTCTTTTATTTCGGCTGAAGTGTCATTGTTCTCCTTACATCTACATTGGACCCAGATAACCTGCTGAAAACAAAGGCGATCATTATTGTTGCTGTACTGATAGTATAGAGAGAGTTGAGAGAGTTGTTTACTTTTCCTTGCATTATAAAGAGCCTCTCTATCTTCTCATCTCCGTGTTGTCTTCCACGTCACAGACAAATATCCCTGCGAGCACAGGATTAATGTCACAGGAATTAAACTCAAACACACTGATCTCTTACCATGTACTGCATCGCCCTCCTAACTTAATCAAATGGGTGTGCATTAATTTCAGATTAATATCCTCTCTCTATTGGTAATTATCTGATATCTCTTTGGAAGTTTCATGTCACCTTGGGGAACAGGAAATGTTCTCATCAACTGTACGTGTGCAGCCCCGGGCCAAGTTACATCTGTGAAACTTCCTAAAGCTTATCTAAGTGTTTCCCATTCCAAACCTCTCCATTCCAAAAAGTGGTAATTAAAAATGGATTGCTTCCCATTATACACCCTAATGGACTTCACAGGGGCCACAGTCGGAAAGGGGGGCATTATTCATGTGGCCTCCAGTGTCCCACAGGTAAAGCTCATTTTCTCTAGCAGTAAGATGGAGAGAAAGCTGGAAAAAGGACTGTTTTCCTTTAGCCTCAGATGGGCCCCACAGGGTGGCTGTCATTTCCTTTAAGGTCACTTGGAAAAATTGTATTTTGGTACTGATCAACTGTTTGTCGATCCAGGTAGACATGACAAACCCTTGTTATTTTGGTCTGTTCCATGCTCTCTCACTTGTTTTGTTTGAGATTATTGTTCATCATATCTCTTTTCGAAAAGTGAGCTTCATCTGTAGACAGGCTCCCAACGCAAAGGGTGTTCTGAAAGGTAACTTAGTTATACTCCTTAGATACCTTCTTTTGGCTAAAATTTAGAGAGATTACAATCCCAGAATGCATTGCAACTCCAGTGATCATTGTAGAAAAAAGCTCTGCAAAAGATCTATTGGTAGTTTGCAAAAAAGTAAACCCAAAGAAATGTCCTCAAGAAGGGCCTTGACCATTTTTGCAAATTACAACAATGTGATGCTTTCTCAATAACAATTGTCCCCTACTTTACAGGGCTGCAAGGGTTCTCTTACGAGAGTATCTCTCGTACTGCGTAATATCTTACGCTATGGGGAAAACCTCTTTTCCACGAAATATTGAAGCCAAAAATTATCCTTAATTTTGAATTAATGTAAAACGCTGTGCAGCAGCATGCAGACATAGGCAGGACGGCTCGCGCGCCTATTGGCTGCCCTGCTGCAACAGCAGCAGCCTATCGAGAGAGGCGCTGCGTGACACCATATCCAATGGGGGCATTACGCGCCCATTTCGTCACGTCCCGCCAGAAAGGGCGTGGTCTCGCCCTGTAAATATAGCTCGATAAGGCTGGTACACTGATTTTCATCTCTTCAGCGAAGCCTCTCGCATCGCTGGATCCGGAGTGAGAAGCCGCGCCGTCGACACAAGCCTTTCAGCGGGACGAGCTTCTGGAGTCGCTGGCCTCGCCGCCTTCAACTGCCGTACCTGCTGTGCTTTCCGGCGTACTATATATCCTTTACTCTGCTCTGTGTGTATGTGTGTGTGTGTGTGTGCTCGCCCCGCGACTCACACTTCTATCATCTAAAAGAGCCGTGTCTTTGTAAAGATGCCATCCTTCTGTGGCTCGGCACACGACGGGGACCGCCATGTGATGTGTTTCCTGCCTGTGAGAGGATCATGCAGCTCTCGCGCTCGCCGACGGCGGCTGCCCTCACTGCGAGCTATTGCCTACGGTGACTCTGAGGACTCGCATGGCATCCTTCAGCGAGACTGCACTTCCACCCGCTGCAGTGCCGCGCCGTAAAAAAGCGCTGTACTCAGCGGGTCCCCGAGCCTTCTCCAGCCCGTGAAAGCTCGCCTGTTCGCCTGCCAGCTTCACCAGCTTCACTCGATTCGCTCACTGACGGATAACGGCCGCCGCGCGCCGCCGCTTCCGCCATTAATGACGACGAGATAGCTGCATCTATAGAGGAGACCTGCTGCTCTATCCTGGCGTCGGACAGTGAATACTGGCCGAGCTCTGTGGACCTCCCCTTCTGTCCGCGAGTCGTCAGGGAAACGGGCCAGCATCAAGACCGCGAGCCCTAAAACCGCGGCTAGCTTTCTTTACGTTATAAGAAACGCAGCGTGGCCTGATATACTATCTTGAGGCCACGAGATACTATCTTGAGGCCATGAGATACTATAGTACAGGGTTCCCGCGGAGTCTTAAAAAGTCTAAAAAAGACTTAAATTCAGAAAGTGAAATTTAAGGCCTCAAAAAGTCTAAAAAACACAAGTTTAGGTCTTAAATTTAATTTACCTAAGTCTTAAAATTCTTACCTCCGTTCATTTTGTTAATTGTGGTCAAGCGTTGTCCGCCGAAAATAAAACGTTGGTTGTTTTGTTTGTTTTCTAGTAGGCTACGTGATGATGATAATCCCATTGCGTGATCACTGCAGGTATAACTCCTGTAAAGTAGGTGGCGTTATGTAACCCGCGCCGCCAATAAAGTGAAGGAAGTTGATTCACTAGCTACCTGCCCGCCGAATTCGTGCAACGTTAAGTCAGGGCTGTCGTCGAGCGCGTAGTTTTCAAAGATCATTGGGAAGTGTGTGTACCAAACAAAATTTGGTATAGCGGACTTCATCAAGAGAGATCTAATTAACACCATTAGCGGACCGTATGTCTTGATGTTCGTTGTTTACTCATTAAACTGCAAGAAAGAGATGATAATTTGGTGGATGATTTAAAAATATTCGTTAATCAATAATCATCTGTAAATTGTGTAGTCATTTGAATGTAATCATAACGGTCGCCTGAGGGCGCTCAACGACCACGTCATCCGTAAGCGTGAGTTTCTAACAAAAAAACAACAGTTTACTAAAAATAATAAATCCATTAAATAATTTACCATTGTTAATTAGTGTTTATTTTTGTTTGTTGTTTTTGTATTTAACCCTTTCACACGTAAGTTTAAAATATTCTAACTGATCCCCAGCGTGAGTTTTTCTAGGCGACCGTTATTTAGAACCTGTCACTTTAATGTTTCCATGGTGACGCGTCATTGCTTGTCACGTGACACAGCGCAACCACAACACAGTGCTGAATGAATGATGATCTGCTTTGATGTCATTTTCCCTTTTCTATTCAAAATATTCACAAATGTATTAGCTATAACATGAAACACTGATATTCCGATTGTCAAATATGTGCAAGTGGATGTGTTTTGTTGTTTAAACACCTTCATAACGATCGCGTTAGTTGAGCTGTTTGTGCGATGGGCGGCGCCATGTTAGTTTACAACACGTCAATTCCTCAACTTCTCACGAAATACATGAAAGTGGCCGGAGAACTGGGAGAAGAATAGTGTAAAATGTAAAGCTACTTACACAATGTGTATCTGATATGAATAAAACGTGTCGTCTTATTATAATGGAAAGGATTATTATTGCCGCTTCCATAGACATCAGTCAGTGTGTGTATTTTACAAACTTAAAATATGTTTAAGAATTTCTGGGATCATTCTAATGTTTCAATTTATGTGTCGTGTTGGTCTTAAACTTCACACATAATGGTCTTAAAAGGTCTTAAAAAGGTCTTAAATGTAACAAACTGAAACCTGCAAGAACCCTGATAGTAACTCGTGGCCTCAAGATAGTATCTCGTGGCCTCAAGATAGTAGGGCCACGAGTTACTATCTTGAGGCCACGAGATAGTATCTTGAGGCCACGAGTTACTATCTTGAGGCCACGAGATAGTTATAATAATTTTTTTTGACAAAGTGGGACTAGGGGGGCTCCGTAGTTTTGCATTTTACAATGGGTGAATCTGTAGTTGTCACTAGGGGTGCACGATATTGACAAAAAGGTGATATTGCGATATCGATAATGAATATTGCGATATCGATATTAATTTCGATATTTTTAAACGTATGTAAAACTACAAAAGTTATGGGAAAACGCATCAAAAAATAGAAGGAGAATCAGGAAATGAGTCGGGGGAAATGGAACGGTGCATGTCGGACCGGACGCATCATAAACAAAATATCGCATAAATATCGCGAGATTTTCGATATTGATATCGAGCAACGTGATATCGCGATAACGATATTGATTCGATATATCGTGCACCCCTAGTTGTCACTGGTGATTGTCGTTTGAACCTTTCTGGATCCGCCATCAAATTGATAAGTTGAATTATATCAAGTGCTGTGAGAAAAGGCTATAAATCTCCACCTCCAACATCCTCACACGCAATATAGCTTATACTAGCCGAGACTCCTTCTTTATGTGTACAGATGTGACGTAATGACGCAAAGACAAGCTTGAATTTCCTGTGGAAATCCACCAGTACCACTAGAATTAAATACATTATTACAGGCTTACCGTTTTGAATCGAGCTAAGGCAAGCAGATAGTTTTGAACACTGGCTGGTTATGGTAAATGGTAAATGGACTGCATTTATATAACGCTTTCACAGACCCAATGGCCACCAAAGCACTTTACAATTTGCCTCACATTCACACACTCATTCATACACCGACGGCGGTGTAGGCCATGCAAGGCGCCATCCAGCTCGTCGGGAGCAGCTGGGGTTAGGTGTCTTGCTTATGGACACCTCGACACTTGGTCAGGTGGAACCGGGGATTGAACCACCAACCTTCCGGTTTGTAGACAACCTACATGAACCACTGAGCCACTGCCGCTATGGACTTCAGCTTTAAGCATTGCACCAATTCCAAAAAAGTGCCCCACTTTGTGCCTAATTCTATGTTAGCTTAGCATCATGCTAACACCAAACTCTATTGGAATCTATTGTGAGTCAAGTGGTCTGTGTGATATTTTTGTACAGCATACAGAGTCTTTGCATTTGTTAGGATGCTATTTAGAAGGGAACTGACTATGTAGGCAGCTTACTAGGTTTTTAAAACAGAGCATCTGTGTCAGCAGAGTCTTTGTTTAATTTCCAGGACAACTTTAGGCTGTTAGAGTATTCCCATGTTGGTGCTTATCTGCACCATGCCTCTAGAGAAGACCGTTCTAGCATTTCTCCATGAGGGACTCTTGCATGCAGACCAATGTACTGAAGGGAGCTTTGAGGCTCTGCACTCTGTGTGGAGGGTGTGGGCTGTCTTCACACCTAACTCTGCAAGTGCAAAATGGGGACAAGCTGCCATGCTAGCACCTTTTAACCTCTGATGTCTAATCACTTCTCACTATTAAAATTTGTGATGTCCAATAAAGTATGCAACTAATTGAAAAATGAAAGGTTTATTTGCAATTGTGTTGACAAGTGGAAACCTTGATTTAGTGGAAGAGCTTTGGCTATTTTTTTTCTATTGATTCAGAATTAATAACTCAGTTGGGATCACCTTCAACCTCACAAATACTAACCTTTAGAGCATACTGCAGGTAGAAATATGGTTTTGGGCAATTATAGTCATGTCAATAGAGCATTTAGTATCCAAGTGTGTGTGTTTTTGTGTGTAAACCCAATTATGGAGATTGAGAATAACTATAGGGAGGACATGTTGTAAGTCAGGTCTGTATGTTTCAGGTAGGAGTAGCGTAGAGCCTCACCTTGTTTATCATTGTAATTATTCTGTCTTTGAACTCAGTATGAAGGAACCCTAGAAAATGCATGAGCCCTGGGACTGGGAGGATATTTGATGCAAAAAGTAGAGACAGAACGAATGTTCTCTTCAGCTTCCAGCTGAATTCAGCTAAGATGAACATGGTTGAGAGCTGCCTTTTTTTGCATTAAATCCCCTCTTCGGCATTTGACTCCCTCTCGCATGGCTTTTGAGTGCTAAAGGGATGCAGTTGGATGGAGATGGGGAGCGAAATCACTCATTTTTATCTCCCAGATGGGGCAGGCTGGCATCAGCCAGGGCTTGCCTAGCTTTATGGCCTTTTCCCTCACTTTTGTTTTCCATGCACATTCTACTTTTTTTTTTTAATGTGCCCTGTATTTTCCATGCCATGCCTTACTGTTTAACATGCATGATCATTTTTATTCCAGTATTTATGCCCCTTCTACACGGGACAGACTATTCCCAGGGGCTGGCCCACTTGTCCCATGGATACAGCGTGAATGAAATGGTTTCCTTCTCAGGACGAGCTCATTTATTTAATACACTCTTCAGCTGAAAAGTAGGGTGTCCCCCACACTCATCCTCAGCCCCAACATTATAGGTAATTGAATAGCGCTTTTACCATTTTCACTCTGTGAACAAAAGGATCAACTAGCCTGATTTGTTGTTTTATTGTCCACTCTGTGCAGTTTTATGGGGATCTTGGGAACACCTGTGTGTTGGCAAGCCTGTTATTTTTCTAAGCTGTGCACTTGCTCCAAATACTCATTGTACCGAGACTGAGATTTGACCATGACCTTGAGGAAGAGGAGGGCATATGGACACCAATATAATATAGAAAAAATAAGCAGATTTCTGGAGAGAGCACAAGCTGTAGCCATGCTGCTAATAGGTGCTTTGAATGTTTGTGGAAAAGTTAAAGAAGGGCATTTTCAGTCTCTGAATGCAAAAAGTTCAGTCAACTCTCTAACAAGCTGTGCCTTTTCATTTACATTCCCTCCTTTTATGTTTGCTTCAGGAAATTTCTAATAAAAGTTGGAATATCTCCAGCAAAATGCACACATTACCCAGCATGTGAACAAATTGAACTCAATGATCACTTCCTTTTTATATACAGCGCACATCTCACTCGCCACTGTGTGTGCTGTAAAACTGTAGAGGGGGAGGGTATGATACTTTCTATAGGGGGATCCAGAAGCATCCCAGCATGTGATATAGATATTTGCACAGCAGATGCCTGCATGCAGCGTCGCCTTATCTGTAATTGCTTCACCATTATGGCAGGATGAGCGATAGAGCTGGTGGCAGCATCATCAGTGTCCTGACTCGCTGTCAGAGAAAGAAGGCAACTTAGTTTAACCCACCCCCATCTGAAAATGCATGCAGAATTTATAATACAGATATCACTGTGCAATTCCTGTTTTTGCGCTTTTGTCTTTTTACAGGTGTTTAAAACCTTAGTGAAGACAGTGCATCTCCATTTTAGGCAGAGTTTAAATTAGAGACACCTGTGGGCTCTGGTTTTAGATGTGTAACTACAGTACTTCAATTGTCTAATTTCATCAGTCTGTCTCAGATTTTACAACCAGAAAGTTGTTTCAACGGATAAGTATTATCAGGTATTGCATTTTGCAAGGCACAATGTTGCCATTGTGTTGGTATGCCTCATCCATGCTCAACCTTATCCATTTTAGAAATGTTTATTGGCAGATATTGCACTTTAAAAATGCCTGGGAGTAATTCCTATCTAACAGTATCCAGGGGGAATAATAGATAAGAAAGAATGAGAACAGCCTGGGTGACAGAGGCAGTAAAAACAGTGATGATGAGATACAGTGTTGGCTAAAAGATGCTGAGTGAGAGGGAGTCTGTGGCATGACCTGCTACTGAAATGGATTTGATAACACCCGGTCTGCTGGAGTACCGTAATAGCCATTATCACCAATCTAAGTGTTAAATGGTAAGAGGTAAAATGTTCTGTATGTTGTCGTCCTTTAAAGGGGTCATAACATGGATTTTTAAAAATTATTTTAATGTTCCTTAAGGTTCACTTATCATGTTAATATAGTTTTGTGCACAAAAAAGAAATATATATGTGGAAAAATAATTATTTCCAACCCTCATTCAGGCCCTCTGTCTGAAATGATGTTTTTAAGGGACGTCTCCTTTAGGGTGTGTTTACACTTGACATGTTTTGTTTGATTAAAGCAAACCTTGGTGCGATTGCTCTGTGCGGTTTATTTGAATAAGTGTGAACGCTGCCATCCGAACCCTGGTGTGCACCAAACAAGCGGACCGAGGCCGCTGAAAAGATGGGTCTCGCTCTGCTTCTAAAAGAACTCTGGTGCGGTTCGAATGATATATGAACGCAACACGGACCAAAGTCATGTAAACAAACTGAAAACAGGAAGGAAAAAGGACATCAGAACCGCGTCTCTTTGCAAGAGATTGTATATGTGACGGATGGATTTCTGCTGCTGTTTTGGCTCCTTCACACATTTTATAAGCACTTCACGAGTTCTTAGCTGGTCAAAATACCATCATATGCAGGCTACGCACATACAACGAGCACGTTTAGCCCAGCACTCAGTATTGTTTTGGATGTTCTGTAAGTTCCGTCTCAAAATAGGCAATAGATCATAAATGCCGACCAATCAGGTTGTGAACATATCCCTATGCCTTTAGGGTAAGGGTCTTTAGGTTCAGTGATAAAAATGCCAGTGTGAATGCTAAGCGGACCAAGACTTAAAGTTTTTTTCCCGGACCAAACGAACCAAGATAAACCGAACTACTAATGTGAACACACCCTTAAGGCTTGTCAGTAAATGGCCACTTTTATGATAGGCTTACGTCACTGCATAGAAAATAGTATCAACCCCCACTTGCTATTGCATGTGAGTACGTGTTTTGAAAACATTATCCATTAGGGGTGTACTTGTGTACAACGGTACATGACGATTCGGTACGTACCTCGGTTTTTAAGTCACGCTTCGTAACGGGTTCGGTACAGCAGGGGGGAGTAAACTCAAGTAAACACAAAATTCAAGTAAAGATAAAAATTGCTTCTTTTTGTTTTTAATTAAACTGTTTTTTCTTCTTTTTTTTTTTTTTAAATGTGTCTCTGTGTTTAAATAAATTCAATTATAATTAAAATTTTCTTAAGGATAAAAAATATATATCTTGGCTAATGCTATAAACTAGGGAGCCCTTAATTACACATTACTATAGAATTAAAGGTTACAATTAACAGCCCAAATGATTAAATTCAGTTGCTATTTATTTTTAGATATAACAATAAACGCTCAAAAACAAACAAACATGTAAATTGTACAGTACAAAAGGCAGGTTTTGCATTAACTTCTAAATCTAATTATAAAGTACATTTTCTACTCCTATTCATTTTTGAAATATAATTATTTACACAGTTGCTGTCAGAATGTTTTCATGACAAATGTATTTAAACATACATTAAATAATAAAAACTAACAGGTTTAGTAAATATAATGAATAGGCTAATACATTTTCTCACAGTTCCTTCTGATTTTATCCTCATACCTCTCAGAGCAATTAGTATCATAAATGAGGGCAGCCATACCATCCCTGGAAAACATGTTCTTGCACCCCACAGCAACTAATTCTCTGACCCCAGATCAGTCGCACAAGTCTTGCTTCACCACCAGTATAAGTAGCTGCAGCGTGCTCTCTCATGGACTCATCAGCAGAGCTTAAAGAATTAAACAAAGAAGATGAGAAACGGCCTGTTCATTTAGGTGAAAGTCGGCACATCAGGGAATGGATGCTTTGTGTTTAGGCAATGTGTTTGCCTCGTTCAGCATTTGAATGTGAAAGCTTTTGCTAATACATTTATTTACCTCTTTCCTTTTTGTGCCATATTGGCTTCTCTTTCTTTTGTTTTATCTAATTTTCTTTGTTGTGGTGCAAACAAGAAAGTTGTGGAAATTCAATTAGTGTGGTCTTTAGAGATTATTTACACAAAGATGTATCAGCTCCATCTCCCATACCTCCTGCCTGTGTCTCCCTCATGCAAGGCCTGAAATATCTCATTTATTCTAGCTCAACACTGCTCCATGCTTGTCATTGCAAGCTCCCTAAAAAGCAACAATGCCAATGAACTGGCTTTGACCACAACACCACACACAAATCGAATTAATTATTGCACTTTATGTGTATGAACATGATTTTTAGCAGTAATATTACAATTAAGAGATGAAACACCAAAGCATATTGGAGCTCTGAGGGTTACTGAAGGCAGTCTCTCCCCACCTCCCTCCCCTTCAGTTTACCCTTCACATGTCAATAGTTTTCAGCACAGCCAGCTCCCATTTTGCATTGTGTTACACATCTACAATATTGGAACTGCATGCCAAGGTTACAACCCAGCACTAATTATTTTAAATATGACTCTAATTCAATTCCTTGAAGAGACTCTAAAGTTAAGTACACACTCCCTTTGGCCTCCACTGCACCTTCCTTCCTTTTTCCTTTTCTGTCACAAAACCCCATACCCTCCATCATTGCAACCCACTCTTCTACTGGCTCTGCTCTGACGGACCATTGTCATAAGTGTCAGGTTGGCGGTGAGGTACCGGGGGGGCTGTATACATGCATGAGCTGTATTCTCGTTAGCATGGCGTGTGACAATCCAATCATAAACAACGGGGCGAGGCGAGAGATGTACAGTGACACCCCTCAAATGAAGCGGACTGGTGCATGGCAGGTGAGGTGGAGCATGCTCAGTGTGCCTTGCCTTGCTTGCTTGACAATTTGGTGCTGCTGTAATTTGGGAGTAGCAATTTCCTGCAGCAGTGTCTCTGAGCAGTCTTACAGAGGAACCCGTACTGTAATTCATCGCCCCCTGCTTCCTGCTGTTTGCTGATGTAACTTGCATGAGCGAACCATTGTAATTGCAAATCTTGATATTTGTGAGGACGGAGCCATCTATTCAAATTATTGCCGTCTGAATTATGCTTTTTGCAGTTGTTAATTATATAACTGTTGTTTCTCCATCCATGGATTTTTTTTTTTTTTTTTTTTAAATCACCTAGATCCTAGATTCAATTTTTTTTCTGAATTGTCTTGGCTTCATCAGTCTTAGAAAAAACGTATGTAATCAAGCTGGATTCGGGTTTACCTGACTCTGATTGGATGTGATTTTTTAGAGTTTATTTAAGATGCTCTTGCATTTTAAAAACATACTTAAAAGGTCTGCAAAGTAAAATTATGTTTAAATAATAATACTAAATTAACATTTATTACAATTTCATTCTTTCTAAAGGCTAGTCAAAAATCACATTAATCACAATTCTTTTTTCCATTGTCAGTTGTAGTTTAAAGATAGTATCTCACTATCATTTTTTTTCCAGATAATATTTTACACAAATTTATATTTTTATTTTCCACATAAAAAAAATTAGTATTTATGAATGAAAATATGAAGTTGCCTCTCTATTATAGCATCCAAAGACTGGAAACCTTTTTATAGGCCATTCTATATACACTCACCGGCCACTTTATTAGGTACCCCATGCTAGTAACGGGTTGGACCCCCTTTTGCCTTCAGAACTGCCTCAATTCTTCGTGGCATAGATTCAACAAGGTGCTGGAAGCATTCCTCAGGGAGTTTGGTCCATATTGACATGATGGCATCACACAGTTGCCGCAGATTTGTCGGCTGCACATCCATGATGCGAATCTCCCGTTCCACCACATCCCAAAGATGCTCTATTGGGTTGAGATCTGGTGACTGTGGAGGCCATTTAAGTACAGTGAACTCATTGTCATGTTCAAGAAACCAATTTGAAATGATTAGAGCTTTGTGACATGGTGGAAGTAGCCATCAGAGGATGGGTACATGGTGGCCATAAAGGGATGGACATGGTCAGAAACAATGCTCAGGTAGGCCGTGGCATTTAAACGATGCCCAATTGGCACTAAGGGGCCTAAAGTGTGCCAGGAAAACATCCCCCACACCATTACACCACCACCACCAGCCTGCACAGTGGTAACAAGGCATGATGGTTCCATGTTCTCATTCTGTTTACGCCAAATTCTGACTCTAACATCTGAATGTCTCAACAGAAATCGAGACTCATCAGACCAGGCAACATTTTTCCAGTCTTCAACTGTTCAATTTTGGTGAGCTCTTGCAAATTGTAGCCTCTTTTTCCTATTTGTAGTGGAGATGAGTGGTACCCGGTGGAGTCTTCTGCTGTTGTAGCCCATCCGCCTCAAGGTTGTGCGTGTTGTGGCTTCACAAATGCTTTGCTGCATACCTCGGTTGTAACGAGTGGTTATTTCAGTCACTGTTGCCCTTCTATCAGCTCGAACCAGTCTGGCCATTCTCCTCTGACCTCTGGCATCAACAAGGCATTTCCGCCCACAGAACTGCCGCTCACTGGATGTTTTTTCTTTTTCGGACCATTCTCTGTAAACCCTAGAGATGGTTGTGCGTGAAAATCCCAGTAGATTAGCAGTTTCTGAAATACTCAGACCAGCCCTTCTGGCACCAACAATCATGCCACGTTCAAAGTCACTCAAATCAACTTTCTTCCCCATACTGATGGTCGGTTTGAACTGCAGGAGATTGTCTTGACCATGTCTACATGCCTAAATGCACTGAGTTGCCGCCATGTGATTGGCTGCTTAGAAATTAAGTGTTAACGAGCAGTTGGACAGGTGTACCTAATAAAGTGGCCGGTGAGTGTATATTATCATCACTTTCTATGCAGTGTTTTTGTTAGCATGTGTATTTACACTTACACCCCCCCCCCCCCCCCTCACCACAGTTTAGTTGTTGTGATGCTACAGACGTGTTAACAAAATGTTCCTCACCCTGCATCAATATGGATGAATCCAGCCTGCTACGCTTGCTTCTGTGGAAGTGCGAGGCAGATAAAACGCTCAGTGCATTGCTCGCCTCCACTAATTTTTGTTTATTATGCATTTATGGTCCATGCCTGAGATTTCCACTGATCAAATGCTACGTTTCCAGCTTGGCTCGTTGAGTTCGTTTGGCACAGAACAGCTTTTCCCTCTTCTCTCACTCTTTTGCTCCTTTTTTATTCCTTTTCCGCTTTTTTATTGTCACTTCTCTCTGTATGTACCCTACAACACTTTTATGTTGTACTTTCTCTCCCTTCTGATTTACAGAAATTAAGGCACTTGATTTTGCAGTCTGATGAGCAATTTGTGTTGTATTTGTAAGAGCAAGCTGTGATTTTCTTCAAATCACAATGCATTATACGGACACAGTGAAGCTGCTTGCACAGCAGATTTTCAATTCATATTTACAATGTTTTCGCCTTTTAATTGCCCAGAGCAAAATGTCATAAGAGCACGCTGGAATGAAGCATGGTGGAGAAGACAGCTTGGGTACGGAGCTTTGACATCCAGTCACACACAGTTCCTGTGCAGCCGTGTATATTTAGTCTCATTTGAAAGCATTTTTCGTCTGTGGTGAATCAGAGTAAAGAAGTGTGCTGCCACCTCAGCACTTCCTGCTCTCTGCTCCTTAAGTCTGTGTCATTTTTTGGTGAAATACACTAATGCGGAAGGCACCAGTCATGTGTGCATTGCTGATCTGGCATGAATACCCAATGAGAGCCGCTATAAGAGGGAATTGCCTGTGATGTAAGTGCTGTTTTAACTCTTTCAACGGTGTTAATTATTCATCCACCACCAGTCCAGTGAGGAGGATTGAGATGGCCTGGCAGCAGTGGCTCCCTCCCTGTGAGTCCTTTTCACACCAGTCAAGTTCATCTCAGCACAGCACAAGGGGACAAGCTGCGAGAAGACAGGGAAAGTTTGTGTCTAGATAAATCTTCCCTATTTTTCCTTCTTCTTCTCTTATTTCATCTTCATCTCCTCCTCCCACTTCTCTCTCCTCGTCCTCTTCGTCCTTCCCCTCCTCTTCCTTTTCCTCCTTCTTCTTTTCTTCTCCTTTATCTTCATATCCATCCCTTTTTTTCCTCCTCCTTCTCCTTCTTCTCATTTCTCTTTTCTTCAAGTCAAAGCACTTGTTTTAATTTTTACCTTTCCAGATAACAATTCATAATAGTAAATGGCTGTTTACACTGACAGCGATTTGCAGCAAACTGAAGTCCACTCGGACCTCTTGTACATTGGTCCTCTTGTACATTCTCTTGATTTTTGTGAAGACTACATAGTTTTATGTTAAAACATTTTTTTGTAGATAATATGTACCCTTATTTGTTGAATAAATAGTTTACATTATTGATTGGTTGCACATTTAGTTTGCACTATTTTTACATTTAATCATTTAGCCACTTACAAATGAGGAGAGTTATAGAAGCAGTTAAACTTACAATAGGACAACAAGTGCTGTGACCCTTCCCAGTTTAGTCTAAAGGGGTAAATGTAAATTATTATTTTTAAATTTTTTTATTGGAAAAGAGAAAATAAAGTGTTAGTATTAATGGATCAAGTGTTGCCGAAAAAGTTGTGTCTTCAGCCGTTTCTTGAAAATGGCTACGGACTAAGCAGCTTGGTTTTAGTAAATGTTAGACTTTTGTTAGAAATGTTAGACTGAAATTTATTGTCCTGCTTGATGAACTGTGGATTAACTTTCATTCTGTTGCTGTCCATTGAGCTAGATGCAAGAACATGTTCTGTGTAAACACCCCATAAGAAATGCATTTGTTTGCACATTAAACTTTATCAGCCAAATTAATGTCATCATTTTTGCAAATTTGTAATTTTGGATTTTGCAAAAAAAAAAAGAAAACTCCCTTGAAAGCTACAGCAAGTTCTGTGCTACATTTTAATTTGGATTTAATGATAGTGCATCTTATTTTGTTACATTTTGTTGTTAGAAACCACTGGGACTGTTGTCATTGTTAAATAATATTTCTATATAATCTTTGCTGTTGCTTAATGTAACTTACTGAGCATACATTTCTAATGGTATTTCTTAAACCCAAGAGCATATGCTTTTCCCCTTGCTTTCTGCTGTAGCTTAATTTGTCCCAGACTCTCATTAGCTCATTGAAAATGCCAGCCAGCTGATTAAAAGTTGCAAGTATGAAAGCAAACATTTTACACTACATCTACGATAACAAGCAAGGTTGCGTTTTAAATCACTATAGATCTAGGTTTCTGAGTTCAGCAACCCCCACTGGCTGCGTGGATAGATACATCTTGATCCTGGTTTTATCTGTTTTATTCATTGGACTTCTAAAGGAATAATTAAAAAGGGTTTAAAATGGCTTTTATGGATCACCTGCTGTCCCTGATATCATTTTTGTGATTGCACAGCAGAAAAGTGGCAGAAACATTGACGATAATGTCTGGCACTGAATTGTCTTGCAAGATCAGTAAGTCACCAATTAAAGCGATATATCCCTCAGTCTACATAGCTCAGCACCTGGAACCCACAGAGCACATTTTACCACAGCATGAAGGAGACCAAAGAGAACAGATGATAATCCGTTCCATTCCTCACATCTAGTTAGACTTCTGGAAGTCTAGTATTTCAACTGTTTCCAGAGCTTTTAGTTATATTTTAGAAGAATATTGGTTTTTACTCAATTTTACTTCTTTATGCACAAAATATGAACCTTTTATTTAAACTTTTAAAAAATCTTATGTCTTAATAAAGTATTATTAAGTCAGTATGATAACAAAATTTACCCAAATAAATGACATTCTTAATAGACATTTTTTTAATGATTAATTGGTGTGATTGTAAAGAAATAATCATAATCTTTAATCAAAATGCAATAACTTGCTTTGTCTCTGAAGCAATTTTGTTTTCAGCTGATGTTACCCAGCCTAAACAGACTGTTGGACAGTTTGCTTACCAAAGCCACATTTATTTGATTAAAAATATAGTAAAAACAGTAATTGTGAAATATTATTACAATTTAAAATAATTGTTCTCTATTTTAAAATATTTTAAAATGTAATTTATTCCTGTGATGGCAAAGCTGAGTTTTCAGCAGTGAATGTGGTTTCATGTTGACTTTAAAAATGTTTTTGCAAAAGTATGTGCTCTGCATGTGTAGTTCCAAGTTGAGTCTCAAGATAACAACCCCATTCGACACCCGTCACTGAGAATCCTCTCAAAATGCACATACATTTGTTATGTCTGATGTGTTACGACCTGGTAAATATTATCATCCTACAAGCAAACAAACAATCCTTTTGGTGGAGATAAAGGAGCAGCTTGTGGTGAGGTAATGGGACGGAGCTATTAGCTGTGTCACTCATTCTGCCAAGCCTGTCAGTGACGCCCGGTCTGACGCCATCTCCCTCCCCTCATCCACCTGCTTATCTCTCAGATAAATTAAGTCGGGCAGGACTCGGCGGGCGGGGGGAGCATGCATCAACACCTATCTAGTGATAGGAATACTGTGCACAGACCACTGCTTTATTGACTTTAGTTTATAGCACTGGGGTATGACACCGTCGCAGACATCTCCGTCAGAATTTTTAAAGCCTTGCTGATTGACAGACGCAGGTAGGGAATAAACACCGGCTAATTACATGCAACCGTATGTTTGTCAGAAACCTGACCCCTCCTCACACCACGGTGCCCTAAAGGCCACCGATTTAGCTCCCTGCATGCCTCTGAAAACAATAAAACTACCAGCTGTTCTGACCTCGAACACATCCCTGACTTTGACAATTAACCAACTGCATGTTAGCTAGTGGTCCGCTCTCTGTGAGGCACGTATGAGGTAAGCTCCATACAGTGCACCTTTTTTCTTCCTCCACGCCACAGAAGTCAATCCCAGGGAGCTCACATGAGGGAATTGCCAATCAAAGAGCATGTCGGGCCCCAGGACGTTAATGGAAGCAGCCGTCAGCAGGAGGAAGCCAGCCACATGACGTTCATGCTAGCATTTCAGATGACTCTCCGACAGGTTGACAGGCTTGGAGCCCTGGCTGCGGCCTGTAAAGGTCACCTGTCATGCAGGGTTATATATGACTGTTTGTTTTTGTATGCCAGAGGAAGAAAATCCCCCTACCAGCCGTATTCACGCCTGCCGCTCTACTCTGATCACTACCTCATCACCTCTTTGCTAAGCTTAGTCCTAACCCATAGGCATGGGTAATCTTTAAGAAATTTTCACCCCTCAGAACTTCAGCTCTGGTCTGAAATTCAGCCAAACATCCTACTCTTCTCACAGAAGCTGAGATGCCAACCTAATCTTGCGGCTATTTCCTTTTTTCCCTCTCTTTCTCTCGCTTTTCAAGGTGCGAGACTGTCAGTCAGTCCTTATGCGATGAGGGTGGTGAGATTAGGACCTGGTTAAGAGGTGTCTATAATTGAATTCCAGACATCTCAATGCACATTAAGGTGGACAGTGGGACAAGATAAAGCTTTTTCCCAGATGAGAAGGGAGCAGGAGGCTTCCTGACACTCAGCACCATCAGAGACCATCATGGTGCTAATGCTAAGAGCCGAGGCTCATGGGAAGGGAGCGGTCACCCTGTAAAAACATGCTGATGAGATTCACTCTACCCTAACTCTCACTGTCTGCTTTATCTGTCAGGGGAAAAGAGAGTTTTTTTTTAACCTTTTGAAAATGTGAAACAGCATAAATCTGTTTAAACAAAGAGGGGAAGTCTGTTAACAATCCCTAATCTGCTCATTTTCTTACGTATTGAACTTTCAAATCTCAAACTAATGATTTTGCTAATGTTTAATAATATAAGTAAACTAATTAGAATGGCTTATGTACCATTTGCTTTTCAAAAAACTGTTAAAATAATGAGGAAAATTATACTGCACAAGTCCCGAAAGTCCTTTTCTCATCAGCACCTTATGTGAAATGCAAATGTGAACATATCCTTGCCATCATCAAGTCATTGTTATCTCATTAGTGAAATGGCAGGCAGTAATTCCTCTATATGTGCGTTTACACTTTGTCAGAATAATCTGCCAAACAAGGTTGTATTCGTATTTACTGGCAACATGTTTTGCTTACAGAGAAATGCAATAGATTTTTCCACAATAATGTTTTTTTATAGTTGTTTTACAATGCCAGTGGACCAGCCATTGTTGTGACTGTTATTAGAAGTATATTTTGCACTATAGGTGTTATACCTGTAGACAAGGGTTTCCCAAAAAGGGGTTTGTTAGGGAAATGTTGGGTGTTCGTGAGTTTGAGCTAATAATTTATTAAATCAATTGTAATATTAAAATAAACAAATGACACTGCGCAGTTAATAAAAAAAAAACCTGTAGTAGCAATTTATCTGGTCAAAACGCGATTATCAAATCAAAAGCAGCAATTTAATTATAGTACATAATCTGTTGCACCACGTGTTTCAGTGTGAAAAGCATCAATGTTCATTTACACATGTTCAGCTCATGTTTCCAGATCATCCTGGTTCCCAGTCTCTCTCTATATTTTCTGAGCTAAACATACATTTTGGAACACAATGTGCACTGTTCACTTTCCCATTTGCATAATTTCCAACATTTTTGTGGACAGAACTGCATAGCATTTCACAAATATTCTTCCAAAATAAAAGCTCAAGAACTTGAAATGTTAAAATCCCAAAGGTATGTGGTTGAAAACACTGATTAGTTGTGATATATGACAAGCGCTGAGCGCTTCTGTCTCTGGCTCAGCGCCAAGCAAAGCGCGAAAGCACATTTGAAATTAGCAGTTGATCACGTGATGCCCTAAACGTTCTGATCACACCGGTGTGATCGTATGCGTCAAAGGGTTAAAATAATTTCTGTTAGCAGTAGAATATTTGCTTTTGTGCCTGAATGTGTCAGCATTAGCAATATGAGACATTTTCATATGAAATCAAACGTCATATCACAGTTCAAATCACAATCGCAATATATGACCAAAGTAATCACTGTATAATTTGTTAGTCACGCAGCCCTATTTTTATTTTATTGAATTTTTTTACATGATTAAGAAAACCAGGTTGCTGCTGGAAGAGGTGTTAGTGAGGCCAGCAGGGGGCGCTCACCCTGTGGTCTGTGTGGGTCCTAACGCCCCAGTATAGTGACGGGGACCCTATACTGTCAAAGAGCACCGTCCTTCGGATGAGACGTTAAACCGAGGTCCTGACTCTCTGTGGTCATTAAAAATCCCAGGATGTCTTTCGAAAGAGTAGGGGTGTAACCCCGGCATCCTGGCCAAATTTACCCAGTGGCCTCTGTCCATCATGGCCTCCTAATAATCCCCATATATATATATACACTGATTGGCTTCATCACTCTGTCTCCTCTCCACCAGTAAGCTGGTGTGTGGTGAGCGTTCTGGCGCAATATGGCTGCCGTCGCATCATCCAAGTGGATGCTGCACATTGGTGGTGGTTGAGGAGATTCCCCCTTCCATGTGAAGCGCTTTGAGTGCCTAGAAAAGCGCTATATAAATGTAATGAATTATTATTATTATTATTACATTTTTAAATGGAGAAAATCAAAATAAAACATTTACTAAAAAATATTAGACATTTGACTTGCATGCGACCATTATCCAACATCAGAGAACCCTGAACATGCTAATGTTTAGTTAAATTATTAAAATATGTAGTTAAAATCACAGGGGGTACATCAAGTAAATATTTTACATCTAAGGGTTTTGGTTGACAAAAACATTTGGGAACCCCTGCTGTACACAGAGCATTACAGTGAGAGAACTGCCGCTTTTTTGCTATTGGATGAGGCCTGTTAATTGTTTGAGGGTCAAACAGCTCACAAGTAAGTTGGGATTGTTTGTTCGTGCAGCAGAGAAGATCAATACAGAGGGGAGGTTGTAAATAAATGGGCCAGGAAAGCACCTGTGGTGGCAATAGAAGCAATCCAAACCCTGCCACCCTAAAACGCCACCACCAGGAGTAATGTGCAGCCTTGAAAGCCGTTACTCAGGTCCAGGGAAAAGTTTGGCCTGGGTGTGAAGGATGTGGAGTGTCAGTTTTGTGCATGTTGGAGGAGTGGGAAGGCTTGGGCGGATGCGAGAAGTCTCAGTGGAGCATCCAGCAAGTGTCTTTACTTTAGAGAGAGGAAGATCAAAGAGAGGAGTTTAAAGAGAATGGGGGTGGGGGGAAGCTTAAAAGTCTCCCTGCGGTTTTGGGTTTTTGGGAGTGATCCAGGTATACCGCTAGTGTATTGATGTGGTGTGCTGTTGTTCTGTTCGTTCTTCCCCTTTTTATTTTTTCTCGTCCTGCTGATCTTGGCCAGGCTTTAAAATTGTACGGTTCATCAAAGTTGCAGCCCAAATTGCATCTTTTACCTCTCACTGTGCGCTTGTTCGGTTTAATGCAGGGTCTTCCCCACCAGCTTCAATAGGTGATATGATCTCCGAGAGGGGTTTATGAGCGAGACATTCATATTTTGTAATACTTCTGTGGTAAGATCCTTTTATTATCCAAAGTGAATTTTGCCTCATTTGCAATATCATAATCATAAGGCTTAATCAGGCACTGTTTATGCAAACAACCCACAGTACCCCCCTGCGAACGGCTGCTGTTGTGTCTCTTCACCCCTGAGGATGACAGAAACGGATGCGACAGCTATCTCTGAAGCCGGTGTTATCTGCGAAGAAAAGCCGGGTCAGAGGTTGAGTGCCATTTAAAGCTTATGATAAACACACAAAGGCATGGTCAGTTCCTGTCGCTCTGATAGGCGTTTAATGACTCTGTGTCACATAAGTAGCCATTCAGTGTGTAGAATATGTGTTTTCTCCAGGCACTTGAGTGTGTGTGTGCACGTGTGTATGTTTGTTTGTCTTAATTACCTGTCATTTGTGCCACATGCTGAATGTTGGCGGCACAGTGTCTGACATGTGTAGTCGGCTGGGATCCAGAAGGTTGCCATGGCGAGGCGACTCTGCTGTTCATAGACCGGAGAGTGGCTCATTAATGACTCTCTTAGCAATGCCACCTGCGGTACCTCATTGGGTTAAGCTTTACTACCTCAATTATGTATTACTGCCTGACTTCATTTCAGAATAGAAACAATAACAAGGGAACAAATAAGGGAATTAGCGAATATCACAAATTTCATTCCTATTAATGTGGTTCACACTGCAAAAAACAATAAACCAACAAAACCAATAAATGTGAAAATTCTGAGCCTTTATGCATTTCTTGTTTCTGCGGAACATGCACAAAAAGAAGAATAAAACATTTTTTTGGAAGAAGGTTTGGTGTAAAGTGTTGATTTAATGTCATTTGTTTAGTCAAAAAAGAAAAAAAAGAAATAAGATAACATATTTTAAAATATCCACTTTTGTGTTGCACAGAAGAAAGTCATACAGGCTTAAAATTATATGAAGGTGAGATTTTTTTTTTTAGTTTTGAGTGCACTAACCCTTTAAAGAAGGCAGATAAAAAAGGAAGAGGATTCCAACAGCGGGTCAGTGCCAAAAATATCTTTACCCCCCATAAAATGCGGAGAAATTTATTTTTAATTATTGCAGATATGTACAGTTTTGAGTTGCATTCAGATGTAATTTGACAAATAGATGTTAAGGTGTGTGTGTGTGTGTGTGTGTGTGTGTGTGTATGTAATACACGCATATATATATTTTTTTTAGTCATGAGATGTGAGATGACCAAAGGGCACTGCTGCAGAAATCTGTCTCTGTCCAGTGTCTTTAAATCACGCACTGTATATGCACATATATTCAATGAGTGTCATCCAGACAAATTGCTGAACCCGGTATTAACACATTGCTTTGTTTTTCTTCCATTAAACAGGAAGTTAGTGCTTTCACTGCAAAAAATTGTGATTGATTGCAATTGACAGTTCCAATTCTCCTGCTCTTCACATTTGTTTGCACCCACGTGTAGTTGGCAGGTACGCTTACCTCATCATCATGGCAAGAATTTGCAAAGCAATTAGCAACATTTTAAAAACCTCTCAGAACACCTTAGCAACCTCATAGCAACCTGGCGAACACTGTACAATTGTGGTTATAGGTCTGTATGTATAAACGTGTATTGATGTGTGTTTGATATAGGGATGGGACGGTATGAAAATTTCATATCACGATTATAGTGACCAAAGTTATCACGATTATCAATATTATCACGGTTTTGTTAAAATGAGATGGAAATGTTCAAAAAGAACTGATGCTCACCCTGAAAACATTTGAAAATCAACAAACAAAAAATACAATTAGCAGCTATATGCACTTTTTTAAGCATAAACATTATATTAACATTAACATGGAGCCCTGAGAGTGAGAGGTATAAGTTTTCCTAGTGCAGGTTTTAATGAACTCGTCATTAAACCCTATCATTAATAATGATAATAACACTTATGGATGTGTGTATGACTGAATATTATTATTAGGCTATTAATAAATAATAAATCACTTTCTCTCTCTCTCACACACACACACACACACACGCGCGCGCACGCACGCACACACACTTAAATGAACAAAATATGTTGGTTGGGTCAGGGTGACTAAACTACTGGAATACTTATAAAGACTGTTGTAAATCGCAACGCACTACACAGCGCACATCCATGTCTCGGATCACCGTGGACGCAATCTCTGGTTTCATTCAAATGTGTATGTCTTGCGTCTCAGTTTTTATTGTATTGAAAATTAAATCAGAGTAATTTAGTATTAATACTACTACAATATTGTTGTAGTGATCACATTTACTTTATGATTGATTTGGACACTGTAACTTGTATAATGGATTTATAAACCGGTAAGATTTAAAAACATTAAGTTAACCACAATTCAATATTTCATGTCCCTGAAATTATTTCTGTGGTAAAAAAAATAAAAAATAAAACTGTAATAAGTTTACTATGAATGAATACAATACATTATCCCTTAAATGTCACCCTTAATAGTTTGAATATGTTCGTTCGTCTGGCTCAAATCCACTTGCTGTAAAACTTTTCTCTTCGCGGAAGCTTTGCAATAATTACAAGTGAGATAATGAAATAATTGATCTCCAATAAATTTGTCTAATTATTTGCCCAAGTTAGTTGTGGTATTAAGGTAAAAATTAACTCAGTGGGTGGTTGTCACGTAACGTTAGATGACTTAGCAGATTTGACGTGTTTCCCCCTTTTGCAGCGACTTTCCTCTTGCAAGATTTGCAGACAGGGTGCCCATCCTCGATTAAATTGCCCTTGGGACTCTTGTAATAGCCAAAATACGACCATACCTCCGATTTTGTCCTCTTTAATGGCTGAAAAATCTCCCGTGCGCTGTCACTGCCTTCCGCCATGTCTTCTCGCGCAAAAAAACAACATTGCATCTGCGCGCCTGCTCGCGTCGCGCTTGCGTCAGACTGACGCTTGCTGGACAGGATTTACCGCGAGTTTTCAAAATCACGATAATCAAACACGGTTTTTATGATAATTAAATTTTAAACGATAATACTAACCGCCAGGACATTTTATCGTGGTTTATCGTGAAACCGGTAATCGTCCCATCCCTAGTTTGATAACATACATGTATAATATATGGCTAAACATATCTTCCATACCCTTCTAATAATGGGTTTGAAAACAAATCACAATGCTACACCATTTCAGTTTTAAAAAATGATATGCTTCCATTTTTTTTTTTGTTATTGGAGGACTTTTTCTATTTCAAAATGATAGTGACATAATGAGCCATATAATATGGTCATATAATGTATATCTGGGTTTGTGTGTGTGTGTGAGAGAGGGAGAGAACGATATTCATCCCTCTTTTTAGCTTACATAAACTGCACCACTGATTGTGGAGTGAAAGTTTGGAGTGCTGAGGTTTGAGCTCATTCATTACCTTTTCAGTGTATCTTCAACTCACTCTCATCCAGAGGTGGATCCTGTTCCACTCTCAATCCTCATCTCTCTGCTCGTCTCTATTGAGAACACTGACAGTGCTATCCAAGTCCGAGGCCAGCAGCTCCTATCTTTCATCTGTCGATAGTTTACCTGGGGCCACTGGTCAGACTCCTACAGCTCGAGCATACCGCAATGATTGACGGCTGGGAGATTTTCAACATTTTCAAGCAAAGGCTTGACCATAGAGGCATTTCTAAACAAAGTGACTCAGCCACAAGCTTGTCCATGGAGACACATAGCTGGCCTGGTCAAGAGAATGATTGATTGGATGTCTAAGATTGACAAGGAGAGCTTGACTTGGAAGACAAAAATGGCCTTGCTTTCAGTGGTGCAAGTATGCTAGTGTAAATGAGCAAATCAAAGTTTTAGTATAGTCTTTTCACACTCTCCTCCCCTTTACTCTCATGATGGATTTGTAGAGTAGAGACAGCTGCACTTTGGCTGCAATCATGCCACTACTGAATATAATCCATGATGTACTCCCAGTGTTCATGTTTACTTTTTCTTATCTTTTGCTGAAAACAGTCTTTAAATTTAGTCAATATTTTGTCATAGCATGTAATTTTTATTTATTGAAAAAAATTATACTAAAACTTTTGTGAACATTTTAACAACATGAATAGCTGAGGTCCTGAAATAACATAAGTACATTATTGTAATGCAATATTGTGTTTTTTTTTTTATGCTTCAGTTTAGGTAATTCTTTATGCGTTTAGTGCATTTTTGGAAATAGTCCTGACTACCATGTAACTTGTTACTAGTAACTAGTCCGAATTCATGTTGTTTTGATGTAATTTATGCAAGTTATTATGTTTATGTTGTGTATCTACTGATTGTTGTGTATTATCTGATTGGTTTTATATATACAGTATAGGATGTTTTTGGGCGAGGTAATTAACCCACTTGTAAAGCTCTTCATTTTGCTGGTGTTCATTCATTGTTCAGCTTCAGCTCACACAGCTCAAGCTGGCCAATCCCCCCACATTGACTATATTTGGATTATTTCCATCCATCCATCTTCTTCCGCTTATCCGGGGCCGGGTCGCGGGGGCAGCAGTCTAAGCAGAGATGCCCAGACTTCCCTCTCCCTGGACACTTCCTCCAGCTCTTCCGGGGGGACACCGAGGCGTTCCCAGGCCAGCCGGGAGACATAGTCTCTCCAGCGTGTCCTAGGTCTTCCCCGGGGTCTCCTCCCAGTGGGACGTGCCCGGAACACCTCCCCGGGAAGGCGTCCAGGAGGCATCCGAAACAGATGCCCGAGCCACCTCAGCTGACCCCTCTCGATGTGGAGGAGCAGCGGCTCTACTCTGAGCTCCTCCCGAGTGACCGAGCTTCTCACCCTATCTCTAAGGGATCGCCCAGCCACCCTGCGGAGAAAGCTCATTTCGGCCGCCTGTATCCGGGATCTTGTCCTTTCGGTCATGACCCAAAGCTCATGACCAAAGGTGAGAGTAGGAACGTAGATTGACCGGTAAATCGAGAGCTTTGCCTTACGGCTCAGCTCTTTCTTCACCACAACAGACCGGTACATCGACCGCATTACTGCAGAAGCTGCACTGATCCGTCTGTCAATCTCCCGTTGGATTATTTGAAACGATAATTAGGAAAAACGGTTAGTATAACCTAACATTTTTTTTATTGTCATATTTTTAAGTAGTTGCAATTTTTTTGTCTATTATTGTTGCCCTCTTGTTTTTTTTTGACAAGACTGACACTGCATACATCCTTTTAATCATTCAGCCAATCCGGCCAGCTGCAACCACTGAAAAGTTTTGTGACAAGAATTATTTGTCCGAATAGCCGAGTGGACACCGTGTGCTTCCTTTTTACAAGACCAATTCAGTGTAACAGCCGCGGTGCTTCCACGTCAGAGAAATCAACTGAAAATCTGCCGCTGAGTGTTTTTTCCGGGCTGACTGAAGTGTGTTAAATAACTAGAATACCCTTTCCTTGGAGAGATGTGCAGAACTCTCCCATGCACACAAGCAAACACGCACACACATGACCGCCCCGACTCTCCTGTACTGATTGTGAGGGCGGCAATGGTCTGGAAAGCAGACATATCTGGTGTTGAAATTGAATCTGGTGCTGCGTTTGCAAGGGAAAATCCAAAGTGACAGAAAAGCAGATAATAGGTTTGCTGTAGCTTCACGCCTGAATGTATGTCCACACAGGGCAATTTCTAAAACAATGCAGTGCTTGACGTTTTTATGACAGCCTTTTTTATTGTACTTTTCCCATTACGTTCATGTGCACTATACACTTCAGTCAGACGTCTCGAAAGCGTTCAGTTATCTTAACTCCCCCACTCCTCCGGCGTGAGAGAATCTCATCAGTCCTCCTTTCTCCCCCTTCTCTCCCCTGATACCCTCCCATTACTTCCTCCACTTTCATTTCCGACATCTCTGCACTTTTCTGTCCTGTGCTTTTGAGCTCCTCTCTAACTTTTGCTTCCTTCTATTAATGTCCCCCTTTTTCCTTTCCATCGCTGGATTGTCTCTCTCTCTGAAATGTTTTTGAGCCTCTCCCTTTCTCATTACTTCCTCTTTGCTTATCTCCCTTGTGTTCTCTCTCTCTTACGCTGTCTGTTTCTCTCCATCTCCCTCTCAGTCTCGATCTCTCCCTCTCTTTTTGACGGTGACCTTGAAGGTTTTCCCTCCGCTGTGTGTTCAGACACAAAGCACTCTCCTCTCTCCCCCCTCTCTGTTTTCCTCACGCAGCCCAAACTGCCTGCCTGCCTGGGATCCTATAATGCCCCCACTCGTGTTTCAGCTTCCTCAACGGCAGGAATACAATAGAAATATGATTTATTACATCTAAATCTGATAATGCCATATCAAACCTGAAAGTTTATCTTCCCTTTGTTTTATAATAATAAGGAGTTGATAGATATCCCATAAACTTTCATCTCAACTTGTAATTCACTTAAATTGACTATTCAGATATTACATGAGAGCCAGTGTTTTTAGACATGCTCAAAAGATCTGCAAATAAGGGATAATGATCAGTTGGACAATAATTTTGCGCTGATCACCTTGTCTGGGTTTATTTAGCAGTAATGCCTGACATAAAATATTGATTTGATCTGAAATTAGTGTATTATGTAAGAATAACTATTTATCAGTCATTATACGACAAATATATTGTCAATGCCACGATTGGCTAATCAGAATAGAGTATTCAAAAGAGCCGTGTATAAAATGATCCGCAAGGCAAACTGCAAACTTTATCAGTCCATCTTGCTGATTAAAGTTGACAATTGTGTCTTTTAATTTCCCCTGTAATGGGTGATGTGATTGTTATGCGCTGAAAACAAAACTAATTGGAGTTTGTTACTGAATCAAGGCCAATTAATTTAGCGCCACATGTGACACATGTGATACACAGACAGACTTTTTATGTGAATCATTTCGCTGAGCAAGAATATTTAAAATGATCAGGTTTCTCACATTTTAATGCTAAAACAGAACAAAATACCAATGTTTATCATCAATTAATACTTTTTGTGGCGTCTTGCTTTTCTGCTTTAGTGGAGCTCATAAATAATAGCCCCTTACAAAAAGGTCACCCCTCTATTGTTTTCAAATGAGAGCGATGGACATATTTGGGCTCTGTGTCAGATGGCAACACTCTCAAGAGCATATTTTAGCATACTCTAATGAGTCCTAGCGAAGTAGATGAAGGTAATCGAACGAAACAATACCTAGGTACAAGCGAGACGGGAGCGTTATCACACAGCTCTGTAATTAGAAAGCACCTTAGTTTTTTCTTAATTTCGTTCTTCCTGTCTCTTTTCATGATAAACCAAGTCAAAGACAAATCCAAGGAGAAGCTATGGGTTCATATCTTGCTCTAATGTGTATATTGGTTAATTAACTCAAATGCTCATTTAGATTACATCTGTTCTGGTTTTTCTTTGAGTTGTCCTCTAAGAAGCAGCGGTGGGTTACAGAGGTACCACCTTGCATAACATAATTCATCATATTCTCTTGCAGTTATATGTATTGTTGGAACAGTATCTATAAATCACGTTATGTATGTAGGGACTTTATTAGAACAGAATTGACATTGAATATCTTTCCTGACTTTTTTTTTGTTGGAAATTCTGAAAGTCAGCTCAAAGTAGCAATTAAAGATACACTGCATTGACCCATTCCAAGAACTTTTGTCCTGCACATAAACTCCTACAGAAGTTTTGCCTTCTAGAGGAATTTTGCTCCCCTACTTTAAATACAGTGCTGGAAATCTGTGCAACATGATCCTGTGAATGAACCATCCATCTGTCTCCAAAATCACTGCTAAAATCCCAGCCCTTGGGCATGCTCTCACTCATGTGGTAAATAGTCTGGCATTAGCAGAATTAGGAATTCAACCAGTTTCCATCAGTCTTGGTGTAATCAAGGGCTTGGCCCTCGGGTCAGTTGCATGTACGTGTGTGTGTGTGTGTGTTTGTGTGTCAATAAGCCTGTAACACTGATATGATGGTGGCAGCAGCTGCATGAGCCCAAGGACATAAGCGTTCTCTGTGCTGTCTAGAGTAGTGATTCCTAACCAGCTGTATATGTATGCAGGTTCAAGTAGGTACTTGCATTTGGTTTAGAATTGAAAAGATTAAAATTAAATGAAGTAAAATTTAAATAAATTAGAAATAATAAAGTTTTGGTGTAACAAAGTCCACGTTCAGGGAAGGAGGAGGAATTAACTAGCAAACAATAAACGTGACTTTAATCACGTTTAAAGCTGCAGTCGGCAGTTTTTCCTCTTTGTCGCCATCTCTGTTCGAAATCTGCAATTGCAGTTATTCGCAGAATTATCAACTTTACGTGGGTTGTGCCTTGGCATGGCACAGTGCAGATGAATCCAATGTTTTGAGGAGAGTGTGCTGCTGTCAGTCGCCGCACCGGTGTGGATACTGTCATTCGAAATCCCAGATTATACTTTTTGGAAGTATGACCAACATAAGAATTTTTCACCCTAAATTGTCATCTGAACAAGTAAGTAACATCCACTTTTGTTCTGACCAACTAAGGGAAAAAAAACATTGCAGTAAATCTTGCTGATTAAATCTAACGATCGCTTAGCATATCACGTCAAACCCTGCAAATGATACTTCGTTGTCAAATTGTTAATGTTAACAACATCAGCATTGCGTGACTACATTTAATGCCCTCCCGATATTATCCGTGTTTTCGCATGGTTCCGGTTGCAGTCTCTTTTTTCAAACTATCAGTCCAAAGTCTTTTGCATTTTACAACGTGTGAATCTGCAGTTGTTACTGGTGATTGTCGTTTGAACCTTTCTGGATCCGCCATCAAATTGATAAGTTGAATTATATCAAGTGCTGTGAGAAAAGGCTATAAATCTCCACCTCCAACATCCTCACACACAATATAGCCTACTAGCCGAGACTCCTTCTTTATGTGTACAGATGTGACGTAATGACGCAAAGACATCCACCAGCGGAAATCCACCAGTACCACTGGAATTAAAAACATTATTACAAGCTTACCGTTTTGAATCGAGCTAAGGCAAGCAGATAGTTTTGAACACTGGCTGGTTATGTACTTGCTCAAAAATTTATTTTGGAAAATTTTTAACCCAAAAAAGTTACGGACTGGAGCTTTAAATAAACATTTGTTTTGTGAGTGGTGAGAATTGGTATAGTTGCCTGCCCCCTAAGTTTGAGACCACTGATCTAGAATCTTGTGCTAAGATCGTTGAATCATTTGTTAGCACTTGCACTGGTCTCTGTACCTCCTGAACCTCTGTCTCTCTGTCTCTTTCTCACTTTAACCTCCTTTGTCTTGCTCTCTAACTGCTGTATATTTAATTGTCTGCTGAATGAAAAGCCAGGCCCCATTTGCAATTACAGTAAATTAAGTGCACAATAAGGATTAGGATCCATTTCACAACCATCTTTAATTGAACCCTGACAGTGTTGCTTGCTTTGCTCAACAGCGTTAAGAATGAGTTTGGGTTTGATAGAGCGATCCAGAGTTCAGCGCTTTCTCTGGCATCACACTCCTGCCGGTTTTTGTTCTCTATCATAATTCTCACTGTTGAGTCTTTTACCAAGCAGACAGTGTGATGAGCCACCTGATTGGTTGGCATGTACGCCGTAATCAGTTAAATGACAGACAGGCTCACAGCTGCACAGTGCAAGCTAAGCCAATTCTGTTACAATTAGAGGTAGCTATTTTAAGTTCCTGAGCACAAAATGGCTTTCAGATGAATAATTTGGCCCGCAGGCATCATCATTATGCAAAGGCTTTGAAAACTTGTTTGTTCCTGTTTAATTGAGCCACTCTGCCCCCCACTTCTTCTCCGGTCCAGGACAGGGATGACTAGGATGCATTTTAGGACATCACCTAGGATACTACCCATGTACAGATGAGTCATGTGATTAGTGCCTCTGTGGCACCACAGATATAATTTGTAGTGCGAGAGAGCTTGACCTTTCGTAATGGGCCTGTGTGGATCTGAGAAAGGGGGGAACCAATATTACACCAGATCTCTGAAGCGAGTGCAACACACCACCAACTGGGAACAATATCAGGAAGGGTGGGATGAAGGGAAGGAAAGTGCTGAGCCGAGGAAAAGAGCCTGGCTCTCATTGCAAGAGGTGAAGTGGAGGTGTCACTTAATCCGCACTTGTGTCAAATGTTGATTTGACAGAGCCACTGTGCCACTGTGCAGACGAAAGGTCATCTATACCTGCCCTAATTCAACTAGCTGCACCACCTTTTACTTTGGTGTTGGGGATTGATTTGGCCAAGAGGTCAAGACCTTCTCTGGGACCTTGGTTGGTGTTCTGCTGCCAGGAGATGAGATATTAGACCACTGTTGAAAAAGAACAAAAAACCCTTTCTACACACTAACACCATCTGTCAAGCCTTGGTCACATCCCAGATATTTGAGTTAATCAATTTAACAGACTTTTTTGAGCAGTGAGCATTTGGTTTTGTGGTTTTCCCTGTTAAAAAGATAGCATATGTTGTGTTTCACATGCTGGTCCAGCAACACCTCACATAAACCACCTTTTTAGCAGGGTTATGTTGGACAAAACAATAATACTATGGCCTCGTTTACACTGCAGGTCTTGATGCCCAATTCTGATTTGTTGCCTATATCCGATTTTTTTTACCGTCCGTTTACACGTTCTTTAAATTGTGACCCATATCCGAGTCATGTGTTTACACTTGACTGAAACATCGCGCATGTTTAAAGGGGTCTTCTTGCTCAGATGGACGAAGCGCAGCGAGATCTCAGGACAGGTGGGAACATACAACATGATCTCATAAAAGTGAGTAGCCTAGCCTATCTATAGCACAAATTTTATTTCTCATGCCATTTATAGCCTACGCCAAAAATAGTTTTTGCTTGCATATGATACGCACTGTAAACGTGCGTATTAAACGCCATAAAGCTATATTTTTGGCGTAAATGCCACGTGAAAAAAAAAATCGTGCAATAAACGCACTTCCATGAGATCGTGGCGGGCTTTAACGAGGAGCAGTGGGTCCGAAATTTTAGGATGAGCAAGCCAACCTTTGATATGTTGTGTCAACGTGTGTCCACATTCCTCTCCTACGACGACACAATGTTTCATCGGGCCATCCGTCCATCCGCAGATGCGCGTCTGGGTTTCTCTCGTCATTAAACCGCGGAGACGCAGCCTAATGCCTCGGAAAATCCGATCTGCCTGTTTACATGACAGTCGCATTGGCACATATCCGATTTACATCTGATTTATTTCCACATATGAACGAGGCCTGAAACCGATCTCGAAATATCCGAATGCATGCGTTTTTTTCCTGTTTACACTGTCATAGAACACATCCGATCTGTGTCGCATACGAGTAAAAAATCGGAATTGGGTCACATTTCACTGACAGTGTAAACAAGGCCTTTGTCTAACGTCTTCTCTTTGGGTAGTCTTCTACTAAATGTCAGTAAAAAGTTCAGTAGAAGTGGTCCAAACACTCAGGTGGTTGCAACAACCGCTATCGGCTACAAATAGTGATGCTCCTCTCGGTGGCATGCAGGTGGAGGCTGGGTGAGCCAATCCAGCAGGCCTGTCAGAGCCCTGTAATAAAGAACGCTCTCAATCAGGACACATCCACTCCCTTCAGCTCAGCACAGGCCTTCACAATCACTGCATGGCAAGCCACGGGAAAGCAAATGAGTTTGCAGTCTAGACATCTGTGCTGCTGGTGGCAGGCTGTAGGCAGGAAAGCCTACTGTGTCCCCACAGCAAATGAGCTGAGTGACTCGCTCCATCACAGCCAGGGACTTCTTGTTTGACAATATGATATGATTTGGACTAGAGTGACGTCTTATCAGAATGTGAAGTTTACGGTGAGATGATTTTTTTAATAGAGATGATTTTGTCAAGATGGATGTTCTGGATTATGTTTCCACATTTTTCTTGTTACAGTTTGCTCTAAACAAGAATATCTAGCCACTGAAATATTTTAGATTAAACTTGATCACAAGCCATCGTGATGTTCAATTTGTGAACAAAGTGCATAATTTACTAATTGTTCTGGATGATTTATTAGCAATTCAGTCTGAATCAAAATAATTTTTATATTTAGCAATCAACAGGAAGGCCATCTGAAAATTCATTTGAAATTCATTGGTCAAAAAGTTTGGGAATGGAATATGTTCATACATTTTAATTAGATATAGAATATGTTATTGTACTTTCATTTTTTTTTTTTTTTTTAGCAAAAATTTTAATTCTTTCAGTTTCTTGTTAAGAAAAGCAAACAAGCATGACTGAAACTGTTATAATCTTAAATTGAATAAACATATTAATGTTATGTGCTTATGTCAATACAAAATATTAATTTATCGTATGCATTAACATGTTAACTTTGACAGCCCTAGTTTTTAATACTTGGTCTAGTGTGGAAATCAAAGTGTCTGGTATTAAATTGGCATTTGTGTACTGGGGAATATAACATCTGTATAAAAAGCTTAACAAAAGTTCTTGTTCTCCCTACTGACCAACCACAATGTCCATTGGTAAAAATCATCCTCTTAAAAAGCATGGAAATTGGCTGCATGGGATAAAATGTGCAATGTTCCTTCTGTTGCTTTAAGTATGCTGTTTTGTCTTCATTACAATGGCTCCTGTAGGCTTCCCTTGCAGTTACAAACTCAGGGTGATTGTGTGTCCTGAGCGTCGATCCTGAACTGGGCTGTTTTCTGTACAGCGGAGCCCCATTTCGGAGGCTGAGGTGGAGAGCAAGTGTTTGTTATGCAGGTTTAATTATGTCCAGGGGGCCTGAATGTGTAGGCACGGTGCAGACTCTCCCTCTTTTGCCCTCAATCCACAGCGGACAGGCTTGATGTCTTTTTTCCCTTCTCCTTTTGCAATGAGTGAGGCAATTAAAGGTCATATCAATTAGAGCATGTTGCAGTCTCCAGCCTCATTGTAAAACAGCTTGCTCCCGTGTACGAGGGGAGGGCTGGAATGCTTTGCGTGAGCCGAAACCTCCAACTCGCAGTGTAACGTGATGTTTACAGAAAGCAGTAGGCCCTTCGTGATTGAGCGGACATGGCAATCAGGGCGATGTGATGGAGATTAATGGGGTGATGTTGGGGTTAATGATGGCCCGTCCAAACTGTAATCACACACGTCTAATCCACAGGTTTTTCCTCTGTTGATCAGGATGATGTATTGGTGAAGTTTGATTCTCTGCATAAAATATATTTTTTTTACTGTTTTTTCCTCTTTCAAATTATTCTCCAAGTTACATTTCCATGATTGCAGAGCATTTGAGTCGGGGCCAGGCGACAGCGTGGTCTGATTTATTGTGCAGGGCTGCACAACAATGTCTCTCTGTGAACATAAAGCTTCTTATTTAAAATTCCTTTATGTCTATGGTAACAATAATGCACTCATGGCAACATGAAACTTAAATTGATGTCATTGATGATCCTCCAGTCCTAATGAAGACACATTTGCCAGACAGTACGAGCCAATATGTAGAACATTATTTTGGCTGCCATGCATATTTTCACATTACTGGTATTTGTACTGTAGGTGGTGAAACATTTCTGTTTCCTTGGCAAAAGTGCAACCTCGATTGTGTATTAAAGGAATATTGTGGGTTCAATACAAGTGAAGCTCAATCCATAGCACTTGTGGCATAATGTTGATTACCACAAACAAATATTTTTGACTCTCTAAAGGTTTTGGTCAGAGACTAACAAAGGAATCAAATGGGGCAAATTTTGTTTGTGAAATGTAAAGTATATTATTTTCTAAAAGCACTTACATTAATTATCCTGTTAACACCATTGTTTTATTTTAGCTGCAATGTTGTTCTCTTTAGTTTTGTGTCTTAGTTTTAGTTTTGCTGTCATGGGAACATAAAGCAAATTTACACAGAAAACGTTTGTAAGTAGTTGTTTTCACACTAAATTTGGTTTACATCTTGTGGCTATTCTTATATATGTTTACGGATTGGCCCCATTCATTTCCATTCACCAGCAAGTGCTTTTTTTATAATCTAGATTGTTTAAAAGAAAATTGGCCAGCAGCCATATCACCCTGTAGCCCAAGACTGGTTGCCCACTGAAGCTAAGCAGGGATGAGCCTGGTTAGTACCTGGATGGGAGACCTCCTGAGAAAACCAGGTTGCTGCTGGAAGAGGTGTTAGTGAGGCCAGCAGGGGGTGCTCACCCTGTGGTCTGTATGGGTCCTAACGCCCCAGTATAGTGATGGGGACACTGTACTGTCAAAAAGCACCGTCTCTCGGACGAGACGTTAAACCCAGGTCCTGACTCTCTGTGTTCATAAAAAATCCCAGGATGTCCTTCGGAAAAAGAGTAGGGGTATAACCCCGGCATCCTGGCCAACATTTGCCCCTTCATGGCCTCCTAATCATCCCCATATACTGATTGGCTTCATCACTCTCTCCTCTCCACCAATAAGCTGGTGTGTGGTGGGCGTTCTGGCGCAATATGGCTGCTGTCGTATCATCCAGGTGGATGCTGCACATTGGCGGTGGTTGAGGAGATTCCCCCTTCCATGTAAAGCGCTTTGAGTACCCAGAAAAGCGCTATATTATATATATATTATACTATATTATTATTATTATTAAAAAGAAAGAAAAGTAGGGACAAGTCAGAATTAATTTCTGTGGCAAATCAGCATTATACCAAATCTGTTGACTGAGCTTGACTTGTACTGAACCCGGAATATTCCTTTAAAGCTGCAGTGTGTAGATTTTAGCGACATCTAGCGGTTCGGTTGCGAGTTGCACTAATGGCTCAGCCCACTGCTCACCCCTCCCTTTCGAAGAAAATACGGTTGCTAAAACGGGACAAACATATCGTCGTCTGAGACAGCAGAGAATAGCCAGAGTAAGCCAAGTTTCTGTACCACAGTCCATTTATAAACCACATCATGGATAAAGTTTACAAAGTCATAGTCAGGTGAGGATCAAGGGTCTTAATATATAATATAATAATAGTAATCAGCTGATTGTCTCACGAACGTAACCAGCACATTTTTCCCCACATAGCAAACCCATAATACAGCGAGAGAGAAGAACCACATGAAACTATCCAACTACATATTTTTTCTAACAGGGTAGTAAAAGTTTAGCTGGCTAATATGAGCTGTTACTGTGGCTGAGCTGGTTAAAGCGTAAAGCATTGTTTATACTCGACGCGTCCGCATGAGCGCAAAGGTGTGGGCGGCAAAAATGACGTGATTGTAACAGCGCGCGCGCCTCCCCATCCCCTAGACACCATTTACTACACACAAATTAATAAATAATAATGAATAAAAACATTGTTTTTTTTCTCTGGTTTTGAAAACTCTTCACGAACGACTTAAAATGCTTCCAAGATCGACTTGTCGACCACGATCGACGGGTTGGTGACTCCTGTAACGTTACTGTTTTACGATCAATAGTACTAATCAGCTGATTGTCAAAGCCATAACACAGCGAGGTAGAGGAACCAAGTTACATGAAACAATCCAACTACATATTTTACACCACTGACAAGGGAAAAGTCACTACTCACGGTGTCTATGGCTAGCTTCTAGCTTTCTGCTGCTTCTCTTTCAAGGTATGAACGAAACGTGCTCTGTAGCGCTGTTTGTTCGCTGCCGGCTACGGTAGAAATATGACGTCACAATATGTCAACCTTCATAGAAGGGGGTGCCCGCGGTTATGTAGATATAAATGTCTAATTCTAAGGTAATAAAAACATAACGGTTCATTGAGTAAGGTCTTTATACACCACTGAACACATAGTTATGGATCTTATATTGCATTTCTGTCAATAGATCCTCAGAAATATTACACATTGCACCTTTAAATAATGTCGTACAGTATTCAGTTCAATGGAATCCAGTTTTCTCTGAATGAAATGGTGTCATAATGCTTTTAACCAAACAACCTCATCTCTTTTATAATAATTGTCCATGTTGGGATCCTTAAGTGCATTTTGGAAAAAATACAAAATACTTTATCAGATATTCAGGTCTATGGATAAGCGAACAAACTTTTTTTTTTTAATATATACATCAAGTGGGATAAAAGAGTCACAGAAGCCAGTGAGTAAAAATCAAGTAGTGGCTAATCGTCCCCTGTCGCTTATGTTAAGAACTACAAAGTCATCATGAATATATCAAATAGTCTGATGATGCAGATGCAAACGTACCACGTTTAGCGCATAACTAGGCATCACATGGAAATAAGGTTTGGGAGGCCATGGTGGCTTTTTGCCTTGCAGGTTATGATAATTGCCTCAGTCTGGTTTGAGTGACAGGTGAGCCAGGGGCAGGCTGGTAGTGCACTGAGCAGTTTACAGGTACCTCCTCCCCGTTTCCTTTCTCCCTGGGGAACTGAACTGTGATGCTGTATGTTGATGTGAGGGAGGAAACACACAAACTCCCTCGTTAGTCATAATTGATATTGGACTGTATCATACCCTTGCATCATGTTTATGTGATCATGTCATATCGCAGGGCTTAATAAACATTCTGACTCTTAAAAAATGCTAATCAGATGTCACCCTGTTTATAAAGGAAAAGGAAGTTGTCTGTCTTTGTGAGAGTGCAGCTAAAGATGCCCATTTTAGTACATCTTATCCTTGATAAAGCAACGCAGACAGGGACGCAAACTTGTCACCTTGTGCAAAAATCCCAGTTCCAAAATAGGTTTTCTGCCAAAATAAAAGGCCTATGGTTTAACTTTACTGCCATAGTTTGAAATTAAGAATATTAATGTTGTAATTTTACTGTTGCTCTAAAAAAAAAGGTGATTGTTGTTATTATCTTTTTTATTTTACAATACAATAGTATCATTACTTTTTTATTTTACAATACAATAGTATCATTACTACAATAAAATATGTATTGATTTGTTTAATTTTGAGAATTATAATATATTATTGTAATGTATTATTATTATATTTTCATGTTTAGGTAATTAAATGTAAAAATCTATTTAAATCAAATGAAACTTTGAGGAATGTGACTGGCAGAACGAACCTGCTGATTCACAGTATACTGCAGACTGTGTAAAACTCTGCCACTGTTATTGTCTAGAGTGTTTCTATAAAATCCTTCTTTTCCTTCGTGAAAATCTGTCTCTGTCTGAGGTTAACTCTTTACATGAAATGTGTCACACCAAGCTTTTCCACTAACTTTCAAATCTTCTCTCTCTCCTCTGTTCCATTTCTGCTCTGGACCTGTGGCTCCTTGGAAATCTGGCATCCTCTGTTACTCCACAGGTAAGAAAATATTTGGCAATGCTTGATTTAACTTCAGCTGTTCAGGGGCATATGTTCCACCAGTAGTGCTGGTTCGGTCTGATCCGAACGTCAATAATCTCCTCGGCTTCGTCAGCCGATGCGGGTGCGAGAGGCCGAGAAACTGTGAGGCGTCTTGCAAAGTTTGTAGATGTCAGTAAGAGAGCTGTCAGCAGGGCTCTGCAGCTGTTGTTGTTTTTGTTGTTGTTTTTCAGTCCGTGGTGAATGTTAATGGTGGAGCCCCTGCGGCAGGGAGAGCTGGTTGTGTTATTATGGAGGTGGTGTGTGGCCAGGGGTCCCGGGGGCTTATCGTAATGAGACAGACCGGGGAGCCAGGCTGTGATCTGACTGGCATTGAAGCAGGGGTGCCTCAGCAGGACCCCTGCTCTCCCTGCTGGTGTCCGACCCTGTGCCTGTTTCACTGCATGAGTGTTTTGTTTTACCACATACTGGAGAAGCTGTTCTGGAGAGCTTTTCGGTTGGCCATTGATCCCAGGTCTCTCCACAGGCCGCAGTGTCCACAACCCCTCCTAACCGAGCAGGCCTCACAGAAGAGTAGCTGAAAAACTCGGCAAGTACATCAATAGTTGAGTGCGGTCAATCTTCAGAAAGCAATTTATTTCAAGTGATCAATATTGAGTTGCTGGCAGATGTCATTGTAAATGTTTGAAATATTCAGAACTTTTATTAACTGTTGAGTGTTGAAGCTTTTGAAGGAAGTTCATGCACACTACTTTTTAAAAGTTTAAGGTCAGTAAGAGATAAAAAATAAAACTGTTGTTCAGCAAGAATGCATTAAATTGTTCAAAAGTGAGAGTAAAGAAGACATTTGTTGCAAAAAAAATATTACCAACCCCAAACTTTTGAACGGTAGTGTAGATCTAATAGTGTTCTACAAATACACCACTGCACTGTAAAAATCATTGTCATTTTTTATGGATAAATTATTTTAAAAGTGAAAAGTTAAATATGGTTTAACATAGCTTTGTCATTTTACTGTAAAATACTGTAGAATTGGTTTGGGAAAAGGTATGAATAACCACATAATTTGAAATTTAAATAGATATAATACTCAAGAAAATGCATCTACTTTTACAGTAATTTATTGGTAGAAGGCACCCTATAATTCATGGTTAAAAAAATAGAAAAAGACCTTCCCAGATGTCCCTGAGTGACACATTATTTTCTTTACCATGACTTTAACAAGATATTTTTTTGCAGTGTGCAGATTGGTAAAGTCTGTAAGAGTGTTGCAGTAATGATTCCAGCAACACAGTCAGGTTTGGGTCAGCCTGTTCTTTCACTCGGCTTTGACCATGGACATGTAGAGAGAGCAGTCACACCTTTGCACATTTATTTCACATATGTCTCTGTGGTTTGTCTAAATGTGGTGGTGGTAAATGCCAGCGCAAGACCTGACTCTGTCCTCATTACACACATCAGCAGAGCCAATATAATTCAAGCATGCAAGCCAACACACCATAGAAACCACACCTGGCCATCCTTGTATGCGTTTAGGCACCTGTTACGATGCATGAGGGAGAGACGCCCACTGTTCTAGCTGTTAAAGGAGGATGGGGCAGTGGTCAGTGAGCGCACAGACACCACATGAGCGAGTAAGACAGATGGGGATTGCATTGTGCTTTGGATATACAGATTTATGAAAACAGCAAGTGTGGCTGGGAATAAATTGACTGCGAACTACACGTGTGTCTGTGTGGGAGAAGATGACAAAGTGCTGGGCGGGACGGTCTCGGAGCTAAATCCTGAAAAGCTGAGAGCTTGTTGGCTCACCGGGTCCCAGCGCAGTACATTGTTGTTTGAATTGATTTTGTCTTACTTGAGCTCCCTGCGTTGTGTGTGCTGCTGTTTTGTGTCCTTGCTTTCACTTTGAACCCCAATTCATCTACCACAGGACCTCAGCTTGTCTCTCATATATCTTGAGTTCTGAGATGTCTAAAGATGTTTTCTTTTTTTGATAAAATGTACAAATATCTGAGATCTGAATATAGTGTCTTAGCCAGTAGGTATGTGCAAAACTGCACATGTAAGAACAAATCCATTAAAGATCGAATAGTGTCATGGCAGAAAATTACCAGTAACTTTTTCCATTAATTTTCCAGACCTTTCCTTTAACCCTAAATCTCAACACAATGCAGCATCCCGAGGCCCCTAGGCTGAGGTCGGTTAGACTTGTCATATTTTAAGTCTGATTATATGCGACATCTTTACACAGAATTCTGCGCAGACACAGAGCCGCTTTAGAGCACCCTTAATTCGTTAACTTTTAGAATATCAGCACTCTCTGCAAGTAGTGTCTTTACAAGTAAAAAAGTTTTTTAAGATGAAATACCGGATGACCATCTTAATCCATTGAAAACAATTAATCAGTAAACTGCTAACATGAATTTTTCCCATGCCATGAAAGCTCTTTTAAGCCCTACCAAGATATTCAGTGAGAAACATATTGAGAAGTCAATACCATGTTGATGGTTTTAGATAATTACAGTTTGTGCAAATACCTTTCAGCTGTCATCCTTAATGAACAACATTTAAAATAATCTTTGCACATTTTTTTCTTAAGTCTCCAGGCAGGCCGAGATAACCCACAGGAAGTTGAACGGCATTGTTTTATCACATTACAAAAATGGTAAAGCTTGCGGTTTACTGTCTTGACAATTTAGTTCTCACATTGAAGGTTTTTTAAGTGACATGTGAAGGCCAAGTATGGTAACCCATACTTGGTATTTGTCCTCTGCATTTAACCCATCCAAGTTAGTGCACACACATTAGGGGCAGTGAGTAGTGAACACACTCACCCAGAGCAGTGGGCAGCCATTTTTGCTGTAGCGCCCAGGGAGCAACTGGGGGTTAGGTGCCTTGCTCAAGGGCACCTCAGTTTCCTGCCGGTATTGAGAATCAAACCCGCAACCTTTGGGTTACCAATTTGACTCTCTAACCATTAGGCCACGACTGCCCCAAAACAGGAAATTCAATTTACTGAAGACTGCAAGAGTTTTATCTTCAAATCTAAAAACAGAAAACTATCTTTGAAAACTAATAGTAAGAACTAGTCTCTCCAGACTTACTCTCACCAGTGAGAACATTGTAAGCAGTGGTGGAATGTAACGAAGTACAAATACTTCGTTACTTTACTTAAGTACATTTTTCACATATCTTTACTTTACTTAAGTAGAGTCAATAGTGCATACTTATTACTTTTACTTCGTTACATTTTGCAGCAATTATTATACTTTCTACTCCACTACATTTCTACAACGTACTGTTACATTTTCGTTACATTTTCTGATCAGTTTTCCCCTGCCAAAACGTCATCCTGACCGTCCGTTCGTCGCACGTTTGTCTCACCAGTGAAGTTTGGTTGCCATATCAACCCGGTCACACTAAATGCGTCTCTATAGCACGCAATGTTTATCGTGCAATTTATACGCGGAAATTTGTTTTTACGTGCATAGGATACGCATGGGTAGGTTTAGTAGTGGTGTGGGGTGCGTGTGTAGCCTATTATACGTTTGGTTAGGATTAATATGGCAAGCCAAGAGGTTCAGAATTACGCCATAAATTAATCGCGTTTACAGCCAAACCCCGTCAAATTAAGCTTGATGTGTATATAGCCTAATTGCAAGCTTGTTCAGAAATGGTGACAAAAACTTAAAAAATAACGGCTTTTCCATCATTATTGAACATCATTATAGGATTATTAGGTTGAATGAGTTAGGATTAACTGTTTTATTAATCATTAGAATATAGACATTAAGAGAATAAATTGTTATGCAAGTACTTTTACTTTTAATACTTAAAGTACATTTAAAATCAGGTACTTTTTACTTTTTACTTAAGTAGGGTTGTCATTGTGGTACTTCTACTTTCACTAAAGTAAATATGTCTCTGGTTATTTGTACTTTTACTTAAGTACTGAGATTCAGTACTTCCTCCACCACTGATTGTAAGACATGTAATCTTTACATGTATATCAGAAATGCACCAATTGCAATTTTCCTGGCCGATTCCGTTTTTTTTTTGTAAGTGTGACCTGCCGATACCGATTTTTGCCGATTCCGATTTTCTTTCAAATAACTATAATTTACAACATATACAAACAAAAGTCTACTTTTCTTCAATGGAAAATTTTATTTTCATAAAAAACAAGAAAAAAGAAAGTAATAAAATAAGAACAAATAAACAAATGCCAAACAACAGCACAAATAAATACAATAGAATAAAGAGAGATATGAAATAAATACAGCTTTAAGTTTTACGTGGGTATACAGTATGTTCAGGTAAGAAATACTACAGAAATTAAAGTAATCAAATGTAAAATTACACTGTATAGTCTTCATTGTAAAAATTAAATAAAGATTAATTCTTACAATTAGTTACAGAAGTTATTCAGTCAAGAGCAGACTTTCAGAGATTTTCTTTGTCTTTTGTTCTTTTATTAACATGACAGATACCAGCAGGAATATTAGGCTGCTGTCACTTTAAGAGTTTATGCATGGATCCAATATACTGTTACACAACGTGTTATCTTTTTCAACTAATAAGGTTCCAAAACTGACTGTTTAACTGAATGGTGGGCATATTGACATAATTTTGTGTGCATTTGACCGTTTAAGTGCAGTAAGCCACTCATTTTGGTACTTGCTCACAAGCTGCTTGAGACTGAGAGGTGGCTTGTGCGCTCCACTTCTATAGATCAGTGGTGCGTGCACTTTTGGTGTGAGCGCAAAACCTGCGGGAATGAGTAAAATTATGCGGAGCACAGGCACTTTTTAACCGGAGGGAATAACACGAGTGAGTGAGAGGAGGCGGGTGTATGTCACTTCGCCGTCGGAGAGATGAGAGCGAGAACGCGCAGCTGATGTTATTGCCTGTCTCGCTGGCAACAAAACGGACCGGCTCAGAATCGTAAAGACGTGAGACTGACCGGCCCAAGCCGATCGTGCGGAAAATCGCTGATTCCAGTCCCTGGTCGGTCGGTGCATCTCTAATGTATATTGAACCTTTTTGTCAGAAACTTATTCAAAGGCAAATGTAATTCTAGGTATTGGACCAATACCTTCCTGACAAATAATACCTTTCACATTTTATCCACTGGGCAAAATTTATGCAGGTTTTTGTCCCTCCTTATGAAAATGGTTTTTGGGGGTTTGTGAACACACTATCTGTGTTCCCCACAGCCATCTCTTCATTTCTATTTTTCTCGCATCTTTTGCATCTTCACCTTTTGTTGCTTAATTTTTCTTTGCACTATGCTGAGCAAGTTAAACGTAATGGGAGTTTTACTCTCAAAGCAGTGCTTGTCAAAGCGCTGGAAATTGCAGAAGGTGTGGATTAGGATTTATAAAGTGGAAGCAAGGCCTCAGAGTCCCCAACTGATGCTCCTGTTTGGAGCCTCTGGACCTACAGAAAGGTGAAGAAGAAGATTTGCAGAACTTGCAGAAAGAGAAAAACTAATGTCAGGGATTGAGAAAATAAAGAAAGATGAGAAAGAGAAAGAATAAAAGCACCCCTTTGAGAGAAAAGCAAGGATAAAGAAATGGATGGATGAAACACATTTCCATGCTCTGTGAGGAAAATAAAGGGGTGTGAGAGGGCAAGGCTGTGTGTTATTCCCAAGCGGAGGGTTCAACGGAGCCTTTTATCACCTGTAAAAAGAGTGTGAGGAGGCAGGGGCCTTGGGCCCCTCCAGGGAGAGACACTCACTGGCCCTTTATTGACTGTCCGCACAACAGCAGAAACACAACACAGCAGAAAAACAAACAGAGACTATGAACAACATCTCTTGATTTTTAAGACCCTTGAATATTTTTTTGTTTTTAGTGACACGTTACTGGGATTTAAATCTTAATGGTTTCATTTCAGTTTTCTGATAATTCTGAGCTTGCGTCTTCGGTTTCAGATTAGTCAAGAGGCTTCCCTATTGCTTGAGACCTGTATGTAAGGTATAATTTACAGTTAGCTGTTAATTATCGCAAATTATAACCACTTGTCTGGAATACTCAATTCTGATTGGTCAGTTGCAGCATTCATGGTCTGATACCTCCTAATATTTGCTGTCATCCATGGCAATGCTTCATGTCTTCATATCACACCGCATACTCTCTGTTGTTTCATACAAATGCAGATTGTATCATCTGAGGTTTTCAAATGTACTGAAAATGACCTCAAAGGACTTCAGTACTAGCAATACTGTAATGTTGTTGCAGTGTTAGTGTTGTTGCTAGGCTGATAGTTTTGTACAATTTTGTTAATAAATCTTTAGTGGGAAGCCTATTTAATTCAATTTCTCAATGTATTTATTTATTTATGTATTTATTTACTTGTCTTTACATGTCTGCTTACTAAACAAGTAAATGTAGTGTACATTAAATATTGAACTGATCTTTTGATTTGATTTGTTATGTGAAAATCAATAATGCAAGATACGAGAGGCATGAATCTAGCACAGTGTATGAGATTGGTTGCCCAGAATAATGGTCAAATATATAGTTTAGCATTATATAAATTATTTTATTGCAGAATACCATGATTTGACGAATCAGAATCAAGTATTCCAGAAAGCCATGTCAAGTTGAGATATTTAATAGCACCAGCTGAGTTTAGCACTGCCACGCTGCTACAAGTCAGCTCATCTTAGCACACGATGGCCCCATTGTCAACACCATGATTAATATTTACTCTGCTCTCTTTCCATATGCAGTACTCGCAAGAGACGTCCAGCTCTCAACAGAAAAAAAACAGAGGAGAAAGTGTGTGTGCTCGTGTTTGTGTGTATTGTTCTTCACGCATGCCCTAGAGTCACAAAAAACAACAAACCAGCAAACAAATAAATGACAGATTCATCAGAAGAGGCTTGAGATGGATGCAGGGATTAAGGGCCGGTGTATAAAAGATGTGAATGGTGCCTTGAAGGCCAGGAGATTTCCATTCTCACTCATAGCTAGAGACACTTAACGCTGGTCTCTTACTTTGCGTCCTTCTCTTTTTTCATTCTCTCCTGGCAGACTAATTACAGACACTCACAATGTGAGCGATGCACAGGATGTACACTTCACAGAATAATACGAAACAAAACCCGGCTAATGACACTGCGCATATCTTAATTACAAATCTGCTCAAGAGGCACAGAAGATTCCTTTTGAAGGTCCCCAAAAGGCGATCAAATAAGCCATTCAACGCATCTAGAATGTTTCACCTGGATCTCTTTGTTGGTGCAGGTCGGCGTGCGGATCATTTAAATGGGATCTCTTGATTCATTACGCTTCTATCAGTCACACCACACTGTTTCGATGTAACAGCATGTACTGATTATGCAGCCACTTAGGTTTGATCTAAAAACTCAGCTTATTCACAACACTGCCTCCTTGTGGTCCTATTGTATTACACTAGATAACGTTCGCAGAGGTACAGCATCCCCCAAAATGATTTGGACACTTTTGGACTTGTCACACTTGATGTCTACATTTCATTATATTGGATAGGAAACCATGCAGCATCTTCAAACAAATGATGCTGGAGCTTTTCTCAGAACGAACTTCTCTTTCCTGAGCCATTTTTGCTATTACGTTTAGCCAACTGGGCCCACGGTGATTTGTACTGGATGTATGAAGTCAGTTTTTCTCAAGTTTACAATATCTGTGGACATTTTCCCCAACATCTGACATCCTTACTATATATCATTTAAGTCAATTGTTTATTATATTATGTTATGTTATGTTATGTTATATATTTTGAAACAAACTTTATGAGCTTAGTATAATTTTTATTTATCTTTTTTTTGTGTGTAAATACATTCATGCATTGTGTGGATAAAGTGTCCAGATACATATTTGAACCACAATTTGACATTTTCTTTATATGGTTGCCCAAAGTTTTACGTGTACTGTGATGTTACTTGTCTTCAGCTTGTAGCAACCAATCAGCCTCTCATTGCCATGTACCCCATGTTTCCTGTTGATATTCAAATCTTTATTATGTTTTTATTATTTCATTTGTGCATCTGTCTGCTTTCTCACACACCCTCGCTCTCTCGATCTCTCTCCATCTTTCATCCTTTCTCTTCCATTTTGCTCCTATTCTTTGTCCTTTCTGTCCTGTGTCTTCACAGGCAGATTGACTTGCTTCATCTTCTTTCCTTCACATTTCAGCAGCAGCCCATTTCAATTCTCATCTCTCCTTCAAAGGGTCTTTCACTATCCCCCTCTCGCTCCCTCGCTCTCTGGGGAGTGTGGAGGGAGAGAAGAGGGCAGCCTTGAAAGACAAAGATGAAAGAGAAAAGAAAAAACAAACACGCAAACAAATAAACCCTGCAGTAAAACAGCTTTTTCCATCTTGGTCATGGCAGGAAATCCAAAGCGGAGGCAAACCGACAAGGCCCAGGTGGTAATGTACATGTACAGCTATAGAGCTTAGAACACTGACCCATAATGCAGAGAGACCAGGGTGATGCTCTCTGCACAGTTAGTATTGTGTTTTCTTATGAAGATTCTGAGAAATAATTGCTTGTATGGTTATGTAACATTTTTAGCTGATTTCATCAGATCTTTCTTTATACTATTTACAGAACAATATCTGAAAAATTACCCCTGCAATCTATCATAGTCTGGCAGGTAATAGACAATATTTTCTGTAGTTATTAAATTACCGGTAAACAAAGTCTTAAAGGGATGGTTCACCAAAAATTGAAAAATCATCATTTACTCACCTTCACGTTGATTTAAACCTGTATGCCTTACTTTCTTCTGAAGTCTTAGATCCCACCTAAGACTTCCAGTTCATGTCTGCCTTACTTCTGAGTGGTTTACTTTTGTAGCTCCCTTATAGCCTTGTTTTGCATCTCTATTCACTAACATTCCTGGGGTGGCAGTGGCTCAGTGGCTCATGTAGGTTGTCTACAAACTGGAAGGTTGGTGGTTCAATCCCTGGTTCCACCTGACTCAACAAAAAGTGTCGAGGTGTCCATGAGCAAGACACCTAACCCCAGCTGCTCCCGACGAGCTGGATGGCGCCTTGCATGGCTGACACTGCCGTCGGTGGGTGAATGCGAGGCAATATGTAAAGCGCTTTGGTGGCCATGGGTCTGTTATTTTGCTAAATATAACTTAATCACCATCTGTTATTATTTAATATTGGCTTTCACATTAATCTGACATCGGTAGCTTTTAATCTAAATCACTATCACTAGCACAACGCGTTAGCATTTCACTAGCCTATTAATTGTTACCTTTTTCATGCTTACCGTCTTTTACACGCTCTATTTTTTGAGTCCATCAAACAACTGTGGTAAGTTGGAATCAGTCAACAAACACAGTGAGTCATGGCATCTTCTCCTGTTGCAGTAGGGCAACTGGGTGACTGTGAAAAGGCATAGTCACAGGACAAAACACCACTCTTCCGTTCCGATGAAAACATCAAACAGGTTCTCCTCAAACAGGTTAAAAGTCCCTTCGTTATTGGCAATTCTATTGTACGAAATGTGAAAATAGAGAAACCAGCCACAATAGTCAAATTCTTTCCAGGAGCGCCTGACATTAAAGCAAATTTAAAAGTGCTGGCTAATGCTGAACGTAAATACTCTAAGATTGTTTTTCACATCGGCACTAATGATGCCCAACTTAAACAAAATTTAAGTCACTTAAATAATAATCACAGCTGTGGTAACCATTTACTTTTCACTTTTATTTCATGGTAAAGAGCAGCTGGAATACTCTGCTATAAGTCAAGTCAAGTCATCCTCATTTATATAGCGCTTTTAACAATGTAGATTGTTTCAAAGCAGCTTTACAGAGATAAACATGTAGTTTAAGGTAACAGAGATTGGTTTGGTTTTATAGCGGTTCTTGAATAATGTTATTTTCCAGCTAAAGTTAATTTTGATTGATTCACTTCCGTTGAAATGATCATTTGTTATTAAATTAGGGGCCGCTAAGACGACACCGTTCTCTCTAAACAGACTTTAAACGCGAACCTGTGATAAATGCTTATGGCGTTCACATGCGCATTAAGAATTGATTCTATAGTTATGTGCGTTTGAATATATGTGCGCAGGTTTGTAATTCCCTACAAACCATGCCTAAACAAACTACTTGTCTTGCCTATAAATTTTGATACAGAATTTTATTTTATTTTATCACTTCGGGGTAGGTATGCGAAACGAAATTTCACAACGCTTTATCTGTAGAGTGGTATAGGGATCCTCCATAGGGAGAGGCTAGTTGGCACTTCAGCACTGCGTTGTCATCGGGTCCAGGCGAAGGTCCTTCGTCAGATCTGGAAACGGCCTGGGTCCGTCAGGCTACGGGAAATCCTCGGGATAAACAAAGACACTAAAATTTGCGTAGATGCCATTCTTCTTGTGATGTAGCGAGTACATCAGGATTTAAGGGAAGTGTTCCCAGTTCCGGCTGACCTAATCTATGCAGCCTAACATTGAATTATAGAAGTCGATAATGTATTGTGAATGCTAGGTCAAAGAGATGTGTTTTTAGTCTAGCTTTGAACTGACAGAGTGTGTCTGCTTCCCGGACAATGGTAGGAAGACTGTTCCAAAGTTTTGGTGCTAAATAGGAGAAGGATCTACCGCCAGCAGTTGATTTTGATATTCTAGGTATTATCAACTGGCCGGAACTTTGAGATCGCAATAGACGTGAAGGACTATAATGTGTTAAGAGCTCGCTCAAGTACTGCGGAGCTAAACCATTTAGTGCTTTGTAAGTAGTCAGCAATATTTTAAAATGTATACGATGTTTGATATGCAGCCAATGCAGTGTTGATAGAACCGGGCTTATATGGTCATACTTCCTGGTTCTGGTAAGAACTCGAGCTGCTGCGTTTTGAACTAGCTGTACACTCACCGGCCACTTTATTAGGTACACCTGTCCAACTGCTCGTTAACACTTAATTTCTAAGCAGCCAATCACATGGCGGCAACTCAGTGCATTTAGGCATGTAGACATGGTCAAGACAATCTCCTGCAGTTCAAACCAAGCATCAGTATGGGGAAGAAAGTTGATTTGAGTGACTTTGAACGTGGCATGATTGTTGGTGCCAGAAGGGCTGGTCTGAGTATTTCAGAAACTGCTAATCTACTGGGATTTTCACGCACAACCATCTCTAGGGTTTACAGAGAATGGTCCGAAAAAGAAAAAACATCCAGTGAGCGGCAGTTCTGTGGGCGGAAATGCCTTGTTGATGCCAGAGGTCAGAGGAGAATGGCCAGACTGGTTCGAGCTGATAGAAGGGCAACAGTGACTGAAATAACCACTCGTTACAACCGAGGTATGCAGCAAAGCATTTGTGAAGCCACAACACGCACAACCTTGAGGCGGATGGGCTACAACAGCAGAAGACTCCACCGGGTACCACTCATCTCCACTACAAATAGGAAAAAGAGGCTACAATTTGCAAGAGCTCACCAAAATTGAACAGTTGAAGACTGGAAAAATGTTGCCTGGTCTGATGAGTCTCGATTTCTGTTGAGACATTCAGATGTTAGAGTCAGAATTTGGCGTAAACAGAATGAGAACATGGAACCATCATGCCTTGTTACCACTGTGCAGGCTGGTGGTGGTGGTGTAATGGTGTGGGGGATGTTTTCCTGGCACACTTTAGGCCCCTTAGTGCCAATTGGGCATCGTTTAAATGCCACGGCCTACCTGAGCATTGTTTCTGACCATGTCCATCCCTTTATGGCCACCATGTACCCATCCTCTGATGGCTACTTCCACCATGTCACAAAGCTCTAATCATTTCAAATTGGTTTCTTGAACATGACAATGAGTTCACTGTACTAAAATGGCCTCCACAGTCACCAGATCTCAACCCAATAGAGCATCTTTGGGATGTGGTGGAACGGGAGATTCGCATCATGGATGTGCAGCCGACAAATCTGCGGCAACTGTGTGATGCCATCATGTCAATATGGACCAAACTCCCTGAGGAATGCTTCCAGCACCTTGTTGAATCTATGCCACGAAGAATTGAGGCAGTTCTGAAGGCAAAAGGGGGTCCAACCCGTTACTAGCATGGGGTACCTAATAAAGTGGCCGGTGAGTGTAGTTTGTTTATTAAGCATGCGGGGCAACCACCCAGTAGAGCATTACAATAATCTAGCCTTGAGACCATGAAACGCATGAACTAATTGTTCCGCATTTGTCAATGAGAGCATATGGCGTAATTTAGATATATTTTTAAGATGGAAAAATGCGGTTTTACAGATACTAGACACGTGACTTTCAAATGAAAGATTGGTATCAAAGAGCACACCCAGGTTCCTAACTGACGACGAAGACTTAACAGAGCAGCCATCAAGTGTTAGAGAGTATTCTAGGTTATTACGTGAGGAAGTTTTTTTGTCCAATAATTAGAATCTCTGTTTTTTCAGAATTTAGTAGTAGGAAATTACTAGTCATCCAATTTTTTTATAGCAGCTATGCATTCCGTTAATTTTGTGAATTGGTAAGTTCCGTTAGATTTTGAAGAAATATACAGCTGAGTATCATCGGCATAACAGTAAAAGCTAATTCCATGTTTGGTAATGATATCTTCTAATGGTAGCATGTACAGAGTGAACAGCAGCGGTCCTAGTACTGAGCCTTGTGGTACGCCATACTGAACTTGTGATCGATAAGACATCTCTTCATTTACTGCTACAAACTGATAACTCATTTTGTGTTCCAAAAAGAAAAATCATACAGGTTTGGATTGAAATGATGGTTAGTAAATTATGACAATTGTTTCATTTTGGGTGAGCAATCCATTTAAATATCCCCTAAACCTCTGTTAGATATTTACCCCACTGGGAAAAACTTCCGTTGGGACATTGACTACAGTAAAGGGTTCAACATCCTCCTCTCTTTCTTGTTCTTGTACATCTGTTCCACTCATTCTCTTTCTCCCTCTTTTGTTTTGTGTGAGGGTTTAATGGAGTCTGGTCAGAGGGATGTAGTAGGGTCTAATGAGGGCTACATCACAGATGCAGACCGATGTCAAATGTCTGCCCTTATTTACAGGTGAGGGCTTGCAGGACATGGAAACAGGCACAGAGAGTTAATTAGGCAGGAAGATAAGGTGGTCAATGATGGGCAGCCCCATACATACACACAGCTGATGGGAAGGATACTTGACCTTCAGAGCTGGCAAACAAACATTTCGTACAGGCTATTTTCATGCCTGTGGTACACTCATGCACATTAATTGCTTTTGAGGATATACCTTAATTTTTTGTTTATTTAATATTGATGTTATTTATAGTATTTGCATGATGGTTTTTTTCAGGTCTGTTGGTCTTTAGTGGTACACAAGACTAATACAATGCCATTGTCCAATTTATGATAACCCCAGTAAATTTTGTAAATTGTAATGTGAAATAACACACTGGAGACTATTGTTAGATTTCATCACTTAGATTTCATCACTTGTCACTAAAGGTGGAGATGGGCTAAAATTTATGCTCTTTTGCCTATAAAAGGCGACACGGGCAGACAGCTCTCACCACAGACTCGACCACATTATCACCAGTCCCTAATAAAAGGAATGTCACAAAGTGTGCTGAATGTCATTATTAATAAATCACAATTGTTGGAAATTGACCTTTGATCCAGATCACACAGCAAGGGAAAATTCACTAGAAAGAAAGCCCTGTCCATTTATGTCAGTCACGGCCCACAATCCAACACTTTATTACTGAAAGAGACAATTAACCTTTTTACACTGACGTCACTTGCCAGTAAGAGAAAGAATGAAAAATACACAGTTCAGAATGATTCACGAGATTAAAGATCCTGAAATTTGTGTAGCAGGCATTCTAGTGATCTGTAGTAAACTTTTAAACGACAGGTGGAACATTTAAAATCCCCCCCCCCCCCCCCCCCCACACACACACACACACACACAATTGTAAATGAGTATTATGTATTATATTAATAGTAATTGATTGAAATTTAACACAATTACTATTCTCTTACACCAGTGACAGTTTTAGAGAAGGTAACAGACTAAAGATAGACACATGTTGCTTTTCATCCTGAATGTACTTACAGTATGTTAGTTGTTTCCTTGTTTCAAACAATGTTGTAATCTAGTTTTAAATTACCTTGTTTCACAAATTCCAGTGTTCTTTGTGCAATTTTAGAATTGTTATTTATAATTTGCCTGTTGTGTTGCTTATCATTCTATTTTTCTGTGCCTTGCTCCATAAGCACCTCGTTTTTAAAATGATGTCCCTGTTGCAGAACTACAGAATTAAAAACAGTGGTACTGTACCTTTAAGACCTGATTACACATAATGGTGTAGTTCACATTGTCGTTTATCGTAGCCGGAGACTAAATAGGTGTTGATACGTAATTGTGCATTATGGTTTGCTCATTGTGGCAATGTCTGCATTGTATTTGCTGCTTATTTTTCATAGGCTTGTTGATCTGACAGGGAACTTGTGAAAGTATATCTATATTGTAGCCTACAGTACATCAGAAAGTGTGAAATCTACTTTTTCAGGTCCTCTTCAAAGAAACCTGTGCATTAACAAATATCTACAGTATTTATGAGACATAGATGGGGCAAAGGAGAACATAATTATGTGTTACTTATTTTATCTAGCTTAGAGAGGAGTGTTCAGAATTGCGAGTTGTTTATCTGACAACTTTTTAATTCCATTTAAAAGTCTGAAATATATTTGATTATTATTCCAAGTGCAACTGCACAGCAAATGGAAAATATATTTTACCTAGTACTTTGGGATTATTGCTTAAATCTTGTTTACTGATATCTCTTTTTGTGTAAAGTGCTTTATCTTTCTGAAATGTGTTAATGTGTAAAATTCCACTGTTTTATAAAACAATTTGAATACTAAAACAAAGTTAAAGCAAATTAGCATAGCTGGTCCTTGTTGGGGAAATCACTGGGAAACATTTGTATTGGTTCATGTAATTCTCCTCTTTTATGCTGCCAGTTTGTTGATGAGGGCCTCACTCTGTCTCTTCTTCTGCTTTCTATTTCCATTAAGGTTAATGGCTTGTCTGAGCATCATTGTGGGTGAGCTGTGATCAGTGAGGCCAGATTAATAATCATGGTAACATTGAAACCCAGGTGCACAAAAGTCACTAGTTATTATGCAGTATCCTGAAGTGGAAACAGCTTGATTTGGGAAGAGAGCCCATGCTAGCAGCCTGCGTGTTTCCATCCAAATGAATGTGAATTGGTGTGTGTGTTCTTGCCATGCGGAAGCTACACTAGTATAGTATATACTTTGCTCTATGTGTCTTAATTGGATGGACTCCGGACCCTGGGGTCGGACCACCTGCTCCTCTCATTCTGAGGGAGAAGAGAGAGCCAAATAAGTCAAAAGAGTGTTGTTTGATTTTTAAGATAATAATGAATGCTACCTAATGACCATATATCGCCTCCTACAGGTTAGCAATAATGGAATAGTCATAGCAAGAAATTCTCATTATTATTTTTAAAGTCTGCTGTGAAAGACACTTCTACACATATTTTGCACTGATTGTGTGAAATGTGCAACTGTTATGGTTTAAATTTTGGGCTGCAGTCTCAGATAATTTAGCTAATCTGAGCTACACAAAATAATCAGACGTAATCCAATTTTAAAACAAATAAATAATAATAAAATATGAAAAAGTTTAAGTAACAAACACATATATCAGAACATCATTCATCTTCTTGACATAAAACATATACACAAGTGAAAAACAAGTCCACTAGTGAAAAAAATATATATATATATATTATTATGATTAAAATACTAATTTAGAACATTTTCTTTTCACTAGTGCTCTCAGATTTCTCATCATTGTTTTCATATAGAATTATTATTATTAGGTCAACAGAAATGTCACACGATAAGTTTTATTTTTATTGTGGTTCTTCTATTATGAATGAGATAGAAAGGGTTGCTGTGCAAGGGTTTGGCCTGGTAAATATTTTGGCACATTAATATTTCATGGTAGGTGAGGAGGGCTGGTTAGGTGATGGACACTGGTGTGTCGCTGTCCAGTATTAATGAAGAAGTTTACCCAGTTTAACCTCTTTTTAAGTTGCAAGGAGAATGAGAGGGGGCGGGAGAGAGTGTGTGTACTGTGTGTGTTTTTCTGTGTGTTTGTGTAAAAGAGAGAGCGAGAGAATGAGATGCAGGGCTACCAGGCTGACTGAGGCAATTAGATCTATTATTAGTCCAACAGTGGAAGGATTGATGCATACAATAGTCAGTGTGTAAGCAGAAAGCCAGGGACGTGAACAAAATTTTAACAGTGAGAATCTCCTAGATTATAGAGGCCTTCATTAACATTTTCACACATGGCTGCTTAACAAATGAGAAAAGAGCCCCACCATACAGGCAGATTTATCAGGTTCTTACCACCAGGCCTCGCCTGCCTGCCCAAAGGCTCACTCGTCACCTTTTCAGCCAAGAGGAGGACAGAATCCGCGTGGAGGCAAAGGACCTGAAACAACAGACCAGCCTTTAGAGCTAAGCTATTTTTGCCACTGTCAAAGCATCTTTCTCATTTCAGTGATCAACAATAAGAATGGCCTGCTGACCTGGGAGAGTGCAAGAGAGCTTTGGGCCAGCTGACAGAAGAGTCACTTGCCCTTTCGGTCCAGTCTTTGAAAATCTTAGATTTGTTGTTTTCATATAGTACATCGATTTTTATGCCTTGCACATTTAATTCTTAGGCATCCTGTGATGTATTCAATATTGTTGTTGTGAATTCCGCTTATTTGTCACCAAGATTATGTAATCTAGCTGGTTAACATAGATGAGGTTTTGTCGAAACTGCAGAAATTACTCATTGTTTTGGAAGCATCAGTAAGAATATCTTTAAAACTGTAAACTAGTCTGTAATGGTTTGCATTATGTATACCATAGTTTTTCAGGAAAAGTGTGTTTTGAAATAAAATATATACTGTATATATTATCCCTAATCAATATAGATTTACATTGTAAAAATAAAAATGGATCAGTCTCTTGAATTAGGACAGTGTAAATGTTGGCAGGGTGAGTAAAATAATGGAAATACTATCCTGACTGGACCAACAGAAGGAAAAATAGATCAATGTTAAGTCCTGTATTTTCCCCTTCTCCCCGGCGATGCACGTGATACGCTCAGGTTGGCTATTTGCTTTTAACATTAGCTTTGGGTGTCAGAGCGTACCCCCGTGATCCTGAGTTGAATCTGGTCGAAAGCCGCATGCGCTTCAGATGACATAGCGTACCTTACGTTCCCACCTGCTGACTCTGTGAGAAATGTTTTTGTGAGGGAAATTTTCCCCCTCTGAAAGCTTCATTCAAATGAAAAATAGTCTGCTTCCATAAATGGAGGCATCAACAGAGCAGCAGCTAAAGAGAGATCTGGGAGAGGTGACATATTGGAAGGGAAATGGATTATACCCCATTAGTTCTATATGATTTCTTGAGGAAGCTAAGGACTCACTTCCACGTCTGTCTCGGCGGTTTCGCTGACTCACTCATACTTTTTGGAGATCTGTCGGAGTCTTCCTTTTACGTAGAGCGAGTGATAGGTGTGGAAAGGTGGAGGAGAACTCTGAAGCAAACACTAGATAGTCCAATTATCGGCAGCTAGTGAGTGGGGGCTGTCAGGCTCTGTGATTGGCTGGAGACGCAGGGTTCCTTCCCTCCTCCCCATGGCAGTCAGGTGTGAAAAACCCGGGACTGCAGATACAGGGGGTGGTAGGCTTGTTTTGGCCTTGTTCCAATCTCTTCTCTGTATCAATAATGAACATTTTAAAGAACAGCTTAGGCAAGGAGCAAACCCGGCTAATGTCCTTAAGACAAAGGGAGATATTGCAGCAGACAGGGGGCCAGAAATCAATTTCCCATTTGCTGCTTTAATTTGGGTGTGATGGGTGGAGAGATTAGGGCTGCTGGTACCTGTAAGCTTCTTTTGGTAGGGACGTACCTGACGCCGGGGGTCTGCCCAGCTCGACCCCGTGCTAATTAGAGTTCTGGATTGATCCGCAAACAATGTGATACCAATCTGTCCTCCACAACCCCAACAAGCACATCTTCCCAAGCCAACATCTTGATAATAGGCTCATAAAGCAACTGCTAATGGCACTTTCTGGGCAGAGCCCTGTTGGATCACACGCTTAAGACTTGTTTGCTTATTCTGCACCTTAGAGGTGGCATGCCACACCATGAATGTCTGTTTGGATTGCTGCGTTTAGCTGTCCTCTAAATTCTGAGAGTGTCCTTTCTGTGATCTAAGGTGTGTCCCGTCCATCCAGTCAATTGTATAGTCACGCTCTCTGACTCAGGTAAAACATTCTCGGACGCTTCCTAAGTGTCGTCTTTTTTTTTTTTTTTTTAGTTGTGACTTTGCTTCTAGGAATGCATGATACAGAGGTACCATTATGGTACCAACAGATTGCTCTTTCCCCATATTTTATCATTTTAGATGAACTTTTCCATTATCTAACACACTTTAATTTAATCCTTAAAAATACTAAAACTAAAAATAAACACTACTAAAACACTGTTAAATGTAATCTTTAGCAAATCTTAAAATGAATATCCATTTTTATACTGTACATTATATTGTTGTGATGACTCAATTCAATTTTAAAAACATTTAAAATTAAAATTGTAGTGTTTTTTTATTTGTTATTTATTTATTGATTATATTAAAAATCATATTGACCAGAATTTTAATATTGGCTCCTCCCTATTTGCTTCCTCAGCTTTTTTTATTTATTGACTTAAACATTAATTGCAAAATGGTATTAGTGATGTATCAGCAAGACATTTCCTTCAAAATGAGATGCACTGACATCAGTGATTGCATATGATGTGGCCGTTTTCTTTCTGGGAGAAACATGCAAGGCACTTTCAAATATGCAGTGCATATTAGAGTATGTGTAAACATTCATAAGCTTGGTTTTTCTAAAGGTGCCTCGGTATGGCTATGTGTGTCTATGCTCCTGCATGTTAAATAAGAGGCTTTTTGGAAGGGTTCCTCAGAGGAGTTAATTAAACTGCTACCGACTGAAGCTGATGAGCCACCCCACTCTGACCTTGAGGCTGCGCTTACCCTATGTGTGTGCATTTACACCTACATGATCAGCCCTGCCCGCAGCCCCCCACCCCTCCCCCGCCCCATGCTGCCACCACCACATGGCCACCAGACTCCCATGTTATAGTGAGTGATGTCTAAAATGGCATATTACAGTTTTTGCTGATACAGATGGATAATTCATTTCATGTTATGGCTGTTAACCTATAAATGGCCACTATAAATATTTGATCCAAGTTTAATTTAAATAAAAAATATTTAAAATAACACTAAACACTAAATTTATTCATCAAAATAAAACAATATTTAGTTAAGTAAATGTTATAATGTTCAGTATGAAAAATGGATATTCATTTTTAGAATTGCTAATGATAACATTTAACAATATTATTAGTGCTTTTAAAGATTACGTCAGCGCACGCTATGGGATTATGGCAAAGGTAATCTACATCTTAAAATACAATAAATAAGCATGTAAATTAGAACATTTGTAAAATACCTGAGTGACGGATATGGAACTGATATTTCATGCATGCCAAATATTTTCAAACGAATCTTTGAAGCAAACTTGACACCATCTTATAAACAAAAATACAAGTTCAAGATGTGACATCGGCCAAGAAAAGATCCATTTGAATGTGTTATGTGCTATATGCTATAGTGGTGGGATTAATTTAAAGACGTAACTTGCATCATGACTATATCGATTATTGACACTGCGGTATATTAGCAGCTTTGCCACAATGTGTAACATTAACTGCTTTAAAGACTAAAACCGAGCATGATTGTAGCGGTGCTCATTCGAGCATGTGACTTTCATGAGTCCTTTTTCCGAGTGGGACATGATGAAGTGTTTGGTGTGACAACGAATGCAAATGATCCCTCTGTCAAGGTTGCTTATTTTAATATGGCAGGCTAGGGATTTATTAGGCTTGCTTTCTATTGGCTGTAGTTGGAGTCATACAGCTGCTGGGATCACAGACTGGAGACATACCAGTGTGAGTATTAGGGCTGTCACTTTACGTTCGAAAATCGATTGCACAATCGATCGGACCAACCAACATAAGTATCGAAAACGAAAATAGGGAATCGATTTTAACGGCCTTCTCTCGGAGCGCGTCCAGCTCGTCACGACACGCCCGCAGCGAACGCCAGCACACAGCAACTGCAGGCTCTGACAAACACACATACAAACTATACTATACTTCACTTCTGCATAATGTGTCTCTTTTTACAACAAAAATGTGAATTCTGCCGGTATTCAGACAGTCTCATGCATACAGATACAGATTCGGCCTACAAACGCCTACGTAGGCGAAATTTGTTTGACATTTCTAATCGTAAACACAGCCATGTTGAAGCCTTAATGTTTTTCATTGATGTTATGGCAGTCCACTCTGCTTATTGTTTTTCGAGAATCTTGCACTCCTGTTTGTCATTGTGCACGAAACTTCATGCCAATAAATCATCAGAAATATTGCTGACTTGTGCGCGTCTCAAGCGCACTCTTTACGTTCGTCCTAATGCCTGTTAGTTGTCCGTGGATTTGCCTATATTTGGCGCTGAAAATGTAAACGTCTTTAGACATGGAAAATCGATTTTACAATCGATTCAATGAACATTTATGTCTCAAAAATCGATCAGGATTTTTTCACAAAAGTGACAGCCCTAGTGAGTATGTGTCCCCAGGCATCCACTAGATCTAGCACTGCATCATAAATACATGTTGTCATATGAAAGAATAGACATATACACTTACTCCCTATTCCCACCACAAAGCATGTGGTTTATCTGTAAATCTGCAAACTCAATCATGTATGTTGTGTGGGTAAGAAGTGTTTTACTTTCAGCCATTAAAAATATATTAGGGAGCGGGCTGACGATGGAGGGGGAAGACAGAGATGTTCTGAGATGAACACACTGGAGAGTGCTGTGTGGACAAGCTTTATATTTACTGTTTCAGAGTGCAGAGCAGAAGCCGTGGGTCTCAGCCCCGTTTCCACCTCACCAGGTCAGCGCCACCCCGCCGTGTCTGGTCTCTGCACCACATGGTGCGGGCACGATCCGCTCAGCGAAGCTGTCTCTTTGAAAAGCTCCATCCACACATGAACGGAGCGCAAACTAGGAAAAAATGTTTAGCAAGAATGGAATGTCACAGCGGATAAGCATCACAAGCTGCTCCATATTTATTATGTGCAACAATTTGACTTACAGAGAATTTAGATTAATAACGCTGAGCCCCAGGAAGTCATTTCCTTCGGAGCGAGTGATTTACATGCAGTATCGCCCGGAGAGAAGCTTTTCCCAGGTCCTTCTTTAGTGTCAGCTGAAAATAATGACATTTAACACCGTGTCCAAGGTTAATAGGTGCTCCCTCATCTTTTGAACTCCATCCCTCTCATGTGCTTTTGAATGTAGGAGTGGTTTTATTATAAAGTTATGCTTCGCAGGACACAGATGCGAAAGTGTTTGTAAAGGTCATCAAAGATAGAAAACTTATGCTTGACGAAGCAGTCCTCTTGTTTTTTTTTTAGCCTCAAGTAAGTTTGTTCTTGTGCTGAATTGTATTTAGAACTCAGGGACCAATATAAATGACGTAGCTTGAGTGTGTACGTCAAATTGAAATCCCTGTCTTTTTGTTCTGCCAGTTAGATGCCGTTCTGCGGCTGATGTTCGTATCGCTGAACTGTGTATCACAGGTGTTACTCATGTTTCTGTTTCTGTCTGAAACTTCTGCTGCCCTAAGGGTCTAAAGGTGTATTGATGGAGTCAGTTCTCTCCTAATAAAGAAAACTAGTATTGCAGCTGGGGGATGGTGATGCACCACCCCGAATAAATATATTTTTCATGATTGCCTCTTCCCTGTGTCATATGATTGTTTTTAACAAGCCTGACTCCCCTGCCTGGTGTGCGGGATACTTATTGATAAATGATTAACGGCTGCAGAAGGTATGAGGAGCCGGATTGTGCCTTCCTTCGGTGAGCAGACCTGCTGTTGAATATTTCATCGGCTCACAGATGTGCTGCCGATGTCTGTATAACCGCTCCTGGCCCCTCAGCCCTGCTCTATTAGAGACCCGTGAACAATGATCCGCAGCCCTCTCCGGCACCCATTCTTAAACACGAGGTAACGCTAGGCTTCTCTCAACTCTCATTTCTCAATCACAGAACAATGTGTGTGGGGCCGGGAGGATGTTGGCATCTGGTGAGATCTGAACTCCACTCCGAGCTCACATGTCCACTTTTGCCTTTTATAAGCTGCGACTAAAATGTTCTTTTCAAACGTTCTTGACTAGAACTTTCTACAAGTAGACAGACTTTTTTTTTAATACTTCTAGGATGTTGTTATGACTGGGCATTTAATGTTGCCTACTATATTTAAATCAAATTACATCAAATATATTATTAAAAAATAATAAAATGGGAAGCATCTACCAGAAAAGCTGACAAGGCTATTCTAACTAGCCAAAGCTTGACCACGTTGGTAAACATATGTGTTTATGTTGACATTGTGGTGCCAGGCAACCCCGTCTGTCTGTGTTAGACTGCCATCTCCTGTCTGGGAGCCCTGGGCGAGGAGGCAACAGGGATTTGGAAAGTCTGAATGTTCTGTCTAGTTCTGAAAAATACAACTCCGATCAAAGAAGCTCTTGCTTTAATCCTCCACACTCAGCTGCCTTCCCCAAAAACACTGCCAGCCAAACTGCCCTAAAGTACTGCTGCTATTTTTACTCTTCATCATAGCACAAGAACAGAAAAGGGAACCCTTGCGTGTGGGTGAATTTGAAAGAACAAAGCATCAGGGAATAAGAAGTTAGATTGTGTATGTGTAAGTTATAATGTGTTTGTAAACTTTGAATTTAGAACAAGTGTTGTACATAGTGTAGTGATAGACTGATGTACTGATTATTTAGCTGAAATTATTTTGTTTATCGTCTATTTTGTGTTTGTTGAGCAATAACCATGTTCACTTGCCTTGTTAACAAGGTTATGTCCCACTCATGTCAGTTTCTACTGAAATTGCCACATCTCCGTCGCCCAAAATCTGTTAACTGACCCATTTCATGCATGCCAACCTGCTATTGTGGTATCAACTCAGTAAAACCTACCTAGAAATACGACATAAAAAGAAAACGAACTGTGATTTATGCCACTAATCAGAGGAATGGCTACTGGATGATGATGGTGTGTGTGTACATTTGAATTTAATAGTATGTAGAATAAGTAGGGATACACAATATATTATTTAGTTTTAGTGTTTATTAATTTAGACAAAATAGTGCATCATTTTAATAATAATTTATCATTTATTCATCCATGACAATGCATTCACATATCCGAGTGACAGAATGACAGAATTCAATTGAAAGTGTAATCTTGATATTTGTATTGATAGACTGTCTTTGTGCACCCATCTCAGAGACTCGATCATAATTTATCCCAGACGAATAGAGAGAGCCTCTTCGCCATTCTGATGGGTTGGTGTCATTTTTTATTAACTGAATTGTGAGGGAATGATCAAAGTCCATAGATGTCAAGTCGTCAAAGTCATTGCTCTCATATAGAGTTATAGGATTGTGCGGTGCCTCTATATTGACCTTTTTATTATGCCACAGAACACACTGCCTAGCTGTAGTTGCAGGTCTGAGAAATCCTGGCCCATAAAATAACATGCTAGATGACTTTACTCCCACCCTCTCTCACTGTTATGCACGTGTGCTTCATGGCTCATTCAAATATAAATAGGTTTGTTTACATTTTGTGAAGCATTGCTTTCTCAGATGTACAACAGAAAGCAAGAAGACTTAACAGCTCTGATAGGCTGGGCTTAATTGTTTTTGCCATGAGCATTAGGCAAATGCACCAGGTTTATTACACATGCCTCGCATGTTGTTAACATCCCCTTTAAATCTTATACTACATTCAGTATCTGCTGTAGATCCCATCGCCCTTGTTACTTTACAACCTGATACGACCATAATGGAGCATAACGATAACTCTTTCTTTGGATTAGTAGGCTAAAGGTGATGATACACAGGGCAACATTTTGAGCAATGTTGCTTGGTCACTTTCCCATTAAAAATTGGCCGAAACATTTCTATCTGGATCATTTAGATCGGCCGTGGGCCCTGTGTCTCATCTGGTTGCCCGTTGACAGCAACATTGCCCAGCAACATTGCTCAAAAAGTTGCCCTGTGTATCATCACCTTAACTTCTTCATTGGTAGATTGGTATTTTTAATATACAGAAGTTATTTATTTATTTTACTTGTGTATCATGTCGTATGTCATGGTTAGAGATGGGTCATAGTACTCTTTTGCATATATATTTATTTGCGCATATATATTTTTTAGCAGCAATACTTTTAATTATTTTAATTATTTCGATATTGGACAGTTTGCATGTTAATATCCTCTTGGAGATGCTGCATCATTCCCTTTAAATCACTCCTGTTACAGCCATGCACATGCAGAAGCATGCTATTGATCATTGCATTGTGCTTTTGTCTGTTTTTGATTTCGTCGATTTTGTAAATATGTTGTTTTGCTCATCTCTATTCATGGCCAGTATTCAGTGTGAAGTGTTTCAGATCACAGAAGGCCCTTGTGACTAAAAGGTACATGGTTGTGACAGGAGACAGAGAAACAAAGATTAGAAAGACTGACAGAGAATGGAGAGAAGGAAGGGAATTAAATGGCCTTACCGAGGGAAAGAAGAGGAGATGGGGGTTTGGGGTGGAGAGCTGGCCAGCATCGGATGAAGGATGAAAGTGGGGGCTGGAGTAATGGCAATGATGAATGGCCCGTGGCTCATCAGCGTTCGCCAGGTTGGTGTGCAAAGATTAGATTTTAATGCAGTGCTTTGACTTTCCATCAGTAGCAAATAATCACAGAACATCCAAATTAAGTGTTGTTTTGATAAAAAATGAATCAAATATGAGACTCTGCCCTTGAACAAGAGCCCTTTAAACTATGAAGGATACATTAGTCCATTAGAGAGAGAACTCTGACAGGCAGAAACAAGTGTATTTGGGTAGAGCAACTATTTGTTTCAGCTGGATTAAATGTCTTTCCATTAAACTGATTGATAGCTGTCTGCTTATGAAATACTATGTTTGAGTTTCTTCCATTTAGGCATTTCTTTAAATGCGATGGTCAAGTTAACTTTGTTGCATTAGCAATAATGAGATATGTATGCATGTACACACACACACACACACACACACATAATGATTTGATTATTATTTAATTAAAATAGTATATATTTTTAAATATAATTAATTTGTACTATTTATATTTAGTTATGTGTATTTTTACATTTTGTCACAGTTATTTAATTATTGTGCTAGTTATCACATTAAAATACACATTGTACAGCTGATGTACCTGATTTTTATGAAGGTCTCACACTGTTAAACTTGTGTAGGAAATTATGGTCTTTACAGCCATAATGATAATACAGTAATGGTACCTGTATTTCGCCCTGGTACTTTTTCTTTATGACAGTTTTGAAGAAAAAAAAGGTTTTGTGACAGGTTTGACAGTCTTTTTAGTTCTAAAAGAAAAGGTAGTTATTTTAGCAACAGATTATTAGCAAATGCCTTTTTAATAAAAGGTAGTGTCATCCAGTGATGGCCCTTTGCAAATAATTTCTACTGTTGGTAGTGTCTTCTGGTCCTTGAAGTATAGTGAAAGCCTGCCGCCTTTGCTACACACATCCACCACCCTAGTGGCCGTGTGGGGGACAAAAATAGTGTTCCGTCTGTTGCCAAGGTTACAACATTGACAACATGACATGGCCATTCATTCTCAATACTGTATCTCTCTGGCCTTCTGTGAGCACACGTCTGCTAATCTCAGGCCTCAATCTGCCCTCCTGTCTATTTTTGAAGGGTGTGGAGATGGTTTGCGTTGGTGGGGTGGTGGAGGGGGTATCTTCCCTTCTCACTCAGCACATCCCACCAAAACACACACACACACACACCTCTACAGCAGCTTGCTGATAACACAATGAGAGTTCCTGCTCGCCACCAGAGCGTGAGAGGTGTAATTGAAGCCGTTTCTATGCAGGCCCATGTGTCACTCCTCCATTTGCAGGTATGCTCTGCTGAGAGGGGATGGCACTGAATGGTAGAAGAATGGTAGTCACATTAAAACTGTAATTGAAAGATATGTTATCATGCCCGACTCTTCTCGGGAGTTGGCACTGTGTTCAGAGACAGAACGAGAGGGGGAGGTATCAGAAGCACTCTTCCGCTAAAGGAGAAGAAAGGAGACCTCTTTTAATTAAAGGGGGAACCAAAAGTTGAGACTGGAGGCATGTTTGGCATGAATAAGTTGCCCCTTGCCTTTGTTCTGTGACATTGACAAATAGAGTTCTGGGATGGAGAGAGAGACACTTATCTTTGATGCATAATGAAATCAAAGTCATGGAAATGAACATGTTCTTTGAGGTTCAAGGGGCTCATAGTGAACTCATATTATCTGCTTTTTACAAAACACGAGTCGAGGCAGTGTCACACTGTGTCATTTTTAAGTATGGGGTTGGTCAGTGTTGCCGTCGTCTTTTGGAGCCTTTTTATGAAAGCATCAATCGGGGTTGTTATCAGATGTTTAATTACTGACTTGAGATGCTCATGGTTAGATGGCTTGATTGACACGTTTTTTAATTCTGGATGTATAGTCAGATTCATTACTGTTGAGCTGATGAAATCAATTCAAAAGGCAATTTGGTTGCTTGGAAAATCTGCTTCGAGGTGTACTGTAAGGGTCATTGAGAATATTGATTTAAACTTCAGCTTTCCTCTGATTTGCTGGTTTGAAATGGAATTAGACGAAACGTTGGTGAATCATTGGTATTATTCAAATTAATATCGATCTATCGATTTTGAGGAGGCGGGAGGAGACATTCACCTTTTTGATAGAATATATTCTCTAGATATCACATGATTTGAGCTAAAAAACTTTGACATAATTGTTGTCAGAATTTATTTCTGATTCGAAATGTTATTGCCTACACAGAATAAAACTGTACCAAGATGGTTGCCGAGTTGACTGACTTTTCTTTAAGGGTATTTAGCAAAACTTCCAACAAGGTATATTGTTTAACCACAAAACACACAGCGTTTATATAATAATAAGACCATTTTTATTACAAATACAAATTTCATTAATTTTATCCTTGTTGTTCTAATTAAATGCCTTTTTTCACATTGTCCTTGTCATGTAAACAATAACAGAACATTTGTTTATAAGCTGCATTTAATAGCTGTTGTTTTGTCATAACTTTTATCATATTGTGCATTTTTAAGCATTACTGGAACCTTTATTGACTAACCAGCAGTCAGGTCCGGAGTGGTTTTGTAATACTTTTTTGTTTTATACAAACTTCTGTATTTAAGACCGCGGATTGAGCTGAACTAGATTGAGACATCGATCAGCGCAGTCTATGCTTGATTACAGAGCAATTGTGTAAAAAGTGGCTTTACTTCTTCACTGTAGGCTTTACCCATCAGCCTCATTCATTCATTGCCCCAGGTCATTGAGCAGTGGAAACATGCCTATTTAACCAGTGCCACCATTAACAGCCTTCAGATTTTCATGACAGATGCCATTTCTCAGGATGTTCCCATGGCCGTTTTTACTCGATGGCTCCTAGCAGCATTCCCAAATAGATTTAGCAATGATACTGTGAGGCAGAAAAGGGGGAGATAAAAGAAAAGGGAAAAGCGACAAAAATAGCCTTTTCTGCAGAGTTCATTTATGGGTGCCTTGAATGCATTTGAATTACGAGTGCTTCATCTGCCTTGAGCTGATTTTTATTAGCTGCCTCTTTGTGCAAGATTACAACCACAGCATCCATTTTGTTCCATCTTTTTTATGTTTAAAGCATAACTTTTAGTTAAAAAATTTCCCTCACGCACAGTCTGTCCACCCTGTCAGAACAACGCATTCACTAGTTTGTTCTTAATGGGTAATTTTAATGTCACTGGCCACAAATTAAGAAACAAAGCTTGCAATTAAAAAAGTTTATTACGCACATTTGTGGCTCCTTGGTTTTAGCCAGAACTCTCTCATCTTAATGTCCTGAGAGAATGCGGCAGATATTCAAATGAGTTACTTTGTTATTACCTACAGTGATGCTGTGCTTTCACATTCCTTAAAATTAATTCTATCCTCATGAGTGGCGTATATCACATTCATCTTGTTTCTGCTGAACACCAGTCTGCGATATCGTTTCTTAATTCATGCTGTAATTTGGCCACAGTGAGGAATGTATTGTGTTAGATAAAAGAAAATCATCCTCCCCAAGTGAGAGGCCCTGGTGCACTCCACCTATACTCTTGTATGTATTTCCATATGGACAAATATTGTACTGTTTGTGCTACGAACCTTAATTTATGTCTTGTTGAGGAGATGCTTGACAGATGAAAAAATGCCATAGACTTTAATTAAAGACAAGACTCAAGACATATCAAGAATATAATTTAGGCCATTAGGGTGGGCTGTAAATACTTGGGCATCTAAGCAGCTACCTAGTAAACACATTGCAACATGCCACAAAATTACCCTAGAACGACAGTGAGTTTTGCAAGGGCAAGCACCAGTTATATGTTCTTCAGAGAATGTAAAAATCTAGTTGAGTGTTGTTTTGCTCTTTTTTGTGTGTGTGTGAGTTAAGCATTCCCCATTACTGGCAGACATGAGAAGCACATGGCGTGGATTTGTCATAATTAAAGCAGGACTTGGCGCAGCATCTGAGGGAGACACGCAATAAAGTCTCTGGTTTATTTAGAATACTCTCTCTGGTGCCTCGGGGGACTTGGGGGACCTCCTTGCACTAAATCTAGTTGCCAGAACATATGAGGGGGATAAAGAGGTTGTATTAAATTTGTTGACTCTCAGATCTCCTCTCAGGCAGCTCAGTATTGCATTTGTTGGTTTCTCCAGCCCTCCTAGCCCCTTTTCTCAGTTTGTTGTATTGAATCAGACAGTGCTCAGATCCTCTCCACTGCATGAGTTGAACACTATTGAATTGCTTGGCTTGTAGATCCACAATTTTAACTTCTTTAGACCATATTGAATTTACCGGCCTAGGGATCAATAATACTTTTTTTGTGTGTGTGTGTGTGTGTGTGGACAGTATTGAACCAGGGGTTCACACCACATCTGAAAATCCTGGAATTGGGCAGATTATTTTTGAATCTGCCTGTCACACCTAGATAAAGGCTTTTCAGTCATTGTTGAGAAACTGGGTAAAAATACTCACTTGTGTATTAATATAAAGATTGAAAAGGCTTTAGGTCAGGGGTTTTCAAACTTGGGGCCACAATACGGGGTTCCCTTAAAACTGGACAGTATATAAATTATATGGATGTATTTTTTTAGGACTAACAAAGTGAACCGTAAATCTGGTCTGGAAAATCACTATACAAATACATCCGAATTTAATTGAAAATAGTTCTTCAGGTTTGTATATTTTAGGGCTGTACTGTCCCAGTCGATTAGTCGATTAATTGGTCGATACGTTCTGGTTCGACCAAAATTCTGTTTGGTCGATTTTTTGCTGCGTTCATTTCATCAGTTTTGCCGCGTTCATTTCATCAGTTTTGCTGCGCTCATTTCATTAATTTTGGCACGCTCATTTTTCGTCAGTTTTACCGCACTCATTTGATCAGGTGGAAAGCACCAATTGCTAATGGGGGTGTTTTCAGAGTACCCCTGTTTTACAGGTAACAGTCTGTCTTTAGAACACCCCCCTTGATAAGTAGGCTATAAAAGGTTTGATGCTGAATATTATTTATTTAATTGTGAGAGCGTTTAATAGTCGACAAAGACATCGACAGTGTGGCAGCATTTTGTTTAAATTGATAACGAGAAAAAGGTTGAATGCAAAGTTTGCAAGCAACAGTTTTGCCTTCCACAGCTCAACGACAAAAATGACATATCTAAAAGCGGTAAGCTAACTTGTCTGCGTTAGGTTGCCCTGTCTGTTTTGAGTAACGTTAGGTTAGGCTATGTGAACATATCAGAATTGGCATATCAGTTATGCACTTTATTTAGTTTCTGCTCTTGATCTGGTTTGTTGAATAAATATTCTTTTTTTTATTAAAGTGGACGTGCCTTTTGTGTTTATTAAGAGTAAAAGCTTTAAGTTAATAGTCTATTCGTGTCTCAGCCGCGAAGCTGAGCTCATGTTCAGCCTCGCTCTGTGCGAGGACATGCACAGAGCGGCTGAAATTATAGTGTCTGACAGTTATAACTTATTATTATAACATATGATAAAAATAATTGTCTAAATTATGTTGCATATTCCTTAACAGTTCTTGTGATGATATCACTAGTTGACAGACTCGTGTGTCAGACTCATTTCAGTGCAAAATAATTAGGTCAAAAACGATTTAATATACTGCAAATAGCCTACTAGTTTTTTATGTTGATTTATAATTAATTTAGGGGGACAAGGCTACCAAGTACTGCGCACAGTGCGCAGCTAATTAATTTAAAAAAAAAATTCTTTTTTTTTCCGTCATTTTTAGTAGATTTTTAGTCGAAAATTTCAGGACTTCAGTCGACCAAGATTTTCTTTGGTTGAGTACAGCCCTAGTATATTTAATTACTCTTATAATGGTTAGAAAACGATACACTGATGTCAGTAATTTACAGATAATTTTGCATGGTATGGCTCACTTTTGGGGGGGTTTTCCTATGTGTACAGTACCTAGTACCTGGTACTTTTTTTAGTACCACCTCGGTTGAGGTTCCAAGCGAGCCGTACCGATACTAAAATGTGACGTGTAAACACTGCAGGTCACTGATTGGTCAGAGAGAATCGTCACTACCAGTGTCATTGGATTTGCGACACAAGACACCAAACCCTATAAATTTAAATAGTCAGCAACAGCCACCTCAGTATCATTTGTTCGCACTACTTTTTAAAATGACTTGCTTTAAACGACCGCCGCACGCAACTTGAAAAAATACTTATCTGTATTATGGTTAGTAGACAAGGTGGCGGCGCAACTATAACGATCAGTCTATAATCCCACCCACTTTGAAGTGGTACTAAACTGCTGTGGAAAAGCAAACCGAGCCAAATTAAAGCGAGCCGAGTCGTGTCGAGCCGAGCCAAGTCATACCACGCAGTGGAAAAGCACCTAATGAGTCTTTGAACATAAAATTTTATAGCTAGCTTTTTTGAGAGGGGGGGTCCCTTTGCAAAGGGATCATCATATTCGGAGGTAATATTTGGCATGAAAAAGTTTGAAAACTACTGCTTTAGGTTATGGTTATGAGTAATAACTAAATTTTTTGGGGTCGAGGAAAGAGTAATGCTATTGAATTGGCATTTAGACTCACCTAAAGCTGCATAAACAAATACAAATAGTCCGGCATAATTCCATGTGCACGTTAACCTCAATTTTTTCCCTTTCACAGTGGGAAACAGGTTTATTGTATGGGCGATGGTAGTGCATTTGGATTTTTACCTCCAGGGTAATGAAAGGCCTAATAAATAAAAACATCAGTGTTGCAGTGAGCAGCTCCAGCATATGACTGGAATGCAGTGAGGCCTGGATGTGCACAGTCTCAGGGTGGAGGGGTGGCAGTGGCTGGCAGAGCTGATGAATGGATGGCACGCCGCATTCTGACAGAGACGAATGTGACGGCCCCGTGCTATCAGAGCGGGCGGGTCCCTGCTGAACGGGCTGTGGGGAGATCACGTGACCAAACCCCATTCTCCAATCAGGCTGTGGCGGAGGAAGAAGACAAGGAGCCGTGGCTTGTCTGTTGGGCTCCACAATGACCTTCTGCCTCAAAGTAAGTGTCCCAGATGGCCATCTCTCACACAGAGCAAAGTGATAGGACTGGGCTGCTGTAGTCCGGATAACCATCAGCTCACTGGATTTGTCCTTCATGCGTCGTCATTAGTGTTTGGTCGGGTTAGGCGCCTGGAGACCATCCCACAGGCATCAGATAGTTATCCCTGCTCAGCTGGAATGCAGACGGAATCTGATGTGTTCACGCTGCTATCAGTACATGGTAAGGTTAAATGCCTGGAGAATGTCTGGGGGCAACCACATTAGGTCAGTCCACCGGATGGAGAGTGTCATGGTTAAATATTACAGCATCTCATTTCAACTCCACCCAAAAGAGCGATCCTTCCACCTCCATCCACCAGAGAATCGCTTAACGTTGCACTGAGCAGACCCATTACAAAAAAGAACTGAGTCAATGGGAAAGGGAGATGATTAAGAGGCTTTCTGTGTTAACAGAGGAGAATATCAGGTTTTATTGAGCTCCCTTCTATTCACTAGAAGTCTGTGTTGCAGACTGAACTCGAACGGCGACCAGGCTATTAATAGACTATTGATGAGTATTGATCTCTGGCTCGCATGACACATGAGATACAATGAGCAATAGATCCCTATGAAAAGCGGTCTTCTCTTTTTGCTTTGCACCAATTGCATATTATTATGGCCTTGGAGAATCTCTCTGATAGATTGGCCAGCTGGTCTTTCATAGTTTGGGGAGGGAAAATGGGTAAAGCACAAGCTCAGATCGGTGACCATTTGTAATATGCTCAAAGGAACTTTTAATCATCTTGCCCACAAAGATTTTAAAACAATCGATAATACGCGTGGGATCGGAGGCGACAGACTCTTGAACAGTAATGTGGACGTGTTTTATATGGGCGTGCGCACGGCCTCGGTTTCTCACACAAATGAGAAGAAAAGTTCAAAGCCCTGACATACACAATTACACATGAATTAGGGGGATAATGACCAGGGAGAGTGTGTTATATCAATAACCCGTTTAATGGTCAATCTCAGCAGGGGTGTCTGTTGACTTGTGTTGGATTTACTTTAATTGATGAAAAGCCGTATAGCAGGTGGCTTACTAGGCCTCAAATGAGAGCAAAACTCAAATAGCCAAATTAAAAACTAAATAATAGATGAGAGACACTGGGATGCGATCAGGGAGAGAAAGTGTTGTAATTATTTGCCTGTGGAAAGAGGAGCTTCTCTTGTAATGTGGCTCCTTATGTTGCATTCACCAGAGTGACGAGAGATAGGTGATATACTCTGACTTTTTCATCGTGTCCTTGTGGTTGGTTGAGGAAAGTCAAACTGCTGTCTTTATGAGAAATGATTTAAATGCAGAATGACACTATTTTAATGGAATTAGCCACTGGAATGAGAGCCAACGCTTGTGTATTTGGGCGTGCATGATGGCTGAGGAAAGGTTGTGGTTGTTGTTGTTGCGAGGCCAACTTGCTGTCACGCCAACTGTTTGGAGCTGATGTGATGCTCTGCTTTCTGTCATCCTCAATACTCTCTCTTGCTGTCAGCACATACGTGTTAGCAAACATCCTTGGATGAGTTGAACAGAGAGGTGAATTACTGTTGATGAAATCAGTTCTTACTCGCTGCGAGTTTTCGTTCATCCATATTCTCTTGTAATAACAGCCTGCAGTCCTTCTGCTTTTTTCCTGGCAAACAATAGTTATTCTCGTAATGATTCAATTTTTCAACTGTCTTTGCAAATGAAAGAGACCATTTATTCTTGTTTTGCATTTTTAGCCGTAATGATGAAGAATGTTAACGAGCAGCGCTGGGTGCCGGTGACGAAACGTCCACAGGGCACGGAAATCTGCATATCAAAGAGGTCCCTGAGAAGGCACACTCTGAGAAATGTGTTCGACACTACTCTCACCTCCCCGTAGGCTCTGGGCGGCAGCAGAGGATGCATCCTGAACATGAGCCAGACATGTTTGCAACCTAGAACTCTCCATAGCGTTGCCTTTGAGACACTGTCACAAGTTCATCTGATTTGGCTTTTGTTCTTTCTAGGAGTTTAAAGCCATTTCTCAAAATGAGTTCTTGTCTGTTCTTGTGGACTTGTGAAACGTCATCAGTCGCTGCCCAAGTACTGTTCCAATTCAAAGTTCACATCTAGCCAAGTACTGTTCAAATCTCTGGATGTGTTCTTGCTCTTTGCCTTTTATCGAGGATGCATTGAGAGGTGACTTGTGTTCAGCCAGGTATCCCAGAATGCATCTCGCACCAAGCAGCAAAACATCAGTAGCGAAGGAAACAAAACCAGCGTAATTTAAATATACTACTGTTACTGTGACACGAAATGTAATTTTAAGAGTTTTTCAGACCTGACGTTTTCGGAGTTGTGAGATCCAGGCGATCACCGGGCGCTCAGTGCTCATGTACCCAGCCGAGAACAGCAATACCTCAGCTAGTCCTTCTGACGTTTTCCGCTGACTCTGATGTCTCTGTAGTGGTTAAACATGAGATATAATTCATCTTGTGCATATCTAACGGGTGATATTTGGTCTCATGAATCTATAATTTTTTCCCGGGCAAATTGTTTTGGCTGAGGGCAAAGTGAAGTCTCATAACTTTATATATTTAGGCTATTTAACTTTACCGCTGTAGCCTATAGAGAGCCGACTTTGTATGTTTGGCTGAATTGTTTGCTTGTCTTTATTTCTTATTGTATAGCTTCTTATACCTTTACTTATACTTTTATAATCGCTATTATAGATCATTAAAACAAACATTTAACAAAAAGAGACAGGGTTGTGTTTTATGTCGGTGTGCTGCCCATGAGGCTATCGGTGCCGACAATGTGTTTAATATTTTTTAAAATGTAAACGAAAAGAGGCAGGCTTGTGTTTTATATTTCGTTTTTTAAATAAATATACATGCAGTGAAGCTAATCAATATACACTACCGTTCAAAAGTTTGGGGTCAGTGAGAATTTTATTTGTATTTTTTGGAGGAAAGAAATCAATACTTTTATTTATCAAGGACAGTAAAGACATTTATAATGTTACAAAAGATTCTATTTCAAACAAATGCTGTTCTTTTGAACTTCCTATTCATCAAAGAATCCAAAAAAAAAAAAAAAAAAACTCTACAACTGACAGACCAACAACTGTTTCAACATTGATAATAATAATAAATGTTTCTTGAGCATCAAATCCTCATATTATTCTGATTTGTGAAGGATCATTTTGACACTGAAGACACTGACACTGGTGATGCTGAAAATTCAGCTTTGATCACAGGAATAAATTACACTTTACTATATATTCACACAGAAAACAGCTGATTTACACTGGAATAATATTTAATACTATAACTGATTTTTGTTGTATTTTTAATCAAATAAGCGCAGCCATGGTTAGCAGAAGAGAATTCTTTTAAAAGTATTTAAAATCGTACCGACCCCAAACTTTTGAACGGTAGTGTACGTGTTGCATGAACCACATTTGTGTGGCTATTAATTAGGGGTGTAAATCGGAGCCTTAATGACGATTCGATACGATACCGATTTCTTAAGCCAACGATTCGATTATTTTCGATACTTCGGAATTTCCCGCGATACGATTCGATTCGATACGATTCAATACTAGATTTTTTACATGATATCTAAAAAAATAAATATAAATTGAAATTTAAAAAAAATAAAATAAAAAAAATAGCCTTCTATTGAGAATACAGAAACAGCATTTGTGTCGAGCAGGATACGGCCGATGTGAGAGAATGGCGCGAGGCCGGTGGCGTGAGGGTTAATGAACGTCACCTTTGAGACGCACCGGTCTCTCGATCTTCAGCGTCGTCGCTCCTCTTTTTATGCTTCCGCTCCTCCGTGAGAGATGCGAGACCGGAGTGTTCATTAACACTCACACCACCGGCCTCGCGCCGTTCTCTCACATCGGCCGCGTCCTGCTCGCCACAGTATTCTATTCACATAATGTGTATGTTACACTATAGCAGTCTTCTTTGCAAACGGCAACATCTCTTACCACTGCTCCATCTGTTTTCCTGAAGCCAAAATACTTCCACACCCATGACTTGACGCCGACTGGAGTGTGTAACATTTCACTTTAATTGCCAGCTTGCTCTGACGGTTCCATCGCTCTTGAAGGTCAGACTCAACAATGTGTGTGAACATAGATAGACTGTGAAACGTAAGTAACGCGTGTGAAGTAGAAGACAATAATGAGGTTAGCGCCACCCGCAGCTTAGGAATAGGTTGTACGCATATGTCGGAGCGGATGCTGAAAATAGACAGACGGCAAAATAAACACATTAATCGATACTCTTGCGGACGCATCGATGCATCGAATCGTCGGCTGTAAAATCGATGGATAATCGATTAATATTTACACCCCTACGTATTAATGTGTTTAAGATTATTTTAAATGAAATCGAAAAGAGGCAGGGTGGTGTTTTATAACATATTTAATTTTGTTGTTGCCTAAATATACATAGCTTACAGAGATAACCAGAGTAGCCAGAGAGAGCTGCAGTGACGCTATCAAGAACGCTGCTGTTCCATTTACAGAATTACTACCAGGACACTAGTCTGAACTTTGCATACTTGGTATTGAGAAACGCCTTGAGCTAGGTTTGTGAGTTGTGATGCGGCAACGAGCATCAGCATGAGGGCTCGCTGTTTGAGTGTCACACTGTTGCTCTGTGGCAGATTGCTAGATAAAATTCCACATGCCACCTGCTCTGATTAACAAGTATGCACCTTGCTGATCCCTTAGCCATTCATGGCAGTCATTGGTCAATGGCATTATAGATCGTTTTTCTTGTTTGATTCAGTTTGTTTGTTTGTTTTTAGCTAAAGAATATGGCAGTCTGAAGGTGATTGTGTTTATTTTTGGAGTTATTTGTGGTCTTAGAAAAAAAACCTTCAGGGATCCAGACTGTGACTAAAACGGTCAAGTAATTTGCAAATTATATTTTTGCTGAGATTGTTCTGTGATGAGTAGCCCATCACATATTTTGTTGTGTTCATGTAATAAAAATGAGATGACATGCAGCAATGTTGCAGTGGAAAAAAACCTCACTGAATTCCAGTGCCAAATTACGCACGGGGACAGCGAGGATCAGCTTTCCGCGTCAGAAACTTATGTCAAAACGAAAAATATCAGGCTTTTTCAAAGCCTTCCTCAACTCTATCGGGCAACAACGCTGAAGGCTGTGCCAGCATGAGAGAGAAGATGATGGAGACGTGTCAATGTCAGCTGTGTGGACGCAAACTAATCGTTAACAATTCTGTTTTTTAATTGTTACTGATATGGATTCTTATTCTCAATATCTTTTAATCTTTGCTGTTTTATGTTACTGCCTGACCTTCACAGCCATCCATAATCACAGTAAGATTTGTACTTAAAACTGCAGTAGGGAGTTTTGAGAAAACGTTGACTTAGCCTGAACATTTGAACAAGCACAACTTACAGGTCCCACCCCCTTGCTCTCTGCTGCGCTACAGCCCTCCCTCCACAGCTGAGCCCGTAGTGAACGCGCAGGCTAGTAAACAGGGCCACCGATAACAGCGGATAAAAAGTTATATGGCACATTCACTAATAGGGACTAAACGTCAATAATATGCTTTACATTGACTATGGCCTGCCCATACTTTGACTACAAACCTGGTCCTCAAATCATTATGTATTTTCCAATAGCCTACATGTAACTTTATAACGTTGCACTCTTTCTATAAGTTATAAATAGCTAGTAAGATAACGTTAATATAACGGTAACTAACGTTACAGCATGTAAGTAATTATTCTAGCAATATATAATGCTAGATAAGGTGTGCTAGTACATTATTTCAGCAACATGACAAGCCAGTGAATTAGCAGGTTTCAATTGTTGCTTAGCAGAGTGCGTCACATTTTATCGACATGTTATGCGGCTAGAGTTTTGACACAGAGTCAATGGGCTCTGTGTAATTCTTTCTTTTTCGCTTGTTTATCGTCATCAGTTTTTTTTCTTTTTACCTCTTTGTTTTATGAGCAGGTGTCACTCGAGAATTGGCAGTTTAGATTGTTTCTCCGTCATAAGCACAGCTGCAGCACGCCGGCAATCTTGAGTTTGAACGACGGCTCGCGCTCCGGCGCTCGCGCTGTTTAAGAGAGGGGTGTGATCAGCGCGTACACGAGCGTGACTGACACTGCTAAGACACTCCTCTCGGCTCTGATTGGTTGTTTCTGACCGGGAGCGTGTATTTCTTGCAAATGGCAATAGGACCACTGGGAGGAGCCAGAGGAGCTTGATATTTACACAGATTATCTGTCTCATATTCTACTGTCAGGACATAATGACAGTTTTAGCAAATACATGTTTTCAAAAGTTACCTACAGGAGCTTTAATTGTGTTTGTTAATTTTAGTAAACAATTAACAAACTTTCAGCTTTCAAATTCTGTCAATTTTATCACGAAATACAAGCAATAAATGTCATTTTGGCCCTTTTTATGTGGCCTGGCAAATCGCTCAATCAGTATTTCGACCTTGGAAAGAGCTTGTATGAAACAGCTTGAGAAAAATCATGTCACGCAACGACAAATTTACCTCAGAAAAGCCGTTCAATGCTCATAAACTTTTCTAGTCAGCTAGAAAAATACATATAAAAATTATATAAATTAGGCCTATATATTTTTTTTTACTTAACCTGTTGTCTACATGAGAAAGAATGGAAGGAGCTAAAAATAAAATTCAACGTGCCTATATAATTGCATAGAGCTGCTTTTTACCAAATTTACCTTTGAGATATTAATGAAGAAAAATAGATTGGGTGTGTGCTAGACATACAAAAACATTTATAGGATGCATTAGGAGGAGGCCAAACTATACTCATTGGCTAAGTGATTATTATATTATTATTAAAACATTATTATGGCCTGCGACACTGGCTCAGATTCTGTGTAAAGTATGGTTCTTTGTGACTGTGTGTAAGTTGGAAAAGCAATTCAGTTCCTACTTTAAGTGAATCTTAGTTCCCAGGACATCCACAAGATGGATGAAAAATACTGATGCTGTAATAGCAGGGCAGACGTGACAACACATGACAAAATTAAAACACGTTTATTCTTTTGTGGCACTTAAATTATTTTGCGCCTATTTTTTCCTGCTTATTTCCCTTTTTTCCCCTTATAGTTGTTAATGAATTGCTCCTTAATTTATTTTTTTGTCTGGAGCCCTGCCCTTGCTAGACATGAGTCAGATTACTGATATTTTTTAACCTTACGTAACAACCAGCATTGTTGTTATAAGTAAACCAGACCGCTCACCATATGGGGCTCTGATTCATTTTTTTGTGTGGATAGCATGCTGTAATGGGGGGATCCTAAGGAGTCATATTGCGGAGCCTTCAATTGGACCGCACACTGGTTTAGATCTCTCTCACACAGATGGACGATGAGCTGAGGGAATCTTGCATGGAATGATCAAAACAGCTTGACATGCTGGAGGAAATGGGACCGAACGGAGAGGAGGAAGAGCAGGAGAGGAGTTAATCACTGCGCTAATGTCGTACTTCATCATCGTTTTCCTCGATGCCACTGAGCTCAGCTTCACTCGGCCATTTCCACTGCACACTTATGTCACTCTCCGACACAGATGCAACTCTTCACGTGCCCCCTGCTTGAATCCTGCATTAAAACCCCAGGATTATGGGCCCATTCCTGCCGAAATACTGCCACCTGGGTAACGATCTATTCACATAGTTACTTAGAGAGAAAGGGATTGTGAGGTAGAGTGAGAGACGATGACTGAAACATACAATACTCTGGTGTAAATTGACATTTTGAGGTAGATGCTGTTCCTGCCATGTGAGCTTTGTCTTCGGGCAGATGGTGTTTAGACGTGTAGATCACATATAGAGCCCACAGAGGGACTTAGTGTGTGTGTGTGTGAGAGAGGGAGAGAGAGAGATTAGGGGCTTGGGCCATGCTCCACCTGCCTGTGCTGGGAAACAGATCTGTGGTATCAGGTGAAGGTGAGTGAATTTAAGTGCCTGCTCCCTGGGGTCCTTGTCGTGCAGACAGTTACAAACAGGATCCAGGGGAGCGCAATGCTGCTCCGCATGGCTGGCCATGAAGCATGTGTCGAAAAATATGAATCCATCATGAGTTCACATAACTCTGAACCCCTACTGTCTCCCTGGCACAAACCCACCTCACTCTAGCATTACCAGCAACCCATACCAGTACCCAGAGTCGTCCATGGCAAAACACCATTTGCAAAACACATAACCTCTACTTTAGCTCACTCACTCTCTCTCTGTATATACTCTCGCTCTTTATGTATGTATATATATATATGACCTGCATCTTTTTGTAAGACTTACCTCTTTTGTTACAAGCTCTTAGGTTCTATGTTTTGAGTTTTTAAGCTTGCTCGCTTTTAGGACCCGAATAGTATTTGTGTGAAATGTAAAAATGAATGAATGAATGATAGTAGTATTATAGCAGTTTAATCAGATTGAGGCATTCATGTTTACCTTTGTGGTCCAGGACATTGCTGTACAATAGTGAGTTTAAGACGCGCACACTAAAACTCCTCTTGAAGTGTGCTAGACTAGAGTCACTTTTTTTCTATAAGAGGTGCAGGGAGTTTCTCTTGGGTGGCAGCCAGTAGAGATGAAGATTCCTTGAGCGTATTCGTCAAAGCATTGTGTGTGTTTATGTGTGTGTCCACGTCAGTGCAAGTGACAGCCTGACTGACATATGTCAGCTCAAAGGCACAGGAGGAGTGGCAGAAGCCATTTACTAGCTTCCAGGAGTGACACAGCAATGACTTCTGCTCTTGTTCCATCCCACCACCCCCTAATAGCTCTAATTAATTGATGAATGAGGTCAAATTGAAGATATCTCCCAGAGTCTCAATTTGCCCCAACACCCACCACCATGTTGTTTTTCTTAATGCACCATGCACCTCATCCCCCTCTCTGCTCATCTGCATAAGACCTTGGGATGAATGTTAACTATGTTTAATTAGACAAGTGGAGCGATGGACGGGTGTATGGCGCTTTGGGGGGTTTTGATGGCAGGGCTCCTCACTGGCAGGGGGTGCAGGACTGCAGTGCTCACTCCCGGCTGAGATGGGAGCTACACACCTGATTCTGATTGCTGGCTTTAGACATGCTCCTGTATCTCAGTGGGTCTCTTTCTAATGCTCAGCCTCTCTTTTGAAACCCTGGGCGTTTACATACTTCAAAATCTTAGTGCAATTATTCACTTTCTATTGATATTTGAAGATAAATTGTGACTCTCTTAGTTCAGGTTTGCATCTGGGGAGGGACGTGCAAAATGTAATCAATCTAGATTTTCGTAGATCGTGATCTTTAAATATGTTCCATTAAAATGCAATTTTTTTCCACTTAGAATGTATAGAACTAAACATTTTTACCAAAAATTGGCTTTGCCAGTAACTTTATGAACATAATACATGCAACACAATACATGGTTTAAGTCACATTTCGATTAAAATCCAATCATGGTCTAAATAATTTTTTTTTAATGTTTTAGTGGATTTTTTTTTCCTCCATAAATTTATAAGGCAAAAGCATATGAAAATGAGAACGAAAGTCTAGATTGGTCTCTAATTTGCTTTTTGTGACAGAGATATTTGTATATGATGCATATTTATGGCAAACAGGCCATTTTCCTTTAAGCAGACAGTTAAAAACTTTTTTTTTATTGCCATCATAAATATTTCTCAATTTACTCACCATTGGAAAGTGTGGCAAAAAATGAATTTCTCTGTCTGCATGTCTTACACCAAACAAGTACTCAGTAGTGCTCAATACGCAAACAAGACATCGATGTTGGGGGGGGAATCACCCCTGAAAGTACTGGAAAAGTTCTTAAATTTAGCCCTATAAAACATGTACGAACCCTGTTGGAAACCTTGAGATGTAAAAATGTCAGTCGGGGAAATATTAAATGAGGCAAGATTTGTCTTGCTTGTCATCCTACCATCTTCCGACAAGAATGTCGCTCCGTGTTAAAGCATTGTGGTGAGGTGTCTAAGTGCCAGAGGCTCGTCCTTATCTGTGTCCTTCCGACTGAGGTGTGATCCTCTTGGCTCAAAGAATTTTCACCGCTCTAAGCTGTGAATAACAACTGTGATCCAGAAAATGATGGGCATGCCATTTAAATAGCAGTGCCATGCGATAAGGCAAATGCAGATGTTTTTCGTATTTATTATCCCCCCACCTCCCCTGTTTAGACATGTCACTATCTCTCTGATACATTTGGGCCCCTGTCTTTTCAGAAAACTGAGGCAGACGTAAGAATGTGAAAGCGTGCTTTGTCCTTTCTTGTTCCATGGGGGTAGGGAGCTTATCTCTTGTCCGTAGCCAGAACACGACACCTCCAGAAACCGTGGATTACTGCTCTGCCTGGGGTTCTACATTTATTACTGGCCTTGGAGGGGATATGACACAGCGATCAGGAAGACATCACATGCCACGATTAAGATCAATGATATTCTAAGCCTCAATGAAACATTCAGTGAACAGTTATGAATAAGTGCAGCAAACCCGTTGCTGGTAATGAGAGAAAAGCGCATTTATTGCCATCTGAAAAAAAAAAAGTCTGCCAAAACAAATAAATGCCATAGTGGCTGTTTGTAATGTTGTGTTGTGTTCAGATGCTAATTAATGTTGCCAGTCCTAACCCCTGCTCGCTCCTGTTAACGCTGTTTGTCTCCAAATGACCTCTGATTTCACACTGAATTGGTTTTCCCTGTTATGGACAAGAACCTTTTTTTTTTCTACTTTTTTTATGCTGACAACAGAAGAAATGCTATCTGTTAAATAAGTAATTCCCAACCGCTCAGTGAGTTTGCCAGCAGCAAAACATTGGGTTTGCTGAAAAGGCAGACACGGAAGAAACACGGAGAAGTAGAAAAAACAGCCGCGGGAACACTTTCTGCACCTCCCTCTTTAATTTAGTCTGAATTCAGATAATGCATACACAAGGTGTGTACACAAACAGTTTGATAAACAGTAGTCCCCCAACATTTCCTTCAGCTAAAGTGTTTTGATCAGATTTTTTTTTTTTTTTTTTTTTTTTTTTTTTTTAAGAGTTTAGCAATTGACTAACAAGAGGAAGATATTTTAGAGGGAAGATCTTGTATTTATATTTAACTAAACAAAGAGTTGTGTAAAGTAGGGTTGGGCGATCTTCCCCAAATTTCATATCGCGATCTTATAACAAACAATCACGATCCACAATCTGAATTGCAATCTTCTCATTTTTGAGATATACCATCGAGAATATCCAGACAGGAACAAGCCTATGGACTATGGATCTATTTGCACAATTTAAAACACGGTATTGCATTAAACAATCAGTTGTCAAAATATTCATTAAACCCTGAGTTAAACTTTAACACACTGCTTAATAAATGAACATAATTGACTGTCTTTGTGTAAATACTCGCCAAGACGGAAATTTTGACATATTTTGTGTTTATTTGACCGTTTAGGCACGCGCCTGAAACCCCAGGTATACTTCTCTCGTCCGTGAGTGGGCATCAGTCTCTTTCGCAGTTTTATGCGCTTTTCATAACTCTTTTAACCCTCTAAGACCGACTCCCGTTTGCGTGTGTCTGTTTAAGAGCCTATAGAAACTGAAACCAAATGGCTAGCTCAATCATTCTTTTTGCATACAAAACCAGAGATGTAACATGTTCAGATCAAGCCTCCAACATGCTCATGTTGCGTTGTTTTCACCCTCTAATGAGTCTGTACAAATTGCGTAATATGCGTTTACAAAAAAAAAACACAAAAATGCATTGCACGTCTTTGCACACATGTTCTGTAGATCTGCGATTGATAGTTACGTCTTCCGATGGCTCATTGACGTATCACGTTCTGTGCACTATGACCCCAGGGTGTGTCGCATGTTGTGACGTCACAAGCTGCGTCATTTGACCAGGCGTTTGACTCCCGTTTGACTCCCATTTGCTATATGTTCCTTCTTATCGTTATTGTCTTTTTACCATTGCTTCATTTTATCATTTCTTTCTCCTTTAGACACTCACAAATGCAAGCACATTCACACACACACACACACACACACGCACGCGCGCACGCAACGTTATGTCTAAACGAAAGTACACGGACGCAGAGGTTTTGGAAATAATAACTGCGTCCGATGACGATGAACTATATATTTAATATATTTATTTTATTATTAATTGTTCTGACAAGGTCTATTTATTTTATATTTTAACCAATTCAATGTTCAATCAATATTCAAAAGCAAAATGTTATCTGTTTGACCACAAATGTAATTGAATATTTTACATGGCATTTTTCCCCCCTTTTTTTGAATGAGTGTAAAAATGAGTGTATCTTAAAAAATAATTTATGTAAACAGTTCAAATCAATTCTGTATAGTTTTAAATTGTTTTATGCACGTTTTTCACATTGACAAGTTTGAGGTTGACATTTATCCATTTTTTGTATTGAATAAAATATGTAGAAAAAAAATTAAAATTGTTTTTCTTTTTGTTTATTGCACTTTTGAGATATTTATCTAGTTACTATTGATTTATTACAAACATAGCCTTCAAATCAGGAGAGTAAGGATTATTTTGATGTATGGCATATGAAAATGCTCAAAAGAATGACAGCACAGCATGTAAAAATACAAAGATATACTCTGGTGGAATTGGCAGGTCATAAAGGGTTAAAGATAAAGCATGTCCTGCAGTAGACTGCATTCTGACTTAAGTCTGACCATTAAGACTTATGGCACTGTCATTGTAACATAAACTGAAAATGTTATCACTGTATGGAAAAAAAAAGAGTAAACAAACAAATAATCGTTTAATGGTTCTGACATAATTACATTTTCTTTATGCCAATTTTTAAAAAAATAATAATACTGATTTAATTTGAATAATTTGAATCATGGTTAATACTAATGGGTGTTTTCCCCCCCTGTTTTTTTTTTTCAGTTCAGGTTTTTAAATATGATTCTGTTAGGGAACACACTACTAAAATTTGGAACTGACAACCAGATTATACTGCTGTGTGAACATAGCGTACAGTATATGAGATGTTCTCAACTGGTTTTGCTCCAGGAGTTAAAATTTAAAATTTAAAATTGCACATCCAGTGGTGACTTAACACACCACCAAAGTTACTTTGCTAAAGTAAATGAAAGTCTCCTTAATATTATGCACAATAATTAACATGAAGCTGTAAAGTATGAAATTGATTACATTATCTTGGTTTTTGTTTCAAAGTTTTTATGCTCACATTTGGTCTTCTTTTTCCATTGCCTTTTTCCTCTTTCCTCTAATGTTCGTCACTATTACAGCTGTGCTGTGACCCACCATAGACCATGGGGATTTACTCACAGATTGAGAAACATTACATGGGAGCTTTTGTGTTTGTGACCCAAACAGTAGTTGAAGTCTCTCTCTGTGTTAGCAAATCTCTATTATTTTAATCACTGGTAAATAAAAAGAGAATTATCTTTCTTTTATTCCTCTGTGCTGTTCTGTGATGAGAAGGATTGATGTGCTTGCACCTGGCACTGTGAGTTTTGCCTTATAGTGCCAGTGCAGTTGCCAGTAACATTGATGCATGACCATGAATTATATTATGCCTTGGCAGCTGCTCACTCCTAAATTCATCTTTGTACTCAATGATTTATTTATTACAGTGCTTGCGAGGCTGCTCAGTATTGATACTCCTCAAACATTCTGGTTAGGGGTTTGTTCTCACCCCTAACCCTAACTATTACACCTGAAGATATTTTGAAAAATTGCTCAGTGTCCATATGAAAATCAATAGGGTCCAATGTTATTTATATATTCTGTTGTGTTCTTTAGAATACATGTTTTTATACCAGTTTAGGTGACAGAAGTTTCAGCTTTGGGTGAACTATTAATTTACATGGAGATTATTTAAAACCAACAGTTACATCATTTGCATACTGAATTGTGATTCATCCTCATTCCATATATTGTATTATAACCATTTATTAAAAACTAAAAGATTATTTAAAACTTCAACACTGTTCTTGTGCTACTTTGCATGTACAGGTATTCCTTAAGGAAATGCAATTTGTCATCCCTTTTAGCCTGGCAAAAGGAATGCAAAAAGAAAAATGAAAGAAATAGAATATGATAAGGCTTTGCAACATTGCCTGTGCGCATTGCTGGAGCCAAGCAGGTGTAGCCACCATGTCCTTTGGTTATGATGAAATACATGGCTGAAACCCACTGCAGGAAAATGATCTGTAAATGAGATCAGATGATGTATTAGGAGCATATTCCTCTTTTTGTCCCCTCTTCTCCAGCCTAGGAACATGTAGTTTCTACCTCACATCTCTGCTCCTGCAGATATCTCTGACATGATGTGGCTTTTTTCGAGCCTGACATGGTTTCTTATTAACACCAAAACATGGCTTCTTTGTTCTCCATGCTAAGCCCCATTTAAGTTTGGGCTAGGGAGAAAATTGAAGCAGGTGACAATTAATAGCTTAGTAGCATGTCTAATGAAGATTGTGTTGCTGCTGTGAGTCAATAAACAGATAGGGGGGATGACTTCTAAAAAATAATGTAAACTCACAGAGGTAGAGGTCATCAACTCATCTGTATGATTGATTCAGTCGTGTCTGGTTTGATACAAGGTCTACACTTAACTGATATGGTGAAATTAGTAAACCATTTAGTACATACATGGTCAGGGAAAACCTGGAAATGTGAGGGAATTTGAAGGTGCTGTATGTAACTTTTTTACTCTACTAAAGCATAAAAATACTATAATATGTTTGCAGATATTTAGGAAACATGCTAAGTTCACATACTCGTTACTCTGAAAAACACTTCTACAGCCAGTTATTTTATTTATTATTTTACACATTCCGTGTTGTCAGCCGGTTTTTGTTTTGGTCTGTGTGATCTCGCCAAGGGGCAACTTCCCTGTCTCTCTCATGAAGCCAACACGGAAGTGACTTAAACTGCAGTTCATCAACTGACCGCTAGAGACAGGCTCCAAAAGGGAGTCAATTCCATATATCCCTCATGTTAAAATACCAAACTGTACAGCAGAAAAAACATGTTTACAGCCTGGAACAAAAATTGTTTTTTGTCTATTTAGCTAATTTGGCACTTCATGACAACTGTGAGGGGGTGAATATTTTTATAACTCATCCGTTTAAATTATATAAAGCCTTAAAGTTCTGCATAATTAAGGGCGTGTCACTACTAGCTGTTTGTCTGCTGTTAGCGTCACGTCACCTCAGCTAATCCCAGCCGCTGAACTTGACATCTCTGCCTTGTTTGTGTCACCAGACTGGCAACCCGCGTGAGCGTCGAGTCTGAGGAGGAGGGGGCGGGGGAAGCAACGGTCTCCAATATTTTGAATTTGGACTGCAGTACCTATTTCCACCACTAGTGTCATTCTTACAGACAGCACCTTTAACATAGTAATGTTTCAGGTCTGAGAAACTCATGGAACTTAAATATTAAAGTTGTGGAAATGTATAAATAAAACATATAGCAGTAGCCACTGGGGCAGGACCCTCAAAAGTATATATTTATGCCATATCTTGCCCGAAAGGGTGCGAATATGCACCCCTAAGGTACTAATATGCACTCCTTATGAGTATATAAGATAAAAGGTGTACTTTTTTTTAGAGCACTGCCCCCAGTGGCAAGTTTTTCTACCCTTAAAAACATTCTTTTTGTATAGTGTATAGGGACTTATTAATTGATTTATGCTTAGCTCTACAATAAAAAACAAATTTATTTTTGTTAGAAATTACTATAAAATGATTTTTATTTTCTTCCATGATTTTCTCCATCTCCATGGAGATGATTTTCTCCAATAATCACAAACGTCTGGAAAATTCTTGGTCAACAAGTTCAGGAACTGTATGTAACAGTAATTTGTCATTTTAAACCATTTCAATTAACTTTTTTCTATTTCAATGAATATTGTTGAAGATCTAACAGTACACTTCTGAACTGAACTGAGGTGACGTTAATGGCCCCGGGCAGGCCGTCGCCCCTGCCTTGATGTTATACGAAAGGTAAATGCTGTTAAGGAGAGATTTTGCTGGATTTGACTCTATCTTAGTGTGACCTTCACAGTCGCACTGTCTCTTTATCATGATCTCAGCACAAAGCGGGGGCAGAGGCAGTAGGCTGCTTGTCTAGCACTCTGATAGTCAAACAAAGGCAGTCTGACTGATGCACTAGATAGCACAAACACACTTCAATTAAAGCCTTCCCTCTCAAAGACAAATCAAACCCGGCAGTACAATGGCAGGATCAACACTAGGAGAAAAAGAAAAAAGAGAGACGAGTCCCTCTGAGTGATGAGTAGGACTTAGTTCAGTGCTCTATTAAAGCTCACTTTAGGTGGACCAGCTAATTTGAACGGAGAGTGTACGCTGCCTGCCGGCTCCTCTGTAATTTGTTAGGTGTTTTTTTTCTTTTCTCTTTTTACAGTGTATGCCTTTTCTTTGCTATTTCCTAAAGGAACAATTGTTAGTAGTAGTAGTATTATTGGACTTTTTAATTAGAAAAAAGCAATTAGATTACTTTGTTATTTTTGATATTTTTTGTGGGTTCACACTGTGTCTTTAAATTCATTTAAAGCACTGTCACTGCAGCCATACTCATTTAGATGGACATTGTGACTTTTTGGAGCGTTGCAGCAGTGTTGCATTTTAGACATTTTTAGAGGTACGCTATGTAACTTTTTGTTTGTTCAAAATGTAAAAATATTTATATAATGAGCGAGTACATCATGAATCTATCTTCCAAACCGTGTTTTTGTCTTATCTTGAATCATTACAGCTCGCTTATAATGAGTGTTTATATTCCGACCTTTTTAGACCTTGCGGGACGCCAACCACTGCGGAGTTTTCACAGGTGGTTGCAGGAAGGCAGACGAAGATGAAGAATAAAGTTTCAATACGAAGTTTAATGAGGGTAATACAAATAATACTTAGACAGGCAGGACAACACACATTAAATGTAACGTGGACCGAACAGAGAATGAATGTGAGGGATCAACTTATATAGCAAACACAAACAAGGATAATTAATAGAACACAGCTGAAACCAATTAACTAATAATGACGGTAACTATGGAGACAGACGAGTGGCGGGAGTCACAACAAGGAAACACGTGACTAATGAAAACAAACTGAAAGTCCATAAACAAAACTAAACAGAATGGTGACAGAATGCCCCCTGTGACAAGACGCGACTCTAAATAGAGTGATACATAGGGAGGGATGGAGGGGGATGAGGAGATGGTGAAATGATGTGGGGAGGCAGAAGAGAAGGGATGGTGGCAGGATGTGCCGAAGGGATGGTGATGGTGGGGCTACGAGACCCAGATGTTGAAGGTGGAGGAAGTCCGATGGTGCAGACAAAGAGCTCTCAGAGCTGACAGCACATGGCGGAGACGAAGGCGGAAGGAGCCAAGATGTGGTAGGTGTTGCTGACGAAATCTAAAGGACGAACAACGGAGACGAGGGCCCATGATCCGATGGCGCAGATGGAGGGTTGATGGTGCTGAGCGACATTGCTGGTGCTGGCGACCCAGGCGATATCGCGGCGACAAGCGTCGCAGGTGGAGCCAGAGTGCCTGAGGACTGGGGCGACGGCAGTGAGGCCGAGGACAAAGGCGATGCTTAAGGGAAGAAGGAGTCCTCTGCAGCCATAGGGGAGAAGGGACGGAGCATAGTGGTTGACACGTATGTCCGTGGCATTAATGGAGCGACGACTGGTGAAGTCACTACGCAGAGGGTCCCTGGAGGAGCCGAAGGTGGGAGGAGCCAGGATGCAGCCGACGTATCGACTGGCCGATATGGAACGAGGGAAACTGAGACTAGACTGAGACTCCGGCTCTGCAGGATCCTCTGGCTCAGGCGCTGCAGATGGTTGCACGACGTCCCGGCATTGCATCTCCAAAAATGGCGCAGGGCTGCAATCCTCTAGCAGCGGCAGGGCTGGAGGACTGGCTGAGCTCTGTAAAGGAGGTGACATCAGACTGGACAGGATGATGGTGAGTAGGGTACAGTTCACACAAATCAAAGAGAATAATAAATCAGCGTCCATATCTTTCATAAAGCAGTCTTTAAACAGCGATGAAGAAGATGATAGAAGTCGATTCCTCCTCACTGGTGTCCAGCAGCCAGTCCTCGCTTCCCATTCCCTCGACCGTAGATGTCGCTGACTCACACCCCTGGCCAGACTCCCTCGTGGGCTCAACTTCCGGGGCGATGGTGAGCGCTGTCCTCTAGTCCTCTGGCTCACTCGTGGGTGGTCCATCAATGAACCTAGGGTACTCACGCATTCTCTGCGGTTGAAGGTGGTATCTTTGGGTCTGGGTCTGGCCGGGTTTTGGATAGGGATGCTCCGATCCAATATTTGTATCGGGTATCGGGGTCGATACTGAATAAAATTCTAGATCGGGTATCGGCAACAATTGCCCCGATCTGCTAGGCGATATAAAAGTTTATGGAGATGCCGGCGATTAAAAGCTTTCGCGCCGCCACTGTGCTGTGCGCAGTGTGTGACATTATACGCTAGCAACGTGAACAGCGAACAGCATGGAGCAAGCCAAAACATCTGTGATTTGAAGGTATTTCACAATAGTTATGCCAACAAGTTCCAACGTGGTTTGCAGTATATGCCAAGTCCGAGGGGTGGTGATAAAACTTCGAATTATAATACTACAAATTTAATGAAGCATTTACAGAGATTTCTTAGCAGTGCCAGCGGTCTGTTATGAAGAAATAACAGACCACATTCTACATTAGAATTCAACCAAGCCATGTAATAAATAAATATATATTCAGATGCCATATGTATAGCTGACTGTAACCCAGTTCAGATGTTATGGGAAGGAGGCGGGAACCGGCAAATATTCAAACATTTTAATAAATAAATAAAACGCATTAAAAAATGAAAGTATAAGGGCCTGTTCGCATATCGCGTCTTTTGCGCGCTCAAGTTCGTTATTTCAAATGTAGGCGCGCAGTATGCACGCTCATAATGGAAGCGTCGCGGTGCGATGTGATGCGATGCGCTCGTTTTTTCCAAGCGCGTCCGCGCCGCATCGAGATAAAAACATCTCAACTTTCCAGAATGCCGCAAGAGCACCGTAGGTAACGTGACAAGAACCAACAGACGCCTCCGGAGCGCAACCGCCCTAGCGCTATATGTAAACCAGCCAGCAGCTCGCGGATGACTGCTGGCCACAGAAACAAAACACAACATAAAATCAGGCCTGCTGTTCCTCTCTCGTCCTTCACCATCGTAGCTCCTCCTTTTATGCTTCAGCTCCTCCGTGAGAGATAAGTATGCAGTAAATGACTAAAGTAATTTTTGAGACTTATTTATTGAGCTGCATTTATTATTTTCTTTGTTTTTCATGTTCTTTCTCACACTGTGACACGTATACTAGTCTGTGACTGTAAATTTAAATGTAATAAGATGCCATGATGTAAAATTACTTTTAATAGATCTGAAAATATGAATATTGAACAACATAGTACTGTGATTACATACAGCTTATTAAGTAATTCAGTACTTTTAACATTTTACCTTTGTATCGGATCGGTACTCAGTATCGGCCAATACTGAATTCCCGGTATCGGAAACAAAAAAGGTGGATCGGAGTATCCCTAGTTTTGGATCGAGGCCGTAGGATGCATGCAGTTTTGTTTATTAACTGCTAGAGCGCCACAAGTTACATAGTCTTCCTTTAAATATAGTTAAACTTTTAAAAACCTGAGTTACATTTAATTGTGTTGCTGCAAGGTTTTTGAACACATGATAACATGTTGTATGAAGCCTCTTTTGGTCTAGTGAGCTCAAAACTAGCCTAATTACACAGAATGCCCATAAAATCTGATTCAGCCAACCCACGACTAGCCAGTTTAGAAAATTCTGCAGAGTATTTCTCTTTTCTGTAGAGCACAACTTTTGTTGAGCGGAAATAACTCTTCTCCCTGTACCAATGAATTTCCTAACATGTTTTTCCTGTCAGTGTAGTTTTAGATATGTCTCTTTATTGAGAAGACATTTCTTTTCCCAATGCTAATGGATTGATTGCCGTTTGAACTCTAGAAACTTTAGTTTTCCTTCTGTCTGCATTGTTTCTCATTCTTGTGTTATTTCTATATCGAGTGGAGCAGTGCACAAACCACGTGCTGGGCTGCACGGGTGACCAGCTCTGTCAGGACAGTTGAAGTGAAGCTCGTTTTTGCACAGAGCCCATAGGTGGTTGTGGGCACGCCTCGAATTGAAAGTTCGAAATTGGCTTCACGCAAGGGTGCCCCAGTCATTTGCTGTGCTGAATAGTGGAATTCACTGGATAATTCCAGCATTAATTGATTCTGGGCTCTGAAATAAACAGGCTGGCAAAGTGCACGAAAGTAGAGGCACAGCCTAATAGACCTACTCCTTTTTCCAGAGGAAGAGAGTAGTTGCTGAGATCAGACATGAGTCCAAGTCATTATTTTACATGTAAATCAATGGGATTTTCACCCATTTTATTATAAGAAAGGTAATAGCATGTCTCCTCAGTAAGTCATAAGATTTGAAATAGGTTTAATACATGGGTTTAAGAGTTTGCTCAAAGCAACCACTACTATTAAAGTGCACATTTTGCAAACTATAGACCTGAAATGTGCAGCCTTACATTATACAGTTCTTATTTGCTTTGCTTTAAGTGAAAGTACAGTGATTTACAGGGAAGCAATTACCAACTACCATACAAATATATATTTTTGAATATCCTTGGATTCAAGGCTATGCCTGGAGATTTGTAAAATAATGAACTATGATAGGTAACTTGCTACAGCACTGTGAACAGCACTACATATTTGGAAGATGACAGCTAGCATTATTTAGCTGGTTGTGTAGGACTAGGCTAATTGCATGCCTGTCTTTTTGATAAATCACTAAGCTGTTGTTGGAATATTTGTTTTGTTTTTTTTACAACTGATTTGAGTCTCAAATACTCCTTTACTTGGTCAATTCATCAGAAACCCTCTAGATTATGTCTCAAGTCTAATGCAAATTCAAGTCTGGAGTCTGTCAGTGGAGCTCTGTAAGAGTCGTGTGAATGATCAGGTATGCCAGGGCTTCGTGGTGTCTTTGTCTCTCGCCCTATTTTCTCACACATCAGGTGCGCCATAGGGACTCTCGTCAATGAGACTCAGTGACACTGCATTAGACTCACTTCTTACTCTAATTCCCACTACACCCATGATCCCCCAAAATGAGTCTGTCTCACACTTGGAATAGCGCTGCCACCAGCATTAAATCACTCAAGGTTTGATTGGCAGTTTAAGTTGTGAATGTCTGAAAAGGACATCGGAAGTACTGAAATATCATTAGATAAGTGTCATAACATTAGGATGGCATTAGTTCTTTTAATTTTTTTTAATTATTTAAAAATTACAGAACTCTTATGTTTTATTTAGTGTGTATGTGTGTATAGCCACATTACTGTATTATGTTAATATTATCATTATTATCTTCATTAATTGGCTTTTATGTTATTATTCTATTCTGAATTATTAATTTGATGTTATTTACTTAAATTATAATTTTGATAAATATATATATAATTCTCTCTCTCTCTCTCTCTCTCTCTCTCTCTCTCTATATATATATATATATATATATATATATATGGTGGACAGCTTTATATATATATAAAGTAAGTATATATATATAAAGCTGTCCACTGTTCAGCCATGGCAGAAGGGCTATCCTGCATGTATTAATGAAAGCATCGCTCTGCTCCCTTTGCTGGGTGGATGGTGGCTTATGGGAAGCTGGAAAGGGGAGGTGTCCTGCTGTATGGATGATGATGATGATGAAAGCTCCAAGCATAGACACGAGGGCAGATTGGAGGAGAGTGCCGTAGGACTCTGGGAAGTGAACCTGGCTGCTCCCCATGGAGCTAGTGAGAGTGGGAGCGAATGGCCGACATTTACAAATGAGCCTCTTCATCGCCACATGGGGGAATAGAGTATCCTATTGTGTCTCAGCCGTAGAACTGCTCAATCCTCCCCCACATCCATGAAAAAGCAGGATAAGGAAAAGGATGTGTGTCTGAGCTTTGGTGCCCAAGGCAAGTGGCAGAGGGCATACTTAACTTTTCCTCTTCCTTCATTCCTACCACATAAAATTTGAATTGGAGGGATTTATCATGCAGACCCTGAAGTCTGTGATACCAAAACATTCAACTCTAGTTATAGTTCTTTACATGGTTGGCCAAAATTTAGAACTGAAGAATCTGTCTGTCTGTCTCAATTGATCGATCATTTTGTATTTCTATTGTTCGATTTATCATTCTTACTTTGTTTTTCTAGTTAAAGGTACAATCTGTAAAAAAATTTGCCGCCAGAGGTCACATTTTCAAAACAATTACAAAGACGAAGCTTGATGAAGGAGAGTGGAACGATGGGAGATATCGTTTTCACCATCCAGAGATGGAATTCACAAATCATATAAATTATATATCAGCTAATAAATGAGTTTTTGTATTACCTCTACGTTTGATCACACTATTTTATGTCATCGTAATGAATTAATTGCAAGGAACGTGAAATGTGATGCTATATTAGCCTGTTACTAATATGTGACTATTTGTGAAATGATTTGGTGGGTTAATGCTGCGCAGTTTTACACGTTTAAAACAATCGTACTAAAAGTACATTTAAACAAACCCACAGTATTTGCAACAAGTAATGGCAATTAAATTAAAAGTAAATATTTTTGTACAACACATACTTTATTTAATTTCACTGCCATAGACTTGGTCACCAGACTTGATAAAAAACGTTACTGAAGTACGAACAAAGTTCAATAAAACTGTATCTGTGTAATAAATAATTAGCTTACCTGTCTATTAAAACACATGCGAGAGTGGAGTCTCTGTCGACAGATCAAGTCCAAGTTTGTCGCGAAGCTCTCTCCATCTCAAATACGCCACGCCGATATTGATCCTTGTTTTATTTCTCCGTTTGTCCCAAAGCCTGCTTGCCTCAGTTGATCTACATTTATATTTTTGGGGGGATTTTCTGTACTCGCCATTCAATAATCGTGATCCATGAAGACTGAACAACACAACAGTGGTGCGCGAGATATTGTATCATAGAAATGTATACATAGATCACAGGCATATGTATTATACTATGGTTTCTACAAGCGAAAAACCGAGGATAGCACGAATATTACGTGATTGATATGCGACAATGACAAGGGATGAGCCATTATTTAAAACTGGAACTTCTCTGGATTTACAAATCCTTGGGAACTTTTGGGATAATGTAAGTACACAACTGCATGACATATATCACAATGCAAGTGGTTTTTGAATATTTTATTACAACAATCTTACATATTGTACCTTTAAATTTGTTATATGAATTTCTTTGAATTTCAATTCATATTATTTTTTGTTCCTTACATTTCAGTTCAAATTTCAATTCTACATCTTTTTTTGCTACCTCAGTTCAAATTCAGGAATTTAATTGGACAGACAGTCTCCAATCAGTTCTGAATGGTGCACAACCTTGGTGTTTTATTTATTCACATTTGAGAGTTGTGGATTTATTTACTTTTGACAGTTGTGGTTTGTTTAAATGCAGCTTGTTCCAAAATATGATTATTAGGAGTGTCAATTGATTAAAAATACATGCTATGCTGATTAAATCAACATGTAATCAAACCAAATCAGAATAGCATGTAATCAAATTAATCTTAATCACATATATTGATATTTGCTGAGCAAAATCATTTAAAGACATTTTATTGTTATTGAAGACGAAAGCATGTCCCATCACACACTTTTCATACACAGACCTTGGCACGGATAGCCAAGGCTGAGCTGTCACATTCAAAGCGGAGATGTTACAGGGGGAGGTGATGCTGCTTTTTTTTCTCTAAATGATGACATCCCCTCAAAGAGCAGTTTCATTTCCATCCAATGCAGTGGGACCTGGCACTAGCAGCAAAACAATCTTGCTAAGTGCGAACACTTCCCTCCCACAATACATCCTCCTCCTCCACTCAGGCTGCACTGTGGAAACAGAAGGCCGAGACAGAACGGCTGAAGCTCAGCCACTCACTCAGCCCTTGATAGGGAGGATTCAGTGCTGTGAGATGGGGATAATTTGTTTCGAGAGGCCTCGAAGTGTCTGGGACCTGGGAGGTGCACCGCAGGCGAATCAGCATGCCAAGCCAAACATTGACCACCAGCTGGAAAACATCTAAGCTATTCTGGATCAATTCAGAATTGATCTCGGCCCAACTGTATGTATAATGTAGGCTGTTGGGTGGTTAAGACTGGCTGTCTGTCTGACCAGTGCTGGGAAAGAGATATGATCTGCCCACACCCTTTAAAAGCATATTATGGGAAAGGGCAAAGGGCCTTGAAGAGTCTTTCAAATGAGCAGAGAGGGTTGCCTCTGTGCAGTAAATGGATTCCATCCTGCCAAGTTACGACCAGATGTATTCAGAGCGTGCTGACAGGGCTCTGCGCATCCTACAGACCTGTTTACAGGGTACTCCACGTCCCACTGCTTTCTGTTGAGTCCGCAGGTTGGTGGCCAAAAGCTTTGGAAGAGGGTGAGGCACCGAGCATCATGAGTATTGAATGGTCGTGGCGGGGCATGCACAGAGGAGCTATAACGCTGAGTCGGCTGCGAGCGCCATTCCTGCTCCTCATTTGGGCTGCCCAAGGAGGCTGCATGCAGGGATTAATAGGTGGTTGACTGAAAAGCAAAGCTTTTTAACCCTGCTCAGGGACTCGTAGAACAGCACCACACCACGCCAGCAGATGCCAAGTGCAGCTGTCATGAGTGCTTTTGTTGTTTGCACTCTCTTCTTACTCGCTCCTCTTTCCCCTCTGTGGCCTTCTCCAGCCCTTTGCACTTTTTGGTTGAACTCACATTCCTCTTAAATATTTTCAAACTTACTTTCCCATTGTCTTTTATTTTCAAAGGCATCTGACTATCTGTAGGATTATTGGTTGCTTGTGATCTATCCATCCATCCATCTATCCATCCATCAAAACAAAAAAGTGCAACAGCATATAAATCTCACAGAAGCATATAAAAACATGCTGATCCAACAAAACTATCAACTGTTGATGTTGTTTGTTGTTGTTGTTTTTTTGTCTTTTTGGGCAGTGTGAACTAGTGGAGGTGGATAGTGCAGTTTTTATTGTGTCTGACAACAGGTCAGGAACAAACCTATCCATTTCATTGGTTTAATGCACACTCTCCTGAAGTGTGTAAACTACCTTACAATGATGTGCTTGTTTTTAATGAGCTGTGTGAGAGAAGACGAGCTTCACAGCTTTTTCTTGAGTCCTTGACCTTTTCTCATCCCCGCTGACTCTTGTTCGTCTGTTATACCCTCACACCTCTCCCACTCTCGCTCATTTATCCTCTCATCTCCCCGTTCCCTCCTCAACTGTCCCTCCCTGCGTATCACTCTCTCCTATGTCTAATTGCATTTCAATTCGCCCTAAGGGATGCCTGGGTAGTTCAATCCTTTCCCCCGGTTTCCCTCAAATCCATTTGCACCCTGCCCTGGCCAGGTCAGTTTCATGGGTTGCCCTGCAGGAAATATCAGATGACCTTACTTTCCAGTGACAACAAGGTATCATGGGGAATAGAATCAGTTGAGAGGCTCATCCTGCCCCCCATTCCCTCATATCCATCTTCCCCTCCTGCACAGACTTCCTCCCGTCAAGTGTAGAACAAGGTCAGAATCGTGTACTGTGTGATACCAAAAGTTTGAGGATACATTATATATTACATGTAATCTGGATTACATAATCAGATTCCCAAATTTTTTAACGTATAATTAGATTATTTTACATTTTAAAAGTTACTTTATGGATTACATGATTACATATTATTCACACAATGGCAGTAATTTTATATTTTATTGATACGCGCTAATTCTTCTTTTTACTCTTTTAAATGTTCCTTTCTAAAAAAATAAAAATGAACCATTGTGTGTTATATCGTTTAGCTTTGACTATATTCACAATATAGGATGGCCATGTAGTTTTCATGTAAATAAATTTGTGATGCTTCTAAATTTGGGGACAAAAGCACTTCTTATTTACACCATGTATGAGAGGAGTAATTATGCAAGTTACTAAACACTGTTGATACAGCATATAGCTGTGAAACACTTCACTAATTATTGATCAAAAATATATTTCAAAACTGGAAAACTTTGAATGTGTAATGCCATTGCTGTTCCCTTTCAAGGGAACTTCGAGCTGCGTCAAACGCTGCGGGAACGCCCCTGCGTTGTGCGTCATGAAGCACGTATGGAATCAGCCCAATGGAGAGATGAAACGTCATAGGCGGGTGACGTCATCGACCAGGAAACTATAAAGCACCCCAAAAACACAAGCGCATTAGCTTCTGTGCTTTCAGTCGCGCTACATGTGAATCTGTCCCTGTGTGATATTGTCTGTCTTACATACCCTGCACCACACAAACAATTTATCCCTATATATATATATTGAGAGATTATGGCGGACGAACAGCAGTTTAGAAAGTGTGTTCCTCCCTGCTCGCGTTATTTAACGAGCGGGGATACACATGATCTTTGTGTTGTTTGTTTGGGAGTTCAGCATGCCCAGTTTGCTCTCGAGGGAGCAGACTGTGAGCATTGCGAGCGTTTGCCGTTAAGGACGCTCCGCTCCCGCCGATCGCTCTCTGAGGAGAGCGGTTCGGTGCGCGCTCCCCGCGGTTCGGGTCCCGCTTCTGCCGAGGCAGAGCGGCGGCGCTTATCGTGGGGATCGCAGATGGATCTCACAGCGGGGTTTGAGACGGGCTCTGCCTTATCTCTCCCTTCACCTGTGAGATCCAGTGCCTCAGTCCCGGGTTCGGAAGCACGCGCTGCGGTTTCTTCCGCTCGGGCTGAGGCACCAATGCTGCAGCTATCCAGTTCTGAGGAACTTGATGTTGTTAGTGTTGAGGGAGATGTGGAGGATTCGCCACCCCACACTCCTGAGAGTGATGAGCTTATGGAGGTGTTAACAAGAGCTGTTGAAAAACTTAATATTGAATGGCCAGTGACTAGACAGGAGTCTGTTTCTAAATCAAAGTTGGATGAGAGATTTTTGCCGTCACGTGTGCAGCCTCCACGCCGGTGCCTGCCGTTTTTCCATGATCTCCACACCGAGGTGTCGAAATCATGGAGAAAACCGGTGTCATATAGAGTGTTTAGTCCCCAGACTTCTACATACGCTAATATTATGGGAGCCAAGGCTCATGGTTATGGTGCTTTGCCTCGTGTGGAAGAGACGCTTGCGAGCCATCTCTCCCCCGAAGCAGCATCATCTTTTAAGGCACCGGCATTACCCACCAAGCCTTTAAGAAACACTTCGGCTTTGGTGGGTAAAGCATATTCGGCAGCAGGTCAGGCTGCGTCATGTCTGCATACTATGTCAATCTTGCAGGCATACCAGGCTGATCTGCTAAGGGACATGAGTGAGAGTGAGGAGGTCAGTACTGACGTAGTTCGCGAACTGCGTCAGGCTGCTGATTTATCCCTGCGTGCCACCAGAGAATCGGCCAAATTAATGGGTCGTTCTATGGCAGCTCTGGTGGCCGCAGAAAGACATTTGTGGTTAAATCAGACTAATATTAAAGAGAGAGAAAAAGCTTTTCTTTTAGATGCTCCTCTTTCTCCCATGGGGTTGTTTGGTGATGCTGTGAATTCAGTTATCGATAAATTCCAAGAAGAAAAGAAACAAACTGCAGCTTTTAAAAAGTTTCTTCCCCTTAAAGTTCATGTCCCTGGGGCTGCTGGGCGGGAGCAGCCCCGGCCGTCTACGAGCTCATCACATAGAGCGCAGCAGAGGCAGAGTGTCGCGTCTCGTGCTCCCCCTGCTGGACAGTGGGCTCAGCCGCGACACTCTCAGCCGAAGCCTTCTCCCAGTAGAACTGATCTGAGGACAGTTATATTGGCTAAGAAGGCTTCGGCTAAGAAGAAGTCCTGACGCCAAGCCGTTCAGGATGCTGAGGGTGGTCCCCACCGAGGCGGAAAGGTGTTCACCTCTTTTTACGGTGCCCATTCCTCCTCGGTGCCCTCAGGGGCTCGTTCTGCCAACCCCGCCTTTATGCCGGGGCACAGACGATCCCAGCGAGCGCTTTCCCGAGGGACGCTCGCTCCCTCTGAGGAGGGTCTCAGAGCGGTCAGACCAGTTGTTCCCTGCCGGTGCGCCGTTACAGGGCGCTGCGTCTGCTGCTCAAGTTACACCAGAGGCCAGTCTCGAGAGGCTGGTACCCTTAGTAGAATTTCTGGCAGAGTGGAAAAGCCTTCCAAAAATATCTCATTGGGTCCTGCAGACAGTAGAAAAGGGTTATGCTATCCAGTTCAGGTGTCGTCCACCAAAATTCAGAGGGGTTCTGCACACAGTGGTGGGCCCCGAGCAGGCTCTGGTATTGGAACAAGAGGTGAAAACGCTCCTTCAAAAAGAGGCTATAGAATGGGTTCCTCCTCCCAGTTTGGAGTCAGGTTATTACAGCCGATATTTCATCGTTCCAAAGAAGGATGGGGGGTTGCGTCCAATTTTAGACCTGCGCATATTGAATCGCTCGGTAGGGAAGCTAAAATTCAAGATGCTCACTATCAAGCAGATCGTGTCTCAAATCAGGTCCGAGGACTGGTTTGTCACGATAGATCTGAAGGACGCATACTTCCATGTGTCCATCCTTCCACAACACAGGAAGTTCCTGAGGTTCGCCTTCGGGGGCGAGGCGTACCAGTACAGGGTTCTTCCGTTTGGCCTAGCTTTATCTCCCCGCACTTTCACGAAATGCATGGATGCAGCACTAGTGCCTCTGAGGCTTCAGGGCATTCGGATTCTCAATTACATCGACGATTGGTTGATTTTAGCTCAGACCGAGCAGATGGCGGTTCGGCATCGAGATGTCGTCCTCGCTCATATCAGAAAGTTGGGGTTGAGGCTGAACGCAAAGAAAAGTGTATTATCTCCTTCCCAGAAGACCACTTTTCTGGGTGTCGTTTGGGATTCGGTATCGATGCGGGCGCGACTCTCTCCGACCCGCATCGCTTCGATTCTCTCAGCTGTGAAACAAGTGAAGCTAGGCCAGCTACTCACTGTCAAGCAGTTTCAGAGACTGTTGGGTCTGATGGCAGCAGCGTCCAACGTTATACCTTGCGGCCTGTTGTACATGAGACCGCTACAGTGGTGGCTCAGGACCAAGGGATTCTCCCCGAGGGGAAATCCGCTCCGCACGTTCAAAGTCACGCGGCGCTGCCTTCGTGCTCTGGTCATGTGGAGAGAAACTTGGTTCCTATCCAAAGGTCCTGTGCTGGGGGCTCTTTGTCGTCGCATAACGCTAACGACGGATGCTTCCCTCACAGGGTGGGGGGCGGTCATGAGTGGTCGCCCAGCCCAAGGTCTGTGGCAGGATCATCATCTTTCGTGGCACATAAATTGTCTAGAGATGTTGGCTGTGTTTCAGGCTCTGAAACACTTCCTAACAGACCTGAGAGGCCATCATGTGTTAGTTCAATCAGACAACACGTCGGTGGTCTCTTATATAAATCATCAGGGGGGCCTGCGGTCTCGCCGGCTTTACAAGTTGGCCCGTCAGATCCTCCTGTGGTCCCAAGGGAAGCTACTATCTCTGAGAGCAATGTATCTCCCTGGGTATTTGAATGTGGTAGCAGACTCCCTGTCGAGGCAGGGGCCGAGGCCAGGGGAATGGAGACTCCACCCCGAGGTGGTGGAGCTCCTTTGGTTGAGTTTCGGTCGCGCCGAGGTGGACCTATTCGCTTCCAAGGAGACCACTCATTGTCATCGGTGGTTCTCCATCACTCTTCCAGCCCCCCTGGGGTTGGATGCTATGGTGCAGCCGTGGCCGAGGTCACGTCTGTACGCCTTTCCCCCGATTGCTCTGTTACCAGGAGTTCTGGAGAGGGTCCGCCGGGACGGGGTCAGTCTACTACTAGTAGCCCCGTTCTGGCCGGCCCGAGTATGGTTTGCGGACCTGATTTCTCTCCTGGACGGTTCTCCTTTGGAGCTCCCGGTCAGGAGGGATCTACTCTCCCAGGCGGGGGGCACGATACTTCACCCCCGCCCAGAATTGTGGAAACTGTGGGCTTGGCCTCTGAGGGGGCCCAGCTCATAGACTCCGGTCTCTCAACCGAGGTTGTTGAGACCATTCTTAACTCCAGAGCTCCATCCACGAGGAAGCTTTATGCCTTGAAGTGGAAACTTTTCACTTCTTGGTGTGGAGAACACCTGCAGGACCCAGTTAACTGCCCAGTGGGTGCAGTGCTGGAATTCCTGCAGGAGCGCTTCTCCACAGGGTTATCCCCCTCCACACTAAAGGTGTATGTGGCGGCACTAGCTGCTTACCACGTCCCTTTCAGTGGAGTTTCTCTTGGGAGACACCCGCTTATAACTCGTTTCCTCCGTGGCACTTTGAGGCTGAGGCCAGCAGTTCGTACGAGGGTGCCGACTTGGGATCTGGCCATTGTATTAGAAGGTCTTTCCCTAGCTCCTTTTGAACCTATCGAAGAAGTTCCCGAGAAGTTTCTCACTTTTAAGACTATCTTTTTGCTTGCTATCTCTTCACTAAAAAGAATCGGAGATTTGCAGGCTCTGTCGGTTTCACCCTCGTGCCTGGAATTTGCACCTGGCATGGTTAAAGCTTTTCTGCATCCTAGACCAGGTTACGTTCCTAAGGTTCCTACTAATATTGTTAGACCTACGGTTCTGCAGGCTTTCTGTCCTCCTCCATTTATGTCATCGGACCAGGAGAAACTTAATTCACTCTGCCCTGTTAGGGCATTAGACGCTTATGTCCACAGAGCTGCCCTGTGGAGGAAATCAGAACAACTTTTTGTATGTTTCGGGCCACCCAGGAAAGGGTGTCCTGCGTCTAAACAGAGAATGAGCAAGTGGGTGGTTGAGGCTATCTCACTTGCTTATGAGTCGGCTGGCCAGCCTTCACCTTTGGTTGTCCGAGCTCACTCTACCAGGAGAATGGCTGCTTCTAAAGCTCTTTTGTCGGGGGTTTCCCTGAGTGATGTTTGTGATGCGGCTGGATGGTCTTCACCGCATACTTTTATTAAGTTCTATGACCTAGACTTAAGCTCTACCCCTGGGGCACAGGTGCTCTCGTCCTCTGTGCGCTAGTCTCACATGACGGTCATTTGGTCCTATGGCGACGTGGGTATTCGCGTTCCCGCAGCGTTTGACGCAGCTCGAAGTTCCCTTGAAAGGGAACGTCTCGGTTACGTATGTAACCCTAGTTCCCTGATAGGGAACGAGACGCTGCGTCGCTCCGCCATACTCCCGGCACTCCCGTTAGCGCTTCCTTCAAGCCTATCAGAAGCTAATGCGCTTGTGTTTTTGGGGTGCTTTATAGTTTCCTGGTCGATGACGTCACCCGCCTATGACGTTTCATCTCTCCATTGGGCTGATTCCATACGTGCTTCATGACGCACAACGCAGGGGCGTTCCCGCAGCGTTTGACGGAGCGTCTCGTTCCCTATCAGGGAACTAGGGTTACATACGCAACCGAGACGTTTTCATGTTTATTATTGTTTGTTCACGTAATGCAGGGATTCCCAAACTTTTTTTGTCAGACAAACCCCTTTTGGCCTAAAATATTTACTTAGAGACCCCTGAGATTTTTAAGTTAATTTTTCAGTAATTTTACAACACATTTGCATGTTCACATTCTCTGATGTCGGATAATTGTCACATTGACATAGATAAATAAAACATTATTATTTTTTGTGTTTAATTGTTTAATTTTGATTGTTTTTATTTTCAATTAATTAATTAATATTAATTTTACATTTGATGTTTTAAACAGGGTGTCCGCGGCGCGGGGTTGTAAAAAGCATTAAAAGGTAGTAAATGAAATTAGCCAAAATTAAGGGCATTAAAAAGTATTAAAAAGTAATAAACGTCATCTGACAAGGTATTACATTTTCGAACCCCCATCCAACTAGGCCTATGAGTTTCAATTTGTGTTAAGTGCAGGACTTTGTTATAAAATTCGCGTGGATTTATTTATGTTGCGAGTAGGACCTGAGCGATATCATGTGACGTGGTGTTCGTTTGTTCGCGCGCTGAAAAAAACTGGGTACCCGGCTGGCTTGCTGCCCAACCTGTTCGTGAGTTCGCTTCTATTTCAGTCATCAGTCGGCCGCCAAAGACATATTTGATCGGTGAGTAGCCTGATGTAGATGACTGACTGCTGCGCTTGTGACAGGGTGCATGTTAACTGAAAGAAGGAACAGAGAGAGAGCCCCAGCTGCGCGCGCGCACTCAATTCACTCTTGCTCTCTCTCCCTCGCTCATGTTAATAAAAATCAATTAACACGATGGTAAAAGGTCGGAAGACAGAAGTTTCACATGGTGCAATTGGAAATTTATTTCCCGCTGTGTGTGAATTGTGTTAAAAAAACGTTGCCTTATCTTCTCTGAAAAGCATTCTCCACATTCAGATGACATAACCACACTTTCAATAAACGTAAAAAAATCTATCCTAAAAAAACCTATTTGTTGACACACATTTTGTGCGATGTCCTAACTGATGGGATAACCACACAATGCGTACGCGTCTGCCAATGACGCGTCACTTTAATGAATGATTAAAACAACTGATCTGTCCTCACGGGACTTCTGAATCGGTAACACAATATGGTTCCATTTATTAAAATCTAGTTAACTACATTAGTTAACATGAACTATTAATAAACTGCATGTCTACAGCATTAATTAATCTTTCTTAATGTTAATTTTACCATTTACTAGCCTACATTATTGAAATCAAAAGTTGTATTTGTTAACATTAGTTAATGCACTGTGAAGTAACATGAACAAACAATTCATGTATGTTGTAAACGTCTCAGGTTACGACTGTAACCGTAGTTCCCTGAGAAAGGGAACGAGACGATGCGTCACTTGACGCTTTGGGAACGCCCCCAGCATGCATGCGTCTGAGCATCAATGTCAACTAGTCCAATGGAAAGAATGAGCGTCACGGGCGGGTGACGTCATGACCAGGAAGGGATAAAGGCTCACCCGGTGAAACGCGGCATTAGCTTCAAAAAGTCGAAGCAAGCCGATCACAGGGAAGCAGGAAGTATGGCAGGGTGACGCATCGTCTCGTTCCCTTTCTCAGGGAACTACGGTTACAGTCGTAACCTGAGACGTTCCCTTTCGAGGGAACTCTCGATGCGTCACTTGACGCTTTGGGAACGAGAATACCCAAAACGCCAGAATTCCAAGTACCTGAGTGTCAGTCTGTTGAAACTAAGCACTAAGCACCTGAGAACCTGGGGCAGCATCCAGGTCTAAGCTGTAAAACCTAACGAATGTGAGCGGTGAGGACCAGCCTGCCGCATCACAAACGTCTTGAAGAGAAACTCCAAATAGTAAGGCTTTAGAGGCCGCCATACCCCTCGTAGAATGAGCTCTGACCGCCAAAGGACACGGCAGGTCAGAGTACTCGTATGCAAGTGAAATAGCCTCAACTATCCACTTACTAACCGTCTGTTTAGAAGCAGGAAGACCCTTCTTAGGTGATCCAAAGCAAATAAATAACTGGTCGGACTTCCTCATTGACGATGTCCGATGAACATAAGTATCCAGTGCTCGCACTGGACACAAGAGGTTCAGCCTTTCCTGGTCCGCAGATGTAAAAGGAGGAGGACAGAAAGCCTGCAGCACAATAGGCCTCGGAGTCAAGGTCGGCACCTTAGGGACGTATCCCTGTTTTGGATATAAGAATGCCTTGACCATCCCCGGTGCAAACTCCAGGCAAGTGGGGGAAACCGAAAGGGCCTGAAGGTCTCCAACTCTCTTAAGGGACGAAATAGCTAGCAGAAAGATAGTCTTAAAGGTAAGAAACTTCTCTGAAACCGAATCTAAGGGCTCGAATGGAGCCCTAGACAGGCCTTCTAGTACTAAAGCAAGATCCCAAGCTGGCACCCTAGTGCGAGTTGCAGGCCTTAGCCTCAAAGTGCCACGAAGGAAACGTGTAATCAGGGGGTCTCGACCCAACGATGTACCCCCCACCAGGGCGTGGTAAGCCGCAATGGCCGCCACGTAGACCTTGAGCGTGGAAGGACATAGACCTGACGTAAAGCGCTCCTGCAGGAACTCGAGTACTGTGTTCACAGAACAGTTAACTGGATCCCACTGATGTCGGTGACACCATACAGAAAAAACTCTCCATTTAAGCGCATATAGTTTCCTAGTAGCTGGAGCTCTGGAGCTTAGAATGGTCTCAGCAGCCTCAGCTGAGAGACCACTCTCTATGAGTTGGGCCCCCTCAGAGGCCAAACCCACAGGTTCCAAATTTCTGGTCGAGGGTGAAATATTGTGCCCCCGGCCTGAGACAGAAGGTCTCTCCTGATCGGGATCTCCAAGGGAGGACCGTCTAAGAGATGGATCAGGTCCGCAAACCAGATCCGACTCGGCCAGCGTGGTGCTACTAGCAGTAGGCTTATTCCGTACTGGCGGACTCGTTCCAGAACTCCTGGGAGCAGAGCAACAGGGGGAAATGCGTACAGACGTAGCCTCGGCCACGTCTGCACCATAGCATCCAGCCCCAGGGGGGCTGGGTGAGTAAGGGAGAACCAAAGTGGACAGTGCGTCGTATGCTGAGACGCAAACAGATCCACCTCTGCTTGGCCGTAAAACTCCCAAATTTTCTCCACCGCCTCGGGGTGGAGTCTCCAGTCCCCTGGCCTCAGCTCCTGCCTCGACAGGATGTCTGCCCCAATATTCTGGTCCCCAGGAATATACACTGCCCTAAGGGAGAGTACCTTCCCCAGAGACCACAGGAGGATCTGGTGCGCCAGCTTGCAAAGCGGACGCGACCGCAGACCCCCCTGACGGTTCAGATAAGAGACCACCGATGTGTTGTCTGTACGGACGAGCACATGATGGCCCCTCAGGTCTGGGAGGAATTGCTTCAACGCATTGAAGACGGCCATCATCTCCAGGCAATTTATGTGCCAAGAAAGATGATGACTCCTCCACCGACCCTGAACCGAGCGGCCTTCCATTACCGCTCCCCAGCCGGTGAGGGAAGCATCTGTCGAGATCGTAACTCGATGGCAGAGAGCTCCCAACACCGGACCCTGGGTTAAGAACCAGTGTTTTCTCCATATAACCAAGGCACGAAGGCATCGCCGCGTGATCTTGATCATACGAAGTGGGTTTCCCCTCGGGGAGAACCCTCTGGTCCTGAGCCACCACTGCAAAGGTCTCATGTACAGCAGGCCAAAAGGAATCACGTTGGACGCTGCCGCCAAAAGACCCAACAGTCTCTCGAACTGTTTTACAGTGCGTGACTGGCCTAGCTTTAGCTCTTTGGTGGCTGTCAGGATAGCAGCTACACGAACGGGCGATAGAGTGGCCCGCATCGTCACTGAATCCCATACCACACCAAGGAAAGTGGTTCTCTGTACTGGAGAAAGCACACTTTTCTTGGCATTGAGCCTCAACCCCAACATCTGCATATGAGCGAGAACGACACCTCGGTGCCGAACCGCCAACTGCTCTGATTCCGCTAGAATCAGCCAGTCGTCGATGTAGTTCAGAATACGTATGCCCTGAAGCCTGAGAGGGGCTAGAGCTGCATCCACGCATTTCGTGAACGTGCGGGGTGATAAAGCTAGACCGAAAGGAAGAACCCGATATTGGTATTCTTTGCCCCCGAAAGAAAACCTTAGGAACTTCCTGTGCTGAGGGAGGATGGAGACATGGAAGTAAGCGTCCTTCAGATCTATCGTGACAAACCAGTCCTCGGATCTGATTTGAGTCACGATCTGCTTGAGTGTCAGCATCTTGAACTTGAGTTTCTGTACTGAACGATTTAACAGACGAAGATCTAAAATGGGACGCAACCCTCCATCCTTTTTTGGAACAATGAAATAACGGCTGTAAAAACCCGACTCTCTGTCGGGTGAGTACACCTGTTCTATAGCTTCCTTTGCTAACAGGGCCTTTACCTCTTGCTCCATTACCAGAGCCTGCTCGGGATGCACCACTGTGGGCAGCACCCCGTTGTAACGAGGAGGACGAGAACCAAACTGGATTCTGTATCCTTTCTCTACAATCTGCAGGACCCAACGAGAAATATTCGGCAGAAGCTTCCACGCTGCCAGAAAATTTACTAAGGGAACCAGCCTCTCGAGCTACGGCTAATTCCGGAGCCTGAAACATAATGGCAGGAACTACCTGAACTGGCCGCTCTAAGGCCCCCCTCAGAGGGCGCGAAACCGATGCTGTGCCGCAGCATAGCATCAGCGACTCGCTGGAGACCGCTGCGCCCTGAAGCACCGAGGGTGGCAGGGTTGGCAGAACGGTCTCGTGAGGACCCCGAAATGGAACGGGCACCGTATAATGAGGTGTACACCGCTCCACTTCGGTCGGGGCTGTCCTCACAGGCCTGATGCATGAACATCAGGACCTTTTTTTTTTTTGAACCGAAGTCTTCTTCGCCTGAAGAACGGTCCTCAGATCCGGCTTCGACTTAGAAGACTTCGGTTGAGAGGGTTGCGTCCGTCTCCAGTCTCTACGTGGAGGTGCACGAGACGCAACACTCTCTTTCTGATGCACACGATATGATGAGCTCGACGGCTGGGGCTGCTCACGCCCAGCAGCCCCAGGGGGCTGGACCCGGCGAGGGATAAACTTTTTAAAAACGTCAGCTTGTTTCTTTGACTCCTGAAATCTCTCGACGACCGCGTGGACTGCGTCGCCGAAGAGACCAGAAGGTTCAAGCGGAGCATCTAATAAAAAAGCTCGATCTTTTTCTTTAATTTCAGACAGATTTAACCATAAATGTCTCTCAGTAGCTACCAAGGCTGCCATAGACCGCCCAATTGCTCTGGCGGTCTCCTTAGTAGCCCTGAGAGAAAGATCGGTAGCCCGACGAAGTTCACGAATATCGTCATGACTGACTCCCTCACTACTATCCAGATCCCCCAGCAGGTCAGCTTGATAAGCCTGGAGCACTGCCATAGTATGCAGACATGCTCCAGCTTGACCTGCTGCCGTATAAGCTTTGCCCACTAACACCGAAGTGGCTTTGAGCGGTCTAGTGGGCAAAGCCGAGGCTTTCAGAGACGATGCGGGACCAGGGGAAAGATAACTGGCTAAATTCTCTTCCGCCTGGGGCATCGCCTCATAACCATACTCTTTCAGCCCTCTTATTCTCGAATAAGTGTTAACTTGAGGGCTGAAAAGACGTGATGAGTAAGGTTTATTCCACGATTTAGATATTTCATTGTGCAAATCGGGAAAAAATGGAAGCCCTCGTGGTGGAGATAATGTGGTGGAAGATAAAAAGCGCTCATCTAATTTGCTTTTAGGACGAGCGCCCTTCTTCTCAGATGGCCATTCAATATTTAATTTCTCTACAGCCCGCGACATAACATCCACCAGCTCATCATATGCTGGGGAAATAAATTGTGAATCTCTTTCCCCCATGTGTGTGCTTTCACTCTCCAAACTCATCGCATCAACCTCCTCGGAGGAAGAGCAATAAAGTAATGGAGGGCTCTCTCCCCGGGCGGAAGAAACCGCAGAGCGTGCTTCCGACACCGGGGGGAGAGCGTTGGATCTCTCGGGTAAGGAAGGAGAAAGAGCCCTCGGACCCGTCTCCAACCCCTCCGAAAGTTCCTTTTGCGATCCCCAGGAATGCAATCTCCGCGCTGCCTCAGCAGACGCGGGTCCTGATCCCTGCGGATCGCGAGCCTGCCCACTCTCTTTATCAAAGAGTGACAGGCGAGAGCGGAGCATGCGAAGCGGTAACATCTCACAATGCTGGCACTCAGCCCCCTCGAAGGCTGAGACCGCATGCTCCACTCCCAAACAAACGACACAAAGCTCGTGTGTGTCCCCACCCGTTAAATAACGCGGGCAGGGAGAAGCACACTGTTTGTACACTTGTTTAGTTTCCATCCTTTTCCGCAACAGACAACAGTAAATAGACAGAGACAAAATGACACAGATCGCTTGCTGAGACACAGAAGCTAATGCCGCGTTTCACCGGGTGAGCCTTTATCCCTTCCTGGTCATGACGTCACCCGCCCGTGACGCTCATTCTTTCCATTGGACTAGTTGACATTGATGCTCAGACGCATGCACGCTGGGGGCGTTCCCAAAGCGTCAAGTGACGCATCGAGAGTTCCCTCGAAAGGGAACTACGTAGTATTTTCAGGTTATTTATATTATAATGTGTAGAAATATTGCCAAAAATAAATAAAAATAATTTAGTTTAGACTGGAGTGAGGTGAAACCAGAAAAAAGAGTGCAAAGCAAGTTGCTATCTAGCAGCAATTTATTTTTTAATTTAATAAAAAAATTATAATAATTTTATCTGGCAGCTAATTCTATTCAATTTTACAGTAGGCTATATGGTAGAAAATTAGACTTAGTTCAAATAAACTTTTTTATGCTTTGTTTTTATTCTACTTTTTGATATTGATATTATGTACCATAACAATTATCAGGTCCAGCAAAGAAGGATTTTATGTTACAAAGCTATGAAATCAAGTGGTAAAATCAAAGCTTTAAAAAAAAAAAAAAAAAAGAGGGCAAGAAAGGATAACAGTGTCTGTCGGCCACCACCAAAGACCAATTTTGACCAAGGAAAAACCCTGGACATTATGGGGAAATGCAAGTTTTCGAAGATATTTCATTACTTTACTTTTCTCTTTACGCCACTACAGTTGCACCTTGAAGTCGTGCTGGTATTAAAAAATATTGCGAAGGTATTAAAAAAGGTATTAAAAGGTATTAAATTCATTTTAAGAATTTCTGTATATACCCTGATTAATCATTAGCTTTTCATCAACTCATAATCCCCCAGCAGTTCGTTCATTACCTCCAGTTTGGGAAACCCTGGCATATCGTAATGCTAAATGCATTTCGTGAAGGTGATAACAAAGAATATTTTCTATTTTCTTTCTCTCTCTTATTTATTATTTATATATATATATATATATATATATATATACAATAACTCTATTTGAATCTAATCTAAAAGTAATCAACAAGTAGTCCGAATACATTACCTAAAATGAGTAGGCCTAGTAGAGATTACGTTACTAACTACAATTTTTGCCATGTAATTTGTAATCATTAGAAGACTACAGTTTGCCCAATCTGCCCAATTTGTTTTCTGATTTAATTCAATGTTTAAAGCAAATTTTAAAAAGTTTAATTGAATTTCAGATTTTCTTAGTATTTTGATTTTCCCTCTTATGCTTTTACAACAGCAGCACTTCAGCTGCATGAACTCCACTAGTTTGTGTTTAACATAATTATCATTTTATGCAGCATTTAATTTCATTCTGAATCCCAGATTTTCAATGGTCTCAGAAGTTTCGACCCCACTGTACGTTATTCTTCACTTTATTCACTATTCAATCTAATGAATGGGTCATCATTTCATACAGTTCTATATAAAGTAAGCAAATATCCTGTGTGCTCGCATCTGTTTCTCAAGAACATTTATCTTATACTTTAAAGGCCCTCTGTAACCCATTTACTTACTCCACTATATCTGGGACTTATTTGTGTGTTTTTTTTAACAGAGTAGAACATGGCAGAAAGCTTGAAAGTGTGTTTTTGTATAGGAGTCTTTTCAGAGAAGTACAATGAAGTCTGGAAGTGCTTGTGGAAAAAAGTGTGGGTTGAAAGAATGAGGTTGACATATGCACAACCCCATGAAAACTCACGCTGTGAATGATGAATCCATTTGATCAAGTCACTTTTTTGTTTCAAACTCAGAGACATAGAGACCTTTAATTTAAACAGCCTCAAAGTGTCATGTTAGACTTAATGGAATATTAGTATTCAAATGGAGGAGTTCGTTCCCCTGAGTGTCTATGAGCTTTTTAGTCTCAAATGCTCAATGGCTCATGGGAACATGGAGATACGTTGTGGATGGTATTTAGAGACAAGTGTCTGATGGGTGCTGGAATAATATCAGAGAGATGCCTATCTCTGCTTTTAATGGAATGTCTATCGTTGTTTTAAGTGATCAGCCCTGTCAATTCTGACTGTGAATTTTGATCTTACCCACATCAATCCAAGCGTCAAAGGGTAGAGACGACAAACGTGCACGCCGTGGGTCAGCCAGGGACACAGATACTACCGCTGCAACAAACACCTCATCAAATGTCTGCCAATACAAGCAGCGTCTTGTGCGCAAGAGAAATGTGATGGGAATTGCATTTATCAGAGCTGCTTCTCTGTCTCCTCGTGATTTAAAAAGGAGAGAGGATTGGGCAAAATTGTGTTTGCTTGCATTATGTTGTTATTGTGTCAATTTTGCACACCAGAAACAAAGTAAGGGAAATATGCATGTCATATTTTATTTTCAATTGCCAGACGTCTTCTTATGTTCACAGAAGACCCTCTTGCTTTAGCTGTCGGCGGTGACAGTTTGAGTGAAAATTGAGGCCGTTGTTGACTGTCCGGTATCCTATCAGGAAGGCGTTTTCAAAATTGAATCAGAGATGTGTCTCAGAGGTTCTCGTTTACACGTTGGCTTCAGATGGAGACAGAAACAGGAGAGGAGATGGGGAAAAAAGGTGGCTGTGTTTCATGTGAGCTAGTTCTCCTTGTAGAGGTGACACCATTTAGCATATTAAGAGCATTTTAAACAGGTGCGGGTAGACACGGTTCTCCGTAATCAGCTTTTCTGATGTAAGCTCCTGATACATGGATTTTACAGACTCTCCAATGTCAAGGTCCTCTTCTCCTTTCTAGTAATGCTAGAATACGGTACAGAGATGTCGGGCACATGTTCAGCCAGCTCTGTGGCACATTGTTCTTGGTTTATAAATGTTATTTGCTGGTGTGGTAAGTGGTTCAATGATGCGATTTTTTTTTTATTTACTCATGCAATGCCACCTCTATAGAGTTTGATTACTAAATTACGATCAGCACATTACATGTATTCAAAATGTAAGCAAAATTTGAAAAGTGGTATAAAAGTTTTTTAAAACCATATTGAAATCAACAGGAATACAAACAGAACATTTTTAAAGATCTATTCTTCTCTTTATTGTGGACACTCTTATATGTCATTGAACCAATATTTAAAGAGCACTTGTAAGGCTGGCCATGAGGTCAGTAGCTGATTGACAGCTGCTGGCCAGACTTCGATGCACTATCTTGACAACTGCACCAAATCAACTCAAACGAGAACTAGCCGCTTATAAAACCACACAAACTTTGTCTCTCGCAGCTGTTTAATGGCTCTTTGCTTGTTTTTGTTTGCTTTTTTGCCGTAAGGTTATTGCACCTTTACGGCTGATCGGGGGTTTGAAATAATCCTCGACATCTGTTCGGGGAGTGGTTGGGGGGATGTCGACGTTTGCCTTTTATTTACTGGACCGGGCCTCTCGGCTCATCCCCCCAGCTCTGAGGTCGGCATGTTGACTTTTAATGGGAAAACGATAAAAAAGAATCTCAAATGGGCCTCAAGGTCAATGAAGGAGTTTCGCCCCCAGCTATCTCTATGGCTTGTAAAACAAACATTACTCATGAGCACCGCAGTAAATTAGCACCATGCACCAAAGATGGACTTATTTTATTGAGGATTACTGTTTTAATTGAGTGTTTAATAAGATTAAGTTTTCTTTCTTTTCATTTGCAAAATGAGTTAAGTGCAAGTATAGTTACTGCAAACCTTTACAGCATATACAAACTAAAAATTGTGTAGCTCATCTGTAGCATTTTCGGTTTGTTAAGCCAGGCAAGAGTGTTTTTTTCTTTATGGAGTGGTTGTCTTACTCTTCTCCATGGTCATATTCCACAGCCTCTTCCTCTCGTCCTTCTCTCTTTCCCTCTGGCCCTGATGACAGGAGGGTAGAACGTTAATCAGAATGGCGCTATCTCTCAGACAGCACCTGCAGGCTATCGCCAGCTCTAGCGTTCTCTTTGTGGGCAATGCCAGTCTTGGCACCCTGGTTCCTCGAGGGATGGCCATACTGCCAACTGTGACAGAATTACACTGTAGAGTTACTGACTATAAATATATATTACACTTCCTAAGGACATCTGAATACCATCGTTGAGTAGAATTTGGGCTATTATTGATAGACTTACAGTGTTTAATTAAGTTAGTAAATAAAACCTTGTCAACCTCAGATGCAAGAAGAATATTGAAATTGATTGTAGTGTGATGGATTTACATTATGTAGATTGCTTGGTGTAATGTTCTAGAAAGTAAGCTTATTGATTGACAGTTTTTTTGTTTTTGATATTTTGTGAACCACTATTTAAAGGTCCCGTTCTTCGCGATTCCATTTTTCAAACTTTAGTTAGTGTGTAATGTTGCTGTTAGAGCATAAATAATACCTGTAAAATTATAAAGCTCAAAGTTCAATGCCTAGCGAGATATTTTATTTAACAGAAGTCCCCTTTTAAAGCCTACAGCGAACGGCCGGTTTGGACTACATCCCTCTACTTCCTTTTTTAATGACGTAACTAGAACAGTTTTTTGACTAATCTCCGCCCACAGGAATACACAAAAAAGGGGGCGTGGTCTTGTTGCGCTCCCACGGAGAAGAGGAAGAGTTTTGTTTGTAGAGTGTGTTTGTCGCCATGTCGTCGAGACGCTGCTATTTTCATGCCGGAGTCAATTCACCTTTTTTTGGCCTTCCCAGGGACGCTGTGCTTAGAGATCAATGGTTACAATTTATGTTTAACTCGGTTCCCGAAAAATATAATCCACAATTAAAACTATGTGCCGCACATTTTGCCGAGGACAGCTTCCTCAATCTCAATCAGTTTAAATTAGTGCTGTCAAACGATTAAAATATTTAATCGCATTAATGTCATAGTTAACTCGCGATTAATCGCAATTAATCGCACATTTTTATCTATTCTAAATGTCTCTTGATTTCTTTTTGTCCCATTATTTTTTCTAATTTTAATGCTCTTATCAACATGGAAAAGTGGATCGGCTTGCTTTGTGCAAATGTTTTTTTTATTGAAAACAACATTGACAATACTGTGTTCAATTTCACACTAAAACATTTTCACTTGGAGCAAATAATCTCTCACACAATGTAACACTGTCCATCAATAAAAGGGTGAAAGAAATACTGACGAGGTCCTGATACTGACGATGTGGCGGAGAATTCGCATCAGCTGTGTGTGTGTGCTTGGCCATCATCAAGTGGTATTTCAGACTGGACGTGCTGCGATGATGATAGCTCAGTTCACAACGACAAAACACACAGATCACTTTGGTCTTGTCAATGGGATCATTTGGCAACTTTTTAAAAGTAAACTTTCAATTCAGAATCTTATTGGCATCCATTTCGGCGTCTCGCGCTCGTCATCCACTCAAAACGTAACGTTAACCTACTATTTGGCCGGATATGAACTAAATATGTAAATATGTACATCGTCACAACGGCAGAAGTTGAACTATTTTGAATTTTGACCGCGGTGTGCGCGCCGCTGCTCTTGCGCTTTGGTCGACGAAGCAACAAAACGTCCTCCCGCGCATGCCACGTCCGGTTGCAAAAGCATGTGAAAAAAACTACAAAGTTTGCTAGGCCAAAAAGACTGTTAATCGCGCGATAAAAAAATGAATTGCGTTAAAATGGGTTTGCGTTAACGCCGTTAATAACGCGTTTAACTGACAGCCCTAGTTTAAATAAATTATTGTAATGCATGGCAACGATTTCTTTTACACAACATGGCAGCTTTTAAGGCTATATTCATGGTAAAAATAAAGTGTATTTATAAAGTTGTTTGGATGAAAACAATTTTAAAAGAACTATACACAACAAAAAAAATATTTAATTAGGAGGTGTTACAGTACTTTTTTTATTTCTTTGCAGCAGATGTTTTCAACCTCCGTTGGCATTTTGTCAGTTACCACATGTACACCTATAAAACATATATTACTAATCAAAACTCTTGCACACGTGTAACTAAGGTAGGAATAAACAATGGACTTATTTAAAAAATTAATCAACAGCATCGTTAATTCGACAGACGGACAAAACGTCTCAGGTTACGACTGTAACCTATGTTCCCTGAGAACAGGGAACGAGACAATACGTCATCGACGTTATGGGGAACGCCTCAGGCGTGACAGGTGTCTGAAATCAAATATCAACTCACAGCAATCATGTTGACCGGCGACAGCCCGTGCATCATCAGCTCGAATGATGAGCGCGCAACCTGGATGTATAAAAAGGGTGCCTTGAAACCGTGACAACATCCTATCGTCTGAAGGGACTGTTGCAGGCAGGCCCCGAGGTATGGCAGGGAGACGTATTGTCTCGTTCCCTGTTCTCAGGGAACATAGGTTACAGTCGTAACCTGAGACGTTCCCTTTCGAAGGGAACTCAACAATACGTCATCGACGTTATGGGGAACGAAATACCCACGCCGCCATACTGAGGGGAGTGCATGCCCAATGGCAGTGACAACTGTCAGAACCAGTAATACAAAAAACCACTCACCCTAGGTCACGTTGGGCTGTCAGTGACAGCACTCCCTACCGGTCATAGCCCAAGCTAATGAACCGAGAAACTGCCAGAACAAGTTCATGGGAGGTATATCTGGGCCAGCTCAAAGGCTTAGGACCACAACTTCCTAATAGAAGGGGTCCCTTCTAGGGAGTGTGGCTAGGGGACTCAAGGGACTCCCAGCCAGTCACTATTCAGGAGAGCATGCCTCCTGACATGCCACCAGGCTGGCCTGGTGATCTATACTAAGATGCACAGTCTGGCCATAGCCTGTCTGTCCGAGACAGAGCCTCTGGAAAACTGCCTTGAAAAAGGCATTCAAAACTGAAGGCCTGCAAAGCTGGCAGAAACCATTCAGTTCCGGATCACAGAAACGGGACCACCTGGAGAGTGTAACTAAACCTCAAGAAAAGACGGAAGTCGTCCACTCAACCCATGGGTCTACCCAGTGCTCGTACTGAACACTGAGGAAGTAAGAGAGGGATCAAAAACCAGGAAGGTCTGCTGATGCCAAAGACCTGATTACCCCCTATGTGGGGAGCTCCAGTACCTGAGAGCTCACATCAGGAAGGCCGGTGAGGCCTTTAACCTGGCGACCACAGTATGTGGGAACTCATATCAGGAAGGCTGGTAAGGCCTGTAACCTGATACCCAGTATATGGGAGCTCATATCAGGAAGGCCGGTGAGGCCTGTAACCTGACAACCACACCACGTGGGGGCTACATTAGAAAGTACATGAAACAAAAGTGCATGTACTTAGCCATTCCGAGTCCAGAAAAGGCCTGGATCAGAATTAAGAAGTTAGCCAGAAAGGCGTCTGTCGTAGCATACTTCGACGACAGGAAGTATCTAGAGTGGGACCCGAAGTGAAAGACTTGGGTCTGGGCCACATAGAAAGGGACTGAAGCGTACAGCGCATGACCCTTACCATAAAAATGGATTTTAGAAAGTACACAAGATGCTCCATCATGTGACTTACCATAAGTATGGTTCTGACATGACCAGGAAGGCCAGATGAGGCCTATAACCTGATAGTCAAAAATGTGTGGGAGCTCACATTCAGGAAGGCCTGATGAGGCCTGCAACCTGACATGTGAAAGCTCACAACCACACCCTAGCGACCACAGTGAGTGGGAGTTCACATTCAGGCAGGCCTGGTGAGGCCTGAAACCTGACATGTGACAACTCATAACCAGGAAGGCCAAGGAGGCCTGAAGCCTGGTGACCACTGAATGTGGGAGCTCAAAACCAGGAAGGCCGGCGAGGCCTGTAACCTGACAACCACAGTAGGAGGGAGCTCATATCAGGAAGGCCTGACAAGGCCTGTAACCTGATAACCACACCATGTGGGGCTAGTTTCAGAAAGGCCATAAATATGGATTTTAGAAAGTACATGAAACAAAAGTGCATGTACTTAGTAATTCCGAATCCAGGAAGACCTGGATCAGAAAAAGCGTCTGTCGTAGCAAACTTTGACGACAGGACGCATCTAGAGCGGGACCCGAGGTGAAAGACTTGAGTCTGGGCCACATAGAAAGGGACCGAAGCGTACAGCGCATGACCCTTCCCATAAAAATGGATTTTAGAAAGTACATGAAACAAAAGTGCATGTACTTAGTAATTCCGAATCCAGGAAGACCTGGATCAGAAAAGGCATCTGTCGTAACAAACTTTGACGACAGGACGCAACTAGAGTGGGACCAGCGGTGAAAGACCTGGGTCTGGACCACATAGGAAGGGACCGAAGCAAACAGCGCATGACCCTTACCATAAAAATGGATTTTAGAAAGTACACAAGACGTTTCGTCGTGTGACTTACCATAAGTATGGTTTTAACATAATCAGGAAGGCCAGATGAGGCCTGTAACCTGATAGTCAAAATGTGTGGGAGCTCACATTCAGGAAGGCCTAATGAGGCCTACAACCTGGCAGGTGACAGCTCACAACCACACCCAAGCGACCACAGTAAGTGGGAGTTTACATTCAGGAAGGCCTGGTGAGGCCTGAAACCTGACATGTGACAACTCATAACCAGGAAGTCCAAGGAGGCCTGAAGCCTGGTGACCACTGAATGCGGGAGCTCATAACCAGGAAGGCCGGTGAGGCCTGTAACCTGACGACCACAGTAGGTGGGAGCTCATAACCAGGAAGGCCGTTGAGGCCTGTAACCTGTCGAGCACAGAAGGTGAGAGCTCATATCAGGAAGGCCGGTGAGGCCTGTAACCTGGCGACCACAGTATGTGGGAGCTCATATCAGGAAGGCCGGTGAGGCCTGTAACCTGGCGACCACAGTATGTGGGAGCTCATAACCAGGAAGACCTGGTGAGGCCTGTAACCTGACGACCACAGTATGTGGGAGCTCATATTCAGGAAGGCCTAGTAAGGCCTGTAACCTGAAACCCAGCCTGTGGGAGCTCATAACCAAGAAGGCCTGGCAAGGCCTGTAACCTGGCGACCACAGTAGGTGGGAGCTCATATCAGGAAGGCCGGTGAGGCCTGTAACCTGGCTACCACAATATGTGGGAGCTCTTATCAGTAAGGCTGGTAAGGCCTATAACCTGATACCCAGTGTTTGGGAGCTCATAACCAGGAAGGCCGGTGAGGCCTGTAACCTGGCGACCACAGCATGTGGGAGCTCATAACCAGGAAGGCCTGGCGAGGCCTGTAACCTGGCGACCACCGTGTGTGGGAGCTCACATTCAGGAAGGCCTAGTAAGGCCTGTAACCTGAAACCCAGTATGTGGGAGCTCATAACCAGGAAGGGCGGTTAGGCCTGTAACCTGGCGACCACAGTATGTGGGAGCTCATATCAGGAAGGCCGGGTGGGGCCTGTAACCTGATAACCACAGTATGTGGGAGCTCATATTCAGGAAGGCTGGATTAGGCCTGTGACCTGACACATGGAAGCTCATAGCCTGGAAGGCCTGGTGAGGCCTGTTACCCAGCGACCACCACATGTGGGAGCTCAACTCACTTTACAATACATTACCTTCGTTTGTTTTTCCAAACATGTCCCCGGCTCTGTACAGGAGACGAGTTCTGAAAAAGAAGAGAAAAATGTTATTTGTGCAGAAAAAACATTTTCACTCAACATAAAACCTGCAACATGCGGAATGAAGCACATCAGGACTCAGGAACTCAGAAACCTGAGTTCTACTGTTTAACAAACCAAGGCAAGGCACTCCTAACAACCAAGCTGAAGCGGGCCATCAGAGAATTCTTGAACTCATCATGGGCCCCGCCCCAGGCCTGATGTAGGAGGAGCCTGGGAGCGATGGTGGTTAGGAGACAAGATCCAGGGAGGTGATGTCTAACGTTCAGTCCGAGAACGTTTACTCTGGATCACCTCCCTGAGATCCTGCCTCCCGCGGGAGTTACGCCTCCTGCGCACCCTGCTCCCCCTGCTAGGAGGAGGGGGTGCACGGGAAGCGACACTGGCCTTCTGGGTCCGTCTGTGATCCTCAGACCACGACGGACCAGGCCCTCCCGCCTGCCTGGGCTGGGCCGAGGACCTCCGCGGTATGCAGCTCTTAAACGCCGCAGAGCGCGCCCTCGCCTCCCTGAACTTATCGACCACTGTCTTGACAGAAGGTCCGAAAAGCTCGGAAGGCGAAACCGGCGAATCGAGGAGAAAAGTTTTTTCTTTCTCCCCGATGTCAGCCTGGTTGAGCCACAGATGCCTCTCCGTGGCCACCATAGCAGCCATCGCACGACCGATGGAAACCGCAGACTGCTTGGTGGCCCGGAGAGTCAAATCCGTTGTGCGGCGCAGCTCCGCGACCGCGTCAGGGGACAGGCCGGCCCCCTGATCGAGGTCCCGCAGCAGGTCGGCTTGGTAGGCCTGAAGGACCGCGAGGGTGTGCAGAACCGCACCCGCCTGACCTGCTGCCGTGTACGCTCTGCCATTCAAGCGCGAAGTTGTCTTGAGCGACTTGGATGGCAGGGTCGGAGCTTCTAGTGAAGACGACCGACCAGAGGCGAGATAGTTAGCCAACGTCTCGTCCACTGGCGGCATCGACACATACCCGTGCTCCGCGGCTCCCTCCACAGCAGCGAAACTAGCCCGCTGATGTAGATAGAGACGCGCGGAGAACGGGTTCTTCCATGCCTTCTCGATCTCAGAGTGAAGATCGGGAAGAAATGGAAGGCTCAACCGAGCTGGTGGCTTACGGGTGGGGAGGAACCGGTCATCCAAGATACCACGAGCGGGTTCCTCCCGGACGCGCCTCCACTGCAGCTGCAATCTTTCCGTGGCGCGCCCCATAACATCCACCAGCTCAGCGTACACTGGGCAGGAGGGCTGAGATGGTTCGATCTCGACCAAACTGACATCATCAACACCCACCTCCTGCCCGGCCCGAAGAGAACCAGTTACAGATCCATCAGAGAGAGAAAGAACTTCCTCAACATCGACCTGTAACTCACCCTCATCAGCTGGCAGATCATCCGAGAGGTTAACACCCCTCTCCAGATGATCTGCCAGCTCCATCTGAGAACCCCACGAGCTCAACCGCCGCTGAGCCTCAGCCCGAGCGGGACCGGAACCGCGGGGTTCAGATGCCGCGCCCACTTTCCTCGAGAAGTGGGACAGACGAGAGCGGAGAGATTTGATCGTAAACCTCTCACAGTTCGCGCAGAAAGCTCCCTCGAGAGCTTCCCGCTCATGATCTTCCCCCAGGCAAAACACGCACAGATCGTGTGAATCTTCCGGTGTCAAATATCTAGGACACGGGTCAGCACACTTGCGGAAGGTATTACGCCGCTTCTCTGTACGCTTCATCTTGAACGTTGATTTATTTTTCAAACAGACAAACAGTCCCTGAAGACGAAAAGATGTTGTCACGGTTTCAAGGCACCCTTTTTATACATCCAGGTTGCGCGCTCATCATTCGAGCTGATGATGCACGGGCTGTCGCCGGTCAACATGATTGCTGTGACGTATTGTTGAGTTCCCTTCGAAAGGGAACCATATACCACAAAAGGTTTTATAACGGTTTGTAACATTTAACATTACAATTTAACCAATTCTCCGATTCTCTTCATATATGTTCTCCGGGTCTGATTCCGGCTCAAATTGATAAGATAATATGTTTGACATTTTTACAATAACAATCAGCGCATGCATCTCCAATTTATGGTAAGAGGCGTGACCTTTCCGGGCAACGTGCCATCAGAGCCATAAGCTGCTGTCGAATCACAACACAGGAACCGCTGGCACAATCAGAACTCGTTACGTATTTCTGAAGGAGGGACTTCATAGAACAAGGAAGTCATCGGGCCGTTTTTTGGACAGTGAAAACAGCGGTATACAGATAAGTAAATTGTGTGAAAAATACTGTTTTTTTACACGCAAAACATGAACATGTTATATTGCACACTGTAAACACAATCAAAGCTTCAAAAAAAACATGAAGAATGGGACCTTTAAGTGATTTCAATGAGATTAAAAACCATTTGAATTTGAAAACAGAAAAAATGACAAATTAAATGACTTGTAATGAAATCAAAGTGGATAACTTTTATGCTGTTATGTTCCTGTGATAAGTCTATTGAATCTGCATGTAGAATTAAATTCAATGAGTCTGAAACTCATACTCAAATAAAAGATAGTAAAGTTTCAATAAACTATTGCTCAGCACTTCAGCAGAAATGCTCTTGAAGTTTCTGTCAGCAATGTTGTGGCAAGTCTTTACAAATCTTTTCTTAAAGTTATTCTGTTTCATCTTAATTTACCCAGAACAACACGTGAAGTAAAAAAAATAATTGGACTCTTGTTTGATAACATAATTTGGGTCCCTCCGTATTTATTCACTCCGTGAAATGAATGGCTGGCTGTCACAGGTAATCATGAGGTTGCTTGTCAGTACTTGGTCTGCTTTCATTTCCCATGATTAGCTTTGTGAAGGAATGATGGGGTACGTTTCACTCATCCACTTGTCTCTTTTGTTGGGTGACAGTGATGACTGGGTTAACATCGGTACCAGAAATCACATCATCTGCTGTCATGCTTCTTTTGCATCCCAAGAAACGATTTCTTTTTTGTTACAGCAATCAAAACAACTACTGTAAAAGAGGTATTCATGTCATTCACATCTTCATATAGTTGTATAATGCGAGCTTCAGACAAAGAGGGAGGAAATATGTGCACAAAATGTGCTGAATGCAATTTTCAAGGCGCTGTTCCCGATCTTGCGGGAGTGCAATACGGTCTTAAACTGGTTTGTTTTGAACTCCTATCTGTGATGGCTATGTTTTTAGACACATTTTTAAAGCTTATTTTGTCATAATGCCTGTTTAATTCTGGAAATGCACTTTACAGTCCATTCATTTCAGTCTATTCATGTACACATGTTAAAAAGCTGTTGATATTCTGTAACGTCTACCTGTCTTTCTGCCTTCTCTGTTTGACAGGAAATTGCAGCATACTTGATTACATTTGAAAAGCATGAAGAATGGTTGACAACATCCCCTAAAACAAGGTAAGTGTATTTATCAACTAACCATTAAAAACCCCTTTCCCCAGAATTCCAGGTTATATCACTGTGATGCTCAAATTAAGCCATAGCTGGAGATTCCCCCAACGACCCACTTGAGGATTGCCGCTATCTTAAAAGTTGGGTGTTTGATATTGGTGGACATTGATGGCAGTTTCAAAAGGTTTACTTTTTTTAGGAGTTAGCCTTGCAGGTAATGGATTATTAATGTGGACTAATAACTGCAAATAGCCTATTAGCAGAGCTCTTAGCTCGATGCTCTATTCTAATTTCTTCCGTGGGTGCGATGGTAATGTGTTCATATCTAACAGCAAATTAAACGTCCTATAATAAATGGATGTGTGAGCTGAAGGTGTCTAACTGCGCAGAAGTATATGGTAGGTGTTGACTGACATTGAAGAGGAAAAAGTGAGCATGTCATGTCTATTAGCGAGTGTATGCGTGCATGTACCTGAATCAGTCTGTCATCTTGGTTAATGGCTGATAGCTCACCCTGGGATCTGAAGCACCTCTGGTGAATCTACATGTTCCCAGGCCCCACAAGAGTAGGATTTGTGTATTTTTAAATAGACTGTCTATGCACTTGATTGGCTGTAAGCTAGGCCAGCAGTGGTGGATTTGAGGTGTAATGGAGTGCCACTTATCCAGTATCAATGATGCTGCTGATGCGAATGGTTCAGAGTTAGGCAGGACAGAGGTTGCCATGGCGAGCAGGATTTGGGAGATGAGTTTGTACTGTCACTTTAATTTAGCAAACTACTTCATAAATAAGCATACTTATAGTAATTGAGTGAAACTCTTAAAGTGAACAAATATGTTCAATTGTCATTTACTCTACAAAATAAATCAAATATTTTTTCTTCTTTTTTTAAAATTCTTGATAATATAAGTCAACCAGCTGTATCCATGACTGCAAAATGTGTAATATGCCACATTTTATCAGTCGCTTTTATTTTTGTAGTGCTGGACCATGTAACCCTGCCCATAGTATTTATATATATGCCCATATTTTCCACATGGATGGTACATAATACATATAGTTGATTGTGTTTTTGAAGTAGTTCACTTTCAGTGAGAACAGAAAAAATACTGCACTATGGAAATTATTGCACCTGGTTAGGACACAATGTAAGAGTTGCTTCTGTCCCCATGATTAAAACTCACTCCCCACATACAGTAGATATAACCAGTCATTAAAAAGAGATAAGAGACAGAAGGTTACTTGAAGGTGGGGGAGATTTTATGGAAAAACTACATTTCATTTATCCTCCAATGCTCTTATGGTGTAATATTTTAAGAAGCTTATAGTGTGGGCACATTATGTATCTGTGTGTACATTCCAGGGTTTAAGTCCATGTGTTTCTTCAGTCTGTTTTTCCTAGCCTCAGGTTAAGCCCTCCAGTCTCCTGTTCTAGCCAGTTTGTTGAAACAGAACAGTGCTTTCTCCATCTCCCGCCTGCTTCCAGAAGGAAGTCCCACTTCTCTCCCAATTAGAGAGAGCCGATCTTATACTATTAGACAGCACAGAGTCCTTTCTCCTCAGTGCCAGACACTGGAAACTGCTTTGCTCCATTCTGTGCACAGGAAGTGCTGGCCGCCATCGGCACAGAAAAAAAAGAAGCAAAGCTGATGAGGGATCCTGTCGTCTTTCACGCTCGTTCATAGCGTATGAAACACAGTGTCATCTCTCTCTCTCTCTCTCTCTCTCTCTCTCTCTCTCTCTCTCTCTCTCTCTCTCTCTCTCTCTCTCTCTCTCTCTCTCTCTCTCTCTCTCTCTCTCTCTCTCTCTCTCTCTCTCTCTCTCTCTCTCTAAATATCAATTTCTGTCTTCCATCCCACAACCAACTATAGTGAATTTGTGAGGTTGACTAATTTATAATAATTTTCTTTAAATTGGGTGATGTTTTAATTTATGTGCTGTTATCAGTTTTCCCTCAAAGTTTTAAATGTATCCTCTTTAAGCACTGTTTTTATTGGCAATCAAATTGCCAACGTATGGACCATTGCATCAAATTGCATTGTTGTTTTTAGTGTTCCACGACCACTGCATTTTTAAGACTGCGTGCCAACTGTCCAGATTTTAAAAAGGCAAGAACATATCTTATATAAACATTCCATAACAGTTGGGTCGATTGAGGCCAGCCTAATTACAGTATACATGGTCTCCTTAAGAAAAATTAGTCAGCCAACAAGCTACTCGTTTTTGAAAGATGTAGTTTTGCACATCCATATTAACAATCCTAATTCATGTGCAAATGGACTTTAAGTACTCCAACTTCCACCCAATTTTTCTCTTTGCCTGTAAGGGACATTGATAATGGCTGGACATAAGGCAAAAGCCAATTATAAGACATTTCCTTGTGCAATTGCTAGAGATGAGCTGAAGAGCACCCCGTCGGCTTTTTATCTCCAACACACAAAAAAATTGCCAATGAATAAAGTCTACCTCTCTGCACTTACTCATTGCAGCTCTGCGCTGAGTAATGTGTATTATCACTCGTTAAAACAAAGTTGGGAGGAGTTCTTGTGTGTGCTGTATGCAGTGGAATAAGGGTTATTGTTTTTTTGTATTATTTTTACATATTTAATTGTTTATTTTTATTATTTTTATTGTTTATTAATAACTGTATCATTGATAGTTTTTGTTTGTTAAGAGTTTTTTTATTTTTTTATTTAGTTTTCATTTTAGTTGTATTACTTTAGAGTCATTTTTATTTAATTCTAGGTAGTTTCGGAGTGATTTATGAAAATGTATTATTTTCCCCCCCAGTTACATTTTATTTCAAATTAAGGTACACCATGTAACTTTTGTCCCTCTAGCATTAAAAAAAATGGTTTTTTGTCATAACTAAAAAGAGATAGAGAGATTATCCTACTGCTCATGAAAGATTCACTACTATGCTTAAGAGATATAACCAGTTTAGATGGAAAGATCTCAAGCTGACTGCTGAAGATGTTACTGTAGCTATATATCCATCAATAGACATGGTACTTCCTTCAAAATAAATTCCTGCACAGCGCTACAACAACCCATAATGAAATGACCCTTCACAATAGATAATGCTTTACAATGAACTCTGTTAGAGAACTACACATGGGAATTTATCTGTTCAATAAAATACCTAAAATATAAACACTTAAAAAACACGTCTTGAAAGAAGGTCTTATGATGCATTGATTCATTATTTAAATTTAGTTAATTTTGAACAAAAAAAGTTTCATAATTTACCTCTCACAAAAATGTTTTTTTTTTGTTGTTTTCTTTTTAATTTTCTTTAACAATACTAACACTGCCTACCAACAATAGCGAGTACTGTAGCACCCCATGTCAGGTGGTCTGTAATCCCTTGAGAAAACTATTCATTGCTTGGCTTATTTTGATTGGTTGTCAAAGAAGAAAGATGTTTTTAGAACCAGACGTAGGTGTAGAATCTATCTGGGTGTAAACGGGGCCATGCTAAAGCAATCCTTGTGAACACAAGTAAGAAACTGCTTGTTGAGCACTTTAATGGTGTCTTTTAAACGTTTTGCTGAGTTTAGGGTTCATAGAGATCTGTTCAGTCATTTTCAACAGTGTACATATGGAGAAATAGGATGGTTTGAATATTGTTGTTTATCAGCATGTGGTGGTTTTCATTTGGATATTTTTGAAAGAGAAGCAGTAGCAGAAATAGAGAGAGAGATGACAGCAGGGCTTTGACTGAAAGGTAAAAAAATTCCGGTAGTCGAGGCAGAGTGAATGTCAAGGTTCAAGGGTTACGGGTTAAGCGATTTTCTTGCAGTATGTCATTTGCTCCTCCTCCTTCCCGGTGGAAGCCAGGAGCTCTGAGGCGCCAGGCTACAGGAACTGACTCAGCCTGTGGGCAGGCCAGGCTGAAGAGACAAGGGAGGCAGAGGTCAATGGGCCATGGAGAGTGTAATAGCTAAGCAGTATGCCATGCATGTATGGAGGCGTAGCCCGGGGCTCTGGACTCATACGTATACACAAGCACACACACCTGATCACGTACAGTCCATACAGAACAAACATGTGAGAATCGGGCCAGAGCTTGTGATAACACAGAATAAATATCCTATTCATATTACCAAAAGATCAGTCACACGAGAGAACCAGAAGAAACACACTGTAAGAAAAGACTGTAATGAAAACACAGTACAAATATTGGAATAAGCTGATTTATATTTAAAGCATATAAAGCCAGAGCACCATGATTGATGCATTCGGTTCCTTTAATGAACATTCCCTTTCAGACAGGAAGTGCAACAATGGTTAAAATCAATAGGACCGCTTGCACACCGGCCACTGGAACAACACTACAGCTAATTCAGGCCATACCTGTCAAAGCCCAGAAAATCTCCCACAACTCCAGTGCACCGCACTTTAATTTACACTGGCGGCCACCTCCTTTTCCATTTCTATTAAAAGGAGAGCTCTGCATTAAGTGTTAATGAAAACCGGAGCCGCCTTGTGATTTAGGTGAGCTCGGCTGAAGCCCCACAGCGCTGACTGCGTAAAAAGGGCTGGGATTCACTGCACTTTTTTAACACACATAAACACAAAATGGCATGCACGCTCCCTTTAATGAAAAACTCTTTAGTCTAGACTGGAGAAATAAGATTATTAGTGCTGAACATCAGAAGATTGGACATGATAGTACTAGCTATTTTTTAGTACAGATGTTTGAATGATTTTATTAATGCTTATTTTAAGTCACAGATCGTTCAGTTTGTTCTGAGTAAACCAAGCTAGCCTTGTCAGCTAGCTCTCTTTAAGTGTCTTTGTTCGTAAGTTAATGTGAGTTGGAGTTGGATGATTTATAGACAAACTTGCTTTCAGGATCTAGTTCATTAATGCTTGAGGGTGAGCTGAAGCACCTGTCCTTCACACAGCTTCATGCACTTTCCTGCCTGGCCTCAGGTTTACGTCATATGTCTCTGGAAGGCATCCAACAATACTGTTCTCTCATTATTGCTATCCCACACCTTAGTCCTTGACTGAAAATACAAAGGTACCAGTCCGACAAGAAATGTAGTTTGTACAAGATAGCGGGTGCAAACAGTGAGCGCTTTTGAGGAAGAACTAAACACTGGATTTACAGGGTTATAGCATCAGATCTTGTTTGTCTGAGGAGCTTAGAAGGAAGCAAACTACATATTTATGATCATTATTGTATATGCAGCTCTGTTTGTTTTGTTACTGTACAGTACGATTTTTAAATATCTGTTGGCATTACTATTTGTAGGGTTGTTTATCCATCTGGTTTTGTGCCCAGGGGGGGAAAAGGTTAAATTGGTCTGGATCTGAAACAACATTATAGGGTGATTAAATGATGACAGATTTTTCATTTTGGATGAACTATTCTTTGCTAGTTTAAGGATATGCTAGTAACATCGGCTGTCATATTAATAACTGAATGGACAAGATAGGATGCCAGTAGTACTTGACTGTACCAACTGTTGTTTTACCTAGAAAGTTGGCAAAATGGTCAAAATCCATATTAAAGGTGTATCATGAAACACACTGTGAGTTTAGTTAGTTCAATGGAGGTATAAAAAAAGAGTCCCATAATCACAGACATTCCTATTTGAAAAGGATTACATTTCTCAGAGGACTCTTGAGTTAGCCCAAAAAAAAACAAAAAAAAACATCTGGTAATTTGCTCTGTAAATTTTACAGAGGTTGTGAAAAACCCATTCAGACAGGATTAAAATCACTAAGTATGTCTGTGAAACATGAATGTATCTGACCTTCTCAAGGGAAACTAGTCTAGTCTTGGGCTTAAGTCTCATATTGGTTAGTCTGTGTTTGAATGTCTTATGGCTCTTTTGTGGCTTGTTGTGAAAGCTAAAGTTGTGCACAGCTTTCTGGGGCTTCCTACGTAACTATCAAACAATAAGTGTCTCTCTTCTGACGATCTGCAATGACAGTGTAGTCTGCCACCCTCATGGCCTCATGCACTACGCCTCTCTTTTTCTCTTTCACTCTGTTTCTTACTTTTTTCCTGCTCCTCCCTTCTCCCTGTCCCAGCATCCACTCCAGCACAGCTCCCAGCAGAGCACTCCAAAAGACACAGCTTTGATTAAAACCTACAGCAGCACCGCCAGTGCAGAGAACGGTCTCGAGCTATGACAACAGAAATGGGCACACAGTCCCAGCCACACTAACCGCAAATTGCATTTGTAACAACTCAAGTAAATGAACACACACTCCACAGCAACACTTAAAGTAGTGCACTCTCAGTTAAATGTTTTTATTTGTGGGTGAGCACATTTGTGAAAGTGTGTGTGTCCATTTGTATTTCCATCTCATCAAGCATCAGTTGAGTGTCACTGTGCTCAGCATGTCAGGTGAAACCTGTCTTTAAGGTCTGACCAAGCTCATGCATGATGCTTTGTGGCACCAATGAGCTGGTGCATGCTTAGAAGAGTGAGAGTGCAGGAAAATGCAGAACGCATTTGACATGTACACAGATGCAAAATGCTTGGCACTGCAAGCCTGCAAAACACTGCAAGCCTGCAATCATATCGTATATGCTTGTATTGGATGCATGCAGTAACAAACTTTAGTTCTCAAGGTGGTAAACTTTTTATATATTTATTAAATAAATATTTTATGAAATATAATATATGTGCTTGTGTGTGTGTACAGTATATTATACATTTCATATATTATATTATATAAATATATTTTCATCCAAATAAATAAAATAAAATACATTACAATTTTGTTATATTGTTCATGTTCATGCACTTGTGTATATGTTTTGAACCAAAATGAAAGAGAGAGAGAGAGACAGAGGATGAAAGTGACGAAGCAGGAAGGTGTTTGAGTCTGAAGGCCACAGATATGTCAGCATGGCCTATTAGCCATAACCTCAGTGACCTTCCCCAGGTAGAGTGATTGAAGTTCAGCCAGACTGACGTCAACGCCCCTCATCCATCCACATACCCTGAGAGGACACAATGCCCCACAAAAGAGCTGCCAAGCCTGGGGCCTGACCAAGGGCAACCATGCCACCCACTGGCCCCCTGGGCAAGAGCCACTCACAACCTAGAGGAAGATGGGAAAAGAGAGAGAGAGAGAAGGGTAAAGAGAACGAGGACAGGGAGAAAGACAGACAAGTCAATTGAAGGAGAAAGAGAGTGGATGAAAAATGGAAAGGGGACAGAGAGTGAAGATGATGGAGGGATAAAGCAGAGGAAAATGGAAACATGTCGATAAGAAGAAAGTGAGTGAGTCAAATGGAGATGGGCTGAGTTATGATGGATGTGGTTTAAAGAAGGGAGGGGACATCACACACAGAGTAAAAAGGGAGGGCGGTAGAGAGAGAGAGAGTGCAGAAAAATGCAGAACGTCAGTATGGATTGAGATGGAGACTGACAGACTAGAGTCAGTCACATGGTTTAGGGCCTGTTTAGGGAAGCATGTCCTGGCCTGAATTGAGCAAGAGCAGCACCTCAAGCATCATGGTTGATTTATATGATCTCCTAAACGTATAGTTGACAAAAAATCATTTATTCACCCTCACGTCGTTCCAAACCTGTATGCCCTTTTTTTGTTCTGTGGAATACTTTTTTTTTGTCCATGGTTTGAAAGTCAATGACAAAAACAAAAACTTCTTTTGCATTTCGCAGAAGAAAGTAAGTCGTGCAGAAAGAACGTTTGGAACGACATGAGATTGAGCAAATTATTTTTGCATCAACTATATCTTTAAGATGCAGCTTGCGGGCCAATCATGTTGAGAATTTTTTTTCTTTCCCCAGTCAACTTCAGTAGAGATCAGTATAGTCTCTGTTGCTGAGAGATCAAACTGTTGCCCGCACAGCAGCCACAGGAAATACCTCAGTATGCCATTTGTCCATGTGCCAACGGGCAGAGAGCAAAAAGGTTGACCTGAAGAGATTCAGGCACAATTAAAAGAGCGTGACCAAGTGTAAACACTAATGCCGGCAGTGTAAGGGGAGGCTGCAGGAAGAGGCCCACTGAATGAGGGGATGGTTGAATAATTAAGCTGGAAAGAAAAGTTGATGTCAAGCAGGTGTTCAAGGAGAAAGTGTCAGCCAAGCGGGCCGAAATGGGGAGAAGTGCTGCCACTGCAGTGTAATAATAAAGACTTAATTAAATTAGTGCTTCTGCACCGGTGCACAGCACACTGGCGGCCTGTCAGCTCCAAACAGCCCCTGTACTGTGCTTCAGACATGGAGGCACATTCACCCAAACACACGCACATGCACAATAGCATAGCTAAATGATTACACTCCTCCAGAATCCCCCAGTATCTTTCAATCCCTGGTCCTCCTGGTTTCATATACTGCCGGTTTAGCTACCTCGGCCCATTTTGTCTGCTATTTCTCTGATTGTTTTGCAGTGCTGGGTATTTCCATGTGAAAGGTGTCACAAATGTGATAATCTCAATTATCCCATAAAGCAATGAGATTAAATGGAGACTTGTCCAGCCTTTTAGATGATTCTCCTGAGAAAGACCCCAGTATTATTATTATTATTATTATTACTAAAGAAATATTTGTTTCAGTTCAAATTGTGCTCATTCAACAGCATTTGTGGTATAATGTTTTAATAATTTGTTTTTATTAGTTGAAAATTATTTTAGCAGTAATCAAAATTATGCCACAAATGCTTTTGATTGAGCTTAACTTGTACTGAACACAGAATTTTCCTTGAATTGATTTATGTATACACACATATATATCATGTTGGATGAAAGGTGCTGGATCTGTGGGTGGTGTAGAGGCAGTGTCCCAGCAGGCTGTCTCCTGGCACAGTAGAGCTGGAAATGATCAGTCCTGCTCCATCTGAAAGAGAGTGGATGGGAAGCCAGGCTTGAGGGTGTTGTCTTTGCATTACGTAAGGAGAATGGTAGAAAAATAGGACCTGGGTATGTTCCAGGGAGCTTCGTGAGTAACCTTGCCCCACCACATTTCAGTGCCACACACAGACACCGGTCCTGTTCCATCTGTAGGTCTCCAGCGGGGTGGAGTGGCACAGGAAGAACACAGTGTGTGTGTGTGTGTGTGTGTGTGTGTGTGTGTGTGTGTGTGTGTGTGTGTGTGTGTGTGTGTGTGTGTGTGTGTGTGTGTGTGTGTGTGTGTGTGTGTGTGTGTGTGTGTGTGTGTGTGTGTGTGTGTGTGTGTGTGTGTGTGTGTGTGTGTGTGACTCTCTGTATATACACAGAGCAACAGGATGTTACACACATACACTAAGACTTAGCATTAGCATGCATGTAATACATGTATGTTCAGGGTCCAAATTGTACTTTTTGTACACACACCAGCATTTGAAATTGTTATTCTGAATAATTCAATTAAATTCATAATTAAATATTCAATTTTACAATAACTTTATTCACATTTCTGTACCTATGAGAATGGAATTATTTACCTGTATTTTCCTGGGTCAAAAATGGTCTTTGGTGGTGGTGGATAAACACAGTCATCTGCACACAGACAAAGTACCTTACCAAAACGAGTACTGACAATAAATCCAAAATAAATGCAAAGAATCGGTTTGCAATATTAACTCATCTCATCCTATTTATTCATGAAATATAAAATAATCACTGTCAGGACAGGTCATACAAACAAACTATTTTATACTTAAATATCTGTAAATTTAAGTTTAAGAGTGACTGATTTGAAAAGTGAACAACAAAGTAACACATTAAATAGAAAAAGGGGCATGATTATTAATTTGCATTTACTTTACACTCCAAGACAATGCACAGATCATTTGACACAGTATCAGAATGTTTTGTTCTATATGTTGCTATGGTTATCATTGTCAATTGGATTCAATCGCGCATTTAAATACGGTTGTCAATCCACAAACTTTGCAATGTGTAGTTAGCAGCATGAAAAATATATATTAAATACCGAAAGTGAGCAAATATCACTGCCATTATAATCACTGAAGCTGTCAATTACAACGCGAAGTGCACAAAGCTGCACTCTTGCGAAAACTCCCGTTATAATCAATAAAGCTGGGCAATGAATTTCCTATTGACATCATGTTTACTTTATGAAAGGATTCGCGCTGATCAAAAATGCTGTGTTAAGCGAATTCTGACTAACTTAAACACATCTGATTGGCCATTGCATTCACACGCTCAACAGATATGTCTGTGATTAGCTATAAGCTCAACGCTGCAAAAACATGTTTTAAATACAAACCTTTGATGTTCTTCACAGAGCACTTATACAAACACTCACGGGAGCATTTTAAAGCAGCCGGCTACCAGTACTGCAGAACGGCAGGATTTGTTACATTAAATTATCCAATAAATCTTTGGTGGGACAAAGATTCATTTTGGCAAATTAAGATTTTTAATGTTTTTGAAAGAAGAATCTTATGCTCACCAAGGCAGGATTTATTTATTTATTATAAAAAAATACGGTAAAAACAGTAATATAGTGAAATAGTATTATAATTTCAAAAATAACTGTTTTCTATTTGAATATATTTTAAAATGTTATTTATTCCTGTGATGGCAAAGCTGAATTTTCAGCAACCATTACTCCAGTCTTCAGTTTCACATGATCCTTCAGAAATCATCTGGGGCACGTTCAAGTTCAAAACAGTGCGCAACGTTTTGCTACGGTTTCCGGGTTGAACGTCATGTTTCCTGGAAACGGCGTGCACCGGTGTGCAACGGGTTTGAGATACGTTTTCTCTTGTTTGGTGGGTGTGTCAGGACTGCAGTCCAATCAGCAGCAACATGTATATAAAGCACGCGGTATTAAAGTGAACTCGCACAATGGATTCAAGGAAAGTAATTTACAAATGTGTTCGATGCAGCTCGGTATAGGCTACGCAACAACTGAGGATATTAGAAGACATGTTTGTCGTAAGTTTTATTGTAAAAATATAGGATATCAACATAATGATGTACCGTAGTTGTTTATATTTTTAGCTTCATTGCAAGTGTATGACATTTGGTATAGAAATAAACAATGGTAATTAAGTGCTTTTCCTAAAAATGAGAAAGAAAATACAGGGTATTAAAACAGTATGAACTACAAATAAAGTCATGTGAGGCTAAATAGATGTGTTTTAGTCTGAATTAGGTAAGATGTGTGCTTCCATTTCAGTTTCCACAAATCCCTTCACTCGATTGGGATGTTCTCTTGCACTCTCTTGTGTGTGTGTGGTAATGTCAGATGGATAAATGTATATTAGATGCAGGTTAGGGTAGGATCAAATTTCTCTCTGTGGAAAAGAATGTGTGTAATACTCAAAAAAGTTTGTGTGTTTTAACGTGTGTGTGTCTGGGTAGCGTGTGTATAAATGTATCGATACATGCACAGGTCCAAGGGCTCAATGTTTGCAAGCACACATGCTCATATGTGTACATGAAAATAATGAACATGCTCCTGAAAACTAAATTGTTCTGTTATTTTCAGTCTCTCCCATTCACTTTCAATGGTCGGCCATTGTGACCATTTTTGACCATGCCTACTCTCAGATAAATGAGGCCCACGATTAATCAGATGCAAACAGAAATATAAAACCAGTCCTAATTGAAAGAGAACAAGTTGACAAAAAGATTGAACCCAAGATTGGGTGAAAATATGGTATAATGAATGATTTATAAGCTATTTTTTATAGGCCGGTCATTTTTGACCGGGAACACCACAAGTGTGACTATGTGCCATATTTTTTTACAAAACAAAAGTTTCAAAACAAAATTCCTGGTGAAACATTAGAGTAGACTAGTGTGATCAACCGTAGCCATTTTTTTCATATTTTTTTTTTCATATTTCCAAATTTACTCATAAATTATTTGTTTTTTACTCAAAAAATGAGATGCCTACTCTCAGACAAATGAGGCCCACGATTAATCAGATTCAAACAGAAATATAAAACCAGTCCTAATTGAAAGAGAACAAGTTGACAAAATGATTGAATCCAAGATTGGGTGAAAATATGGGATAATGAGTGACTTATAAGCTATTTTTTATAGGCCGGTCATTTTTGACCGGGAACACCACAAGTGTAACAGGGTAACAATACTCCCACAAAAAAATAAGAAAATTTTCAAAAAAATACTGAGATTTAGTTATACCGTTTGGGAACAAAGTCACTAAGTTTCAGTCCAAAGCGATAACATTAACTAGTATTTTCGGGAAAAAGAAAATCTTCTCCGGGTCAAATTGACCCGAACACCACATGAGGATTAAGAAAAAAAAATATTTATATATAAAATATTTATATTTACATATAATATAAATTATATATAAATCTATATACAGTATATACATGAAAATATTTCTTAAATATATACCGGTACAAGCATGTGTGTGTATTTATATATATATATAAAATAATTATACACAGTGCACCCACATATATTATGTAAAAAAAAAAATATATATTTGGGATGTGATTAATCACGATTAATCATTTGACAGCCCTAATATATATATATTTTTACAAGATGGGAAAAGTTTTATTAATTCTTGTTTACTTGTGTTCATTTAATTTATTTTTATATTAGAGCATTTAAAGTGCTTCTTAATGATATGATATTATATTTTAAGTTAATTTATTTATTTTTGTAACCCATTAGCCCTCTGTGTCTAAATAAAGTAATAAAAGTCCCAGAGTTAAAAAATGTGTAAAACTAGCCTGTGTGCGACTTGGTATGACTTGATGACTAAGTTGCGACTTGACTTGACTTGACAAAGAGGATGACTTGACTTGACTTGACTTGACCCTTACAACAGAATGACTTGACTTGACTTTGACTTGCAATGTTAAGACTTGGACTTGACTTGAGACTTGCATTTAGTGACTTACTCCCACCTCTGTTCTCTTGTGTTCTGGGCGGCAAGTGCAGTAACTGTAACATCGGGCATATTTTGTAGTATTAAACACATATTTATACCGACTTCATCAGGCTCCGAAAATTCTTCACAAAGAACACAAAGAATGGCCTTCTCAGCTGCCATAGTTGCAACTCTTGCGTCATCATAACAGTGTGTTCAACGTATCACCGTTTCTGTTTAAAAAACGGTGTGTAACGTTTTGTCGGGGCTGAACGCACCCCTGATTTGGTGCTCCAGAAACATTCCTTATTATTATCAATGTTGAAAAACGTTTTTGCTGCTTAATATTTTAGTGGAAACCACAATACACTTCTATTCAAAAGTTTGGAGTAAGAAAAAATTTAAATATAAAAAAGCTCTTGTTCAGCAAGGACATTTAACTGATCAAAAGACAGTTACAGTAAAGACATGTTCTATTTAAAGACAGATTTCTATTTCAAATATGCTGTTCTTTTGAACTTTCTATTCATCAAAGAATCCTGAAAAAGAAAATGTATCAAGTATAAGAAATTTCTTTCAAAAACATTTTAAAAAATCATAATTATTCTAAACTTTTGAATGGTAGTGTTTATAGTTTTATTTATAGTTTATTCATTTATTAATAGTTTATAAATAGCGTTTTATTGAATTATTTATTTATATTTTTATAAAATGTATGTGTGATCGTTAGATTCTCAGTGATAATAATCATGCCACACACACAGCAGTCCATGTCAGCATTTCTGTGTGTGTGGTGCAAACACACAGGGCCCCCTGTTACAGGTCATTAATCCAAATCCAGAACATATCAGTCTGGCCACGCTGTGAACAGTGTGCTGTCAGTCAGAGAGGAGCGATGCTGTGTGTACAGACACAGCCGGAGAGCTCCTGGAATCAATAGCTTATATATAACCCTCATGACAGGCCAAGGCTCTCTTACCACTCACAAGTCACTGGCAGCAGGACAGCATGCTCTAGGAGTGGATGCCATTGATTTAGGGCACGACAGCACCCGGGCCAGTGTTCTACCTATTGCGTGTGCCCTCCCTCTCCCTTTCTCGTTCACTCGTTTCACTTTATCACCTTCCACAACCGCTTTTGTCCTTAGTAGACACACACACATAGAAGTAGAGTCTCACCTCTTGTGATATAAGTGTTGCTTTACATGGCTGTCATTCTGTTTCATGAAACATTGAAGACTTTAATGTATTCAGCCGTCTTGAGTTCTGACTGCAGGAAATAAAGCTTTTCCCTTCAAATGCTCCATTACAATCTTTGAAAGGACGGCTTGGAAAGGGACTACCCATAATTAATTTTGCATCACTGAATTAATTGTCTAAAGTGTATGAAGCCAATTGATAAATTATTCAGCCATTTTTAGTATGTGTGTTTGAAGGGAAGATGGGAAAGGGGAGGTAAGTGCCAATTCAAATTGGAAAATTAATATTCATAACTTTTTTATGAAGTTAAAAATGGCTATCATTTCAAGGTTTAGGGGCGACTTAATGAACAGCCTCTGAAACAGGCAATATCTTCTGGCAGTCAGGGATAATTCAGGCAAACTGAATCTCTGATTCATACCTAATCATTTGAGTTTGTTTAGACACGGGATCACAGTGTTGATCCTGGATTTATTCTGCTAAAATGGGTCAGAATTCATTAAAACCTTTAAAAGTATAAGATGTGTTTTCTCTCCCCAACAGTAATTATGGAAATTATTGTAGTTCTGTTGATCTTATCTATTAGACATCTGACTTAAGCAATTCTTAAGCTATTTTCTTTTCATCTTAAATTAATTGATCATGTTTGGTTGAGTAAATGTTTACTTGTGAGCATAAAACATAATCCAGCAAAAATTAAGCTGTTAAAAACGAATGACAACACACTAAATCCTTCATTACAGTGCTTGCAAGGCAGTAGTGTATTGATATTCCTTAATCATTCTGTTTTCTGCAGGCCCAGCTGCAGCTCTAAGATATAATGTCGGCAGTTTTACAATTGTATACTTTTTATACACATATATATATTAGGGGTGGAACGGTACATGTATTCGTATTGAACCGAAACGGTACGGGCGTCACGGTTCGGTGCACGAATTTACACGGAGAATACACGGTATAAAAATAAATAAAACTCGCGTGCAAAATAATTAATCCAATGCGGAACTACTGTTAGATACGCGGGTTCTTTAGGGCCGTTACATAGTCAACGCGAGCAACGCGAGCAAGCAACGCGAGCGACGCGAGCTACGCGCTCCTTTTCATAGTACACAAGCGTCACCGGCGATGCGTGAAATGCAATACACCGATCGCGCAGCAGGGGGTAGTAGAGTCTAGAGTCGGGTCACGTAATATTCAGATCAAAATGGCAACTGAAGAGGAGTGCATATTGCTGATTTTACATCGGCGGCAACAAAGGATGTATACGAACAAGCTCGCATAACTTTTCCTCTTCGCCCGCCATTGTATTCAAATCTTCTTCTTCTGTAAACATAATAATATACCTTTTTATGTACATTACTTGCAATGTCGCCCCCACCGACAACGCATAGTATTGCGTGCATCGGCGCGTCGCGTATCAAAAACTAGGATGACACATTTGGCTACGCATCGACGCATAATGGCGGCCGAAGCGTAGCGATGTGTAGCCTTGCGCACGCGTATGCGTACCGATGCGTTGACTATGTAAGGGCCCTTAGGGACACATAATCTGTACCATCGGCTTAAGGCGAGACACGGCAGGCAAAAACATCGTTTTTTTTTCATTGGTCAATTTTGAGATTTTGGGCTATTTGTCTTCAATAACATGTCTTCTTTCAGACTTGTGCTGAAAAAAGTCCAAAATACACATTTAGGTCTTTATTTTACTACACTTTGTCTGTTTGCGTGTGTAGATTTCACATAAATTCATCAAAAGTTGGCGTTCTAAATCATCCTGCTGCTCCGCGATCGCTGTCTGCACCCTGTCATCACACACCGTTAGAAAGCTCTCTCTCTCCTTTGCAACGCTATCTGATCCAAATATGGTCATTTCCTGTTTAGCAGCAACCAATCTTGAAAGTAAAACCGGCGATTTAACTCGAAATGCGCATCTCATTGGCTGATGCCAATTTCTGACAACGTGATTCGTTCAGAATCATCACGTGACGCTTTGACATTATATATATGCATCACATAATACTATACTTTACACGCGATATATACAAAACAATTACATTACACAACACTTCAGTTTTTGTATAATATAATTACTATATAATACTTAACAAATCTGTAATTGTGGGATCCTAAAGTGGTTGTGAGTTCCTCAGGCAGAAACATATTCACCTGTGTGATGGACTGTTGATGTGTTGTTTTGATGTGTTGAAGTGTTGTTTTGGATGTTATGATCAGTGATGGATGAAGCAATGATGAGTTGTGGATGTTAAACAGTGTGATACATTGATTTTACTTGGACCTAAAGCATATTTTGTCTGTAATTCATGGCTTTCAATAGAAATTAGTGGAATTTTGCCATACAAATCTTTAAAGGCCGTTTTCTCAAAATGAGTTTTTTCTCACACTCCTAGTGACGATTTTCCACTTCAGTAGCACCTACATACACCAAACTTTACAGTCCTATTCCTAACTATATTGTGAAGGTTTGTTCAGAGGGATTTGTTGATATATCATTTTTGGCCTGATTTATATGACATTCTATGCCTAAAAATAGGGCGGAAATCAATTTTTTAAGACTATTGGCAGTATTTTCTGATTTACAGGGTAACAAAAGGAGATATTCATAATCCCCTCTGAAAATGTCTTTTTATTGAATATATCAACAAAATGCAACAATAATTTTGAACCTTGTTTTTTTCATCTTCAAAAAACGTCACTTCAAAATATAGGCAAATTAGCGCATATTTAATTAGATATAGCCTGATTAGCATATTTAACCAAAAAATTACAAAAAACTTGCAATACATTTTTTTCTCCAATTCATGTGAGTAATCAACTGGTAAAGTTTCATGGTGATATCTGTAAGTTAAAATTTTTACCCTATTCACCTGTAGTGTCTCGCCTTAACTCTGAACGCGCGTTCACTTCAAACATTGGCTTTATACGCGTGATTTTTTTTTCCCAAACCACTTCAGTGGAAATCCCGCCCTGCAGCCGATTTCATTGGTTTAGGTTACAGTACCGGGTAGGTTTAGGGATCAGTGTTTGGGGTAGGCAATCAGTACAGTGATTGGCATGACCAATGAAAACTTTAGAATCGGCTGCAGGGCGGGATTTCCACTGAAGTCCTATTCGCGACTAGCGTCGAACTAGACGCGAATTTGACGCTCTATTCGCGTTTGGTGTGACCGTGACCGCATAATGAACAGGCTGCGATGTCAAGATTGCAATGCTGGAGTGTGTGTGTGTGTGTGTGTGTGTGTGTGTGTGCGAGAGAGAGAGAGAGAGAGAGAGAGAGAGAGAGAGAGAGAGAGAGAGAGAGGCGCGCGGGCGCGATCGAATTGTGTGTGTGTGTGAGAGAGAGAGAGAGAGAGAGAGAGAGAGAGAGAGAGAGAGAGAGAGAGAGAGAGAGAGAGAGAGAGAGAGAGAGAGAGAGAGAGAGAGAGAGAGAGAGAGAGAGAGAGAGAGGGGGGCGCACGATCGAACAGTGGAAACATAAAAAACATACTCCGTCATTTTGTTCATAGATCATTAAACCTGCAAAGTGTTTACTTATATTTGTATACACTCGCAATAAAACACAACATTGTGCTTTTGTCACACTGTAAACTCTTGTCAAACTGTAACCTACAACTGTCTGTCACCCAACCAAAATCACACACACACACACACACACACACACACACACACACACACACACACTGTTTTAAAAGCAAAACATATTTATCCAACTCCATTTCAAAACAGTCTGTGTGTTTCATCTTTTGGACATTCGTCATATTGCATTGGTTTTCATTTCTCGTCCTCGGAGAACTAATCTTACACATTCTACATTGATTAAAAAAAGAAATTCGAATGTTTTTAATGGTAGTATTATTTTATACAGAAATCAATTATTTATAATTCAGATGAGAATGATGTTACATTATCAATTAATAATGTTAATTAAAATTAAGGAAAACAAATATATTGATCAGAAATATAGCAAAATAATTTTAAATTAATAGTACAATTACCAAACATATCGCAAGGTCTTTTTGTATTTTTATTAATTTAATTAATAAACTAATTATATAAAACTATTGTCAGTGCACTACAAATAAACTGGTTCTATGCCTTTATTAATAAAACTTATTTAAAAAATACAATGCCTTCTGCATTTTTGTTTTGCTTTTCCCTCCATTGTACCGAAATCGTACCGAACCGTGATGTCTGAACCGAGGTATGAACCTAACCGTGACTTCTGTGTACCGTTCCACCCCTAATATATATATATATATACACTCACCGGCCACTTTATTAGGTACCCCATGCTAGTAACGGGTTGGACCCCCTTTTGCCTTCAGAACTGCCTCAATTCTTCGTGGCATAGATTCAACAAGGTGCTGGAAGCATTCCTCAGGGAGTTTGGTCCATATTGACATGATGGCATCACACAGTTGCCGCAGATTTGTCGGCTGCACATCCATGATGCGAATCTCCCGTTCCACCACATCCCAAAGATGCTCTATTGGGTTGAGATCTGGTGACTGTGGAGGCCATTTTAGTACAGTGAACTCATTGTCATGTTCAAGAAACCAATTTGAAATGATTAGAGCTTTGTGACATGGTGGAAGTAGCCATCAGAGGATGGGTACATGGTGGCCATAAAGGGATGGACATGGTCAGAAACAATGCTCAGGTAGGCCGTGGCATTTAAACGATGCCCAATTGGCACTAAGGGGCCTAAAGTGTGCCAGGAAAACATCCCCCACACCATTACACCACCACCACCAGCCTGCACAGTGGTAACAAGGCATGATGGTTCCATGTTCTCATTCTGTTTACGCCAAATTCTGACTCTAACATCTGAATGTCTCAACAGAAATCGAGACTCATCAGACCAGGCAACATTTTTCCAGTCTTCAACTGTTCAATTTTGGTGAGCTCTTGCAAATTGTAGCCTCTTTTTCCTATTTGTAGTGGAGATGAGTGGTACCCGGTGGAGTCTTCTGCTGTTGTAGCCCATCCGCCTCAAGGTTGTGCGTGTTGTGGCTTCACAAATGCTTTGCTGCATACCTCGGTTGTAACGAGTGGTTATTTCAGTCACTGTTGCCCTTCTATCAGCTCGAACCAGTCTGGCCATTCTCCTCTGACCTCTGGCATCAACAAGGCATTTCCGCCCACAGAACTGCCGCTCACTGGATGTTTTTTCTTTTTCGGACCATTCTCTGTAAACCCTAGAGATGGTTGTGCGTGAAAATCCCAGTAGATTAGCAGTTTCTGAAATACTCAGACCAGCCCTTCTGGCACCAACAATCATGCCACGTTCAAAGTCACTCAAATCACCTTTCTTCCCCATACTGATGCTCGGTTTGAACTGCAGGAGATTGTCTTGACCATGTCTACATGCCTAAATGCACTGAGTTGCCGCCATGTGATTGGCTGCTTAGAAATTAAGTGTTAACGAGCAGTTGGACAGGTGTACCTAATAAAGTGGCCGGTGAGTGTATATATCACAATGTCAGTTTTTACCAATATCGTGCAGCCCTATAGTTGACAAATGTGAACACGATAATAATTCTTGTGATGATGAACACAATGGATATATTCACATCAGAGAAGAAGGTACATGGATTGTATTTCATGTTTCATTTTTGTTAATCTTGATTTCTCACAAATTGTGTGCTTTTTCTGAGCGAGACGGAGTGAATAGTGGCACTTATAGTCTCACGAATGCACCAAACCTTATCGTATACTCCAAGAACACTTGGAATATACTGCACGTATCACATGGGATCATTCTGTGATGCTTTTGCATCTTTTTTTAGAAAGCTTGATGCTGGTCGTTATTCACTGCCATTATATGGATGAGTGCGAGTGGAACATTTTTGAAAAATTCTTCATTTGTGGTCCATAAAAGAAAGAAGGGCATATGGCATTATAACAACACAAGGATGAGTAAATTATGACTTCATTTTCAGTTTAGGATGAACTATCCCTTTATATATATATATATATATATATATATATATATATATATATATATATATATATATATATATACACGTATATATCTTTTTTTTTTCTGTGATATGTATTGTATATTGTATCACCAGATGACTTGAATAGCTCTGTTTAGAAATAATTAATCATTCATGATTGGGGTGATTTTCTTTTTAGTGGAGTGAATCTACAAATCTATAAACAAAATAATTAACAAATTACAAGCAAATTACAAGATACAAATGAAATAAATAGTGCTTTAGCCTATGTTCTTCGGGTAAGTCTAACAGTAGTCATATACAAAAACTGAATAATCAAATGTAAAATAACACTGCATAGTCTTCACTGTATAAATTAAATACAATTAATCTTTGTTAAAGGTTCTCTTTGTATTTTGTTGTTTGAATAACATAGATAAAAGACAGTCAACAGTGGGTATTATGTTCACGTAAGCCATATGTGACTGTGTTTACAAGGATACTCACTGAGACGGGCATTTTGGCATAATTTTGCATGTATGTGTCTGTTCATGCAGAAACAGAGCTGGAAAAGAACTGAATTCGGTTTGTCTGTCTTGCGGGGCTCTTTGTGTGCGCATAGATAGACTCGCTAGTTCGGAATTGATTTCTCTTTCACGTCTTCTTGCGCTCAAATGGTTTAAAATCGATTGAATGTTTAAACTGACAGGATCTAAAACGTGCAAATGATAATCTTTCACTCTATGGTGGTTAAAATTAACTGAGAATCAAGTGTGTTTCGAACCGTTTCGAACAGGATTTTTGTTAAATAATGCATTCATTTTTGGTTTGTTTTTCACCAAACCCTTGTGTATACTACAGAACACTCGGAATATAAGGCACTTTATTCTTTATACTTATACTTTCTGCATCAATGCTTATCACTATTCATTGCCATTACATGGACAAGCAGGACTTCTTTTTAAATTCCCCCATTTCGGGTCCATAAAAGAAGGCATTTTGCTTTTTGAGTGATATTTTCTTGCTATTTAAGCATGTATGCCACAAAGACGCAGTCGCATTAAGTGTTTCTCGTGCATAGATGAGTATAAAAAAAGATGTGCACATTTCATTTACACAGCACCAAAGCCTAAAATGTAAACTTATCTTAAACTTAAATACTATTCTGCCTTGCAAGCACTGGTGTTTTCCTCATGAAATGCAAATGTAGTTTTTTTTTGACTTGGGAATGAATGGCTCAACATACAATATGAATGAATTTTCCAGGAGCATAATTGAGCTGTGTGTCTGTGTGCGCGCAGTAGATTTAGAGCGGGATTTGGTGCTGACCTCACTCTGAGAAGAGAGAGATGCATCAATATGATTTGGATATGATGATGTTGGAATGGACATGAAGAGTGTCAATTATTTACAGGTGATGTGCCCATTGAATTGGCAATGAAGTGCCCATAAATTATCTCCCTCTGTAATCAACCCCCAAGGGAAAATAATGAAATAACTGCTGCTGGAGCGAGGAAACTGCTGTTCAGCTAAGCCTGTTTGACTAGGTGATTTTTGAAAGGGTGGCCAGCTTTTGAAGTGACACTGGATGGTGAAAAGAAAGGAAATTGCCCTGCTAAAAGGTCCCTAAATCCTCTTGCTGTGAGGAACAGACTGTATTTTAGGTCCATAACAAAGGAACTTATTGTTCATACAGCATATTTGCTGTGATCACATTTAATGTGCACTGCTGTTTTTGGTTGTACTCTGCTTTTTTAATGAAATAGAATGGCCTTTAAGATTTGTTCACTTAAACCTGAAAACCGTGGTATTATTTTACACATCCTCATGTTGTTCCAAACCCATGGTATGTATTTATTTATTTATTTATTTATGAATTAATAATATAGAGCTTGAGGCATATGGACTGCTTTTGTGGGGTTTTTTTTCTTTCATAGTAATGAACTTGAACCAGTGTTGTGTTGTTTTAGTATCATTGCGATACTATTAGTTTTTAATAATATTTTTGAATAATAATTTTATTTTTAGATTTTCCCTATTCAATTTAGATTAAGCCCACCTGCTGGGCATTTCTGCCTGACGCACATCCACTGGTGCACCGGAGATGGCTGCAGGGTCATCAGCCGGGAACTACCCTTCACTGATGTTTCGCTCCTTTAAAGGGGTCATATAATGGTACATGCACTTTTACAAGTTGATTGTACTGAAATGTGTGTTGGCAGTGCCTGTACACAAACATCATAAAATGATAAAAATCCATCCAGTGTTTTTGTTTTAATCTCCTTATATGTTTTCCCCTGTCTCAAATCGAGCCGTTCGAGCCTGTGACGTCACAAGCTTGCACGCCCCTCCCACGATTGTTGAATGACAGCCGCGTTTCAACACAGACCCGCCCTCGCTCGTGAGCCAGCTGTCAATCATAGGTCATTGTTGATATGCTGGAGCACTGTCTATGAGCAGAATGGCGTCTAAGCGATTGTGGTGTTCTGTTCGTGGGTGTAATAACGAACACAGCAGTCATTTTAATGTTCCTAAATCCGAACCGCTGAAGACGCAGTGGCTGAGTTTGTTTTCGAAGGGAATATTCCCCACGAGCAACGTCAATGCTATCATGTTTGCGCGAATCATTTCACACACCAGACCAGGGCTCCAGACTAACTTTTTTTACTAGGAGTGCTGTTGCCCCTGACTGAAAATTTTAGGCGCACAAGCAGAAAATTTAGGGGCACACCTTAAATCAGCTTGCAATGCAATTATTCAAATTTTCCCCAAAATAACTGTAATACTGACAAATTCTTTAATAATAAAGAGACTTAACGTACAGATATTACGATATGCAGTTTTATTTTAAGTTCACAGGTCTCCAGACTCAAATTTGAGGGCAGCATCACCTCAAATGAGAACTCACACTGAGTTCTACAAAAAGAAAAAAAAAATTCTGGTAGCACTGGGGCTGACAATAAATCACTAAGCTTAATTTAGGGTGTAGAGGAAATTAACTTTTGTTATTACTATCATTCATAATGTCTTAATATTAATTAAAAAACAAAAGGAGTGAAAAAATTTATATTAAGGAGTGAACATAGCCAATAAACATCCTACTGTTTACAATGGTATTTTTTTTTAAATAAGTGTTTAAATGAGAGTTATCCAACATCTTACAATTTTTAGTTTTAGGACAATCTTTGAAGGATGAACAAAAAATGTGTTGGTCATCACATAAAAAATAAATTAAAAAAAGCATTTATATATATGATATTATAGTTTTGAAGTGCTAGAAAAGATGTGTAGGCTGCGTTTGACTATTTCTGTCACATTATCATATTTATGGTTAGAGTTACTTACTACATTAGCCTAAATCCATGGTGAATGTTGCTGATTTGTGGACTGAAAGCCTTCTATAAGTTTTTCTCCTGGTTTCCACGTCAGCACTGTTAGATCTGATATGGTTTATAACAGAACTCTGCGCCGAATCGGAATGTTTCTCACTGAATCTCCTAGCGATGATGTTATTAATTCTGAGGCGAATTCAATGGATTTCTTCACTGGATCTCCTAACAGTGTCGCGTGAGCGAAATCGGCCCACGACTGGCAAGTTCGGGTCTTTATTTTACTGTCAGTGGTTCGGGGCGCTGCTCCATTGATATACATAAGAAAGGCTATGCGCTGCTCTGTCTATTATTGGTCCGGAATAATTAACGGTCCGTGAAGCATAAATGAGTAGCGTATTTTCATTCCACTTTCATTTTGTTTGCATTGGCTGCTTGGTAACGAGTCGATAGATCGCTCATTGCTCAGACGCACATAGCAGCTTGTGATATTTGTCTCCGTCTCCTTCCCACAGACACGCGCGCTCTCTATTCTTGTCACACTCACTCATTCCGGATTCATTGACGCGCCCCTTCCACGCTCAACCATGCGTTTAACGTGAGGCAAATTTACTGGTCGCACATGTGCGACTGGATGTAAAATTCAGTCGCACACTCTCAAATTTTAGTCGCAAAATGCGACCATTTGGTCGCAGTCTGGAGCCCTGCAGACTGCTTATAAACGAGGAGGGTCAGTATAAAGCTGGTTTTGCTAAGAAGCGGCTCCTGGACTGGTACCAACTATTCGTGTTCCTGCTGAACCTCTAGAACAACTGAAGTGAGTGTAACGTTTTATTAACCTTTAATATTTATATTAATCTTTGCAAATCGCTAGATGCACGCTTCACAATGAATGCGTCTAAGGTTTACACTCAGGGTACATTACGGCATGTTTTCTATGTACGACGTTCTCAATATAATTCATAATCCCACGTCTATAATGAACAACGCGTTATGGTTATTGTGTTACAAACGGTGCACACAGAACAGAGAGGCGGGGTGAGCAAAGCTCATTATCATTTAAAGTCATATGCACTGAAACGGCGTGCTGAAAACAGAGCTGTTTTTGACCAGGTAAAATAAGTGTTTTCTTACAATACTAATGATAATTTTTAATTAAAGTATATTACAAAGTTTTAATTGAGACTCTAAAGAATCATATTAGCTTGTACAAAAATGGCATTATATGACCCCTTTAATCCTGGAACATCTCAAGGTGGCGGAGCAGTGAGAAGTGACATCTTCCAACCACTCCTTGCAGCCATCTCTAGGATCCTTGTTTTTCCCATGCTCTATCCTTCCTTCAAAGCCAAAAGCTCCCTTGTTCTGCCTCCTCTGTGAGGTCTTTGTGAGCCTTCCTCAAGTTTCAGCCTGAGATCCCAAGTGAGCTTCAGAAATCGCTGGGTAGATGTTCCAGTGTAGCCTCTACAGCCCACTTCCACTGGGTAGACGAATGGACCCCACCCCGCTTGTGAGATTGCTGATGATAGCTCTGCATACTTTTCCTTCTTCCTTTCAAATGCAGCCTCCACTCCCTCCTCTCAGGGGATGGTCAGCTTGACCATAATGGCCGTCTTAGCACAGGTGGACCAGAGCACGATGTCTGGCCAAAAGGAGGTCAGGGCAATCTGTAGTGGAAACCTAAGCTGGCGTCCGCCCTCAGATTCCACTTGCCTCCTGATTATAGGAGGGACCGTGATGCTGCATTATTGCTCTGGGCTTGACCTCCTTGCCTGACAAACTGGATCAGCCACTGCGATGTCACTGGACTGGCTCTATTTGCTAGCAGCCTATGTGCCTCCAAGATCTCAGCTAGCTTATGCATTATGTGGTCGTGGCGCCATCCATATCGGCCTTGCACCAACGCTGCCTTACAGCCGGAGAGGATGTGCTGCAAGTTCAGGTTCTGTGCTTCACAGTGTTGACAGGTCTCCTCGGAGCTGTACCAGAGGTGCAGGTTCCGGGGACTGGAAAGAGTGTCATATGTAGCCCTAATAAGGAAACTCAACCTGGCATGGGGCATCCTCCATCACTTCTCACACTGATCACTGGCTCCCAGGTTGTCCAGTTCCCTTGTTGTGATTGGCTAATGGCTCGGATTTTGTATCTCTCCTTTTCCATCTTCATAACTTCTGAGATCACAAGATCTATCCTTTCCTTCTTGGAGCCTTTGGACCACATCTTAGAACTGGATCCCCACCCGAAGCCAGCTCTACCTGGCTGCGGCAACCCCACAATCTCTCTATGTTCAAGACGGCTGATGGCCTGCTCCACCATTTGCATCGCATTCCACTTGTGTCCTGTACGGACTTGGGTCTTGGTGTTTTGTATAGACGGGTCGGGTGAGTCTTTCAGAGTCTCACCTTTTCTTTTGTATTACCCAAACTTATGGATTTCAGTGGGAGGCTCAGGATGTTATTGCCAAACAGCACTGTATCAGAAAGGCAACAAGGGAGGCCCAGTCATTTGTGGATGTAGTTGGCTTTTAAGTCCATCCTGTGGACTGTTGTTGAGGTAATGTCAGACAACTCCAGGGGCCGCATCAAGCGATAGTACAAAATAAACTGGTAACGCCAGACCTTGAATTTCCCTGGTAGAGCACTTTAGTCAATCTTGCTCAGACCATCTGCAAGCTGTGTTGAAACCGAGACGGCCATCTGCTTGTCAAACAGGTTAGCTAGATAATGCCTTCCGAGACTCTGCACAGGCTGGTCCACCAAAAGTGGAATTTTCTCACTGTTGACTGAGAAAGAAATATTATCATTCCTGAGACCTTTCCAAATCGAGAGACTGCAGGATTTAGCTGGTTTTATTTTTATCTGAGCCCATGCAAGAAATTCCTCAAGCCTTTTCAGGAGTCTAGAGGTACAAGCTGCTGTTTGGAAGAGGATGGTTACTTCATCCATATAGCTCCGCAAAGCCGTGAGTCGCTGCCCAGACTGGGTTCTGATACCTCTGACCATCTGTCTTCCGCCGATCAGGATGATCTCAAATACTTCTATGAAAAGAACAGGAGAGATGGAACATCCTATCGCTATCCAGCTGGTTCCAACCAGTGGAGATCTCATGGGTTGTGTAGCAAACATAAAAGTTATAAAAGTAGTTTGCTATTAGGTTCTGTATACAGCATGGTATGTGGAAAAAGTTGACAGCAAAGGTGATGAGCTGGTGGGGAACCGACCCACAGTGTGAGATCAAGCCAAACAACATGGAGATCTGACTTACTGCTTTTTGCTGTCTGGTTTTGTTTCCCGATCATAGCAGAATTCCACACAGCCGGGGAACCCTGTTATACCTGCCTTCTGACAACTTGTGTCTACATAGATGTTTGCCAAGAGGTTAGCTGTTCATCCGCTTTCCCATCACAGAGAAGAATATTTTCTTATTTTAATATTGTTCCACATTAAGCACACATTGGGCAATTGACCTCTAAATTGCCCAATGTTATGACAGACTTTCTCCTTTGAAATAAACATGGTAACCACTCTGCTCCATGCTGGTGGAACAGTTTGAGTTTTCCAAGCAACGCTCATCAATTTACACAGAAGCTTTGTTAACCTGGGACATTTTTTATATACCTTATAACAGTGGTCACCAACCTGTCGTTCGCGATCGACTGGTAGATCTTTGTCACTGTCCCTGAAGCTCCCGAAAAAAAAAAGTTTTCAGTTTTGCAAACATCTGTATTTCTTAATCCAACTGCTTTATTTATTTTCAATGAAGTGACCAATCAGATAAGAGAAGAGCACCCGTAAGTTAACTGTCGCAAACGTCAATATGGATCTCCATGGTGAAAGCCCGTGGCCGCAAGGTAACAGTCAATCTAGAATGGCGGAGGTTCCACGAAAGAAGGCAAAAACATACAATTTTCATCCAGAATGGGAACAGGAATTTATTTTTACCTTGGTAAAAGATAAGTGTGTATGTATGTTGTGCCACCAAAAACAAGCATTTTGTAAAAGAGGGAATCTGGAGCGGCACCACAAAACCAACCACCTGAAATTTAAAGACCGCTACCCGCCAAAGAGCGCGATCCATGCAAGGAAAGTTGACGAGCTGAGATCTGAGTTGAAGGCCCAGCAATCACTTTTTACAAAATCCGCTGATCAAAATAAGACTGCTACTGAAGCAGCGCTTTGTGTAAGTCACTTTCTGGCTAAAATCAAAAAGCCTTTTACGGATGGCGAATTATTCAAGGAATCAATGGCCATTACTGCAGAGACTATTTTCAAGGATTTCAAAAACAAAGACGACATAAAAGCCTCACTCCGTGCTGTAGCTCTCGGCCCTGTATCAGTGACATGGAGGGTCGAGTCACTGTCAGAGGATGTGGATCGACAGGTGTTAAAGGACTTGTCACTCTGAGAATATTTTTCACTGCAGTTCGACGAATCTCTGGATGCAGTGGACAGCTCAGCTTGTTGTTTTTGTTAGAATGGCTTTCCAGGATTTTACAACAAAAGAGGACTTCCTCACTCTTTTGCACTTAAAAGAGAGAACGCGAGGTGAGGATATTTACAATGAGTTTAAAAAATATGTAAGAGAAAATTATATCCCCATTCATAAACTGGTAGCAGTTACCACTGACGGAGCACCGGCGATTCGTGGTGTGCGCCTTGGTTTTATAGCACTGTGCCGTAATGACCCTGATTTTCCCGACTTCAAGAATTATCATTGTGTCATTCATCAGCAGGCCTTGGCAGGGAAAGTCGTTGACTTTTCTTACGTAATGTATAGACGTAATGTGATACTTAATACGAGCAAATGCACTTCAGCGTCGCTTATTCAAGGCGTTACTGGATGAGCTCAATGCCGCGTACGGAGACCTACTACTTCATGCTGATGTGCGGTGGTTGAGCCGCGGGAAAGTGCTGCAGCGGTTTGTTGACTTGCTGCCTGAGATAAAGACATTTCTGTCTGCAAGAAACGAGGAGCACAAGGAACTGTCAGATGATGCGTGGCTGTGTGACCTGGGGTTTCTGACAGACTTGACCGCTAAGCAGAATACACTCAACAACGAGCTCCGGGGAAAAGACCGTCACCGCCCCCACATAATCAGCGCAGTAAATGCTTTTAAGTCTAAGCTCGGTGTTTTGATTACACATCTTAAAAACGGGAGGCTAGCACACTTTCCCAACCTGGAAAAAATGTCACAGAGCATTAAAGACAAGGCTGTTTTTCACCTTGAGAAATACTGTGCTCACCTGGACAAAATTGCAACAGAGTTCATTATGCGTTTTCGGTGAGTTAAACGAAATGGAATTTATTGCTGCATTTGTCTCAAACCCATTCATGCTCATTGATATAGAACAGGTTGCAGCCAAATTCCAGCAAGTATTTTATTTGTCAAGTGGAGTTGACATGGAGATGGTTGATTTGCAAAATGACATTGAGCTGAAAGCCAGATCAAGGGACAGTGACTTTTGGGGACTTGTCAAAAGAGAGACGTTTCCTCTCCTCACTGCATACATATGCACTAAAAGTGAGTGCCTACTTTGGATCAACTTACCTCTGTGAAATGGCATTTTCACTGATGAAAATAATCAAATCAAAATACAGGGGCCGCCTTACTGACAGACACCTCACAGACTGGCTGTCTCTAGCTATGAGCCAGACTTCAGAGGACTCACAGACAGTATTCAGTCACAGCCATCACACTGACTTGAGTGAGTAACATTACTGCAGCAGTTTTGCCTTCTGGTGGCATTGTGAAAAGTGATGTTGCATAAGATGGGACATAACTGCACTTAGCTTAATTGAGATTGTTGAGAATTTTGTTAGTACAGTTCACTTATAAAATGTTAAGGGTAGTATAGAAACTTCAGTGAATAAGCACTTTACTGCTGAAAATGGCATTTTTTTTTAGTTCAGTGCCACTTCATATGATCTGATCATATGATGGTTGCATCCGGTTTGAAGTAAAAACAAACAAACAAACAAAAAACGCAAAGAACATTTAATGTATTTTAAATTAAAATACAATTAAAATACTAAATAAAACGCCTCAAGTTGGAAGTACAATCCGGGCTGTCTTTTTCTATCTATTCTTCGATAGGTAGATCTTGCCTTTCATAAAGGCCGAGGTCAGGGATCTTCAGCTTGAAAAGGTTGGTGACCACTGCCTTATAAAGTACCCCATTTGCAAAATTTTAGTTTTTTTAGTTTTAGTTAGCTATAATAATCCTGAACACTCATTTGTATTGATTCTTTAAAATTCTCCATTTGTGTTCAATGGACTGTTACCCCAGACTAAATTGGGGTATATATAGGGAAGCATTTAAAAACAAGTTTTTTTGTAATTTTTTTCCTCCCCATATTACAATAACATAATGGTGGTTAAATTGTTCCTTTAATCAGTACAACCCACGATCTGGACTTGTCTTCTCACACTGGCTAGTAATAGACATGGCCAAGGGCGCTGTCTGCCAGGAGCTCCCAATGTGAGTTTTTGGATGTATGATGGGCAAGGGCCCATTTGAATTAACTAGTGCAAAATTTAATTATAAGGAATTATTTCTGGTCCGCTTGGTACCCTCTTTTATGTGGTTGTCTCGGGTGACAGGAAGTGATTTGGTGCTGGTCCAACATTGTGTCTCTCAACGTTAACGTCAGCCTTTTGTTACACAGAGCAAATGAAGAGGGCAAGCCTGTGTGTGTCTGTATATGAGTATGCCTATATCATAGCATATATCAGTATAGCCCCATAAGATCTTTTTCTGTATGTCAAGAAATCTGCACACAGACTGAGCTATTTTTAGCATGTTGCCTTTGTCCTTGTGATCGTTTGTGAGCGTGTGTGCAAAGCTGTAGCGTTGTCTCTTTTAAAGGAGTTTAGTCTCATTACACCCCCCTCTCCATGACCTCCTGTTTACCCTGATTCACACACAATAACTTCAGTTCCTTCTCCCACATCCCTCCAACTGAAGAAATCAGCTCTCTAATGTTATTTACAGAAACACAGAAGAGAAGAAGATTTCCCTCTTCTTCTTTATTTGTGATTGTCTCTGTGACAAAGAGAATGAAAAACTGAAAGAAAATGGGGATCCTACCTACTGTTTCAGTGTCTGATGGTAAATCGCAATGGGGCAGCAGATTTAGTTTGGTGTGCTTCCTCTTTCCTGCCTCGTTCTGTCATAGCAGAGGAAAAGCAGGTGATTTCACTCCACAATTAGGGCAGTGGAGGATTACTGCTGAGCCTGGCGCAGGTTTAAGGTCTTTATTATTTATTATGTATGAATGTGACACATCAGAATCCTTTTAAAAACATATGCAAATAGCATGACACTCTAATGTTGTCATCTAGAGTGAGGGATCAGTTGGATAGAGTGAGCACCCATTGTGTGTGTTAGTTTGAGAGGCTATCGCACTGATCCTCAGGCTGAAGATTTCTAAACACTGATTAAATACGCACCTGACTAGATATCGGTGCATTGTCTCTCTCTGACAGACTTGGATGACATTCTCTACCTGAGCTTTTGAAATATGATAGCCATTTTAATGAAGCTGATACTGTACTGCATTTGCTCTGCCTCTTAAGTGCATGTCTGGTTACTGAGAACTCATTGTATGTACTCTTACCAGTCGTCTTGTGTACAAACACTTTCGCCCATCAGCATGAATTTTGATCCACATTAAAGGTGGTTTCAGCCATGAACCACCCACTTTAACTGGAAGGCTATCTGACTGACATTTAAAGCAATCAACCACTTCTGAAATCATATATAAACCTGTAAGCAAAGCAAGGTACTCAAGGATATGTTTTTTACTTGTTAATAAGTGTCTCAAACAACTATTGTATATTCTTCACAGATTCAGTGCCCTCAAGCCTTAGAAATTTAGGTAAATCCAGTAACTAGTTCTTACTTTGAAGCACTCATGACTTTGATTTCCAAAATTGTGTAAGGCTAGGCAAATAGATTTAAGCTTGCCGTTTCAAGAAAGCTTATACAATTATTGTGTACATATTTTTTTATTATGTTAGTAAATGTATTAATATTAATACATTCACAGATTTATTGCATTTTATTAATTTAGTCATCCTATCATATTCATTCATTTTAATCAGATTTAGTCAGTTTGATTACTGTTAAACGAAACATTGTTAGTGTATTGTTAACCCTCTGGGGACCAAGGGGTTTTTGGGGCCCTTGGGATGTTTTGACATGCATTGACATTTGTGCTTTTTTCAGTTATTTATAAACATGTTAACCCTCTGGGGTCTGAAGTGTTTTTGGGGCCCTTGAGATGTTTTTGACATGCCCTGACATTTGTGCTTATTTCAGCTACTTAAAACATACCATTTGCCAACATATAAATTTGCTGTATTCAGCACAAACTCTGCTACAATAATATGTGAGCAAAATGGATGTACATGTTTGCATTTTATAGAAAAAAAATATTATGCGTGGTTAGTACGTTTTGGGGGGAAAATGTCACCGCAATAAGGCCATTTAACACATACTGAATAGTTGTCCACAAGACTTTTGAGTTACTATTCTTGTAGGCTAGAATTTTTACTTCAAAAATGAAGTGAAAATCATTCTGACCACTCTTTCACAAACAACAATATAATGATTTAAATTTCTTACGTCAGTTTTTGGTCAGCACTGCTGTATGCGTGGGAGTGTGAATGGCCATGAATATTAATGTAATTTACACCTGGGTGGGAAGACAAGACACTCCCCCAATGGCCCATCAAGGTGCTGTGAGGCAGCCTGAACTAAGAATGATTCACTGATGAATAAAAAGTTAAAAAGAACAGCATTTATTCAAAATAGAAATCTTTCCTAAGAACGTAAAGACTTAAAGTCATTACTATCACTTAACACATCCTTTAAAAAAAAAAAACATAAAAAGACCAAACTTGTTTTTTTTATATATATATATATATAAAAAGTGGACTGCCTGTTGCTTGCCTGCTTGTTTGCCTTGGCTCTCTTCGGAACTGGTGGATGGACGTGTTCATTGTCACATCTGTTATAAAAAAGAAAAAAGCATGAGCATGCTGATAACACAATCAAATAAACTGTATTATTTTCATTATCAATCACAAATTTCCATGGATATTTTTTTTTTTTTTTGTAATTTCACACAAGAATAGGTAGCCTACATTATGATGATGTAAACACAATTAGGCTAAATTTCATCTGTAAAATATTACGTCTGTGCACTTACTCAGTATGATTCTCGATCGCACTGAGAACTGAACGACACCTGCGTGTCCCTCTGCGAGGTGCTGGAGAAGGAGAGCATGATGCAGACACATTCCCAAAAAAAAAACTGTTAGCATACATTATCCAAAGTAAACTGATGGACAATTAATGGGTATGGATGCACAATGTATGTATATATCTGTTGATGGGCCATGGGACGGAGAAATATCTGTTGATGGCCCATGTAGACCGCACGCATTTAGTGATAGGACTACACGCAATGAACGGATCGTTCGCGAACGACACATCACCACATTTCAAACATTTACACCTGTATTCAGTTATTTACGCATGAAATAGTGTCATAACCAAAACTGAACATTTAATTATATAAAAAATATATTGTATTTAGACCTCTTTTACCGGAGCCTGAAATATATTTCTCGTTATATAACCTAAGCAGTTATTCGCAAACAAAATAGGCTACATTACGCATAAGGCACTATTTTAGCATAAGTAGTGTCATAGGCTAACCAAAAGTCAACATTTTTATATAAAAAATATATTGTATTTAGACAGTATCACATATTTTACCGGAGGCTGAAATATATTTCACTAAATCAATAGGCTATACCTAAACATGCAGTTATTCGCAAACAAAATACATAACGCATAAGGCAGTATTTTAGCATGATAATCAGTGTCATAAGCTAATCAAAACTATATATTTAATATACAAATATGTTTAGAGAGTAATATCACATTTAAAAAGTTTACACGAGCGAATGTTAGGGATATTGTGAGGCAATCTTTTCTGTAAGATGTCAAAAGCTAGGCAAAATATAGTCTGAAAATTCATTTGAGCTCTATACGATCAGAAAAGAAATTATAAAACACCTAAACAACTTACTCCGAACTTGTAGGCCTATCCTCGGCGCGGGATCAATTCGTTCTTCAAAATCAGTACTCAGATTTGTCAACATTAGAATCTCATATCTGCTAGCCATCCTATTATTGTTTCTATTTGCTTGATTGTTTTAATTGATCCAAAACTGTTTAAATAGCTTTTTATGGTATTATGTAATTATTAAAATTTATATTATGTATTCCTAATCATTTTTTCTTTAGGTTGACTTGTAACATCTTGTCCAGGGACTACGGATGAAAAATAGCCTTTGGCTAATTCTGGTACATTTACAGAAATGTTTTATTAATGTACAATGTCCCTATCAAACTAAATAAAAATAAAAAAATTAAAAATGCAGCCGTTCCTCGTCCAAGTTATAGGCTAATCTTCCTCTGAGGAAAAGTGAATTCTTCCTCGCTGTCCAGAATCATCTGAAGGGCCTCTTTGTCGGAGTACCGTGCCATCCTCAAAACGCAATGAATCTATCAGTGAAGAAACTTCGTGTTTTTATGCCATTGATCGCTGGGCGTGTGCTATGCATAACGTTAGATCACCTATTTACCATGTGAAAAGCGCTAGGGGCGTGGCGGCCTCGGCTCATTAAAAATAATGAAGGGAGAACGAAAAAACTGCACCTCTCCTTGGTTTCAAACGGATTACATAAACTGGAAATATTTATTTATTTAATAAATTACTTCATTTAAAAGAAGAGAATACAAGCTTTAAAAAGACACATCTCTCGTGTCTCTGTGGCAAGTATTGACTTAGTTACAGTTCATTTTTCGGACGCGTTTCAGAATGGACTTCACTGACAGAGAGAACGCTGAACGCGCATCATGTTTATTTTTCTTTATTTGGCGAAAAGCACAACACTTTGTTTTTATTGTGAGGTTCCACAAAAAAAATACAAACTTAACAGGATCGAATGATGTATAACACTTATATGTAAGATCAAATTCAACAGAGTAATTTGAGTCTGTTTTGCATTGATAAGGAAAAAAGTGAGCTGGTATCGCCGGCGATACCGCCGACCCCAGAGGGTTAATGGCAAAGGTGTAAATTCACTCTATATAGCACAAACGGGGCTACCATAATATGTGAACAACCTGTATGTACATGTTTGTTTTTTTGAGAGAATATTATTTATGCATGGTTATTGAAAAACTTAAAAATAAAAGTTTCTGAAATAAGGCCACAAAACACATATTGATTATTTCTTCACAAGACTTTTGAAAATTGTATCACATAGTCTAGAATATTTGCTCCAAAACTATGTGAGAATCATCCTGACTACTCATTCAGATAAGTCAATAAAGTCTTTTAGAATGTGTATGACGTGTTTTGTTTGAGAAAGCTTTATGCGAGGAGGCGTGATCTCTCATTAATATGTATGGCATTTCACACCTGAGAAAGACAAAGACCCTCCCATAATGGCCCTATTAGGTGCTATCAGGCCCTATCAGTACAAGGAGTCTTGCACAAAGAATGAGGAGATTTAAAAAAGAATGGCTTTTAGATTGTTTGGATTTATTTACAACACAACATAATCCAAATATACACAACAAAGGACAAAAAAGCACATTAGTAAACACACTGATCTAAAGACAGAGGCTTGCACAGTCACACAGCATTGTCCCATTCCTGAAACATAGTACATACCTGTCATTTCCAAGGTGTTTGATTTTTCATTTTACTATGTTCATGTACAGTCTACTGTGAATGTTGAAGTCAGCAGGACTCATCAGTGGCATTTTGTCCCTGTAAACAAATAAATAAACACCTGTGAACATGCTGATATCAAGAGAAACTTTATGGATGCACGACTTTGGGCATGCATTGTAGATTTTTCTGGTTAAAATTGCTTTTTAATTATACATATATATATATATATATATATATATACACTCACCGGCCACTTTATTAGGTACCCCATGCTAGTAACAAGTTGGACCCCCTTTTGCCTTCAGAACTGCCTCAATTCTTCGTGGCATAGATTCAACAAGGTGCTGGAAGCATTCCTCAGGGAGTTTGGTCCATATTGACATGATGGCATCACACAGTTGCCGCAGATTTGTCGGCTGCACATCCATGATGCGAATGTCCCGTTCCACCACATCCCAAAGATGCTCTATTGGGTTGAGATCTGGTGACTGTGGAGGCCATTTTAGTACAGTGAACTCATTGTCATGTTCAAGAAACCAATTTGAAATGATTAGAGCTTTGTGACATGGTGGAAGTAGCCATCAGAGGATGGGTACATGGTGGCCATAAAGGGATGGACATGGTCAGAAACAATGCTCAGGTAGGCCGTGGCATTTAAACGATGCCCAATTGGCACTAAGGGGCCTAAAGTGTGCCAGGAAAACATCCCCCACACCATTACACCACCACCACCAGCCTGCACAGTGGTAACAAGGCATGATGGTTCCATGTTCTCATTCTGTTTACGCCAAATTCTGACTCTAGCATCTGAATGTCTCAACAGAAATCGAGACTCATCAGACCAGGCAACATTTTTCCAGTCTTCAACTGTTCAATTTTGGTGAGCTCTTGCAAATTGTAGCCTCTTTTTCCTATTTGTAGTGGAGATGAGTGGTACCCGGTGGAGTCTTCTGCTGTTGTAGCCCATCCGCCTCAAGGTTGTGCGTGTTGTGGCTTCACAAATGCTTTGCTGCATACCTCGGTTGTAACGAGTGGTTATTTCAGTCACTGTTGCCCTTCTATCAGCTCGAACCAGTCTGGCCATTCTCCTCTGACCTCTGGCATCAACAAGGCATTTCCGCCCACAGAACTGCCGCTCACTGGATGTTTTTTCTTTTTCGGACCATTCTCTGTAAACCCTAGAGATGGTTGTGCGTGAAAATCCCAGTAGATTAGCAGTTTCTGAAATACTCAGACCAGCCCTTCTGGCACCAACAATCATGCCACGTTCAAAGTCACTCAAATCAACTTTCTTCCCCATACTGATGCTCGGTTTGAACTGCAGGAGATTGTCTTGACCATGTCTACATGCCTAAATGCTTGAGTTGCCGCCATGTGATTGGCTGCTTAGAAATTAAGTGTTAACGAGCAGTTGGACAGGTGTACCTAATAAAGTGGCCGGTGAGTGTATATATATATATATATATATATATATACACACACACACACACACACTGCTTAGAATAAGTGAACACACCCATGCTAAAGTTGAGAGGAATAAAAGAGGAATAAAAAATCTTAATGCCTTAATTAAAAAAATGAGGAAAACTCCAACCTTTAGGGACATGAATAATGTCCCTGAATTCTTTGTGAATGAATAATGTATCGCAAATAATTAAATGTTCTTCTTTAAAATACAGGGTGCATACGTCTGGACACTTCTATCCCCAGAAACTCCTAACAAAAGCTTATTTGATGTCTTTATTTTGAAGCTTATTTGAAGCTTATTTGATGCTTATTTGATTTGAAAAACTTTATCCAAAACTAGTCAACGAAATTTTGTCTTTTATTTCGTCTGTAACAGTGCGTATCTGTGCGTTCATTCATTCCTTCATTCATTCATTCATTCATTCACACACACACACACACACACACACACACACACACGATTCACATTTAAACAGTATGCTATTTTTCCATTTACAGACACTAACGTTATTCTATATCGCGATTAGAACAAAGCACAAGCATAAAACACTTACACTTCTCAGCTGAATCTGTAGCTCCTCCTCGAAGTGAAAATAAACCAGCACTTGTTCTGTGGTAAATGTCCCAGGATTATTCCTCATAGTCCAATCTTAATCTGACTAAAAAATATAGTGTGTTTACAGAGTTTACAGCATTTGCCTGGGGGCGTTTATCTATTTTGCATATGGCCTCAACACATTATCTTATGAATAGCCCGCTCTGCGAGTGGGTGTGAACAAATTAACGATAATGAGCTGAGACAGGAGAAACTGTACTTCTCTTTAGTTTCATACAGATTACATTGCAGGAGAATAATTGTTTTAAATGTGAATTGTTTTATTTAAAAGTAGAAATTTAAAGCGTTCTTTAGACGTATGTTTCATGTTTGTGTGATAAGTATTAGCTGAGTTTCAGTTAATTTTCCAGACATGTTTCAGAAAGATTTTTGCGGAGACCGAGTGAGCTGAAAGCGCACCCTGTTTATTTTATTTATTTAAAAAAAAAAACACAAGGTTTTGATGTTAATGTGAGTGTACACAAAAAAAGAAGACCCTCTATAGTTTATAATCATGTATTGATTTTATTTATATGACCATAAATGACGGAGTATTTTAAGTCTATGTTGCTGCTATGTGAAGAAAAAAAAACAGCAAAACGCGCCGGCGCGTTCTTGGTCCCCAGAGGGTATATATTTTGTGCAAAATGTCATATTTTCACCAAGAGCATGTTATAATTCATGAAATTATTCTTAAATTATCGTTATGATGCACATATTTTCGTCTCACTATTGTTGACAAAATCAAAAACCCTTCATTGATGATGTTTTAAACAGTAACTAAAGGTGAATTCAAGGAAAGATTTCAACACTAAAACCTGCGCCTTATTCACTCACAATCCAGTTTAGCTAAGTCCTGAATGTGCTGAAATAGCACCAAACTGTATTTAAATTAAGTGATTCTCATTTTTTCCAACCAACTTTCTAAGATCAGGAATTCAAATTACATTCATCCATTTCTTTCTCTCTGATTTTAACCCTAAACCTCATTCTCAAATCTTCGATTTTTTTCCTCTGTCAAGGCGAACACTCTTGGACAGTTTAGAGCTTATTCAGCCTGATTTTCTCTTTCAATCTGTCTCTCTTAAAAAGTCTCAGTCTGATCTTGCTCCCCTCTATGTGGTTCTACACTGTTCTAAGACCAGTCCATTTTCTCATTCCTCGATTGCAGCCCCATAAAGTGGTGAGGTCTGTTTTTTTCCTGAGAGTCCTGACTGAGGGGGCTTTCAAACTGGCAGTTTAGTTCGGAACGGGGTACGGTTCGCATGAAAAATTGCTAATGTGAATGCTGTCATGTCGGCACGGGGGTACCGAACCCGAGACTACCTGGAGGAGGTGGTCTGATTTCGGTTGCTCCCGAACCGTGCCGCGGTTCGCGTGAATGTGAAAGCAACACGGACTTGGGTGTGCACTTGTTCAGGATGTAAAGTAACCTGCGTATGCGTTTTAGCTTATTGTGATGTATTCAGTTAAATAAAACACTTGTAAGGGATGATATAGTGTTGATGATTTACCTTGGATACGAGCGAGAGTGAGCCTGCAGTGTATTCGTGCATTGCGTGTGGAATCAGGGCAACAAATTTGGAAATCCACTGTCTCCTCAAAAGAGTCCATTTGCAAGCAGCAGAAGGCCACCTTATGTGACACGCACAGTAAACCTGTATTGTTCACTCAACTGCGCATAATAGCAGCGAATTAATAAAAAACACAATATTGACCCGCGTTCTGTTTTCTATCATATCACGTTTGCGATGACGTAATATGCACGCAAACGCACCAGGGTTCGATAGAATCAAGTTGAGTGTGAAACCAGACCAACGCTGCGGGGGACGCCGGGAACAAACGTGCTCGGGCTCGGACCGCAGCAAACGAGCCCAGTGTAAAAGCCCCCTGAGTCTTGCTTTGGCAGTCCTCATAGGACACGGCTGGATGGCACTAAACCAATTCCACCTCATATGTTCTCACTGTTCTTTATCTAATCTGGCCCCTCCTCAGGATTCCAGCACACCACCTGATTCCTTTAAAAGGCTTAATTAAGGATCTGTGATTTAATTGCACTAATTGAATCGCGGATGGCATGCTAGGCAACGGCTGTTCAGAGGTTGAATCTTGTAAACATCAGCGGAAGATGACTGTCAGGGTAAGACTCAAAAAGTGAGGAGAGACCACAAAGAAGAAATGACAGGGTGAGCTGTGTAAAGAATGAGAGAGGAGGAGAAACTAGACAGGAAGTATAAGAAGAAAATAGGATGGAGGAATTTGAGGGCAAAGCAGCGAAATAAGATTCTGCAGACTATAGCACACTTGCATCAGTGTTATCTGTCTATTTTATCCACTTTCTTTCACTCCAGCTCAAGGCATCATGACATAAAATCACAGGTCTGATCCTGGCATGTACTCAGTGCTGTCACACACACATATAGACCATTTGTATTTGCTTGTCTAATTTTGTTTTTGTGTAACATTTTGTGCACTATTAGTAACTACTAAAAGTAGTGATAAATATTTTTTTTAAATTGTGTCAGAACAGAGTAAAAAATAATCATAGATTCATTCAAGCCTTTTCACTTTTTTTGTTACAAAATATTTAGTTGAGCAATAAATATATATTAATCTTATTGCACTGCATAAAGAAGAGTGTTTTTTTTTTGTTTTATTAGTTGTACTTAATGTAGATGTGTATGTTCACATGTTTATGTTCACAAATTTTAATTGGTTTAATTGATGTTTGTTAATCATCAAATTTAGGTTAATGTTTGATTATTCAATTCAACTCTTTTCTTTACATTTTACACTTGTTCACCCTACAAGTCTCGCACCGGCCAGGTATACGATCTCATAATCACAAACTCGTCTGTCTTGGTCATTAGACAGAGGCGATTGACTAATATCCTAGATGGCTGTACTCTTGCTTATTCTAGAATATATTATTTAGTCCCCATAGATCTGAACACAGTTAATTAAGGTAAGACTATATCTAACCAGAGGTCATGACCATTACAAGCTGACCAACTTAACTTCCTCTAATGGTAACTTTGTATAATCATGACATAGGATCCCACGCACACTTAGTTAAAATAATATTACAATAACCAGAGGTTGAGGCTCCACCCCTTTTTAGATTGGTGTAATAACACTCTGTTGTTCTAAACGGAAAACCCATTATTGGCCTCTACAGTCTATATGACTAATGCCAATGTGTTAGTCGGAGCTCTAAAACTTCAGTCGGCGTGCTCCTTTCCTCCACCTAAGCTGTATGTTAGTCAGTTACTAACCTGAACGTAAATTTGTGGTGTTATGGACTTAACGTAATCTACTAAAGTTAATTATTTCAGAGTGAGTCAGAATAAATCCAAATGTAACAATTTATTAATAGTCAGGTAAATGCATCATGCCAAGTACATAATCAATTCAAAGATAATCAATACAAACCATCAAATGCTCTGAAATAAAGAGGAAAAGATGCATACCTGACATTAGAAAAAATACGTAATGCTGAGTGTCTGAGGACATTCAGCATTACGGGCTGATTTGACTACAAATCTCCCCGAGCCTTTTTCAGCATTTCTTTAAATACCAGACCAAGATAAAACATCCCCCCAAAGCGGGGCATGAACTTACAATAGGAATTTGCATTGACTATGGTTATAGACCTAGGGGGTTTGCACCTTGTCGAGGAATAGGAGGTAGTTTGGATGAAGGACTCTGGGGAAAGGAGCACACCCACCACAGTAAGCAAATTATCTCTAAAGCCTGGAACACACCAAGCCGACGGTCGGCCGTCGGGCAGTTTTTGTGCGTCGGCCGACTGAGTTTCCTCGGTGTGTTCCGCACGGTTCCGTGCCGTCGGCTGAAATTGGTCCTCGTCGGCTTTGTTTCGGCCGATTCGACATGTTGAATCGGCGTCGGGCCGTCGGTGAAAGAGGGAACTCTGATTGGCTGTTCAGCTTAGTGAAAGAGTCATGCACGAGAATAATAGCAAAACAGCGAGCAAAGAAGTCAAAACTCTACAGATAGAAGGCTGTTCTTATGTTACGTCATCTTACCTGGGTGTTCCTTGGCGAATATTTCAATATTAACTTGAGCAGAGTGGAATAAAGAAAGTGTTTAGCAGGATTGATATTTAAAACGGAGAGCACGCACTGCTTTGTTTATGGTTTGTGTATCTGCAGCCGACAGCGGTCGGTTTCCCCTTTTTGAATGACGAATATAGAGAATATATCTGCAGAAATAGACAGTTGTCTCATTTACACGCAGGCGCAGAACGCGCATTCTAGCTGACATTCGGCTGTAGTTCTCTCGGTGTGTTCAAGTGTAGCTTTTCACCTCGACGAGAGGCAACGAGAGGCGACAACTCAGTTGGCTTTCATCGGCGCTAGTTCGTCGGCGTCGGCTTGGTGTGTTCCAGGCTTTTACTCTTAAAACCTTTATTACCTTTTGGTTTACTTCTGTGGAGACGAGACCATTGTAGCAGTTGCACTAAGACATTTTAAATTATACCAATCGTGACGGTTAATTCACTTGCATTCACATAGAACATTATAATAGTTTATAGTCTTTCTAAGTAAACTGAGTGAAGAGAAGAATGTGTAAAGGGAAGGAAGTGGAGGAGAAGAAAGGACAGGAGGGAAAGCTTTCCCGCAGCTTTACTCTGTGGGCTGTGGAGACAAATGTCTGAATGTGTTTGTGTTGTTCATATCTCAGGAGATCAAAGTATCTGAGGTTCTGTTTCACAACTGTTCAAAAGTTTGGGGTCAGTAAGATAAAAAAAAAATTAGTGCTGGGCAACGATTAAAAAATTTAATCGTGATTAATCGCATTATTTTCTTGCGATTAATCGCGATTAATCGCATTGTTACGCGCAAAATTGAATAATGAATTCTAAAGTAGTGTATTGCGCACTTTTGATTTAAATGTACTGCTACAAAAGTGCAATAACATGTGGTTTGCAAAAACTTTAAACAAATAAGGTGCTTTTATACCAGCAGTATTCCCTTTACACAGTATCAATAAAATATTTCTTGTAAATCTCAACTTAAACATTAACGTAATCAAATCAAATATTTAAACAAAGCTATTTGCCACGGCATTACCTTTTATCTAGCTTGTTAAAATGAGTCCAGTTTTCTTGTTTTTTTTGTTTTTTTTTCTGAACAGATATTTTGTATCAGGGAGCAGCAGAAACAGTCTATGTAGTCAAAGGGTCATGATCACTACTACAGATATAAGTCGACCAACGTTACTTCTCTGATAGCAGCTTAGGTTTGGTCATGGCATGCCATGGTTTCCCACGTAAGATTACATTAAACAGAGGTAAAGCCCAATTTATACTTCTGCGTCGAACTCACGCCGTAGCTGTGTAGCGCGCGTACCCTGACGTGCATCTCTCCAAAAATGTAATGTCAATTCTACGCGTACCGCAAGCGCTGTGATTGCTAGAACCGCTCCCCGGGTTTCACACTCTCCCTCTGCATGTGTAATTGCGCGTCAACGCGGACAACGACGCAGATATATAAATGGAAACCAACGCGTAGTCTATAGCGTAGAGGCTCCGGCTTAGGTCCGACGCAGAAGTAGGCTAGCCTATAAATCAGCCTAGAGTGAGGTGAAGTGGTCGAGCACAGGTGCAGCGACAAGCGGGTGCGTTCCTGTGAAACTGTTGCGGTCATGCTCGGACTTTCAAAATAATAATAAATAAAAAAACTGCGTTAACGCGCGATAAAAAAATTGTCGGCATTAATTAATAAATGCGTTAACGTGATAATAACGCGTTAACTTGCCCAGCACTAAAAAAAATACATTAATATTTTTTTTATTCAGCTAGCACTCATTAAATTAATTTTCATATTAATGCAAACATTTTACTTTGATATCAGAGTAATAAATGACACTTATGTTAAAATAAAAAAACAATTATTTTAAATTGCAATAATATTGCCCAATGTTATTGTTATTACTGTATTTTTCATGAAAAAAGTGAAACCTTGGTGAGCATAAGTGACTTATTTCAAAAACATGTAAAAAAATGACTGACCCCCGTGTGCGTGTGTGCGTGCATGCGTAAATGTAGCTTGCCTGTAGTTTAACTACTTCCCCCACCACTGATTTTGTTACTTTTGAGTCAATATGGGAATCAGTTTACATTTTAAGTCAGTCAGTCAAACAATGGATTTTTTTTTTTTTTTGCTGCTTGCATTACAGTAAATGTATCTAAAGAAGATTCTGATTATAGATTTAAATGGTTATATTTATGGGGAAATTTTGACCTAGCTATGTGATTAACTATTGAGGAATTATTCTCTGAGAAAGGCTTTTATGTAAATGAGATTTCCAAGTATTTTTTTCATGTTGACCGTTAACATGGGTTACAACCTCTTCAGGGAAGAATTGGAGAGGAAGAGAGAGAATGTGTCAGCAGTTGTTCATGCATGCATGAGTGTCTGTGTTTGTCCCAGGCCTTGTGGTGGGAGGATTGCGTGCAGATTGGACGCAGCGGAGCTGAGAAGAGGTGGCAGGGGAGTGCTGGAGGCTCAATCATGATGGCCTTTGTGCAGTTGTCTTAGGCAGCCTTGGCCTGCACTGTAATATATTGTCAGGATTTTAAAAGATTTACCAGACATGTTCTACTGTGAAAACTGTACAGGTTAGGTCATTTTGTCTTGTGACAATTTAAATTGCTGAAATAAATAAATAACCAAACTGCCCAGCATGAATTGATCCCACTATGGGAGAATACTCATAAACCCATGTGCTTGAATAATTCAATTATGTATGCTTGGGCAAAGTATGAGGATGAATGGATACATGTAATTAGTTGTTATTTAGAATGAATAGAGGTTTTAGCTCTTATTTAGTGTTGTTTTGTTATAAGTAGTCTTTCGTTTGAAGTCACAATTATGGTGATTAGTATTCCATTTGGTTGGAAACTTGGACCTTGTTCAATTTTTATTACTTCTCTCACAATCGTGTTATAAGGGTGGTAGTATTTATGTTTTAGTGCATAATTGTTTTATTTTTGTGGCAGGGGTCCCTATCATATCATAAGTGGGAATGTTGTCCTAGCTTAACTAGTGCTTAGTGAATTGCAGTAAATTGTCTGTGAGGAACCTGAAATCAAATATTGTTTTTGTTAGTGTTTATTACTATTTTGAATATATATATATATATATATATATATATATTAGTGCTGTCAAACGATTAAAATATTTAATCGCGATTAATCGCATTAATGTCATAGTTAACTTACGATTAATCACAATTAATCGCACAATTTTATCTATTCTAAATGTCTCTTAATTTCTTTTTGTCCCATTATTTTTTATCATTTTAATGCTCTTATCAACATGGAAAAGTGGATCGGCTTGCTTTGTGAAAAAGTTTTTTATTGAAAACAACATTGGCATATACTGTGTTCAATTTCACACTAACATTTTCACTTGGAGCAAATAATCTCTCACACAATGTAACACTGTCCATCAATAAAAGGGTGAAAGAAATACTGACGAGGTCCTGATATTGACGAGGGGGCGGAGAATTCGCATCAGCTGTGTGTGTGTGTGTGTGTGCTTGGCCATCATCAAGTGGTATTTCAGACTGGACGTGCTGCGATGATTATAGCTCAGTTAGCTCAACGACAAAACACACAGATCACTTTGATCTTGTCAATGGAACCATTTGGCAACTTTTTAAAAGTAAACTTTCCATTTAGAATCTTATTGGCATCCATTTCGGCGTCTCGCGCTCGTCATCCACTCAAAACGTAACGTTAACCAACTATTTGGCCGGCTCGCAAGCCCAAACAAGGGTGTGCGGCGTGCCTGTTGTTTTGTTTCCGGTCTAGCTAGATCCGCTTGCGCTTTGGTCGACGAAGCAACAAAACGTCCTCGCACGGCGCAAGCCATTGAAATGAATGGGTTTCATAGCGCAGTGCCGCGCATGCCGCGTCCTGTTGCAAAAGCATGTGAAAAAAACTACAAAGTTTGCTTGGCCAAAAAGACCGTTAATCGCACGATAAAAAAATTGACGCCGTTAAAATGGGTTTGCGTTAACGCCGTTAATAACGTGTTTAACTGACAGCCCTAATATATAATCAAATATTGTATTTGTTAGTGTTTATTACTACCGTATTTTGAATATATATATATATATATATATTAGGGCTGTCAAATGATTAATCACGATTAATCACATCCAAAATAAAAGTTTTTTTTACATAATATATGTGGGTGCACTGTGTATAATTATTTTGTATATATATAAATACACACATGCATGTATATTTAAGAAAAAAATATTATTTATATATAAAATATTTATATTTATATATAATATAAATTATATATAAATCTATATACAGTATATACATGAAAATATTTCTTAAATATATACAAGGCAAGGCAAGTTTATTTATATAGCACATTTCATACACAATGGCAATTCAAAGTGCTTTACATAGAAGAAATTAAAATAATCAAAACAAATAAGAATAATTAAAACAGTTTAGAATAAAAAATCAAATGAAGTAGTACTGGTCCACCCCTATCTGAGATGGAAGAGATTGAGCCGGTTTACGGTGCCACTGGACCTCTAGCCCAGGGGCGTACTCTGCTGGGGTGGTGCTACACCAGTAATGCCCAGCAGGGGCCCCACAGAGCACGCTTCGCGTGCGCTGTCTGCTGCCGTTACCCTTAACGACGCTCTCAGCGACTTCTTATACAGCAGTATAACTTACTCCTTCACTCGCCTCATCGGAGTGAAGACTCTCCCGCTCTCCTTCAAAATCTCTTCCAGAGATTATAAAAATAAGTAAATAAATAAATTAGAAATTAGAAAACAAACAAAGACAAAACCAGAACAGTAAAAACAGTCGGACGGACAGTGGCACAGTGCTCATTCAGTAAATGCATAGCTAAACAGATGTGTTTTGAGTCTGGATTTAAAAGTGACTACTGTAGGAGCACATCTGATCTCCTCTGGAAGCTGGTTCCAGCTGCGGCTGGCATAATAGCTAAAAGCAGACTCTCCATGCTTAGAGTGAACCCTTGGTATTTCTAGCTGATGTGAGCCTACTAGAGTGAACAAGTAGGCTCACATCAGCATGTGTGTGTATATATATAAAATAAGCATGTGTGTGTATATATATAAAATAATTATACACAGTGCACCCACATATATTATGTAAAAAAAACTTTTATTTTGGATGTGATTAATCACGATTAATCATTTGACAGCCCTAATATACACTCACCGACCACTTTATTAGGTACACCTGTCCAACTGCTCGTTAACACTTAATTTCTAAGCAGCCAATCACATGGCGGCAACTCAGTGCATTTAGGCATGTAGACATGGTCAAGACAGTCTCCTGCAGTTCAAACCGAGCATCAGTATGGGGAAGAAAGTTGATTTGAGTGACTTTGAACGTGGCATGATTGTTGGTGCCAGAAGGGCTGGTCTGAGTATTTCAGAAACTGCTAATCTACTGGGATTTTCACGCACAACCATCTCTAGGGTTTACAGAGAATGGTCCGAAAAAGAAAAAACATCCAGTGAGCGGCAGTTCTGTGGGCGGAAATGCCTTGTTGATGCCAGAGGTCAGAGGAGAATGGCCAGACTGGTTCGAGCTGATAGAAGGGCAACAGTGACTGAAATAACCACTCGTTACAACCGAGGTATGCAGCAAAGCATTTGTGAAGCCACAACACGCACAACCTTGAGGCGGATGGGCTACAACAGCAGAAGACTCCACCGGGTACCACTCATCTCCACTACAAATAGGAAAAAGAGGCTACAATTTGCAAGAGCTCACCAAAATTGAACAGTTGAAGACTGGAAAAATGTTGCCTGGTCTGATGAGTCTCGATTTCTGTTGAGACATTCAGATGTTAGAGTCAGAATTTGGCGTAAACAGAATGAGAACATGGAACCATCATGCCTTGTTACCACTGTGCAGGCTGGTGGTGGTGGTGTAATGGTGTGGGGGATGTTTTCCTGGCACACTTTAGGCCCCTTAGTGCCAATTGGGCATCGTTTAAATGCCACGGCCTACCTGAGCATTGTTTCTGACCATGTCCATCCCTTTATGGCCACCATGTACCCATCCTCTGATGGCTACTTCCACCATGTCACAAAGCTCTAATCATTTCAAATTGGTTTCTTGAACATGACAATGAGTTCACTGTACTAAAATGGCCTCCACAGTCACCAGATCTCAACCCAATAGAGCATCTTTGGGATGTGGTGGAACGGGAGATTCGCATCATGGATGTGCAGCCGACAAATCTGCGGCAACTGTGTGATGCCATCATGTCAATATGAACCAAACTCCCTGAGGAATGCTTCCAGCACCTTGTTGAATCTATGCCACGAAGAATTGAGGCAGTTCTGAAGGCAAAAGGGGGTCCAACCCGTTACTAGCATGGGGTACCTAATAAAGTGGCCGGTGAGTGTATATATATATATATATTACTAAATGTGGTTTATGTTGGTATAATTTTTTCTCAGCATCCATCAGCTCTCACATGATTCCCGCTCCTTTACACTGGGAGCTTCACTCCCCCACCTAGCCCCCAGGGTTCACTTGATGTGATCACTGCACCACACTGCCTCTCTCTGTCCCAGAACCCCCTCTGCTCAGCACGGCCCAGTTTCTGGATTCCCTCCTCTCCTCCACACATCTGGAGCACAGCTGGAGGAGGGCACGGGTTGGGCATCTCTGTCATCTCTAGTGTATCAACAGGATGCAAGGTGGAGGCAGGTGAGTCACGTATCTGGAATGGAGAAATAATTTTCCGTGCTACAGATCAATGCGAGCCATTAAGCAGCTGTACGCCATACTTTAGTAGGCGGAGGAAAACCAGCCTCTTGGCCCATATGCTTCCTCCAACTCCTATCTATCAGGGTGTCGGAGCTGCCATGCTGCACTCACTCCGAGCAGCAGGCAGGGCCCAGACGCAACAGGAGGTCCTTGTTTGAAAAGATGCTTGACTCCGCCAGAGATGGAGAGATGGATAGTGGAGCGGTGCAGACGGCCAGAGCGGATCTGTTTACCGAGAGCTGTCCAAATCGCCACAGTTAGTTTGTATTTTCTCTGCACTTTCCCTTGACTTCTCAGACTTGTTGACATTGAATGTTTGGGCCTCAGCAAGCCAGTGCTTAAACTAATTAGCTGGCTAATTGAGGCAATTTTCCAATTCTGGGAGAAATTTGGGTGACTTAAAATGTAAATCTCAGCCAAGTGGATAGATAGCTCGGAGATTGGCCATAAGTGAAGTTAACTGCAGGGCTGTGCTTGGCGTTCTCCCTCCAGTGGCTAATTGATTTAGCATAACAAAGCATGGACTGACATTTATTCATCACTGTGGCATTTGAGAATGCTTAAAATGTCCTTCCTCTATGTTAATGGTGACACAAAATGGATTTTGTATATGTGTGTGTTCACTGTAGGCAGTACTGCTCTTTTTTCTTTTTTTTTTTGAGACATTGAATACCTTCTCTCAAGAAGTCCCTGACTGCTCATAGATCATGTAACACTTTGTAAAGGTCTGATGACCAAAATGTTCCCAGCTGCACATTATAATTTAGTGACTAAAAGTAGCAAAGCCTTTCCCTCCATTTGCAGCACTCTATACACATTGATCTATTAAGTTTATGTTGTGCACTTTCAAGTGGCTAGCTCTGAAATCAAGGTGGCTGGGAAGAGACGGGCATTAGTAATCCATACTCTCTAAATGAGACTCCATTAGCATAGCACTTCTGTTTGCACCTCAAATGATTGGTTTGCAAGGCTGTATCAGCCATGGGGAACCTTGAGAGTCTCTTTCTTATGGCTGTTTTATAAAAAAGGCAATAAAACCCCCAGGCAGAGAATTCCCAATGTGGACAAGATCTGTCACTACGACCCACTAGTCTTCAGCATCTGAGAACTGATTCAAGAAACAAAGAGGATGCAAGTGTTTATTTTGCCAAGTTTAAAATGGATTGTACATATTCAACAGTACAGCAACAGTGAAACAGATTTACAGTATCAAAGACTTTATCTTCCTTGGTGGTGCTTGATAAGGCTAGCATCAAAATTTCTGTTTCTCATATAGGATTGTGGATTAAAAGAACTCCTAACCCTAAGTTATAAATGTTGGTGCATGATACCTCTAATTATGTGGTTAATTGAAGATACATGTATTATTAATTTTCAAAGCAATCTGATCTAAAATGCAACCCTAACCCTAACCCTTGACCTTTTGCTAAATTACTGACCAGTCCTACTTTAGCAACTTTTACCATCCACCATTTTCTTAAACAAGTTTTTGCTCTTTTCTGATGCAAGTCTGTTGTGGATCTGTGAGTTTAGTTTTAAACACATATGATCGTTTTAAACACAATTTTGCAGAAATTATCCAAAAATATGCTACAGTGTGGATGTCAGGTCACTTAAAATAGTGACAAAAGTTACCCAGAGAGGATTGTCCCCTTTCCAATTTTTTTAATGAATCTTGTTACCGTTTATTTAAAGAAAAACGGCATATAAAAATGCTTTGCAATGTCACAATGCATTCCAACTCACATCAGAATGATATCCAATAGGGGTGTGACGAGACGCTTATCTCACGAGACGAGACGAGACACGAGATTGGGTTCACGAGAACGAGACGAGACGAGATTTTTGCACAATTTTTCAGAAATCCTCAATGACAAAATTCATGACTGAAAAAATAGTATGCAGGTGCATTTTTCAATGTTTTAACTAATAATCTTCTAATGCATGTCATTTCAGGTCTACTTTATGAGTATGAATTATCAAATGCATTGAAAGAAAACAATATTCAAGCACTGTAAAAGGTTTTTATTGACTGGCTTTTCTTCTGTATGATTTCACATGAGTCTCTCCAGACCTTACTGTACATGTAAGAGCTTTCAGAACTTCTGATTGAGGCTGTGTGTGACCTCCTATCTGAACTCCTTTACATACATTTAACAGAGAAATAAAAACAGTATAAATAACAAAAATAAATAACAGTTTTCTCTTAGTCTTATTAAGTGCAAACAATAAGTGCAACCATAATCAAAGTTAGCACACAGACTCTTTATAATTTTTGTGAAATTGCTGTTTTATTTTGCACCGGCAGTTATAGGGTTAATGCAGTGAGTTCAGAAAAGGCCGGGTAGAGAGAAACGAGGCTGGTGCGTTTGTCTCTACAGCGTTCCGATTATAAGTTCAGAAACGGAGCCTCCCTTGTCTGTATGTCCTTTATACGTTACAGTGCTCTCTCAATATTCGCAGTGCAAACAGAGACCATAGCCGCAAATAAACAGTCCAGAGATGGGTATTGGGAGACGGAGTATTGTATGTATGCAGCCTAATTTGTGCGCAATGCACATCAGGGAGCTTGTGTTTTACTTTCACTTACAAATTCGTGACCGCGCGTATAGGGAGCAGCGGTGCTGAGCGCGCATATTCTAGAAGATAAGACATTTATCAGACGTTTAGTCTGTTGTGCAACGAATCCTCCGCTCCGCCATCGTCACGCGATCAGTGAACTGGGATTCGTGCTGCACTGATTGCAACAGCAACTCGTGCTGGATGAGCAGAGCAGACTTTCACATTAGTTTATAATGGTTTTTATTTTTTTTATAAAAACAACAAAACGATAGTTTAGGCGAATGTGAGTGTAGCGGTGAAATATTCATGACGATATCGCGAGACAGCTTTTTCACTCGACGAGAAATCTCGTCATATTTAGTCTCGCGAGATCTCGTGGCACGAGATCTCATCACACCCCTAATATCCAATCATTTAACTCTTAATGAGCACATTTTACTAAAGATCACGCTGTTCACTGAAATCTCATTCTCCACTTCATTCTTAAGGGACATTTTTTTACAGTAACCAAAGGGGGGCGGAGCTCAGCGAAGGGTCAATTTCGTTTTGTTTTTCAGATCTGATCAGTAGTTTACTTATTTACTACACTGAAGAAAAAGAAAATTGTAGAAATAATTTTCACTTAGAAATCGCTTGTAAATTTGACAAATAATTGCAAAAAATCGGCAAGTAACATCGAATCAAACATGACATTCTGACGTAGAAAGACTAAAATAGTATTTTCTTGTAAATCGTACTCCAATAATATTAGTTCCCTTTCAGTCGCTCACGTTCGACGTAGTCGACGTGTTGACTGATCGGGATCACGCCAGGGAGCCAGTCATCTTCGAATACTATTGAAACAAGCCAATGGAATTGGCGTGCGTGATTTGCATCACACACTCCGCCCCCGCAGCGCGGGTATAAATACGGAAGTGGATGCAAGCACTATAGTTGCCTTTCGCTTTGGACCCGATCGTTTTGATGTATCTGAAGAGTGCTGTTGTTTTCAACGAGTGAGTGTTTCAGTGTTCTTCTGGAAAGACTCTCCCAGTGCTAGTGGTTTCTACAGTTGCGAGGCTATCCCTCCAGTGGAGCGGTCTGTTGCAATGCAGCTGTGTCCAGCAACCGCTACCTCATGGAAGCGGGATCCTCGTCTCCCCTCTAAGGCCTGTAAGTTTTCATCCGTTCTGACGGGCAAGGCTTACAAAGCCTGTGGGCAAGCCGCTTCCTCACTGTATGCCATGGCGTTGCTTCAGGTCCACCAGGCCCAAGCACTTATGAACATGCACGAGGGTAGCCCAGACCGTGAGATCATGGGTGAGCTCCAGACTGCAACCGACCTCACCCTCCGGGGCACGAAGGTTGCAGCTTGCGCAATCGGTCTGGCGATGTCCACCCTTGTGCTCCAGGATCGCCATCTCTGGCTCAACCTGGCTGATATGAGAGAAGCGGACGAGGTTCGGTTCCTGGACTCTCCCATTCCACAGGTTGGGCTGTTCGGCGACGCGATTGAGAACTTTGCCCAGCAGTTCTCTGCCGCACAGAAGCAGACGGAGGCCATCCGGCACATCATGCCCGGCGGCCTTCTGCTGCCTCCACCCATCCGCTGGTGGCAGATCGTAACCGAGACCGAGACGTTTTGTTTATAACTTCGAAAAATATTTTTTTATTAGTGATGCACCGAATCCAGGATTCGGTTTCGGATTCGGCCGAATATTGGGCTTTTTAACAGGGTTCGGTTTCTGCCGAACCTTAGAATTTTTTTCGGCGAACTACGCAATGTCACGCTGCCGTTGATTACGGGAAGGTGTTTAGCTTAGGCTTGTTCAACTTGAACCGGTGTTGTGACGAATTTCGACCCCCACCAAATTATTACCCCCCTAGCATTGGTAGGTTTAGGATTAGTTGTGGGGGAGGTGTTAGGATTAGGGGCGGGGTTGGGATTAGGCAATCAGGTATTGCCTTCAATGAGGGGGGTAATAATTTGGCAGGGGGTCGAAATTCGGCACAACACCGGCGCTGCACAGACCGATTGGTGAATGACATATATCATCAGTATGACATCAGAGCGAATAGAGAGCAGACGGCTCCTTATGCTTTAGAAATGCTCTCGCGGTACTTTGATGTCATAAACCGATCGGTCTGTACAGCACCGGTTCAAGTCAAACAAGCCTGTATTGTTACGCGTTGTGTCAGGAAGAAAACAGACTCACGGAGGCGACTGGCATCTCACAACTCGCATTTTATTCCCCAATCGAACTCGTGTAACTGTCTGTCACACGTTCTACCGTCCACAGCGTTACTTGACAAAATAAGATACAAATGAGCATCAAACAGAAATAACTCGCATATGGGGTGTTCGAGGCGCACGGCACATACAATACAGACTGCAGACAGTTCAATAGGGAGCGCGCAGCTCTTAAAGGGGCCACACCTTATTTCCACTCGTTACAGTAGGTGGACCGTTCGAATGCAGTAGGCTGTGAGAAAGTGAAAATGGAACTTTTGAGCAGAAAAAGTGTTGTTTGGCAGTACTTTCAGTCAAAAGAAGGCTACATGTTCAATTTGCAATGCCAATTTGTCTCATGGTGGCAAGGACTCTAAACAACACACATCATCGCCGCTGTTAAAATGCATAATGTTGCTTATTCTTTTTTCTTTCTTTCTTTTTTTTTACAGTTAAAATAAAATATGAAAAATTAAATTAAATGAAAAATCCACGTTGTTTACTTCATTAATGTGTTTAGTTTGTTAATGGACTGAGGATGAGAGTAGGATTCAATATTCGGTTTCGGATTCGGCAGAATCTTAACCAGTGGATTCGGTATTCGGCCGAACCCCACAAATCTGGATTCGGTGCATCCCTATTTTTTATACAGTGTGCAAAGTGAATGTCAGACAGTTTGCTATATGAGGAATGAGAACAAAAATTAGCATTGTTCACTCCATACAGTAATGTGTGCACTTTATATGGCTTTTACAAAGCCTTTTGACTTGGACCTGTAAGCACATAGCAACCATCCAAAACGCCTTGCCGACTTCTTAGTCCATGGCAACCACTTACAAAACCCTAGCATCACGGTTATGAGTTTAGCATAGGCAAGCATCACTCACTCTGCAAATCAAGTTTAGTTTGCAACTTTATGTATTACATACTAGACAATTTGGATCTCTCTTTGTCTGACAGAGATATTTGCTTTAAAGCATGAATATGGAGAGTAAGGAAGACCTGGCTGCTCTATATCTCCATTCATTCCCTCTTCATAATTAAATAGTCAGCTCCATGTAGTATGGAAGCCATTGGCTCGGCAGATGTAGCGCTATGTTAAACTTTATGTCACTTGAAAATGGTTTTCAAGTGCATTCAAGACTGAGATCACCTAGCTGTAAAATGATCTGTTTTATGGTCCCATTATCAGTGCAGTATTTTTTAAAGATGCAGTTCTCTACACACTCACGGGACATAAGAAAATGTGAAGAAAGGGATAAGACGCTGACTTTCATTGTGTCCTTCATAATAGTCCAGATTTTAATGCCTCCGAAATTTATTAGTGATGCACTTTAAAAATCTGGCGTGGCATTTGCCTGAACCAAACGGTTGTTAATGACCAAAAATGATCATCTCTTTCTTCGTGATAAATGTTTGTTTCTGAAACCGCACCTCGGAATCTCACATTGTGGATGTTTAACTGTGGTTTTATGTTGTTTACTGTTTCAGAGCCAAAAGATGAAATCGATAGTGACCTCTGTGACATCAAAGTCCAAGTAAAACAGAAAGATGGATAGCGAGGGGAGGAGAACAAGCTGGGTGCAGGGGCATTTTATTGTGGTGGTCTGAATGTGACTGGTGTGTTCTGTTATGTTGCTACATCCCTCTCGCAGTACGGCCCTCTGCCAGCATTGATACTCTGTGTCTGGCAGTGGTCCATCATCCCCCCCGCTCTTGTATACAAGGACCGAAGTCACCAGCAACGAGAGAGAGAGAAAGTGAGCGAGTATGTGTTTTATTCCTTATGTCCTTATTTTGAGTCACAAGGGAGGGGCTTTCTTAGCTACTCAGCATAGACTGGCTGGAGTCTATTGATCAGGCTGTGAGTCCTGCCAACTGAGAGAGAAAGAGAAAGCGAGTAACGACAGAGAGCAAAAAAAAGACAAAGACAGAGAGAGAAATGGGACAGAAGAGAAAAGAAAAAGAGGAAAAAATCAACTGAAAAGTAGAGGGGGGAATAAAGCCGACCTGGCTTTTTTGTCCTGCCTGTAGAGGAGAGCTTAGATGAGTTTGTTTAATTCATCACTGTCTTACATTCCCTTGGACACCACTGGGACTAAGCTGTTCATGAGCATGCTGTCCCATCCCAGAATGCTTTTTTGTGCCTTACTATTGCATGAGGGACTCAAATCAAACTCAATAGAAATTTTATTTTCCAGAGAAGTAGATGATTTTGTACTCATCCTTCAGCTTCTTGATCAGATCTAGCACAAAAACGCATGTCTAGATAACGATACGTGACCTTCTGAGGTCAAAAGTGCTGACCTTTATTTATAAAGATGGTTCATATGAATCATGTCTCCCAACACCGTTTGTCCTAAAACTATAAGGTAAGATTCAGGTTTTGGGGTGCTGGAAGCCACTGCAAAGAGGCTGAAAAATGATGAGATGTATGAAAAAGATGAAAAAGATTTACTCCCTCAGGGAGAGAAAAGCCGTGTTGAGAGTGTCCCTCAGGACCAAAGCACAGCTCAGACTATAAAACATAAAAACCTTTGAGCTGTCTTCTGCCAAACACTACACGGAAAGAGTGGCGGGCTGCGTCTCGAACTGAGCAAAGGGGCTTGAACCTTGAACCCTGATTGATGAGGTCCAATGGCTTCACATGCAGCCATTATATTGTGCAGCAATCATATTTTACATCGTGTGGATAGTTTGAATATTAATTATTAAACCGAGCAAAAAAGAAAGTGTATGTACTTGATAAAAGGGTGATATTTATCTGGAATCTGGAAGAACAGTAAAGTGGGAATTTGCTGGGGGGAAAAATCAACGGATACAAAACGTTATAAATTGCTGTGGTTATGGTCTATACGCTTCAGTTTAATCTGCTTGGGATGATGAATTATTTTGGTTATGAATCCAACGCAAAGCTAAACATAGCACTTGCACAAGGACTGTTGGAACATTTGCAGCAGGCTGTGATGGCTGCAGCCATTAGTCAATGAATTAAAAACTAATTAGTTTCTGCTTCTGTGCTTTATTTGAAGAGTTATGCACAGGTGTAATGAAAATGTATCGGGCTGTTGATTAGAAGGAGAAGAAAGATTTCAAAGATAAATTTTGACTCTGGATTTCCCATAGTGGCCTATATTATGGAACTTGTGAATGCCATGTGGTTGATGACCATGAAGAGGCTGAGAATGTTGATAAAATTATTTTAATTGTCATCTTTCTATTCAGTGTCACACCATATCCAGTTCATTTCCATCAGTGACAAAAATTTGTATTTCTTATAACATTTCTTTAAGTGTTGTTTGGTGAGTGGAACGGTCAAACAAAGGGTGATTATGAGAACTCTGTCTATCGCCCCATGCTGACCTTTCAATCACACTCCAGCTAGCATTTAATTTACAATCAGTGCTAATCAAATGGAAGAAAGCACTCAGTCGCTTGATAGGCCAAATCCACCACTTCTCCACATCAACAGCAGTAGCACTAAAAGTTCAGCTAAAGAGTTTAATAATATGACAAGACTATTGATAATAAGATTCAAGTGCATTTCATATTGGGAACTGATAAAACAGCTTCTATACTATAATGAAATAAATTATAGGATAGAAATGAAAAAAAGTACCCAGAATTCAATCCTGCTTTTCAATGACCATCAATGAAGAATGATTTAAGGGAGACTGGGAATGTTTGTAACACAGCGTGCATTCTAACACTACATTCACTTGTGGTTTATAATTTTATTTGTGATCAAGTTAGTGCATGTTAAATTATGTCATCAAAATGATCAGATTTGTTTGTTTAATTTGATGCATAATATTTACTCAAAACTTCACCTAAATGTTAAAGAAATGTGTTTCTTTTTTTTTTTCTTACTCCAAGTTTTATGAATTTGTTCAATATTTTTTTCATATTTTTTTTTTTTACTCCAAGTTTTATGAATTTGTTCAATTTTTTTTTCATATTTTTTTTTCTTACTCCAAGTTTTATGAATTTGTTCAATTTTTTTTTCATATTTTTTTACAGATGTTAAAGCAAAATTTGTTGCAACCATCTTTAGTACCCTCTTTTTTAGGCCCATGTGCAGTGTGTAGTAACAGTATCTACCAGCAAGGGCGCACAAGGCCATGGTAACCAGCCAAACTCTGACCTCTTGGCTGAACTCCTTAGCAGGAGGTTATGGGACCAGCTAGAATCACATTCAGAGAAATTCATACATTTAACAGGTCTCGATCTGCCAACCTCAGCCAGCATTATAGTTTGATGGATGATTTTGAGCTCTGCCGTTTAAGTGATTGTTGGGATGGATGCAGGTATGTGCTGATAACATAAGTGCCATCAGTAAGCCCCCACCTTTTCTGACAGGCTTTCCTCCAGTGTCCCGACTCCCGAGTCTCTCAATGCCTTTGTGCAGACTTTTTTTTTTTTTTGTCACTGTACGTGACTGCTTCAAACAAGCCTCTGGCTTAATGCATCAGGTTTACCTAATAGAACCAGACTGCCTTTCTTTTTCACATCATTGTGCGCGAAGCACGCCAGTCAGCCGTCGCGGTTTTGTAGTCGTGCAGCGCAGAGGCTATTTGTTCTGTCCGCCGGAATGAAGGGTCAGTGGAGGAGGGAGAACAGAGAAAATTGGAAACAGTCACAATCACAATGACAGCAAACGGGGAGAGCGGTAGAGAGAGACGTGGGGCCAGAGTAGAGAGAGAGGGATGATGACGCGAGGTGAAAGGGTAGAGACTGAACGATACCGGAGAAGGAGGAAGGGTAGGAAAGCGACAGAGGGAGGATAAAATATGGAGAAAGGATGAGGACAATGAGGCAAATCAGTCTCAGCTGAGGGCGCAGGCAATTAGAATAAAATGAGCTGGACCTTGGCAGAGGCCAAGCCAGGCAGAGGGGCTGATGGGTGAGAGAGAGAGCAGATAAGAGCGAATATCCTGGTGATTAAAACTGAATGATTAGCCCAGTCCATGCGCACCATGAGCACGGTGACGGGGGTCACCTGCACCCTAAAGGGACAAAGTGTGTCTGACAGTAATGAGATCAGGTCTGCTCAACTCCCCATTGGAGCACAAATAGCTTTAACTCTGTGTCTGCACTTCACCGCTACTCCATTTCTGACATGCTTCCTTTAATTCCTTTTCATCCTAGCACCTATCAAACCATCTTTCACTATGACATAGGAAGCGACAATTATACTGTTTCACCACTGTCAAAACTCTCTACTCTTTCTGACAATACAGGGTGAGTCATGTAGTGTTTGGTCAGACAGCAGCAGCAGTAGCTGATGAATTAGCTACAACAAAAGCTTAAAAAAAATGGCTTTGAAGTGACTTAAAGGTAGGGTGGGCAATTTGTTTTATAAACACTTATTAAGTCGCAGCGGCGAACATACACTCGGCAGAGTAAAAGGATATAAACGCTGGAAAGCGTAGCAAGTACGGCGACTGAAGGTGGCGAGATGAAGGCCAGCGGCTTCAGATGCAAAGGCTCGTCCCGCAGAAGGCTTTTTCTCAGACGGCACGGCTTCTTCACTCCAGATCCATGCGATGCGTGAGCTTCGCTGAAGAGATGAAAAATCGGATTATATCAGCCCATCAAGCTGTATTTATAAGCCCAGGCCACGCCCATCTCAGCGGGCCGTGGCATAGTGGGCGCGAAGCACCCCCATTGGATCTGACGTCACCAAGGGCCACTCTCGATAGGCTGCTGCAGTTGCCGCAGGACAGCCAATTGGCACGCGAGCCGTCTTGCCTATGTCTGCATGCTGCCGCAATGCATTTTACATTAATCCGAATTTAAGGATAATTTTTGGCTTCAATATCTCGTGGAAAAGAGGTTTTCCCCTAGCAGAAGATATTACGCAGTACGAGAGAACCTCTCGTAAGAGAACTAGGTACTAACCCTGAACCTACCCCTAAACCTACCCCTAACCCATGTACAGTACTTACCTTATATTAGCCAGTAGTTTCTAGGTAAGTACACTGTAAGTACACGTAAGTACTGTACTGTAAAAGGAAGCGTTACTGAAAATTGTATCACGTGGCCTAGATTATATGCTTCAAAACTATGTGAAAATCATCCTGACTACTCATTAATTTGAGACAATATATTGATTTAAAATTTGTAAGACATGTTTTGTGTAAGAAAGCTTTATGCGGGGAGGCGTTAACTCGAGGCCCATTAATATTGAGTATTTCACACCTGAGAAAGACAAAGACCCTCCCCTAATGGCCCTATTAGGTGATATCATTATGAGGAGCCTTGCACAAAGAATGAGGAGAGACTGGTCCCTTTAAAAATATTTTTTTAGAAAAAAAAAAAACACCTGTGAACATGCTGATATCAAGAGAAACTATAGGGCTGCTCAATTTTGGGAATACATTTTAGATTTTTCTGGTTAAAATTATGAAATTTACTAAATACATACACTATATATATATATATATGAACACCAAGTTTGTTGTGCCTTGTAGGCATATACACTCACCGGCCACTTTATTAGGTACACCTGTCCAACTGCTCGTTAACACTTAATTTCTAAGCAGCCAATCACATGGCGGCAACTCAGTGCATTTAGGCATGTAGACATGGTCAAGACAATCTCCTGCAGTTCAAACCGAGCATCAGTATGGGGAAGAAAGGTGATTTGAGTGACTTTGAACGTGGCATGATTGTTGGTGCCAGAAGGGCTGGTCTGAGTATTTCAGAAACTGCTAATCTACTGGGATTTTCACGCACAACCATCTCTAGGGTTTACAGAGAATGGTCCGAAAAAGAAAAAACATCCAGTGAGCAGCAGTTCTGTGGGCGGAAATGCCTTGTTGATGCCAGAGGTCAGAGGAGAATGGCCAGACTGGTTCGAGCTGATAGAAGGGCAACAGTGACTGAAATAACCACTCGTTACAACCGAGGTATGCAGCAAAGCATTTGTGAAGCCACAACACGCACAACCTTGAGGCGGATGGGCTACAACAGCAGAAGACTCCACCGGGTACCACTCATCTCCACTACAAATAGGAAAAAGAGGCTACAATTTGCAAGAGCTCACCAAAATTGAACAGTTGAAGACTGGAAAAATGTTGCCTGGTCTGATGAGTCTCGATTTCTGTTGAGACATTCAGATGTTAGAGTCAGAATTTGGCGTAAACAGAATGAGAACATGGAACCATCATGCCTTGTTACCACTGTGCAGGCTGGTGGTGGTGGTGTAATGGTGTGGGGGATGTTTTCCTGGCACACTTTAGGCCCCTTAATGCCAATTGGGCATCGTTTAAATGCCACGGCCTACCTGAGCATTGTTTCTGACCATGTCCATCCCTTTATGGCCACCATGTACCCATCCTCTGATGGCTACTTCCACCATGTCACAAAGCTCTAATCATTTCAAATTGGTTTCTTGAACATGACAATGAGTTCACTGTACTAAAATGGCCTCCACAGTCACCAGATCTCAACCCAATAGAGCATCTTTGGGATGTGGTGGAACGGGAGATTCGCATCATGGATGTGCAGCCGACAAATCTGCGGCAACTGTGTGATGCCATCATGTCAATATGGACCAAACTCCCTGAGGAATGCTTCCAGCACCTTGTTGAATCTATGCCACGAAGAATTGAGGCAGTTCTGAAGGCAAAAGGGGGTCCAACCCGTTACTAGCATGGGGTACCTAATAAAGTGGCCGGTGAGTGTATGTGTAGGGCTATATAAAATATTAACAATAGCCTAGATAGCAGGGAGCCTATAAATCGTTAAAAAGGAACACTTCAGTAACACTACACTAGAGAAAAATATATGGATTATCATATGTTACTTCAAACGTTTCCATACGTTACAACGTTATGAAATGAGATTGGAGTAAAAACATGAAGCCTAATGTTTGGTGCATTTTGCTTTTCAAACCCACAGCGCGAGTGACTCAAACTCACAGCGTGTGCAGAGAACATTTACTGAAGCGATCGAGCCGCTCCAAACTATGAAACATTATTCTTACCATATTATACATATCTACGTGTGAGCAGATATCCACAAACACAGTATAACAGTAAACACAGGTCTAAACATTATAATATTCACCATGAATAAACACTCATACGAGCCTACTGTTATATCGTGCTGTGTTTAATTATCGAACATAAAAACATTCTCGTGTCATACATGTAGGTAGGCCTATATACATTTAGCATTAGGCTTCATGTTTTTACTCCAAAAACATTTTGTTTTTACTTTTTACTGTTTTACATTTCATAACGTACATTTTAGTCTGGCACCAGTTTAACTAGTAGCTACAATGTAAAGTTTATGCAACAATAACATGCTACTATTAGTTTCTTACCTTAAAAATCGTTCTCATAATCAAATCGTGTTCTTCTAATTCTTCTGAGGTAAATACAAGCTAAACAGCACAGCACTCGATGAAAAGCAGAGCAGTACTGAAGTCGCTGATTCTTTGTTTTGAGGTGATGTTCCTCCGCGTGGATCATTTGCATATGAACAGCTCGTTTGCACGTGGGTGTGGTCACATTAGCGCTAATCAGCTCGGGCTGGAGAAACTGTACATGTCGTTGCTTTCATACGAATTACCTAAACAGAGAATATTTGTTTTTGATATGATTTACATCATTTAAAAATGGAGACTTCAAGCTTCGTAAAAACATGTTTCATGTCACAGTGACAAGCATTTGCTGAGTTATAGGTCATTTTCTGTCGCGTCGCGTTTCAGAATGAACTTCACATTGAGAGAGACGGGAGAACGCACATCATGTTAATTTCCTTATTTTACGAAAAACACAACATTTTGTTTTTTTAACACGCTCTCATATGTTTATTTTTTAGCATTGTTGGGAGGATTAAAAGCATAAGGAGCAAAAGAGTAGCATTTACACTTGTCCAGTTTAGTCTGGAACGTGGCCCAGACCACCTCCTGATGTGGTTTGAGCGATCGGATTCAAATCCGTCTCGATTGAGTTTCGGAGGGCATTTACACCTGGTCTTTTCACGATCGGATAGCTATCCGATCACAGAAAACGCATGAAGTGGCCAGGTGTAAACAGCCCCATAGAGGAGTGTCATGGGATAGGTTAGTGCCAGTTTGCAAAGAAGAGTTTTTATTTAGTGATGTCTGCACACAGATCTGTTCTACTGTGATGTGTAGAGTTGAGGTGTAAGAGGTGTTATGTTTCTGCACTCTTCCATTTTTAGCAAATAAATAAAATGTTTGTCTTAAAAATATTTTTGTTTCCAACCTAAACCTCTGGGTAGGAGAGGATCCCTCTTGTCCTTTGTGTTCATCACCTGCCACATTAAGGCACATTTTGACAGGATGTAAGGTGGCTCTTAGCCAAGGTCGGTTTACTTGGCGCCATGACCAAGTACTGAGATGTTTGGCTTTAGAACTGGAAGGCAAGCGTAGTATGACCAATAAGTTGCCGCCTGTTCTAGCAAAACATTACAAGCAGAAGACAATATTCCTCCGCCCAGGCGAGCAACCACCAAGAAAACGTGTTAACACCAATTCTCGCCCAGGACAACTGGAAGCTGCTAGGGACTGGAAGATGCTGGCTGATCTTGATCAACGGCTTATTTTTCCACCTGAGATTGCCACCACTAACCTACGACCATATATTGTTTTGTGGTCCGGATCAGCACGCATTGTTCAACTGATAGAGTTAACAGTGCCATGGGAGGATGCAGTAAATGAGGCATATGAGAGGAAGAAACTGCGGTATGCTCATCTGGCCACTGAAGCAGAACAGCGAGGATGGAGAGTCCAGGTTTATCCAGTGGAAGTGGGTTGTCGAGGTTTTGTGGCACACTCTACAACCCGGTTCCTCAGAGACGTCGGATTCAGTGGCCAAGAGTTGCATCGCACAGTAAAGAACTTATCTGAAGCAGCAGAAAGGAGCAGCAACTGGCTGTGGTTGAGACTGAAAGATTCTAGCTGGCTGTGTACAGGCCGCCACGCTACGGTTTCGTAGAATTCTTGAAAAGCTTGAAGAGTCTGTTGGTTTATTTGTATAGGTTGTATAGTATTTACAGTCATTACGTTCCTGTGTATATTGCGTGAATGACGGGTGGTTTGGCAGATATTGTGTTTTGTGATAGGTGATATGCCATACGGAACCGTTGCCACTGAAACTGCATTAACGCACCAGTGGGGCTCGACAGGGGTTGGCGCGTATGGTTGGGTTGCGGAGAGATTGTGAGATTGTGGTTAGGTCTCAGCAGTAGGAGGGATGTAGAGGTCAGTAAGCTGGGCTGAGTTGAGTGGGGGACGGAGGGGGGTGATTCTGGGACGCCAGAGTCACTGTCGAGCCCTCTTGAGGTGTTGTGGGCTAGTCGACGAAACACTGAGGACGGAAGGTGCCCACTTGAAGACCCTAGAGATATCCCCTACTCGGCTCAATCCAGACGGTTGTCATGCTGGTCCACTAGGGAGACCACACTGTAGTTGCAGCCGTCGTGTGTGCTGACCAGGGTTTCCGTTGTCCGGTAATTACCGGACATTGGCCGGGAAAAAAATGAAATGTCCGACAAAATTAAATCTCTCCGGTCAAATTGTCCGATTAAAATTGAGTAATAATCCCGCCCCCCTAACACAATATTAATTTGAGAATAAGCCTAAAATGTATAAAGCAAAAATACACCGACCTTTGGCTATGTTATAAAGGAACAGGCTCTACCGTTTGAAAGTTATTAAACAACATCGCATGCTGCATTTCAAATAAAACGCACGCCTAGAACGGCTGTAATATAGACCTAAACAACGAACGATTGAGTGAGACGTTTCAAATATGGCCAGGCCCAGACAGGCTAGCCTTAAAGGAACACTCCACCGTTTTTTTTTTTTTTAAATTGGGATTATTCACGGTCTCCCCTATACATTTAGATAGGTGGGCAAATGCATGTTTGGAAGCACAGGCGAAGCACTGCTACTTGGGCGCAGAGATATCACGCAACACCGGGAATAAAGCTTGCCACAAATAACCGGCGAAAGTAATGATTATGCATGAAACATTTGAATTATTGATAAAGTTGATAAATTGATAAAGTTGGCGATGCAGACTGGCCATCATCGCAGCAGTGAACGCGCCTATAGAGAGAAGTGTGCACGCGCCGACGCCTGATTAGCCTATTGTCCACTATATTTGATTCTTATTTATTAATCCAGGCAAATTTGTTGATGAAACATTGATTAAAATTAATATACAATTTATACAAAACGAAATTTTCAAGCAAAAATAATATTTTCGAAGATCGCTGGGTTGATTATTATTCGAAAATCGCACCCCTCCACCACATGCACGCACACATGCATTAGGCTACACACCAGAGCATGTGAGCAAAGCGGAGCGGTGTGACGCTTATTATAAGTTAAAAAACTTAAACATACGTTTCATATTTATAAATAATATAATGTTATTATTTTTTTATTTCATCTATGTTGATTAGGCTATATGAAAAGGGAACCGCATGAGATGAGTAAGATAGGATCATAAGATGACCAATAGGCCTATGTATCGGAAAACATTTGGAATTGGTCAGACATGAATTTGACCACTTAGGCTATTTAGTTCCCTTTCGAGGGAACTCTCGATGCGTCACTTGACGCTTTGGGAACGCCCCCAGCGTGCATGCGTCTGAGCATCAATGTCAACTAGTCCAATGGAAAGAATGAGCGTCACGGGCGGGTGACGTCATGACCAGGAAGGGATAAAGGCTCACCCGGTGAAACGCGGCATTAGCTTCTGTGTCTCAGCAAGCGATCTGTGTCATTTTGTCTCTGTCTATTTACTGTTGTCTGTTGCGGAAAAGGATGGAAACTAAACAAGTGTACAAACAGTGTGCTTCTCCCTGCCCGCGTTATTTAACGGGTGGGGACACACACGAGCTTTGTGTCGTTTGTTTGGGAGTGGAGCATGCGGTCTCAGCCTTCGAGGGGGCTGAGTGCCAGCATTGTGAGATGTTACCGCTTCGCATGCTCCGCTCTCGCCTGTCACTCTTTGATAAAGAGAGTGGGCAGGCTCGCGATCCGCAGGGATCAGGACCCGCGTCTGCTGAGGCAGCGCGGAGATTGCATTCCTGGGGATCGCAAAAGGAACTTTCGGAGGGGTTGGAGACGGGTCCGAGGGCTCTTTCTCCTTCCTTACCCGAGAGATCCAACGCTCTCCCCCCGGTGTCGGAAGCACGCTCTGCGGTTTCTTCCGCCCGGGGAGAGAGCCCTCCATTACTTTATTGCTCTTCCTCCGAGGAGGTTGATGCGATGAGTTTGGAGAGTGAAAGCACACACATGGGGGAAAGAGATTCACAATTTATTTCCCCAGCATATGATGAGCTGGTGGATGTTATGTCGCGGGCTGTAGAGAAATTAAATATTGAATGGCCATCTGAGAAGAAGGGCGCTCGTCCTAAAAGCAAATTAGATGAGCGCTTTTTATCTTCCACCACATTATCTCCACCACGAGGGCTTCCATTTTTTCCCGATTTGCACAATGAAATATCTAAATCGTGGAATAAACCTTACTCATCACGTCTTTTCAGCCCTCAAGTTAACACTTATTCGAGAATAAGAGGGCTGAAAGAGTATGGTTATGAGGCGATGCCCCAGGCGGAAGAGAATTTAGCCAGTTATCTTTCCCCTGGTCCCGCATCGTCTCTGAAAGCCTCGGCTTTGCCCACTAGACCGCTCAAAGCCACTTCGGTGTTAGTGGGCAAAGCTTATACGGCAGCAGGTCAAGCTGGAGCATGTCTGCATACTATGGCAGTGCTCCAGGCTTATCAAGCTGACCTGCTGGGGGATCTGGATAGTAGTGAGGGAGTCAGTCATGACGATATTCGTGAACTTCGTCGGGCTACCGATCTTTCTCTCAGGGCTACTAAGGAGACCGCCAGAGCAATTGGGCGGTCTATGGCAGCCTTGGTAGCTACTGAGAGACATTTATGGTTAAATCTGTCTGAAATTAAAGAAAAAGATCGAGCTTTTTTATTAGATGCTCCGCTTGAACCTTCTGGTCTCTTCGGCGACGCAGTCCACGCGGTCGTCGAGAGATTTCAGGAGTCAAAGAAACAAGCTGACGTTTTTAAAAAGTTTATCCCTCGCCGGGTCCAGCCCCCTGGGGCTGCTGGGCGTGAGCAGCCCCAGCCGTCGAGCTCATCATATCGTGTGCATCAGAAAGAGAGTGTTGCGTCTCGTGCACCTCCACGTAGAGACTGGAGACGGACGCAACCCTCTCAACCGAAGTCTTCTAAGTCGAAGCCGGATCTGAGGACCGTTCTTCAGGCGAAGAAGACTTCGGTTCAAAAAAAAAAAAGGTCCTGATGTTCATGCATCAGGCCTGTGAGGACAGCCCCGACCGAAGTGGAGCGGTGTACACCTCATTATACGGTGCCCGTTCCATTTCGGGGTCCTCACGAGACCGTTCTGCCAACCCTGCCACCCTCGGTGCTTCAGGGCGGAGCGGTCTCCAGCGAGTCGCTGATGCTATGCTGCGGCACAGCATCGGTTTCGCGCCCTCTGAGGGGGGCCTTAGAGCGGCCAGTTCAGGTAGTTCCTGCCATTATGTTTCAGGCTCCGGAATTAGCCGTCTCGATAACACCAGAGACCAGCCTCGAGAGGCTGGTTCCCTTAGTAAATTTTCTGGCAGCGTGGAAGCTTCTGCATAATATTTCTCGTTGGGTCCTGCAGATTGTAGAGAAAGGATACAGAATCCAGTTTGGTTCTCGTCCTCCTCGTTACAACGGGGTGCTGCCCACAGTGGTGCATCCCGAGCAGGCTCTGGTAATGGAGCAAGAGGTAAAGGCCCTGTTAGCAAAGGAAGCTATAGAACAGGTGTACTCACCCGACAGAGAGTCGGGTTTTTACAGCCGTTATTTCATTGTTCCAAAAAAGGATGGAGGGTTGCGTCCCATTTTAGATCTTCGTCTGTTAAATCGTTCAGTACAGAAACTCAAGTTCAAGATGCTGACACTCAAGCAGATCGTGACTCAAATCAGATCCGAGGACTGGTTTGTCACGATAGATCTGAAGGACGCTTACTTCCATATCTCCATCCTCCCTCAGCACAGGAAGTTCCTAAGGTTTTCTTTCGGGGGCAAAGAATACCAATATCGGGTTCTTCCTTTCGGTCTAGCTTTATCACCCCGCACGTTCACGAAATGCGTGGATGCAGCTCTAGCCCCTCTCAGGCTTCAGGGCATACGTATTCTGAACTACATCGACGACTGGCTGATTCTAGCGGAATCAGAGCAGTTGGCGGTTCGGCACCGAGGTGTCGTTCTCGCTCATATGCAGATGTTGGGGTTGAGGCTCAATGCCAAGAAAAGTGTGCTTTCTCCAGTACAGAGAACCACTTTCCTTGGTGTGGTATGGGATTCAGTGACGATGCGGGCCACTCTATCGCCCGTTCGTGTAGCTGCTATCCTGACAGCCACCAAAGAGCTAAAGCTAGGCCAGTCACGCACTGTAAAACAGTTCGAGAGACTGTTGGGTCTTTTGGCGGCAGCGTCCAACGTGATTCCTTTTGGCCTGCTGTACATGAGACCTTTGCAGTGGTGGCTCAGGACCAGAGGGTTCTCCCCGAGGGGAAACCCACTTCGTATGATCAAGATCACGCTGCGATGCCTTCGTGCCTTGGTTATATGGAGAAAACACTGGTTCTTAACCCAGGGTCCGGTGTTGGGAGCTCTCTGCCATCGAGTTACGATCTCGACAGATGCTTCCCTCACCGGCTGGGGAGCGGTAATGGAAGGCCGCTCGGTTCAGGGTCGGTGGAGGAGTCATCATCTTTCTTGGCACATAAATTGCCTGGAGATGATGGCCGTCTTCAATGCGTTGAAGCAATTCCTCCCAGACCTGAGGGGCCATCATGTGCTCTTCCGTACAGACAACACATCGGTGGTCTCTTATCTGAACCGTCAGGGGGGTCTGCGGTCGCGTCCGCTTTGCAAGCTGGCGCACCAGATCCTCCTGTGGTCTCTGGGGAAGGTACTCTCCCTGAGGGCAGTGTATATTCCTGGGGACCAGAATATTGGGGCAGACATCCTGTCGAGGCAGGAGCTGAGGCCAGGGGACTGGAGACTCCACCCCGAGGCGGTGGAGAAAATTTGGGAGTTTTACGGCCAAGCAGAGGTGGATCTGTTTGCGTCTCAGCATACGACGCACTGTCCACTTTGGTTCTCCCTTATTCACCCAGCCCCCCTGGGGCTGGATGCTATGGTGCAGACGTGGCCGAGGCTACGTCTGTACGCATTTCCCCCTGTTGCTCTGCTCCCAGGAGTTCTGGAACGAGTCCGCCAGTACGGAATAAGCCTACTGCTAGTAGCACCACGCTGGCCGAGTCGGATCTGGTTTGCGGACCTGATCCATCTCTTAGACGGTCCTCCCTTGGAGATCCCGATCAGGAGAGACCTTCTGTCTCAGGCCGGGGGCACAATATTTCACCCTCGACCAGAAATTTGGAACCTGTGGGTTTGGCCTTTGAGGGGGCCCAACTCATAGAGAGTGGTCTCTCAGCTGAGGCTGCTGAGACCATTCTAAGCTCCAGAGCTCCAGCTACTAGGAAACTATATGCGCTTAAATGGAGAGTTTTTTCTGTATGGTGTCACCGACATCAGTGGGATCCAGTTAACTGTTCTGTGAACACAGTACTCGAGTTCCTGCAGGAGCGCTTTACGTCAGGTCTATGTCCTTCCACGCTCAAGGTCTACGTGGCGGCCATTGCGGCTTACCACGCCCTGGTGGGGGGTACATCGTTGGGTCGAGACCCCCTGATTACATGTTTCCTTCGTGGCACTTTGAGGCTAAGGCCTGCAACTCGCACTAGGGTGCCAGCTTGGGATCTTGCTTTAGTACTAGAAGGCCTGTCTAGGGCTCCATTCGAGCCCTTAGATTCGGTTTCAGAGAAGTTTCTTACCTTTAAGACTATCTTTCTGCTAGCTATTTCGTCCCTTAAGAGAGTTGGAGACCTTCAGGCCCTTTCGGTTTCCCCCACTTGCCTTGAGTTTGCACCGGGGATGGTCAAGGCATTCTTATATCCAAAACAGGGATACGTCCCTAAGGTGCCGACCTTGACTCCGAGGCCTATTGTGCTGCAGGCTTTCTGTCCTCCTCCTTTTACATCTGCGGACCAGGAAAGGCTGAACCTCTTGTGTCCAGTGCGAGCACTGGATACTTATGTTCATCGGACATCGTCAATGAGGAAGTCCGACCAGTTATTTATTTGCTTTGGATCACCTAAGAAGGGTCTTCCTGCTTCTAAACAGACGGTTAGTAAGTGGATAGTTGAGGCTATTTCACTTGCATACGAGTACTCTGACCTGCCGTGTCCTTTGGCGGTCAGAGCTCATTCTACGAGGGGTATGGCGGCCTCTAAAGCCTTACTATTTGGAGTTTCTCTTCAAGACGTTTGTGATGCGGCAGGCTGGTCCTCACCGCTCACATTCGTTAGGTTTTACAGCTTAGACCTGGATGCTGCCCCAGGTTCTCAGGTGCTTAGTGCTTAGTTTCAACAGACTGACACTCAGGTACTTGGAATTCTGGCGTTTTGGGTATTCTCGTTCCCAAAGCGTCAAGTGACGCATCGAGAGTTCCCTCGAAAGGGAACGTCTCAGGTTACGACTGTAACCGTAGTTCCCTGAGAAAGGTGATCCCTGTGATCGGCTTGCTTCGACTTTTTGAAGCTAATGCCGCGTTTCACCGGGTGAGCCTTTATCCCTTCCTGGTCATGACGTCACCCGCCCGTGACGCTCATTTTTTCCATTGGACTAGTTGACATTGATGCTCAGACGCATGCACGCTGGGGGCGTTCCCAAAGCGCCAAGTGACGCATCGTCTCGTTCCCTTTCTCAGGGAACTACGGTTACAGTCGTAACCTGAGACGTTTTGTTTTGTAGAAAGCCTTTCTTTAAAGTTTATTTCGTTTTGTATAAATTGTATCTTCATTTTAATCAATGTTTCATCAACAAATTTGCCTTGATTAATAAATAAGAATTTATTCATATGAAGTGTGCATTTCTCTCTCTAGGCGCGTTCACTACTGCGAAGATGGCGAGTCTGCATCGTCAATTTTATCAATTTATCAACAATTTAAATGTTTCATGCATAATCATTACTTTCGCCAGTTCTTTGTGGCAAGCTTTATTTCAGGTGTTGCGTGATATCTGTGCGCCCAAGTAGCGCATATAGATATCACGCATATAGATATCTTCGCCTGTGTAGAGTCTCCGCAACGGCGATATTGAAACGCGCGTCCGAGTGAAGATTGCGCAACTCGCGCAGCGCGTCGTCCATGCAACTGATAGCAGCGGACACGAGCGCTCAGCTTGATTTAAAAAACAACTGATTTTAGCGCTAGATCTCTTATTTAATAGCGAACTAAATGAATGATCTGCTAGTTAACTGGAGATGTTTTATTTATTTGTATTAGGTACATCCGTGCCTCAATGTTTCAAAAAGTGAATGTGTGTGAAACCATAGTAAAAAACAATTGGTGTTAATTGACGCCAATCGGACGTTCATGTTTTTTTTTCCGTCTATTTGAAAGTTAGACTAATTATAACATGTTGCATTCTATATGGCCTGATTATGTCAATTTTTAAGTTACATAGCCTGCCTCCAGTTTTCCTCAACTTGACTAATTAAGAGGCGATATTTGACCGGCATATCATCAAAATGTCCGTTAAACGAAACCTCTGCCGGTCACTTTGACCGGCACCATTTTTTTCTAGCGGAAACTCTGGTGCTGACGCGCCAAGTACACTGAAGCCGTTAACGCCGGACAGAAGGGGAGTCACACCACCATATGGAAAGAAGTGTAAATGGATGGAGAAGCATAGTTTACTGTAAAGCTACGTCTTAGTGTTGCTTATCTTGGCGAAAGCCGAGTACAAACCAGCATGAAGTTTTTAACATCTATTCTCGTGTAATGGAAATCATTTGTGATGGTTTGTATTTTTTTTGCACTTTATGGAACATCAATGCCTTTTTAAGTGATGAACTCCATTACTTGTGTTTGTTTTCAGGGATGATAACATATGTTTTATGTGTGCTACAACTGTTTGGCCTGTACTACAAAACGTTCAACCACTGTAGCACCAGTGCTATGTGCAAAAAAGTTAACGTACAGCCCTGTGAGGTAATCAAACTCTGCTGTTGTGCGTTCATGTGTTTCAGGTGTGGCTTTGGAGAGTGCTCTGAAGGGAGGGTGGGATCTCATGCTTTCAAAGCTAGCTTGCTATTGCTAGCCACTCCGAAATTGCCTACCCTTCCTTTAAGGGGATCATTTTGCTTTTATTTTATTTTTTAAAAACTATCCTATATATATATATATATATATATACACTCACCGGCCACTTTATTAGGTACCCCATGCTAGTAACGGGTTGGACCCCCTTTTGCCTTCAGAACTGCCTCAATTCTTCGTGGCATAGATTCAACAAGGTGCTGGAAGCATTCCTCAGGGAGTTTGGTCCATATTGACATGATGGCTTCACACAGTTGCGGCAGATTTGTCGGCTGCACATCCATGATGCGAATCTCCCGTTCCACCACATCCCAAAGATGCTCTATTGGGTTGAGATCTGGTGACTGTGGAGGCCATTTTAGTACAGTGAACTCATTGTCATGTTCAAGAAACCAATTTGAAATGATTAGAGCTTTGTGACATGGTGGAAGTAGCCATCAGAGGATGGGTACATGGTGGCCATAAAGGGATGGACATGGTCAGAAACAATGCTCAGGTAGGCCGTGGCATTTAAACGATGCCCAATTGGCACTAAGGGGCCTAAAGTGTGCCAGGAAAACATCCCCCACACCATTACACCACCACCACCAGCCTGCACAGTGGGAACAAGGCATGATGGTTCCATGTTCTCATTCTGTTTACGCCAAATTCTGACTCTAACATCTGAATGTCTCAACAGAAATCGAGACTCATCAGACCAGGCAACATTTTTCCAGTCTTCAACTGTTCAATTTTGGTGAGCTCTTGCAAATTGTAGCCTCTTTTTCCTATTTGTAGTGGAGATGAGTGGTACCCGGTGGAGTCTTCTGCTGTTGTAGCCCATCCGCCTCAAGGTTGTGCGTGTTGTGGCTTCACAAATGCTTTGCTGCATACCTCGGTTGTAACGAGTGGTTATTTCAGTCACTGTTGCCCTTCTATCAGCTCGAACCAGTCTGGCCATTCTCCTCTGACCTCTGGCATCAACAAGGCATTTCCGCCCACAGAACTGCCGCTCACTGGATGTTTTTTCTTTTTCGGACCATTCTCTGTAAACCCTAGAGATGGTTGTGCGTGAAAATCCCAGTAGATCAGCAGTTTCTGAAATACTCAGACCAGCCCTTCTGGCACCAACAATCATGCCACGTTCAAAGTCACTCAAATCAACTTTCTTCCCCATACTGATGCTCGGTTTGAACTGCAGGAGATTGTCTTGACCATGTCTACATGCCTAAATGCACTGAGTTGCCGCCATGTGATTGGCTGCTTAGAAATTAAGTGTTAACGAGCAGTTGGACAGGTGTACCTAATAAAGTGGCCGGTGAGTGTATATATATATATATATATATCAGGTGTGTAGGTGTATCCTTTTTAATCTGTTCTTTCAGAGGACCAGAGGAGTTTTTGATTAAAAAACATGCTACAGAGACATGTTGTTTAGTTAGTAGCATTGCTACTTGTAGTTAGCTGCAATGGCACAGTATTCAGCCCTCTATAAAACCAACTGCTTAATACACTGCAGACAATAACTACAATGGCTAAATTCATGCAAATCAGTCATTAATATTGCAGACAGGAAGGAAGCTGAAACAATTCACACTGGACAGGAATATAACAGCAGTAGATGGCCACAAAAAACATGGCTGGCCCCTGGAGAGGACCCCTCATTGGTCCCGTGTGAGGAATGGCTTTGAGTGAAAGTTGCTGATGTAGTGTTGTGCTTTCCTTTGTGGAGGGTCTGAGGGCCGATGGTGGTCATTAGTGGCAAAAGCTCTATGCTAACTCGAACAGGCCAGGCTCTTTTGGATTTCTGCTGCTCTGGGGACTCGGATGTAAAATCAGAGTATACCCTAGCAAATGGAGCAGCATGGGGATGACTGAGTGCAGCCTGCCATTCAAGCAGTCCGGAGGGGACAGCTCCATCCCAAAGGCCCTGCACTTGAGTCCCAATTTCTCTCTTTATCGCTTTGCTTTCATTCTGTTCCTCACAATGCTCTGGACAAAGATGGGCCACCTGAGCAATGTGTATTTCTATGAAGCTAAAAACTAGTGTTGGGCGATATCCTCCATAGTCATATCATCAGCCTGTGAGATCGGTGATACACAATACTATTGTGGGGGGTGAGGCTTACTTATTTGATCATTAACTTGCTTATTTCTTTACTCATTGATTTGCTTATTTAATTACTGTGTTTTATATATGAACATCTTTTTCTATTTTGATAGCAAAGATGGAGTGTTTATTAATAAATTAGGTTATTCCCCGGTAGTGAGGTAAAAACATAGCCTAATACTCTGAGTATTCCATTTATTATGTCTGTTGTGATGTTAAATAAAGCATTCAAAACTGAAAAGTATTTTAACGTCATCTGGAAATTTCAGGACTATTATCCTCTCATGTCGTTACAGATGCAGCATTTTGACTGTACTTTTGCATCATTTTTTAAATTTCTTAGGTCAAGAAAGAGTTGTAGTTTCGTCTTTGCGGTATATGGGTTGGACATTTCTGCAAATTGAGAATTGAAGAAATGGCTCCCTGTCAATTTATTATTTTAAATTTTAATTGAAATGAAACCACATGAAGTTGAATTGTAATAACAGTTTATTTTATTCATAATGATTTTTTTTAATTAGATAAAATAATAGATTATCATCTATCTTCAGAACTTCAAGGCTCAAAACAGAAAAGACTCTTTAAAAAAAAAAAACTTTTTTCAAGATTTTAAGATTTGACAAACTGCTTCTCTAGTTAAAAGAAACGATTATGAATTTCTCAGAATTTTCATTCATTTTAATTTGTACTTCTTTACCATCAAATGTAAATTAATTGGAATAAAAAAAAATCCTTTTAGGCAAATGTTATAGACAACATTTAGAACATGTTTGTAACTGCATCTGGCAAACACCCACAACCCTCAAGCATTTTGATGGTGAGGTCTTACACAAGAAAGCCACTCACAAATTTGGGCTGAACGGTTCTAAGAATGGTAAGGAACAGTTCCAGTTATATTTCCACTTAAGCTTGGTTCTGAACGGCACAACTGCAAGTCCTTCTCTGTACGGTTGGCTTTCCATGCTGAACAGTGCTGATAGAATGCGTAGTGACGTCGTCACTCTGGACCTGTTGCCTGGCTATTCTGGTTTCTCTGTAGCTGCCGAAGCACGCAATTTGAGCAAAGTAAACACAAGTTAATAATACAATTAAAAGAATTATCTGATCATCCTCCATAACGCGGTCGTTACTTGCATCTCATTCCATCTGTAAACTATTGCGTTACCAAGGCAAAAACTGACGCATATGTATTACATTCCAAAGAGCTCTGTTATCAGCCCCACAGTGGAAAATAAAACAATATCCATATCGGCTGGGCAGGATTGTCATGGAGTGGAATGGTTAAACAATGAGAATTGTTTGGCCCGACGATGGAAAAGCAGCTATGGAAACCGTCAGTTACAGCAATTCAAGATCAGCCCTGAGTTGTAAGGTCCTTGAAGGAGTCTAGTCGTATTCTCAGAGATAATAGAGAAACCACTCTCTCAGGGGTTAACTTCTCACTTCTCAGATCTCTGAAAGAGCTTTGCTAAAGTTGAGCTCCTTGGGCAGTGGAGCAGTTAATCAGCTTCTCCCTGTGACGTTTTTGCTGCATGGGTAAAGATATCATCATGTCTTTTAGAAAGAGCCAGCCAGGCTAACAGCGGTTCACACAGATTCAACAGGCAATCATAAAGAACAGTGGGAAGAGAAGAGGATAGTGGCCTATGGCTGTGGTTTTCTCAATTGGTTTTGCTTTAGGACATCATTTTTAACTTAAAATCTGACCCAAGAAAGTACCAAAAATTGTTTATTCTACAAAATTATACAAAAAAATGTCGCCCTCATGACGTTCCGTCATGACTCGTAAGACTTCGGAACACAAATGAAGATCTTTTTGATGAAATCTGAGATCTTTCTGTCCCTCCATTGGCTGCTATGCAACTGAAACGTTGACTCTTCAAAAAGTTCATAAATAGATCGTAAAAGTAATCCATATGATATGAGCGGTTTAGTTAAAATTTTCTGAAGAGACTCGATCGCTTTATATTATGAACAGATTGAATTAAGACGTTTATTCACATATAAACATTTAACAACGTAAGCTCAAGCATCTTCGTTTGAAATGCGAGAACCAATGAGGTTCATTCTCGTGTGTTACGCAGTACGTTTGAGCTTCAGCAAATGGTTTATTCTCAAACGTCAAGCAGGTTTGGTTGAGCTTCTGTTTATGTTCGCTAATCAATGTTTACATGTGTATTTTCTGAATTTAAATTTTTAGGTGAATAAAGGTTTTAGGTTTTTGAATGTCTCCCGTTTTAAGGTCATGACCCCGCAGTTGAGAACCACTAGTCTAGGGCTCTAGACAGCCATCCACTTTCTCCACAGCCAGCAGCAGAAGTAGAGCCTGAGCCCAGCCTGATTGATTACAGAAACACTGTGTTGTAGGGATCAGCATGCAGCAGTGCCAGGGATAAATTAGTGAAGGTCAATATTTGAATGTTTGACTTGTTTATACATAGTGATTTAGCAGATTAAGACAAAAAAACATTGCACATTTTCCCTAATATGTGTGATGAAGTGCTTTCTGCTCCAATCTCTCTCTGTCTGTCTGGCACTTCCTTGTCTCTCCCTCCCTCCGTCTTTTGCTCAGGAGGATGGTATGTGTCGCTCTGTAGACTGTATTTTCCTTTGTTTATGTTGCTGTATCTGTTGAATACTGAAAATAACTATTTATTTATATTATTATTTTATTTTTTAACAGTTTTAAAAAAGCACAGGAATTGTCTGTAATGAAAATTGTATATGCATAGCTATACAGTATATGCTATATGCGTTCACAGGAGGTATACAGAAAAAAACAGAACAACATAGCACTTGTTACAAAAGGTTCATTCAGTTTAATTTTATTTAATGAAGCATGTAACTTTTGTCATTGTTCAACAAAAGAGTGAAAACTGAAATAACACACTTCATGCTTTTCTTGTTTTCTTCAATAACAAATTGTAACCTTTTTTCACTATTCAACAATTCTGTGATATAAAGCTGAAAGAAAATACTATAAATGTTTTTTCCACAATGTTTTTTTTTTTCAATGGGAATGCTTAACATAATGTTTTATCCATTATTCACTAGTTTAATGTGCCAACATTTAATCCATTTTTTTTCCATTATTCATCAGCTTTATGTGCCAACAACGCTGATTAGCATTCATAGATACACTAAAAGATTATAATGTTGGAGGAGTAGTGTTTCTTGTTTCAAATTTTGGTCTGACTGGAAGAAAAAAAACGTAACAGACTGCAAATAACAAGCAAAAAAGTCAAAAGAAGGAGCGAACGGGTCAAAGTGACCCACAATGATACAGAGAGTTCAAGACGGCAGCCGTACATGGGCTTTGTGTGCATGAGCCTGAAGGGCATGAGATGAAGAAATAAAGGGGAAAAAGCAATCCAGCTTGACTGCATTGAAGTTTGCTCAGTTTTTACTGAAAGTGGAGAAATGGCTACACCAGACACCTGCAGAGCCGTATCTGAAGGCTAGCCACAGACAAACCTCCTACCAGGGTGTGTATGCTCCGAACGCTCAATCAAACCTCAGCTACCACCTTATGAATGACTCATCATTACTGTGTGCTTAAAGGCTCCGAGAGTTCAAGGCAATGCGGGGACAAGGCTGTCCCGCTGCTCCTCGCTCTGCTGGGCGTCAGGTGGAGGACAGGCGGCCGGCCTGCACGAGAGGCTGACAGTGGCGGTCAGTGAGCCCTGGGGGAGAAGACGTCCTGCGGGGGGCAGATGGGGGTTCTGTGGCTCGCCGTCAGGACAGGTGGGCCGCTGTCACCCCATCCCAGCAAGCAGGTGGCCTCTTCCCCCCTGGAGGTCACCTTCACACACAGCAGTGCGAAACCTCCTTGCAATACCACTAACAAACACGCACACACAAACACACCATTATTATGACTAGGGGTCCCGGAGGTCTTTTCTTTTATATAAACACTGACTGATAAAGTTGCATTCTGACTCTCACAGCCAGCCAGGTCCATAATCCGGTTCTCATTGAGTGCTGCAATGATGACGAATTTTTGTAGGCCAACCCGGAAGTTAGCATCATCCTGGTTCCTTCAACAAAAAACCCAATAAGGTTTTTCTATTTGCTTTTGGATTATTGCTCTGTGACCAACAAACATGTATGATTTTTGCACGTTTTGTTTATCATGATAATCTTCTCAAATAAACACAACTTCTTTGAAGCCTAAATACAATTGCCAGAAGTAAAAGGCTAAACGTAGACTAAAAACAGACTACATATTCCGACAATGCTCTCATTATTTAAAACTACACTGAGTAGGAATTTCTCCCATCTAGCGGTGAAATCTGTATATGACTACCAAATGAATATTACTTTCTAGCCCCTCTCATTCCGAGGGCGTTTTAACTCCTACAGTGGCCGTATTATTCCAAGATTAACATGAGTGTTCATTGACACGAGGAAAAGTATCCTAGACGTCGTTCTAGCGTTATGCACAACCATGCTATAGTTCCAAGCAACTATAAAACTTCAAATTTACACAAACAGGCTGAATTACCTTTCGAGAAGAAAGCAGGCAACTTCGGTGTCCCTTTTAAAATCCTTGCTCCTCATGAGCTCTTGGAAAAGCCACTCCAATATTGACTTTGGTCTTGTTGATTTGCCGGCCGCGTTGCCATTTTAATTCTCTCTTTCGCTCCCTTGGCGATACATGTCCTCGAGAATAGGCGTGATCCTCCATCTTCAACAGGCTGCCAGCAGTCGTGAGTAATCTCCCCCTCGCATTCGTCACAGAGCCACTGAGTGTAAAAACGCGAAAGGCGAAGCTTGAATTTACAGGTATGTCCCTCTTTGGCTAATGTATTTTCAAGATGGAGGCGCAACATGGCTACCACCATTCGAGCGACTCGCTCACATGTATTTCAAATGGCAGATTCTACGCTTATAAGAATACTTGATTACTTGGTGGAAGTAATTACACATGAATGAGCACATATACTTTGGAAAGAAATGTGTTTTTGCTAAGAATCAACTTAAAAAATGACACAGTGTAACTTTAAACAACTCCGACAACTCTCTTTATTTAAAAAAAATTTTCCCCGAAAGATTGAGTTACAATAGTTTGTAAGAGTGTGATTATAAACACGGCAAGGCTGTGAGTTGAAGAGTTTACCTGTTCGACGTGATAATATTTAATGCCCTCGACAACATCTGTAGCAACCGCCTGTTTCAAGCAAGTAAAGCTTTAAAAAAAATTAAACCGGAAGTGCTAAATGGTAACTCGTTTCCGGGGTTTGGCCTTCAAAAATACATCATCCCTGCAGCACTGTATTATTTCCCGAAATACATGCACCATTGATCATCCTAGATCACACCGTCACTTGCTCCTGTGACCAATAAAGCCTAATTAAAATAACAAAGTTCTGTCAATAAACCGGGAACAGTTGTATAATTACAGTGTGCGTGAGGACATCATAAGCAGGCAATGTCATGGCCCTAACGAAGGAAATAAATCGATTGCAACTAGACAAAGCATTGCTTTACGATGCCCCTCTCCTCCAACACACAAAGGCAGTCATAAAATGCAGCCAGGGGAAAGTTTAATGACAGTCTTAAAGTGTCTGGCCCCCTTTGTCACTTTCACTGCCTTCCCCTCTACATGACAATGGGAATGGCGTTCTCTTTGCTCTCAGTATTCAGCCTCATTAGTCGACTCTTTCCTTCTCTCGATCTCCAATTCTCGTCTGTTCTCCCTCTGGAGACAAGTGAGTGACAGGTTTCCCCCTTAAACTGTGCATTGCACTACTGACAGACATACACACATCTCTTGCACTAAACTAATTTGTGCCAGGAGCGAGAATTGCGATTCCCACAATGCTTCCACTAGTGTGCTTGATGGTGTGTGGAGCGCAGGGCTAAATGTCAAGGAAGGATGTTTAATTCCACAGCCCATGATTTCATCCAAAAGCAAACATTTCCATCATTCAGCTGCTCAGATTTCAGGGCTGAGAATCCGTCCAGGCAGGAGGAAAGCAAGCTTTCTCGCTCCCAGGCCAGAGGTGAAGATGCCAAGACTAAAGGCTGCATAAGGCCGTCCAACTGCTGAGCTTGTGCTTCTGACGCAGGACACATCCTCGTTTCTCACTCGCGTATGCTGACTCTCTTTTCCAGCTCACATATTGGTTTATTTAAAGGGATAGTTCACTCCAAAATGAAATATTGTTATTATTTACTCATCCTCATTTCGTTCCAAACCTGTAGAACTTTTTTTCTTCTTCTTAAAACACAACAGGAGAAATGATTCAACTTGTACGATGTAAGTCATCTGAAGCCGTTTGATAGCTTTGTGTGAAAAACTTCTGAAATTTCAGTGATAATATTCCCCTTCAGTGAGCTGTTAGTTTGAGACCTGCTGTGCCTGAATCAGTGAGTCATTGAGAAAGACTCAGTCTGGTTCATGAACAAATCATTCAGACTCAGACAATTCATGAATCAGATGTCACTCCTTTTTTCATGTACGTATGGCTTCAAAAGTCTTGAAAAATTGTGTTTCTTTTATGACACTTTATTATGCTTTTGTTGTTTTTAAAGCATGAAAGCTCCAGACCCATTAATTGCACTGTAATTGCATGCAAAAGAGCGTATGGTACATTATTCAAACATATGGAAATATGCGACAATGAGTAAATGATTTGAGAATCTAGCCCTTAAACAAGCTAGAGAAGGCATCTCCGCACAGCTTCAGCTAGGGAGCCCATTGCCTGGTAGGCGTCTGTGTGTTTTTCCTCCACCAAGGAGACTTGAAACTCAAATTTGAAGGCTTCTCAGTGGGGCTGTTAAAATGTACTTCTCTGTACTAGAGAGCTGTGATAGCACAACAGTGAAGTCATTTGTTGAAAGTTAGATGGAGAGAAAATGAAGGGTAGAGTATGAGCAAAGTTTCTTCAGTTTTTGTCACATGTCAACATTGATTCTCTCTTAGAATATTTTGCAGAACACTGTGGGGTGACTGAGGGTGTGGCTGTTCTTCTTTCAGATGTTGTGATGTGTTAAAGGAAAGTACAGAGGGGAAATGAGTTTGAGATGCTATGTGTTTCTTTTGTTATCTTAGGAATGTAATTACTGAAAATTACTGTGTAATTACTGTGATTAATTATTATTTTGTTAACAATAACGAAGATGAAAAATGCATCATAGCAAGTTAGATATATTAAATTAACAATATGCTTCTCATGTATGTATTGTATATGTATTATATACACTACCGTTCAAAAGTTAGGGGTCAGTAAGAAATAGAGATGCACCGATATATATATATATATAGAGAGAGAGAGGCGACCGGCCGGTCAGTCTGACATATGCCGATTTTATGCCGGTCAAAATGCACTCGGGCGGCGCATGATTAACATCGCGCAACATCAGCATCACACATGCACACGGAACGCACATGTAGGAAACCTTGTGAATTACGGCCATTCCACACTGCAAGCGTGAGCGGCGCGCATTTTTTTCGGCATGTTAATCAACGAGTGCATTCACACAGGGAGCAGGAGCAGCGCGTGAGCGTTGCGTGAGCAGCAGTGAAGCGGGGGTTTCGGCGCCGAGTCTATTTTTACTGCGCTGCTCACGCTCAATTCGAGTGAAAGCACACTTTTGATGAACAAAATAAATATGATTTCACACAAAACGTGTCCAAAATGCACAGAATTTGCATGTCTAGTGTGTTTTAACAAGAACTGGAGTAGGCTATGTCAGAAATTAAAATGAAGGGTCTTTATAGAAAATATTTATAGAAAATGTACCCATTTAAACTTTTTTTTATTATTCAGTTTGGGTAAAAGTATATGGTGTTTTATAAATAAAAAAATATATAGAAAATAAAATTTTAAAAATCGGTATCGGCAGGTCAAACTCAATGAAAATCGGTAATCGGTGCATCTCTAGTAAGATATTTAATATTTTTGAGAGAAGTCTCTTATGCTCACCAAGGCTGAAATTATTTGATCAATAATTAAGTAAAAAAAAGACTTACAATTTAAAATAAGTGTTTCTATTTTTATATATTTAAAAATTAAAATGTATTCCTGTAATGGAAAAGCTGAATTTTCAGCAGCCATTACTCCAGTCTTCGGTGTCAGTTCAGGTAAAAAAATATCCCCAAAATGAAAGAAATATCCGAAATCCTTTTCCTTGTGGGGACATTGATTGATCCCCATGAGGAAAACAGCGGACAAATCATACTAAGTAATGTTTTTTGAAAATCTAAAAAAAAAAAAATCAAAAAGTTTTCTGTGATGGGTAGGTTTAGAGGTATGGTTAGGATAATGGGAGTATAGAGAGAATTTTTACAGTAGAACAGTTGTTAAATGTTCTATGTATTTTGTTGATAAATCGTATATGGCTATATTTAGTCCGCTCAATAGGTTTGTGTGTCTCCCTTTCTCTCCTTGTAGATCTCACAGTGATTTACATTAGTTCATCCTTGAAAAAAGGGCTTTTGTTCTTATAGAACAATGTTCTTATAAGTGTGTACCGTTTGTGTGTCTGTTTGTTTGTGCACAAGTGAATTCTGAGACACTACTGACTGAGCGTTGATCCTTGATCTCCAATTAAGTGTGCATCTCTTGTGGGGCGTGCAGGAGGGCATGATTGATAGGTGAAAGGTGAGATAGACTCTTTGATTCGCTCTACCACCCAGACAGAGATACAACTCATCTGTAACTTCTCCAGATGACCTTAGACTCCAGACAGAAATGCACCATATCGTACAGTCTCTTATAAACAACCACACTCACTTGAGCTTTATACATCTGAGCCTAGCTACCAGACTGCTTTCTTTCTTTCTTTCTTTCTTTCTTTCTTTCTTTCTTTCTTTCTTTCTTTCTTTCTTTCTTTCTTTCTTTCTTTCTTTCTTTCTTTCTTTCTTTCTTTCTTTCTTTCTTTCTTTCTTTCTTTCTTTCTTTCTTTCTTTCTTTCCTTCTTTCTTTCTTTCTTTATTTCTTTATTTCTTTTATTTCGTTCTCCTCACTTTCCTTGCAGCATTACATTACAGATGAATCATAAGGCCATCAATAGCTGGCTGTCTGAATGTGTAGGGTGAGGGATCGATGGCTCTGGTCAGCAGTGTGGAATGGACACAACTCTGGGTGGGTGAGTGAAGGCCATGCACAGGTGATCCATAAAGCCTAGTTTGACACTTGATCTAACTGGAGGCCAACGACCTGTCTGTTCTGTCATCAGTAAGGTCGAGAATGTCTGAGACATTGGAATTTCTGCATTCAAGGCTGCATTTCGACTTCACTTTATATATTTACAGTGAAACATTTGGTTTTAGTCTTCTTCTGATTCTTCTCCCTTTTTGTCCTCCTTATTCTACTACTTATTTTGCTTCTTCCTTTTTTTCCAGTTTATTTTTCCCCTCTCGATTCTTCATTTAATTATTCTTCTTACACAATCTCTACACAACTTCTTGATGGCCTCAGTCCCCTTTAAAACTCATATGAATACGGCTCCTCCCTGTCTTTTAGCAAAAAGACAGGGAGGAGCGTTATTCAGCATGTTCAATCCGCAGAGCAGAGGACATGGTGTGTTCATTTATTGATATATGATCATGACACCTACATCTGTGCAGTCCTTTGTCATAAATGCAGTTTACATAATGTGATGGGGGAGCAATACAGGTTGGTTTGTATGAGAGTTTGCCATTAGACTTTGTGACTTTTCCTACACTTCATACACTTCGGTTGTAATACTCATTTTAAAATAAATCCAAATGCAAAACAATTGAAAACTATAAAAGGAATTGTAAATGTCAAATGATGAAATGTTATCTACTGGTTATAACGGTAATTTCATGTCATTTACATGTTAAAAGTTTTCCTCCATGTGACAGAAATTGTCCACTTAAGCATGGCAGATTTTCCATATCTCTATGAATGAAAATGAGAATTGTAGATCTTCTTTAAAGTGAATTTTACTACACAACTGAAGAGCTAAAAAATAATAGTGTTTGAAATATGACGTAATTGTTTTTTTACTGTGCCATTATTTTTTTTAATAAATAGAAAACAAAAAAACTATTATTTAATATAGGACAGATTGAATTGCCAATCTATACAATTACAGTAATATAAGGTTTGTCTGTATTTTTTAATGAATATTAAAGAATATTAGCTGGTTAGTTAAAATGATTTGAAATGAAATCGGAATTCGGGGATTGACCTGGTAGGTAGTTTAGAACCTATTGTATTGTCCATCCCTACCATAGTATAAAAAATATATTAAAAATACTGTAATATATTTTTTATCATTCCTTCATTGGGGGCTGAGCACTCCTAATATTAAGAAATCCTAGAATTGCTGATTATATTATTTGCATATTGAATTGCAATTGACATTCTTTCTTATGTTGATTTGCATACTGATTTGCGGTTGGTGGTTCTTTCTTTATTATCTATTTAACCCTCTTTAACAATTTACATTCTGCAAAGACATACCGCGTTGTATTTATTGTCATGCATGTCCAGTAGAAAACAATTTACTTTAAACTTTAATGCCATTCTGTTGCTGCCATGCATCCACTGATTGATATACAAATCTGGAAATAAAAAAAATAAAAAACACTCTTGTTTCACTAATGTCTTGGTGTCATTTGAGGATAGTCAGTTGGCACAGTGACTCACAGACTGCTCCACTTTCTGTTGTAGATACTCCTGGACGAAATCTTGGTAATTGCACATAAGGTACTAATGTTTAACATGTCCACCAGAAAAGCATCAGAGAATGAGCATGTAGAGTGGGGAAGTCTATGTGAATATGTATTTTCCTCATTACTAAGCAGTCTTATGCATAATCAAATCACCACCACAGAAATGTTGATAAAATTCTAGCCTATTCCAGTTCTGTGAGGTATCCACTGCCATGGCAGTTTTAGATTTAATTGCAAGGCTATTCTTAGCAGGAGCGCAAAAAAAGCTCTGGAGGGTTTAGATATTTGTGAGCTGCTACACGAAATTAGACAGTAAGCAATTCCCACACACCCATGTTTTATTGATAGTACAAAGTATCCTCTTCACCAAATGTCATAATAAGTACCGGCTGTAGGAAATCAGACAGAAAACAGCATGCTCGGAGCAGATAGATCTCATTTACAAGAATCCCACTAGCTATAAGCACTAAAACCACCCAAAAAACATGCAGTCTCGGTTCATTAAAATTAACAAATTACACTAAGCTAGTGCAGTGAGTTTGGAGATAGAAATTTCATAATAATAAAAAAAAATTGAGGTTTAGGGTTGTCAGTTTAACATGTTAATTTATGGTTTGGCTTGTATGGAAATTTCGTAGTAAGGAATCGGAAGTACCAGCTTCATGTTTTTCCCCGTCAGAAGTTAGTGGACCATAAATAAATAAAAATATGTTGACTTCTAAAGTTTTTGAATTCTTTTAAATTGTTTGCAATTAATTAAATTTGAATAACCATAAATTTGTAACTCATACCCATGTACCATTTTATTGTCGCTGGTCCTATGAGATCAAGAGTGCTCGGAGAGCATTTTGTGAAACAGTCAAGAGAAATGAATTTGGTTCCCAGTGGGAGGTGCTGGACAGGGTGAGAGAGGCAAGTTTGAAGAATGAGGCCAATGTAGCGCCCACCACACACAGACACAGCCTCCCGAGCCACATCGACCAATGCTTTGATGCCAGCCTATTCTGTGATTTATTCATGCACGCCTGCCTGCTCTTCAAAAGCTTTAATTAAAGCTGGCTACAGCAGTGTCATTCCTCAACAGAGAGAACAGCCCAGCAGGCCTGCTCACTAACACCTTGCACCACTGAACGAAGAACTGTGTAGTCTCGTCAACTATAGATCGCAACAATGACCAGATACTTTTTCAGTAGCCTTGGATATGGAAGTATGTTTCCCATTCATTTCCTCCTTGGAGATTTCCAAAAAAAAAACCTTGATTATCAGCTCCCAGATTAATCACAACATGATGGAATTGTGTCATTTGCAATGCTTCATGAGTGTGGGTGGTCGCCGATGAGCATGTTTAACAACTTTTTTGACTGGTGAATCTGCCCACATCAGGATTACAGGTAGTGTCATTATGACTAGTTAAATGCCTGAAAGTTAAATTCACACTGACTTTATCACTTAACAATCTCATGGTAAATCTGACCTGATATGTTTATACTTTATTGTTGATGGATGAATCAATTCACTATGGAGAAACTGAATGGGAATTTTACTTTGGAACCCAAACATTGCACACTATAAAAACTGTGATGTCATGACTATATGTTACCGTTGCAATCTCCCTCTATCTTTCTGAATCTGCCTCTCTCAGATCTGAATATCAGCCATCCCATCATCAGTGACAGTTGTTAAGCTGAACTCTCCTTCTGCATGGCTGTTTCGGCACAGATAAAAGCGCCAATCCCCTCCCCTCCATCATCTCTTATCCTACCCCATAGGTCTCGGAGGGGCGAGACATTGTGCGAATCACTGTAATTTATATTCTTTTTAAATTGTCTCAGCTTTTTCCCATCATGATAACCATGCCTAGAACATCTGTTTTGTGCTGGAAGGGATGGGCATCGCTTCTCAGGCAATCAGATATGGAAGAGAGAGCAAGAATGTTTAAACTTACCTGCCAGAGAGGTCAGACACTGCATTCATTGTGTAACATTGCCTTCCCTACATTCCTTGGTCTGATTTTGAGTGAATGTAGCTGAGGACATGACATAATTTTATAAACAAACTGCACATGCAAGTTGGACTTCTAGTGTGTGTTGATGTGAATGTGAATACATGCGTAAAAGTGCTGTATAAGAAGCAGATTCATAGAGAGAAACATCAGGAAATCCATCACTCTCTGGTGGTTATGTGTGCTTATCTCTGCACATCATGAAATTCACACATTAAGTTTTGCATTACTATACATTACCATTCAAAATTTTGGGGTCAGTATACTTTTTTTTGTTGTTGTTGTTGAAAAAAGTATCTTATGATCAACAACGTTGCATTTATTTGATCCAAAAAAGTTAATAAAAAAAAAACAACCTCAAACATACAAAGCTGAATTTTGAACAGGCATTACTCCAGGCTTTAGTGTCACATTATCCTTCATAAATCATTATAATATGCTGATTTGGTGCTCAAAAAAACATTTCTTATTATTATCATTTATTTGAAAGCATTTATTTAAAAAAAAAGATTTTTGTAACAATGTAAAAATATTTTTTTTTTTAGTTTTGATCAATTTCATTTCTTTAAAAAAAAAAAACAACTTTGAGCTGTAACACACACACACATGTCATGGCAAGGAGATGGGTCAGTGTATCTCTGAAACAGCAAGGCTTGTAGGTTGCTCCCAGCGGTGGCTTATCAATGCACAATAACAACAAAGGTCATCATGTGTGGTCCAAGCCAACTGAAGGTCCAGCCCGTTCTCATCCTTTGGCGTCATACATGTGACGCTTGTACATTTCGGTGAAATCTTACGCACATGGCATCCTTTAGCATCAATATGAGACGCAGATCCCAAGGCGTCATACAGGTGACGCGCGTGTAAATCCAACGCACATGGCATCGTTTAGCGTGAATATGAGACGCAGATCCCAAGGCGTCATAACCGTAACCCGACCCCAGACCTAAACCTACCCATAACAGTGCGTGTTATATTGACGCTAAAGGATGCCATGTGCGTAAGATTTCGACGAAATGTCATATGGCGTCACCTATATGACGCCAAAGGATGAGAATGCGTTGGAAGGTCTACTGTGGCACAGGTCACACAACATTTTAATGATGGTTATGGTTATGGGAGGAATGTGTCACAACACACTGCTGCATGGGGCTGCGTAGCCATATATATACAGTATATATGAAGTTTACTGCGCAAAGCAATATCCTCTCTGTTCAGTCCACTCCTAGTTTTCCTGGTAATTCCTGGTATATTCATATAGCACATATATATCATATGTGAGCTTTTTTCTTTTGCTTAAAAAATCTTAAAGGTAAATTTCCTACAGAATTTCTTTAAGACAATAGTCGACCTCCAGAAGTCATAATTGACAAACTGTATAGCTCTGCACAGGCTTTATATTGAAACCTGAATAATTTATTTACCATTAAATATAATCTCAAACCTGAAGTTATACTGTGAGAACTGACCCAAGCCCAGGTCCCAGACCTCTAGCACCAGCACGTGGCATTGCAAAGGAAGTGGAAATGTGTTTCGTAGAAATTCCATGCCAGACTGTGTATGTGTAGAAGGTTGTGATGCATCACTTTTCCTGAGGCTGTCATTATGACTTGGGGGTATGTTATGCCGAATGCTGATTCAGTAGAGATTGACAGGCCGCTGTGTGTGTGTTTCTCTCATATTCAGGCTGTGAATGTTGTTTTGTGAGTAAGCACCTGTGACTATCTGGGCATGCATCAGTATGTAATTTATATCTGGTCTTATGGTGCACATTATGTGTTAGCATAAGTGAATCTGTGTGTGTGTGTGTGTGTATCGGTATCCATGTTTGTATAAATGTCGGTTGGTGGTAGCTGGCCGTTAGAAGTGGTGTCTGAAAGCCTGATGGGTAATTGATGACAGCACATGCTCACTCCCTCCTGTGGAGCTTGGCTTCAGCCTGCTTACCTCCCTGATCTTCAAAAGCTCACTCGCTTTCTCTCTTACTCACACACACACACACATATACTCACTGGTTGAAAGTAAAGAAAAACAACAAGTGTTGCATTAATCAAACGGCCTCTTCTTTCCAAGGGAATTGTAGCACTTTAGAGAAGCTGCCTGGTCTGCTCCTTTAGTAGCACTAGATCACCCAGCCAAACATTTCACCCTCTCTAATGTGTTTTGATGACTTTTCTTCAGCAGGAGTCACGCAATTATAATTCAGATGCTTCACTTTTGGATGTATCATGCTTAGAGCTATACAGCAGCCACAAAACATATTTGGACTCTTAAAAATGTATGAATGTTATTGCATTGGAGAAGAAAATATCAAACCAACCAAGTAGCACTGACTTTACACCAAGACAGCACAAGCACACTTTAAGCCAAACATTTAGAAAAAAAGTTTTGGGGTTTTAAATGATTTAACAATAGATGCACAGTTCAGAATTAAAACAGAAAGTGTACCGCAGTGCTTACAAAATAGGAAAAAACTTTAGGGAAAAAAACCTTGACCCCTTTAATCTAAATATGTGAATGCTCTTAGCTTTGGTAAATGAAAGTTCTCTTGAGATTCTAGGTGAGCCCATGTGCAGATTGAAGGCCAAAGCTTATTATTCTCTCAGCTAACCTGTTGAAACTGAATCACAGTAAGTTGTTCTGAATAAAGGCCTGTATGCACTTCCGTCACGTAAGGGCCTCTGAGACACATGGCCTTCTGTCCTGGTGGCTTGATAACAGAGTAGTTGGCATTTTCCTGCAACATATAAATATGAATAATTCTGATAAGTATAATTGAATAGCTTATGTACACAGAGGGTGAGACAGAAATCTCACAGGGAGCACCCGCAGTCTGTCTCACACCCCAGAAAATGGCCGTGCACTCCTACAACTCCCTCAAATTGAAAAATGGTGCATTAGGAAGGTCTTTGAGTGGATAAAAGCAACATCTGGTAACTTGTGCTCTCTGCTGATAAGTAAGGTACAGAGACCTTTGACCAACCAGCCTCACCCCAATTCCACAATCTTTTTGATTGAGTTGGGAGAACCGTTACTCATACTTGTGTAAGACAAGGATCTATTACAAGATATTATTGTTTGTTGTTTTATGTTTCACTTTGTAGGGACATTTATGGAGTCCATGGTCTCAGCAAACACTTTGGTTAGAGTGTCCTGTATTTCTTTGGAAAGTTTGTGTAAAGGAGCATACAAACAGAATGTGTTTTTCATTTTAAAACAGCTAGAGTAGCATGTTAGGGTTTCCGATAATTTTTTTCATGCCGTTATCTGGAAGTACTGCATTTTACTACTTTTTATCACTCAAAACACATTATAACGACAACATTTTATTAGCAACATTTTGGTTAAATCTACCTTCCTCGGCCTTACAAAACAAGCAAAATTATCAGCAAATAATCAAAAAATAAAGCACAAACCTAATTCTACACACAAATGTACAATAACACTAATTCAGGTTCTACAGGATTAACAAAAACATAAATAGATCTACATTACAAAAATATATACCATTATGTCAGCAGTAAACCATAAAAAAATTAAAAAGAAGTCTGCGGGATTTATACATTTTCATGTTTATATTGGACAGTTTGTTTATTCAGAATAGACAGCCATCAGTGAAAAAAAAAATGCTTTTTTAGAACCGGATGATATAGTTACAGGAGGGGCTACATACACAGTCATGCAAACCAGCCATGTATGTGCACATAGATGAAAATAAATAAATAAATGCAAACAGAATGAAAGGACACGTCCTGTGAACAGACCCCCTTTCTTCTAAATAAGTAGACAAAATATATCTTTGCTATATGATATTGTGTGGGTGTTTTTTGTCTTTAGAGTGAAATCTGATTAGGTCTTTGTAACTCAATGTGCAAACTCTTTCCTCCAGTGTCTTCCATTCCACTTCCTATCCTTGTATCTCAGGCTCATCCCACAGCAGGCATCACAGCGAGCAGATTAATGACTTAAACAGCGCCGACATGGTCCCAAGCTCACCAAGAAACCGAGAGAGAGAGAGAGAGAGAGAGAATGAATGCAGTGCAGCAGGAAGTCTTTCAGAATGACATTCACACAGAAGAGCCCAGCGAGTTGAATGAAAGCAGCATCAGGAAGAAGATGACATGATAGAATGGGAAACAAAGAGAGAGAGATAGGAGATGGGATTAGAAGCAGAATTAATTAGTGTTAAGGTCAGAACATGACAAATTGTGGTTTTAGAAAAAGGGGGAATGAAAGTGAGATGGGCAAACAGACGTAGCAACTACCTATGGCACTTGACAAATCGGTTGAGGGAGAACGAGAGAGGATTGTGCATGACAGATTTTGACTGACATCTCTAATTAAAAGGTGCTGTCAGGGGCCACAGTGCAGGGAGAGAGGGGCCCCATCAGCCCCTGAGACTCGTCCCCGGAAATGATTGATGAGCAATTGCAAGATAAACAAGACGCCCCATGAGCTGAGCTGCAAACTGATGTATGCAGTATTATAAATAAATCTGCACCAGAAAGAAATGATAAAATAAACAAGACAATGCAGGCAGACAATGATTTGCTGTTTCCAGAGAGACAGGGCTGTGTGTGTGTGTGTGTGTGTATATAATATGTTTTCTGCCATGCTGGGGTAAAGTGATGGCTGGCTAACAGACGCTAACAGCAGCTGGTTTCATGGCTGAGACTTTGCTGAAGCGCCTGAACTCCCACACTCTTGCAACAAAACTGCAGCCTCCTGGGACCTAGCCAGACTCTGCCAGCCATAGATGCACCTTAATGTGTGCGCCTGTAGCTTTTTACTGAGCGTGCATGCCCTCGCAGATGCCGTATGTGTGTGCGAAAACACGGCCGAGTATAATGTGTGTTCTTGCGATGCCTCCTCGCTCTGCAGTTATTAGTTGTTGGAAAACATGTGTACTGTCATAAAGAGAAGCGAGCTGGGAGCTCTTCGGATACGTTCACCGTATCATTATACACCAAAGGGCAGTGGGATGGTAAAGTGTGAATGAATTATGAATGGAAAGTTGAGGATGTTCTTGCGTATGTTTTCCCCACAGGATGCGCTTCACTGCTTATTTGCATCAGCAAGGCGCTGCTGGTCGTAGGTCTATATGAAATATATGGCTTTCTCTCTCTCTCTCAACAAACAAAGCCAAGTTTTAATACGTTAAAAGCTGACATGAGTAGAAAATGTACCCTATTTGAACAGTTTAGAAAGGCTACATAACCTACAACAGGGGAATAAAAAATGCTGAATAGCTGTTTGGCTATTGGTTAACATAACCAGCACAATCTTAATACTCTTTCATGGTCTTCATGTGAACAGCTCATTAGTATATGTTGTATTTTATAGAAAAAAATGTGTGTCTTTTAACAAAATGCAATAGTGAGTTTCCAGTTTTGACCGACAAAGGCTGTGCACGAAGTTCAGGAACATGTATTAAGAACATACTGAAAATACTAACAAACAGCCATATCACTATACATTGTATATATTTGTATACACTATACATTGTCACTATACACTGTATATATTTTTTTATTATTATGAAATTGGTAGCAAAATCCATTGTAAAAGTGCACTGGCTTAATCAGCTTTCACATCCTGGTCAAAAAAGGCTTCTCAAATGTCATTCCCAGCTGAGTTTCAATAGTCCACCACACATAGCAATACATTTGCATTCAGTTGAGATTCATTAACTATGGTTTTAGAATATGATAAATCGTTTACTTGGAAAAAAAAATGTTTAGTTGAGTTTTTTTTTTTTTTTTTTTTTCTTAAACGCATTAAAAGAAATTAAAGAGAGGTCATTGAAATTATTATACTTCTGAAATCATTCTATACCATATACTACCATTAAAAAGGTTGGGGTCTGTAAGAGTTTGTAACATTTCGCTGCATGTATTTGATCAAAAATAGAGTAACAATAATATTGTGAATTATTACAATTTAAAATAACTGTTTTGGTGATTTTTTTTCAGCAGCTATTACTCTTGTCTCAGTGTCACATGATCCTTCAGAAATAATTCTAATATGCTGATTTTCGGAAACATTTCTTATTATTATCGGTGTTAAATACAGTTGTGCTTAAATATTTTTGTGAAAACTTTTCAGGATTCTTTGATGAAAAATCAAAAGAACAGCGTTTATTTGAAATATAAATCTTTTGTAACATTGTCTTTACTTGCTGAATAAAAGTATTAATTCCTTACTGACTCCACACTTTTGAACTGTAGGGAAATAGCAACTCATTAAGTATATTCTAAAAAGCATATACTATATGCTTTCTGTTGTTTAAAAAGTGCTAAACATATAGCAGATTCTGCAAGGATTATGTAGGCCTACATGTATGAAGCAGAACTGTAAGTTACATTACAGACTAGGTAATATGGGTTTCAAATAGCATTTCATGGTAACTTCAAGGCTTTTTTTTAACTCTGCATGACCATGAACACCTGTTTACAAGTGTGTGTGTGCCGTTAGTCACTGGTGCACTGCTGTTTCTCTCTCTGCCTTGAATTAGCCTTTGTACTTCTGCCGAAAACGTCCCTCAGCACTAAAATTCCTCTTCCTCTCCTCTCTCACCCCACCCAACCCCATCTCCTTTCTTTCCTTCTTCCATCCATCCACCCCTTCTCTTTCCTTTTTCCTCATTTCTGGATCTAGGCCACAGAATGGGTCGATGATCCTCTACAATAGGAAGAAGGTGAAGTACAGAAAGGACGGCTACTGCTGGAAAAAAAGGAAAGATGGGAAGACCACGCGGGAGGATCACATGAAGCTCAAAGTACAGGGAGTGGAGGTGAGGCCGTTCGTCCACACCGTAACACCTCGACTCGCTTAGAAATCGTTCAGGTGCAAATAATGGGCGCACTTTAGAAAAGAAGCCCTATCGCTTGGACATGAGCTCCAATTCGGCTCCATCTTTTCTAGTCCACATGATGTGAGAATGAAAAAATACACCTCAGCAGCCCGAGTTTAGTTTTCCCTTGATAGCAAACAAAATGGAAGCAATTGTTTGTACCTTATTAAGCTCAGGATGTTTGCTCTGCTCCAGAGTGCCGGCATTAATCTTCCCCCATGCTGGGAGCCACTGCCATCACAGGTAGACTGCAGGGCCCTTTTCTGCTTTTCCGCGCCCTGGCACGGCCCCGCTGTGTGTGTGAGAGTGCTCTTTGATTTATCTCCACTCGTACACACATATACACATGCACCAAACAGCGTGCGTGCTGGATCCAGAGTTTTACTCTTTTGTTTTTTGGGGTTTGAACTGAATATCTATCATTTTGTATGGTGTCCCCTGGATAGTTGAGTATGCTGAGGTCATGTGATGTTGTTTTGCATATCTAAGTCCAAGCTCATATTATACAGTCATATAGATGACAAAACGCACACACAGAATATTTGATACACTTGCCAAGATGTGCATTATTCTCTGCTTGCTCTCTCTTCATGGAGCTCTCATTAGACAGTGAACAGACCTCACTTAACAACCAAATCGCTGCCAATCATTTTTTGGCAGTGTGTTTTCTCACAGCAGATGTTTCAGAGGAAGTTTTGAGTTTCTACAGATTATCCGTTAAATTCTCCAGCTTTACCTCTTAGGTATAGTTTCCAAAAATAATTTTCACTCATGTTGTCCAAACCAGTAGGATTTAGCTTTAAACTAGATGTTTAACAGAAGGATTGCGCTTTTCTTTTCCACACAGTGATGGGAACTTTCAAGCTCTAAAAATGGCAGGACGTCATCATAAAAGTATAGTCTATACAACTCATGCTTAATATTTCATGTCTTTTGGAGTCATATGATAGGAAAAGACCAACATTTTTAGTTGTACACTGTAAAAAAAATGAAAGCTGTACAAATTATTGGAGTATGTTTTAAAATGTTCTACTTCAAAATGTTTAATTCATTGGGGTACTTTCTATTTCTTTGTAATTATTGGTCAAATTTATTTGAAATTTCTGAGTGAAAATAGTAAATCCAAAAAATATATATATATTTTTTTTTCTAATTCACTGAAAATGTTCAATTCTCGTTCACAATTTTGCATATTCACACACATGTACAGTACAGTACAACACATGCAACAATCAATGAAATTTGGCATTATTTAAGATAATTTGTCTAATGACTTTTGATATATTCCTCACACAAAGCTATTTAATGATATGGCACACAAGTCAAACAGAAAATTTTGTTGTTCTTTTTTTGTGCGCTTTTTGGAGCTTGACAGCCCCTAGCCGTTGTTTGTGGCTTGAATGATTTAGCAAATCTCCTTTTGTGTCCAACAGAAGAAAGAAAGTCAGTCAGTAAATGATGACAGAATCTTCATTTTTGAGTGAACTGTTCCTTAAAGGACATTTGCAGAGGTAAAAGTTTCTCAACGCATCAGCCAGCAAAGTCTTGTAAAGTTCAGATATATGTGAGAAATGCTCCAAGGATCTTTATAGGCCCCTGTCATGTCTGAAGTGTCCTCTGACCCTCACACACACTGACTATTGCTAAAAGAGCTCATTTGAGCTGAGGTAACTCAGAGTTGAACTCACCCACTGAGCTGTAGAAACACTCAAACAAACCCCTCTCTCTCTCCCTTTCTCCCTGTTCCCTCTTCCTTTATATCTCTCAGCCAGGAATGCCTGCTTGCATCTGGCAGGCTTATTCTCTAACATGCCTCCATATGTTTTTTCCTGTGTAAATGGCTGTGGCTTACAGTGTACTCATTTCAGAAGGATAGCAAGAAGGCTTTGGGTACTATGGTGGACTCAGCAGAAAATTGCATGTCTGGCAAGCAGAGAAAAAAAGAGTGCCCAGTGCAAACATTTCCTAGCTCACAGCAGGCTTAAAGGGATACGTCAGAAAGAGATTTTTAAAAGAACATCCAAGTTGTACTTTTTCCTGCAGTAAAATTTGACCATAGTTTTCTCTGGTCGCCATTCACTTTAAATGAATGCATAAAAAACAGTTGGACATTCTGATAAACATTTCCTTTGGTGTCACTCAAGAATTAAATAAAGGTTTTTTTGTGTGTTTTTTTTTTGTAGCATAACAAAACTACCATTCAAAATTTTGTGGTCTGGTCAGTATGATTTTTTTTTTTTTTTTTTTTGAAATGAATAATTTTATTCAGCAAGGATGCATTAAATTGATCACAAGTGACAGTAAAGACATTCACATTGATACAAAAGATTTTTATTTATAAATAAACAATGTAAAAGAATCCTAAAAAAAAAACATGTAATATGTTTTCTCTACAAAAAATATTAAGCAGCACAACTTTTTTTAAATACATTTTTTAAATATATCAAAATAGAAAATAAAGATTTGATTGTTTTTTAATCAAATAAATTAAGCCTTAGTGAGGATGAGAGATTCCTTTCAAAAACACAAAAAAACTTACCAACCCCAAACTTTGAAAGTGAAAAGTGAAAGTGACATGTGAAGGCCAAGTGTAGTAGTAACCCATACTTATGCTCTGCATTTAAACCATCCAAGTTAGTCCACACACATTAGAAGCAGTGAGTAGTGAACACACACACACACACTGCAAACTGTGGACACACACACCCAGAGCAGTGGGCAGCCATTTTGCTGTGAAGCCCGGGGAGCGATTGGGGGTTAGGTGCCTTGCTCAAGGGCACCTCAGTCATTTCTGCCGGTATTGAGAATCGAACCCGCAACCTTCAAGTTACTCTAACCATTAGGTCATGACTGCCCCCTAATGGTATAGATTCTGTATTTATGTCAGAGCCTTTAATTTGCACCTTGTTTGAAGGACAACATTGGGCAGCAGATAAAATAAAATAAAAAATCTCTGAAAAATAAAAATTAAAAAAATTATCTGCGTAAGAATTACTATTGAAGAAATAACATATTAATCGATTATGTTGATAATTATTGTTATTTTTTTAATATATATATTTTAGCTATTTTTGAGTGGACTATCCCTTTAAGAAATCCCCTCTGTCTATTAAGAGACTACAGTCCAATGACTGTATCTCCATTGGTGAAGCATAATGAGGCATGCTGATCAGATGACTCCAGCAGCGAGTGGACTCCGACGGTTCTGTGTTTTCTCCTCCTGCTATGAGCAACAGTATAATAGGGGAGCGGCCACTCAGTACGTCCTCCCAGCGCACCCCAGACTGGTGCGATCAATCAGAGCTGTGCTCTTCGGGATAATAACTTTGCCCTATCAGTCTGCCTCAGACCTGTTTACTGCAAACGCAAATAAATGACGTGACCTTCACCTTCAGAGGCGTTTCACTGAGGGCTTTTTCTCAAGGAGGGGTGTGTGATAGGTGTCATATTGTGTGGTCTGTGTGTGTTTGAAACAAGGGCTGTTAGAACTCTCTGTCTCCTGGTTACAATACATGAATACTCCTTAGAGTGGCGTCTGTGGTGCTACCCAGTCTCCTTTGCTCTCTCTCTTTCTCTCTCTCTCCCTCCCTCTCTCTCTCTCTCTCTCTCTCTCTCCATAGAACAGATGAACCTTGAGTCCACAGTAAAACTCCTTGTTCCCTAAAATTGGAGCAAGACGTGTGTTACAGCATTAGTACTTAACAGGGCGTGAAATAGCAGCCTGGCTTCCTGACGTCTCCCCATCACTTCAGGTGAGAGTGTAGACGGTGAGATAGATGAGCATCCCCTCTTCCTCTTCTTACTCATTCCCACAATGCAACAGGGCCACCTGAAAAAGGCATGTCCATTACTGGCTATCTAGTTTATTTCCTGGATGTAGTTGACGTCTCCCTCTTCTGACCCTCAGATGCAAAGGCCTAATCAGTAAGTCAACCAGCCGTGATCTAAGCGCATAGCAGACTCATCTATATTCCTAATAATTCCTGGCTACCTAACAGCTTTCAAGGATAGCTGTTTTGTCTTTCTATTACATGGCTTTTTAGCACCATCAATTCAAGGGGTCAATCTGATGAATAATGTTGCAGGAAAAGTGCTGAAAAGCTGAAAAGTTAAATGTGACATACACAGGTAGCTGATCTCATCTCTTTGTGTCTGTGCTGTACTAGCTGACTTGAGGGATCATCATAATTCTGTTCAGTTCAGTTTTTTTGCACTTTACAATGCACAGTTCCAAAGCAGCTTTACAGAAAATTTAGAAATAATCAGGAAAATAAAATAGTGCCTTAAAAGTGGAAAACTCCCTAGTATTTTATTTTTTATTAAATTTTACTTTATTTTATTTATTTATTTATTTTAGTTTTGTTTTGGATTTGACATCAAGGGCTTAAAGGCCCTGATATACTCACGGCAAAATTCTTTTTCGTTCTTCGTTTAGGGTTAAAACTAAGTGTGACCAGTGGTATACTGTTAGTGAACATCCGACGCCTACTTCAGGCATATTTGTTTCGCAAAGTGCGCATAAAACCATGGCGAGGTATGTACGAATGGGACGCACCGAGAAGAAAGCGCAGTCTGCCTGTCGCGGGAACTGAAAATGGCAAAATGCGCTTTTCGTGTCATGCATATGCATTCATGGGATGGTCAAGGGGAAAGTGGGAGTGTCACATAAAGAGATGGGAGGGGAAGCGTAAACTGCGCCTAATTATGTATTCCACGTTATGTACAGAAAAAGCCGGTGAAAGCGCGCCTCTATTTTGCGCTGAAAATTCTCTGCCTCTTAAAAGCAGGGTGGTTTCCTGGCATATGCCTCCTGGTGAAAGGGCAGCAGTAATCCGAGCAAGACGAAGACATATGCTAAGGAGACGAGCTGAAAAGATTTTTGCCACAAGAATCACACTTTTTCAGTTGAGTGAAAACGAATTCAATTACTACATATTTACAGTTACTGGAAGAAATCAAAGATGACATTGAATCTCCCACTCAGCGTTCACATTCCATTCCAGCAGTTGTTAAACTCCTCGCTACTTTACAATTATTGGCATCAGGATCATTTCAAACAGTCATAGCATCAGCAGTGAGAGGAGGAGGCCCATTCAATTGCGCGTTTAAATACGCGCAATTTACGGTATAGTGGGTGCATGGGGACAAGCGCTGATTACCTGATGAACTGCAGGTTTGGTACATAACATGCACACTGCGGTTTCACATCAAGCACTTTCTGCGTCTTGGCCATGGTGCTATTAACGGTCCGTTCGCAAATGTTCGTACATCTGGCCCTCTGTGTCTCATTTCATCAGAAGTGCAACTTCATTTTCTACTATAAAGCTGCTCTTTTGTGTGTTCATGTTTTCACTTCACGGACTGACCAGGAAAAATGAACCGGAAAAAATATCCACGTGAAGGCGGAGCTCCCGCGCATACCTATGTATTACGTAATTGCCACAGACCCAGGGCCGTCGCTAGTGGGGTGAAAGGTGGTGACAATTATAGGGGCCCCCGATGCCCAGGGGGCCCCACAAAATCCAGCAGTTATACTATTTAGGCCCCTGTAGTATGAATAATTCTAATATTTATATTAGTTGTATGCCTGAGATTTAAATGAAAACCACAAAAACGTGCAATTTGGGTAAATATTTTTCCAAATATCTGCTTCTCTTACCTCCATAAAAATGGTTTAGTCCGACCTAAAGTATTTATTAATTATTCAGTCAGAGTCAGTGACAAACATCAGATGGACCCAATAAAATTGTAAGTCCCACCCCAGCTCGTGAACAGAACCAATCAGAGTTGAGGCGGCAGCCTGAAGTTAACGATGAACTTGGTGGAAGAGCAGGAGACTAACTGACTGAAAAATGTCGGGGAAAAGAAAACATTAATCAGGGAACCAGAAATGCCAGGAAAAGACGGAGAGGGAGGCAAGGAGAGTGGTTGTATCCCAGTCGATCAAGACGTTCTTAAAGACCGGTTATATATTGTTATTTCGCTGGGAATTAGAAAACTTCCGTCTACAGTCTGCCGTGTACAGTCATTTTTTTATTATCGGTGCGCGCCGCAATCGACCGAATGATTACGTGCTCTAAATTCCTGTCTTTTTACACTATTGTAACTAGAGTTTTAAAAAAATTACACGAGTCACGACGCATTGCATTATGCATCTGACCTGCCGGCTAATGATATTTAAAACATCGAGAAAACACGAATACAACACACTGCACTTGGATGAATAAATGTATTCGCTTTATTTAATAATATTACCAGTTCCATATTATCTAAAAAATAAGACAATGAATGCTTTTATTTTTTGAATTAGACTGCATTCTTGTCAATTTTTTAAATGTTTACTTTTTGATTTATGAATTATAACAGATTATACTTTTTTATTAGTTGTAATTTTTATATAAACATTTAACTTTTAAAATAAAGGTTTTACAACAACATCACCATCTTCTGTTATGTGAGCCTCCAAGTTCATCTATTGTACAGTATATGATATTGGTGGAGGGTGGTGGGGGCCCACATCAATATTTTTTCAGGGGGCCCCGAATCCTCTAGCTACGGCCCTGCACAGACCAATTGTAGTACAAAGGTGTTTACCATCTGTAACGAACTTTTCCGGAAAGCTGTTTCGAACGCCCAAAACGAACTCCAAACGAAGTTCGTTTTGGCCTGATTTTGTTCGAAATGACATCACAGCAGTTTGTTCTTCAATTTCTCTTGAAGTATATTGGGCCCTTAAGCCAAAATATTAGACGTCTTGTAAAGACGTAAGGGGGTTATCTTAGCTTGGCAGTCATTAATTATACATTTTTCAAGCACAATATTGTTTTTGTATTTTTTTGTATTTTGAAATCAGATTTGAGGCCCTTGATCAATCTATTGATCAATCTATTTCTACCTCTTAATCTGCTCTCTTTCTCTGTGTGTGTGCCCAGTTCTTATTTTCTGGACCTCGTGTTGTACTTACTTTACTTTGTTAAGCAATTTAATAATTTCAAGGTAAACTTTAGTCAATTAGTTTTGAAGTTTTTTTTTGGTAAACAAAAAAAAAACACTTCATTGGTTACGTTGATCTCTTTTAAAAAATACTATATGGTATCAAAAACTGTGGATGTTGTGCAGGATCTGTAAGTTTGCATAAGGGCAAGCAAGTACAAAGTAGAATCAAGGCTTTAAAGCTGGACATCCATGAATTATTGGCTTAGCTTTCAGTTTCCATCCTGTGTAAAATCGGTTCTTTTCTAATGTTATGTGGCCTTGTTTGCCCTCAGAAAGTCTCAGAGATTACTGCACTTCAATAACCAAGGGCCTGATGAAAGGAAGACAATATCTGGTAAAGAATTCAGTCTCAGTATATCAGCATATTTTACCTTAGCCCTAAATAAATTAGGTGTTAATTAACTTATATTCACTAGGTAGAAAGTTAGAGCAGGAGCAACAGTGCAGTACCTGCAGAGTATTTTAATTATAGTCACACATTGATTAGTTGCATTATTGATTGATATTGATTAGCCATGCAAATGTTTTATTTAGAAAAAAAAGAGTGTTGGTTAAATTTGTGTCTGGATGCTCTTCTGCAACTGTCCTTGCTTTAAATTTCCAAGACACATTCAGTTATAGTTCCTCCCAACAGGGCTTTGTAATGAAGAATTCAGAGGGGAATTTAATTGATGCACTGTTCAGTTAGGTAATTTCTCATTATAAAACACTAAAACAGATTTTAGTTGAGACTGGGCAGTTTAGTATTCATTTTTAAAGGTTCACTGTAAAAAAAAAATATATATATATATATATATATATATATATATATATATATACAGGTGAAACTCGAAAAATTAGAATACCGTGCAAAAGTTCATTTATTTCAGTGATTCAACTTAAAAGGTGAAACTAATAGACTCATTACATGCAAAGTGAGATATTTCAAGCCTTTATTTGTAATAATTTTGATGATTATGGATGACAGCTTATGAAAAACTTTTCACAATATTCTAATTTTGAATTTGGGGTTTGTATTTTAGTCCGTTTTAGTTATTGTTATAATGCTTTTTTTCTCATTTTTACGAAATTAAAAAATCTTTTAACTACCATTCCTGTCCGTCATTTTGACAAGATTAACGCTGTTCAGTAATCAATCATTCTGAAGGTGTGTGTGTGTGTGTGTGCGTGCGTGTCCTTGTGGTCCTTGTAAAAATGTCCCCACAAGATCAAAGATTTCTGGTATTGTCATCCTTGTGGGGACATTTTTACCAGGACCACACACACACCTCCCAAACGATTGATCACTGAACAGCATTAACATTGTTCAGTACCCATGAGGAAAACAGCTTATAAATCACACGTAGTGATGTTTTTTTGAAAATGTAAAAATGCTGAAAGTCTTCTGTGATTATGTTTATGGGTAGGTTTAGGGTAAGGTGATAGAATATATAGTTTGTACAGTATAAAAATCATCATTATGCCTATTATGTCTATGGAATGTCCCCATAAAACATGGAAACCCAACATACACGTGTGTGTACAGGTTTGGCTATACTTGCGAGGGCCGAATATCCTCATTTATATAGTGAAATATTATGACAACTGAACTGACTACTGAGAACATTTTAAATCAGCTAAAACATGTTTTTTTATTTCTAATATCGAGTGTTTTGCACGTTTCTGTGAGGGTTGTGTTTAGGTGTAGTTAGGGGTTGGGTAGGGGTTTGGTTAGGTGATAGAAAATCATTAACCTGATGTAAAATCAATGGAAGTTTATGCAGTGTGTGTGTGCGTGCGTGTATGTGAAAGATTGTAGCCAGTAAACATCATTGTCAATAGCAATTCCTGGCCATACCATAAATATTTGTTTGTAGACTTAAATAATTTGTGTTTTGAGTGCCGTAAGATTGCCCCTAGCAGCATCTACACCACCAAGAGTGGAGGAATTGAGCGCCTCCCCTTTCCTGATTAGCTGTTAATTTAGCAATGCTGATACACATATTGCCCTCCCCAAGACCCAACTCATGATTCTGGCATTCTAATAAACTCCCAAACACGTATTGATTTCTCTTAAGTGAAGGTGGCAGGGTGGGCGAGTTTTTCATTACCCAGTGGTAATTATACAGATTGAAAAAAGCTTTCTTATTTAGATGCAGCTCCCGCTCTCTTAACCTCCACTGGCCGAGAGAGCTGCACTACCCCAGTGCACCATCCAGACCCCATCGGTCCCAACACGTTATTTCATGTTGACTCCATCTAATGCGTGATATCAGCCGTGCAAGTATGCGATGAGCAAGGCTAATGGAGCGTGCCTGTAGCTCAATCACCTCTCTCCATTGATAATAATGAAGACAAATGTCAAAACCGCCTTTTTGTAATGCTATAATCAAGTGAGCACCTTCTTGGCGGACAGCGGCGGGGAAGGTTGCAGTATGTCAACGCTATCACCAGTCTGTGTCCAGATTGAAAGCAACAGCTACTTTGCAGGATCAGCGATACGCGGCCGTGTTTATTTGTGTTAACGGAGGCCGCTCTCGGTTCCAATTATCAGCATCTCCTTTCTCCAGGGGGACGTTTGTCTGTAATTGTTTAGAAAATGGCTATTATTTCGCGATACGCCACATGCTGTTGTGAGCAGGGTGTGTCCACATACAGATGCGGTCACCGATAGCAACAGCTTGCAAAGCCAGATGCGAGACAAGGGGGAGGAAGTGACATAACAGACTCTCTCTCAACAAACCGCTGCTTCCAGCTCTTGTGTGAAATTAGCAGATATGTATTAACGGATGGATGTACAAAAGGAAAGTTTCAGGTTGCCCAATTCTCCAAAAACTGTCTGGGATGCATAGAGAGCTAATCGATTTGCCTCTCTGTCTCTGTACCCTTCCTTCTCTCTCCGTTTGTTCTGTGTGTCTGCTGTATTTCTTTCTGTGACTGCTCACTCCTGCAATCTCTGTATATCATATGTGGGGAAAGCAGACGCCGAATCCGGTTATGATGTTTCTGAGTGTGCCGTTGCCATGGTTTTGCAGCTCCAAACTCTTGCGAGAGCGAGAGATTTGTTGAAGATTTAGCTCCGAAGGTGCAGAAAGACTGTTTTCCCATGATGACTTGCTGTCTCCTCAAGTGTTGTCAATAAGAAGAATGCTCAAAAAGCAAAGACAGCAGAAAAGGAAGTGCAAAATATATAAAATATTCGATTGTTTCTCGCTTAGAATGAAGCATCACTGTGCCACTATGACGGTGGAATGAAGATCAATACTAGTCTTCCAATAACACATTTCACAAGAGTACTGTACAACTAATTCACAAAGTGGTTTGTCCCTCCATCCATCTTATGCCTTTGATCTGTTTTTATAAACCTGGCATGAGCCAGACTTCCTCTAGCTAATTCAAAGGCTGGATGGAAATGCTAGTCAGTGCAGTAACTCACCCAGTCATGTCTTTTAAACCCTGTGTAATTAGTTTTCAGAATGCACAGCTAATAATCTTAGCATCGCTCTGACCCTCTCAAACTGACAGCAGGATTTTAGGGCCTCCTTTATGAAGGTGGATGGAGAAGTTTGACATGTTATGACAGAATAAGATGATTTGAATTATCTACACATTTCTGTAATTTAATTTTCCAGTAATTTAGGATTGGCAGTGTCCCTTTCATTTCAGTTGGAATATGAACTGTCCACACCCAACAGGAAGCTGAATTGGAATTAAAGGGACACTCCCCCCATTTGCATTAAGCTTTCCATTGTTAGAAACCCAGTCATACTATTGAATGGTCATGCAACACTCTCTCATTTTCCCCTGAGACGAGAGAAATCCGCTATTTACCTTTTTCACTTCCTCCTACAATGACGCAAAAATCGTCATTTTACGTCAGTGTAGGAGGAAGTGTAAGAGGGGGGTATTTCTGTAAAGACTACAAGCACCCTTTCAAACCCGCCCATAGGGGGTTGGACCTAATGCGCTAACAGACCGATCACAGATCAGTGCCAGTGCCTACAGCCAGTGTTCCGCATGTTTTCACCACGCCCATATATGGGGCGGGATCTCACTCACAGAATGTAAAGAGAGTGTCAGCCATCTTTCTGTAGAAGCTAAGCTAACAGGCTCTTGCCTCTTGCTCTGTGTAAAAAGTTTGTATAGTAGGCTAATCACGATGGCGGAAGATAGTTTTGAAGTTGAAATGGCAGAAGGGTATTTCAAAGATCTGTTGCAAGAATCTGATGCTCGCGGCTACCTGTACGAGCCGCAATACAGCAATAAACAGTTGCGGGAGATGGAGGAACAAGAGGCGGCCGGAGCGAGACCTGAGCCCGGCCAGACTCGAGCTGGGGCGGACTGGCGGTGTCAGTGCTCTCGCTGTGCGCCTATGGAAACAGATATAGAGTCCTATTACTGTCGCGAATCTCAGCGATGCCATTTTCGCTGAATCTGCAGAGCTTTGAGTGTAAAAGTGTTAATATTAAAAAAAATGTAATTAAAAGTTATAACTCACATTGGCTGTGGTTCTTTTTATAAACCTTTAGTGTTACTAGAGTGCCTAGAGAATGTATTAGCTTAGAGAAATAGTGATTTCAATTGGAAGAAAACAGTTCATATGCAGAGCTACTAAGCTACTCTGTTGACATGGTCCTGCCTTGCATCATATTTTTAATGTGAAAGTGTAAGTTGTGTTATATACATTAGGCTAGTACATCCCGGTACAACGCAATTTAGCACCATTTCAAATGGAAATGTATCAACTAATTCACGATGTATAGAGTCACGATGTATCAAAGCAAGCCTAGTTGTATCCATTTTTCGGATTCTGCCGCCTGTAACCGGTAGGCATGGTTTGGGAGTGGCCTCGTAAGGGCAGCAAAGCAAGTGCATTCTGGGAGTTGTTGTCTTTCAGCCACATGAGTAAAAAATACATTTTCTGCCTTTTCTCAGTCTAGAATGCTTCAATTTCAAAAATAATTTCACATTTGTACTACCGTATATACCCGAATATAAGACAAGGTTTTTGTCATAAAAATAGGTTGAAAAATGGGGGGTCGTCTTATATTCAGGGTCATCTTATATTCGAGTGGAGGAATCGATTGATAGCCTTTTTCTCTCGCGCCGTCGACTGATGAGAGCGCCGAGGATCTCGATGCGGCGCGGAAAAAACGAGCGCGTCGCTTTCATTATGAGCGCGCATACATTTGAAATAACGAACTTGAGCGTGCAAAAGACGCAATATGTGAACAGGGGGGGGCGGGTCTCTGCTCGCTTGTCTCCGTCTGCTCTGGCATCCTCTGTGAACGGCGCTTATTCTTGCGCGGCTCGACCAGACGACCCCGCAGGGTGGTTAAATCCATCCCGTCGCACTCAGGGCTGCCGCAGTCATGGCCAATTAGGAAGCGCATATGTGCCGGTCTCCGCCGACGAGCGGGCCTCTACACGAGGCACAGGTGATGCGAGGCATTTGGAACAACGCCTCGGAAATTTGCTCTTAAAAGTATTTTCTGTTGAAAACCAGATTTTTTCCACAAAAATCTATTTTTCCCCAAAAATAAGTCTGGAAAATGGGGGGGTCGTCTTATATTCAGGGTCGTCTTATATTCGGGTATATACGGTATATAAATGACCAATATTAAATACACATTCATCTTCCCAGCGGTGGAGTTGCCCTTTAAAGGAAGTGTAATCAACACATAATGGAATTCAATTTCAATTCGTTTTAATTCTACTCTCTTTTAAATATTGTTATATATACATTATAATACTTACCTATTCATAGTTAAACTGGAAAGACCCAATTATATATGTTATGTTGTAATGCATTACACTCTTTAAAGGGGTCATATAATGCCATTTTCATACAAGTTAATTTGATTCTTTAGGGTCTAAATGAAAAGTTTGTAATATACTTTAATTAAAAATTCTCATTAGTATTGTAAGAAAACCTGGTCAAAAACAGCTCTGTTTTCAGCACGCCGTTTCAGTGCATATGCCTTTAAATGATAATGAGCTTCGCACACTCCGCCCCTCTGTTCTGTGGGGCGTTTTGACAACGCACGTGGAGTGTTGCCTTGACAACAGTTGAGGGTATATTTTGGAGAAAGAATGGCAGCGGGAGTCTCTGAGGACACATCTGTGCAACCGTATCAGTTTGAACCAGAGTCGGACCTGGAACAAGATGACGGCCCAAAGTAGTTTGACAATTAAGGCTCGAACAGGACGTTTCTGAATGGTTGGTTAACGTAATGTCACTTTGATCTATCTTTGTATGTACTGGCAGGGTAACGTTAACGTTAGAGTAACTTAGTGAGATGTACGAACGCTATGTGTTTACTGATGTATACGTACTCAGTTTGTAATAACACAATAACCATAACACGTTGTTCATTATAAACGTGGGATTATGAATTATATTGAGAACGTCGTACATAGAAAACATGCCGTAATATACCCTGAGTGTGAACCGCATTCATCGTGAAGCGTGCAAGCGATTTGCAAAGATTAATATAAAGGTTAATAAAACTTTACACTCACTTCTGTCAGGTCCATTAAGTCAAGAACACACAGACAAAAAAAATAATTTAAGAATTTTTATTGAATAGATTGCAAACAAGTTGATGTTCCTGAATTAAAATTTGGCTGTATGGCTCTGTTCAGGGAGTCCTCTGACCTTTCATGAGCACCATGAAATAGCAGAGAGTCAGAGGACAGCAGCAGCAGCATTAGGGAACGCTCACACAGTTTTAGACTGTGAGAGCTAAAATATCCCCCTGTGAACAGAGCAGGCAACATGACATAAGCAAATGCCATGTTATGCATAAGGAGGAGCTGGGGAGGTGGCGGGCAGCAGAAGCGAGCAGCGAGCCAGCAAAGCGAGCAGCAAGCATGTATGAGCAAGGTGAATGAGCTTTAAATAGGGCGCCTTGTTTGAGCTTTGGCCATTGAGCAGCGAGGGGAGTTTGATCAGCTAATGCAGCTCAGCTGGAGCAGATCAGCTGACGGGACAGTGTTGATAGCAAAGCATTAGCAGCGTCTTGACTACCTGGCCTGCCAGAACTGACGCTGACGCTCAATTTCTTTTGGAGGTGCAGCAGGGACACGAATAGTTGGTACCGATTCTTTTTTCAGGAGCAGCTTCTTAGCAAAACCAGCTCATAATGATCCTCGTTTATAAAGCAGTCTGCGAAAAGATTCGCGAATCGCGCAAACATGAAAGCATTGACGTTGCTCGTGGGGAATATTCCCTTCAAAAACAAAACTCAGCCACTGTGTCTTCAGCGGTTCGGATTTAGGAACATCAAAATGACTGCTGTTTTCGTTATTACACCCAAGAACAGAACACCACAATCGCTTAGACGCCGTTCTGCTCCAGCGTATCAACAATAGCGGACACTGATGACAGCTCGCTCAGCCTCAGGGCGGGGATGTGTTGAAACGCTACTGTCAATCAACAATCGTGGGGGGGGCGTCCGACCGCGTGACGTCACACGGTCGAACGGCTCGATTTGAGGCAGGGGAAAACATATAAGGAGATTAAAACAAAAACACTGGATAGATTTTTATCATTATATGATGGTTGTGTACAGGTACTGCCAACACACATTTCAGTACAATCAACTTGAAAAAGTGCATGTACCATTATATGACCCCTTTAAAGGTATAACCATGAAGATGTAAGCATTTAAAAAAAAAACATTTTTTAAAAGAGTCGTGCGCCATTCAAAACCATTCCCATTTAAAGGGTATTTCAATTCAGTTTTAAATGGTGCACAATAGGGCTGTCAAAATTGCTCAAAAATGACGTTCGAATTTTCCCTCTAAAAAAAACATATTCGACCTATTCGAACATCTGATTGCGCATTTTGTCAATGACGCGCATTACGTCAATAACAGGACAAATTAATACAAAGAGACATAACTACTTGTATAGGTAGTTTATTTAAGTTTAAACATATTTGACAACGTATTACCTACACAAAAACAAGTAAATCAACTAATGGCCAAGACCGCAGACCTCACTCTCTCTCACTCGCACTCGCAGGCACTCTTTCTCTCTCTCGCCCTCACCCTCACGATCTCTGCGCATACCGGTTTAAATGAACAACAACAATAAACAAATGTAGAGTGCTGATCAAGAGTTCTGTGCAAGCAATTTAAGGTCGCGACTCTTAATAAATATAGCAGGCTTCATTCAGTGATTGAAACAAATATTATTAACATTAATTGAAGTTTTACAGTATATAAAACCGACATTGAACGCTCCGAGCGAGCTGTGCTGTGGTAAACATGGAACTTTTCCTTGACATGAAACGGTAAATAATCAAACCAGTGGAAGCCTGCAGTGCATGAAACTGCTGTATCTAACCTACTGTACCTTATTCATGCAATATCTATTTAGTCAGTACAGTAAGCCTACACTTTAGTAATGGTCCCTCAGGCAGCGCACCCACTCGCAGCAGACAGCCGCGTCTCTGCTACCGCGGGCGTGTTTTCCACATTCGAATATTAATTTTCACCTTCTTAAAACTATTCGAATATATATTCGAATTTAGAATATTCGTTGACAGCCCTAGTGCACAACCCTTTTAAAAAAGTATTTTTTGTTTAGTTCGATTCTTGGGATGCTAATGAAATTACACACTTCACCTTTAAACAGGCTATAATGCATTATAATGCTTGCATATTCATGGATATACCTTTAAAGAGTGTAATGCATTAAAACATTACATTTAAATTGGGTATTTCCAGTATAACTATGAATAGGTAAGTATTATAATGTATTTGATTAATTCTTAATGCATTATAATTTATAATACATTACATAAACAAGCTTCAAGTGATGTGTTACCAACATAAATAAATGTTTCATGATGAACATAAAGGCTTTTAGTTAGATGACTTGTAAAATTGAGTGGTCGTATGAATGCCACTGATTGCGTGAGCTTTTTAAAATACAATTTGTGGGCCGATCAGTGGAGCTGTGCAAAAGACATTCAAGGTTTCCTTTTCAAAGCCACTGGAAGAGAAAGAGACATTACTTCAAGGTAAAGCCAGAGACAAGGCTACAGGCTGAGGAACACACTGCTCTTCACCATCAACACCACGTCCCTTGTTCTGCCTCTAATTATTAGCTCTGCTGTGACCTCACCTCCCTTGCCTTCACTCCTCTGTAAAAAAAAAAGACAGAGATCACTGATTGTTTTTATGGGCTATAACACCTTCAGCACTAATACCTGTGCGCCAGTGTAGAGAGAGCATAATGAAGGAGAGATGTCTTTGTTTTGATGTATGATTCTGTGCGCAGCGCTTGAGTCTCTTCTCTGGGAGCGTGGAGCTCACAGCTCATTTGTCAGCTCGGCTGATGATGGAATTTCAGCATTCAGCACACAAATCAGAGCCGAGCGAGTTCAAAGCGACAACACTAAGCATGCAGCTTTAAACTGACTAGTGAGCGCTTTCATAAAGATTTCTTTTTTTTTCCTCTTAGGTCATCTGAAATTCCTTTTTAATTACCTACGTCAGGGCCTGGACACTGTTACAGACTCTCTTTCCACCCCTTCGTCTAAGAAACGAAAGGATTAGCTTCACTTTGTAGTCGACAGATGCTCCAGTTTCAGAGTGATATGTGTAATGTAAAAGTAAGCCGCAGCATAATTGCACTGAGAAAAAGAGGTGAGAGATGTATCGAGTTGTCAGATCAGCGGAGGGAGTTCCCATGAGGCTTCTCTTCAGAAGGATGTTCATAGAACCGGCTGTCAACCTCTGTTTGTCATGGCTATGTTCATTCATTCGCTCTTAGATCAGTGTTAAACTGTCTTTCAGTGCCCCGGTCTGACTTTTGTGAGTGTCTGCTGTGGGATTGGTGAAAAAGGAGGCAGGTGGCGCTAGAGTCTCTTTGTGACATCATTACTGTTTGACGTTAACCCTGGGTGACGTTATTACTGCGTGTTTATGATTGCGTGTGTGCTCATGTTTTCTGCAAGGTCTGCAGAAAACTCCCCAAATCGATAGTTCAGTGTGATAGTTCTCCCGTACCTGTTCCGTCAAGGTCTCTGTGTGCAGTACGCACCAAAAGATGTTTACTTCTGCGAGCTGACCGCTAAGTCATGCATTATTGACACGTGGTGTACAAGTTGGAATTTGCTGCTATGTATGCTTAATAACTGTAAAATCAAAATGGAGCAATGTTCCAACATCCCCTCTTCAAAGCCAGCGTAATGAGCAGCGAGAGGAGTTCAAAGGGAATGCTAAAGTGTTTATATAGAGCAATATAACGTCCACAGAGCTGCTTTTTTTTACCGCTGATATGGAGGGAGTTGATATTTAACATGAAAGGACTGCTTAAGTGGAGTTTAACAGAAAAAAAACAGGTTAAAGCCTTTTGCTCTGGGCAACAGGGGAAACAGTTAAGCCCTCTTCCCATTTAGTCCTGCCATTCCCTGGGTTTCTCTTTCTCCTTCCTTTTCACAAATTGATCTGTGTGGCTGTTTTTCACAGTTGTTTGTTCTTGTTTTATTAATCATTTCATTATTTTCTTTTAGTGGTTTAGAAGCTATAATGAGACTTATAGATTTTACAATAAATAAGAACTATTGATATTTCTGTAAATCTGTTGGTAACTTTACAATAAGGTTTCATGTGCTAACAATGGGCAATATTTTGTCAACTGTCATTTATTTCAGGCTGTATGTGATACATCTCAGTTAAGATTTTGGCCACGACTTTTTAGGTCAACAGTTTGTGACTGTTTTGACATCATAATATGCAACTTTCATAAACAAGTCCAATTACACTCTTTATTCCACTCTCTCTCTCCTTAAATACTCTCGCAAACTACTGCATGTGACTTTCTATGTAGTGAAAAGGGCATGACTGAACGCCTTTGACAGAATATATGCAATGTGTAAAAGATTCTCGCTTTTGTTCCCTCATGCTACTCATGAGTTCAGCACTGCAGTGAGATGTCATGATAGACATCCAGTTTCCATTTTTCCTTCCCCTCTTTCCACACTGACAGATAATGTACTCTGAGAAAGTCTCGTGATATTGTGCTGATGCTTATATGACTACTATAGCTACCAATATAGATACACTGGATACTGACTGCATTTGCAAAATGACAGTGTGGACAGTCAATTGTGTGCAGTTGTGAACAAAGCCTTTGAATTCTGCATACAATGGCAAGAGTAACTTCAAGGGCCAGAGAGAAGGTAGAAATGGTCTTAGGAAACTAATTTATGGTGCATTGTAAGTGTACTTCAGGCGGGCGGGGGGGGGGGGGGGGGGGGGGGTTGTTATGACCCCTTTAAGATACATGAGCTGTTGGCCTGCCTCCACCATCTCTTTAAACAGAGAGGGATATTGACACAATTATAGCAATAAAGCTCAGACACATACTGAAATGAATCCTTAATCAGCATTAAAGACAACATGAAACTGCATTCGCAATGCATTTAACCGCTTCAGTGAGACCAAAAGTCTGAAACCATACTGAAAATCTGGAAATAAACAAAGTTTCAGAATTTTTCTCAAAATTCTATAGATCATCCTCAAATCATGCCATAAAATATGATCATCAGGTTTTACAAACTTGTGTACAGCAAAACTAATAATAAGGTAATCTGAAATTGTTAATTTTTCAGTTGTTTTTCAGTAGAATTTTTTTTTTATAAAAATGTCTTCTGATGAATCATTGCACATTGACCAGACCACAAGACCAGGGCCATTTATTTATTTATCTCTGCTGCATTTTGATTTCATGCTGTCTTTAACATAGAAAATACAGCTTTTGAGGTGGAAAATATAACACAAGAAGCATTTCTTAGAATATTCAGATTACAGTTCAATCTTCTGCACAATGATCCTCACACTGAGTGAGCTGAAACACTTAAGGGTCTCTTCTGTACAGCGCTGAATCTGTTTGCCTCAACACTGAGGCCCACGGTACAAACCCCCCACTTGCAGCACGTACTCGAGGAAACGCACACAGTCACTCACACATGCACACGGCACACACCACAGCGGTCATGCCAAATCCACTCTCTTTCTTCAAGGATTTGGGATTAAGGATTCCCCTGTAGGAGTAAGATGGATCTATTAGAAATGCCTCTGAAAAGTGGATAGGAGAAGGAGGGGTGGCAGAGAGAAGGAGAAAAGAATCAAGGAGGAATATCACGCATAGCGGACAGAGTGAGAGAGAGGGAGGCAGAAAAAAACGCTATATAGCCTCAGGCAAACAGTGAACAATTGCTACTCTGCCTCATGTAACCCGCTGCAACCTTAAACAGCAAATTTTTTTCAGTCAATTAATTTCTGCTGGTTGGAGATGGAACGCTCACTCAGGGGGCTTTATATGTCTCACTGCACTGAAGGGCATTAGTCAGCAATACAGAGCTTTTTCTCGATGACGCTGGGCACAGAATCATCAACAAAAGCATTATCAAATATAGAAAGCATAACACTTCCCCATAATGCAATATCAACACTCGACTATAACATTAAATGGCTTTTGAAAGTGTTTCAGCTTGTGAGATTGTTTCAAGCGATTTTCTCTTCTCAATAGTGCATGTGTGGGTGCGTGTTGTATACGTCTCGCCGTGTTGAATAGCAGACGGGCTGTGATTCATCAGTCCCACAGCACTATATAAATCAGACTCTATCTATAGAGTGAGAACAAGGCTTTGTGTCTTCTCTCATTCTTAATAAGCTTCAGGCACTGGGGCTGCCGATTTCTTGTTGGCCAATATAAAGAATGGCTGAAGTGACTTGAAATCTTGGTGAGGTATTAATGTAGGCTTAGCACAGTTGATTGTTTCAGTAAATGTAAACAGGGATATTTGACTATCACAGCCCATCAAAACATCAGGCTTATGCACGAGGACTTGCAGCATAAATTACCTGCTGCTGTGTATTTGTTACGGATGAGAGGGAGCGAGAATACAAATGCAAGCACAAAAGTTTATTAAAAAAACAAACAGGTAATCCAAGAACATGAGTATAATCCACAAAGTGCAGGCAGAAGAACAACGTCAGGAACACACATACAGGGCCAACGACCGAGAAACAACAAAAACACACAGAGGTTTAACTAGACAGGTTAACAAGGGGCTGATGAAGGACAGGTGTTGGTGATTTGATGTCATGGGAACTAATGAGGGTTACTATGGCGACAAACAAGGTACAAGGCAAAACAGGAACCAAACATAGGAAGTGAACACGGACACAATGGGAACTAAGGGGCTTAAGGCAACTTGATGTGTTGAATGCTCAGAGCACGTTATAAAACATATTCTTAAAATACACATATCTGTTTTAATAAATGCTCATAGTAAATCATAGCATATTGCCTAAAACATAAGGTAGGTACAAAAATAATCAGTGATACATTTCCGACCCATTAAAAATTAGGGTCGCAATGGCATTTCAAAAGGTCGCATATGCTACCATTTTGGTCGCAGTGTAGTTCCCTGCCTAATACTGTATCTGAAGTCTCTTTCCCGAAATTCAGCCTTGGTGCAGAATTACAGCCACTACGAGCCAGTCCCACAATGAGCTTTCCTTAGGACGTGCCATTTCTGTGTCTGTAGCTTTAAATGCTAATGAGGAGGAGAGAGGCTGGGCAAGGTGGAGGGTGGGGGTGTGGCCTTGACCAGCTTGCGGCCACGGTACCATGCGCTGTTGTTTACAGTGGATGTATCGCAATGGCTCGTAGACACGCAGTCATTCAAGCTTTCCAGTTTGACCCAGAATCTGATCCGGATGGAGAAGCACCTGAAGAAGTTGCAACTCAGTGGCTACAGCTGGACGTCTCCAAATGGTTAGTTTAAAATATTGTGTCTGGATACGGTACTTTAGTTGGTTTATTGTTTATGTATGCTGTTACAGTTATTATCATGTAGCTAGCGCTCGCCTACGTTGTTGGTTTTTCATGTTGCTCTGATTTGCTATCTTTCTAAAGCTGTATTAGTATCTATATCAGTAATCTTTGTAGTTTAGAGAAGACTGTACTCTGTCTCATTTTTTAATGACAAAGTTCTCCATGTCCATGTATACGTGGGCTATTATATGAAACATTAATCAAATTAACCCACTGGTTCTTCAGAGGCTCGGATGAAGGAACTAAAAAAAGACTTCGGTAACACTTTACTTGAAGGGGTGTACATAAGACTGACATGACACCTTCATAACCATGACATGACATATGTCATGAATATGAAGTAGGGTTTATGCATGTTTATGACAACTGTCATTAAGTGTCTTTCGCTCAATAATGACATTTTGAATGCAAATATGACATTGTTTAAGATGTCTTTGTTATGACACCTTGACATAAACCATAACATCATAACCTGTCAGTGTCTTTGTCATGACAACTTGACATTAAATTAAGTTAAACTGTCATGTGGTTGGTTTTGACATTGGCTGTCATAAGGCCATTATAACTGTGTCATGAATATTTTTCGTGACCTCAACTACAGTGGTACAAATTGAATTTGTCATTAAACAGTTATAATGGCCTCATGACAGCCAATGTCAAAACCAACCACCTGACAGTTTAATGTAATGTTAACCAATAAAGCTAAGTGGTTTCTTAAGTTTGATAATTAATCTGCTATGTCATGTTTATGACAGGTTGTGTTGTCTTAGTAATGTCAAGTTGTCATGACAAAGACACTGACAGGTTATGATGTATTGGTTTAGGTCAAGGTGTCATAACAAAGACATCTCAAACAATGTCATATTTGCATTAAAAATGTCATAATTGAGCGAATGACACTTAATGACAGTTGTCACAAACATGCATAAAACTTCCTTCATATTCATAACATGTGTCATGTCATGATTATGAAGGTGTCATGTTAGTCTTATGCACACCCCTTCAAGTAAAGTGTTACCAAGACTTCTGTGTTCATTTGTACATCCAAACACTGAGCAACTGCCATGCTTCGCTCGTTTGCAAGCCATGATGTCTCTCGAATAAAAAACAATATCGCACTCGCACGGTCGTAGCTCATTTTCTCATGGGCGGGCCAAATTCTCTGGGCGGGCAAAGCAGAGAAAGGGGAGGTAACCTTTCCCCGTATGACGACATATAGGGAAGATTCCAGATTGGCCCATCTGAGCTTTCATCTGAGGCGGAGCAGGATACCCAGGGCTTGGTTTACACCTATTGCCATTTCTAGCCACTGGTGGACCATAGGCAGGCTAGGGGAACTCATATTAATGTTAAAAAACCTCATAAAGTGAAATTTTCATGCCATGGGACCTTTAATGTAATTTACATTTTTTTCTGAATAATTTAAATAATTTGTATTAAATTTTCTTGGATAATTTTCTTGAATAATTTTCAATATTTAAATTACTTTATGTAATCTTTGTCTTATTTCTTTATTTGTTTTATTGCTTATAATGTTTATTTTTCGTTATTGTCTTTAAAACCATGAAGCTTGTGTGTTTACTGTATTGAGAAATTTTTTTTTATCTTTACATTAATATAAATATATTTGAAATATAATATTTTTAAAATATTACAATAATTTAAATATAATTGTGTAATTGATTGTATTGGCTTCTAATATTTTCGGGATTGTGACAACCCTATTAGCCAGCATGTTTTACTGACCCAGACACCCATCAGCCAGTCATTTAGTTAGGGGTCAAAGGATAAAGTTACAAAGCAAGTAAATAAACCTGCTTGGTGGTTATGTCGAGAGAGAGAGAGAGAGAGAGAGAGAGAGAGAGAGAGAGAGAGAGAGAGAGAGAGAGAGAGAGAGAGAGAGAGAGAGAGAGAGAGAGAGAGAGAGAGAGAGAGAGAGAGAGAGAGAGAGAGAGAGAGAGAGAGAGAGAGAGAGAGAGAGAGAGAGAGAGAGAGAGAGAGAGAGAGAAGAAGTGTGGCTGTGAGGAGTAAAGGAGAGACAGCAACAGCATGAATCATGACTTCAATAAAGAGCCCAGCACAGATCAATACAGCCCACAGCAGAGCGAGGACACTCTCCGGCCCACACAGTGTGAGTGTGTGCACAAGACATCAGTGTGTATCTTGTATGTTAGATGCTTGTGTGTATTAGTTCCGTGCAGCTTTGCCCTTGCCTGTGTGCATGTCATGTGTCTATAAATGTGTCTATAAATGTTTGATGGAAAGTGGCTCTTTTTAGTCCAGAGCAGGTATAAGCTTACTCATCTATAGCACACTATTTAAAAACAGTCCAAGCTATAGACAATTCTACCTTTATACCTGCTTCCAGGGTTCCTATACAGTAAAGAAAAGATTGTAATGTGAGTTTAGTCATTCCCAAGTCTTGATAAGTATGTAAAAAAGAAAACAATATTTGTGCTTGCAGACTATTCCCCCTATTTATTGAGAATTTCCACAAAAAAAAAAAAAAAAGATCATACAAGACAACTGTTTTCATGCCATAGGAGCAGACAGACAGTGCAGCCAAAAGTTTAGTGATCGTTTAACAACTATATATTGTTGTTGTTAACCTGATCAAACGTTAATACAACAAATTAATAAATATTAAATTAGCTAATTGGTTTTCTATGATGTTATCTGAATTTTTTTCATGTAGAGGTTGAAGTGGTTGATACCTGGCGATAAAGCTTTTTCTGATTCTGAAAAGTGGCAGAGGACATTGATATTTTGAGGTACTGTGAGCCCAAAAATTGTATTTGGATAATTAAGCCACACTTATAAGTGCATGAATCTGCACGTGCAAGTAATATATATATATACTGTATTTTTTTTTTTTTATTCAAGGAAAACATTTTTACAAAAAAAAGTGTGATGCATGATCTGATAAAATGGATTTTGACTTGGTCTTTGGATTTGGCCCGTTTAAAACTCTCAATTAATATAGCAAACACATAATGCATAAGATTTATTCAATGCATTATGCCATGGACGCATACAAAATCTCTCTCCACTTTTCAGGTCAATTATCATGCATTAGGATTGTTCTTCGTTCGATTTTGTTTGGCTGGATTCCACAGCACTGAAACCTCTATAGCTGTTTTTTCCTCTTTTCTCTCTTTACTCTGCGACCTCATCAGCCTTGTACCGCAGCCAGAGGCTTGCGAGCGTGAAGGGCTTGCTGGTCCGTAGCCGTTGGGGAGAATGGGCCATCTCCGAGGCGAGAGCAGGGACACAACACTGGTCAATTCCCATTAACACAGAGAGAACCACTAGGGAATGGAGTCCCGGAGACTGTTGCGACTGTGATCTGTAGGAGTCATGACAGCGCTCAGAGCCTATGCTGCTCTGGACACTGGTGCCTTTAAAAGACACGTGCTACACAGTGGAATGACTCCAAAGTCTCTTCTTAGTGAGAAGGAGTGAGGGAGAAGAAAGGCACATTATTTCTCTTTTTTTCTTTTATAATTTGTTCGATAAAGGTGAAGGACGTGTCATGGTGGTGTGTGTGTGTGTGTGTGTGTGTGTGTGTGTGTGTGTGTGTGTGTGTGTGTGTGTGTGTGTGTGTGTGTGTGTGTGTGTGTGTGTGTGTGTGTGTGTGTGTGTGTGTGTGTGTGTGTGTGCATGGTGACTGAGCAGACTGTAAGAGTGAAATCCTGAGATAAAGCTCCGTGGCTCTCTGTGTTTAATGGAGCTTAATCCCAAGATTTCACATCCACAGGGTTGAGAATTTAACCCTGATCATCTCACCGAACCTTCTGCCATACCACACACACACACACACACACACTGACTGGATAATGTCATTTGCTCCTCTCATACACATACCAAAAGTCTAAGAGGTCATTCACACAGGACACATTCTTGCGTTCAAAATAGATCGACGTAGCACAATAAAATGGAATAAAACTAGGGTGTCTTGAGATATTGAACTGTTTTTAACTTGACAGCATCATAAAATGTACTTTTTACTTGTCTCACTCACATTAAAAGCAGTGTTTCTCTGTATTCCCACTATCGTCATATTGAGCATTGAGATGCCTCTATCAAAAGCCAATAAGCACGTTTAATTGTTTGGCAGGTCTATGCCATATTATGCATTAGCATTTCTTCCATTAATGTATGTTACTTTATATCCACGTTCTCCATCTCCTCCCCTTGTAGTCTCTGTCCACAACCCTTTCTTTCCCTTTCAGTCACCTTCTTTAAATGTTTGTTGGAGCAGTGTGAGCATGATAATTGTGCTTCCCAATATTTGAAATCTAGCAGCCAACTATAGGATGTTTGTAGCCATTTTTGCTGCAGTGTGAATCAGCCTTAAAGAGTCAGGGAAGGTACTGAAAGATTCTAACAAAAGATAGCTGTGCAATGAAAAGAAATATCTATCAGTCCATATCTGAAATACTTCTAACCAAGTATATTTGTTCAAATTTGTTCAACAAAGTGCATTTCCTGGTTTAAATGTAATTCCCTGAAGTATTTCTTTCCAATATATATATATTTTTATGTCTGTGTTGCGCCTGCAGATTCAATGCAGTTTGACAATTAGATCTAGGTCTATGTTGTGTTTTTATGTGCAGCAGGGTTTTTCCCTCCAATTAGGTTAGAATACACATCATGTGAGAGAAGTATTTGAAAGTGATGAAGTTAACTAAATGCATTACGTTTATGAAAGAAGATATTTTTAAACTAAAATTAAAAGGAAAGTTGGTCAAAATAAACTTTTTTTGTATTTTTGTTAGATAGACAGACAGACAGACAGACAGATGGTGGGTGGGTAGGTTAGGGATTTGGGTTGATAAAATAGAAAGTCTGATTTCTTTTTTCTTCCGAGGAGCACATTTGTTTGATTTGCAGACACAGATCACCTAAGACTGTGGCAAACTGTTTTTCTCTCTGTTTTGATTGTGCTTTTGTGAGCGGATGTGCTGATTGGCACCAGCCCAGGAGAGAAGACTATCAACAGTCCAAGCCTATGGGGGCATTGCCCAGGTGAGCTGAGCATGCTGGGATACTGACCAGCACTAATGTGTCTCCTCTGACTGCCCAGGGCGAACATACACACAGTAATTGTCTAGGGAGTTAGATAGGCCCAGCACAGCACTAAACTTAGACAAACTCTTCGGTCCTAGAGAGAGAGTCAGTGAAAGAAGAGAGGCTTGTGTATTGTTTAGAGGTGACTTCAGCAAGTGCAGTTCCTCTGCATATCTGTGTGCTTGTTTAACAGATACGGTGCCACATTATGCCCAATGGCAGAACCTTCACTGTCGCTGTTATACTGTACACACATTGATGCCCAGCAGTGCGGTCACCGTTTCTGTTTTCCACTGCCAAAGCTTCCCTCTCCTCCTTCATTCTTCTCTGTGTAATTAGTCCGATAATGGTGTTGTAAATGATTTCATCACCTGTTTCACTCAAGAGCTGCTGATATTCAACAGCTAGAGTTTACACCTTGTTTCATTGACAGCAATAGAAAAAGGTGTAGGTAGAAAGATATTGAGGGAATGAAGTGTACGGTAGGTGTGTAATGCTGCCTTTAAAATCAAATCAAAATCAACACCACTTCTTAACACTTTCATGATCTTATTGTGAATGATTCAATGTGCATATAATTCAAAATATGTTTTAATTTAAATCAAATTACTTTTCTTTTCTCCTGACATCCTTTAGGTCATGCAGGTTATTGGATAATGTTAACCAATAGCCAAATGGATTTTAAAGATTGATTTAGCAAATTCATTCGATCTGACTCCATTCCATTATGTACAGTAACGCCCACATTTCACCATTTTTACTAAAGTAAATTCATAATTATAATTTGTATAAGATGAGCCACCATACTTTTGGAGTTCAGACTTTCCAGTTTGGGAGTATGCCAATTAAAGTATACCAAAGACAATTGGTAATGGTCGTAATGAGTGTAAATTGTGAATTTTCATTCAATTCAGTTTGTACACATTTTATGTTCTATTGATGAAGAATAGCTCAAAGCTTGTCTGGAAATACTACTAATTTAGCTGGTTTTGAAACTGCACTTTTTGTCACTCTACGACAAATCATGTGGCAGCACGAAAAAGAAAAAAATACATTGATACAGCATCAATTCGAACACATAATATACACCCTTTGTTCTTTGTTTTTTTCTTCCTCTTTTTTTGCTTTAGTGCTAAAAAGCTTTGTCTGGAAGTGAAAAAGAGAGAAAGAAATCTGAAATTGCACATTCATAATTATCATCACACCGTGATTAAGATTTGCGAACTTCCCAAGAGGGTTTGAAGGCAGCATAAAAGTGAAGGAAGATACTCTAAAACTCACTCTTCATCTAAAATGGTGTTTTATGCAAAAGCTTCCCTGTGGTCAGCCAGACAGTGTCGTCAATGAGAGGCAGGTAATGAGAGAAGAAGATGGATAGCTAGAAGGAGCATGTGAGTGGTGGAGGGGGAGAGAGAAGGCCTCTCAGGGCTAACGACATTAAGCGCCGCTGATGAATCGTCACCCATTGAGCGCTATTGACTTCACCTGTGTGCCTCTGCCAATAGCACAACACAGAGTCTCCAGTCACAGGCTCAACTTTTTTCAATTAAAAGAAAATTTGATTTCCACTGCCTTGGCCTCTGACTGAGTGGGGCAAGTGATGGCGTGATTGATGTGCTGGTGTACGATTCAGGATGCCACCCCACAACCTCAGCCTGGAGCCCTGATAATCTCATGTTGCCTGTAGATATGGCCAAGTGTGGGCCGGAGGTGGGTTTACCTCTCAGCTGTTCATCATTGATGTTTACAGATCCATCCACCTCTCAGTGTCACTATAATCACCAATATGGACCATAAAACGACTGCTGTGACCTTACCCATCTTCCAGATCTTTGCAAATACACTCCATTTACATCAGCTAACCTTTAATCTACTGCCACAAAGTGGATGTGTTTGCATGTGATGAAAAGATGAGGAGAAGCCTGAGGAAGCGACAGTCATGTTTCAGCGTGAGGGCTTTGAAGGAGACTGCTTTTCTGAAGAGAGATGTAAAATCGATCCTAATGATCACTTGTGACATTCATGTGCAACTCATTTGCCTCCATTATTTCCCTATAGTGCATTAGATGGTGAGATTTGCTCCATCTCTAATCTGGTGATGTTTTTAAAGGGTGAACATGTTTGATCCGCTGATCAGCCTGCAGAAACGACCCTCTGTAGATCTCATGTAAATGTATGGTCGTGATGGCATTGATTTTGCTATATGTTTCAAGGCTGTATGTTCAGAGGCAGTGACTTTCTTAATATGTGTAGTTATGTAGTGCTGGATGGTCAGCTAATGCAGTGTTTCTAATGGTTTGAGGCACCAAACACACTGCACCTCATTTCGTCAAGGTCACCTCTGCCATTAGATTAGCATATTCAATGGCTTTAAATATTTAACATTGTGCCTCTTATGCATTTTCTTTACCTGTTGATAACCCCAAATTGACCAACGATAACTATAACTTTCTAAATCCTGCAATAAAATGTATAGCGGTTCCCTTTCAAGGGAACTTCGAGCTGCGTTTGAGACGCGGTGGGAACGCTCTGCGTGATTGCGTCATGAAGCACGTGTAAAATCAGTCCAATGGAAGCCCGATACGTCATGGGTGACGTCATAGACCAGGAAACTATAAATCACCCTTGAAAACAGACCGCGACAGCTTCTGTAGTCTTCAGCAAGCGCTCTCTGTGATTCTGTCCTTGTCTATTTATTGTTGTTTGTCAAGCCCAATATATATATCACTATCTATCATTATGGCGAGCAAAGCAATATTATAGACGTTGTGTTGTTCCCTGCCCTCGTTACATCACGGGTGGGGACACACATCAGCTTTTTGTTGCTGTTTGGGAGTGGAGCATGCAACAGTCATTTCTCGAGGGATCTGACTGTGCATTGCGAGAAGCTGTCCGTGAGGACGCTCCGCTCTCGCCGGGCGTTCTTCGAGGAGGACGGTTCGGTTCGCGTTCCCCGAGCGGGTCTCTCTGTTGCCGAGGCTCGGAGACGGCTCGTATTTCGGGGTTCGAAAACGGATCTGACAGCGGGGGTTGGGACGGGCTCCGCCCTTTCTCAGCTTTCACATGCCAGATCTAGTGTGCTGCGATTTCCAGTTCCGAGGAATTGGTATCGTTAGTGTTTTGTTTAAAAAGAAAGAAAACAAATACAAATCTTTATAAAAAGGCAGATGTTTGAGTTTTCAATGAATACATTTTCCAGCTCATAACTCTGTTGAATAAAGAGGAGCTTTTTTAAAGAAAAAAAGGAGGTTTTATCTAGTGCTGTTGCCAGTTAAATATTTACTGGCCAGCTGAACATTATGAGATTGAAAATAAAGAAGAGTTTGTTAGATGAACTGTATCTTAAAACAGGGAAACTCTGTATCTCAGCCTCCTCGTCGGGGACTGTGGTTTTTCCCTATCTCCACACTGAGGTGTCGAGATTGTGGAATAAACCGGTTTGTATTTTATGTGTTTAATCCCCAGATGTCTGACTATAGTAATGTTTGGGTATTAAGTATCATAGTATGACATTGCCTCGGGTTAAAGAGACGCTTGCGAGCTTTCTCTCTCCCGAGTCGGCGTTATCGTTATTAACCCCGACGTTACCCACCAGCCATCTTAATAATGAATACATTTTTATTAGGCAGCGCTGGTGGGTAAAGTATATAAGGACATGGATGAATGTGAGGGGCGACTCTCTGAGGAGGGTCGCAGCGCTGCCAGTTCGGTTGTTTCCTGCTGGTGGCCGCAGAGTGATATATATGTATATATATATAAGTTTTTCTGATATAAAGATAAAGGAAAATAAAGATATAATTATGTCTGTTCTTCTGGACGCTCCGCTTTCAAGAAAACTAAGAAATAAACCATTCAGCGGTGTTCCAGAGGTTTCTTCCTCACCAATCTAATGTTCCTGAGAACTATTATGCTCCTCTCAGCACAAAGTGCAAAACAGAGCGTCGCCATTCGGGCTCCTCCGCAATTGAGGGGTACCTGGGTGGCGGTCGCAGTCTAGCCAGTTAGAGACATGCAAGATCTGAGGACTGTTTTATCTCTAAAATAGCTTTGACAAAGGAGAAGCCCTGACGCCGAGGCGATCTGGCTTCTAAGGGTGGTCCCCTCTGGGGTAGGGACGGTTTTGAGAAATCGTTTCTCCTCAGCACCCTTTGGGGTGCGACTCTCTGAGGAGGGTCGCAGTACTGCCAGTTCGGTTTCCCTGCCGGTTCGCCGTTTCAGGGCACCAAGGTGTCAGTGTCCCCAAACGAGCCTTCAAATAAGAAAAAAGAAGAGCAGTCAGTTCGGTTTCCCTGCCGGTTCGCCGTTTCAGGGCGCCGAAGTGCCTGCTTTTTTCAACGATCCTCCGAGGAGGGTCGTAGGAACTAAGCTAGTTAGAGGTAGGCAAGATCTGAGGACTGTCATCATCTCTAATAAAGCTTAGACAAGAAGTCCTGTCGCAAGAAAACGAGGCTATCAGGCTTCTGAGGGCTCCTCCGGGGCAGGGACGGTTTTGAGAAATCGTTTCTCCTCGGCGACCTCTGGGGTGCGACTCTCTGAGGAGGGTCGCAGCGCTGCCAGTTCAGTTGTTCCCTGCCGGTTCGCCGTTCAGGGCACCGAGGTGTCAGCGTCCCCATACGATCCTCCGAGGAGGATCGTAGAGCGGTCAGTTCGGTTGTTCCCTGCCGGTTCGCCGCTTCAGGGCACCGTAGTGACTGTTCAACCAAGGGACGGTTTTGAGAAATCGTTTTTCCTCTGGGGTGCAACTCTTTGAGGAGGGTTGCAGCGCTGCCAGTTCGGTTGTTCCCTGCCGGTTCGCCGTTCAGGGCACCGAGGTGTCAGCATCCCCATACGATCCTCTGAGGAGGGTCGTAGAATGGTCAGTTCGGTTGTTCCCTGCCGGTTCGCCGCTTCAGGGCGCCGTAGTGACTGTTCAAACAAATCCAGAGGCCAGTCTTGAGAGACTGGTTCCCCTAGTAAATTTCTGGCAGCGTGGAAACTACTGCCACATATTTCTCAGTGGGTCCTGCACACTATAGAAAAGGGTTTCAGAATTCAGTTCGGTTCTCGTTCGCCCAGATTTCTAGGGGTCCTCCTCTCATTGGTGGACCCCGAGCAGGCTTTGGTTATGGAGCAGGAAGTACTGTCACTTCTGCAAAAGGAGCTGTAGAAGGGGTTCCTCCTCCCAGCAGACAGCCATTACTTCATTGTTTCCGAAAGAGGATGAGGGAGGTTCCCGAGGTTTGCTTTCGGGGGCGAAGCGTACCATTATCGGGTTCTTCCATTCGGCCTAGGTTTATTACCCCACACCTTTACAGTATGCGTGGATGCAGCTCTGGCTCTTCTGAGACTCCAGGGCATTCGCGTATTATACTACATCAATGATTGGTTGTTCCTAGCTCAATCTGAGTTTATGGCAGTTCGGCATCGAGATGTCGTTCTGTCTCATTAAGGATGTTGGAGTTGCCTCTCAACGCCAAGAAGAGTGTGCTCTGAGGACCACTTTTCTAGGTGTAGCAATTCTTACAGCCGTAATGGGGTATATCTAGGCCAGTCACTCACTGTGAAACAGTTTCAGACGGGTGGGTCTCATGGCAGTTGCGTCCAACGTATTACTTTTGGCCTTCTGTTCATGAGACCCCTGCAGTGGTGGCTCAGGACCAAGGGGTTTTCTCCGAGGGGAAATACGTTTTCGCATGATCAAGGTCACGCGGCTTTGCCTTCGTGCTTCGGTCATGTGGAAGAACCTTGGTTCCTCGCCCAGGCCCAGTGTTGGGGGCTTCTTGTCGACGCATATTGCTATCGACGGATGCTTCCCTCACAAGTGGGGGCGATCATGAGTGGTTGCTCGGCGAATGGCGGACAACACACTGATGGTTTCGTATATCAGAGCAGATATCCTGTTGAGGCAGGGGCTGAGGCCCAGGGGATTGGAGACTTCACCCCGAGGTGGTGGAGCTTCTTAGGGAGAACTTTGGTCTAACTAAAGTCAAGTCGACCTTTCACATCGTTTGTACAACGCATTGCTCTATATGGTTCCCCCTCACGCAGCCAGCTCTTCTCGGACTGGATGCGATGGTGCAGGTGTGGCCGAGGCTGCACCTGTACGCATTTCCCCCGATATCTATGCTCCCGGAGGTTCTGGAGAGGGTTCGCCGGGAAGGGGCTCATCTGCTACTAGTAGCCCCATACTGGCCGACTCGAGTTTGGTTCTCGGACTTTGTCTCTTCTGGACGGCTCTCCCATGGAGATTCCGTTCAGGAGGGACCTGCTGTCCCAAGCAGGGGGCACGATATTTCACCCTCGACCGGAGTTGTGGAAACTGTGGGCCTGGCCTCTGAGGGGGCCAGGCTCATAGAATCCAGTCTCTCGACTGAGGTCGTTGAGACATTCTCCATTCCAGAGCTCCTTCCACGAGAAGACTGTATGCACTGAAATGGAAATTATTCTCCACCTGGTGTGGTGAGCGTCAGTTAGATCCTGTTAACTGCCCTGTTGGTTCAGTTCTCGATTTTCTGCAAGACCGTTTCTCTGCTGGATTATCTCCTTCCACCTTAAAAGTTTATGTGGCGGCTATTTCGGCCTATCATACCCCTCTGGGGGGTACTTCTTTTGGGAGAGATCCTCTGATTACTCGTTTTCTCCGTGGTACATTGAGGTTGAGACCTGCACTGCACTCTAGAGCACCGGCTTGGGATTTAGCCATTGTACTTGAGGGTCTGGCTCTGGCTCCCTTCGAGCCTATTGAAGAGGTTTCAGAAAAATTCCTCACTTTGAAAGCTTTATTTCTCCTTGCTATTTCATCTATCAAGATAATTGGAGATTTGCATGCCCTGTCGGTTGCTCCGTCATGTCTGGAATTTGCACCTGGTATGGTGAAAGCATTTCTATACCCTAGACCGGGTTATATTCCTAAGGTCCCAGTTAATGTTAGGGGCCCAATAGTGTTGCAGGCCTTTTATCCTCCACCTTTTAATACCCCAGATCAGGAACAACTGAACCTGTTATGTCCAGTTTGGGCATTGGATGCCTACGTTCACAGAGCTGCCCTGTGGCGTAAGTCAGAGCAGTTATTTGTATGTTTTGGGTCACTCAGAAGAGGGTGCCCTGCATCTAAACAGGTTATGAGCAAATGGATAGTTGAGGCTATATCATTGGCTTATGAAGCGGCCGGTCAGCCTTCACCTATGGCTGTACGGGCCCATTCTACAAGGAGTATGGCGGCCTCTACGGCCTTAATTTCGGGTGTTTCCCTTCTTGACATTTGTAATGCGGCAGGTTGGTCCTCTCCACATACATTTGTCAGGTTTTATGACCTTGACCTCTCCACTCCTGGGGCGAGGTTGCTTGCTTCTTAGTGTGCGCAAGGACTTCACACAGAACGGGCATTTGTCACTATGGCGTAGTGGGTATGGGGTTCCCACCGCGTCTCAAACGCAGCTCGAAGTTCCCTTGAAAGGGAACGTCTCAGGTTACGTATGTAACCCTGGTTCCCTGAGAGGGAACGAGACGCTGCGTTTGCCTGCCATACTTCCTGCATGCCCTGATCGACTTGCTTCAGACTTTTCAGAAGCTGTCGCGGTCTGTTTTCAAGGGTGATTTATAGTTTCCTGGTCTATGACGTCACCCATGACGTATCGGGCTTCCATTGGACTGATTTTACACGTGCTTCATGACGCAATCACGCAGAGCGTTCCCACCGCGTCTCAAACGCAGCGTCTCGTTCCCTCTCAGGGAACCAGGGTTACATACGTAACCTGAGACGTTTTCACAAAAATATTAAGCAGCACAATTGTTTTCAGTGTTGATAATAGTATCCAATATCAAGCTTGAGCAGAATGATTTCTGAAGGATCATGTGACACTGAAGACTGGAGTAATGCCTACTGAAAATTCAGCTTTGCCATGACAGGAATACATTAAAATTAGAAATTAAAATTGAAATAGAAAACAGTTAAATTGTAATATTTCACAGTATTGCTGTATTTTTGATCAAAATTCTTACTGACACCTACATTTTGGATGATAGTATGTATTGTAATTTGTTTATATTTATTGTAATGTATTTATTTGCATCTAATTTGACAGCTGAAGGACTATTCCTCATTTAATGAGGTGGTTCTCATCCTGGTAGGCTGCTTAGAGCAAGTAACGCAGCAGAAAACAAATGTCTTTTTTTTAGTGTATTGGCATTGCTGATTTAACTTTATATGGCTTTCCATGGTTTTCTAATTACATTTTTGTAGGAATTTTCCACAGACCCCCGGAGGTGACTGCGAGAGTTGACCAGAACTTGAACAGTTAATCATTTTAGTACAGTTTATGTAAACATGACTCCTTTTGCACAAGCAAATTGCTTGATTTTTATATATATATTTTTGGTTTATTTACAAGACAACAGTGTTTATTTGGGTGGCAGGTGGAGGGCTTGTTTGTTTCAGTGGGTCTGTCACACAGGGTAGAAATTACAGCATGGAGTGATGGACACTGAGCCGAGGGCTTCTTTTTTGTCTTCGGTTGCACAAGGTCAGAATGTACCTTGTCCGAATGTGCAGTCAAGCAGCACCACTACAAACATGTGCACGCAAACATAGATTCATGAACTCTATCTTTCCTCTCTCACTTCTGCTTCCTCTCGTTCGCACACATAAATTTGTGCTCGGTCCTTGGGGACCAGGCCAAAATGTCAACCTGAGCACATGGCTGCCTCCTGCTGCTGGAAGCTCTATGCTTAATTCACAGCAGCACCTGCTGGTGGAAACAGGCACAGAAAATAACCTCATATGAGAGAGAGAGGAAGGGGAGAGATTAAGAGCGAAAGTACACAGGTATGGTTCGTGTAGCTCTCTGCATATCTTCCTTGACTCATACTGGACCAGCATTATCTAACTTTGAATCCAAGACACTCACTGTTGTGCTGAAGTTCAGACAGACCTCCCAAAGCTAAGGAGTCTAATGAAGTCTATTCCCAAATTGAGTTCAGGCTGAATCAAATGTGGTATTGAATCATCTAGACTTTGCTGGCATGTAGGAAGTTTAAAAGAACTAAAAGAAGTGGAGTTGTGAAGGGAATTGAATGTAAATTGTCAAAGAAAGTCATTTTATAACAGATGGCAGGAAGCTGGTTGAGTGTCCCATAGAGACAGGAGTCATAGTGAACTGTGGTATATAGTAGTGTCTTCGTACAGAGTATATTTTTAATTTCCAACAGGAAAATCCATTTCAGAACAGATTGCAGTTGCAGGGATACAGAGTATCAGTTACTGGCCGACGTTAGAGATGTTTTAATTTATTGGTTTCAGTCAATAATGGATATTAAATAGTTATTTTCTCTATTTTCACATTTAGATTTATTTTTGTCATCTTAAGCTCCCTTCAATTTTTTTAGACAAAAAACCCCCCGAAAACAACCTAGAATACTAATATCTGCCCTTTTTGGGGGACATGAGACATAACATGAAAATAATTATCAGCTTATCGTATCTTTTTAATATTTGTGCATGCCTAAAAGGTTGATTAAACAATAAACACAGTTAAGACTTATTTTAACAGACTAGTTTAAAAAAGTACACTAGGGAGTCGATGTTAACTTGGTGAAGATCTGGAGACCAGCTGGCATGCAATAGAGAACAATAGCTTGCATTTCTCTATTGCCATATTTATGCAGGACAAAAAATTAATTTTGATTTGTTTATGAAAACTCTGAAGACCATCTCAAGAGTCTTATAACATTTTGCTTATATCATGCTACAGTATGGTATGTACTGTAACGCAGTCCAGTTTAATTGTTTTCACATCTGCGTAATGTCAAATATAAAAGTAAGCCGATTGTGGACAGAGGAATTTTATCTCCTGCTGTCGCCTTGCAAGTCAGAGACAGAGAGAGAATTATAGAAAGGACATCAACAGACTTGGACTGTGATCAGTCATCTTACAGTTAGAGGCTGGGGTAATTATCGGTGGAATACAGGAAACCGTCCCATCAGCAGATTCACACACACACACACACACACACTAATCAAGTGATCGACACAACAATTGTTTTTTAACAACAAGTGTTCTTCGGCCGGCAGGCCCCACCTGCTGAGCGACCATCGCGCTCTGGGCTTGGCTAATGAACATTTAAATGTAATTAGAGAGCAGTATCTCTGAAATTAGGCCTGCCATAGCGTTAATTACACAATTACTGACATCGGCGACTCAATTGGTCGATGGAAGGGGGAGGGGGAGGGAGGCTGGTTGTTTGAACTTTGGACGCAGCTTTGATTCATAGTCTAGGCTTTGTGGAAATATCGCCTTTGCCAAGTTAATTTGTAAAGGCCAGCATATTTGGGAAGAGAAAATCAGGCTGACCTTTTCCTGAAACAATCCCAGCTTTTGCTCAGTCTTTGTCTTTCTCGCCATGGCTGAAGTCTTTTGTGCGGTTCTCATATTTCTCTCTCTGCGGTCTGAGCTAACTGAGTGCCGTAGCATTCGATTAATCAACTCTAATAGACTAAATGCGCATCAGAATTGTTGTTGGCTCGAATGGATGTTTTTGTCTTCTCTCATTTACTGTTGATTCCTCTCAAATTAGCTCACTTAAAAGAGAAGGGGAGACCAGGTCTTGTTCAATCATTGCCGTTAGCTTTTAATCATCTTTTTTGCATAGCAAGCCTTGCGACGTAATGAGCTTCTATCTGGACTGTTTGCAGTAGAGTCACATACATCTCCGCCATCATCTCTCTCTGTGTGAATGTGCCAGTGGCATGCCCACACTCTGGAGTGCTGTCTTTGTGTTGGACTGTAGTGTCACTGCTCTGTATAGAGGAAGACCATATCTCCAGTCACCCAGCCAGCCTGGAGCGGTCTTGTGGCAGCTCCTCATCAGCATGGCAACTCTGCTTACACACTATCCCCAGACTTTTTTGGTTTTTGGAAAGGTCAAAGGAGAGCAGGGTGCACAGGTTGACACACTGGAGGTGAGGCGTTCATTAAATCTGCAGCGGTGTCATATTGTGGGCAGTAGATTCACTGTTCTAGCTACGGTTGTCATAACACCAACATTTCAGTAGTCAATAATAATGTCATGATTATGATAATAGTTTTGATATCACATCATGAATTTAATGAGAGAGATTCTTTAATTTAATGAATATTAATTCTATTTTTAGTTTTCATATCTAAAATTGTTATTTTACATATACTAGTATTTATTGATATTTTGACATTTAATTATTTTTATATTTTCAATTTTCTTTTTATTTAAGTTTTTGGTAATGTCATTTTTATAGTCTTAGTTACCAATACTAACACTGATATCGTACGGCACCAGAGTACTGACATTTTTTGCATCCCAGTTCCCAGTTTACAGAGTATTAACTGCATTAATTTTGAAGAAACTGCATGATACAAGGCACTTTCACCCACATCTCTTCAAAATGTCTCACATTAGACAGACGTGTCCAGTCAGCTGTCTGCTTAAGCCCAAGTTCAGGTGAGAGAATCCTCCTCACCTCTTTATAGCTCTACACCTCAGCTGCTGTATTTATTGTTGCCTTTTTATGGGACCTTTAAAAATTCCCTGATGAATTTTGGAGGCTTATGAAAACACTCTCAGCTAACTATTAATAAGATTTTAGTGGGGAAACTCCCACCACTGTCTCCCCACGGGAGCTTGAGGAAGTGCTTTAAAATTTCTTCTCTCTGAGACTTTTTCAAAGAGGTTTTAGATGTTCAACTCTTTGGTTGTCAAACCCATTTGGCCAACATGCCACAAACATACTGCTACATGGACTTTCTCATAAATTAGACATGATTCCTGGAAAGTTGTACCAGTTTTTTTGGCTTCACATTCATACAGCATGATCAAAGCGTCGTTTTTTAATCCCCCAAAATAGCTGACTGCTTTTCATACCAGTTAACCCTTTCCCAGCTGTATTTCAGACTTTGGATTTGAGTCTCGGTCTTGTTGAAATAGGTCAGGTGTTGGCCCATTTTTCCCCTACTATTCCAGAAGTGAACAGAAGGTGAGCATCAGTTAAAGCGGTGGGAGGGGCCCAGAGGATGATCGACAGCCCTGTGGGAGCTGTCCCCAGTACAGAAGTGCTGAAGCAGGGAATTCACCCACGTGGCTCAAGACTTCACTAACACAAAGGGCCATTCCTCCCTCTCTGGTGGCTCCATTGTGAATCTCACCGTATCTAGTTCTGTCTTCATAATACAACTGGGAAGAACATATCATGGGTGTGTCTATAACAATGGACCATAACGCTGCTTCCATCCTTTGGAAATGAAAGTGTTTGCAGCTGTACTGAGATATGTACTTCTTGTATAGTTTCAAACTTTCCAGTCCTACCAGAAGTCGTGGCCTTGTACAAGCATTGTTTCATGGCATTCTTGTACTATGGCTAATTTAATAATGTGTGAGGTGTTCCACTGGCAGATCATAAAGCATGTAGAAGGAGAATGAGATTTAGGCTGCATTAGGCTAATGTCGTACTGCGTGGCAGAGGGCTGCACTTCGTGGTGGCCCGGGCTTTGATAAATCAGACTTCCTCTCCCGTCTCCCCCCCAAACAAGCCTCGGGAATGGCAGCCAGGCAGACGCTCATACTAATCAAGTGGATGGAAATGCATGTGTCCAGTTAGCTCTGCCTCTGTCTTTTCATGCAGGCTCTGCTCCACCAGAACTAGCTGTGTACTGCTCTTGAAGAAGAGGTCTTGAACAGTTTTCTGCCCTCCACTGTGTTTTATCACGCAGCATACTCATGAAATATTCACAGAAGGCTCTTCACAATAAGCATCAGCATGGAGGAGCAGGGAATAAAGTCTGGACTTATTTTTCCATGCATGACCCCGAGAATAAAAAAAGGGTTCACCAGTAGAGTCAGGTCTTGTATTCCCTACTCAGAGCTGCAGAGCTTGACTCATGCCTTTGCATGTACAGTATATATGTGACCTACTACATCATTTTGAGTCATTTGATCCAGAAACACATTTAGAGTTTTATGCACGAAATGAATGCATAAAGTCTCTGCTTATAAAAATGCATCAACTGCCTTTTTAACACAAGAGTTTACAGACGATATGAGAATGTAAATAGTGACTGTGTTGCGGATGATGATCAGATATTTCTTTTAATTGTATCATTAATTTGTGTTAATCACTCAAATAGCGCACTTACAGTAGCCAACAGAGAAACAGACAGGTGACCAATCCTTAGTGGCGACGTCATTTTATTTTAGTCAACTGTCCTGAGAAGGATTTGAAATCGTGCTGTTCCGTACCAGGCTCAAGTGGAAATATAACAGAACCTTTCAGCCCAAAAAGCAGCTTTTGACATTAAGACATAAATTACAAGTTAAATAAACAATAGAATGCGTTTATAATAGCCATACTATAGTGAATATATTTAACAGTACATCTATGATTGTAGCAATATGTTCTTATCTAATGGTATCCTGCTAATAACCAATTAGCTACTTGCTAATAACTAATAAGCTAAGGACATTGGATATCTAAATAAATGTACGGTCAGGTGACATTGTTCTGAAGCTGTTTTATTGACGTATTCCCACATTGGAAACCGTGATTGAGTGACTACATAAGAGATGTTTCGACATGCCCTCTGCTGTTCAGTCATGTATGTTTTGTACTGTAACTAGTAGTAAAGATGAAGAGACATTTTACCCATGCTCTGTACTGCAGTTTGAACCAAGGCAGCTTCAGGGATCTGTCATACCACATTAAAGAGCAGCAAAATGGCTTTTATTGTTTGAATTTCATAGTAAAAATTACATAATTTGAAAACTGCTGAGACTTTATCAAAACTATTATGACAAATGACTATTAGTTGTTAGAGCACATCACATACAGTACAGCAGCCACGCATGATCACTTGTTCATTATTGGCAGAACTTTAGGGTTTTGTCCTTCTGTTTGGTTGCACTCGTAAACTGGTGAAACTACCCATATGCAGAAGCAGAAGGCCCTGTCAAGAGGGGTAGAGAGAGAGAAATATAGAGAGAGGAGAATGAAAGTGGGAAGGAGAGAGCTTGGATCAGCGCACTGTGTTTTGGCTAAAGCCAGATGGCTTGTGCATTAGCTCCAGCACCTCAGCCTGTTCCTCCTGTCCTCTAGCTGTGTTCTCCACAATCAGCATAGAGCTTTATGAGCTGTGCAGAGCTGCTGTTTTATCCAAGAGCTGTTTGCATTCACCCTCTATCCTATCATACTTAACTTTACCTCCACCTCAAAGTGAGAATGCTGGGGAATAAGAGCATAAAAACACATTTAAAGGCTAGCAAAAAGCAGAAATGAATAAAACAGATGCAGAGGCTACACTTTATTGGCTTGCGAGGCGGTCCAGGCTGCTCCTGTGTGATAGGATTGGACTCAAAAGTGCTGATTTCAAACCACTACACTTTTAGGGAACGGCTTCATCATAGTGGTTAGAGGCCTATCTTGGAGCAGCACAGGTTTTCAGAGGGAATTTCCCAGCAGCAAGGCTCTTTGGTACTTGAATCCGCCTCTGGTACAACACTTCAGCAGGTCTGGACCATCTGCCTTTAATTGATTGAGCACCTTATCCAGTTGCCTCAACTTCTATTCTAATCTGCATCGGAGAAAATCGTTTCAATTTAATTAAATTAAAAGAATATCATTAACTTCTTAATGATGATTGATGTATAAATAACAGTAACATTTAGGAAATATCAAACAATTATGCCTCAGGCAGCTGAATGTGAAATTGTCCTTTTACGTGGGTTTCTGCGAGCGAGATAATTTGTTCTTTTTCTTTTCAAAATCGCAGTGTATCCAGCTGCCTCTGCATCAGCACATCCAAGAAACACAACATTACCAATTTTATTCTTCATTTTTTCACCCTACTGCTAAATGATAACCCCTTCCACCTACTCTATTCAAAAAGCTGTCAGAAATCCATTTATACACATAACCTCCTCACTCACAGCTGTCTTATTTTCTTGTTTTTCCTCCATTGGTGCTAAAACAAATGGCAACAGAGAGGACCCAGAAAAAGGCTGAAAAGTTGACATTTAAGTGAAATGGAGCCCAAATGGGCCGGTGGGATACAGTAATGATGCTAGAGAGGCTGGGACTCAAAAAAGAAGATTTATGGGCTGCAGGAGCCCATCATATTTTAGCCGTCAGTGTGCGCTGTGGGTGGTTTATGTGGGCTTGAGGGCTTTTCTGTTGAGCCTATCACTTGAGGCCTTTTGTGACTTACTGACATGCAATGTGTGGCCACAGACCAGGGCTCTTATAGTCAAACTGTCACCTGCGATACATTTTCACTCACAGTGTCTATTTTACTTGCTGCATTCATATTGCATCATTTATTTTATGTATTTTGTACATGCACATAATATATGGATACAATGATTCATTGGCTTAAAGAGCCAAAAAAAAATAATTGAGATTTCTATCATAATTTACTCAGCTTCGTGTTTCCACACCTGTATGAAATCACATGAAAGTGAGGGTTTTTTTTGTTCATTTCTTTTTGTGATCTCTTTTTACTCAGTTCATATTCACTCCCATCTCTGTTTTTGACTGTTCCCCACTGTGCATGTGGAATAATTGACAAGCCAGAGTGGCCGAGGTGTCTCTGTTCATTTGCCAGGCACTTTGTCTGTTTTAATAATGCCTTTAATTGGCAGTGGAATGGGGATGAATGGCGGTGGAAAGACAGGGAAGGACCACGGTGTTGCTTTATATATCTGAATCTCAGCCCCGGGGGGGGGGGGTTGTGATAGAACGGAGGTGTTTGTCAGCTGCTAGATTAGGTAAAGATCTGGCAACCTGCACCGAAGTCTGAAAGTAGACTTTTGGGCCCACCTCTCAGGGCTTTTGGCAAGATTTGCACTATTAAATTGTTAATACCAGCTTGGTTTGGCCGACTGCCTTCCTATTTTTGTGCTGGCTGGATTCATCGTCATCATCCTTCCAGGTAGTGACTCAAGAAACAAACCATTAGTGAAACACACTGTTCCTGAGCTTACAGGATTGTTCCTGATTGTTCCCCCCCCCCCCCCCCCCAAAAAAAGGAAAAGAAAATTCTGTCATTTACTCACCTTCATGTCGTTCCAAACTTGTATAACTTTTTTTTTCCAGTGAATACAAAAGAAGAAATGGACAATGAATAGAGAATGAGGGAATCTAGCATTGAAACAGTTGCTAAAGATCTGTAAAAGTAACATAAACATAGTCTACTGTATATGACTTGATTACTGTATTTTAGATATACAATAGCTTTGAGGGAGGAACAGCCAAAATTAAAGTTGTCGTTCACTGAAACTCACGAACAATGGTCTCTTATAAATCTTTTTTTGTTGTTGAATCATTCAAAAGGACTCAGTATTACCATTTTTATATGTTTGAAGAATCCACCTATATACAGGATGTTTTACACAAGAAATGCATTTTTTATTTGATCCCTGTTCGTTTTTAAAAATTATTATCAGTAGCAAAATAATTTCATACAGTTTTAGAACAGCAAGTAAAGGATTACAGAATATTCATTTTTGAGTGATCTATTCATTTAACAGACAGACATTTAAGAAATAGCCTAGTACACCTCTACATACATGAACCTACTTATTCTGATACACAAAGAACAACTGTGGAAGGGGAAAATTAGAAGATTTCAACAGGAATAAATCCAATAAGACATGGAGAGTCAGGGTTTCAGGAATATTACCCTGGTAAATGCAATAACTCAGAAATGAAATATATGAACATCTCATTTCCCATATTTGCAACCTGATTAGTGTCAACAGCAGCAGAGGCATGTCTCTGCCCTCTCCTTCACAGTTTGAAAAATTATGTGTAGCTCGTGAGTCGTGTAAGTAAGTAATAACAGGCAGAAGCAGGGATCCCATTTAAGACATCATTTCCTGAGAGAATCCTGACACTGCTTTAAATAGCTGCAGAACACAAAAATACAGTATGGATTTTCTCTTGGTAAATGATAGCTAGCCCAGTCTCTAGTCCCAGCGAAATTTGTAATATCTCAGGACAAAGTTACAATTTGATTGGAAAAAAAATCTCACCATAAAAGTAATTGTGATAGAGAAGGAAATGGGATTGGGAAATGACATGAAGCAGACGCCCAGCGTCTCCCAGCGCGTAGATCTGTGTCACAGCTGATGTCACCCGGCCAGTGACGGACACAAGTATTTGTACACTTTGTTCATAATAGACATATTAATGCTCTCTATAATGCTGTTTTCTGCTAAATACGTTTTGGTAACATATTTTTGTGTTTTTAAAGTCCATTAATTAAAAATTAAATTTAATACTATAATATATTGGATTTTGTTTTTGAAGTTTAATTAATGATCCTTTATTTAAAGGTGCTCTTTGTAACTTTTCTACTAAAGTGAATCCTTTTTTTATTGCCTGTGTGTGAAGGGGTTGTAATCACACATTAACCCTCTGGGGACCAAGAACGCGCCCGCGCGTTTTGCTGGTTTTTTTTCACATAGCAGCAACATAGACTTAAAATACTCCGTCATTTATGGTCATATAAATAAAATCAATACATGATTATAAACTATAGAGGGTCTTCTTTTTTTGTGTACACTCACATTAACATCAAAACCTTGTGTGTTTTTTTTAAATAAATAAAATAAACAGGGTGCGCTTTCAGCTCACTCTGTCTCCGCAAAAATCTTTCTGAAACATGTCTGGAAAATGAACGGAAACTCCGCTAATACTTATCACACAAACATGAAACATACGTCTAAAGAACGCTTTAAATTTCTACTTTTAAATAAAACAATTCACATTTAAAACAAATATTCTCCTGCAATGTAATCTGTCTGAAACTAAAGAGAAGTACAGTTTCTCCTGTCTCAGCTCATTATCGTTAATTTGTTCACACCCACTCGCAGAGCGGGCTATTCATAAGATAATGTGTTGAGGCCATTTGCAAAATAGATAAACGCCCCCAGGCAAATGCTGTAAACGCACTATATTTTTTAGTCAGATTAAGATTCGTCTTGCGCGGCTATGAGGAATAATCCTGGGACATTTAATACAGAAGTGCTGGTTTATTTTCACTTCGAGGAGGAGCAACAGATTCAGCTGAGAACTGTAAGTGTTTTATGGCTGTGCTTTGTTCTAATCGCGATATAGAATAACGTTAGTGTCTGGAAAAATAGCATACTGTTTAAATGTGAATCATGTTTCTCTCTCTGTGTGTGTGTAAATGAATGAATGAACGCACAGATACGCACTGTTACAGACGAAATAAAAGAAAAAATTTCGTTGACTAGTTTTGGATAAAGTTTTTCAAATCAAATAAGCATCAAATAAGCTTCAAATAAGCTTCAAAATAAAGACATCAGCTTTTGTTAGGAGTTTCTGGGGATAGAAGTGTCCAGACGGATGCACCCTGTATTTTAAAGAAGAACATTTAATTATTTGCGATACATTATTCATTCACAAAGAATTCAGGGACATTATTCACGTCCCTAAAGGTTAGAGTTTTCCTAATTTTTTAATTAAGGCACTAAGATTTTTTTATTCCTCTTTTTAGTCAACTTTAGCATGGGTGTGTTCTCTTCTAATTCTAAGCAGTGTGTGTGTGTGTATATATATATATATATATATAGCCTATAATTAAAAAGCTATTTTAACCAGAAAAATCTACAATGCATGCCCAAAGTCGTGCAGCCGTATAGTTTCTCTTGATATCAGTCCTGCTGACTTCAACATTCACAGGAGACTGTAATGAAAAATCAAACACCTTGGAAATGACAGGTATGTACTATGTTTCAGGAATGGGACAATGCTGTGTGACTGTGCAAGCCTCTGTATTTAGATCAGTGTGTTTACTAATGTGCTTTTTTGTCCTTTGTTGTGTATCTTTGGATTATGTTGTGTTGTAAATAAATCCAAACAATCTAAAAGCCATTCTTTTTTAAATCTCCTCATTCTTTGTGCAAGGCTCCTCGTAATGGGGCCTGATAGCACCTAATAGGGCTATTATGGGAGGGTCTTTGTCTTTCTCAGGTGTGAAATGCCATACATATTAATGAGAGATCACGCCTCCTTGCATAAAGCTTTCTCACACTAAACACGTCATACACATTATAAAATACTTTATCGACTTATCTGAATGAGTAGTCAGGATGATTCTCACATAGTTTTGGAGCAAATATTCTAGACTATGTGATACAATTTTCAAAAGTCTTGTGAAGAAATAATCAATATGTGTTTTGTGGCCTTATTTCAGAAACTTTTATTTTTAAGTTTTTCAATAACCATGCATAAATAATATTCTCTCAAAAATACAAACATGTACATACACGTTGCTCACAGATTATGGTAGCCCCGTTTGTGCTATATAGAGTGAATTTACACCTTTGCCATTAACATGTTTATAAATAACTGAAAAAAGCACAAATGTCAGTGCATGTCAAAACATCCCAAGGGCCCCAAAAAACCCTTGGTCCTCAGAGGGTTAAAATGATCCACTTGTCGAGTTTTGCTATTACCTCTGAAGGCCAGTATTCCTATTTCTATGTGAAGTCTCCGGGTCGGATTTACCGCGAAATCCAACGGATGTGACGTGCATGCGCGCTCCCGAGCCTCTCTCCTTATATACAGTCTATTGTAGACGGTCAGGGAGTTACGTCTGGTTAAAGGCGCACGTTTTTCGGCTTATATCTCAGTCAATCTTTGATCAATATTCCCAAGACTCTAATCGTTCGTAGTGCTGGACGGGGCCTTTCGAACGAGCCCACCCCCGAGGTCCAACTCGCCCGGCTCCCCGAGTTATAGCCGTTCGAAATCGGGGGTCCCAGCGATCGGCGATCCGGTAGGGGGTACCCCCGAGGCCCGCCACTCTAACCTTCGGGCAAGGGTTCGCCTGGGACCTCCTCCCCCGAATTTGAGCTCTCTGGGTCTTTGCGTTCCAGAGATATGAGCGATTTTCTTCTGAGATCGTGACGTCACCGGCGTCCGCAATTTTGCAGCGCGCCCGATGGTTTTCTGCTAATATCTCCGCGAAAACACCACCAAAAACTATGGAACTTATATGGTTCTTTTCAGCTCGATTAGATGGTCCCAACGAGCTCGGTGCTCGCCGAATCCGTCAAGTATTCGCCGAGATATTTGTGTAATAGACGGTATTGTCTATGAGTTCGAGCATGAGCGCTCTTGTAAAATTTGGTTGCAATCTGAAACATCACCACTAGAGGCCGCTAAAAGTTACGTAGAGCACCTTTAAAAAGAAAAAGCATACGTACATTTTTAACTTCATATTGTCATGATCAACCAGTCAGTTGATAGTGATTTAGTTTTTTGTTCTTGCTTCATTTCAATTTGGTCATGACTGAAAGTAAAGACTGTTAGTAAATGAGCCAGATGTTAGTTCAGGGAGCACTTTGAAGCAGAAAGCAGGATGAGTGAGAATCATTCATTGAAAGATTCAAATGAATAACTCCTAAGCCTTTATGTGTGATTCATTAAAAGAACCAGTGAGTCTACACTATAGTACACACAGAATGTGTTTTTCCATTCCAATGCGCTACTTTTCCATTGTTTTTCTATGTAAACACACGCTAGACCGACATGTATAACCGTTGCGCTCGCATCTTGCGTCTTTTGCAGCATCTCGCACATGACACATCATTCTAAAAACGCAGCACTCAAGTTAAAATCATTTCCCCTTTTAAAAAATGCTTTTTTACCCCATTCCACTGCCCGTGTGTTCACTTCGCTTTGAAAAACGCGTTCTGTGTGAACGAGCCCTTATGCTCTGTTTTTGTTTGCAACCAGCAGAAAACACAATAGAATGTGTGTTTGTCAGATGGGTTTGTTTTGTTTTGTTTTGCAGTACAAAGCTATTTTCAGTCTTTTTTATCTCATCTTATTCAATTCTATGAATGGATGAGCTGCTCTTTACTAACAGAAAGTGAGGATGCTGGTGGAACTGAATCCACCTGCTTATTACCATGAAGTGTTAATGCTATATTATGTCAACACTGTTTGAAAGATTGTTTCTTTTCGCTCATGACTAGCCAAGCTCTCTCTCTTTTATCTCCCTGCTTTTCTTTTCTTGCCTTTCCTTCTCTCCCACAGAGCGCTAATGTCTCACAGTTTACGTGCAAATCACATTTGTTCCCTAAATTGTTCATCACTGACAATACAGCCTGGGTGAGAAGGTATGTGTTTGTGTCTGTTGGATATTCTGCACTGATAGAGGCACGATACCCTCTTTAAATCAACAAGCACCTAGTGTGTATTCAGCAGGCCAATTAAGAGTCATTCATTTGCTAATAGTGGCCCTGTAGAGGTCTGAACTACTCCTGAAGGCTAGCCCACCGTCAGGCAACGCACAAATCTTAGCACGGCGCTAACTCAGCGTAACTCAGCTAAACCCAACATAACTGCGACGCTCTTCCTCTGCCCACTCAGCACATCCAGGGCTAAAAAATCTAATTGAATTCATTATTTCTTGTTTTATGACTTCAGCTGCAAGTTTAATTTGCGCAGTAAAAGGACTCTTTCGCTTCCCAAACCAGCGCTGTCTCTGTCTTCGATGGTTTTGTCAAGTATGTGGTAATGCTGATTATCTTTTAAAGGTTTCTCTGGTTGAAATGAATCATTACCAGACACCCAGTTTGGGATTGTCAGAACTTTAAAATGTTGTCTCCTAGACAACCATAAAATAAAAAAATTACCATATTGTGGAAAAAAGTGTTTGTAGAACATACAAAATTATGATAACAGTGTGCATCATTTTTTTTATTTTTTTTATTTTTTTGCTGTTGATATTTTTTTAGATTCTATGCAAATTACTCAATTTATTGAAGTTTTTAAACTTCTCAATATTATGGACATTTCATGTTGTATAAAAATGTGAAATGCATAATTAGAAATGTGCCTGTTGGTTTTATTGACATCAGCACCAGAATACTCGTCACATGAACACTCATGAGACAAAAATATGAGTTAAATACCATGGTTTGAACACACCAACCTGAAATTCAACAAGTGTCTCATGTACCAAATCAACTAACTGTCCGTTTTAAGGCAATCGTTTTTAAATGGAATGATGAAATGAACAACAACTGTAACTTGGCAAATGGTCTAACAGTGTAATTATATTCATTATTTATGCCGCAATTGCATGCTGGGAAGAGGTGAATGGGGTTGAACCATGGTAGGCCTCTTTGAACTCGAATGTATCAATCCAAACTTTTTGATTTTACCTATTAAAAAAAAGATTATATATCATGATAGAAAAGCTTTGTGACATTCATTACTTGTGTTCCTGTAAGTAATTAGTACTTCAGAATAAGAAGTAAACCAAAACAACCATAGTCTAACTAAATCTGGTTGTGTTTTCTGCATTCAGAGTGTTCAATCTTTTGTTGTGTTTTTGTATTTTTGGAACAATGGGAGTTCGTGGCTCTTTCACTCATTTGTCTTGGCAGTGCTGATTTGCAGACGGTGCCTGTAGGCCTCCTGCCTTGGACCGCTGAAGGGTGGGGATGAGGACTCCTCTGGCAAACTGACCAGCTCACCCATCTTTCTGGCTCCAGGGCCTGAATCTCTCTGTTAAATCTCGCTCTTTCTCAGTTCAATCAGGCAGTCTTCCATTGCTCTTGGCTTCACTGCTAGCAATGAAATGGCCACAGCGAGCAACAAACTAACCTTCTGCCCTTGCCAACAGAACCACAATAACAAACTAGCAGAAGTCAGGCTATCTTACTTTCACAAGGTTTACTTTTAGACTCTTGGATATTGGTGTAAAAATAGAAATAAACTCAATCGTCATTGCAAGAGAAGCAGCATATATTGAGCATATTGAGGAGACTGTGGTGAGATTCTCAGTGTCACCACTGGGTCCTGACAGCGTAGGTGGACACATAATGGCACATTATGTGCCAATGCCCAGGGAAATCAACCAACTGGTGGGAAGTTTGAGAATATGCATCTTGCCGCAGGTCATTCCTTTCCTTCATTTGATGGTGTGGACGTATAAATAGACTATGGGTCGTAAAGCATGATGACTCGCAGCCAGACACAGTGGTAGTAAATTCACGTTGTGATGATGTCAGGCACAAGATGAAATCTAATGCAACATGCATTTAAGCACGTCGGCGCAGTAAACGCATCAGCCCTGACAGTAACGATATATAAACTTATATGAAAGTAAAATATTAAAACAGCAGAATCGTCAGTGCTGAAGGGCTGGTGCTGAGTTCTGGGCATATGGAATATTACATGGATCCACAGACCACAATTAACACTTGCCGAGTGGTGTATTTACTTGAATGAAATTGTATGTTATTTTGATGTTGCAAAATTTGCTAAAATTTTGGACCCTGTATAAAAGAATGTGGAAGAAAAAAATGTAGAAAAAATTGTTACGTTGTTAGAAGTGACAGGGTGGACAGAGTGGAAAAGTTAAAACCAAAGAGTGAAGGTGAGAGTTATACAGAGAGAAAACGAGTGATTGTGAATGAGATAGATGTTTCATAGCAGGCCCCTTGTTTATGTGTTTTGCTGTAAAGTTCTGTTTTCGGCTATATCGATTACAGGCTTTTTTTTCTCTCAGGAGTCTTTTATGGTACAGTACTCAATTTGTGCTCCTTTATCAGTCACAGCGGATGGGTGTGCTGACACTGTGTTTCAACAATGTGTGTGCGTGCCTTTATACACAGCAGCGGAGAAGGACAGGCTTAGTTTTAAACACATGCCCAGCACGTCTGGTCGGCTTCAGTCCAGCAGAGGAAATAAAGAGGAGGTGAGACAAAAAGCTTCCCCATGGCTCCAGGCTACAGTTGAAGCAGGCACATAGGAATTCAAAATATCATTATTTTCCAAGAGCATCCCCCCCCCCCCCCCTCTCTGTTCTCCTCTTTCTCTTTTACAGCCTTCAAAACACCCGCAAAATGCACACGGCGTGCGCTCGGAGGACTTCTCCCTCTGGACTGGGCGGCACTTTTGCTCCGGTTTCCCCTCCCTTCCTGTGTGAGAAATGATGATGTTGGTTTCTGGTTGTCACCTCTCTGTCCTTTGACTGCTCCCGATTTGCATAGGCTGTGTTGTTGCCCGACGATATATGGGGCAGCTTTAAGGAAATTGCGCTTTGGCGCGGGGCCCCTGCTGTACAGCAGGCGGAGAATCGTAAGTGTCAGTGATAGACTGGGCGATATAAATAGCTCTGGTGATGGCAGGATAATGCATGGAGCTTTCTCCTCGCCACAGCTCAGGACTGGCAGGGAGACGGAGGGAAAAGCGGGTCATGTATCTTTCTTTTTTTTTTCAGGTCACTCCAAAAAGCTCTTTGAGGTACAGGAAGAGCCCTTGATTAATTATTATCGTCATCATCATCATCCTTAGCAAGAGCATAAATCAGCCAGACGTCAGTGTGGCTGTGGGAGAGGGGGGTGGGGGAGGGTCCAGTGTGCAGGACTTGTAGCCTGTCGAATGGTTGTCAGTTTTTATTGTGTTTGATTTAATACACCGCCTCATGACAGCCGCCCCCCAGTGATAGATCCAGCTCCGTCTTGTCAGAAGAACAGGAGGGGATCTGACTGGTGATGTGCCGGACCAGTCAGTTTAAAGCAAGGTAGATAGATACTATAGGATGACATACATTTATTTAGTATACAGCGCTAAGGAGCACATTTAGCACTCAGCACTTAGGTTTGACTGGATTTTATTTTTCACATCTTAAAATATTTCAATGATAATTTACAAAATTTCATTTTACATTGGAAGCAGAATATGGTTGTCAGTCCTGTTTTAGACTGCCAAAATACACAAACACACTGTTGAGTTATGAACGAGAGTGACACATTCTCTAACCAAAGTTGTTTTCTTATAGATAGTTCACACACACACAAATGTAATTTACTCACCTTCATGTTGTTCTGAACCATGTATGAAACACAAAAGAAGATATTTTGAAAGGCAAAGGGATCTGAATAGCATTGGACTCCATTGACTTTTATTGTGTAAACAAAAATATGCATTTTTTAAAACATTGTCTTTTGCGTTTACAGAAAAGAGAAAGCCATACAGGTTTGGAAGAACATGAATGTAGGTAAAGAATGACAGAATTTCCATGTTGGGAGAACTATCCCTCAGTTTTTAGTACACAATCAAATTTTGAGAGTGAGTTTGGTTAGCGTCTGTTGTGTAAATGGAACCACACAGGACAACTAGTTGACATACTGGGAAATATGATCTATATGTTGTGAACATAGCCACTCCGTGATAGTAGTGAGATTGGTGTTTTAGGAAGTACCCTGCAGTCTGATTTGGTTTTTAAAACAGCACTGATGGACTTTGCTCAAAATTTCTTTTTTGAGGTGATTCTCATTTATCCATTCATTAATCAATTTGCATTTTTTTTTTCAGTGGCTTAAATTGTAGAACATTTAATTTAATGAATCTTTTTGTCATCTGTTTTCATATCTTTTTCTTTAGTCACATCACTTTTCTGCAGTGGATGTCTGTGGCAGTCTGACTGTGGAGGTGTTAGGAGCATCAGAGGCAGTATGTGTGTGTGAGAGAGATGTATACCCCCACCAACCTTTTTTTCTGCGTCACACTGACTGTTATGAATATATGTACACAGCTGAACCCGCCTGTGGATTTGTCTTTATAAAAACTCTTTGACACGTCGGCTGCGGAACCACTTCATTTATTCCACTTGCGTAGATTAAGGCTGGCATTACTGGTAAGGTCACACCATGAATCATTGTTACCTTGACACTGGAGCTCTGCCGAGCATGGCCAGGCGGGCGGCAGGTCGGGCAAGCGGGAAAGCAAGCGGGCGTCACACCGCAGAGGCTGAGGGGAAATATCCATCAATGCCTCCATTACCTGCTCCCACGCAGGCCGACACAAGGTCTCCTAGTGGGCATCAGGGTGTCAGTGGGAATGCCTAATAATCGGGAGTGATGGCGGGTGGGGGGTTAAATGACATGTATGTTGGGTAATCCGGCAGCATTGTGCTTTCTGTACCACCTTTGGATCCTGACATCTCCCTTTCTCCTCCTCTGCCACACACACTTGGTCCCACCACCTCTCACATCACAGTCACACACAAGCACTCACACACTTTCGTTATTAGCTTTCTTGTGACACTGAATAGATTTGTCACAGTAACCCAATCTTGGGCCACTGAAAAATGATGAGCAACAGTTATTTTAAGACCTTCCAGATATTCTCAGAATTTGACTGGCACTGTACCATAATGAGTGTGTATTAGTGCTGATCTCCGCCCACACAGGGAAGGTGGGATTTATTCCTGTTAGCTCCAGCAAGTTGACGCAAGAGCTCTGTCTGTACACGTGTGACCCTGTGACCCAATCTGACCCCACCAGCACTGTCAGAAATCACTAACTGGAACCCAAAAATTGCTTATTCTCTCATTTTTCCTCTGCAAGCAAGAAAATTAATTCAGATGCATTAAAAAAAAAAAAAAAAATGTGCACAAGCTATGTTAAAATTATAATATAAATGTTTAGAATAATATTTTTTTATTATTGTTATTAATTACAAACTCAAAACGTGACAGATTTTGGCAGTTTGGGTCAGCTCAAGACGTCTACAGAGGGAGTATGATATTATGTTATCTCTGTCTAATGTCATTATTTAATAGAAGCTGTGATCAAAGTCACGCTATATTCAGTATTGGCCATTTTGTAGTGTTGTACTTTGAATTTAATTCCCTTTATAGTGCACTCTTTTATAATGCACTCTGATTAATAGTGACCAACGTACATGGCCGATGCAATATTGCCCACAAACTAATGTATAGAAGTAATGCCAAGTTAGAAAAAATAAATAAATAAAAACAGAATTTGCAACTTTATATCACTAGCACCAGCCTTTTACTCTTTACTTTTGTTTTGACAGTGATATTGATGCTATTTATAGAATATGATATTATATAAATATTATTTTATATATAGCAATATAAGTGGATCTGCTCATTGCTATATGTTTTCTAATCACAGAAATATACCAATAATGTAATATATATATAATTTATAAAGGCTATATATATAATTGTTTCTTTGGCACAAGAAGATAAATGGAGGCTTTGATGAACTTTGCTGTCTTCTCACTGTGAACGATCATAGAGGTCTATGTTCTCATTATCAAGGCTCCAATGAGGCAAAGGACTGGCCTTGCTTTGTGTGAGGCTGAGACTCTCAGTAATTCTTTGAAGGCCCATTAGCCCAGCCAATAAAGAGAGAAGAAAATTAATGCACATCATATAGTCGCAGGTCTGTTCTGATAGGGTCATGGACTGCAGGGATAAAACAATGCTAAATGTGAATAATAAAATGAAACTAACCATATAATAGTGCGTAGTTTGGATAGCAAAATAAATAGGCTTTTTCTAAGGTAGGCGAACAGATTTATCATATCCCATAACTCTGATAGAAACTAGCCAAATAATTCAGATACCAACATGAAGGTTGCGCGACATGACTTTATTTTTTAAAACTGTGGGGGGAAAAAACAGACTACATTAAATATGGACGGGGTCTTGCAGCGAGGATAAACACAGTTTGTTTTGTACAGTGAATCATTGGCTGCAAAGAGCTTGACACCATCAAAATATGAACATTTACATACCAAATTTATACATTTTCGCATTGAGCCTATGTCATGTTCATTGTGCACTGGCCATTAGGGGTGGAACGGTACACAGAAGTCACGGTTCGGTTCATACCTCGGTTCAGACATCACGGTTCGGTACGATTTCGGTACAATGGAGGGAAAAGCAAAACAAAAATGCAGAAGGCATTGTATTTTTTAAATACGTTTTATTAATAAAGGCATAGAACCAGTTTATTTGTAGTGCACTGACAATAGTTTTATATAATTAGTTTATTAATTAAATTAATAAAAAGACAAAAAGACCTTGCGATATGTTTGGTAATTGTACCTGAATTAATTTAAAATTAATTTGCTATATTTCAGATCAATATATTTGTTTTCCTTAATTTTAATTAACATTATTAATTAACAATGTAACATTATTCTCATCTGAATTATAAATAATTGATTTCTGTATAAAATAATACTACCATTAAAAACACATTCGATTTTATTTTTTAATCAATGTAGAATGTGTAAGATTAGTGCTCCGAGGACGAGAAATGAAAACCAATGCGATGAATGTCCAAAAGATGGAACACACAGACTGTTTTGAAATGGAGTTGGATAAATATGTTTTGCTTTTTAAACAGTGTGTGTGTGTGTGTGTGTGTGTGTGTGTGTGTGTGTGTGTGTGTGTGTGTGTGTGTGTGTGTGTGTGTGTGTGTGTGTGTGTGTGTGAGAGAGAGAGAGAGAGAGATTTTGGTTGGGTGACAGTTGTAGGTTACAGTTTGACAAGAGTTTACAGTGTGACAAAAGCACAATGTTGTGTTTTATTGCGAGTGTACACAAATATAAGTAAACACTTTGCAGGTTTAATGATCTGTATGAACAAAATGACGGAGTATGTTTTTTATGTTTCCACTGTTCGATCGCGGCCGCGCCTCTCTCTCTCACACACAAACACACACACACTCCAGCATTGCAATCTTGACATCGCAGCCTGTTCATTATGTGGTCACACCAAACGCGAATAGAGCGTTAAATTCGCGTCTATCGCGTCTAGTTCGACGCTAGTCCAAAGCGAATAGGACGCGCGTATAAGCCAACGTTTGAAGTGAACGCGCGTTCAGAGCTAAGCCGATGGTACAGATTATGTGTCCCTAAAGAACCCGCGTATCTAACAGTAGTTCCGCATTACATTAATTAATTTCCACGCGAGTTTTATTTATTTTTATACCGTGTATTCTCCGTGTAAATTCGTGCACCGAACCGTGACGCCCGTACCGTTTCGGTTCGGTACGAATACATGTACCGTTCCACCCCTACTGGCCATGCAGTTCCCATCATTTGAATACATTTCAAAGTTTGATTTTAAGGACATTTGTCTACTTTTGTACAATAAACAATTAGATAATTATTTAAAGCGCAATAAACAAAAATATAATATCTGTATCCTGACACAAAACCAGTTGAGAACTGCTGATATATAATGTCGGTGTTTGTGATGTGTGTGTGTGTGTGTCTGTGTGTCTGTGATATCTCCCAGCGTCTGGTTTGTGTCCCATCATGGCATTGGCTTGTATCTTTTTCACTGGCAGTTGTGAGGAGATTTATCCCTCTTTTACAACGGTGAGGAGTGCACTCGTAACTCATGAATGAACTCCATTACACTCACTCAGAGTCCTGCACAATCCCGCACATCTCCCTGCCATCAATCAGTCTCTCTCTCTCTCTCTCTCTCTCTCTCTCTCTTTCTCTCTCTCTCTATGTCTCTCCACATGTCCATTCACACCGCCCATCACACAAGCTCTTCAGGCAATAGCCATCTCATCCCGAGATACAGAAAATGCGTTTCGAAATTAAACTAACAATAAAGCCTTAATCTGAAGTTCTTGTTGATTTAATGTAACATGAAAATAATTTCTCTGCAGATGGATTCTGGGACAAAATTCAAAGATGATTAAATTACCATATTGATAGAAATGGATATTGTATGTTAAATATTGGTTTAGGATCTTTGCATATACTTTAATGCCCACATATGACAGATTCAAAAGAAACTTTTTCAGAGATGACACTATATTTCTGTCTGACACACCACATGTAAGTCTGTAGAGGGGACCGTTACTGTACATTGAGAAGGTCATATTGCGTTAGCAGATAAATCTGTGCACTATAGAAACGCTCCGCCATTGTCCCCTACCCTCCATGTACAGAGCGGGGGGTTTGTCATGACTGATTTGCTAATAAAATGAGAAAGCTGTTGAGTCAGCTACAATGCTTCCATTCCACCTGCTTCTCCGTCACCCCAGACACACACACACACACACCAGATGTTCTGTTACTGTCCGGTTTCAAGTTTTCTGAGACTGTGAGGTCGTGGTTATTTATATCAGTGTTGTCTTTGTACTCACCATACAGAATTACACATGATTCAGCCAGTATTCAACATTCAAAATGACTTGAAAGGGTGATTTTGACTTTTTATTTTATATTTCTTGCTTTAGTCAGAAAACATTATTGTAATTGTGAAGTAGATTAAAATATGAAATTAAAATATTTTTTTACCTTATAAGCTGAAAGAAAAAAATCAGTAATTGAGTATTTTTTATGTGAACAAAGTAATTTTATTCAGCAAGGAAGCATTAAATTAATTTAAAAACAGATGCTATTTTTTTTAACATTGAGAATAGGACATATTTCTTGAGCACTGTTAGAATAATTTTTGAAGGATCGTGAAGACTGGAAGATTTTGAAGACTGGAGTAATGACTGCTGAAAATTCAGCTTTGCCATCACAGAAATAAATTACATTTTAAAATATATTAAAATGATAGACAGTTATTTTAAATTGTAATAATATTTTTTCACAGTATTACTGTAGTTTTTAACAAATAAATACAGCCTTGGTCAGTCAAGTCAAGTCCCCTTTATTTATATAGCACTTCATACAATACAGATTGTTTCAAAGCAACTAACCAGTGATAATAGGAAAATTATACATTTCGTCTGTTGTTCAGCTGAAGTCAGTACAGTGATGATTTAGTTCCGTTGTAAATATCTTCAGTTATTCATCTATAAAGCAGTTCTGAAAAAAATTACGTCATCGTCCAGCTCAGTTCAGTTCTCATTTAACAGCGTCAGTACAGTCAGATCTATAATATTGTTGAATATGTCCCTAAGCAAGCCAGAGGTGACAGTGGCAAGAAACCCAAACTCCATCAGGTGACAGAATGGAGAAAAAAACATTGGGAGAAACCAGGCTCAATCGGAGGGCCAGTTCTCCTCTGGCCAACGAACAAACACTGTGTAATTTTGATTCAGGCTGCCTCACAGGTGAGAATTTAGATCGGGATCGGTAGCATTCAAATATTCATCCTTTTGCTTAAAGATCAGATTCATCATGCCGGTATGGAGCCGAAGCTGGTCATAGGGTCTGTACGGAGGACCTGTCTGGTTCTTGTTGTCCTTGCTGGGGATCTGTGCCGAATATGTCGACAAAGCCTTGACGGGATTGTCTGGTAGACACGGTCGCTGCTGACATTCAGGGCTGCTTCTAGGTGCAGGTCCACCATCTGATCTGGATATGGACCGGATCCGGCGGTAGAGTGTGTGTTAATCACAAATATACCTACATTTGGTTCATTTCATTTAGTCAACAATGTTCTGTAAATACATGTAATAATTAGTATTACAGTAAATGCATTGCCCAACTTTAATAAAAACTAGATGTAATTTAATCTGCTTCTGAAATCGAGACTTTTTCCCCTTTTTCTTTCATATGTTGAGCTCAGTCACTAATTAAATCAAGCAGAACAGCCTTTGATAAAAGTGATGTCAGAGTTCATGTAATCATGATAATGAGTGTTTGCACTAACCGAGCCCGCTCTCTTGATTTCCTCTTCATTGATTTGAAACAAGCCTTCCCATTTTCTCTCTCTCTCTCTCTCTCTCTCTGAGAGACTCTCTGAGTCCAGACACCTGTGAGGTGATTTATCCTGTAAACACACACACTTTGCACCTCAGATGAGGCAGAAAGTGGCGCTTAACCCCAGCTGGCTGCACTTTGCTCACATAAACCAGTGCTCGGCAAGTAAACAAGAGTTAGCAATCCACCCCCTGAAATGAATATTGTATACACATAGCTCAGCTAAGTGTTGTTGTTTATGTCAGTGATGGTGTTTATGGCACTAGCAAGGCCTCTTAGCGCAGTTAAGTTTCCACGGCATCCCACTCCAGCCATCAATCCCACCTCTCTCTCCATCTATCGCCCCGTACACTTGGGCTAATGCTCAGCGCTCAGCTTTTGCTGCCTACCTCTCTTTCCCTCTCTGGTTCCTACTCACCTACCTTCCTTCATTCCTTCCTTCCAGATGGTGCATTTCACAACCTGCTAGGCACGATCAATCAAGCCCAGATGCAGACTGGGCTATTAAGGTCAGTAATGATCGGCCTTTGAGCGTTATGGGCCCAGCTCCTGTTGTAAAGCCATGCATCAAACTCGCCTTTCCCCGCTTTCCTCTCACGCCCCTTAACAAGCTGGCTTAAAATATCGGCCAGCGGATAGGAAATGAAAAGGGTACAACCTTATCTCTCCAAAGACAGGCCACTGTAGCCCTGAGGTGTAATAAAACTACAGGACTTAGCCTTAGCCAGGAGTCATCTCTTTTATAAGCAATATCTTTCAAAGTTCGGCTAAGCGGTGGACACCCTGTGCTGGATTGCAATGTAATGTATCACATTGTGTGCGTTGCTGCAAGCTGCCTCTGATAGCCGGCTCATCTCGTCTTCTGCCCTACCCTGGGACTTGTGCTTATTACGGCCGGGCCGGCACGATTCTGCAAGACAATAGAACGCCTACGGGGACGGTGTGTGTTGTGTACGTACATTGCATATTCGTTATTTACGCTCCTCCGTGTGATGGTATGGCCACAATAGTTTGTGTTTATGTTTGCATTTGCTTGAGGACTTGCCTGTGGGTTCTGGAAGTTGAAAAATGTTCCTTTGTGCGAAAGATCCACGTGAATTGGCTGTGCCTTTAAACACCAACCGTCTCTCTCGTTCTTCCTCTCTGCCTTTTCTCACTGCTTCACAGACAGCCGTAGCCACTAGCGTAATTTATGATCCACTCTTCGCAAAAAGCCTCTTACCCAGACTGCAGCTGGAGGATAAATCTCGCTCTCACCCCGGATAAAACGCCTTTGTCGTCCATCACATTTTTCTGACATTTATGCCTGGATATAAACAAGGTATTATTAAGACCTGATCATCAGCCATATGAACACAAAAAGCCGGCATGCCATGAACAGCGCTCTTAATGAATTAACTAATTAATTAATTACGGATCAGAGGGCCACCCTTCTCCGACACACTCCTGAATAAATAAAGGCCTAGCAGCTTTGTGAGTGATGGCACTGTTTATCTCCTGTCTGGAGTCCAGGTGTTGTGTTCCTCACACCTCTATCAATGCCACCAGCCCCGCTAACGTTTGTAAGCACCACATCAATTGCCCTCTTCATACATTAACGGAGGGTTTCCACTCATGCTCCTCGGGCCCGGGAGCTCTGCTGTGCTGCCTTCACAACGAGTCCGAATTTCTGTAGAAAAGAAATATTCAATTCATGAGGTGGAATTGGCAACGTAAGGAATTGGAATTTTAATTGGAATGAAATGGAAGTCTATCTGTCTGTCTATCTATCTATCTACCCATCCATCCATCTTTTATTTATTCAATTTAATTCTGCTTTCTTACATTCAATTTCAGATTGTAATTCTGCATCCTGCTTGCTACCACAATTAGAATCCAGAAATTAAATTGTAAATTAAATTTCTTATTTGAACACTGAATGGCACACAATCTTGGTACAGGTGTGGGAGTGTTAGCATGATATGGCATCGTGTGTTTACATGATATGAGATGACATGAAAGCTACCATAGTTGTATCCCTTACAGTATATACGACAAGGGTCTGTCTGCATCCTGCACGCTCCCACTGTCAGTTTTTGGGATTGATAACCGCATTTACTTACAGGTGTGAGTCACGAAATGCCCCGTTCAAACATCAACTTACAGTAGCGTCTCAAATACTGTCTGTATGAACATGCAATGGGAGTCAAGCCTGTATTCTCTTAAAGGAAATCATGGACCAGTAATATCAAAGATGGTGATGTCCATAAAACTGAAAAGTCTTAACACTTTTGATACGACAAAGTCCAGTCGAGCCGCGAATTCATCCGTCAAATCTTCATTAACTGGAGCTGCTCCAGTGGAGAACTAATAAAGCCCTCATAAATCTAAAACCCTCATATCTCAGTTGATGAAAACAGACATAAAACCCGCAACACAACGTAGATACGCACTCTCACACTGTATGACTTGACAGACAACAAGTTGTTGAGTCCAGTTCCGTTCACACAGTGCGAGTTTTCCAAGATTGCGGTTGTGAGTCATGAAAACAGAATGTTACAGGTTACAGAATGCGGTTGACACTGCCGTAAATAACTGAATTGTGTGTTAACGTAACCGTATTAAGGACTCAAATACATGACTGACAACGGCTGCCGTGTGAACAGTTTCAGTGTGCCACTGTTACGCCTCCCGCAAAGAAACAAGTGTGAATGTCATTGACTGAAACAATCTTTTCAAGTACATTTATTTTATGTTTTATGAATGAAATGTTTGTACGGCTAACTTATATTGCTTTCGAATCCAATGAAGTATGAAATAACAGCTATTAGTAAAACATAAAAGAAAGTATGCAATAAAATACATATGGTACCAACTAAAACCTACCCACACTCTTGAAATATACTGTACTGTAAAGTGAAGTATACTAAACCGGTTGTAGGATTGTAGTGTGTGGAGGGATTGAGGGATGAGTGTGGTGTGGTCAGTTATCTTCTCATTGGCCCAGGTTGGGAGTAGTTGTATTAGAGCCATAAAACACAGAGGCACAGAGCAGAAAATTGAGAGCATGATGGCAGTGTCGTGCCTTAGCCTAGGAAGAAGATGAAGCCTCAGCCTAGAGGGAGAGAGTAATCTAGCCTTTCACCAATGCATCCTGGGAGATGTGGTTTTCTCTCAGTTGGCGTCATGGATCTTATACTGGTTCGGCCACAAAGGAATCATGGACTTGTTTACAGAATAAATAGTTTGTATCTGGAAACACAATATTTTGGTCTTGACCATGGGAATCAGTCACTGAGTGGGTAATTTGGGATGGATATAGCTTGCACTGGGACTATAGATTCACACTTTTATGAAGCAAATCTACTAGCCCTGATCTAGTTCTCTCTTTTTCTCAGTTATACACACCATGCCCACTCACCAGCCTTGTGACTGTAGCCAAACACATATTTTCCATACAATCCCCATAACACAGAAGTGCGTTCAAACTCCTGTGTTGGGATGTGTCTTAGATGGTAGTTCTCAAAAGGCAAGGCATATTTTATTTGTTCAATAAAACCTAAATATTGTTATTAGCACACTATTAGCATGCAGTTTAAAACTCACAAATGAGTTTAGACTTTCAAGGATGTTTGTCCATTACTCTGAAAACACGCTAATTTTAAAATAGCTTTCACTCTGAACCCTGCACTAGAGACCTGTGTGTGGAGAATGCGTTATGATGTTTTTCTATTATAATTTCTGTCTGTATACTCATTTGTTTAGCAGTTTTGCCATTTTAAACCTTCTGTACCTAAACCTAGTGAGCTTCCTTGTTTTCTACTGCCTACATTAGCATAGCATCTTAACCTTAAGTTGAAACCTCATTACTGACTCATTTAGGATGCTCAGCTAATAGGATAATAGACTCGGCTGCGTCCAGAATCTAACTTCTTGACCATATATTAAACATGTTCTAAGTATGCGTGTATGTATATGTTCTGATTTGTTAGATTTGTCATGTGGCCTCATTGGATAGTAAAGTAGGTAGACATCTCTAAATCCCTGCCAGAAGTGGAAGGTTATACTGTGTGTGTGTGTGTGTGTGTGTGTGTGTGTGTGTGTGTGTGTGTGTGTGTGTGTGTGTGTGTGTGTGTGTGTGTGTGTGTGTGTGTGTGTGTGTGTGTGTGTGTGTGTGTGTGTGTGTGTGTGTGTGTGTGTGTACTGTTTTTTTTTTTTTTTTTTTTTTTACATGCTACTGATTTGAGACTCTTTTTGCATGCTACAGAGTCCTAAAAGCCAGAAAAGATTGAGCATTTTTGCAATTCTAGTTCTATTGTCTTGAATTCAATGGGTTTTTTTTAAGGGATTTTTGCTTAAAGGCATACTCCAACCAAAAAGGAATGATTGAAACCAAACAGTTGTTTGGCACCATTGATTTCCATAGTAGAAAAAAAAAAATACTATGGAAGTCAATGGTGCCAAACAACTGTTTGCTTCCAATCGTTCTTCAAAATATCTTCCTTTGTGTTCAGCAGAAGAAAGAAACTCATACAGGTTTGCAACAACTTGAGGGTGAGTAAATGATGACAGAATTTTCATTTTTGGGTGGAGTATCCCTTTAAATTGGGTCTGTAGTTTACAAGCTCAGGGTTTTTTCATGTGTGTTTTTTTTCTGTAACATAAAATATATCAGCAATATCCCACTCGTTAGTTTTTTAGCTTTTATAATATATTGAAAATATTGGTTGCTAACAAGTGGCTAAATGGGATTACAGAGAAAAAATAAAAACTCATCCATAACTAGTCTGTTTTTTATGGAAGAAATTGCGTGTTATAAAGTCAGAATTGTGAGATATAAAGTCAGAATTGATTGATATAAAGTCGCAATTGCGTGTTATAAAGTCAGAAATGCATGATATAAAGTCGAAATTACGTGTTGTATAGTCAGAATTGTGAGATATAAACTATTCTGAGGGGGAAAAAGTTAGTCTTTTTTTTCCCCCTTAGAATTGGCCTGATAACTCGCAATTGCGAGTTTATATCTGACAATTCTGAGAAAAGATGTCAGAATTTCGAGATATAAACTCGCAATTATGTGTTATTAAGTCAGAATTGCGAGATGTAAACTCGCAATTGTGAGAAAAAAGTCAGAATTGTGAGATACAAAGTCTCAATTCTGTCTTTTTTTCTCGCAATTGCGATTTTATTTCTCAGAATTGCGACTTTATATCTCGCAATTGCGACTTTATTTCTCAGAATTGCGACTTTATATATCGCAATTGCGACTTTATTTCTCACAATTCTGACTTCATATCTCGCAATTGTGAGATAAAAAGTCGCAATTATTATTATTATTATTTTTTATTCAGTGGCGGAAACAAGCTTCCATAGTTTTTATAGTGGCAATGTAATTATACTAAGGTTTTTGCAAACTATTCAAATCAAACTTTCCAACTTGTAGATTTTAAATAAAAATTGAAAGAGATGTCGGAAGCTAAGTGGTGGTGACATTGATGCCATGTGAAGATTTGGTGTAGTTTGTTTATTGCTTAATTTTAGCTTTTTTTCTTCTGGCAAATTTAGGCTTTAAAATTCATGAGTTCATTTGTGAAGATTATCTTGATGAACAAAATGTGTAAGAATTTACTTTTATTGTTCATAGATCAAAATTTTCTTCAATAATCCACAAGGGATCAAAGGTGATGTTAACTTCTGGTTTGGCCAACAAAATGCATAATTCCTCCACCCCTTTATATAGTAGTGAAGTAGACATATTTTAATGCAGGGTCACTATTGATTTTATTCGAGTTGACATTGGCATAACTAAGCTACAGTAATAGCGTAATTCTTTTATCTTAAAGGTACAATATGTAAGAATTTTTTAATAAAATATCCCAAAATCACTTGCACAGTGTGATTTATTTCCTGCAGTTGTGTACTTACAATATCCCAAAAGTCTCCAAAGATTTTTCATTTCAGAGAAATTCCAATTTTAAATAAGTGGCTGTCCCGGAAAAAAATGTCGCCTGTCAATGACGCAATATCCGCGCTATCCTCGGTTTCCATTCATATTGCCGTAACCATGGCGACAGACGTGGACAACTGCGTAGTGCGTAAACGTTTAGCGGCACGCAGTTCTTGTTTCTTTCAAACATAGACCATGGCAAGCAGACTTTGCGACAAACAAGGAGAAATTAAGCTTAGCGCAAGTTCTGCCAGGAAGACTCAATTGTTCACGTCATGTATTACCTTCTCATTTATCCAATCATATCCTAATAGCCAGTATAAAAGGGCGGTACTTACTCATGTCTGAGTTCTCAGATGCTGTCGCTTCAACTACCTCCATCCTCCCCATCCACCACCAGACGGGACTTTCCTTCATCTCCATAACATTCTATGCTGGGTCCTCCCCTCCATCCTTCCCATCACCTCCAGACGGGCTCTCCCCTCTACCCTGAAGACGCCAGGATGTCCTCTCCTCGTTCCACCCCACCACCACCAGATGGCACCCTTCCTTACTTCGTGGGGTGGGCTGCGCCCCTGCCTTCGTCTTCAGGCAGGATATGCTGATTCCGTACCCTAGGAATGCGAGTTACGGACGGGGCCTACGCCAAAGAATTTGATTGTTTGCTGAGCTTGTAAATAAATATTTATCGTCTCAGTATTAATTCTCCCGAGTCTTTCTGGTAGAACTAAAATGAGGATCAATATCAGCGTGGCGTTTTTGAGATGCCGCGAGCTCCACGTCCGCGACTAACTTGGACTTGACAGAGCTTCACGAGTCACGACTTGACAGCTTTATTAGACAGGTGAGCAAATGTACATAAAACAAATCAATGTTATATAACGTTAGCTCAACATGATGAAATGTTAGAATATGGTCAGTATGTTATTCTAATGTTGATCTAGCTTACTGCTAGTTTCGTATAGCAAACGAACTATAACATTATAACTTTCAACACACATTTAAATGCCGTTTAGTGTGATAGTGTAACGTTAGACCAAGTGAAGCAGCGCTGCATTACCTCACAAGTTTAATTCGTCTAATAAACTGACCTGTGTGAGAAATCGAGCACTTGCGGGTAGTTCGGTAGAATTAAATGTCCTTATTCCTTTATATCCGCGGGACTCGCGTGTGATATCTGTCTCTTTAGCAATCGCGACCTGCTTCATGCCACTAATGTTAAAAAACATGAATGTTTGCACTCGTCCATAAACATTGTTAGATCCATCAGCTTGACAGCAAGTCCCATTATTCAGCTCATCACTGCGTCATCAACCTACGCCTTTGTTATTGTTGGAAACTGCGCCCTCTTGTGGTGAAAAAATCTTACATATTGTGCCTTTAACACTGAAAATTATTTTTATTAAAATCCAGGCAAAAAGGTCTAAAATATTTAATTAGATGACCATTTTTATCATTTATTTTCAGTAGTAAATTAAATAAAAGTAAATATTTCAGCATTTTAGATGAACTGTATTCCTTGCGTTTTTTCACTTATGATGCCTTAAAATGCTCACAAGGTTTTGGAACAAAGGTAAGGAGATGTGTGCTCAGGTGTGTCAGTGATTTTTGGCCTGCCCACCTCCTCCCCTTCTATCAGAAATAAAGACATTGTTCCTGATGGAATATCAGCAGGAGCTCTTGGCTGCGAGCTGAATTAGGATTAAGGTAGGAGGGAGGCTCTCTCTCTCTCTCTCTCTCTCTCTCTCTCTCTCTCTCTCTCTCTCTCTCTCTCTCTCTCTCTCTCTCTCTCTATCTGTGTGTGTGTGTTATGAAGCTGTGGGGTGATTTGTTGAGCTCACAGTCTCAGGTGTCAGACAGTGTTGAGTGAGTTCTCCAGCCCTGGGCTCTTCCCTCCTTTCTCTCTCTCACACACACACACACACTCTCAAAGGCCCCTTAAGTGGCTGGGAGCTGGAGCGTGACCCCTCAGCCAGGCAGCATGCTAAAAGCCAAGACCTGTAATGATGCACCTTCCTCCGCTCCAGCAGATCCAGTGGATAGGGGTTGACCTCTACAGTCCGACCTGTCCCTCACACACTTACGTTCTGTCTTCCTTGTCTCTTGACACCCCTCTGGTCTCTCTCATCGGAATGCTGCTGTGTCCTTTATGTATTCACTGTCACCCATATCAGTACTCCTACCGCCACACACTCACAAACATGCATACTCTCCCCCTCTTTCTCTCACTGTTTCTTGCCGGGCTCTGCCGGCAGTGTGTTCACTTCCTCAGTCTTGAGTGGCAAGGTGACATTGCATGTCATATCAGCATTCCATGGCAGTCCCCTTTTCTCTTGAGAGTAATTATTTCTTTCGGAGTGAAAGGTTCAATTTGCTATAAAAGAACAAGAGCCGCAGGTACAGAGAGAGAGGGAGGTGGAGGACGAGCCGTATCTTGGCTCTTTGGTGTATTCTGGACAGGCTGTTCTCATTGGGGAGTTGAGATGGATTTTAGGGTGAGGGCGGGCAGCAGTGCTCGCTGACGTCAGAAGTGTTTCAGGCCAATGGCTCCTGTGCCAGCCCACATTACATCAGCGCTCGGTGACACTGGGCTGTGGCAGGGACCATGAGGAGAATGTGAGTCCAGAGCGAGGTTTTTTTTGGGTTTGAAACAGCTCATCTTGTCAGAAGTAGCCAAATGACCAGGATCCTGCTTTGTGAGAGGTGAATAGTTTCACCCCACAGAGAACAAATGCACTTGTGAACTGGATTCACAAAGAGTGATCATTCGCTAATTATCTTGTCAAACTGTCACTGCACCACAATACTTTTTTTGAAATGGTACTTTTAATTCCAAGTAATAACATGTTCGTGTACCCAGTGGTCTGTCTGCACATGCTTCTGTACTGAGAGAGCTGTGTGTGTGTGTGTGTGTGGCCTGGTAAACCCTACGTTATGGGGACAAAATGTCCCCACAAGGATGGCAATATCCGAAATCCTTGTTCGTGTGGGGACATTTTTTGGTCCCCATGAGGAAATCAGCTTATAAATCATACTAAGTGATGTTGTTTGAAAATGTAAAAATGCAGAATGTTTCCTGTGATGGGTAGGTTTAGGGATAGGGTTAGTGTAAGGGAATAGAATATACAGTCTGTACAGTATAAAAATCATTATGTCTATGGAAAGTCCCCATAAAACATGAAAACACAACATGTGTGTGTGTGTGTGTGTGTGTGTGTGTGTGTGTGTGTGTGTGTGTGTGTGTGTGTGTGTGTGTGTGTGTGTGTGTGTGTGTGTGTGTGCGTGCGTGCGTGCGTGCGTGCGTGCGTGCGTGCGTGCGTGCGTGCGTGCGTGCGTGCGTGCGTGCGTGCGTGCGTGCGTGCGTGCGTGCGTGCGTGCGTGCGTGCGTGCGTGCGTGCGTGCGTGCGTGCGTGCGTGCGTGCGTGCGTGCGTGCGTGCGTGCGTGCGTGTGTGTGTGTGTGCTGAATGTGTACATGTGTAAATAGTCTTTCACATTTGGATTTTGATCTCCAGTTGAGTGCACACAGTGTTAGAACTGACAAGCAACCATTGTAAAAGAATATACATAAACACAGACACTTGCAAAAGATTTTTTTTTAAATAAGTCTCTTATGCTTACCAACATTATCCGATTGTTTAATATGACTAGAGTGAGACCTTGCATAAAAAGCACTCTGTGCAATAGAAAATGTGTGTAATATGCTTCGTAGATCAGACTTTTTGTCACGCTTGACATTGTTGATTGGATGCAAAATTGAAATGATACCGCACAAACCCATGCAAATCCTTCCGCTAATGCTGGTATTCTTTGTCTGAAGTCAGTTGTATGGGCCCAAAGACATGATGGGCTGCTCATTCTTCTGAGTGAACTTGGGGTCCTTTTGATAGTATGATCATAACATGAATGCTACATAATGAGGTATTTGTTCTACATATCATGTAGACGCGCTTAATCAATATTATCAAAGGTCTTTGACTGTATGTCATCAGTTGCTGCGCTTATATTGGTTCTTCTGTCATAGAAGCAATCACGCTTCAGGACACTGCAGAACTTCGTTGGAAGACAAGAGTCATCACAAAGACAATTAAACAGTCATTGGTGAGCATGTCACACTAAGAACGACAATTCTGCTCTACAAGGAAAGAAATCTCACACAATCTTTCTACAAGATTTTTCTTAGGTGGCAAAATTGTGACAAAAAACTTAGTGTACTCCAGGCTTTAGAAATTCTCCCAGAATCTCTTCCAGTAAATTTACACAATCTCTTTCTACCTGGAGGTGTGTGTGTGTGCGTGCGTGTGTGTGTGTTCGTTCTCCTGGGTGGGATTAGGCGTTCTCTCTAGACTGGCAGAGGTGCTTATTTAAAGCAGCAGGCTTGTCATGGGGACTATTTAAAGTGGAAGCTTTGGCAATTGAAGTCTGTGAGCGATTCGTAGGAAATGTGTGTGTGTGTGTGTGTGTGCATAGGTGAGTTTCTGAGTGTGTTTGTGTATTGGTTATTTTGAGATTCTGTTTGTTGGTAGGGTTGGTTTGGGGTCAGTTTTTGCCTACCAAATGTTCTCATATGGATAGTAAAACCTAAAATCATCATTGAGAAGACCAGTCATTGGTTCCCTTGAGGAAAACTGCATTTTTTTTAAATGCTTAATGAAAATATAAAAATGGCAAAAGAAGATATTTAGGGTTAGATACAGAAAATATCATTAGTCAATAGAAAGAAATTTATTGTTGAATGTGGTGAATTTGTTTTACAAGCAGTGCTTTGATGGCCGTAGCAGAAGTGTTGCAAAACAGATTAATTTAAAGATGCATCTTCTCCGAGAAAGTTTCAGCACTTTAAAGACAACACTCTGTCAGCACACTAAAACCCTCTCAGGGAATTTGCATCTCCTAATTCATTTGCTTCAAAGCACCACCACCACCAAAAAAAACTAAAAAAAAACATGTACATAAATGTGTCAAAACTAGTAATCGTGGGCTATCTTGCCCATCGCTAATAATTATAAAGCAATCTGTAACTTCGTTTGCAGTTTAATACAACTTTCTCTAGTCATTTTAGAGATATCTGAGTGTTTCTCTTTACAGCATATCCAAAACTAATATCTAAAAAAAACACACAAAAAACAGCATTCCGTAAATTATTCGAACACGTTACAACAAACATGGGGAAAAGACAGAATTTACATTAGTTAGTTAGTGGGTGGTACATGTAAGATAAATGGAAGGAGGATAAATGGATAAATGACAGCAGTGATCCAGATTACCTTTGCTTACTAGGCATTAGAGATGATGCATGTGTTCACTTCATAAAGTGCTGCTTGTTACTGGCCATTTAAATTGCAAATCCTATGTTGGCCACTGAACTATAATCTCCTGGCTCTATGAACAATTACCTCCCCTCCCACCATCAGATAAATAAGTGCCTCCTCCTAATAAGCCCCTACTATAGGGAGCTAATGGCTCCCTCTTGCTCTTTTAATTTCATTCATACCTTAACATGAGAAATTAATTATTAATCATCAGTAAACAACAGTTTAAGATGCTGGCCACACCATTGTCAGCTAATTGGCTCATTAAGAGTAACATTAGGAGGGAGAGAGGCTGTCGACAGGCCCTGCAGGACCCAGTCGATGCACCTTGTGCATGAAGCATTGATCTCCACCGAGCGTCGCCCAACCTGATTAAAGCTCAATAAAGCCTTTCGGCTGCTTTTCGATGTACAGAACAGCGCCCGTCTGCCCCAGAGACCAACCTGAATTGGAGTCGCTCCGCTCCTTTTCACCCTGGTTCCCCCTCTCACCCTCTTAAGGTCCTGGGAACGGCTTTTCTGAGGGTTCTGCTTTGGCTGCAAGGCTAAATGGGCCAGTGGAAAGATCAATATGGAGTAGAAACAGCGTATAAGATACAAAGCATAAGCAAGGTTGAGGATAGTTGTCGGTTACGGAAAGCATTCAAGCGATACAGAATGCAGAGTACACAGTGTTGGGTAACTCATGCTAGACAAGGACCATCTCCTCTGCCGCTGGAGAGTGACAGAGCGCTTCAGAAATGCAGTCTGAAATATTCAAAAGAACCGACAGTAAGTTCAGAGTTAAAAAGCTTAGAACTTGGACAGTGAAGGGGTTGCAATTCACAAAGGTGTGTGTGTGTGTGTGTGTGTGTGTGTGTGTGCGTGCAGAATGAAAAGCTGTATTTTTTGTTTTCGCTCTCGCTGTTCTTTGCTTTTTTGTTGCTGCCTGTCAGTCAGAACCCCAGTATCACACAAACAATATCATTCAGAAGTATTTCATATACCAAAGTCATACCATTGCATACCGTATACCAGTATTGTTGTAATATCTTTTATATAATATATTAATTTTTATTAATATTTTGATTAATTTAAATTTTTAGTCATCTTGTTATGTGCGTTTTTATGTTGGTTTTTTTAAGTATTATTTTGGTTTTAAAGTCCCACTCCGATCATATTTTGAGCTATTTTTAAACATTCCCAGTGGTCTTTAAATTATGATTATGCCATTTTTAGCCAAAATCACAAAACCTGTGCCGTTTTCTGGGACTTCGCTTCAGCAGAGCGGCAGTAGCTCATTAGCAATTCGCCTCTGCGTTGTGGGCGGAGCTGTTGGCACGGAGACGACCCTCCCCCTGCCCATTGCTGAGAGCTCTGTCTCTCCCGCTAGCTTACACCCCCAATACCGGTGGGGCAACAGTATTATATACACGTTAATTATTATTATCCGAAGTTAATCAAAGTTATCACCGATCATTATTTCACTCCAAGACGTCGCGTGTGGAGACGCCCAGTGGAGTTACTACGTCACAACTCCAGTCGATTTTAGCCGGCATTTTAGCGTCTGCTTCTGATTCACAGCCATTTGAATGTAGAAATACTCAGAAATACAACTTTGAGCTGATTTTTCTCAAGATATGTCCTCTAACATCAGAAAAATGCCACAAGAACATGTTAACACCTAGAAAAACATTATTTTCATCGGAGTGGGTCTTTAAATATTTGCCGTATTAATATAGATGTTGATGAATATAATTTTTAATGTGTGGTCCTTCTGTATTCAGTTGCATTTATACTGCTGTAGAGATGCATCAGCATAGATATTCCACTGTAATAAATCCCACCCATCCTCATACAAACACAAACAGACCCATAAAAAGCCTTTTCACACTCTAGACAAACTCATTGAGCATCAGTAAGGGTGGAGGCTTGGTTCGATGTACTAAACACACAGTAAAGGAACCTTTTTGGCTCAGGAGAAATCTGATGTTATCCAAAAGAATGTGGAGAGATTTCCTGTGGGAGTGGATGATTGTTATTCAGCTAACTGTTGGATGCATCTGAATTTCATTGGGAATTGCTGGTATGGTACTCAGTTTCTTTTTTATGATTTGAGTTGAGTTGGATTTTGTGGATACAGGTTTTCATTAACTGGCTTATCTCCATCCATCCATCCTCTCTCTCTCTCTCTCTCTCTCTCTCTCTCTCTCTCTCTCTCTCCCTCCCTCCCTCCCTCCCTCAAACACCTGTTCCATCTTTTCTCATTCGCTTGCTCTGCTCAGCTCAGCTCACCTCTAGCCTGTACCTCCTGATCTGATCGAGACCTGGAGCAGGTGCTGCCTGGAGATAGAGACTGAGATCTGTGTGCTGCAATAACTACAGCACTGATCATCTCTGCATCTGCAGACGTAGCTCACATGCACACACATATATCCACTTGGAGAGCTCAAAAAGTGATATAAAGCTGATACGCACATAAAATGGTGAGAATCACAGGGTGGAGTGTGTCCTTTCAGCTTCCACCGTGTGAAAATACACACACACAAACGTCCACACAGTTCTTTTTCAGCGTCTGCTGTGCTGTGATATTCAATCAAGGTCAGCAGGCCAGAAAGCTATGGTAGAGCTGGAAGAAAGTCTATAAATTCAACAACAGAAAATCACAGTATTATCATATGCATAGCATGTTACTTTGTTACTTTTAATAAGTTAATCACTTAAATACTGCCCCCCTGCTTTATTATAATTATTATTGTTTTGTAGTTTTTTTTTTTTTTTTATAATGCACAATTCCATTTATATTCTTCCTGTGGCCACCAGTAGTGCTGAAAAATGCAGTCATTGTAATTGTACAAATAGTTAAAAAGGGGATTTTTAACTTAATCAAATCATCTGCTTTCTATTGTCAGTAGAATGTAGCAATGAATCTTGTATTATCTCCTCTAAGGTTTTCAAAGGGTCCAAAATGTGGGTTCATTGCTTCACACTCCAGTCCAGGGTGTTGTTGCTAAGCATCGTTGTCCTGTTGAAAGACCCATGACCTTTGAAGGAGACACTTTCTGATGCTGGCTTCAATATTACACTCCAAAAGACTAGTAATCTGATTTCTTGATTCCATGCAAAGATTCAAGGACTACATAAGCTATACATACACTCATTGACCCAACAGACACTTTGAAGATGTCACTTATTTTCCGAGCCGTTTTCCATTCGGTTCATTGTGGTTCTCGTTCTTAAGTTTCCACTCCTCTGTAAGTCCCCTCGGCCCTCCACTCGTCCGTGGTGCAGGAGGATAGGGGGATTAACGGATCAGTTCCCAATTTCCCCTCAGCCTGCTCGGCCATAATCACATCATCTTACACCTGACAAGAGGGATAAATTCCATTAGCTTTTATTAGCAGTAATTATCCCCGGCTCTCGCCCCATGCTGTCCCCATCCCTTCAGCCGCTTCCTCTCTCTCTTCCCCTTTTTTCTTTTATTCCTTTTTGTGCTTCTCATTTCTCTCTCTCTCTCTCTCTTTTTTTTTTGTTCCCATAGTCTATGCTCGCCCACTGTGCCGCTCACCCTACTCTTCTGGTTGGCTTCACCATGGCTTTTAATTAACACCCTCAGTCACAGTCAAGCAGGCTGCTTCCTGGAGCCCTCTGCTCACAGGGCATCCCACACCAGTATCTTACACACACACACACCGTGGGCGAAGGGATGAGACAGGTCACACATTAAATGAGGAGCCGCTGGCTTGTGAAGCCTGTTTCAGTGGGTGCTATCATGCGAGTCCTCTTCTCCCTCTCGCTCTCTCTTCCCTGTTGGCTGTGTTTCAGTAGGAGTCAGCAGTGGCTTTATTGGTCGTTATGTATGGAGAAAGTGATCAGGGTTTGCAGGTGCTGAGAGCTGTTGCAGATGTGTGTGTGTGTGTGTGTGTCTCAGGGCTGATTCTTGCTGTCGTCCTCGTGAACACATTTGATGTAATTACACAATTATTCCCACTTGCCCACCTGTGGTATGTGAGCTGTGCGGCTCATACTTTGTTTTCCAACAAATACACTCACGCTATTTCGCTGTTTACGATAATGTCGTACCCTGCCTATTCAGTGATTTTTAAACATCCGTGCTTGTTTCTTCTGCCTCATTCTTGTAGGTTGTTGTTTTGCAGTTTAGTGGGTTCTTTGTAGCCCATTCATCTGTTTACACAAACACCAGATCACTAGGACTGTGAGGTTTGAGTAGACAAGTATCCATTTATATATTTATAATATCACAATATATATTTGTTCTTAAGAAATGTATAATTTTGTTGATTTTTGTAGTTGTTGTTTTGCCCTTGGATATTAATAGTGCCAAACAGGGGCGTACGCAGGGTTTTATAAAAACCGAGGTCCCAAAAGTGATCTTGCTATGGGTGTTCGGTGACATGCCCCCCTGAGAAAATGTATATTTTCCTGATCTACACATGTGCATTTTAAGGTGTTCGAAGGACAAAAAAAATGGATAACAATAGCTTTAAAATCATGTCAGTGGGCAGTAGCATAAATTAAGTCACTTGTCGCTACTGATTGAATGATGCAAGATGCGCAAACACAGACAAGCGGAGTGATACAAACGGTGAAAAGTCCCAGTGCTGATACTGGTGAAATATTGAAACATTCGAGGACCCATATAAGTATATATATATTTATACAATAATACTATATTGCGCTGGAATTCGCACTCGTCTCTCAGCTTCTGTGAACATGAAGCCCACCTACTTTGTTTTGATTGGTCATCTCAAACATTTTGACATTGATGATAAGCTTATCATGAAAGATGATAAGTCCACTGAAGCAGCTCAGATCAGAAGGTCGGTTATCGTGGTGATGTGCATTATCATTGCAGCACCAAAGTAGAGTTAATATTAGGCAATTATTTCACAACCTTCAATATATACACTTTGAAAAATTAGTTCGGACCTCTGAGACCTCAATGGTGGGTACGGCCCTGGTGACAATCATCACATGTCATTGTGTCACTCACTGTGTAATATACAAACTAGTCTCGATTTCTTGCTGAAACTGCAACTGTTGAAATGTTAAGATGACTTTTCGTGATTTGTTTTGGTGGCTTTCACATATTCACACACATTCACCACACTGACTTTAGATTTAGATATACCTCAGTGATAAATTTTTACTGAAAGAACTTACAACATTGGAGTTCCTTATAAAATTTCCTGCCACTGGCCTGTAACATTTTATTTTCTCGCCAAAGCAAATAATAGCTTGTTAATTTTTTTACCTTGACATTCTAATTAGTGGCTGAAAGCAAAATCAAATATATCCAAATATTTAATAAACGAACAAGTAAAGCCCTGGAGGATTTGTTGAACTTACTGATATTCCTATTTTGCAGAGATCTGCTGAACTTATGTCTGATTCTTGTTCTTTAGATTTTTTTTCCTGCAATAGCATTAGTGCTTTCACTGCTTATGTTGTTTTTAATAAATATTGAAACACACTCTAGAAACTAAAAACTTTTGTTTTGTTTTTTGTTTTGTTTTTGTTTGCTATTCTGCTGGGCAGGCACTGAGTTCCATTTACATGCCGTCTTGGTAACGTCTGCTCTCACAGTGTTCCCCCTCCATCAACCGCCTACATAAATCTTGCACTTCAATTAGAATTTACAGAGGGCAAAATGGCACAAACAGAGCGGAGCTGCAGAAGTAAAGTGCTGGAGATGGTCATTTCGCCATGAGTGGCATTTTAGGTAGCCATTTGCTTGGACAGACTCAACTGTGTTATATGCCCCCTGCGTAGCATTAGAAAGTGTAAAGAGGCTCCTAAAGGGTGAGGGAGATGCTTTTGGGATGGACACGGAGATGGACGTGCACACATGCTACTCAGTGGCCCCTGAAGTCATTGTGACTGTCATGGCAGATATCTAAACAATCTCTGCACAGTAATGAGCTGGGGGGTGGGGGGGGGGGGGGGGGCCTATACTGCACGGCGGGCCCTGAATGAACTCAACAGGGAAGCTGTACTCATCATACTGTCACTCACAGTGACTTCGTAACGGCAGCCTGAAACCAAAGGTCACCAGCACTCATGCCAGCCTATCTGCTGATCATGTGCATGCAGCAGTGTGTGTTTGTGTATATATACAGTATGTGTGTGTGTGTCAGAGCAAAAGGATGGCTAATTAGATTCAGCGGTGGGTGGACGCTAATGACGGCGAATCGCTCCATCCCGCTGGGACTGATATGGAACAGAGCATTACACTGATGGGAAAACTATCTCTCTCACTCTTCTATTCTTTCTTCCACTCATACTCCCACCCGTAAACTCACACTCCTCCTCCTTTTAGTTCTCCGCCTGTGTTGAGGGACTCATTAGAAAACACCACAAAGCGATATCCACTTGACCTTGCTAATTAATCAGCTACATTGTGTTGCTAGCATAAATCCGAGTTCTTCGTAGGACACATCCTGTTGCAGCCCTTCCAGGCTTCCGGATTGGCTCTGCACTAATGTGGCTCCACCTTCACTGGCTAGATCTCCTGCAAATGGGACAAAATGGTAATTAGTCAGAAGCCAACACAGTTGTTTAATTAATACATCAGGCGAGATGAATTGCTTCATGCCAGAGATGTTATCGTAGTACATTCCGTTCTTTGATGCGGCTCTCGCCGTCTGATTCTGATGACCTGCTCTGTGGTCATTAGCAGAAACCTCTATCTCAGTGGATGCAGTCTCTGCCAGGGTCATCTCACCCTGTTCTACCCACTAGACAGGCTGAGAGAGAAGCAGAAGCTCATCTCTGTCCAGAGGGCACTGCATGTAAATGGGCTGGAATGGCTATGCATACAGATGCCTTCCAGGCGGCGGTTCCCTGAGACATAGAAAACAGCAAATTGGCACAGGATGGCTGTGGGTGATGTGTGTGTATTGCTCCATACAGCACATGGGACATTATTTACAGCCTCTGGAGCCCTATGACTGCCAACATAAGGCCAGCTTAGAGAGGACGGATATGGAAACTGTTTTGCTAGCTGTGTTGATAACAAGACTTTGTCTAATTATAAAAGCTATATTCTCTCTTATGCAGTAGACTGTACCTTGACGTTTTGTTCTAAATAGCATGTGTATAGCAATGTGATGATTAATGTGCATTGATATTGAAATTCTGGCCAATATAGGACAATTATTTTCATGTTATAGCTACAGTAATAACTGATGTTATAAATCTATACTACTTACTGCGAAATTGCGAACACAATCGAATGACATAATTTAGTAAATGTGAATATATCAATATTTCTTCTAATGTGCACACTTTTGGACTAAAAGCCATAATAGATGTTTTTTAGTGAAGCCCTGATCCCAAATAAACCAGAGAAGATGCAATTGAATGTATGTAGCCTACTGTATATGTATGTACACTCACCTAAAGGATTATTAGGAACACCTGTTCAATTTCCCATTAATGCAATTATCTAATCAACCAATCACATGGCAGTTGCTTCAATGCATTTAGGGGTGTGGTCCTGGTCAAGACAATCTCCTGAACTCCAAACTGAATGTCAGAATGGGAAAGAAAGGTGATTTAAGCCATTTTTGAGCGTGGCATGGTTGTTGGTGCCAGACAGGCCAGTCTGAGTATTTCACAATCTGCTCAGTTACTGGGATTTTCACGCACAACCATTTCTAGGGTTTACAAAGAATGGTGTGAAAAGGGAAAAACATCCAGTATGCGGCAGTCCTGTGGGCGAAAATGCCTTGTTGATGCTAGAGGTCAGTGGAGAATGGGCCGACTGATTCAAGCTGATAGAAGAGCAATTTTGACTGAAATAACCACTCGTTACAACCGAGGTATGCAGCAAAGCATTTGTGAAGCCACAACACGCACAACCTTGAGGCGGATGGGCTACAACAGCAGAAGACCCCACCGGGTACCACTCATCTCCTCTACAAATGGGAAAAAGAGGCTACAATTTGCAAGAGCTCACCAAAATTGGACAGTTGAAGACTGGAAAAATGTTGCCTGGTCTGATGAGTCTCGATTTCTGTTGAGACATTCAGATGGTAGAGTCAGAATTTGGCGTAAACAGAATGAGAACATGGATCCATCATGCCTTGTTACCACTGTGCAGGCTGGTGGTGGTGGTGTAATGGTGTGGGGGATGTTTTCTTGGCACACTTTAGGCCCCTTAGTGCCAATTGGGCATCGTTTAATTGCCACGGCCTATCTGAGCATTGTTTCTTACCATGTCCATCCCTTTATGGCCACCATGTACCCATCCTCTGATGGCTACTTCCAGCAGGATAATGCACCATGTCACAAAGCTCGAATCAATTCAAATTGGTTTCTTGAACATGACAATGAGTTCACTGTACTAAAATGGCCCCCACAGTCACCAGATCTCAACCCAAAAAAACATCTTTAGGATGTGGTGGAACGGGAGCTTCGTGCCCTGGATGTGCATCCCACAAATCTCCATCAACTGCAAGATGCTATCCTATCAATATGGGCCAATATTTCTAAAGAATGCTTTCAGCACCTTGTTGAATCAATGCCACGTAGAATTAAGGCAGTTCTGAAGCTGAAAGGGGGTCAAACACAGTATTAGTATGGTGTTCCTAATAATCCTTTAGGTGAGTGTATATGTTATCACAAATCTCTAACTACACTGGTAAGAGGTTGTTATAAATCTGAATTTTGGGAGGACTCAACAACTAACCATAAACATAAATTAGACAGTTTGAACCCAAAACAATTAAGCAACATGGATAGTTTATATATCATAGGAATGTATAGCACAAAAGCAACCAGCAATTGAAATTGAAAACAGAAAAAAAAAGTAAATACTAAATCTTTGAATCAAATATAAATGAAAGAATTGTTCAGATAAGAGCTGTATTGTAAGTATTATGAATGCAAGAAACTTTGTTTGAGATTGTCCGTCGATGAAAGAAAGCGTCCCTTGTAATCAAGGTAAAGCAAAAATCCATGAATCTGAGAAATCCAAAAGAGAGAAAAGAAAAATAATCCATGAAAAATTCACGCAGAAAGAAATTGATCTTAATCCTTGAGCGCTAAATCCAACAGGATCCACAAGCGATGCCAACAAAGGTCATGAACAGAAATCCACTTGATCTCTAATTCCATGAATTACACAATAAGCCGTCAACAACATGTATCAAGAAGTCCTTAAACACAGATGAAATAACATTAGCAAATTAGCATGATAGCAAACACAAACGCAATAGTTATGAAAACATATATAAAATGACAGAAAGAAATCCTGGAATTACACTGTACAGATAACAGAAAATCTTACTTTGATTGAGCAGGAAACTGTCTTCCTATACTACGTACCTGGCTTTAAACCTCACACTTGAGTATACTAGCGCCCCCTTTTGGTGTGTAGTAGAAAAACATGATAACAGACTTGAGTCTGTTACAGGGTCTCATTGCGTGTCACAATATGTATGTCTTGTTATTCTATTTGGAATATAAATAACTACAAGTTGATTTTGCCCTCGTGACAGAAATTAAGAATTCACTGTCACTAACCGTTTTTCATCATAAATAGTGGTAAAATATCGAAACTAGAATCCTAATTCCTTCTAATGATACACAGTTTGTCAAGATTAAATAAGAATGTCATTGTGAATGTAAACAGCAACAATCTAGGGCCATTTTTGCATCCAAATTAGTCTCAAAACATCTGGTCTCAAAAGATCTGTTCTCAAAAGGGAAATGCTTAAGCAGGATAACTTTCTGATTTCCCTGATGTCATTACAACATGTTCTTTTGATTTGCAGGAGTTTCACTCTCACCTCATGGGTACACGCATCAGCCACAATAGACCATAGCTGTAAAACTCCCTCTTGTGGTCAGGAAGAGTGTCTCTCTCACACACACACACACATACACACACACTCATTAATTTCCTATGCCACTTGCTCCAACCTCTCTTTTCATTGGGTATGAGCATTTTTTGTTTGTATTATAATGTTTGTTTTACTTTGACTTTTAGCAGACCATAAGCCATTGGTGGGGGCCAGCGATTTGTGGGGGATTTGTCGTCATTGTTTTGACAGATTTAGTTACAGAAGCACCGAGATCAATTATTCAGCAGAGCCATGCATGGTTGCAGGATTAATGGTGCGTGTGGCGTATAAATCAAGCAGCCGTCTTGAACCACTTCAGGAGAGAGGAAACAGGAATGACGCTTGTGGAAAAGGCATTAGCGTCCACATTTATTCTCCGAGTGAGCATTCCTAACCTTGAGATGGCACGAGAGCCAGGCACGGTTAGCCTGCTCTCAGTCGCAAATAAAGCCTGCCGTTTTCCGACGAAGCAAAGCTCTGATAACTAACACCTGCACTCTGTCACATTAGATCATCTGGAGTGCGGGAAGCACACTGAAGGACGGAGGCGTCATATCACTCATGAGCAAGGATAAAACGGGTCGGCCCATATCTGTAATTGGGGAAAGTAAACTGTTGAGGGGATTGAGCTCCAGAGATACTGTATGTCACATAACTCACTCCCTCCACTCCACCTCTTCCTCTGCTTCCTGTCTCTCTAACGCCCTCTTTCAATCACCCAACTTTGCTACTGTCTTTCTTATATCTTTTATCGATGTCTGAATGTCAGTGAATTTCAGTTGTCACTGTGCCGATCGATAGAATACAAAAAATATCCAACAGAGTCAAGGTGAAGCCTGCTGCATACCATAATATAGCTCTGTGAAATAGACATTCATTCATTTAAAGTCCTGAAAATCCCTTAAAAGCTTTTTTTAAATGAACAAAATATGTATTTATTGATTTACTTACTTGCTTATAAGTATGAACTTATACTTATTTATTTAATATATTGTTTTTTTTTTTATTTATTTTCAAAAATCCATGTTTCAAATCCAGCGTAGTCATGTCCATAGGCCTGTCTACATCTGGATGTTATGTTTTGTTGTTGTTGTTGTTTTATTTATTTTATTGTTCATACAAGGTCATATGAGAGATTTATTTTCAGTAAATTGACAAAATATGTATTTACTTATAAATAATAAGTATAAACTTATACGTATTTATTTAATATTTTGTTTTATATATAGAGATTTTTTTTTTCATATACTTTTTTTTAATTATTATTATTCCAGAAATTCTTCCAGAAAAGTGTAGATGTTGACTAGTAGAAAAAGAATGAAATGTAAACTTTTAGGCTTATTAGGCTTTAAAGCTGCAGTCCGTATCTTTTCCTCTTTGTCGCCATCTCTCTGTTCGAAATCTGTAACTGCAGTGATTCGCGGAATTATTATCTTTACGTGGGTTGTAAATCGGCATGAAACAGCGCGGATGAACACAGTGCTTTGAGGCGAGTGCTGCTGTCAGTCACCGCGCTGTGTGGATACTGTCATTCAGAATCACAGATTCACTTTTTGAAAGTTTGACCAACATAAGAATTTTCATAAGAAAATGTCTTCTGAACAAGTAAGTAAAATCCATTTTTGTTCTGACCAACTAAGGGGGGAAAAGCATTCGACATGATAAGCTTCGTTAGATTTAATCAACGCGATTTACAGCAACCGTGCAAATTATAGCCTACTTTGTTCTCAAATTGTTCATGTTAACAACATCACATCAGCATTGCGTGACTAATGTTAAATTTAATGTGTTTTATGGTTAGCAGCTACCTGCGTAGTTCAGAATTCATATTCTCCATAATAGCAAAACGAGAAAGGCACAACAAAGGAAACTCCATAACTGTGTGAATTAAGAAAACGTACTGTTACACGATTGAACTATTGAAATGTCTTACTTGTTCAGCAGAAAAAAGCCGTCTCTTCTTCCGTTTTGAACCCCTTCAAAACACGGAGTTCACGCACTTTTCAAAAGCCCCGCCGATGTTTAAATCCTTGTGTTCGCATGAGACGGTTTCTTTCTCTTTTTTTAGCCACCTTAAATCCGAAGTACGAAGTCTTTTGGGTTTTATAACTGCTGAATCTCCAGTTGACACTGATGATTGTTGTTTGGATCTTTCTGGATGCCATAAGTTTAATTATGTAAAGTGCTGCGAGAAAAGCCTATACATCTAAACATCTCGTCACGCGCAGTATAGCCGGCTAGCCGAAACTCCTTCTTTATGTGTACGGGTGTGACGTCATGACGCAAAGACATGCTCGAATTTCCCGCGGAAACCCACCAGTACCACTGGAATTAAAATCATTATTACAAGCTAACCGTTTTGAATCTAGCTATGGCAAGCAGATAGTTTTGACCACTGGCAGAATACGTTTTTTTTAATATAATTATTTTGGATTATTTTTAACTTAAAAAAGTTACGGACTGGAGCTTTAAATAAATTCTGTCATGACAACTCTCAGTGTTTGGCATGGTACAGTATAATGGATATGACATTGATATGTTTGGTCTTGGTGGAATAGATCTGCTACGCTGCTGCTGCTGTTGGTTATGTCTGCTGATCCTGCTACAGAGCAAGTACATGACTTGCTACTGCCATTACATAAACAACATGCTGCTGCTGCTGCTGTATTGCCTGAATTACATCTATTCAGGTGGAGCTGGGGAAGTTGTGGGATTTCTAAAAGTGGGCTGCAACTGCTACAGCAAATGCTGACCGTGTATTTGAAGGTTGAGCAGTGAGCTCATTGGCATCTGACACAGCAGGAACCAATCAGCTGTGGCCTATAATAGTGGCCTATAGAGAGTGATGTGATTGCAAGCAGATGGAGTTAAGTACCTATCAGAGTGCACCATCTATATTTTATAACAAAACTTTGTATTTCTTGCTTAACTGAATTCCTAGAGAGCCTAGTGAAACACACAAAAATGTTTTGTTTTATCCAAACTATAGAAGCTATGGACAGTTATACAAGATCCAAGGTAACTATTTTAGTATGATTAAGGTGAAAAATATTATCCTTTAAATTAAAGAAGGGTGCAGACTTAAGGCCAGGCTGGAGCATGTCGTGAAAAGAGGGTAGCCATGATCGTGAAGGGAGTAAGACAGAGAGAAAGGCTGTATATTTAGGAGGACAGAATGGGCTGCTGCCCAGGGCAGATAAAAACAGGTTCCAACCACCAGTCTCTGTGAGAGAGGGAACAGGCTCTGGTCCAGAACAGATGCACCACCAAGCCAGCTTCAAAACATCTCATAATAAGTCAGCCAGACATGGGCCTCTGAAATGAAGTGTCACTTCTCATTCTCCTTCCCTTCTGTCTTACACTTGCTCCTTTAGTTTTTGTATCTCCTGTGTCTCCCTCTCTCTTTCTCATAACACAGAATCTGCCTCGTTGTATCTGGTCTCCACTGTCTGTCTGTGTGTGCGTGCGTGTGCGTGGACGTGTGCGTGTGTATGTGTGTGTGTGTGTGTGTGTGTGTGTGTGTGTGTGTGTGTGTGTGTGTGTGTGTGTGTGTGTGTGTGTGTGTGTGTGTGTGTGTGTGTGTGTGTGTGTGTGTGTGTGTGTGTGTGTGTGTGTGTGTGTGTGTGTGTGTGTGTGTGTGTGGCCAAAAAGTCCACACAAAGATGGCAATATCCGAAATCCTTGTCCTTGTGGGGACCTTTTTTTGGTCTCCATGAGGAAAACAGCTTATAAATAAAGCTTATATCCCCCAATTCTAAATTAATGTTTGGGAGTAGCATGTTCAATATATTATAAAGTACAATATATTAGTAGGGTAATTTTGTAAAATAGAGAGAAAGAAAGAGAGAAATTTGATTCTTTTTATCCCAAAGAACTAAAACTAATAATCCTAGCACAAATAAAGTTTTTAAATATTTTAAGTTATATATATTACAAAATATATTATATATATTTCCAGACATATATTTAAATATATAAAATATATTTAAAGATTTAGTCACCACATAATTAGATTTTGTACAGCTGCCTTCTACAGCTTGTGCACCACAATTTTCGAATAATTGCACAGATTCTTATTTGGATTGAGATCAGGCCCATTCACCTTTTTGTTCTTGAGCCGCTTCAGTGTTAATTTGGCTTGTGTTTTGGGAGTAAATTTGGCAAGGTTGCTCGGGTTAGTATAGGCCTGTATCAGCCCTGCTAGTTAAGGTCAGACTGATCACTCTGTCTGTCATTCTGTGAGAATATCAAGCTGTCCCAAACTGTTCCCAGCCATCTGGATCCTGACTGAAAACCTTTCCACCATGCTCCAAAATATAGCGGCCCCTCTCTGGATGGCATGAGCTCACAGCAACCGATTAGTTGGCTTCAGATGTGTATTTTGCAATCAGAGCACTGAAGATGAGCCGTCTGAAGTAACAAAAGGGGGCGATGACGTAATGCAAAGTATCCCCAGCTAGAAAAACATATGTGGCCCATTCATGTACTTGTCCGACTGTAAAAAACCTGACGCTTCTACAACTATAAAACTAAAAGCTTCCTAGCAAATACAGATGGCAGAGCAATGAATATTACTACTACATAAAATAAACAAGGAAAATTGTCTCGGCCAACATATTCGAAAATTTGACTCATCAATATGAAATAAACACGCTTTAGACCACCCAATATAAATATGCATTGGATACTCTGTTTTACCATGCATACAGACAACTTACCATATCACCACCACCAAAAGTAATGTGTCTGCTTTACTAAAACACATGCTCATTGCAACCGCTTCACTAACACGTAACACACACTCGTTGCGACCCGTTTAACTGATGCATAATTTTATACCTGAACTGCAACCAGTGACAAACAATAACAAAACAGTGAAATAATCAACTACAACCAATTATCTAGCCCTCTAAACATTAAAATATTAATCATACTTTTAGCCTACTCAGTAGAGCTGCATTCTTCGTGGTGTGGGAATTTCGTAGTTTAATGTGTCAAATGTGCCAATCAAAATGTGACTTTGCGAAACAGACTGTCCTTAACTAAAATGTTGCTATAGTAGCCTAATATTAATGCTAGAAAGCCTATGCGCTTTTTAAAATAGTCTATTCTATTTCATCATTAAAATCCATTTTCATATTCATCTTGACTTAGGAGGCAGGATAGTCCAGGTGAGTGGGCAGAGTAGGAAATGTGGTTTGGCCTGTACTGACCTCGCTTGACCCCTCCGCCCCAACCTCCCCATCCCATCACCCCTCCAGCCTGCGTTTGTGCGAGGAAGATTAAGCCACTCTGACGAAGCCGTGTTTACAAATATGCAGGCAGAGGAACAGGGCAAGCGACTCTGAGGAGGAATAGAATACAAATTGCTTTTTTTTATCTCTCTCAGGGCCTGGGCTTGAGAAAATGTGTTTGCGATTGGTGTTCCTCTGCCTGTGAAGGATAAAGCCTCTGCTCTGTGTTTGGGTGATGGTTAGCATTCATTCTCTCTCTCTCTCCCATCCTCTCTCTGTACCTCCTGTTCTCTTTCTCCCCTCCTTTTCTCCTCCCTCATCCCAGGGTCTGATTTTCTGGCTGTTTCGCTGGTAATCAAGTAGTCTCTCTGCTCTCCTCTGATGTCTCCCTGACTCTGTCTCTCTCTCTATTCTCTCTTTTTTGAAAAGACTCTTTATGATTAACAGTCTCTGTGAGCGGCTGTCTGCTCGTGCGGGAGCCGGCAGAAACGAAGAAAGCATATACATCAAGCTGGGAGATCTATAACTGTGTGCTAATCACTGCTAACACAATTATGCATAGCTACAGATTCTCCCTGGTTTATACAGTCACACTCCACATTTCCATATGTTTGTTTCAAAACTAATATTCTGCCATCATTTACTAACCTTTATCTCGTTCCAAACCTGTATGACTGAAAAATATATAAATATAATATAAAATAAAAATATTGAATGTTGGTAATCAAACCGTTTTGGTTATCATTGACTTGACACTGCAAAAAAACACTAAGACAAATATCTTATTTTATGTTCTGCAAAAAAAAAAAAAAAAAAAAAAGTCATACAGTTTTGGGATGACAGGATGGTGAGTAAATGATGACAGAATTTACATTTTTGGTTGAACTATCCCTTTAAATTTTTCAAAAATTGTTAATTAAATCCTTTCTATTAATGTTGAGCCAGAAATAGTTGCTTTTCTGCATATGTTAAGATGTTTAAATGAATAGTTAATTTAAACATTAAAAATTATGTTACTCACTGATGTTTATGTACTGTATATGACTTTATTTTATCAAATTTCCCTGCTCTTTTCCGCACATAGCAAAAGTAAAAGGGACGGATGCTGTTGAGCTCCAAAAATGACAAGTATCATTATATAATCCATATATATAGTATAGTCTGTGCGACTCATGTGCTATTTTCCAAGTGTTCTGAATCCATATGATAACTTTTTAATGATGTGCTGCTGAGCAACCAACTACCCACAATCTTTTACCAAATCAAAAACAATTTTGCAATCGGCACAAATAACAACTTAATTTTTATATCATATCATATGGCTTCTGAAGGTTTGAAATTTATCACAGAAGTCACATTAACCACTTTTATGGTCCTTTTATTGTGCTTCATTGTATGGAAAAGAGCACCCATAAAAAAATCTACACAATAAAGAAAGTCATATGGGTGTGGGTGAACTGTCCCTTTAAGTTTCTTGTAGTGTTGGGTTAAACGGTTTAACCCACTTTCCATATTTTGACACAGCCCAGTCATTGTGTTTGTCTGCTCAGCGTTTGTTGTGAACATTTGAAGCTGTTCAAAAAGCATGAGAGCAGTTTCCCCAGGGAGCAAAGCTTTGTGCATAAATATTTAGCACAAATGGAAATAAAACAAAGCACGGCACGGTCTGAAATGGTATTCATGCAAACCAGCCTCTGATTCATATTCAAAAGTCTAATATTACTGTGACATGTTTACGAATCACTTGCTCTCTCAAATCTTAATTGCTGATGAATCCAGGAACTTCAGCACGCTGAAAAATATCAGCTGTTTTCAGATAACCCCTGACCTTTGACCCACACAGGAGAGACTGACCGTTCTTTTGACTTTCTATTAGCTTCCGTAATGAAACCGAGAATTCTATGAATAATGGCCTGCTGCAGCTGATGGAGACACAGATTCATTATTCAGCTCGCTGGTAGAGTTCGGCCCTGCCGTGGGCAAGGATCAGGAAGAGGTAGAGTAGAGAATGGGATCTCAGACAGGGTGATGGTGTGAATGGAGAATGAAGAGAGACAATTTCCCTATACTTCAAAGTTTTTTTTCAGAGGCTTGAAGAGGAATTATCTCTCAATACCCCTGATATTTTTGACAAGGAACAGAGTGCCGAAGCCTTTTCTCCTCATATTTAAGAGATAAACTCTCTTCAAAGCTTTCATGAAAGTTTCTGTAATTGTTATATTAGACACCAAAATCCCTCCCTTCATGCAGCTAATCTCTCGTTTAAACTTTCTCTCCTTTTGATTCCAGCATGTAAGAGCCTCTCCTCAATTTGGCCTCGCGGTTTGAGAGCCATCCACTATCCTTCGCGGACACAAATAACCGAGCTCTGTGGAGTCCCAGAGGCCTGCGTTCTTTGTGTTAGGAGCTCATGCATCACCAGCCCTCTCTGACAGAGAGAAATATGCCATTTATTTTTGTTTCACCCTGATAGAGGAAGACACAGAGCAGATGAAGGAGGAAAAAGGCTGCCTGTTGCACATGGTTCTTCATGAATCATGTTTCTGTCCGCAGAACTCTGGCCAGGCTTCAGGCCCGAAGTCACTTTGTCAGACAGCAGGACTTAATGGGCTATTACGGTATCCTTACATTTTGACACATCGAGACTCATAGTAATGATGGCTCTATCCGCTCTGAGCCTGCTCAGCCTGAGGGCTGATTGGGGTTCGGATGTGTAAAAACACTTTTAGACAGTGTATGTTCATCTTAGAAGGATACTACTTTCACCTTCTGTCTACTAATGATGTAATAGATCAACAGCAATCAACAGTCACCACACCACCTCTACACACACTTCAGTCTGTCGCCGTTGTCCTTGACAAGTCGAGAGCACTGGAATGTTCAGTATTCCACGAATGCTCATCATGTGTGAGAGTATGCTGGGGTTTTAGTGTGTAGAGGAGCAGAGGAGCACGGGGCCTTTGCCACCCCGCCATCCCATTACCTCAGCCTGCTCCGGCAGGGCTTTAACCTTGGCAGGCAGGCTGGAGGAGAGAGGGTAATTCTAACCTTAAAAACCTGCTGATTAAAGCTAGTTTTGTGGAATTCGATTCCACATAATGCCTTTGGCCCTGAGCCCAGAGGCCTGGCATTAACATCAACAGACACTGTGTCTTCTGCCCGAGAGACGTGCTCAAGCGTGCACACACACACACACACACACGCATTTGTTGTACTGTCACAGACACGAGTGTGGGTAGTACACACACTATTCCTCCTCCTTATCTCTTTTTCTCTCTCTCTGTGTGTGTGGGATGATATTGGACAGCCTTAGGTTTACAATATTTCCTGTGTTATTGTTGGCTTTGTGATATTGATGTATGGCTGTGTTTACTTGTCCAGCTCGAATAATTAATTCCCCCTTTTGGGGTCTGTGTATAAACTGTTTTTGTTTATTTACAATGTGCAAGGTATTTTTAGAAACCAAATTACCATGAGGCTGTCTTTTTTGTGCAGGCGGCTTTGTCCCCCTTACCTTCAATTATTTCCACGCACATCTGAAGTTTGAGTTGCGACAGCAGCGGTGTTGTAGGATAAAAAGGTGGCTAAACTCAATGAGATGATAATGCTTACTAGAGATGATACTGCTAACGTCATATTAGTAGATGATACTAGCAGGGTTAGAATTTGAAGTGAGAATTTGAAATGCAAACATTGTGGAGAATTCCAATTTATATTCAAAGGATTGTTCACCCAAAAAGGAACTTCTTTCTGGATTCTTTCATAATTTTTTGGGGTTGAACTGTCCCTTCAACAAAGTAAAAAATGTTTAAATAAGTTTAAAAAAAAACTTAAAATGTTAAGGTATCATAGGCATGACAGACAGAAATGTCACCTACAGTATAGATATTTGTACTTTATTTATATTATAATTATTTATATTTATATGCCTATACGCTAAGAAAAGTCTGTAAAAATAGGGCACAATGTACTGTGTTAATGTACTGTGGAATTTTCCCAGGTGTTTTACCCGTATTACGCATTGTGTCGTGTGTTTTAGAGTTAAAGGAAATGCCTGTAAACCTTACAGACAGTGTCCTGCAGAAAATTACCCGTGCCTTTTCCATTTTTCTTACAATTCACAGCTCTGCCACACTTTGAGCTGCAGAAGTCTTGGAGGTTATCAGTGTGTAAAGAAAGCTAGGTTGTGATTGGCAATGTGGCAGTCTGAGTCTTAGCGACAGCCTGTTACTGCTTCAACTAGCCATATGGGTTCAGAAAGGTAGATATAGACCCGTTCTCCTTGAAAGAGGCTGGATAACTTGCAGGACTGGAGACATATGTGTCTTTACCTCAGGCTCAATTCACAACCCTTAGGCAGGTCTACTTATAGATGCCTGATTGATAATACAGGAACTTGATCTTCTTAATGAAACGGCGACTCTGCAATAGATGTGACAGCACAAGGTTTCATAACCAGGACATACTCGTGAGGGTTTTCGTTTCATGTATGCACATAGTTATCCAGATCTGTTCAGTATTGCTGAAATGAGAGTAAGGCATGACAAATGTACATGTTCGAGTGATTGGTAATAGATTTGTCTTGATTATCTACAAGGTCTCGGCTCACTATATCACTCTACGAGGCAATTCATCAAGTTGTCGCCAATGCGCTTTCAAATTGTATGATTGAGTATTCCCAACTGGATTCACTGTCTGATAAATTATTCCTTGTGTAGCGAGTGCCATAAGACAAAACTCTATCAAGGTTAGCGTGGGGTTCGTTATAGCTGCTATACGAGACCAGAGAAACACTGTGGTGTCTGGTTTCCTTCAGAGGCTTAAGGGCCTCAATCAGGGTTGGCACAATATTTAATTTGATGCAAATGAAAATGAGGCTGTGATGTATAGAATATGAGTCTGTTTAATAAGGCAAGACAGGCAAAACCATTTTTTTGTCTTATGCACTGGACCAGAAATCTCCATTTCAGTAGCACTTAGATGCACCAAACTTTCCAGTTTTATTTCTATATCTATATTCTGAATGAGTTTACAGAGGGGTTTCTTTCTATAGTATCATTCACCTGATTTATATGACATTTTATTCCTAAAAATATGGGGATTTTTTTTTTTCTGGCTGTTGACAGTATTTATTTATTTATTTATTTTTTAAGAAAAAGATAAAAAGAAATATCAAATATCTCCACTTTGTAAAAACCTTTAATATGTCAACAAAAATTAAACAATTTTAAGCCTGACTTTATCCAATGTTTACATTTCTCTTCTGAAAATGTATTCAAATTGGTGCATATTTCATCAGATGAAACCTAATTTGCATATTTAAACATAACCTTTCTGAAATCTTGCAATACAAAACAATTGTCTTAATGTACTGCAATTAATCATCTAGGAAAAGTATGGTGATTTCTATTAGTTATTGTTATGCTGTTCATCTGTATTGTCTTGCCTATTTTGGAATATTGAATACTGTACAAAGCATTGTAATGTACAGTATGTCTGTTCCTCAAAGCCTCATTTTCATTCGCATCACATTAAACGTGGCATCTACCCTGACTAAAGTTCATTGTGAGCGTCCCCTATACCAACCGCACATATTGTCACATCATAAAACAGCAAATTGGCACCATACTTAAGATGCCATGGTCTGATTAAGAGTGCCTTAACACTTCATTATGGCCTAATGAGAGAGTCTCACATCTTCGGCAGGTTGGACACCTTGCATTCATTGCCAGCCCGCCTGCCTTGATTGATGGCTTCGCGTAACACCTCCTATAAAGATCAAATGGCAATGCACAAATGGCATGTCCCAAACACAACTCAACCATCTGACATGTAACATCAGACCAAAGTGTCCTTCCCCTCTGATGACCATTACAGACCCCTAGCTACTAGACCCCTACTAAGGTCTGGAGTCAGACCTTAGTTTCAGTAGTCATGTCAAAGCAATAACTAAATCAGCATACTATCATCTGAAAAATATTGCAAGAATTAGATGCTTTGTTTCCAGTCAAGACTTAGAGAAACTTGTGCATGCTTTCATCACCAGCAGGGTGGATTATTGTAATGGACTCCTCACTGGCCTTCCCAAAAAGACCATAAGACAGTTGCAGGTCATACAGAACGCTGCTGCCAGGATTCTGAGCAGGACCAGAAAATATGAACATATCACACCAGTCCTCAGGTCTTTACACTGGCTCCCAGTTACATTTAGGAAGGATTTTAAAGTATTATTACTGGTATATAAATCACTCAATGGCCTAGGACCTCAATATATTGCAGATATGCTCACAGAATATAAACTTAAGAGATCATTAGGATCACATCAGCTAGAAATATCAAGGGTTCACTCTAAGCATGGTGAGTCTGCTTTTAGCTACTATGCCTTCCAGAGGAGATCAGATGTGCTCCTACAGTAGTCACATTCAAATCCAGACTCAAAACACTTCTGTTTAGCTGTGCATTTACTGAATGAGCAGTGTGCCACTGTTCGTCTGACTGACAATATTTTATTTTTTATTCTAAACTGATTTAATTATTCTTATTTCTTTTGATTATTTTAATTTCCTCTATGTAAAGCACTTTGAATTACCATTGAGTATGAAATGTGCTATACAAATAAACTTGCCTTGCCTAATTTCAGACAGACTTTGAGGTTTTTGCATCCGAACTCTTCATATATATATATATATATATATATATATATATATATATATATATATTAAATTGTATTTAATACAATTTAATATACTGTATTGTATAATATAATTGTATTTGTACAATTTAATATATATTAAATTGTATTAATATTGTTGCCTTGGTAAGCAAAAGAGACTTATTTCAGGAATCTTATCAATAAAAAAATAAAAAAAAATATTTTTAATGGTAGTTATTGCTCATTTGCTCTGGTAAAAAGCCGTGTGTATAATACAATTATACTTAGCTAAACTACTACCACACTGCTGAAAAATGTTAACTTTCAGTTAGTTCCTCTCCCACACTGCTGGCATTACTGACCCATATAGGTTGAGGGGCGACTCTCGCCCATGTGGCCAGGGAACGGACAGGACACTCGGAGGTCTGCCAGGGCTGAAATGAGTCATGTGATTTTGAGAAGACATCTGTGATGCTGAGCTGTTGCTGGGTGCCGGCTTTCTTCCCAAACATATTGTTTGCAAGCACTCAAGCCAAAGAGCTTGGCTCTTTCTGGAATAAATCAAATATCCATTTCTATGGTTACGGCTCCTCTACAACCCACACAGGGAATATTTATTTACCTACGGAGAATTGGAAAACAAAGCAGTCTTGGTGCATTCACACACACACTTGCATGGATATATGCACACATGTACACACATGTCTGCAGGCACACACACACACACACACACATGCGCGCACACACACACACACTGCACTGTGAAATAATGGACTTCTTTGAAAGATCTAAGAGAGGTTAAGGGCACCGTTATACTGCAATGACAAGCTAATGTGGCATACAATTAGGATTGTGTGTCCAGTGTTGGATCACAAAGTGTGTAAAAATCAAAACTATAGTTCAATTGAAGTTAGGTATTTCTAAGGCACTCTTCACAATGCCGTTTCAAAAGAGCTCTACAAAAGATCAGAGTCTTGGCAATTCCTAACATGGTATAGATAGGAGGAGGATCAATCCTAGAGAGAAATCTTGTTAGTCTTGGCAGGAGGAACTCACTCTCCTCTCGTCAGTAAGATGGTTTCTACAAAACCATATATTTTTTACATACTACATTTGATTTTGGGTAAGCAAAAGCAAAAACACAGAGGTTATTTCTGGTATGGGATACCTGCATACTAGTGTTCTGAAGAGATATACTGTAGTATTTACTCAAGCTTAGAATATAAATAATAATATACTACACACTACGGGCCCATACTGACCACTAATATGAATGTATTTTACCCAGTGTATACTGTTCACAGTGTGAATCATTTCACACAAATAATTAAAAAATAGAAAACAGATATTTTAAATTGTAATAATATTTCACAATATTACTGTTTTTACTGTCTTTGATCAAATAAATGCAGCCTTGATGAGCACAAGAGACTTCTTTCAAAAACATAAAAAAAAATCTCACCAACTCCAAACTTTGATGTATATATTGATTTAGCATTTATTTGCATTAACAACCATTTTTATTTTTGTGCTGATAACTGTACACCACTTGCTGAATTAAACATGCAACGTAGTAAGGCCATGTGACAATTATCTAACAGGTACTGTACAGTATAGTATTCATTTAGCAAGACAGTAAGAACATTAAGAACATACATAAAGTCTTTCTTTATCTCTCTCTTTCTTTCTATCACCAGCAGCAGCACAGAACAAACAAGTGAGTGTGTCTTTGTGCTGACACAAATTCCCTGACCGTGTCAATGCACTCAGATACTCATGAGCAAACAAACACTATACTCAGCAGAGCATTGAGGTCCCGAGTCTCTCACAGGTCCCTCTACAGAGAGAGAAAGAGTGCGAGAGGGCTAGACAGAGAGGAGATCTCCGCAAAGCTTTCTACCAGGGGCGTTTTCTCCGAGTAGTCAAGGGAAGCAGTGCCTCTTCATTTCACAAGTCCGTCAAAACGCCACTGCTTTTATAAGTTCAGCTTCCATCCAGATCTGGATCTAAACATATGAGAACACATTTCTCCATCTCCATCTGACAGATAATGTCTATATGTGGATGTCTGCTATATGTACCAGGCCGAGCGCTCCGTGCGTCTATTCCGCGGTATTGACAGGTGTGTGCGGTTCCTTACTGTTCATCCCACTGTGCGGACTGGAGAGTGAATAAATTATCCCCAGGCAGCTTCTGTTTACTCAATTTAAGAAATACAAAAAGTGTTCAGCAAGCATAAACAAGATGCCTGGGCCGTGTCAGACTGTAGCACCTGTCAGAGCTGATACGGGAATCAATGTAAACTGTCCATCGGCTACACACACGATGTTTGCACACTATCAGGGCTTACACACACATACACAACAGTATAGCTCTGTTACAAAACCTAGCAAGCCTGCCTGTTGGCTAAATAGGCAGCTCTGACAGTCACTGAACCTCAAATGTGACTGGTTTGTAGTAACTTTTCGAGAGCAACTTGACTAACAATAGATTTTGCTTTTAGCATGTTGCTAAGCTAATGCTGTGATATCGTATAACATCGTATTATATTTTTGTTTAATTTTTTGATTGTTTTTTTTATTACTGTTCTACGCACTGTGTGGACAGAAGGAATAAATTAGCCCCAGGAAGCCTCTGCTTATTAGGTTTACTGGGATTCTATTATTAGGTTTATGAAGAGAAAAAATTGTAAAATATATTGACTCCACAAACAATCCCAGGCACAGGTAGGCTGACCATCTCGCATTCTGTCAGAACATTTGATGATATAATACACACAAAAAAGCAAACGAGAAAACCGCAAACCTCTAATACAGACAAGCTTATCAGTAAATCAGGACAAATATTATTCAGCTCTTTGCTGATTCTCTCTCAAGGCTGCGTGGCAATGTGACAAACTGACAATGACAGAAGCCATTATTTGCTGTCTGTGGGCTGTGACAAATGACAGCACATCAAATGGCAAGCAATTAAGGCATAATTATATTCCCACAATCACGCAGGACTTCTCTCCATTTCTCAGTCTGACTTACTCATCATTTGAAGCAACAGCAAGACTACAAATTACGAACTGTTCTGAATGTAGGCCTATATATAAAACAGACTAACTTGATGAGATGAGATTTTGTTGTGAAATGGGCCATTTGAGAGATATAGTGGAGTCAGTCCATCAGTGGTTCAAAAACTGTAAAGTTGGTAGCTTGATTAAGTGATTACCTCTAGGTAGTGGTATTTCAAAGCAAACAGTTATTTTTTAATTAAAAATGGTCAAGCAAACTTGACCACTTGAGATGAATTGACCACAGCGAAAAATGTATATAAACATTGTGATCAGAATTTCTGTCTGTCCAAAAGTAGATTATAAAGACAGCGAACGGGTAACAGCAGCGGGTGATTTCTTCCGATACTTCCCATTTTTGTGTAAGACTATGGTCTTCTATGTGCTCTCCTAGGCAAGGCAAGGCAAGGCAAGTATATTTATATAAACTTTTGATACTTTCAAACTTTTCACATTTCATACACAATGGTAATTCAAAGGGCTTTACATAGAAGTAATTAAAATAATCAAAAGAAATAAGAATAATTAAAAACAGTTTAGAATAAAAAATAAAATACAGTACAAACAGTCAGACGAACAGTGGCACACTGCTCATTCAATAAATGCACAGCTAAACAGAAGTGTTTTGAGTCTGGATTTGAATGTGACTACTGTAGGAGCACATCTGATCTCCTCTGGAAGGCATAGTAGCTAAAAGCAGACTCACCATGCTTAGAGTGAACCCTTGATATTTCTAGCTGATGTGATCCTAATGATCTCTTAAGTTTATATTCTGTGAGCATATCTGCAATATATTGAGGTCCTAGGCCATTGAGTGATTTATATACCAGTAATAATACTTTAAACTCAATCCCTTATTTTCGGAAACCAGATTGAAAATTGTCAAAGTATCCATTCAAGCTTAAGAATTTGTTCAGCTGATTGAAGACAACTTTTTCAATGATCTTGCCTATGAAAGGAAGATTTGAGATCGGTCTATAGTTGCTTAATATGGTCTTATCCAGATTGCTCTTTTTCAGGAGGGGCTTGACAACTGAAGTTTTCAGGGAGTTTGGAAAACTCCCAGAGAGAAGTGAGGCATTTACCACTTTTAGGAGATCTGCTTCAAAGCTGTTTAACACACTTTTGAAAAAAGATGTGGGAAGTGCGTCAAGGGCGCAGGTTGATGTTTTAAGGTGCTGTACAGTTTCTTCCAAAATTTTGCCATCAATTTCTTCGAAATCAGACATAGTAACTACTTTCTCCGGTTGTGGTCTGATCTGTCTGACCCCAGCGCAACTCAAGGATGTGCTGATCACCGTTCTGATATTATTGATTTTCTCAGAGAAGAAAGAAGCAAACTCACTGCACTTGCTGTCTGAGAGCATTTCACTGGGAATCTGGCTTGGGGGGGGTTGTCAGTCTTTCTACAGTAGCAAAAAGAGTGTGTGTGTTGTTTAAGTTGCTGTTTATAATATTCGAGAAGAAAGTCTAGCTTTGCCTAGTTCCATATTGAAAGCATGGATGCTTTGTAGATGTTATAATGGACTACAAGTTTTGTCTTCCGCCACATTCGCTCTGCTTTTCTGCATTGTCTTTTCATATTTTGCACTGCTGTTGAGTTTCTCCAAGGTGCTTTTTGTCTACCACTCTTCTTCCTGACTTTCACTGGAGCAATATCATCAATTACACTTAACTTTTGAGTAAAAAAAAATCAAGGAGAAAATCAACAGAGTCAGCAGATATGCTTGGTGTTAAAGATACTTGGTGTTAAAGATGAAACTGTCAAGAGTACTTGAGTTACAATAACGCTCACACACTTAAAAAAATGTGCATTTTTTTTATCAGGCTCCTATGTTTAGGTTCAGTAATTTCACTTTAATGCAATGAAAAGGTTATTAGTCAGCTATTGAAATGGCTTATTTTCAAAAATGTCCCTTTAGTCAATTCAGTGTGTTTAAAAAAATGTACTGTGTTTTTCATGTGTGCATGTGTGCTTTTTTTGCGAAAGAACTCTACAGTAAGTCCCCCTCTTTGGACAATAAGACATAGTAAACGGTTGCAAAATCACTAAAGATGCAACTGGAAACATTGCAAGTGATGAAAGCAGAATTTGAAATGTAACAATGAAGAAGCTGATCCACACAGTTGGAGCTGTGATGCAAGTGACTGACTGCTGCGTCCATTTACAGCAGCACAAGGAACTAGGGGTGTTGAAATGAATCTTTGCATCGATTCATCGAAATGCAGACCTGGACGATTCTGCATCGATGCAGTAATAGACCATAATATATTATAGACTACTGACATTTCTCTGACTTCTTTCGTCACATACGAACTTCCAGTGCTAGTAAAATGGTGGAGGGAGGCTAAACACAAAAGCGAGTAATAAAAAATGCACCCTCTATTTTCAAATTTACAACGTGCGAGGCTGCGAGTGTGTGTGTGCGAGCATGTGCGTGCTTTTGTGTTTCGAGTGCGAGTGTGTGAGCGTTATTGTAACTCAAGTACTCTTGACAGTTTCATGCGCTTTTAGTATTTACTAGTTTGTTCTAAATGGTCCTGTCATCTGCCGTGTTTAGACTGTTTAGAAGTTGTGTTTGATGTTTGCAGCAGATAAAATTAAAAGGGAGTTCAAATATCTGACTGCTTGTATTAATTGACGAAAATTTAGGCATGCGCAGTTATAAAACACGTTTTTTACTGTAGCAAAATATTTTGTTTAAGGTTGTCGTCCATTGTTTTGTTTTGTCTTATTTGTATACATTTTAAATAAACTACATTAGATTAAATATTTACTTTAATTATTCATTAAATTAAATATCAGGTGTATTCTAGAGTAAATCTGTTGAATTGTCTGTTAAAAAATGTAATTTTCTATTTAAATGTAACACTGTCAGAGAGGCGGACCCCCATAACCCCTACCATACTCTTGTTATTCAGATATAGCCATACCAAACAGGGTTCTTTACTAACCATGTTTCTGTCTGTGTGTTTTTCCCCAGTGTCTGTACGGCTGTTACGTCCACTCCTCCATCATCCCCACCTTCCACCGCAGGTGCTACTGGCTTTTACAGGTAAGACACCTGTTGGGAACTCAGTTACCTATTGTTATTTTTCTGAAGCCATCATATTTTTCCCCTCTTTTCCCCCTTACCATTTAGTGCTGAGCAGCACACCTTCGAGTGTAATTCAGCTGTAATAGAGAGAGGCAGGGAGATTAAACGTTAACCCCTCAGCCCGCTGGAGCCTGAGCTCCCCGACTGATCAAAGCTAACCTCGAAACTACAGCCCAACACTGAGAGAGGTCCAGAGAGGGATCGCATGCAGATGAAGCCTTTAAAAGAGCACAAAAGATAGATATCAGGCTTTCAGGACCTATACTAAGGATGGACTCACAAGTGACAGCAACCATCGATCATGAAACACAATAATTGCTTGACTTTTTAAAAACATTTCACACACGTTCAAAATCCAGTAACAATAATTTTTTTGATTTAATATTTTTAATTGCTGTGTCATTTTGATGGCACATTATGGCAAAAGTGTTGCTTGCCATAGCAGCCACTAATTAATGTTAAAAACTCTGTCTTCTGTGTTTACTGTGACACAAAATGCTCCTAATTGGAAGAACATTAGTGCTTTGGCATCTTACTTATTACAGACTTTGAAAAGAGGAAAGTGAAAGCTTTTGTAGCAACATTTCCTTCTTCTAAGAAATAATTTTCTCAGTCTGTCCCATGTTCTCTCAGTTTCCTCTAAGCTGAATCATGTTCTGCTTCACTGCCGCTTCAGTTGCTCAATTTCTGTATCCAGGATAGAGCAAGTTGTTCCAGCATGACTTTGTCTTACACATATGGTGTCAGTCGTTGGGGCTTGGTGGCAGCCTCACTGTGTCCCTGCAGTCTCAGCCTCAGACGGGCCGCACAGTGTCTGTTCGCTGATTTCTTATACATACTGCGCAAAAATCTCATCAGTTTTGCCAGGTTACTCGTCAAATCTTTGAAAGATATTCAAAGTTTTGTTTGAGCCGCCTTAGTAAGTAGGTTTGCTGCGATAGTCGGTGTTACTGGTGTTACACAGCCGCACACCGGTTACATCACTTGCCCATCACGACACCGCCCCCACCATCGTTTTGATTTTTTCTAGTAATAAAAATCATTTAGTTCAGTTAGAGAACAGTCTCTACAATTAAAACACTGAAATTGCAGCACAGATCGCATGACGAGAGTGAGGCCAGCTGACTGACAAGACGATGGCTGAAGATTTGATTTCAAAGCGAAATGTAAAAGCGCTGTATTACCGGAGTTGTCACACATCGATTAACCAGTGGGAAAATTTCCTTACCTTCACATCCTTATTAGTAAGTTGACTGTATGTCCACTGTATATCCTGCTTTTTCCAAGTTGCACTACCATTCAAAAGTACTTGTTCAGTAGGTCAGTACTTTTTCTTTTCTTTTTTTTCTTTTTTTTTGAAAGATTTTATACTTGTATTCAGCAAGGGCACATTAAGTGGCAGTAAAGTCATTTATAATGTTACTAAAGATTTTTATTTAAAATAAATTCTGTAATAAATTCAAAGAAACTTGGAAAAAAATGTAGTTCCACAAAAATAGTATGTTGCACATCTGTTTTAAACATTGATAATAATAGGTAATGTTTGAGCACCCAATCGGCATTGACACTGAAGACTGGAGTAATGGCTGCTGAAAATTTAGCTTTGACATCACAGGAAAAATTCATTTTAATATATAATAAAATAGAAAACTTATTTTAAAGGATAACATTTACATAAAAAATCTTAACCATTAGAAACATTTTAAAAAATCTGATCGACCCCATACTTTTGAGCAGTAGTGTAAATATGAAACAAACTCAAGCTAATTGCTTTATATGTGAGTCAGGCGAATTTCTTTCTGTCTCAGCCAGAATAGTCTAAGCCAGAATAAGATGTTAAGCCCTGTACCAAAAAGAAAAATTGACAAAGGTTGCATGGCCGCTAAGTATGCACATAACCCAATCCGAGCACAGTCAAGCCTCAAACGATGACACAAAACTACATTTTCAGGGAATGTGATCACAGAGAGGGAGTGAAAGAAGAGGGAAGCGTACAGAGACTGCAAGTGTGGCTGCCTTTTTATCCAGTCTAGATCTTCTTTATTGAGAAAAGTCTCAGTAATAAGACAGGGGAGGAGAGGAGGTAATGAGAAAAGAAGCCTATGAGGAATCTCGGCACTCCTTCCCTCTAAAACACTTTTCCCTCAGATAGCGCCTCATTCTTCTAGGCATGTCTCGGTGGTATTGCACAGCTCTGCTCTTCTCGCTCTGCATAAAGGCAGAGATCTGCTGAGGGGACGTATTATCGCCTCTTACCCAGAATGCTTTGCACCTCGTTGGCCCTTCTAAAAAGGTCTCACTCACACAGAATAGACTGTCTTGGAGAGGGAATGACTGTTTAGAGATTCGAGGTGTTAAGGGCATATTATCTCTCACACACACACAGCACATACACACACTCCCTCTGTGACTGTCCTGATCCCGCACTTGATTGATTTAATCGCTCCACGTCTCATTCTCTTGTTTAGTGCTAATCGAATGTAATTCCTCGGCTCTCCTTCTTCATCAAATCCTACATTACGGGGCTGAGGTGTGGCGGCCGGGGACACAGAACCGGATATCATTATTATATTAATATGGCTGAATGTGAGGCCACACTTCATTTGTCTTCCAGGCTGGCAGATCTTTAGAAAGTGGTCAATAGCCTTTGCCGAGACCTCTTTATTGTGCAAGAGGAGAGGAGAGCCAGGCTATGTTAGGGAATGAAATGACTCATAAGACAGAATATTGTCCAGATTAATCAAGAAACTGGCAGCAAACCTGCAAGCGCCTCCACCCCCATGTCTCTCTCTCTCTCTCTCTCTCTCTGTTTATCTCTCTCCCTGCTTCTGTCTTCCTCTTTCCTTCCTGAGCCTTCTCCCCATGATTGATGGCAAGGTATGGTTTCTCCGCTGAGGATCCGGATGAGTTGGACCATGTATTCCAGTATACATCCCACTGTACCACTTCACATACATGCTCATTAAAATAAACAAGCATGCTCATATAGAAGGAGAGATGGATGCTCTCTTTTTCTCTTCACGATCTGTCTTACATACACTGGCTAAATCTAGCATAGGCATGTCAGTGGTGCTGTCCGTGGTGCTGAAAACCTCTTAAACTGTGATCAGTTATTCAGGCGCTCCAAAACAAGTGCACTTTACAGACTTTGTCGAGCTTTGAAATCTCCCCATTACCTAAATGTCGACCCCGGCACGCACATGTTGTGCTTTAAAAATCAATATTACATTTCCATTTCCTGACTTGATCTGATGAGGAAAAGTTGAACTCCCTTGCCTTGTCATCTTCTTTTTATTTGTTTTTGGCCGCTAGGCTGGTGTAAATTAGCGCGAGGCATGAGGCAGACTCTTCCTTTTTGTCCGGACAGGCGCCGATCTCCATTTATTTATTCATAGACGGTTGTTTGTGTAGCCACACCAAATTTGTGCTGGAGTCGGCGTGCCCCTGACCGCACACTTCCCAGGCTCAGAGTAATGTATATTTAACGTCGCTTACGCTCCCAGACAGAGTCATTTATGAGACAAAGCTTCATTAGACTGTTTTAACGGATGGGGACATTAATACAGCCCGTGCTTGCTTGTGTTTGTTATTGCCAGATTGTTTAGGGTGCTGAATACACAAAAGAGAAATGATGGTGTATTGATTTCCGGGCCGTGGGATTAATGTCTGTTATGAGGTGCCGATGTGGTAAGTTGAAAGTTTATGCTGTCGCATGGATCAGCAGCTGAGTATTGATTGAGAAGTCTTAGAGCTTGTGGCTTGCAGCTGCTGTAAGAGAACAGGTGAATAGGAGTTTTACTGTTTAAGTCTGGTCGCTGGCCCTGGGTGTGTGAATTATACAGAATAAGAATATTTGAATGCTGGTAATGAGCTTTTTGAGTTATAGTTTGGGCTGGGACTGTCTGTTTGTCCAAACAATGGAAGATGGGGAGTATTTACAAACAGCAGTTTTAAAATGTGAAGGGTAAGAGTATGTCTTGCTATAAAACGCACACGTACACATGGATCTCAGTCCAGGGCTGTGCATTAATATTCAGACACTGTTCATTCACACGCCCTCTTGACTCATCCAGCTTTCTACACTGATTCAGGTCATATATGCTGCAGAAGCCCTGTACAAAATAACAAATATTGTATATGTGCCTTCAGCCAGCTGAAAGTTAACATCTTGAGGCTATACAATGTAAACTGCTCAACTAGTCTAGATATTAGTTTATAGGTGTGGTGATTTCGTGGTTAGTCCACCTCCTGCATGTGGCCAGCTGCCAGTGAATAATTTGAGTAGAGTAAAAGTTAAGTTCTGCAAACTATGTCTCATTGCTATTTCTTGCCATTTCAGCTGATATTTTTTCTGCATTTCCATAGCTTTTTTGAAAAATAATGCCTCTAAGGTGAAAATACTGACTGGGCTTGTCAACATAGCTTATATAATCTATATTATATCATTTTTTATTATAATCTTACATTTGTAAAAAAAATTTACAGATATTATGATTTCTTTAGTCATGAATATCAGAAAGTTTTCCCAGGGTTACTCCATTTTATTTTTTTTAAAATAGCATTTTTATAAAAGGAAAAATGTGGGGGGGGGGGGGGGGTTTAAGCTTACTTAAATAATGTGAATAATAATTATTTATTTAGAATTATATATATATATATTAGGGGTAGAACGGTACACAGAAGTCACGGTTCAGTTCATACCTCGGTTCAGACATCACGGTTCGGTACGATTTCGGTACAATGGAGGGAAAAGCAAAGCAAAAATGCAGAAGGCATTGTATTTTTTAAATAAGTTTTTTTTAATAAAGGCATAGAACCAGTTTATTTGTAGTGCACTGACAATAGTTTTATATAATTAGTTTATTAATTAAATTAATAAAAAGACAAAAAGACCTTGCGATATGTTTGGTAATTGTACCTGAATTAATTTAAAATTATTTTGCTATATTCCAGATCAATATATTTGTTTTCCTTAATTTTGACGCCCGTACCGTTTCGGTTCGATACGAATACATGTACCGTTCCACCCCTAATATATATTGTAGCAATGTTCAGGGAAGAAGGAGGCGGGAACCGGCGGACAATCAAATTAAAACTTTATTTAAATGAAATAAACACAATACCTGCCAGCAGTCCCTCACGGAACTGCTGGCTACCCAAAATAAAATATAACTACCTGCCAGCAGCCCCTCACGGACGACTGCTGGCTACCAAAACAAAATAAAATAAAACACAAACAAAAGCAGGCCTGTTCCTCTCTTGATCATCCACTCCGTCGCTCCTCCTTTATGCTTCCGCTCCTCCGTGAGAGATGCGAGACCGGTGTGCTTCCCAGGTGCTGCTCATTAGCAATCGCACCACCGGCCTCGCGACGTTCTCTCACGTCCCTCGGCCGTCCTGCTCACCACATATATATATATATATTACTTTAAGCCCTTCAAATGATATCAAAATAACTTTTTCAGAAATTGATTGTTCATCATAAAAGAATTATATTAAAGTCATGTCTGTATTTAAAAAAACAAAACAAAAAAAAAACACAATAGATCTACACACACACACACAAAATTGAATACAGAAACTTTCCCATGGCATGAATCTTTACTGTGAGTTCTCTGTTTCTCTTTCTTCAGGTCTTCTCTCAGGTTCACATTATTATTCATGTTTTGGCACATGGTTTCAGTCCCCCGCATAGCTGCTGTGTCAGTGCTACATAAGGCCACATCAGAGTAGAGCACATGGGACCTTCTCTATAACAATCCCCTTATCTGTAAACATCAGCGTCTTCCTCTCCCACACCTGCCTCCACCTGCTCTTCATCATAGCAGCGGTCCAATTTCCCGTCATTGTGCGTCAGCTGTCCCAGTAGCCCGCTCTCTCATCTCCATCCATCTCGGCCCACAGCCTCTGTCGTACACACTCTCCGACTCACACAGACACCTCTCTTACACACAATCCACGTGTACCGTCTACCCATTCTCACATAATTAGCATATTAAACACATTTTTTTCATGATGCTTGACATTATTTATCCTAGTTGGACATTTTCCTAGATCAGAATCCTTCAAGATCAGTCAGTTTTTAGAGTTATGTTTAGGTTTAGACCCAAATTCTTGCAAACAGTTCTTGCTATGCAAGCCCAATTTCATGCACTGTTGCATTGTCAGCATTGCCACAAGGGGCGCTATAGCTGACATCATCTTAAAGTCCCTGTAAAGGCAATTCTAAAAAAAAATTCTAAACCCATTATAAATGTTAGAAATGTATTGCTAAAACATATTACAAAGACTGTGAACTGTGAAGTACTGAATTGTGGAGTTAGACCGTTAAACAGTTTTTCACCATTGCTATTTTCCGGATTTTTTGGGCGGGGCTAAAACGGGGCTCGATGACGCACTGGAGCCCCTGAGCTCCTGGACACGCCCCTACTTGATGACACACTGAGCCACTGAGGCTGGCCCCTCCACTAACAATAGAGCACATTCGCATCAGTTTGGCGCTCAATCGCGAGTTACTGTCAGTACTATTAGTTACTACAGCCTACGGTTTGCTAGCTAGCTATGCCTTCGACACGGAAATGCGTAGGCTACTACCTGGATGCGATCACGTACAAAACAGATCGGTGTCTTTATTTAAATTTCCTGAAAACGATCACATCAAGAAGAGGTGGATTAATTTTGTTGAAGAGCCAACCTTGATGTAGAGCTGAGGATCACCGCCAACACCCGCCTCTGTAGCGATCATTTTACACGGGATAGTTGTATAAACTTTCGTCGGAGACAGCTGGGATTCACTGATAATCCGCTGTTACTGGTGAATGGGGCCGAACCGACTATCTCCCGCCTCGGCCTTCTTCTCCCCGTCCCGAGAGCAGTATCACCTAATATCACCGTCGGCTGCTTTCCTGCGAGTGGGCGTGGTTTCAGCGCAGCCACCAGACACGCCCCTAGCGTTTGTGAGCATGAGAATACTGCTAATTTTTTCAAGATTTTGATAGCTTATTTTATGTACTTGCCGGCTTTTTTTATCATTCAAATTTGGCTGGGTGGCTAATAACACATTTTTCTGTGGTCTGACAACCTCAGAACACATACTTAATTTTGACTTTACAGGGACTTCAATCAATGTTTTTCTATGGTTAGTTGTCTCTTTTCCAGTAAGCTTCTGATATGACAGAGGTAACAGTCGTTAGTATTCAGTTTATGGGCAAAAGCAACTTGATAATGCATGTAACGTATGTATATGCATTCTGCATTCATGGTCTTAAAGGGATAGGTCAAAAAACAAATTTGAAACATTCTTCAAAATACCTTAATTTGTGTTTCTCAGAAGAACGAAAGTAAATTTTTTGGGTGAACTATTGTATCCTTTAAGCAGCTTAATCAAATAAACATTTCTGTCAGCTTTAGCATTAAAATGTATAGTTCACCCTAAAAATGAAAATTCTGTCATCATTTACTCATCCTCGTGTTGTTCCATACCCATAAGACTTTGGTTAATCTTTAAAACACAAATTAAGATATGTTTAATGAAAGATGAGATGTTTCAGTCCTTCCATTAACCAAAACTTAGAAGTCCAAAAAGGTCATAAAGGCATCGTAAAACGAATCCATATGAATCAAGTAATTTAAGTCAAGTCTTGTGAAGAGATACAATCACTTTAAATAATAAAAAAAATTTAATTTAGACTTTTATTTAAGTGTAAACACACATACATGGAGCCAATCCCATTGGGGATGAACATGGATGCTCAAACATGCATGTGTGATGCACGAAAACCAACGAGGCTGGTTGGTTCTAGCGCACGTGACGCACACACAAGCTTTTGTGTTTACCTTTTATGTGATGCGCTTTATGTATGTGTTTTTATACGGGAATAAAAGCCTAAATCAAATTGATTTGTTTAACAACGTCTTTATGACCCTTTTGGATCTTCTAAATTTTGGCGTGGACTTTCATTGGAGGTAGAGAAACCTCTAAGGTTTTATTCAAAATATCTTATTTTTTGTTTGGAAGATTAACCAAAGAAAGACATGAGTTTGTGTAAATTGGAATGACAGAATTTTCGGGTGAACTATCCATAGAGAACTAAATATGTGAGGAAGTATGTGTAAGCGAAAGTAACATATTTAGTACTCCGTCACCTACCTTTTCAACTTTTCACACTCTCTTCCCTTCATTCATCGCACACTCCTCTCCTCCTGACCCCATCAGCTCGTCAGTCGGGTCAGAACATTGCTCTCCCATTGAGAGAGACTTCCTCCATATTAAGGGTCACTGACCAGCAGCAGAGTAAACGAAAATTAACTTTTTCTTCTTTGTGTCTTGGTGCTGTGGACCAGTATGTATCTGGGGCTTCCTCTGACCTAACCCTTTCCAAACTACCTGTAGATTTAAAAATCCTGCTTCCCACTATTATTGTTGAATCACGGAAGCTACACCAGTTACTTTTTGCCAAAAGATTTATATTTATTATGTATCATGTGTCCTGTGTCAGACAGAGAGAAAGACAGGCATATAAGAATAAGGCTACATGAGAGGAGGTCTTCCAGATTTCTCTGTTCCCCATCTTCTCACCCCATCATTTCTACATTTCTCCTTCCTCTCACCCCGACATGCCTTTGTTTCTCTGCGGTGGTACAGTAAGATTGAGCTTATATACTGTACATCACAGAGAGACTTCCAACTGCCTTGTAAGGTAACCAAACTTGATGCTTACTGTATGTTAAAAATGGAACTTATATGTCATACATACAAATGGTACAATCCACTTTCCACATTAAGAAACTATTCTTGATGTATACATTTGCATCAGTTGAAACATTCCTTTCCTTAAAGAATATGCCAACTGGAATATCATCATCAGTGGAACATCTCTGCTGAGTGAACATGTTACATTGTACACATACCTCTAAGCAAAATATAGCTCATCCCAGATCTCTCATCAGCACACATGTACAAACATACTCTGACTTCACAAAATACATTATGAAATTATTATAAAAAAATGAATAAAGAAATACAATACTAAAAAATAACATTAAACATAAAATGTTTAGTCTTCATACCTTTTAGGCTGTTTTTGCATACCACTTTCCCCATTATACACTTTCTATTTGACATATCCTGCATGTCACTCCTTCTCCTCCATACAGAAGCCATTCACGTGGACACCGAGCTGAGAGAGAGAGAGCCAGGATGTGAGATGGCTGCTTAATAATTCAGAGCTCTGTGAAAGGGCAGGAGTCTGCCAGTGAGCCAAACTGACATTCAGCCAGTTATTGAGCGCCGGCCGCTGGCAGCCGTGTGTGTCCAGCCGTTTCCCTCTGTGCGTCTGGGACATTAGAGCGGGAGATTGACCTGCCTTATTGTGTTAATCCAACTCTTACCTATAGACTCAGCAGCCCGCATCACACGGGACCGATGGCACTTCATGGGCCGCAGGTTACGCAGGCGTCTGAGCGTGATCACTGCTTTTCTATTAGGACACTGTCTGGAGAGCCTTGGGAGCGCTACGCTTTGTTGGCTGCTTAACTTGTTTTTGCGTGTGCACGTGTTGGCCGAGTATATACCTGGCATTAACATCAGTATTGAACAAACCGTTTGAAACAGGATGGCACTAAATCAGCTCTCAACACTAAGGATCTTCTTTTTTTTTTCATTTTGCTGGCTCAGTACTTTCGATTTTCACTTGCCCTGTCAACATTTTCACTCCCCACACTTTCAATGCATTGTTAACTTTTACTTTTAGCAATGTGTTTTAAGATATGCTAGAAATATTTGTTTAATCTTATAATACTTATTTTTCCCACTTTTTAAGTTTTTGTTGCACTTTTAGTTTATAGAGAAAAAATACTGAGCAAACAATTTTGTAACAAACTTAACATTTAATAAAAAATAAATATTTGAAAATAAATACGTTTTAATATCTTCCTGAAATATTTATTTATCTGTATAATATTGTTGTTTTATTTTTTGTTCATAAAGAAAAATGTAAACAATTTCATTATGAACTTAACATTTAATGAAAAACAAATATATGAAAATTAATATTTTAATATTTTCTCGATTTGTTTTTCATTAAATATTACAAATAGTTGGAAATTACACAACTATAAACTTCATTAATTAATTTGACACATTTGTCCATAAACTGACATACAATGCAGAACCAAACATTTAAATTGATATACAAGGTCAATGAATGTAAAATACAGTTTTGTTTTCATTTTGTATTCTTTTTTCAGACTTTATTAACAAATAGCAGACGATGTTGTGATGAATTGCATGTTGTGTCAAAATCAGAGACGCTCACCTTTTTTTTCTACCATGTGTCACAGCTGACCACTACTGATCAGATCACCAGTAACATATCTAAATAGCAGGTGTAAACAGTGCCTGCGTGTGTCCCTCAGAGGCGAGTTGGCACAGCTCAGACCTTTCCTGCTTTAGATTCATGTTTTCTAAAGCAACCTGTGCAATCAATGCCAGGGACAGGCCTGTGTGATTGGGCCCAGGCTGTGGAAATTTTTGATGCGCTGCCTCTAATTTCTGTGTGTGTGTGTGTGTGTGTGTGTGTGTGTGTGTGTGTGTGTGTGTGTGTGCAAGTGTCAGATGACAGCAGGCTGTGAGCAAAGGCAGATCAATAGGACACAGTACTGCCAGTTGGCAGACAGCCGCGTTTACGAGCGTGTGTGCGGCCGGCCATTTGCCGGGTGTGTTTTGGGAGTGAGCTGAACTGCGCTGTGACGTTTCGACACATAACTTGCGTTGCTGCAGCTAATGACCAGAACTGTCGCATTTGTCCGGCACTGATTACACATCAGAGGCCCAATTAGCTCTGGTTGAGTCTGACATTCTGATTTCCTCATCACAGACAGAAATCCCAGGTAGAGAAGACGGAAAGAATGAGGGAGAAATGTTTTTCCACCCCAAATTCAAGTCTATTCACTATCATATCGATTTAAAGCCCGTCATACAAGCCCAGGCTCATCAACATACAAAGCAGTGCTCTGAATCCAATTTCTGTGATTGGCAATTTCATCGTGGAGATCTGTTTCATCAGTTCAGGAATTTGGCCCGTCCCGAAGGGAGGAAACGGCTCCGTCTGACTGAGAGAGCAGCGGAGAGGTCAGTGACCGCTCTGTTATGTGACTATAAGGATAATAAGGAGACATGTTGTGGCTTTATTTGACTGAAGAAGGTTCTTGTAAGGTCTGATTTTATGATGCGACTACATAAACAAATAGCTCTGAACAAGAATGGAGAGAGGTGTACACCTCTGCCTCTAGCCTCTGCTTTACGCCTCTAATTTTGGCTAATTTACTCCCATTTTAGTGAAATCCTCTGTAGGCCTGCTTTTGTAATGTGAGGTGTTGTGTAGGTCTAATTTTAATTTGATGGAAGGCAATATGCAAGTGTAATCTGATTGGAAAATGTTGTGTAGGCCTGATTTCATTCTTTGAGGTGATGTGTAGATCTAATTTGAAATCTGTAGGTTTTGATTTTAGATGAGGTGATCTTGGTCTAAATCTCTTTCTTTCTTTCTTTCTTTCTTTCTTTCTTTCTTTCTTTCTTTCTTTCTTTCATTGTTAAATATTATGTTTATGTATTTTTCAAGCAATATATGTAAATATATATATTTTTTTCTATTAATAGGTCACAACGGTTGACTAGATTTTTTTTCTTCAGTACAATTTTTTTTTTTTTTTTTTTTTTCACCAAAGCTAATAGAACAAAAAAATGTAGTTCTTTGGTCTTTTTAAAGTTTCCTTAATTATACGGTGTTTCATTTATTTGTCATTTGCCTCAAACTCTGTGTGTGTGTGTGTGTGTGTGTGTGCGTGCATGCGTGTGCGTGTGTGAGTGTGTGCGTGCGTGCGTGCGTGTGTGTGCGTGCGTGTGTGTGCGTGCATGCGTGCCTGCGTGTGTGTGTGTGTGTGTGTGAGAGTGTGTGTGTGTGTGTGTGTGTGTGTGTGTGTGTGTGTGTGTGTGTGTGTGTGTGTGTGTGTGTGTGTGTGTGTGTAGCCACTGTAAGGTGATGATTTCATCAGGCAGAGATCAGAGATTCAAATGAGCATTGTAAATCACACACCATTAATGAGCTGCCTTGTAAATTAGCAATGCAGGGTGTGTCAGAGCTGGAATGGGGAGGGGGGGTTGCCACATGGGGACACATAAACTACCTCCACAGGGCTATTTACTGCCACCATAACCGTACTCAGAACCTGAGTCTGGCACACTGCCCTACGCCCAGAGAGCTTTGATGGCCTTTTTCACTGGTCCATCTCCACCGCTCGTTAGAAGGCCTGGGGGAACGTCCGTGCTCTTTGCACCCTCACAAATGATAGAGGACGATAAAACAGAAGGCTTTGGGGCCTTTGGAGTTACTCTCCAAGACCCATAACAAAGCCGGAACAGAATCTGTGCAGATTTGGAACAACCATCTTTCAAAAAGTCCTATATATCTTACAGGTCCTATGTTTTTTTTATTATATATATATATGTTGGCTAATATATTACTGTATGCCATCAGCTCACTTTTTAACACATATAACTATATTTTCATTCTTTTTGCACAATTGTGTTTATTTTCTGCAAAATAAAAAAATCAGCCTGTATTCTTATTCTGCAACAGATCTTTTTTCTGTCTTCATCTCGTTACTAATGATGAGGAAGAGGATGTCCTCAGTCAATCGGGCCGGTTTGGGTTATGAGTCCCGCCAGCTGCCATAACATCCAGAATTGTATCAAGATAGCACATGCCGTCTCTCAGAATGAGGTGTCTGGAAAACATTGATGCTTTGCAATGGTAATTGTTTTGTGGCCAAATCGATAGCATGAATGGAACAATCAAACACGTGCCAGGTTCCTGTTCTGAGCGGCTGGTGGGGGAGCCGGGCCTTTAAAAGAATCTTTCCGTCAGTCTTTTGTGCATCTCTGAATCTGTCAACACCTTACTTTCTGTTCTAGTCGGGGGTATTGATCCCTCAGGCGACAATGTGTGCGTGTCTCAAATGTGTGCGCATCCTGCTTCCAGTGACAATGCAGCTGGGGAGCCCAGGTATGAATGGACATGAACTCTGTGAAAAGTCAGCTTGACTCATTAATATGAATTATTTGACAAGCACCCAGGATCCAGCCTGGTTTGCTGAAAAGACTTAAAATTGTTTTATGTGACTGTCTTCTTCTTTTTTTCTTTATAATATGAAATTTTTAAAATGTCAATAATGATGATTTTAAATAACAATTGTATTACAATGATTATAGTTAATAATCATATATAATGCATATATTATCATTATCATAAATGCTAATATTTAAGAAATAATCATATATTTTGGCGAAATCATATTTTAAGTTTTACCAGAGTTCTCACCACATGACCGATAAGAATTTCTTTCTTTACACTATATAAATGATTTCCCGAAATCTGGGTTTACAAAGTTTGTTTTAAAAAGTGATACACTGATTGCTACACCCCTGCATGTGCAGTACATATGAGAGGCCTGCAGACATACATTCCTATTTTTGCCATGGCCCCTGAAGCCGAGCGTCTTTAATTCGGCGGGCTTTAAATATTGCATGACTTCCTGATGGCGGTGGCAGTCGGAGGCTTGGCTGCTCTGGTATTAACCTGTCTGTATAAATCAGGAACCCTCCCAGGCCTGCTCTCTGCTCTCCCATCCTTCTATCAGCCCTCTCTTCCCTCCCATCTCTCATTTGTCCATCTCAACTCCGAGCCGATCTGATCAGGGGGCCCCTGTAATCCTGCGCCAGGGGCCCGAACATCAGCGCTAGGCAGGTGACAAATAGTTTTTTAATTGCCTGCACCAGAAAAAGCATTAGTCTAGTCCCCTTCCTTGGTAGGGGCGGGCAGGACGTGCATGTAATAATAATAGCCGGGCCTACGCCTCCCTGCAGGCTATTTTTAGACTGGGTATTTTGAGGGCTCGGCCAGTGTATGTGTGTGTTTGTGAGAGAGAGAGAGGGAGGGAAAAAAAGAGTGTTTGGACACGGGAAATGGAGGTGCGGCATTAGATCCTCCGTTCCGTGAGCCAACCAACACCCTGTGTCGCTCACCCAGCAGGCACATGCACACGCTTTCCTAAGCCTGCCTGAAATGAAAGGAAACACTGTGTGTGTGTTTGGTGTGTTGAAGAAGCCTGATGAAGCTGTCCAGTTTATGTAGCAAGCTGCACACTCCTGCTGCTTTGGCTTGGTTTGTGCTTAGTGTTGAGATATGGTATTGATTTTTTTCTCCTTTATCCCCTCTGTCTCTCTTTCACTCTCTCTCTTTCTCTGTCCCTCTCGCTCTCTCTCATCAGTGCCCTTGCCATATCTATGTAAGATATTGGCTCAGCAAATGCTGAGCCACACACAGTAGCGTGTGTGTTCGTAGGGCGACACTGACCCCATCCGTTCAGACGGAGAAGACTTGAGGTGGGTGGAGACAGACATCTGTGAGAACACAGAAATTACGTATGTTTGGCGTGTGTGTTGTGTTTGAGTGCATATGCTTGTGCAAGCGGTCAAACCGTATAAGAAAGCTTGTTTATATCTTGAGATCACAGTTTGTGTGAGTGTCGGTGGTTTAGCAGCAGAATGAATGTTTAGCCTGAAGCCTCTCCATTTCTGGGACTGAATCTCAGCATGAGTTCAGCTCACTGCAGTTCTGAGGATCCTTAGATCTGCTGTCCTCTTCCCTCAAAACTCTCTCTCTCTGTCTCTCTGACCCTTTTTCACACACATGCTTGCACACATGAAAACAGCACACCTTCTTTCATTGCTCTCATGAACCTCTAGACTCCATCTCTCTGTCAGTAACTAGCCATTTATTTTCACTCTAGTTTCAAATATAGTAAAGGAATAGTTAACCCAGAACATTCTGTCATAATTTACTCACCTTCGTGTTGTTCTAAACCTGCGGAACATGAAAGAAGATATTCTGAAAAATGTCAGGGGGAAAATAGGATCCAATGTTGTTTTGGTCCCCACTGAATTTCATTGTATGAACAAAAGCATTCTTCAAAAATAGCTTATTTTCATGTTCTGCAGAAAAATGAAAGTCATACAGGTTAGGAATGACAAATGATGACAAAAATTTTGGGGTGGAGTATCCCTTTAATATATTTTAAATGAAAGTGAAGATAATAAGGGTTAGTGAAAGTAAGCTTAAAAAAGCAAAGCGTAAAAAAGAAATCAAAAGATTTGTGTGAGTATCAGACTAAAATTTAAGTTGTTATACACTGATAATCTTCCCATCAAATGAGCTATTAACTCGGAAAACCACCACAGCCGGAGTCTGAGTCTGTGAGATTAACTTGAGAATCAAATCAGTCCAATTCACCAGTAAATCATTCTGTTTCTGTGAACCAGATTAACTGATTTATTGCAAAAATCTGACTCAAAGAATGATTCCTTCAAACAGATGTCTCTACTTCTCTAATGCCCTCGCGCAATCTGTTCCTCACTCAATCCTGTAGCACACAACACAATATAAACTGCTTGTATGCCACTTTTACTGTACATCCTTTTTGAAGTTTGAAATCAGTACTTCAAAACTTCTGTCATAATTGCTTTCTTGTCGCTGGTTAAAGTTGTGTCTCTATCAGACGGCCACAGAAAACACTTCCTGACCATATCATTGCAGAGAGGCCACTGACGCAACACATCCCCTGCAGCAGTGTTGAGGAGACCTTTTACCAGCCATTTACTCTCTTCCCTTCGGGGAGCGGCCCGTCCTCACACACACACACACACACACACACACACACCTTTTGTTATCCTGGCATTTGGCATATGATCAGAGTGTGTCTGGACACAAGACAATCTGTTATGGAGTTGTCACTTTTAGATGGTGTCCTTGAAACTGGTCCAGGAATTGTCCATCTGACCTTTGACTTCTGTAGACAGCGCTCATGTATGGCTACCATCCAAGCCCAATCCGATTTGATCCAACCAGATGCGATATGTTTGTTAAAATACTCACATGCCTGCACAAAGCACTGATGACCCAGAAAGCTCTCGTCAGGGTGGCGAAGGGTTAAATCCGCCTCCGCCCTTCTCCTTTCCCTGCCCTGCCAGCTGTTCCTACTCCTCCACACCTTTCCTCTCTTTATCCACTGCTCCCTGCAATCCACAGTACCTCTCAGACCAGTAAATGAATGCTCATTTGCAAGTTAGATAAATCCTTTGAATGTATTATGGATGTAAACAAATTAGCCTGTAGGCCCCAGATGATGCCAAATGGAGCGGAGGTCTCTTCCTGTGGTGGTTTCCTGCTCATGCTCAGTAGCTTGATTGATGCTTTTTCTTCTGCCTTAATTAGTTCAGTATGAACTGATTCTCTCCGTATGAGACAGGTGCGTTGTTAAAGTAATGCTCTTTAATGCTACCTCTGTAACGCTCCCTGCCGAGCCCTTCCTCTTTTCATCAATTCATAACAAGAGCACTCAGCCAATTAAAATAGACCGGTGAGGGGCGAGAGGAGCAGTGTCATGCTGAATCTGTTTATCCAAAACTATGTTTGTGGTCAGTGCCGTTCACGGAGCAAATTGAAGTTGTTGTTTTGTTTCTTTTAGCACCGCATTACTTTATTAGCTAATTTAGTTTCTCATTATGATTAGTGGTGGTTGTAAGAGCCACTAAAACTACTAAAAATCTTAATTATTAATGTTTGTCTCCTGTTTTAAGGAGTTCAAAAGTCATTTACACATGTTGTTCCAAACATGAATGACTTTCTTTCTTCTGAGGAACATAGATATTTTGAAAAGGTGTTGTTGTTTTTTTTGTCCTTACATTGAAAGTCAATGGGGTCCAATTTAGTTTGAAAGAAAGTCATGCAGGTTTGAAACAACATGAGTAAATTTTCATTTGGGGTGAACTACCCCTTTAAAACGGGAGAAAAGAAGTCTCACAGACTTAACATTAAAGGAAGGATTCAAGCCATAGGCACCAGAATATTATCTAATGATACTTTTATCTAGCAATCACCCAGAACAGCCTAATAATGCTCCAGTGACCACCAGAACACCCTAGCAACACTCTAATGTACACCCAAATCACCCATAGGGAATACCTTAGCAATTACCCAGAACACCATAGCAACGCCCTAGCAACCATTCAAAACATTCTAGTAATGCTCTAGTGACCACCAGAACACCCTAGCAATGATCTAATGACCACACCATAGCAGCATCTTAATCACCCCTTTAGACTACCCTAGCAATGCCTTAATCACAGATAACACCACAGCAACGCCTTAGCAACCATTCAGAATAGCCTAGTACTGCTGTAGTAACACCCTAGAAATGTCCTTACAGCCACCCAGAACACCATAGCAACCACCCAGATCACCTTAGCTATACCTTAGCAATTGTCCAGAACACCTGAGCATCATGGTAGAGACTTTAGCACAGGCAAGCAGCAGTTAAAATATGTGCTTTTTGTGAACGCTTGTATAACCCCACATGCACCAGTGCACACTCGTGTATTTGCCTTTTAAACTACCCTGTCTGTATCTGGCAGGGCAGAGGTTAAAGAAGAGAGGAGTGGGTAAGGCATTGTTGAGATTGATTAAGACTCACTATTGATCACGGAGTGTGTGGGTGTGGGTGGGTGTATGGGGATCGGTAGAGCCCAGGGCCTATCTCTCTGAAGACTCCAGCTCTGTTCTCTTTAGCAGGCTGGCTAGAGACCCCTCCGGGGGCCACATCAAAGAGTCCTGCTCCCCTGCCACCCGTGTCTTTTGAAGACAGCAGCGTTTGATGACATCACTTCCCCTATTATTTCACAGTTGGCCAGTGTGGCTCATGTGAAGCACAATACCTCAAATTGTGGGGATTGGTAGACAGAAAAAAATAATCTATTTAATCTTTAAATCTCTGTTATCCAACACCACGATCAAAATTCACATTGTGGAAATTTCATATGGAAATTTTAGATTTCTGTATGTCTAGGTTTTTGAATACTTCTCTGGAACCTATTGTATCTTTGCACATGTTCACTTGTGTTTTTATTGTGTTTCTAGATGAATAGACTGCTATACTACTGCTATTGGATTGACTCCCATCGCCTTTAATATGGATCCTGTTTACTGTACCTGCAGTAAGCCATTAACAAACGGACTGCATGCTAACGATTACTGACAGGCAGTGTTTGTTGCCTTTGTGGACACCTGAACCAGTGTTGTTCTCCACATCTGCTTCACACCTGCGGTGACCTTACGCAGACCTCAAGGCCTGAAGCTACTGATCTCAGAGAGGTCAAACATATGGCCAAGCATGTTGAACACCCTCACGCTGACTACTGACACGTTGGCCACACTCTCCCAGCTAGAGTCACATTCAAGCATCTCCTTCCTGAACAGGCGTAGTGTTTAAAGGGGTAGTTCACCTAGAAATGAAAAAACATTTCCTGACATGCATGCCATTCCAAACCTACTGTACAGTATATAACCTAAAAAGACTAAACAAAAAAAGGTGTTAATATGAAGCTTCACGCAGCTATTTTCCATACAATTTGTTTTTAAAAATAAAAGACCATAACATTTTTAAATAAAAAATAAAAAATCAAGTGGCTTTATTTCAAATCCTCTTTGTGGAAGAAAATAGATAGAAATTTAAGTAATTTTTCACTGATATTCTTCCCAATCAGTGAGCTGTAGTCTTAGCAGAAACATTAAATCAATGAACGAATGAGTCTGCTTCATGAACAAATCATTCAGTCAAAATTGTGAACCTTGAAAAGAACCAGTTCAAAAAAGAACGATTTGTTTACTGTTCCGAATCATTGATTCAATGATCAAATGAACAAAGTCAGTAAACAGCGGTCCTCAGATGAGCAGTATCAGAGAGAAACAGTTTGTCTTTTGGTCGAATGCACACACTCTTAAGAATTTGGTTTGGTAACAAAAGCTTCCAGTAGTGTATTTACAGAATAATAAAAACAAAATAACACTAGTTGTATATTTTTACAGAGATTTATACTCTATAAACAAATGTGCTTAGAAGAATAACTGTGTGCACAGATGTGTGGGTCTGTACAGGATGTTCAAATATATAAAAGAGAAATATAAGTAGCAGAGGTTGCAGTACGTGCACTTATGTACTTACAGTGTACTTAACAAAATACTGTTATTATGAGGGAACAACAGGGTTAAAGGAGAACTCCGGCGCAAAATGAACCTTTGGTCTAATAAAACATTGGTCAACCGTTCTCTGAGATTTGTTTTCATGATAATCGAATGTAAAGAGTTTTATCTCTAAAAACTGTTTAGCGTATAACACTAGTAATGGGGGCATATAATAAGTAAAAAGAAATCGCTAGTTTATACCACTAACAAGGCTCAAAATAGCCCCACACGAACACAGTAACATAATGAGGGTCCCTACATGCAAAACGAAGCATTGAGAACTTTGTAAGTGTACAGACCGCTTAATAAGAAGATAAAGATAAAGACAGTCCACTTCGTGTATACAGACAGGAGCCATCTTTGGAAAACAGTCTCGACTAATCAAACCACGAACGACGTGCTAAGTGAGCTGAACTGTATGAAGTTCAGTGAACTTCTGAACTGTATGAATGGCGTTCGTGGTTTGATTAGTCGATACTGTTTTCCAAAGATGGCTCCTGTCTGTATACACGAAGTGGACTGTCTTTATCTTTATCTTCTTATTAAACGGTCTGTACACTTACAAAGTTCTCAATGCTTCGTTTTGCATGTAGGGACCCTCATTATGTTACTGTGTTCGTGTGGGGCTATTTTGAGCCTTGTTAGTGGTACAAACTAGCGATTTCTTTTTACTTATTATATGCCCCCATTACTAGCGTTATACGCTAAACAGTTTTTAGAGATACAACTCTTTACATTCGATTATCATGAAAACAAATCTCAGAGAACGGTTGACTAGGTACCAATGTTTTATTAGACCAAGGGTTCATTTTGCGCCGGAGTTCTCCTTTAAGGTTAGATTTAGGGGTAGGTTCAGGGTTAGTACCTAGTTGTTACCCAATTATTGTAATAACTATGTAATAAATATGTAATAACAGGACTGTAAAATAAAGGGCTAGGTAGATTAAATATCGTAGAATATTGCACATATTTGTATAATCATTTTCACACAAAAAAATTAATACCATATAACTTTAGAAGACTTAAAGCACAAAGGTTTTTTTAAATCAAGTTTATTTGACCTTTTTAGCAATATAGTGCATAAGTCATATGCACTACTTTTACAATCACTGAATAGAAAAGAGACATGAATCTTTTTTTCATATATTTTTCAATCCTAACCTCTGTCACATTCTCCTCTCTGTGTGTTTCTGCCTGACTGTCCCTTGCTCACTCTCTCTCTTTGCTTTTGTCTTCTTTACCCAATCCCCTCTCTCAGCTTCAGGGCTTTTCTGGCTTGGCATTTCCTTTAACCCCAAATCAATCTGTTTTGAGCAGAACTCATAAACTTTTCATAAGCTCAACCCTTACACCCGTGTGAGTGAGCTCGTCAAGACTCCTCCGCCTGTCCTGCTGCTTGTTTGATATTCTGCGTGCTTAAGTGCGGTGCCGGACCTCACGCCGGGCCACGTTCAGTCGCGCCACGTGTCTCCTCTCTACCGCTCGGCGAGCCGCTCCTGTCTCTGCATCGATCCCGACTGCCGTGCATCATCTGAGCATGAGAGCTATCTAGTCGCGCCATGTTTAATTTATGTTGTGGAATGTCCGCTCAGTTAGACACCCTCGACTGTTTGGAGACGTGCCGTGCCCTGCCGCTTAATGTAGTCGCTGCAATTTGTGCTGTGTTTGCCTGATTAGCACTGAGTGACGTTTGTTCACAGCCCACCTCGCCGAGGGAGGGATGCAGACGATGGATTTTGTGTTTGCTCACCTGAATGGCATCGACGTTCACGGTGATGCGTTTTGCTGTGACACCTTGCTGTGTGTTGGTCAACAGACTTAATAAGCACGGGACAGACTCGCTCTTTGCTATCTTTATCATTTTCTCTCTCTCTCTCTTTCCCTCTCGCCCTTGCTCTCGCACACACTTTAACCGAACAGCAGGTCAAACTTTTTTAAACGTGTGCATCGCTAACAGGCTCACTCAGGCAGAAGTGCTATCTCAGCACCTGTGCCTTAATGATTAATACCATATTGATGATCTCAATTAATTTCCTATTACGCAGCAGCAGGTCTGCGCTGCTCGGTTTCTGTCACGGCCCTGAGTTTGGACTGGGGGAGATCTCTGAGGGCAGCTGGCTGCCGTTGATAGCGGGACATTTTGGGTCGCTGTGCAACATGCTTACACGATGAGGAGAGTATTTTCTATGTAATGGTGACTGACCTTCACTGTGTAGTTGTCGTCCAATAAGGAGCAAGAGCATTTCTTAAAGACAACATGAAAAGACATTTGCAGTGCATATAATGGAACACATTTACATGGTTTTGGTTCAACCTTAATTTTATGAAGCGACGAGAATACTTTTTGTGCGCAAAGAAAACCCATAATAACGACTTTATTCAACAGTTTCTTCTCTTCCATGTCAGTCTCCGACACTGTTCACGTGAGCATGCGTGTGGTGCTGACACAGGAGCCGACCAATACTGACCCGGCGTTCTGACGTAGAACCCAGAAGAGCTACACTGTTTACAACGCGAACAGCATCAGAGACTGACATGTAAGAGAAAAAATTGTTGAATAAAGTCGTTATTTTTGTTTGTTTTTTGGTGCAAAAAAGTATTCTTGTCGCTTCATAAAATTAAGGTTAAACCACTGTTGTCACATGGACTATTTTAACAATGTCTTTACTACCTTTCTGGGCCTTGAAAGTGGTAATAACGTTGCTGTCTCGGATTTTATTAAAATATCTTCATTTGTGTTCCGAAGATAATTAATAACAGTAATTAATGACAGAATTTTCACTTTTTGGGTGAACTAACCCTTTAATATAATTTTTCCCCACCCACACAGCTTTGGTTACTGGTTACATCAGCAGAAAACAAAATGTGTCCGAGGTGGACAAAGCAAGATTATTGATTTCTTATTTGTTTAGAATAACAGGGACGTTTTTTTGTGTGTACACTTCCTTTCAAAAGTTCGGGTGTTGGTAAGATTTTTAATGATTTTGAAAAGTCTCATGCTCATCAGGGCTGCATTTATTTGAAAACATTCATACTGTGAAACATTTTAATTTAAAATAACTTTTCTATTTAAATATATTTCAAATATAATTTATTCCTGTGATGTCAAAGCTGAATTTTCAGAAGTCATTACTTCAGTCTTTATTGTCACATGAGCCTTCATAAATCATTCTAATATGCTGGTTTGGTGCCCAAGAAACTGCTTAATAGTTTTGTGGGAAACCAGGATTTGTTGATGAATAGAAAACTCAAAAGATCAGCATTTATTTGAAATTGAAATCTTTTGTAATTACTTTGCCACCAGTTTTTATAATTGTCTTTACCACCACTTTTGATCAATTTAATGCATCCTGATGAATAAACATCTTAATTTTTCACACAAAAAAACAAAACTCTTATTGACCCCAAACTACGAAATATATGTGTAGTAGTGATGCACAGATTGTGGTTATATCCACAGACACTGCGGATAATCTGCGGGTCGGACAGGCCAAGTAAAAATATACCGTTCTGATTAATTGTGGGTGGGTCGTGTGTGGATGACAAATCATAAATGATGGAAATATTAACATTTTAGATGTTCAGTTTAAAGCTTAACTTTTCGGCAGACACTAATTTGACACTTTTTTAAGCAGCAATGGAGGGAAAACAGATTAGAGAAATTTCAAAAAGGACAATTAAAAACAAAAAAGGAAGGGGGGAAAAAGTACCATGTGGGAGCCTTTTATTGAAATAGTTAACCGGTGTGAATCAAGTGCTGGGTATATGTAACGGCTGTGAAGCACTGTATGTACAGTATATGACAATAAACTAATAAAGCCTATATTCAGCCTTTGCTTGGACTGAACGTATTTAATTTCTTGTGTGTGCGTTCGGGAAATTGCAGTGATGGAAACATTGACATTCCAAAGTACGTTTAAAGGGAATAAAGCCTGTGTTTAGGCTAATAAGGGAATGTAAAGCAGCCTACTTTAGTGTAATATATTTCCATATCATCACGCTTAACACTGAGAAATAGAATCATTGTAATGATTATCGGGTGCGGATATCTAAATCAGAGAAAATCATAGGTTCTGGTGGGTGGCGGGTGGATGATTTATTTTTAACAGCGGATTCGGGTGACTGATACACGCATCTCTAATGTTCAGTTTGACAGATTTTTATTTTGGTTATGTGTTAAAAACAAAATCATCTTTGATGTGTCTGTCTGTCATGACACATTACATTTTGCAAATGCAGGTTTCTTTAAATATAAATCTCAATGGTATCTTTAAGTGAATTTTGCTTTTTAATGGATAATACATTTGAGAAGATTATTGACGTGTGCTCAAACCTTTTCTCAGGCAATCACATACACAGAATGAGACCCTGTAAGTAATTTAGTTGTTTTGATCTCAGTTCACATTTTCACTTTACTATCACAGAAATGTTATTTTCTCACATTGTTTCAGTTCTTTTTGTCAATTTACTCCATCTTCTCTTCTCTTTTTCCTCACTTGTTTCACCTGCCATCAAACCAATTTTAGCACCCTCAGCTCTGCCCTCTGTCCAACACCTCTGCCTCTCTCCTAAAGTGACTTAACTCACTCTGCTGGTCGCTAGGCAACTACTGTCCCAGAGGGCAAGGGTTTGTGTGTGTAGGCATCTGGGGGTGTCTCCTGAGCGCCGGCACCCAGTGGAGCGGCACCTGGAGTGGTCAGTGTGCTCTTGGCCCTCTCAGTGCTGGACTTAATATTGCAGCATTCTGATTTTGTACCTCATGTTGTTGATATAATGGTCAATATCATGGAAAAATGTTTTATTTAACTGCTTTTTTGTCCAGAATTCCACCCACTAGGCCATTTCCATATTACACAGAGGCTAGTGCCACAGCATCTTAAGGCTATAAATGCTATCTTCTTTTATCTGCTGTGCCTGATCCTATCAGCTTTTCTGTGATTCAATCAGGAGCCAGAAGTCCTGGCACTCAAGGAACTGTTTGCCATACAGAGCATTCTCCCCAAAATATAAATCATTGATGGCCTCAGCATTATTTGCACATTATGATTCTGGTATTCAAGGTTCAGAATCTGGCTTAGGCTCACGTTTAGCATTAGAATCAAAACTCAGGCTTCCCTGATAAACAAAAGCAGCTTAGACCAGCATGAATTTCCAATCTGGGCCAGCTTGCACTGTAGAAAAATACTGATATATATGAAATATATATATTTTACTTATAGTAATATATAGTTTTCTTATTTTTCAGTAAAAACATCTAAACACCTTTAAAACAAGGTAAATTTAATTTAAAAATATTTTCATTAGATTAAGTAATATAGCGGAGTTAAAGGAACAGTTCAGAATGGCAATTCTGTCATCAGTTACTCTGCCTTGTGTCATTTTAATCCCATACTGTTATATATGAAATATATATTTTTTTTTATAGTAATATATAATTTTCTTATTTTTTAGTAAAAATATCTAAACACCTTTAAAACAAAGTAAATTTAAGTGAAACATTTTTTCATTAGATTATGTGATATAGCGGAGTTAAAGGAACAGTTCAGAATGGCATTTCTGTCATCAGTTACTCAGCCTTGTCATTTTAATCCCATTAGACATTAATTAATCTTTGGAACACAAATTAAGATATTTTTACGTTTCTGTCCCTCCTTTGAAAGTCTAGGTAACCAAACATCAAAAAAGATCAAAAGCTAAAAGCTAAAATATCTTAATTTGTGTTTAAAGATTAACCAAAGTTCAAGGGTTTTAAACAAAATAAACTCAGAATATTTTGTATTTATAAGTAAATTTTTCATATTTAAAATCTACTGAAACAAGAACATAAATATTGATCTAGAAAATTATTATTATTTGTCTTTGTAATTTATGCTAGTTAATGCTAGTTAGTACTAGATTGGTGCTGGTATAGCTGGTGGACCAGCATGGCTATCTTAAAAAAAAAAAAAGAAGGTCAACCAGCTTCAAGAAAAAGATCATGCTGAAGCTTCAAGATGAGAAGCCTGGTAGGGACACCATCATCTAAAACCCAACAAGCTGGTTAACCGGCAGGGTTAGACTGAGTGCAAAGGCTGGCTGTCTTTGCTGTGTTCTTCACTGACACTTGCACTTCCTGTGAGAGACCTTGGGCATTAGGACCACAGTCACCAAGCTCCACTGAGCCCATCACAGCAGACTGATGGTTCCCAGACGGCCTGCTCCCGGTCTGCTCAGGGCACACACTCACAGAGCTAATGGAGAGCTGCCAGATGAATAACTGAAACACTAGTGGCAGCGAAGGTGGAATCTGTACTTTTACAGTAACTCCTACATTTTGTCCTCTGTGCTCTGTGCAAAGTCCAATTGATCTGCTATGAACATGTACTCCAAAGAGAGCGGTGAATATCTTTAGTTTTTTTAGTTTTTTTGCAGAACTACATGTTGACACCTGGGCAAACACATAACCGCACGCTCCACGGACACACTCTTGTGAGCTGAGTAGTTCTGCCCCTGGAAGCTAAGTTATTTAAAGCTGGCTCTTGACTTCATCTGAGTCATTATGGGCTTCTGAATTAAACATCACAGGCCTCAGCCTCTGGCTCCTGCAGAAGCGCTCTGCCGTGCTTTGCACCGGCTCCGTCCTCTTCCTCAAAAAGTTACATTCGCTAACACCACTCCACGCGCTTTTCTCTCTCATGTCTGTCGAGTGGTGCCGAGCCGAGACCTAACGAGAGAGAATGGCACATCACAGTCCTTGAGAAGTGGAGGATGATGTGTACCGGCCGAGGTCGTTTCACACGCTCGAGCATAAAGTGAGGAGTTGTCAAATAGCCATGCTGCGTTCCTCACGCATTTCCTACTGTGCATCCCATGGGTCTGGGATTTACATGCACCTCCTGTGGGGCCTGCAGCTTTCTGCATGAAATGTGTATGTTTGTTTGTGTGTTTGTATGTGGGCACCAGATGAGCTGGCCATTGCACAGCAGTAGTCTGAGATTGCATAAGAGACACACAGAGTGTGATGGGTGCTGGAGTGAGTGCTTAATCAATGTTGGAATGTGTGAATATAACAAAATTAGCAAAAGTTGCTGTATATTAAGTTACTAATTAACATCAGAAGGTCAGCTAAACATGTTAGATTCGGCACTTTTATGTCAAACAGATTTCAACTTTTTTTTATAGTGATTTTTAAAATCATACATATTTTATTAATTGTATTCATTTCCTAAATCTTGGACAATCCATTAAAAATATGAATTATTAGTAAAATAATATTATAGTGATTAATATCTATTTTTTTAATCCCTCAGTTGTGGCATGATATAGACTTTCGCTGTTGCGAGTGACACACCTCCATTGTTTTCCACAAATATGCAAGACAAAACAGCTCAGTTTTATTGCCGATGAGAAATAATCATCACTGGTAAACTTTCTCAATTCACTTGCTGTTGGCAGATGTGGTCAATTTTGAACCCTATATGAAACTTCCCATAGGTGGGCCTCAAAAAGTGTGTGGGCCGGAATAATTCTTATTACCCCATGTTTTTCATTTGGCTTTTAATTTTGAAGAAAATAAATTGATGGACTGGTCCCTGCATGGTACTATTCTAACGTCCATGACTTAAAGGTAGTCTGTAAGATTAAACAGGTCATGAACACAAAGCGAACGGGGCATAGCATTGCAACGGGCTACAATGAACGCTTCAATACAACATCATCATGCAACTCGTTCAGAAATACAAATGTTCCGGTTTATAAAGTTTCATTTGATGTGTCCAGTGTGAACAGCCTCAAATAGTTGTGGTGCATCATATCAAAAAATACCCCAGGTGCAGATATGTTGGATGGATTTTTGTTGCCTACTTAATTGCTTACGCATGACACATAGCAACACAGCTAAAAGTATTCCTCATATGTTGGACCTTTTATTGGCTATTGTATTTTAATATAATTTACTTCTACCATGCCTTCTCAAGCCTCCGTACGAGCTGTGTTTGTGATGTTTGAGTTGGGAGAGGCGCGGAAGGGCCTTTTGCAAGATTGCTTTATTTTTGAAATTTCGCTAGGTGCTACTATTATCACAGAAACTACTGCTCGAATTGCACAGTGCGATCAAGTATGAGCGGCATGAAAAAATGAAAACAAAAACAAAGCAGGAGAGAGAGATCCAAGCCGAGTCCTGATAACAACCATATCAGGAAGAGAAATCACACTGATTCCTGTATCAACAACCTCCCGTTGCTAACATGTGGCTTATGTACATTTCAGAAAACCCCTTGCTCACAAATATTAAATGCAAATATTGTCGTAATTCTAATCTGTTAGTTCTCTTTCAAAAGACACAAATGTCAAGTTGTTACAGCATCCAGTCATCTTTGTCAGTGTCATCTTTTGTGTTTCTTTTTTTAGGACAGCGGTTTAGCCATTTTTGTAATAACATAAAAAGGTCGCTGCTAGTTGGAATCCAGATATTGGCGTGAAGAAGAACATAACATTACTACTGCCGGGACGTAACTGAAGAGACGAATTAGCATATTCTATTATCATATTAACATTAGGATCGAGTTATAATGCATGACAAAAATCACATTAAAAAAATTATTGAAAGAATTGTTTTATTTAATAATAATAATAATAATGTATTTCTCTGGATCTGACAGGGTGGGCAAGCTGTCAATCTGGTTGGGCCTAGGCCCACCCGTAGATCCGCCCCTGTGCTAAACAGGTTGCATTGGCAGGAAGTGACATCATAGCTTTCATAACTGGGTGCAAAGTAACTGACTTTTACCAACTTGCACTTTAAAATGTTCTGCATATACAGGCTCATAAACATTAAAGGGTTCACACAAGGGTCTTCTTCTGTGCGAGACACAAGCTGTAGGGTGTTTGCTGCACACCATCGGCTTTGACGTGGCGTATACACCCACACACACGCGCTTGTGTACAAACACACGCACACACAAACACACCAGTCAGTAATGGGAAATAAAACTATGAAGAAAGGGGGATGTTTTGTTCCCTGCGCAGCACTGAGTCAATTGACCTTGAAATGAACAGCAGCACTGGGGGACAGCGAGGTATGGATACATTTAAGAGCTGGGTGTGGGTGCCAGGGGCCAGCCTACTGCCTAATGACGGACACACTGCCTCATCCATCACCATGCCACAGCTAGGGCACCCGCCAGGGCAAGGCTTTAATCACCTCTCTCACTCATAAACACACACACTTCTTTCACTCATCATGACGGTGGACTCTTGTATTTGTACTCTTAAAGGGACAGTTCACCTAATAATCAAAATTCTGTCATTCACCTTCATGTCATTCCAAAATCTTTATTTTTAAGAGTGGAAATAACACTGGTGACTTTCTTTCTTCTACTTAAAGCAGCACCTAAAATGCATTTAGACACCTGGATTGGTTATTATATGTGCCCACACTGTATCACACACTCACATTAGCATACTGTGCTTTCACACACTCTAAATGCTAAACTTCACCCACATCCTCACACTCTCAACCATTTCTATTTTACCCTAATGAAATCAGCTACAACCTGTTTGATGCTCCATTCTCTTGAAGGTCGCTGTTGCTTTTTTCATAGAGAAAACTCTTGATGCTTCATTATGACACTGAGCTCTACATCATTTCTAGAGTACATTGTCTTCCTCCAGAACTGAGCCCAGCGGTACTCTGAGAGCACAGCCCTTCTATCAAGTTAAAAATAGTGAGACAGATAGAGACAAAAAAGTTAAATATTTGTTGCGGCATATCAGAAGTGCTGTGATTTATGTAACATGGGTTAGTGAAATGGGTCTGCTTGTACACCCAGTGGGTATGTTCCTCACCACGCTCACAAGAAATGAGTCAGAGGATCTGTCTCTCCCATGCTTTTTTCCCACAATCCTCTAGGGGTTTCCTGTCAGCCGAGTGCAGCGCTTGGCCGTGTCTTTTTGTGCCGCGGCTTTGAACTCCTCTCTGACGTTTTTCTTCTCAGAGTTACAGAAGCACTGGTTCTTTTTCTCTTGGACTCGTTTGTGTGCTTTTTAGCTTAATTAAGATATTTAACCTTGATGAGGTTCTTGTGCCAAGACTTTCTCTTTTAGCTTTTAAGTTTTTAGCATTTGGGATGTTTATGTTGTGCCATACTTTCACAAACGCTCTTCCTGTCTGTTGTTGTTCAAACAATTAGCCCTGGCACCAGATTGACACCAATGATTGAGATTAAGAGGGTGTTATGCCAGGCAGGAAATTGGTATGCGGCTCTCAAATAAAATATGGGACCTCAATAAAATGAAGCGTCATTGCTTCTCTAGTGTCTCAAAACCAAATGTCATGACGTAGTAGATGTTCCAGGACACTAAACCGTGCTTGCCGTTAGTCAGGTCATTCCTGCGGTATCTTTTGAACACTGTCATTTTTAAAAGATTAATATGCATGGGTTACAATTTAAAAAAGTATTTCTATAAAAATGTAAATCAGACTTTCAAAATTATGCAAAATTATGTTATGCATATCTTTTATTCATTTATTTGTATATAATGATATTCAGATGGATGGATGGATAGATACATTTCTTATTACTTTCTTGTGTTTGTGCTGTTGTTTACCCACATTTCCTGCAGGATGATCTCATGCATGTCACAAATTGTGAGCGTAATATTTTATCCAGTATATTCAGACATATTTAGTTGGGACACAAAAAATGTATTTCATAACAGGAGTGACTCATTCACATGACCAGAAGCAGCAATCAACTGCAACAAAACAAATAATGTTCTCATGTGTCCAGATCTGAACCAGCGCCAGCTAAATATGAAGCCCAAACCGCCCGCTTTCAAACAAGTCCAACTCAAAGACAATCTTATACGCACAAGCACTTATCTGCCAGAACACTCCGTCCCACCCCCATGCTGCAATAAATCATCCGTAATATGCAGATACCTATTTGAAACCCTGTCCTTCTTCCCAGCCCTTCAGGTTGGAGTTGATGCTGGTTGGAGGCAGACCTGAGCAGCAGTAATGACCCTGAAGCTATTACTAGTGGATATTTATAGCACTTGAGGCCGGCTATGGGGCAGCACTCATGACCACATTGGCTTCATCCATGTGGGCGTCCAGCTACTAGTTGCCAGGTTACCACGGTGCTTCCAGGTACCTGTGTGTTCCCCAGACACACACACACACAAAAACAGAGAAACACCTTTAGAATTGAGATCTGCTCTCTTTCTGCGAGCTTAAAGCAAAAAACGAACAAGCTTTAATTGCTTTTCTTGCTTACCAATGAAAAGACTAGAGTAAGAAAACAATTTCTGTGAATTCAAGCACAGAATGTTTCCTAATGAAGTTTTTTTTTTTACCTTCATTTAGCATTTAATGCTCATAAACAGTGAAGTCAAGGGATAAGTATAGGTTCTATAGACCGGCAGTACAAGATACACACACCTCTGCACTCCAGGGATGAGCCTAGCGTAAAGGTGCTGAGCTCAAATGAATGCCTTTAATAATGAAAAATGCCGTTTGCGCAATACCACAAGCCCTGCACACGCTGCAACTCTATCCAAACTTTGGCCCCCTTCTCCCACATCAACAAACCTGGAAGCAAGCCCTGGTCCTCCGTGGAAATGTACCACAAACATGGCCTAAAGATTACATTGCGCAATTAATCAATACCTTTATGAGGTCGCATTTTCTCCACCAAATAGTATCCAGGCTGAAGTTTCTTCCTCAGTCTCCTTCTTTTGCTTGTTGGACGAAAACTTGCGTTATTAAAAGAGAGCAGCCAGCAGGAAATTAAATTAAATTAAGTTTGCATCCTGATAGATTTATAAGACACTGCACATTTTCATTGTGTTGTTGTGCCATCGGAATGAGAGAGAGGGTCTAGAGGGGGTGCGAGCGTGATTGTGTGGGTGCGTAAAAGCTCTCTGAAGAGACAGAGCCAGAAAGGAGTGAGCCGTAGATGTCATACGCTTCTGGCTCACTCTTGAATTTACGACCGAAGCACAGCTTCACAGATTACTTATATTTGGATGGGTTGTAAGTCTGCCAAATGTGCATTGTAAAACAGGGACAAATGTATCGGCGTAGGAGGGAACCGAAAAAGAGGAGTGTGTGTGTGTGTGCGGTGGTCATGGCTTCTGTTGGTATATATGTGGGTTTTTTGTTTTTTTGAGAGGTTGAGTATGTAAACCTTTTTTTTTTTTCACATTGACTATCTGTATTTTTTATTCTGTATGCTTATATGAATATCATGAAATGTTGGGGTCATAATTAACCCCAAAATCAAAAGAAAAAAATATGAATTTATAGCCTGGGAAAACCCAGACAACTTCCGGCAAATTTAGATTTGCTCTGAAAGTTAGTCTGGCAAAGAGCTCATTCAAACCCATTTCCAATCCGTCGAAATCGAGGCACCAATCAGAAACGTTGGGGCGGGCTTTACACGATGACGACAGCGCTGGGATTTTGAAGCAGATTTTGTAGCCTACATTACAAAGATGGATGCCGCCATCGAACATCACTCGTTCGAATCAGCTATCGCGTCTGTTTTAAGTGATTTGAACGTTTTCTTTTTGTTAAAAACCGAGCAAAGAACAACACTCGGAGATTCTCCGCCGCTCTGCATACGTCATCTCCTTCATCGCTCTGATTGGTTTTAGATCTATCCGCGACGTCCGTTGGTGACGCCCCTCTGGAAATGATTTGTCTATGACCCTTTGCCAGACCATAACTCAGTTACAACTGAGAATGGTCTGGTTTTAACCAGGCTAATGAAATTATGGTTCACATAGAAAAATTCGAGCTTATTTTGAGAAGCTGCTCGCTGCAGAGACATGGGTGGAGCATGATGTAGATGTAATTTGGGTGTAATGGGTGGAGCTAGAAGGTCCAAAAACACCCTAGGCCTAGTCCTATCCATAACATAACATATTTGTATAGTTTTTCTTGTATAGTTTTTCTTAGATTATGTATGTATAGTCTATTATATATAGTATATGTATAGTTAGACTACCACTCTCAGTAGGCTAGCTATATATAGGTTTATACTTCTACTGTATGTTAATAATATGTTTATATATGTAAATGTTTGTTTATGCATGTATAATGTTTATATATGTAGCACCGTGGTCCCACATATATAATTATATATATAATTTGCATTATTGTAGGCCGCTGACAATTGGAGATGAAGGTTTAAATGTGCTTCATTATCATGAAAATAACACAAGTTGTGGCCTTATGGTTAGAGAGTCGGACTTGTAACCCGAAGGTTCCCAATACTCAATACCAACAGGAAATGACTGAGGTGCCTTTGAGCATGGCACCTAACCCTCAATCGCTCTTTATCTTATTTTTTTTTCTTTTGGTTTTGGGGTAAAATAAAACCTGGACTTTTTGACAATTTAATCCATTTAACACCCATATATGCATGAGAATGTGTTTATGTTTGCCTAATGGCATGAGTCTGGGTTTTACTTACTCCTCTCATGCTGGTTAAGGATTGAGGGCATGGCCTGGTGATTACCACAGCTGCTTGTCCCATATGGGGATGTAGCACGGGTGTCTGCTCCCACAAGCTCACGGCTACAGCGGCAGGACCCATGCCTGAGCGTCCTTAGTTCGCCCTCTCCAACCAAGCCCCGGTCCAGCACACTCCCTTCATCCACTTGAAAGAGAATAGTACACCAGAACTTACTCTTAAAATCCTCTCATGAAGACAGATTTCCTGTGGATTTAAATTTTAAATCAAATCTTTTCCTTTTAATCCATCAAAGGTGCTGTTCAAACACCTTGACACATTCCCTTTGAATATCAAGTGTGCTGGTTGAAGAGTTCAATCAAAAGTTCTCGCTGTGAATTACAGGGCTGTTTGATTTTGAGCGCTCGGAATTTAGCTTTTGATTTGTTCTACCGCCCTTTTTCGTCCTGCAGATTTTGTCCCCACTCTCTGTGGTCACTGTTCAAGGCTTGTTAGTCCCACGTAGAGATTGTCAATGTTCTGTCTAATTGTGATTTGCAGTCCATTCAGTTGTAGTCGGAGAACAGTTTGAGAGAGGAAATGTTAGTCTGAACCTGGTCAACAGCACTGTAATAGAGGGGTTCAGAGATGTCTAGTATGAGAAGAGTTGTGTATGAAACTAAAGGAGCTTCCATAAGTGACTAAACAGGCAGCATTTTAGTATAAAGGTGCCTTCAGAATCTGGTTTCAGACCAGGCTTCCAAGGCACCATGCTTTCTTAGCTCAACTGGTCATTACCTATCCTTCTGAAAATGTTTGTTCTGGGTGTCATTCCAAAATTGAGAAAATATATTTTTCTTAAGAAAATAAAGGGTATTTTTGAGACCATTAAGAGACCTATATTTATTTATTTTCTATTTATTAATTAATTGCATTGTGACTATTTTCACATGTTTTGTGTTATATGTGTTATATATTGGACTATTATTTTTTTATTTTTTTATTGTCACAATAGTCCTACAATTATATATTCCATAACACCATGATGTCATGACAAATGATCTACATAAAACAAATCCAAGTTAGATTTAGAAATAAAATATTTATATCTATGTGCTTAGTTAGTTGCTACAGAAATTATTTCTTGATAGGCAAAGGCAAAGAATGCAACGATCTATAATTTTAATCATATGTACATTCTAACAGTGAAAGACAGAATCCCAAAGAAAATTCCAGAAAATCACATCATATGAATTTATAAAAATTGATAACCATCTGATGAGGAAAAACAAGTATATGACCCCCTACCAAACAGCAAGTATTCTGGCTCCTACAAGCCAGTTAGTCTTTCTTTAAGACACAGCCCCAATCCCAACCAATTATCTACATCAAATACACCTGCCTCACCTCGTTACCTGTGTAAAAGACACCTGTCAACACCCAAACAACCAGCATCCAACATCACCACCATGGGCAAGACCAAAGAGCTTTCTACGGACATCAGGGACAAGATTGTTGATCTGCATAAGGCTGGGATGGGCTACAAGAGAATCGGAAAGCAACTTGGAGAGAAAAGATCAACTGTCGGTGCAGTTATCAGGAAATGGAAGAAGCACCACACCACCGCCAACCTCCCTCGGTCTGGGCCTCCACACAAGATCTCGCCTCGTGGGGTGTCCCTGATCATGCGAACGGTGAGGAATCATCCCAAAACCACAAGGGGGGAACTGATGAATCAACTGAAGGCAGCTGGGACCACAGTTACAAAAGAAACGGTTGGTAACACACTACGCCGTCATGGATTGAAATCCTGCAGCGCACGCAAGGTCCCCCTGCTCAAGAAGAAACATGTACAGGCCCGCATGAAGTTCGCCATTCACCACCTGGACGACTCAGAAGAGGCCTGGAAGAAGGTGATGTGGTCGTCGTGTTTGGAGGGCAAAGAACACCGAGTACAACCCAAAGAACACCATCCCCACCGTCAAGCATGGTGGTGGCAACATCATACTTTGGGGGTGCTTTTCAGCCAAGGGGACGGGACAACTCCATCGTATTGAGGGGAGGATGGACGGGGCCATGTATCGTGGAATTCTGGACCAACATCTCCTACCCTCAGTGAGAGAGCTGAAGATGGGTCGAGGATGGGTGTTTCAGCACGACAACGACCCTAAGCACACCGCCAAAGCAACAAAAGAGTGGCTGAAGAAGAAGCACATCAAGGTTCTGGAGTGGCCTAGCCAGTCTCCAGACCTGAATCCAATTGAAAATCTTTGGAGGGAGCTTAAAATTCGAGTTGCCAGGCGACTACCTCGGAACCTGAAAGATTTGGAGGCTGTCTGCAGGGAGGAGTGGGCCAACATCCCTGCCGAAATGTGCACAAACCTTGTCACCAACTATAAAAAGCGTTTGACATCTGTGCTGGCCAATAAGGGCTTTTCTACAAAATATTAACATGCTGTTTGTCCAGGGGGTCAAATACTTGTTTTTCCTCATCAGATGGTTATCAATTTAAATAAATTCATATGATGTGATTTTCTGGAATTTTCTTTGGGATTCTGTCTTTCACTGTTAGAATGTACATATGATTAAAATTATAGATCGTTGCATTCTTTGTAAGTGAGCAAACCTGCAAAATCAGCAAGGGGTAGAATCCTTATTTCGCCCACTGTATATCTACTTTGAACTGCTCTGTCCGACTTTCGAACTTGTGGGATATCATAGGCAGCGAAGTGTGCATCTCTAACTGAACAGGTTAATGCATCTTATTAGTTAAGGCAGGATGTTCAAAAAACATTGTGGCAGAAATTATAAAGATATTCTTTATACTGCCTGGTAAGCTTTCGGACACAGCCGTGATCAGGTGTGGTTACCATGGTGCTCTCTGTAAAAGTGCCAGCGGCTGTATGAATGTCTTTCTCTGTGTGTATTACCCCATTGAGCATGCAGTATGCATAGATTTTGCACATGTGTGTCAAAATGTAATGCTGAAGGCGGGAGGCAGCACAGAGCCGCAGCCCCCAATTCACTCAGCACGTAATGCTCATAAAACTAATAAAAATGCTAATGAAAGGGACAGTTTTCTTCACTGTTGCAGTGTACGGATTCGGTTTGTGTATGCGTTATGTATCTGCGTTTCACGTGACATTCAAATGTTGGTGTTCTGGAACGAGTGGGATTTTGTGAGAGTGTGTGTGTAATCTCTGTGGTGACAGGGGACCGCTTGTTCTGGACTGTTTACAGCTCTTTGTAATCAACGCTATTTATGATTACAAACGGAATTGATGTTGTTCATACTGGCTAGATATGCTTTGAACAACCCTTTTATTCATAAGCTGCCAAAATATATCCAGCCAACACTTACTGACCTGAAATTGACAGAATTTTTTTCTATATAAAATAAGCGCACTTTTGAGTTGAAAACCACAATGGTACCACACAAAAAAAGGTGCTTTGTAAGTCTCACACAACTCATCCCTGTTTGGGATGTTCTGTTCCTGGTTTTATCCTCTCTCTGAATAACTTTGGCACTACATACCATCAGTAAACATTTGCACCACTTTTGCGCACAAACAGTTTTATTCACTCACCACTCTTGGCTTTACCAGGCGCCACTGTGTGTATTTAAATGAAATCGTTGTCATTCTTTTCAGTACAAACACGCCTCCTTTCTATGTAAATTAGGCTTATTATAGATTACACCTTATTCACAAGACTCAGCGCTATTTGCCTGTGCAATTAATGTTGCGCTAGAAAGCAGACTCTAAGCTATTTTATTCAGAAGAGACAATGTGTGTTTTCTTGCAATCATGACAACAGTAATTCCTCAAATCATGGAGAAGAACGGGCAGAAAATGACATCTTTCACTTATTCTCCATTTCCATCACTCCATAAATGTGGTCAAGTGTGCTGGCTAGCTGCCAAATATACTAGCTAGTGCTAAACACACAATAACCAACATGACCCCTAAAGGCTCAACAAAAGGATTTTTGGCCCCATTTTCTTTTATATTGACTAAAAATATTATTTATCATTTTAATTAAATGTTTACATGATCTTTCTTTCATTGAAAAAGTCAAATGTATTACATATTCCTCAATAACACTTACGACAAGCTGGAAATTATACAGCTATAAATGTAATTCCTTAAATGAAACCGTTATTATGAAACCTTTCCACTCACCACACTACATCTTCTTTTTTTCTTTTCCTCTTTCTCTCTCTTGTTCTTGTCTTTTCCCCAGAACCCAGACATTGTGCTGGTCCACTACCTGAATGTGCCAGCTATCGAGGATTGTGGGAAGCCGTGTGGGCCCATCTTGTGCTCCATCAATACAGACAAGAAAGAATGGGCCAAATGGACGAAGGAGGAACTCATTGGCCAACTGAAACCCATGTGTGAGTGTCCAATCACATTCTGTCAACTGAATGCATAACCTGTCTCTTCTCATGCATGTTTTAAGTGAAAATACGCTGCAAGTAATGTCTGTAGGATTTGTTCATGTTTTTGAAAAGAGTCTCTTATGCTCACCAAGGCCGCATGTATATTGTATACATACTGTATATATTTATGTACTAAAATATTAAGTAATATGTAAGAAATAAAATAATACATTTAGTGAGGTTCATTTAAATTAAGTTTGGGTGGGGGATGCACTCCATATTAATATGTTGACGATTGAATTACACATTTTTAATGTGTTACATATCTTGATTACATATTACAAGATACAGTGGTTCACACTGCCACAACAAACACCAAAAGGATTACATGATCCAGCAAAACCCAACAGTTTTTGGTGCTGCAGGGCAGTGTGAACTAGCCTTTAGGTGCTTAGACAATGATACATGACGTTGTCTTCTATAATTTCTGTATGATTAATGCAAGATCTGTGCTGTTTTAGTAATGTGATATTTCATGAGAAGTTAGTCTCTCCCAGCTCAGCCTGATCTAGCGTATCTGGCCTGTCTTACCTGCCCTTAGTTCATCCATGTGGAACCCTTGACATGATTATTACCTCACCGCCTGACTGTACATGCCCACTCTGAGGCGCCCGGGTGTCCCAGGGTCAGTTGACCAAAGGAAACCTGTCTAATGAGGATGTAGTATAAAAATACATTTAAAAAAGGCGACGATGGCATGCATATAATCATGTTTACCCAGAGTCTTGTGTGGACACGTCTCTGTATGTGATGCCTGGCATTGATCAATTCGAACTAGGACAGGGCTGTCAAGGTAATGAATATATGAAGTCGGATCTCTCGCGTCAGCACTTTTAGACACAAGATGTCGGCGAGGGGAATACAGACGAGCTCAGCTGACATTGTAATCGCTGCCGCGTGTTACGATCCCCTTAAGAGCTCTCACGGCAATCACTTAAGAGCTCCCTTTCACATTGACTTTAAGACACGTGCTGTAAACTAATGTGTTCATTACACTCCATCCCTGATCTACATTCAAAGCATTTGCAGTAATGCATGCAAGTCATTAACATTGCAAATGGTGTGGACAATGGCAAAGGTGCGAGATGTCTTCCACCAGCCGGGCCAGTGCACTGAGACTAGGCTAATAGGGCCACAAGATTCACCCTCATGATCTTCAAACAGCCATCTGTGATGTGAGCTCATCTGAAGAGCAACAGTACCACCTAGTGGCGGAGATGCAGACATGCAGCCTGTTAACAGTCAAAGATTCATTGTGAACTATATTAGCCATGCATAATTCATGGATGCATTATACATCAGCTCTACAAACCCAATTTGTTCCCTTGGGTGACCCATATCATACACAAACAGCTTGCATTGATTAACGGGACGAGGTGTGTTTTGAGTTGGGAGTGAGGAGCGATGCATTCTTCGACTGACAGTCCTCAGAGAAAGACTGCTGTAACTGTTGATGGGTTGCGGAGAAGTTTCAGTACCTCTGCTTCAAACATTGTAATGCATTTGCATCAGATACCATGGAAATGCATCAATGTTGAGGTTGCATCATCACCTGCTTTGCACGATATGAGCGTGTTTCATCATTGTAGTGTGAAATATAGATTTGTTATTTTTGCCCTCAAGCTCTATTACGCAGGGTGATTTTGATGTTTTTTACAAAGCCACTGAGATATATTTTAATTCCTCATCAAAGCTTTGAGCTTTCTTGTTATCTAGAATTCTAACTTTTTGCATTATAAGAAAAATATAACGAAATCCTAAATGTGTTTTTTTTTTTTCTGACAATAACAAGCAATATCTCACTATTGTACTTGAGGGTAAATAATTTGATTTGTTTTTCTTTTCCTAAAAAAATCTTGTTTAGTTCAGCCACTTTCAAATAGAGAACACTTTTCTTCACAATCAAATGATTCCATAGATCATAGCTCCAGATTTTTTGTTGATGTAGTTGATTATCAATTACCATTCAGAAATGCATCATCTTACACCTAGTAAAATAGGTTGTAAATATGGTTTTATGTTCAAGTAGGCGTGTGCAGCAGAGGTCAGATTGCAGGTCATTGAAACATATCAGTTGCTTAGTCACAGTACAGCTGGAGAGGAGAACAGGCCGGCCTGATTCCTTCTCTCCGCTGATATAATTTAAGAGACCGTGGACCAGCCATGCCTGAAGCCCCCTTACTGCTGCATGAGCAGATGATCAGAGACACACACACAGTAGGACACCAGAGATCTGATGTGATTTATGTTTCCTGAAGATAGGCTGCGATTAAAAATACAAGTTGATGAGTGTGGTTATGAGGTCCTTTAAACTTGTGGATATGGATGTGGCTGGCAGAGAGAAGAATCTTTTGATTTGATTTGTCAGCAGCATTTTAAGTATCAAATCTAATCTGAATAATGTAATAACAATAATTAAAAACCTCTTGAGATTGTGTTCAAAACTTTTTTAATAAATATGAATAATACATTTTATATTATAATATATACATAATTTATACATAAATTTAATTTTTACAAAAATCTTTTTATACATTTAATTAATTTAATATGCCATTTATTACTTTTTAATTGTAATGATATTTTACTATTCTTCAATTCTTAATTTTAAATGGCCCTGTGGTGTCAGTCAATTTTATTATTATTATTATTATAAAAACAATTGTTTTATTAAAATTAATAAAAAATGTTTTTTTTTACAGTTGAAATTTAATTAAATTTGTAATATTCATTATTTTATTTTTATATTAATGTTAATATTTTATATTAATATTAATGAATTACAATTTCTTTGGAGATTTTTTTTTTTTTTAAATACTAAGATGAATTATAGGACGAGCTGAAATGACTTTTCATCTCAAGTACCCAAATAATTTCTTGCACACCCCAGTTTGGGCACCACTGCACTAAAGAAATACATGAACTTCATTCCCCTGACAACATTTGGGCCGATAGAAGCCGATTAGTAACCGCCACTGTGGACTGAAATGTGGGAGAATCCCTGTGAGTCTAAATGAGTGGATCCTTCTTCAGATCCTCGCAGCCGATGTCACGCCGTATCCAGCAAACCAGCTTGCCCTTTCATTACATGACCTGCCTTGTGCTGCGACTCTGGTTCAGGCTCACGCTGTGAGATTGATTTGTCTGTTGGAGCATGGTCATGCTGGTGTAATGGCTTATGGAACGCCGCTGCGATTCTCTGGCCAAGCGCGGAATGGCAGAGCTCAGCAGAGCAGAGAAACCTGCTGTGTATGTGACAACTGTTGTGCCGGCTCCGGCTCCGGCTGGTGACGCAGCACTGTTTGCGAGTTCAAGCCAAACGCTTTTGTCTCTTTTATCTATTTTTGACTCGGTCTCTTTCTCTCTTCGCCTCCCTTTTCCTCCCCTCGCTTTCACATGCAATCTCACCTCGGCTTGTTACGCACACTGAAGTAGCAAAGCGTGCACAAGCCATATTAAGGTATAGCTCAATGCTGTTTGATATTCTAAATACTGTTCCTCTCCAGAGATTGCCACGTTTCCTTTGTTGCATTTATCTTTCCGTTTGCCATTTTTCTGTTCCAGTTGTTGTTGTTGTTCTTTTTCTCAGTGGAGAGAGGCTGAGCTTGGAAATGGTGATGGCAGCAGAGGGCATAAACAGCAAAAAGCACCTTGTCAAAGGGCTGGGGCTTTTACTTCAGCTGAAGTGAGACAAGGAAGACTTTTGCTCTTTTTTTCCCTCCCTCCTCAGCTGAAAATTCACCTTTAACAGGCCCAAATCGGTTCTTGAACTTTCCATGTTCCTGTCTGAGGTTAGAAAGTGAACGACTCTTTTTCTCGTAGTACCGGACAAAGTGTTTTTGATATGGAGTCTGGCTCTGAGGTAAGGTCAGGGATGTAGTGCACAGGCGGGCTGGGGGAGGGCTGGAAGGCTCGGCTGGTGGGCTGACGACTGTGTCTCCTCTCTCCCTCGGCAGTTCATGGCATCAAGTGGACTTGCAGCAATGGGAACAGCAGCTCTGGCTTCTCTGTGGAGCAGCTGGTGCAGCAGATACTGGACAGCCACCAGACCAAGCCTCCTCCCCGGACTCACAACTGCCTCTGCACTGGCACTCTGGGTAAGGGACAGACAGGAGGGCTGGGGTGTGGGACGGAGGCAGTCAGAAAGAGACTGGTAGAGACTGAGGAAGCAGGTAGCGCTTTAAATATGTCTTCAAGAACTATAAAAGATGAGGTGAGTGTAGAGCAGATTGAATGCCTAATTAGAGTACAGCAGCTTCTAGGTCCAGGATGAACATTTCATACAGTAGATGTGCTGATTTATTGAGCTGTCTGTTGTAATGACACCACTGGGGGGCGTAATGTTCCTCTGTATCTGTGCAGTCAGGGCAGTCTTTTTTACTCAAGTATACAACAAATGAATTTTCACCTTGTACTCCATCACAAATATCCAACACAGCACTATACAATCCCATGGTGTTGCTCCTGTAGGGTGCCGTTACTCTGAAGCAAATTGAATTGAGTCTTTAAAACGAATGATTCTGGGGTAGATTGATTGCCATTTGTTTTATGTTCATATAAAATTCATTTGCCAAGTATGCAGTATAATGACTAATGAGACATATCAGCCATTTATTAACAAAACGGTAAAGCTGTGTGTTGGCTTCTCATGAAACGATTAATACTGATGATTGATGGTCTCTATAAAGACTTGAATTAATCTCAGTGTTTATTCAAAATATCAGCATCAAAGCATTTTCAATTTTAAATACATTATGTGGATCATTCTTTGAATTCTTATTATTTTCAGTGTACAAAGCAAACAGCCTCTTATAGTGGTGTCATATCTAAAATAGTAGTGTAGTTATTATGATGCGTTTTTTGTATTATTCTTATGTAGTTTCAATGGACTAAATAACGGGAAAAGGGGGAGATTTATGATTATGTTCATTTAAATAATGTTATTTTTAATAATAATGTAAATATTGACAATAATACTACTAATGATGTTAATTTTAAATGGGCTAATGTCCTTAAGTTGTAAAAAAAAAAAAAATTCTGAATGAATTACTATGGATAATAATAATTGTATTATTGTTGTTATTATTTTATAATCTATACATATATTTTGTATATTATTATTATAATAATGTATATTTTGATAATACTAGGGATTCTGTTGATTATGGGAATAATGGTAATTTTAAAAGGTATGATGTCATTAAGGAGTCAGAGATATGAATTCTTTTGAATGAAATAGTATGGATAATGTTAATAAATAATATTAATAATACATTGTTTTTTATTATTATAATTATAAATTATTAAAGAGTTTGGAGAGTGACTAGCTATTTTGTTATGTCTCTGCAGGTGCTGGAAGCAGTGTGCATCATAAATGTAACAGCGCCAAACACCGCATAATCTCTCCCAAAGTGGACCCTCGCTCAGGAGGCTACAGCAGCACCCACTCTGAGCTCCAGAATAATGATGTGTCAGAGGGTAAGACAGAGCACAGCCACAGCAGCAAGAACAGCGGAGGAACAGGAGGAGGGAGCGTGCGTGAGAAACGCAACGGCAAGGTCCACAAACCCGTGCTGCTGCACCAGAACAGCACTGAGGTGTCCTCCACCAATCAGGTGGAAGTGCCAGACACAACCCAGAATTCCCCTGTGTCCATCAGCAGCGGGCTGAACTCGGACCCCGACATGGCTGACAGCCCAGCGGTCACAGGCATGGGCCACGTTGCCTCTGTCATGAGCAGCCTATCCCAGAGTGTTTTCATGTCTGAGGTGACTGGGGATCCTGTCTACAGCATGTCCCCCACTGGAGGCCCCAATACACATATTATGGGCCCCGATGCCACCTCTCACGGTCTGGTCTTGGCAGTCCCCTCTGACAGCCACAAATTTGCCTTTCCAGGAAGTGGGAGCGCAGATGCAGGCGGTCCTGGAGCAGACGGGCTATCCATGCTGTCTGCCTCTGGCATCTCTGATGAACTTGTCCTCTCCAGCAGCCTAGACTCTGGCAGCATTAAAATCCCAGAAACCACGATGAACTTCGACCCTGACTGCTTCCTGAATAACCCTAAGCAGGGCCAGACATATGGAGGAAGTGGATTAAAGCAGGAGAATGGCACATGCAGTGCCTCGTCCTCCTCGACAGCTAACACCAACGGTTTGCAACGCTCGCCAACTATATCTGATTCAAACTACGTCTTCAGTTCTGCCCTGGTGAAGAACATCAAGACTGAGGACACTTCCTTTGAACAACAGCTGGCCAAAGAAGGGAGCTACCAGGTGGGGGCAGTCGTAAGCTGTAGCGTTTCCAGTGGCTCTGGCGCCGAGAACTCACTCACCTTGACCCCTGCTTCCTCTCTGCTACCATCTGGAGGGGGCCTGAGTCCGAGCACCACCCTGGAGCAGATGGATTTCAGCGCCATCGATGCAAAGCAGGACTACTCCGCCGGTGCCACTGCCGTAGGTTATAGCCAGGCAATGAACAACTTAGCTCACCAGAACCAGTCTCCAAGCTTCTTCCTTCAAGAACCACCACAGCCAGCCCAGAACCAGCAAGGCCGGCAGAGCTCCAGCCAGAAGGGCCACTTGCTGGAGCATAACTCCCCTGATGGAGGCTACATGGGTCTGCAGGTTGTAAAGACGGAATCGCCCGGCAGTAATGGCCACCTCCACCACCATCACACCCACCAGGGCCAGCACAGACCCAACTGCAATGGAGGCTCACCCACCGAGGCCCAGGGACAGGCTGGCTCACTGCAGCTCCTCCAGTACCAGGGAAGTTTTCCAGGCCTTGGTCCAGAGCACGAGGATGTGGTCGGTATGGATCAGAGTCGCAGTGTTGGGTCCGGTCAGGCTGGGGCCACTGAGAATGGGACAGATGGTTTACTAAAGTCTGGGGATCATCTACAATCCTGCAGAGGAGGAAACGGAGAGAGCGGAGGAGCAGATCACTTCATGCAGCAGAGCTCTGAGAATGGAGCCGAAGCCGTGGCTTTGAGGAATGGGAACCCCACTAGCGGGCCCAACAACGGCTCGCAACAGCAACTCCAGCCACTGATTCAGGGAGCTAATTTGGTTCAGGGGCTCTACAACACTAACCACGGGCTTAGTGGACCCGCAGCCAATGGTGGAGGAGGCACAGGCATGGAAATCAGCTTGGATCATTTTGACATCTCTTTTGGAAACCAGTTTTCTGACCTCATCAACGACTTCATCTCTGTAGACAGCGGAGCCACGGCTGTAGGGGCTGCGGGAACGTTATACACCCACCAGTTGGTGGCCCCACCTGGGTCAGATGGAACAGCCACCTCAGGTGGGAACCAACAGCAAGGTCAAGAGAATACAAGCAACAGAGTGTCAGGATACAGCCCCTCAGAGCTCTGCCTCCAGTCATGCTGCAGCCCCCAGTCTTTAGGTGGGGGTGCTGGTGCTGGCGGAGGCTCAGGAGAGACAGGATCACTGGCCTACATGCATGTTGCTGAAGTAGTGTCAGCTGCGGTGGCCCAGGGCACTCTGGGAATGTTGCAGGCCACCGGGCGACTTTTCATGGTCACAGACTACTCTCCAGAGTGGTCGTACCCAGAGGTATGTCTGTTTGAATTAAATGCTTTGAATTCAGTTTTTATACATAATACTCAACATTATTTCTTAATATTATTAGATGCTTATAATAACAACAAAAATCATTGTAATTATTATTTATACATTTTTAGATTATTTAAAATTGTGTCTTTAGTAACCCATTTGTGAAATTACCTTTGAATTATTATTATTATTATTTTTTTAAATGATTTTAAAATGGCTTAATTTATGAACCCGGTATTTGATCTCTTGCTGTTGAATTATTGCACCACGAGATGGCAGAATACCCTTGGAAACAATTTAAAACGTATTGATGTTGTAGTCTTATTCTCTTCCACAAGATGGCATTGTAGCATGTGTATTTTATTCTCCTTTCAAATGCTTCCTTTCTTCAAATCTTTATTTAAACCTTTATTTAATTGAATAATTCTGATATGAGAAACGTAGGTCATGTGAGGATTGTTTTCCTCCATATTTCAGGGTGGTGTGAAGGTCTTAATCACAGGATCATGGCAGGAAGACAACAGCAGCTACTCCTGCCTGTTTGATCAGATCTCTGTCCCTGCCTCCCTCATCCAGCCTGGAGTTTTACGTTGCTACTGTCCTGGTAAGTTCACTTTCATACAAACAGACGTTACTGACTTATTAATATACCATATTTAAGAAGTAAATATTAATTAATATATTAAGAAGTAAATATGAAATATTGTGTTTCTAAAAAGAAAAATGTGTATTACTTCAAATAACATCAAATAGTAAATGTTTTCCTGGATTGCAATGAATCTCTGTAAGGCCTCAGATGCCACCCCTGATAAGGAGCAGAACTGCATGAACTTCTCATGATTTCCTCTGTTGTGTGTGTCTGCAGCCCATGACACAGGCCTGGTGACTCTGCAGGTGGCTGTCAGTAATCAAATCATCTCTAACTCGGTTGTGTTTGAGTATAAAGCCCGTGCACTGCCCTCCCTACCTTCATCCCAGCATGACTGGCTGTCACTTGACGGTAGGTCTTCCTCTCTGTCTTTTTCTGCATTTGTGGGAGAGAAAAAATGTCACTTTACTAAATTTGAAACCCATCATGTGACCCCTGATTATTGAGCTACTTAAAGTAGGTGATTATATAATGGTGTCTTGGCCCAAGGCTTTTCTAATTATCCCTCATTTTATTAACAAATGAAAGGCACTTCTGATCGAGATAAAGAGTATGTCATGAAGGCAGAGAAAGAGTGTGTGTTAATAAAAAATCTGGATTGAGGAAGGGTGAGATGCCGTTTAAAATGTCCATGTGTGAGGTTTGATTTGCAATTGACCTCTAGGTGGGGATAGAGGGCAAGTTTAGCAAAGAAAGCAGAATTCTGTTGAAGTCTAAGCAATCACTACATATGCTGAATATGTATTTGAAGTCAACAAGCAAAGTGTGTTCTTCAAAGCTAAAGGGAGGGTAGACCAGCCTGTAATTAGGTAGAATCTGTGTTTAAGGGCTATAAGAAGGAAGAGCTTTTGATGCTTGTTTTGCCTTTGTACTTTAATCTGAGGTATGGAAAGCACAAAGGAGAGAGGCAGTAATTTATATAAGTGGTTAATACTTTAAGGTCAAGGGGAAAATCAGTCTGGAAATAGGCTAGTACACTGATGACTTTGATGAGCTTTCCGTGACTTAAAGGAGAACTCTGGCACAAAATGAACCTTTGGTCTAATAAAACATTGGTACCTAGTCAACCGTTCTCTGAGATTTGTTTTCATGATAATCGAATGTAAAGAGTTTTATCTCTAAAAACTGTTTAGCGTTTATTTATTTATTTATTTATTTTATCTATGCATATCATTATTTTTTTAAATCAATCGTAATCTTTAATCAAAATAACTTCCCCTCCCACTTGCAACGACATCATGTGTTTACAGGCATGACATCACAGCAATAGACAACATTCTAATCAATTCCCGATGGACAATCAAATCGCACCTTAAATAAAGTAAACCTATTGAAATGAACAAATAGCTGAAGTAAAATAACATAAAATATAAATATTAAATGAAAAAAATTTTTTTTAAACTTGACAACTAATTGAATAGCCAAATAGAAATACTAAAAAACTAAAACTAAAAAAAGGCAAAAGTACAAAAAATTACTTAAATATAAAAATAATACTCAAACAAACATTCTAAATACTATAATAGTATATAAATAAATAGTACTATATATATATATATATATATAAATACTATAATATAAATAAATACTATGTTATATAATAATACTAAAATGACACTGATTGATGTTCATTCCTAATACTTTAATGTAAACTTGAAGTCTTTAAATTTAATATGTAGAAATTAGCTTTAACCTAGATTAATAAATGCATTCAAAATATTGTTCATTATTAGTTCATGATACCTGATGCATTAGCAAATAGTAATAAATTCAACCTAAAGTTTTACCATGTAAACCATTAATAAGTATGTAAAGTTTGTCTGTGAGAAGATGGGACAAAAAGAAAGACATGTGACTCAGATCCCCTATTAAACACTTACGCTGTACTGATTCTGCTACTTGCTTTGTGCACACATCAGTGAACTTTACACCGTCCTTTAGCTGTCCCAGTCTGTTAGTGATAACTTAAACACAAGGGTTTAAGTCTAATCATACCATCGCTGTAGGGGATTTGCCCTCTTTAAAGTCTGGCAAACCAAATACAATCCCACAAATGCTTCAGCGCTACCCAGGCTGCCTCAAACTGGGGCTGTGGCGTCAAAGAGCTTATGAAAATATTGGAGCATATGGGCAAAGTGACACGCCTGCCAATTTGACGTCCGAAGCTCTAATCTGCTTGCTCCGATCAGGTGTTAGCCAAGACAAACAATCCCGAAGAATGATTTGGGAAACGAGGAGTGGCAGCCAGCATTCAGATACAGCATGTGTTTGACAAGCATGATGTTTGGAGAGCAGAAGACTAAACCAAACCAGTACAGACGATCACGCATTACAGTAAGAGGGACCAGGCACGTGCGCTCACAGTCACACCAACAGATGCACTTACTGTATATCACTGCACATATTTATTAAACGGACGAATTCTGTGGATATGTAATCTGGGATGTTTGTGTGTTACAAGGACAGGCTAAGTGCTTTGTCTCCTATGAGTCTGAGTAAAGAAGAGAGTGCCAGTGCCTGTGTGTGGTGCTGTTTGTCTGTGGAGGTGGGGGCGGGGGGTGAGTGTTGTTGCTGCAGTGTGCATTGACAGGGTAAAGTAGGGCATGGTGAGGAGCCTGTGGAAAGGGACAGCTGCAATGCAGACAGCCCTTAAGGCAGAGAAAGAGAGCAACAGAGGACCGATGCCCCTCTCAGAAACAGCTCAACACCAGTCCATTCACGTCTCACAGACAGCACACACAGCCACCCATGCACTTATGACTTTCATTTGTTTGTATGCACACTTAAACTACTTCAATGACTAAATTGTCTACAGTATACTATATTCTCAACCTTCACAGAGTTCTCAAGAACTTTTTCTTACTGTTTATTCATTTAGCTCAGTGTTTTGTAAACTTAAGTAGCAAAAGGTTGGTTTATTGGATTAGTGGATAAGAATAAGCTTAACTGAATTAGAGTGAGTCATCAGTTGGTTTGACTTTAAGCACGTCATGAAACAGTGCTGCCTGGAAATGAGGGTGTATGCAAGGGAATCACAAAGCTAGTTATTCCCGACTCCTGCTCTGACTCATGAAATAATGCATTTGCACCTTAACAGGTGAAGTTAGATTATCAATAGACTTAGTTGATAAGAATTTGATACTTGGGGGGGGGGGGGGGGGGGAACAATAAAGAAGTTTGAGATAGGACAAGTCTGACGTTTTCATGTTATTGATACACATTTTAATGAGTATTCCTGCAATATGGAAACGATAGTGTGCACAGGCTATATAAACAGTACATTTAGGATGTGGCCAACGTGACACTGTTGTTTATCAGAGAGCCATAGCTATAATCATATTCAAACCAGTTACTGGATTTCGGGGTTTCTTCACTTGCTACTGCACTGACTCTCACTCCTGATCATTAAACCACAGCCTGGTTTCTATATCGAGCACTAGTGTCAAATAAAACGATTTCGAGACAAACCTCAGCGTCTGCTGTTTGACACTACATTTATCGTGTGCTCTGATGCTCTAATGGCACACAGCTGCCTGCCTTGATTTGTCATAATGCAGAAAGGGGGCGGGGCTTTGCTTCTCTCTGCAGCATTGCAGGTACAAAGCCACAGGCTGGAGTCGTCGTGCACTGTAACCGTGACCAGTATATTGTCTTCATGCCAATTCATATTGTCCACCGATTAAACTGTGCGTCCAAATTACTGTCTAGTTATTCTGTGGTCAGTCTATGCCGCTCTTCACACATTAGTGCGATAAACCAGCATTTTAAGCGTATTTTTACAGCGGTTTATCACAATGCCTGTGATTTGCAAATATAGGCAAAATAAACAGTCATTCAAATAGATATACAATTATTTGTCTTGCCTCGTACATTTACCGATTCCCAGGTTAATGTTTCCGTCACCTCCAAAAAGCGTTACATATGTTTATGGGAAAAATTCTCTAAGCCGGTTTGAAAACCTGAGGAAAAGTGCAGTAGTCATTATAAATGTGAAAGACAGTGTCACATGCTGTCTTTCCCATTAATAATTTCTTCGTTTGCTTCAGTGTTTTTTTTTTTTTTTTGCTTTGTCTTCGTGGCTCGTGGAAAAACTAGGGCGTCTGTTTACCTGCGGCACGTGCGCAGCGTCTCCTCTCGCTGAGATTCATGCACGCGCGCGCACGGGGGAGCAGTAGTCAATGTTGCCAAATCTTCCAAGAAAAGTTAGAGATTGCTTTGAAAATAAATACAGTAAGCGATTTCTGTGGGTTGTTCATATATCATCATGGAGGGAGGCATAATGCTTAATTAAAAGATAAGCATTTATTTTAAGACTTGTTTGCAATTAGCTTCAAAATAGGCCTAGTGTAGGCTATTTTCATTTAATACATCATTTTATTAATATATAGCCTATATATCAAAGAAAAGCGTGTTTTCTAGAACAAATCCCGCAACACACAAATGCTGATATTTGCAAGGACTTTATTAAACAAAGTGGCTTATAATAAATAGACTTGGCAACACTGGCAGTAGCGCTGGAGTAAAGAGGGGCGGGGGGGAGAGTACGAGAGTAAGTGAGCGGGCTTTACATTTCTCTCTGCTCTTGCACGTCGCTTCTACACTTTCTTCTATTGTTGATTAGACCTTTTAGGACATTCCCCTAGTATAAAAAGAGATATTTATTTTGCCCAGTATTAGTAAATACAGGGACAAACTGCGTGTGTGAGACACGGCCATTTGGGACATTGTGGTCAGGATGCCGTTGAATGACATCTGCTTTTCCTAAAGACAAGGGGACCGTTTGCTTTGCAGAGCGACTCTCCATGGACAGTGAAATAGAAGGTTGGACATGTTCAAATGAACTAGTGTCTGTGTGTTTGCAGTCTTGTCTCTAAAGTTACTACATGTGCTTAGCCCACTTTAAACACTTGTCATTTCCGTCTGTGGAAGTGAACCTATGCTTTACTTCAGATAGAGTAATGTGACGTTCTGGACGTTTTACATTTACAATCCTGCCTTTGCTTTTTCAGAAAATGAAAGAATTTGTTCTTTAAGATAAGCTCGAGCTGATCTGTTTTGACTGAATTCTGTCTCTGCTGAAGCATTGCAGTTTCCTGAACTGAATATGTCAACTTCCAAAATAGACACAAGAACGCTGTTCTTGAACATACATGTACGAGGCTCGTGGAGCAGACCACCTTGTTCTGGTTTTGAGGCAAATAGATAGTTAACGTTTTGCTATTTCATATATTATTCCTAGTAATGTCCTTTTCATAGTTTGAACACTAGTTCTCTAGCTGCATGCACTCTCATTTCTATCATCTTAAATAGGACATGACAAAGATCCGCTTGTTTGACACTTCATTGCACCAAAACATCACACGGCAGAAGTAGGAAAAACAGCTCATTTGTGAGGCGGTCTTGTCATTTAGTGGTTCTGTTAGCTGTAGTCGTGACCGGAGTGTGTGTATGTGTGTAACACACACAGCAGTCCTGTGATCTGCGCTCTTGATTTCAGCACCGAGGACAGCGACGCACGAGGCACGCGCTTAAGTGAGCTCGCGAAACATTCAAAAACACGACACAAGTTTGACAACTGAGCTTTATATTGGTAATGGTTATGGTTTGTGCCGGGAAAATAGAGATTAACAATCATTACACTCGTGTGTATTGTTTTCCAACAATGTTCTGCTCAACAACCTGTTGATAGTGATGATTGGAATGTTTAAAAAGTGTCACCTATTTTTCTTGCATAACATACAACACGTAACTAAAATCAAAAACAATTTACTAAATATTAGTGTAATAGACTTTATATTGACTGCTACATGAATTTAATAGAATTGCCTCTTAACTAATCATAACTTAAGCAAATCCTATAAATGGTATCTACTTTAATAATTAATAATAATAAAAATAGAAACGTATAACAACTGCTGTATTTTCTATAGTGATGACAATGCACAGGTCATATAACGTTGCTTCTACATTTATTGCTTAAAAACATTTAAGCAATAAATGTTTGAACATGAAGTTTACTGAATAACAAAATTTGAATAATAATTTTAATGGGTGCTTGCACAGTGTAGAAAATTGCTTTGTTATCCTGAGGCAACATGATGCAATAGAGGGTTAATGAACTCAACAACCCTAGAGCTTCCATGGTTAACTGTTCTGACATTTCCTGCACTACTCTAAATGAGGTAGAATTTAATAAAAGACAACCTAAATGGAAACTGAGTACCTATGAAATAGAATGTATTAACATTAAAAAAAAAAAGCATCACTTGTAAAGAACTGACAGTGTTGTAGAAATGGAATGAATATCAATCCCTCAGTCAATCAAGTATTTTAAATTTAGTATTTGCAATGTTCGGCAACAAAGCACATGACACAAATCCCTATATTACAAAAATTACAGCTGCCTAGTGCCTAATTTATGAGGTCCTGCAGATGGAACATGGTATGGAATATTAATTTAGAGGTAACAAAACCTGAGTTTCAGAGAACCTCTGGTCAGGATATTTCATATAAATTTGAGGTCATGACAGTCATCTTGTTAAGGAAAGGAGTCAGTTATCTCCTGTTATCAGTGTTTCTGCAGCTATCATCATGCTCTGAATACCCATTAAGATTAGCCAGCATCTTGTACAGTGCCAGCCTTTCTCGACTGATTGCACTCTCCCAGATCCTGCTCAGTTTACTTCATTAGATCTGAGAAACATGTTGAATCATATACAGTAGCTAGTGATAGACATTGCCTAAGAAACTTGATGTTTGACTTAGTGTACAATTGGATATTTTCTGTGGACTGTCTGGATATTGGTTCAAATTAGTTGCTTCTAATCTGGATTTGAAGCTTTTTTTAAGTGAAAAATTCCTTGGAGATGCATGAATTGATTCTGTCAGTTTCTAGCTGTAATTGGCCAAAATCCAGATAATATTTTTTGCACCCCAGACCAGTGCAGAATACATTCTGCTTTAGTTGCTTCCATATAACACAATGTGCCTCAAGGGCACAATCGTTAATTAGTGTTAAATCAGACAGCAGTTAGGGAGAATGGCACAGCGGCCCTGTTAGAGGAACATTGAAATTGACTGAAAATTAGATTTGTTAAGGCTTGAGCTTGAGTAAAGGATTCTTTGTCTTTTTTTAAAACAATGATAAGCCAGCTTAGTCACTGAAAGGGAAAGATATAAGGAAATTACAGAAGATATGCTGATACCAAATAATGCTGCTGATGAAAGCATTTTCACTGTTAGTTTTATCACTGAAATATATTTGACATTGTACACTGTAGTCAGCATTGCTGCCCGGTTGTTTTGTATGCTTTGTCTGAATGATGACAGGGAGAGCTGAGCAAAATAGCTGACTCACATGAACAGTAAAGTCATTAATAATAGTATGAATAAGTCTTTTGTGAGGTTTTTGTGGACTGGTTTATATAAAAGTTTGGAAAGACTACTTACAATACAGCTAGTCTGTTTAATGATGTATTAGTCTGGCAGTACTGCCAAGCACGATAAAGGATTTTGTTAGTGCCTGGATAAACCGTGTCACACAATGGCACATGAAGTAGGAGATATAACCAGGGCATGTCTTGGAGGATGGGTAAAGCAGTTACTGTAGCTCATGGAGATGCCTGCCTCTGATTTAATTTGATTTGCTGCTGGTTTGTATGGAGATAAATTGGAGGGCTCCATTCGACCAGAAGGAGACCGCAGTAAAGTTTTTTTCAAAATCCATTTTGTGATTTGGGAAGCTGGTGAAAGGGCAATATATGCAACAGAACTTTTGTCCCATGTGCATACAGAATGTTATGCATTAGTCTATAAAAAATATATGAATACTTTACAAGAAGGTTCTACATGTTAATATTTGTTAATGCATTAATATGATAGAAATGAACACATATACAGCATGTATAAATCTTAAATTATTGTTAATTGTTAGTTCATGCATTAATCCTAATGTAATCAACATATTAAAAATATCAACTTATTGCTTATTAAACTGTGGTATATAGTCAATATTATACACCCCAAGTTTGTTTCCTCACCAATAAAGCACGTTCTTGCTGCTCTATGCTTGTGATAGACTGTAAATTATATCAGTACAGTGTAAAGTGTGTGACTAGCATAATGCCATGTCATGAGTCAGGGATGGAAAGTCTTCATCCCTTTATCCGTTCCCTAGGACTATTATGTTTCCAGAAGGGTCACGCACATGTTAACCCATTTAATCACTACTAACCTTGACAGCAAAGCAACATGTATGTAACAGTCATTGCTGGCATTTCCTACTAGAGCTTGAGCTTTCTTACACAGCAGGTCAGCTCGAGCTGAAGGTTCAGATCTCAAAATCAGGGCAGAAGAGCTCAACCTGTGTTTAAACACTCAATTCTTGTTGTAACACCTGGGAAAAGAAGAGGGTTTTTTTTTATTTGTGTGTGTGCTGTGCAGTGATAGCAGAACTCTCTGCAGCACCGGGAGTCAGTACTTGCTCCCAATGCTTTTGAAGTCTAGACTGAAAGGGACTTGTTCTGTGTGAGCATTCCTGTGTTGGGACAGGGCACTTGCGGTAGGAAATATTGCTGCTGCTGCCTGTAGTAATATTCCACTAACAGACATGGATGGAAATACAGAAATGAGCACATGTTTCAAACTGTGTACTTTCGATTTAAATATAATTTTATAGGTGTAAATAGTTATTTTAGATAAGAATATTATATTTCCGTACTTCTTATTACAACATGTCAAAGTATGAATGTGTCCTTGTGGTAGAAACGTCTAGTCACATATTACTGTGTTTTTGGTTTAACTTACCACAATCAGTGTTGACTTCTTGAACTACAGTACAATGTCCACCAAGGCTGATATGGTTAAAGGGGTCCTGTTATGCTTTTCCACTTTTTCAACTTTAGTTAGTGTGTAATGTTGCTGTTTGAGCATAAAAAAGAGCTCCAAGGTTCCAAAGCTCAAAGTCCACTCCAAAGGGAGATATTTTATTTAACAGAATCCCCTTTTCAAGAACTACAACGAACAGCTCATTTGGACTACAACGCGATTTTTCCGGATCTTATGAAGTCACAATGGTACTCATTTAAATAATCTTAGTCAAATTTGAGTAATTTAGAGTGGTTCAAATTTATTTTAAACTCTGTTCTTGAACATTATAACCCCAGCGTGTATCTGTGCGCTACACATTTTATGGAGAACAGCTTGTTTTCTGTTGCTTTTGTAACCTCATGATTAAATGGTGGATAACATAGTATCTATAATGTATAAGAAAATTACAAAAAAAACATACCACTCTGAAACGTCCTGTGAAATCCATGCTTGCAAAGTCTGTGCATGTAATCCGTTCTACACAGTCCTCTTTTTCGTTAACATTGTCAGGGTCAGAATCGGGCTCGAATTGGTTTGAAATTGACGTCATCCTCAATATTTACTCTAGAGAAGAACTCACAGCTATGGAGGGGCGGGAAATTTCCCGAACACGTGCTAAGCGCTACCAATCACAACACATTGGGCCAGCTAACCAATCACAGCACATTTCGTATTTCGGAAGCAGGGGCTTCATCGAAATTGGCGTGTTCGAGCCAGACAGGGAACATATTCTAGTACACCCCCAAAACAAAATCAAGACTTCGTAAAAGGCCATAATTGGACCCCTAATATGCTGCATCTCTTTGACTAGACTCTTCTCAGTCTTGAAGGTGGAGTTCTGTCATGACAACTGTCTGAGTGTTTGGCATAGGAATGGATATGACAATGTTGATAGGTTTGGTCTTGGTGGAATAGATCTGCTACGCTGCTGCTGTTATTGCTGCTGATGATGATGATGATGATGATGATGCTACTGCTGAGCAAATACGGGACTAGCTACCGCCATTACATACACAACATGCTGCTGTGAGAAAGTAAGACATGCTGCTGCTGTACAATATACATGCATTACCTGTAGCAGATCTATACAGGTGGAGCTGGGGAAGGTGGGGAGTTTCTGAACTGCTACCGCAAATGCCAACCTTATTAAATTTGAAGTATTTGAAGATTGACCGTGCAAGCTCATGGGCTACTGATACAGCAGGAACCAATCAGCTGTGCCCTATAGAGAATGATATGATTGCAAGCAGTTTGAGTTAAGGACCTATCAGCTTGCACCACTTAGTTTCGTGACAGAAGTTTATTTCAATATTTGAAAGCTGTGATATTTGTGCTTTCTAATAAATTGATGAATGCAGTTTCTCATACTGACCGAGTAAAGAAATGTAATCACTCCACTCCATTTCAGGTTTTCCCTGCTCACATGTGAAAGAAATCCCACTTTGAGATCTCTCCATAGCAAAATTATCAACCCGTTTCTGCCACATAAGAAAAAAAAACATGCTTTGGTAATCATAATTATGACAAAAAGTTTAAATTATAACATAAAATTTATAAATTATTAGATAAAAAGTCATTGACAAAGTTGGAATTTTTCAAAATCACTTTTATCTCTATATAATTTGACTTTTTATGTCAATTACTTTGTATTTCATAATTGTAACTGGCAACTTTTCAACTTTTTATGTCATCATTTTTTATTGTATAAACATCTGGGTACAAGATTTTTTTTTTTAAATCATGTGTCTGTAATTTTTGTAATATTGTGAGTGTGACTTTGGTATGATTGTACATAATTTTGACTAAAATACACATCTGAGAGGAACGACTGACCCACCTTTAGGCTTTATTGAATAGCAAACTTTTTAGGTGACAAAATTACAGTGACTTGTTGCATTCATCTGTTGTTATTTTGCAATACACATTTTGTATTTTTTTTTAGTCTTTCTAATAATATTTCACTAATTCAATCTTTCATTCTGACTACAAATATTATATTCGCACTGTATTTAACATTGTGAATACTTGCATTACTGGCTGGTTACGTGTTATGTTTGAGATGGAGCAGTATTGGAGATAATGATGCATTACCCTATAGTTCATAGTTCATTCTCACATGATTTGAGTGATAGATATGCACGTCCTCTGATCTACTGCTGTTTCATGCTCTCATTGTGCTGTATGCGAGATGATAGGGTGAATGCAGATGGTGGATTCAGCTGGGAGAGCCTCTGCCAACAGCACTCCCCCTTCCCTCCACTAAATACCAGCCTACGTCATCCAGCGAAGCTTAACTCAGGAAGGGGGTTCTCCAGAATACCATTATTCTAGAGAGCTGGGGTATTATTAACCACCTGATGGCCAAGCATGGGGTTTTGTGATTGATTAATAGGTCAGAATAGCAGCATACTACCATACTGTTCTATAAACCTGCAATATACAGTTTTCTGTATGCGGCACACAACAGAACACACTGCCTAGTGCCTAGAATACTATATCCCACAATGCAAAGCACTCAACTTGACTTTCAATTTCCAATGTAACCCAAAAGTAACATCAGCTGTGCTTTTAACACATTTTTCATCATTTGTTTTACCACAAAATTGGATGTTCAACGCTAATAACTAATTTATTTCTAAAACAACAACTGGATGCCACTCAATGAACTGAATATGCATGCAATTTAGTAATTTGACAAAATTGTTCCAAACTACTTTTTATATTAATAAAGTGTAGCATTTGATGGAAAAAAACAGGCAGTATTCAGTGTACGTGTAGATTGTGAAGTTGTTATATGTATATACAAATGCAAGTATTATGTATAATCTTTAAGTGGGCACTGTAAACTTTAACAACACAGAAAGATGGTAACAGGTACGCCCACGTAGCACTTATATCTCCTTCCATAGAATTATATATTAATGCAGTACATTATTGCTGTGGTTTATTGCAACAAATGAGTGCAGTCCTGGTGATTGCTCTCAGCATTATAATACAAGGAAGAGCGTGGTAGATCGAGTGAGAATCCACTAGGCTATTTTAGCGAAAGATGGAGCATTATTATCTCTGTGTTTAATCCAGGTGTGTTTGTTTGTGTATATGTGACTGTATAAACAGAATCCTCACAGATACAGAAGCAGTTCCTAAGCTGAAAACAAACACACACTCAGAGTCTTCAGCTCCTGACTCATCAAGTCTCCCACAGGAATAAATAGTGAATAGACCCTTAATGAAGTTCTCCTCTCATTGAGCTTTCTATCAGCTCCCTCTCTTTCTCTCTCAGCCATTACTCCCCAGGATCTCTCAGCTCGCATACACAAGAAATATGTACAAGAATATATACAAGAAAGTATGTCTGACTTCCATGAATGTGACTCAGTGCCTTATTCTAAGAGAAGGGATGAAAAGAGGATGAGAGAAAGTTGTGGTTCAAGGTTGTGTTAAAGGGAAAGGCAGATTTTGAAACGCTTAAACAACAGCTGGAGGCAGAGTTGGAGGCAGTTTAGGTCAGCTCACACAAGAAGGCAGTCTCCAGAGAGAAAGATATGATGACATTGTCTTAGTCCTGTTTACACGTACTGTGAGGACACATATTCATTTTGTATTCACACTTAGAAGTATCCCAGACATGATGCAAAAATAATGTTTTGGAGTTATTTTGGCCATGTTGCACATGCTGAACCCAGCAGAATTTTTTTTGAAAATGTACAATAAACCTATGTATGAACAGTTTTGAAATATATGCTTTGTTTTAAGTTACTTGCATATCATTTGAAAAAGTCTTTCTGTTCAGTCAATCTGGCTGAATACACGTGATTTATAGCCATTCTTTTGGGTTTGAGTGCAGTTCTTCAGTTTAATTAACTGATTGGCTTCATCACTCTCTCCTCTCCACCAATAAGCTGGTGTGTGGTGGGCGTTCTGGCGCAATATGGCTGCTGTCCTATCATCCAAGTGGATGCTGCACATTGGTGGTGGTTGAGGAGATTCCCCCTTCCATGTAAAGCGCTTTGAGTACCCAGAAAAGCGCTATATAAATGTTTGAAAAAAAGATTCTGAGGTCTCCACGATTAATTGTGGGCACTTTTTCTGCTTCTCTTGATTATGTGTAATTGTCTGAGATATTGGTGATACTGTATTGAAAACACAGACAAACATGTTAAAGATTAGCTTATTAATATTAATAAGCTTCTCTCAAAAGCTAAAACAGTGAAATTCCTAAGTTTTCATAATGTAGAGTGAGTTAATACATGATCAATTAAATCATGAAACTAGATAAGTTTAAAATAATAAACATCCGTATAGCGGCTACTGAATTCAATGATGAGACCGCTGAGAGACTAAGACAGGGACTTATGCACTTGTGACGCATAAATACAACATCGATGAGGCAAATTATCTTTTACTAGCAATTCTTTATTGCTGGCTGATGTTTCTTGATGGTACAAAGTTTAGTGGTCAACAAAGAATACATCGCCCCTGCTCACCCCCTCTCACCTGACTTAATCAGTGAACAGGTGACTAATATTCACATTTCTACGTAATCCCGTGACCCCCCCCCCCCCCCCCCCCCCCCCCCCCATCACCATGATCACGTGACAATCAAAAACATTAACTCTTTCATGTCTACTACAATATGTTAACGTTGTCCTCTTGATTGTTGTTCACATGAAAGTGCAATAATTCTGATGAAATGTCAAAAGTAAAAACAATCGTGATAAATACTCACAATTATGATTTTTGATTTTCGTAATTATCAGTTTTACATTATCATGCAGCCCTTATACTTCCGATAACCAATTTATACTTTATGGCCATTATTAAAGAAAGTAGTGTGTGTTGACAGCTCAGCAACAGAATAGGGAAATGATTACGTGTTCTTCAACATAAAAAAGAAAGCAAAAAATATGCCTTTGTGAGTTTGTTCACTTTTCTCCGTTAAATATCTGCTCTCGTGCCTATAGGCTGTCACATTTGTAGTTTATGGAGAAATAGGAAGGTCACATGTCACCGTGTTGCTTCAGCTCTGATTGGTGGTCCCCTGCATGTGGCCCCTCCCCCTAACCCCCTCTCCCTCTGCAGTGTACGTGTGTGGCATTTTGAGCTCACACGCGGCAGCAGGTGGAGATGACATCATCTGCACTGCAGCAGACTGCAGCACTGTGTCTGAACAAAGACATGTCAATGCTGCTGCTAACTGGTGCTCACACGGCCTCTCTGGCTGTCTCTCTTGGCCATCTTTGTAGCTTCCATCTCTCTCTCTTTCCTGGCATGGTATCTGAATGAAGACTTAACACTGACTGCACACAGACTGAAGCCCACTGATTCGATAAGTCATAGTTTAAATGAAAAATAATCATGCTAGTCCTCACCCAGCAGGGTTTAGTAATGGTGGTTGTTAAGGCTTTGAGGTTGGGTTAAGAGATTTGAACAAATCCCTTAACTTTGGAAAATATACTGCAGAATTTATGTTGTGAACATGAATTAAACCTTTTCAAAGGAGCTGTAAGACTTTATCCCTGACTGACAAGGTAGCCATCCAGCAATGCCCTTGTAACTATTCAGAACAAGTTAGTAACTGCATAGCATTATGTTAAGTTACACTCTAAATACTTTAGCAATGGCATAGCAACACACTGCTAACCACCCAGAACACATAACATTTATTTTGGTGAGTTTTGCACAGGCTCTTTCTGTAGCACTTTAGCAACTACAGAGAACAGAAACTACAAAGCAACATGCTAAAAATCACTCAAGGCTGGACACTACATGACTTATACTCAGATTTTTGCCCCGATTTGCAATCTAGACGAGTAAAAAATAGTTGACAAACTATAGATAGTGGACTTTAAGTTTAAGTTTTTCATCTAATATTTATGGTTTAGTTGATTTCAGGTTTTTCCAATTATTGAAAATTATTTTTATTTTTTATTTTTGGTTAACAATAACAACACTGGTTGGTAGGAACAGAGCCAGTCAAGGTTGCTGACTCTGGGCCTTGTGTTGCTTCATTACAATATTCCATGACCTTTACATGGACACTAATAATTTGATTGTAATTAAACTAGTAGCACAGTCGGAATAAAAAAGTCACATGTTAACCATGTCAGTCGGAATGAATTGGCCAAATCCGAGTAAAATGTAATTCAGATTGTAAGGGGTGGTTTAAACCTTTTGTAATCCGATCGAGGTGACATATAAACACTTGATCAGATTGAAAACCGAAACTGGGATCTATTACGTAGAAATGGCGCAATACACGTGGAACTAGCTGTTGTTGTTGTCGAATATAGTGTCATAAATGACTGTCGTGTCTAAAATTCTCCTTCCACTTATTGTCTGTGAGGTGGAACGTCCCACCAGTCCTTGTTTCGGACTCTCATCCCCTTCTTGTTTTGGGTGCGGGAACGGGCGTTTTTACTGCTTAATAAATACGCAGCACGGCACAAAGCTTCATGTGCTCGTCGTCTTCTAATAGAGTGGTGTATGACGTCTCTTTGTAGGTCAACCGCCAGTTAGCATCACACTGGTTCACTCGACAAAACCCAATAGGATTTTTCCATAGGCAAAAAACAAGCTCTGTGATCAACAAAAGTTTATGATACTTACACGTTTTGTCCATTAAGTTAATTTTCACAGATGAACACAACGTTTATGAATTTTGAAGCCTAAATGCAGTCGCCATAAGTAAAAAGCTAAAGGTAGGCTATAAACAAACTACACCACTGTCCCATGACTTCAACGTCACCATCACTACGCTTCCAACAACTCTTTCAGTTTTTATCTAAAAACAATTTCCCAGAACATTTGAGTTAGAATAGTTTATATGAGCACAATTATAAACAAAATGAGGCTGTAAAAGCATACGGAGTTTACCTGTTATGTGTGATGACGTTTAATCTCCCCGACTGCCTCTGTAGTCCCATTTACAGCCACTTGTTAGCAACCGCCTTTTTCAAGACACGTAACAGAAAAAATCACAACTGGGGTAATATTGATGTATTTTATGTCGTAGAATAAAACGTGAAAGTGCCTTGAGCTTGTGTTCACCATACACCTTATTTCAGCCATTTAACCAAATCCCCATTCAAAAAACCCATTGACTTGGGCTAAAATGCTAACTCGCTTACGTGTTTTGGCCTACAAAGTGATGTCATACCTGCACCACTCTATTAGGACCCGAAATAGATAAATATTGCAGTTTAAAACAAAGAAAAGAAGCAATTTAGGAGAATAGTCTAGCAAGGTTAGACGTGGGAAGGAGGAGGCGGGAACCAGCAAACGTTCAACAACTTTAATAATGTAAAATAACCAAACAACAAAACGAAAGTAAAGACAGCAGCCCCTCACAGACGACTGCTGTCACATAATAAAACTCTCGATCTTCACTGTCGTCGCTCCTCCTTTTAAGCCTCCACTCCTCCGTGAGAGATACGAGACCGGTGTGTCGCGCAGGTATCGCTCATCAGTAATCACTCCACCGGCCTCGCGCTGTTCTCTCACAGCCATCGGCCTCATCCTGCTCGCCACAAATAGTATGTGCAAACAGCAGGAAACTGTATATTCGTGCAGTGTGCACATGTCAAAAAATTAATTCCAATTTGAAGCTTGTGGTATAACATATAAACGTGCACATCAACCCGACCACTTTATTTAGCGTTCATGTAAACTCTCGGATTCATCTGCTTAATAAATGATGATTTCATTCCGATTTAAACAAAAAGTGTCCATGTAAACGCAGCTACTGTAAATGACGGCTGTCTTTTCGGCAGCCAGGCTCTTACTGAGTTGTCAAACAGTGTGAATTTATGTACATGATCACTCTTGACATTTTCACCAGGCAACCAAACACTATCTGTTTTGTGGTGTTCATGGCCCTCTAGATTAATACTTTTGTTTAGTCAAAAGACATCAAATATTGCTTACTAGCTACATTAGCATGGGTGATGCAGATTTTTTTAACCTTTTTGCACTTCTGTCGTCTCTCAATGTGCCTCTTCGTTCATCAATAAACTGACACTGGAGCAAACCACAGCCCAGCATGCCCCTGTCGCCTGGTTACCGTGCAGCTGCAGGTTGCCACAGAAACAGACTTATCAGTGAGAGACACATAGGGCCCTATCTTGCACTCGGCGCAAATGACTTTGTACACTGACGCATGTATCATTCCTATTTTGCACCCACGCAAAGCGGGCTTTTCCCTCCACAGACACACGTCGGTTAACTAAGAAATACACTTGCGCTCCCCGGGGCGGTTCAGCGCAAAGAGGAGGCGTGTTCCGGCGCAAACTTTCCCTCATGCTATTTTGCTGTTCTATGTAACAAATGCGCCACTGACCAGAAAAAATAGTCTGAAGTCAGTGGCGCGTTGCGCGTTGTTCATTATGCTATTTTAAGGGCGCATGCTTGGCCATAATCAATGTAGCGTGTGCACAACGCGCATACACTTTGATTCTCTCATCTAAGCAGCAGTTTTCATTTTTGCAAATCATACATTATTACGATAGATAGATAGATAGATAGATAGATAGATAGATAGATAGATAGATAGATAGATAGATAGATAGATAGATAGATAGATAGATAGATAGATAGATAGATAGATAGATAGATAGATAGATAGATAGATAGATAGATAGGCAATTTATTATAAAAGCATACATGTAGCTTACACATTTACCCAAATTATCATACGCCTGTTTAACAGAAGTTAATTTGGGTGGGTTTCTACATCCCCAATGTCACTTCTCTGTGTTTTACGGCCCTGACGAGAACGTTGCTCTCCTCGGCTGTGAACCGCTCCTGGCGCGCGCCTGGCAAATCCGCCGTTATAATAGGAATCCGCTTTAGAACAAGCGCGCCTGCTCTTAAAGGGAATGTGAGATGACGCTCTGATTGGTTTATTTCACGTTACGCCCAAACCACACCTATGAATAATGAAGCTACTTCAGACCAACCCCTTTTAGATTTGCGCCAGGCGCAAGAGGCATTTATCCCGCCGGGAAAATAGCAACAGCGCCGGGATCCGCCCACAAAGTTACTTGCGCTTTGCGCTTTGACACTTGCGTTTCAGATCGTTAAAATAGGGCCCATACAGTTCTCAGTACTGGTGCTGTGATTCACCTGTACTGGTTCCAGTTTTCATCTTTTACATCTGCACAGTGAGCATTTCTGATTGACAGATTACATGGCCATGTTTAGTGTCAAATGCAGTAAGAAAACCAGTTTGATGTGTGTGGACTTGGGTTACAAAGTAACTTTGTAAGCATTTAACTCATCCTACGTCCTAGCAGTAATTCAGAACACCTTAGCAACCCTATAGCAATGCCCTGGGCACCCTTGCATAATGGTAGTGAGGTTTGCACTTGCAGAAAATGTAACAATCTAGTAAGGAAGTACAAATTCCAAGCAAATCTGTGTATGTTCACTCCTGTGTTTTTGAAGCTGAATGTGTTGATGTGCCTCATTAATGATTCCATTAATTTACAATAATGACTGCAATTACGGAAATGGTGATTGATAACATCAGACTCTGTGTCTTGATTGGAAAGCATAAGGGTAATGAGTCTGAGTTTTAATTAAACATCCAATATAGAATTTTGCTTGGGGATGTGAGCTAAACCAGAGAAGAATTTATTTCAGACCTCAGTGAGTGCAGTTTACAGCAACCATTTGCATTGCAGAGGTGTGAATTGTACAATCATTAGCGAATTTCGTTCATTTAGGTCTTTTATTTTATTGTTGAACTAAAGTTGGAACCCAAGTGGTTAAACTGATAGGAATTTTCCTCTGCAGATAACCAGTTCAGAATGTCCATCCTGGAGCGGCTGGAACAGATGGAGCGCAGGATGGCTGAGATGGCTGGTCAACAGCAGCAGGGCAGTGGAGGAACAGCGGGGTCTGGAGGAGGAGGAGGAGGGGGGAACGGAGGCGCTAATAGCCAGTCTCAGGTACAGCAGCACATCAGTAATTCTTATGTGTGAGATTTGAATGTATTTTAAAACGGCAACAACTATGTTCAGCCATATTGTAAAATATTTCCATTGTCCATGTGTATGTATATATACCGGTATATACAGTATATATTTATGTATGTATATATACACTTTTGTTTATTATGTGTTTATTGATGGGTGGTTGTTATTTCATGTTTCCCAGCTCTGTTTATAGCTGCCATGATTCAGCTCATAAAAAAACATAGTCATTTAGAAACTAAATGTAATTTGCATTTACAATAAACAATATTAAAATTCAGTTACATCACTTAGATGAAAAGTTTTGCATATTGTAATAACATGGTGTTTATTAAAACTGTTTTTGTGAGCCAGTTGAGCCAATTTATTATGATTGTTCACAAAATGTTCACCGCTGCAGCTTTTCCTCTCGTAGATTATACAGTAGCTTTTTTTTTTTTGAGCCATAACAAATGATGCAGAAAGCAATGACATTTTGTGAAAGATTGTGACAGTTCATTGAGCTTGTGAAGACGTGAAGCACTCCATTTTCTCCTGCAGTGTATCTCGGGACAGGCAGGAAGCTCTTTTGAGAGTCGTGTGGTAGTTGTTTGTGAGAAGATGATGAACAGGGCCTGCTGGGCCAAATCCAAACACCTGATTCACTCAAAGACCTTCCGGGGCATGACCTTGCTACACCTTGCTGCAGGCCAAGGCTACGCCACCCTCATCCAGACTCTCATCAAATGGCGGTCAGTTAAAGCGATAAGAGCACTCAGATCTGTCTACTGTACATCTGTGTGTAAATATGTTTTTGTGATATTTTCTCTGTCATTGCTAACCATGAGAAATGCTATTATCTTCTCTAGCACGAAGCATGCAGACAGCATTGATCTGGAACTTGAGGTGGACCCTCTCAACGTGGATCACTTCTCTTGCACTCCACTGGTATGTTCCTCAAGCAATTTTATTTGAACATTAGTGCATTTGACAACTCAATTGCGCCGTGTTTGCTTTTCTTACTACTCTTTTTACTTTGTTTCTATTTTGTAGATGTGGGCTTGTGCTTTGGGTCATCTTGAGGCAGCAGTGGTCTTGTACAAGTGGGACCGGAGAGCATTAGCAATCCCAGACTCTCTAGGCCGCCTGCCCCTCTCCATCGCCCGCTCCCGTGGTCACACCAAGCTGGCGGAGTGTCTGGAGCAGCTCCAGAGGGAGGAACAGCAGCAGCAGACCCCGTCCTCCTTACCCCCTACCTCCAGCATGTCTTTCTCTCCAAACCCTGATATCCCCACCTCCAACAGCTGGATGGTCAGCTGGGGCAGCGACAGTATGGTGACCCCCAGTGGGCAGAACACCAGTACTACCACTACTACAACACCTTGCACCAACCAGAACCCTGGTGAGAACCTCTAAAGTAGTTAGTTATACTGCAAGATAGTAACAAAAAGTTGCTAATTGCTTTAAAGCTATTTAAGGGGGCATTTTCTTATGGTCACACTTTAGATTAGGGTCCAATTCTCACTGACTAATGATTAACTACGACTTTTGCCTCAATAAACTTCTAATTACTGCTTATTAATGGTAGTTGTTAAGTTTAGGTATTGGGTATGAATTGTGTAGGATTTAGAATATGGTCATAAAGAGTAAGGCATTAATATGTGCTTTATAAGTATTGTCACATCATTCTAATGTGCTGATTTGGTGCTCAAGAAACATTTCTTATTATTATCAATGTTGAAATCAGTTGTTCTCCTTCATTTTTGTCAAAACCGTGATGCATTTTTTCAGGATTCTTTGATTAATAGAAAGTTCAAACAGTATTTATTTGAAGTCTTCTGTAACATTATAAATGCCTTTACTGTCACTTTTGATCATTTTTATGTATCTGTGTGTATATATATCAGAAGTACAGTATGAACCAATTCACTAAAATGAATCAGACTTTCCAAAACTAAATATGAGACTGATATGAGATGTTTTAGGAGAGCTCACTAGGCTACTAGTTGAAAAACGCTACGTGTAGCTCATTACAGTTTTGAAATCAGACTAATGTTTCTTTACTGAAAATATTACACCAGATTCGCTTCAATGAGCAGTACTTGCTGCACAATCTAATTCTATCTTGTTTATTTTTTTAATTATAACTAACAGAACCTGTTAAGACAGAGCAAATATAATGGAAATATCATGTCCTCCTCTGTGTGCAGCTCACTCTCTCTTTCTCTTTTGTGCATAGATTTGAGAAGACCGAGATCAGAGCCCTCCAGCTACTACAGCAACGAGTGCCAGCGGGAAATCCCCCTCGCCAAGAAACACAAGCCCAACCCAGAGCTTGTGCAAACACAGCTGGAAAAGCCCATGTCGGTTCCCTTGAACATGGAGCAGCAGACACATAAACTGTCAACCAGCCCTAAGACCCTCGCCTCCACCCCATCCAGCCCAGATAAGAGTGTCTCTGAGGAGGGTTTAGGGACAGGGGGCATCCCACAAGCCAAGATGGCCTCTTTCCGTGGAGGGCATAAATGGGGCACTAGAGAGGTGCTCAGGAAGGGAGGCATCAGCGGCGTAGGGAAGGAGAAGTTGGCCAGCCGATTACGACAGCGTGGCGAACCCCTCAGCATGCTGGGAATGGTGGAGAGGGAGATTGTAGACACAGAGATGCTTTCTTACAAGGAGGATCTAGAGAACCAGGACTGCCTCTCTCACATGGAGGACCTGCAGGTGAGAGAAGTGCACATACACAAACTCACACAGTGCCCTAAGCGGCACTCACTCACAGTCAGCCAACCTCATTCACACCTGTATTGATGCATTTGTCAGTAAATAGGCTCAGCAAACAAACACGGCTACAACCATTGAGAGGCCAAGGGGTATATAGAGCACCATCCGTCCTGCTGACATTTGAAATAAGCGCTTGAGAGCTGCGGTCACAGCCCCGCTCTCTGCAGTCTGCACAGACCTTCGTCACCACATAATACACTTCTGCCATTGATTTGCTCCTATTGCCAGGAGTTAGTCCAGCCCCATTCATCTCTGTCACTCTATGGGGATAGAGGGGCTGTTGCAGCATGTTCCTCCAAAGTAAACACCCCGGTGCTTGATTGATCGGCTGGGTTAGCAAGTGTGTGTGCTTTTTGTCACACTAGAAAGTCAGTGCTTGTGTAACATTGAATATATGTGTTTGTTTTTGCTTGTTTGTGCGCCTCACAGGCGAATATGATGAGCCTGGCGGAGCACATCATTGAGGCCACTCCGGAGCGCATCAAGCGGGAACATTTTCCAACCGTGGAGTCTGTTCCTCTGGACAACAGTGGCCTCACCAACACCATGAGCTGGCTGGCCAGTTACCTGGGAGACCTGGAACACCTGCCCAGCATCATCCACTTGAGGTTAGCCAACAGCTTGTAAAACGCATACTTTAATATACATATGTACTGAAATGCACGACCAGGGTGGGAAATTAACTTTTTTGCCCAACCACTGTGGCTGGTTGAATGTAGAATTTTTACCAACCACTCCAAAAAAAAAAAAAAAAAAAAAAAAATCTTTTCAGTTAAGATATTTCAGATATATAGCAAACACATACAACATTAACATACTTTTTAATGTCCACTTTAAAATAACTATAAGTTAACTGAGTGAAAACGGATGTAGTTATACCTCTTTTTGAAAACATCAAAAAAATAAAGTAAATGTAAAGTTTCTGTTGCACTGTTTATGTTTTCAGCATTAATAACATGTTTTTAACACTGATAATAATAAGAAATGTTTCTTGAACAGTAAATCAGCATATTACAATGATTTCTGAAGGATCATGTGACTATGAAAAATGGATTAATGGTTGCTGACAATTCAGCTGTGCCATCACAGGAAAATATATTAAAATATAAAAAAGTTAATTTTGTATTGTAAAATTATTTCACAATATTACTATTTCTATTGTATTTTTTATCAAATATATGCAGCCTTGGTGAGCAGTTTTTTTGTTGATTTGACTTCATAGCAGCTAAAAATATTATTGCGCAAATGTGAGCCTGTACTGCATTCACATTCTTAATATACATTTTAAGTGAAGAGCATGATGGAGATGAGATGTTCTGATGTTACCTGCGTTTGCCTAGTGGCGGGTGTTAATTTTCCACCCTGAAAGAATCGTTTAAAGGAAAAACAAAATGTATGTCTTAGCCCTGCTAACTTCATAAATGTATGTGCCTGTTTTGTTTCTGTGCAGTCCCATATACAGTGAACCCCTGACCCCTCCCTCCAACCCTAGCCTGAGCCCGGGTAACTCGCCCATGCGTGAGGGCCCGTTTGAGAAGCCGACCTTGCCCGCTCCAGCCGAGTGGAGTGAGTTTCTCAGAGCCTCCAACAGCAAAGTGGAAAGAGAGCTAGCCCAGCTCACATTGTCGGACCCCGAGCAGAGGGAGCTCTACGAAGCCGCACGGCTGGTGCAGACCGCTTTCCGCAAGTACAAGGTACAGGCCAGTGGCTCGGGTGCCACCCGCTTGTGTTGATGTGTGAATAGAGACAGGATGTAAACGTCTGTGCACAGGTATTGGTAGGAACGAACATGGGACATACTCTGTCTCCTTCCTGCTTTGTCCTTCCTTTTGATTCCATTAACACACAGACACAGAGTAGTCAGTCCCCACAGCTTCAGCATGGGTAAGGTGGCTTAACCAGCGCATGGCCTGGCTTATAAGGAGCGATTGCTGCCTCCTGTGGCTGCCTGTAATGAGTTTCCACAAAGATTCACCAGCTGGCCAAACTGGCGGCTTGTGCTCAGAGACATCTGGTCTCTCAGCACCAGCTGCACCTAAGCAAGAAGGGCGTCTTTTCTCTATGACTTTCATTCTCCTGCAAGTGAACAGCCTAGTGGCCGTCCTCCATGTGTTTCCCACTCCTCAGACCAACCCTTTTCCTTCTCTCCCTGCAGGGACGCCCACTGCGCGAGCAACAGGAAGTAGCCACCGCTGTCATTCAGCGCTGTTACAGGAAGTACAAGCAGGTAATCCTTTAAGATGCTCTGACATTGACTTTGCCAACCTTTGCTGGATGTCTGGTTAATGCGTCAAGTTCCAGCAAACACAATTGAGTCAATTACAAGCTTTCAGAGCAACATCAACCGCAAGGTCACATTCATGACAAATCTTTCTTTTTTTTCTTTTACAAGCTAACATGGATAGCCTTGAAGGTAACTTTTTTTCATTGTTCATGCATTATTTAAAGCAGATTTTAGATTCAATAGCAGTGGCCACTTATACACTGTCATTCACACATTTTGACACAAGTATGTATCTCTGCACATTACTTGCAAGGGACACCACACTGTGCGGACCAAAGAGACTGATCTCGCTAGACCAGGGGTTTTTAAATTGAGTCTGGAGACCCTCAGTAGGCTGCAAGCGGGATTTAGGGAAAATTTAACTGGAAAAAATGTTGCATTTTAAAACAATTATTTTAGAGATGCCACCGTTTACTGTTAATCTGCTCTAGGACAATATTTGTTGTCAAAGGCACAATAAAAATACATTTGAATTGAATTAAAAAAATTCTTTTTTTTCTTTAGTTTAAGCATCTAACATTACATAACAGCAGGTAGAACTTAATACAAAGTCAATATTTTCTAGATCATATTTGCATTGGCTTCAGTACAGTAACAATATAAAAGCCCATTTAATTTAGCAAACTTTATATCACGCTTTTTATCTCACACAGCATAAATGGCTGAAAATATATAGCTGCCTTTATATTTTACAAAGGGGTTTTTTTTTGGTGGTCCTGGGCTTTAAAACGTTTGGAAACAACTGTATTCTAGTGTAGCGATTATACGCACGTATAAATATAATTAATTATTATTCATAACGGATTATGATCAATAATTAATAATTGAATTATTTTCAGAATTTACTGTAGCAAAATCAATAGTATGATCAGTTTATCAGTTCATCCAATGAACGGAAAGCATAAACAATTATTAATTCTAGGAAATATAATATCTTCCTGGCCAAGAAAGATTAATTCCCAGCTAACAGCTAAATTAAGAAATAAATCAAGGGTCAAAGCATAGGTAACTTAGATCGAAGTTCAAGACAATAAATCTGTGAGCACATAACACAAGTAATGCTTCTCTTTTCAAATACAAACAATACTTTATTGATTATAAGCCTATGACTAACACACATAAAACTAATATAACACAAACACACGCACACACATTCATACAAGTTGAAGAAAGACAGAGAGTGAGGAAGAATGAGTTTTAGGAGTTAGATGGTGAGATCCCAAGTTTCTATATGCACTTAAAAGACATGACCTGAACGAACCATCAATAATTAATTTCACCCTTTTATCGTTTCTTAGGCGGGTAATTCAATTTGATATTAAAATCACCAGTTCAGTTAAAAGTCTGGAGGTACTTGCTTGTCCTTGCTTTGGGGTTCCCTTTTGTCGTGAAGGGGGTTCCCCGGTCCGTTGCTTGGCTGATCTTCTCGTGTGCCTGGATAGATCTTGGACAGCCAGTCACGTGGTGTGTTGGCGCGGATGAATGAAAGTCTTTGAAGTTGAAAGCTGGTTTTGCAGTTGAAACGTTAAAACGAAACTTTGCAGCAACACTTAACTTAGAACCGAGACTTTTAACGGAAAAGAAAACAAACTAAGAAAAGAAAGAAAAGTGACGAGATGGCTTGAATTAAATCTGTTTTAACCCATATCTTGATTTGGGTCATTTGTCTCTGCGTCTACATGGTTACTATAACCATCGTCGGCTCCACCCGGCTTGTTCTGCCGAAAGAGAGCATCACAAGAGCATCACAAGAGAGCATCACAAGAGAGAGAGGGCAAGAGCAGAGGGCAAGAGCGCGATTCTGTGTTCGGGTCTAAGATTTTAAACTCAAAATGTTTGTCCCGCCTCCTGGAGGAATTTGGAATTCGGACAATAAGATACTATATGGTTATTTGAGAGGGGGGTCTTTTCTGGAGAATTGGAGGAAAGTCCTTATGTGTGTGTGTGTGTGTATCCTTATGGTCAGCATTTGTCGCATCCGTGGTGTTTACCACGTGAGGGTTTAGTTCGCAAATGGTGGTCTTCAAGACAAAGGGTATTTTGTATGCAAGTCCACTTTTTCAGCCTTAAAGGAACACTCCGACTTTTTGGGACTTTAGCCTATTCACCTTATCCCCCAGAGTTAGATAAGTCCATATACATACCTTTTTCATCTCCGTGCGTGCTATAAGTCTGTTTGACGCACCCACCGCTAGCCTAGCTTAGCACAAAGACTGGATCTGAGTCGGAGTGATAAACGCAGCACCTGAGACGCGCTCTCTGCTCCTCACCACGGCTCGTCAGGTGCTGCGGTTATCACTCCGCCCAAGTAGCAGTGCTTCGCCTTCAGAGAATATAGTTCCCAGTATTTATACGGTAAAATATGTCTGTGTCTCATGTGACTTTGTTTTTTGTACACTCTGTGACTATACAAATCACAACATGTAAATAGGACAATGTTTCCGTTATTTTGTCACTTATTTGGATTAGTATGCTAGCTGCAACCATTTACATCCAGTCTTTGTGCTAAGCTAGGCTAGCGGTGGGTGCGTCAAACAGACTTATAGCACGCACGGAGATGAAAAAGGTATGTATGGACTTATCTAACTCTGGGGGATAAGGTGAATAGGCTAAAGTCCCAAAAAGTCGGAGTGTTCCTTTAAGGAGATATAATAATTGATGAGGGGAAAACTAGCTCGGGACGCTGAATGGTTCAGTCTGTTTAGTCGCAGGGGTCAGGTGACTTCTTGTTAGGGCCTCTTGTTTCACCATTTCTGAACAGATCTGTTCTTGCCAAATTATAAAACATTGACAACGTCCTTCCTTTAGTTAAACAACAAAGGGTCTTCTGGCTACATAGCCTCGGGGTAATCTGGAATATGCCGCCTCTTGTGTTTGATTATGTATGACAGCTTCACTTGTGTGGGTTTCATTCTCGTTGTCGCTACACTAGAAAAAAGATTTTTTTTAAATGCAACTTGTCGAGCAGAAAAAAATATATATACAGGTTTGAAACAACATGAAGGTGAGTAAATGATGACAGAATTTTCACTGTTGGGTGAACTATCCCTTTAAATACGGTTTTCGCTTCCTAAACTTTTGCAGTGTGTGAGTCAAATGGGTGCAATTACTTTTTTGTCATTAATGTCTTGAAAATGTGTGTTTATGTATCAGTATGCACTTTATAAGAAGATGACGCAGGCCGCCATCCTTATCCAGAGTAAGTTCCGCAGCTACCACGAGCAGAAGAAGTTCCAGCAGAGCCGGCGGGCAGCCGTGCTGATCCAGCAGTGTTACCGCAGCTACAGGGAGTTTGGCCGGCTGAGACCCCACCGCAGAGCAGCCACCGCGGCACTGGTCCAGCACAAACTCAGGTAGCACCCATACACCGCCCCGAGACAAAACGCTTCCTCGTAAAGTCTGTCCAAATCTGATTCCAACTGTTGTTTGATATTATGTAGTCAGCCAATAGCACTTATGAATCTGTTCCAAGTGGCATACTGTTCTGAGCTTTGCCCTGTGAGATATTTTATTCATGGACAAGATGTAATATGCCAAATTAAATGTGTTTAAAAGTGACGTTTGTGTTTCAGAAGCAGTCTTCTCACTAAGAGGCAAGATCAGGCCGCCCGCAAGATCATGAAGTTCCTCCGCCGCTGCCGCCACAGGTATTCTCCCACCAACACCATTCATCCGCTACCTGAAACACTCCTGATTCAAATGCAAATGTGATGCTTTTTTCTTTTTGGTGAACTTATTACAGATACTAACAGAACTAACAGAAATCTTTGAAAGTGTGATTCATTAATTATGAGTGGTTTAGTGAGAGGTGCTCCTCCCTTCCCTTGGCTCCCCCCTCCACCCCAATCATCATCATCATATCTGCTGTGTGCTAATAGCTGTCTGGTGTTGTTTTGCTGTTAATGCAAAGCCCCTTGATGGACCATAGACTATTCAAGCGGGTGAGTGCAGCCTCAGCGATTCAGTATGTCTCCCTTTTTTCTACTGTATCTCTCTCCCTCTCGCTCGTCACACACACACACACACACACACACACACAAAGACCTTCCCCCCCATCCTCTCTTGCTCCTTCTTGCCCTCCTCATCACCGTTGCTTGATGCCTGCTTGCATGACAGCTGCCAACTGGACCCACAGATGACCGAGATCAAGAGCCTCAGCATATGATGGGCTTCAGGATATCAGTTGTGTCTTGCTATACACTAACCACTGAGATGCTGCATTAAACAAGCACCTTTTTCTCCTGTCTAGATTATTTAAGTTTCCTTTACTTCCTGCATTTGTAAAGATGAAAAGATAAGATAGACGGAAGAATTGAAGGTTGTTTGGTGTAAACAACGTTGCATGGAGATGATGATGATGGTGTTGATGATGATGATGATGAGGCATGCTGGGAAATATGTGACCCAGAGAAAACTGTCTGCCTCTCTGGCTTGTGTGTTTTGGTTCTGACTAAAGCCTGTTTTATTGCACATGCTGCAGTGGGAACTGTCTATATCTATTTAATTGTTTAGTTTGTAAAAAAAAAGCAAAACAGTACAAAACAAAGTTGCTCGTATTTTATTATATGTTTGATGTATTTCAAAACGAAGTAGACAGAATGATCATCAGACAGCAGACAACTTTTTTGTCAAAGACTACAAGACGAGAAGGTTTCAGACTGGTTTAGTATTAAATGAAATGCAGACTATTTTAAGCTTTTTGTCCTAAATATCTACTTAAAGCAGAAACAAGGTGAGGCAATGAAGAAAATGGGGCAAATTGTCAGTGAAGATCTGAGAGAACGTTTGCACAGAGCACTGGCTAGAACTGTTCTTTCATACAAGTGATATAGAAATTATTATTAAAAAAAATTATGTTCATTTATATTCACTACTGTTCAAAGGTTTGGGGTCAGTATGATTTTTAAAGTAATTAATACTTCTATTTAGTGATGATTGAGAGTAAAGACATATGATGTTACTATATATATATTATCATGTATATCATGGTTTCCACAAAGATATGAAGCAGCATAACTGTTTTCAACATTGATAATAATAATAATAACAAAAATTATTGAGCAGCAGATCAGCATATTAGAATGATTTCTGAAGGATCATGTGACACTGAAGACTGGAGTAATGATGCTGAAAATTCAGCTTTGCCATGACAGGAATAAATTACATTTTGCATTTCACAATATTATTATTTTTGCTGTATTTTTGATCCAATAAATGCAGCCATGGTGAGCATAAGAACTCAAAAACACGAAGAAGAAACAAATCTTTACTCACCCCAAACTTTTGAACTGTAGTGTATTGTCTTATGTAGATGCATCTTTAAACTGGTTAAGTGTTCCACATAAACCATGCAATCTCGTAACAATCGGTGTTCAACAATATCTTTTACACTGTGCTGGATGGATACTTAAAGATTTAAAAAGGTTTTTATGTTTTAAATATGCCTTAATGTCTGTCTGTTTGTTTGTTTTTTCAGAGTGAGAGAATTGAGAAAGGCCAGGGAACATGAGAGCGTCCAGAAGAGCCCCCTCACAATGTGACATTACTCTCCAGACTCTTCCTTTCAGTTTTTCTGTTTCAACCAGAGACGTTTTACAAGAGGAAAAAAATAGCAAGAACACTGCAACTCTTACTACTACTGTATGACTGATACTTCGGCTACTAAACAACTGCGTTTTTTTCATATCTCTTTATTCCTTGTTTCTTTTATGAAGAAAAGAGGCAACTGCTTTTGTTCAAAACAAACTCAAAGGACGTTGTTTTAGGAGGAAGAACATTTGCTTCGTGGCATTTTTTGCACTTTTTAATGGATTGATTTGTCATTTTGGATGAGCATTGAAATGTTTCGTTTGAAAAAGGAAAAAAGAATGGATGGATGATTGCAAGTCATGCTCTTCAGTGGCTCGTAAAGAAAAGAGAAATGAAAAGAGAAAGATGGTGACAAAATATGGCGTCGACACAGAAACATGGCCGGACCTGTTCCGAGTGTATTTCGTAGTTTTCAAAAAGATGACAAGATGTGTTTGGAGGGTAAAATTGTTACCAAAAATGATGTATAATTCATGAATTAGTTGTTGTACAGCCAGACGAATTCATCAGAAACTTCTTCCAGCCTGTCCCTTACAGTTGCCCGTCTTCTCTTAGCTACAAGGGGACCGGGTTGCTAATGAATGTAAGAGGTAAACGAGCAGGCTTGGGTGATGTCGTGCTGATTTTATTTTGCCAACAAGAAGTACATACAATTTTAATCAACAACTCTATTCAGCCACACACGTCAGCGAGACAACGGATCGCTCCAGGCAGATCTTGTCTTACACATACTTGAAACTAGGCCACAGTCTTTTCGTTTGTATTGTTTTCAACTCCATTCATGTACTGGAGACACCAAATGTCATCACCTCTGCCCATCATTTACTATTGGCAAGTTTGTAATATGTTTTCTTTTGTTAATCCAATGTTAAATAGTCATTGGCGAAGCTTTTGTTCGGTTGAAAATCAACTTCCGGGGTTTTCTAAAGCTGTTTAAGAGAAAGTTACATACATTGCCTTGATATCTTTGACATACTTTGTCAAGGGTCTCCACACCCGGGGTTAGACAAATCCATATTTTTGACAATTGAGCGGTTCCTGTACATAAAGAAGGCTGCCGGTACGCAAAGTTAAACATTTATCTAAGCAGGATTGTATTTTAGAAATATATTATTTTACTCATTGAAAGGGGTCAAAACAGATTAGCATTAAAATCTAAATATTTGTATAGTTTTGTTTGAATGCCTAAGAAGTATGGTTGTATCGTTTGTACATAGTGTAAATACCTGGGATAAAGTCAAGCTACTGTATGTGCATGACAAAAACGAACAAAGACACAAAAAAAGAATTCAAAAGCATTAGTGGCTATGCTCTGTAAAACTATTTCACTATAAGAGTATTTTATTTTACTTTGAATGTTCTTGAGAAGAACATTTTGCTAAAGCATGACTTTCCTGCAATTATGAAAAATTCTATTTATGAGGTAGGAGAAAAGGCAAAATGATCATTCGGTTATGTTTACATCTGTTTGTTTTTTCGGGGCTACCAAGAATCTTTTTGCCAACGGTGCCAAGTAATGTGAATGCTACTGCTTAAAGGAAGTTAATCATTGCTGAACAGATAATCACATGGAAAAAACGTGATCAGATTCACTTGCATTCAATATGCATAACCCATGAACACAGTCAGTGAAGAATGATGGTGTATTTCAGGAAGGATCTTTAAGTGTATCACATATCCAATTTGGTTTATTTGTATATTTGTTTGTTTTGTGTTTCATAAGCCCAAATACTTTTGTATTATGTCAGTGAAACGATGTAAAATGTGCTTTTCTGTTATGAATGCAGAGGTAGTTGACCTTATGGCAGCATTATGCAGTTTTAAGTGTAACATTCTGACTGTCTAGTTCAAGAAGATGTGCAAGAATCCCTGTGAGTTGACAGTACAGACACACCGTAGAAGCTTAAATATTGACACAACCTCTTTAGAAATCCACACTGCTACACTGACTAAAAGATTAGGTTCTCTGTTATGCACGTAAACGGGATTCTTTTGGTGCTAAAACGTCGGCGTCAAGGGCCTGATGATAGACCTCCAAAGATCAACCAATTTCACCAGTGTTGCAGGGACGTAACTTTCAACAGCAGGTGTCGCCATGGCTTTTGAAAAGAAGTATGTGAAAACACTCCTGAAAACGATTTCTAATGCACTAAAAAAATGTGTATATTTTAGTTCCCCCCTCATGTCAAAATGCTTTTTGTCATATTTTGTATTTGCGTCTCTGTTCGAGAGAATGATATGTAAATGTTTTCTTCAGAGTGCTTATGTTGGAAGTGCCTGATCATATTCTAAATCCAGCGAGCCGTGTCAGTCAGTCTGCATGTGAGGTTTGCAAGGGACTGGCATTCGCGAGAAGTGAATTGTATTCGGTTCGTTTTTATTTTCCTTTGCGTTACTTGTTGTTCCTTTGTCTGTACTTTCTCCATGTATTTCTTTTTTAACGCACCAGGAATTTATGGCTTCGTCATAACTCACGTCCTCTATTGGAACTGCCAGATGAACCCGCGAGGACTGCAGATTTCAGTCCGGCTGGTTCTTGCCTTGCATTCATCATTCCGGTAGCAGTTTAGGTTGTCAGCTGATGCACTGCGGTGGCAACTCGAGTCTTATTATGCTTGCATGGGTAACATAGATAACCGGGTTGCTGAAACAGCACCCAAAGCATGCTTATTTTTGTAGATTTGGTAGTCAGGTAGACTTGTTGAAGAAATACTGTTCTGTAAAGCAGCTGGTTTCATGGGTTGCAGAACTTCAAACAGACCGATGGCTACGAAACGTAACTTTACAGTACACAAAGTCAAAACAGCTGGCAAATTGTCAGTACTCATATTTACAGGGGCAGCATGAATCTTTTTTTATCAAATAGAATTTGGCTTCCAGTTTCGTTTTAAATGGCATCGAATTCAGTTTCACTCCTGTTTCCATTTACATTGCCATTTCTTAAACGACTCCGCAACAGAAACAGGTAAAAGAGAAAAAGAAAAAAAAACGTGTGTACCTCATACAAAAAACACGCGCTACAGAACTGTGTCCATATCCACGTTAAAGTGTCCATGGCACTAGTGCAGTTGAAACCTCGGCTGTGAATCTGACGGGTTCACTTTTGTATCTTAACTCAGGTGCCAAACTGGAGAAAAGGGGAAGTAGAGCAGGTCACTTGAGAATTAGTTGCTGCTTATTGGGAAACGAGCCACACTGTCCTGATCAAATTACTGTGATTCTGAACATGTCATGCTGTTCACCTTTTTTTAAACCAACTATGTGAGCTGAGTTGGCGTACCTTGGGTCCCTAAAAACCGATTTGTCAAAAGAGCCGCTCTGACTGGTGTTGTATAAGAGTGATCAAGCCCGTTCGAATGGAGCAGGTCTGCACGAATGCGTCTGATGCTTGTGTAAATACGCATGGATGTTTCAGTTCAATCCAGCTCCTCCAGATCCTAGTATAAACACACTGCCGTGGATATACTGTATCACAATAATGAAAAAGTGCTGCTCAGATCGATTCATCATCATCATCATAACGTTATTATAGCCATAGATAGACATAGCTGTAGTTTATAAACACCAGACTATAACCTCATCTGGTCGCATACGGGTTCATTTTGACAACTCTGCTTCAGCTTTAACGGTATCACAGCTCAGCCCACAGAAGATACCTCATCATCACTTTTGTTTGTCGCGTCACCAACTTTCCTGCGCATGCATTCTTTAGAAAAGGGAAACAAACATCCCACCATTCATGGACACAGAGCAATAAGCAGTTCCTGAAGTGAAGACCTGTAGACCTAATGGGGACAGCGATCTGTTGGACACACGTAGCTGACTAACTCTTATGCAAATGCCAGTATTGTGAGATTAGAATGCAGTAGTTTAAGGACAGTGCTTATACGACACCCTTCATGGAGCTGCACGTTTTCATCCCTTTCAAACCCAGAAAATAACGGCCCTGCCTTTATTACAAGCTACACTTGGGGCTCTCTACACTTTGCATGTTAAACTAGTGTTAGATCTACTTTTCCTCTCCTCTCTAGCTGTCTTTCTCTGTCTTTCCCGATTATGTAGCCCTCTCCCTTCCTACCCCTAATTTTTTTGTTCTTCTTTTTTTAAATGTCTTTGTTTTTCTTCCTTCTCCCTGGTTTGAGCAATTTATTTTTGTAATTGTGCATGTTAAAGAGTCACTGAATCGATGGATATGTTAAAAAAGAGAATTCAGCTGCTGAAGCCATGCAAAATGTTTTGAATTGCCCTTAAATAATGAAAGGTGTTTTCTGAATGCTTTATATTCTCTCTGCTGTAAAATAATAAAAGGGGAAAAACTTAAAACGTTTCAAAGTTATTTTAGTGTCTTTTTAATAAAAAGCACTGGGGGCATTACTGGTGTGCATCTTGAGACAAAACAATAGCACTGATATATTTTCAGATATGCAAATTGCTTTAAATTCAAACAGATTAAACACGCATTATAGTCTGGCACTAGGCTTAAACCTTGTCTTCAGGTTAAATTGATTTGTTGGCTCAGTTGGGCCATCTGTAGGTCACTGCAACACACTGCATTCCGTCATTAAGTGAGGATGCTATGACAGTTTTAGGTCCAAATGATGGCGTTCGTGTTCATTGAATCATGAATTAGTGAAAGGTCATACAGTAAATTTTAGAGTTATTGGTTGTCCTTGGACTTATATTCAGAGTCAGTGATTAAACTAATGGTTTGTTATTTTGTGTGATCGAGAATTGTGGTCAATTTATGGGAATAATAGCTTATGATAAGAGGAAATGACTGCTGTGTGTGCATTTGTGCTTGTGCTGAAGAGGCTTTTTTTGCTTTTAATATTGGCGATAGAACAGGGGACAGTGATTGGGTCAGTTACTGGCAGGGTTTATGGGCCAGGTAACTGCCCTCTGGAATCCAAACACGTGGTTATTGGTCAGGATATAAATTGTGAAGATTCCTTCACCTCACTATAGCGCTGTTTTCTGCACAACAAGAACAATCTGGGAATCACAGAAGGCTGCTCAGGTAAGGAACAAAGGCTTTGTATTTTTTTTTTTACTCTTATATCATTTACATTTAATTCTCTTCTGATTTGCTTGTTTTTGCTAGCATTAAGTTTTTGCATTATCTGTTTAGTTTACTGCTCTACATGTATATGTAATGTATTAAGAGCCTCTCTCCCAATTATGATAGAAATTTTAATGACCCTTATATTTTTTAAATATTAAAAAAAAACTTTAAATATTTTATAGAACCTTTTAGGGGGTTCTATCATGGGATGTTTTTATTTTTTTATTTAATAAAATATTATAAACATACCTTCTTACTAAAAAAAATATTAAACATGAAAGCGTAATGTGATAATTTAACACATTTCTCCTTATATATAACCTTTTTGGCATAAAGTGTTCTTTAAAATTTAGTCAAGAACCCTATAGGGTTCTATAGAACCCCATTTAACCTTTTTTTGGAGATATTATTAGCTAATAAGATTGTACTATAGTTCTATAAAGTACTTAATTCAATGTTTTTGTTTATTTAATATTGTATTATTGTTTATAATAAGCAATATGTATTGCATTATTAATATGTATATCAACTAATTCTATATTAATACAACTATTAATGACTGATTTTTATTTATATTTAATATTATATAATGATTATTATTTATAATAAGCAATATGTCATATCAGTATTTATAAATTATATTATATTTTCATAATATCGTTTAATAATATCATTATTTGTTTGTTTATTGCCTTTCACCCAAAATTTTTAATTCTGTTATCATTTACTCACCCTCAAGTTGTTCCAAACCTGTGTGAATTTCTTTCTTCTGTTGAACACAAAGGAAGATAATTTGAAGAATGTCAGTAACCTGATTGTTATGGGGCACCATTGACTTCCATGGTATGGAAAAAAAATACTATGGAAGTCAATGGTGCCCAACAACTGTTTGTAAGGGTGAGGAAATGATGACAGAATTTCCTTGACTCATGATGATGAGGTTTTTGAGACTCCTCTGTTTTACAGATACAATGAAGATGACGTTCTGCATGTCTCTCGGTCTGTTGCTGCTGTGTGTCTGGTGGAGTGACACTCAGCCTGTTCACACTGACACTGTCAGAGAGGTGAAGGAACTTGTGTTCTGATTTCTCAAGTAGAGTCATTTAGTCCTAAACATGAGAAATGGCTCATTGGTGAGTTTTGTTTGAACTGCTGCTTGTGTGGGTGCTGTTAGATGATAGAGCTCCTCAGAGCGATGACTGCGGGGAATGAGCAGGAAGGACAGGACACAGAGCTGATGGACTCTCCTGAGGTTCTCTGGCCTAATACTGAAGATTTGGACAAGAGAGACCTTCCACGTCTAGGAGTATCAATACATAGAGCCTTACCATCAAGAGTCCACAGCAGGTAATCAAACAACCACTGATCTGCTGTTCTCATAAACATTACACAAGTGTGGGGTTTTTATACATTTTATATGAATATAAACGTGGCAAGTGGTGTTTAACACATATCATACAGTCTTTGGCTTGTCTTTTCTTTTGTTCAGTAAGTCCGTAGATGCATCTCGATACCGTTTGTCCTCCCCAGCTAAGTGGATGTCCGGCCTCCAAGGTTGAAGAATAGTTTGGAGGAATTCATCTGTCTCAAAAATGCTTGAAAAGCTATCAGGTTTACACTCGAATCTCATCTGCATACATGCTCTCTGTGAACTCATTGTAAGACGAGAAATAAAAGGAGCTGCAAAATGTACAAATGTGAACTCTATATTTCGATTTTTAAAGATGAGAAGAACATTATGGACTCTGGACAAAGAATGGAGGCTTTTTAGTATTTTATTTTTGCATTTATTTAGAGTTATATGTTTTAAAACACACAGCTGTGGTCTCCTCTATGGTATTGGCTCTGATTCCAAATATTCCAGCATTAAAAGCTGAAGGTATGTAGAAAAAAGTTCCCAGATATTTGACATGTTAGTGGTTTACAACTGTTTTGCGCATTTGTTTGTAACGGTATCCTGTATGATTGTTGTACTGTATTATATATGTGTGTGCGGGTCCATAAAAGCCCTGTCCCTCAGTTCAGTATGTCATGAATGGCTCAAACACAGTATTTCCAGAAGCAGTCTGCATTGCCACCTCTCTTCCTGAACTGTCTCCTGCTTCCCCACAGTCCGCTGGGAGGGATGAGGCGATACGCTTTTTCTGACAGAAACTAAGGAGAAAGATGTTGGTCACATATTTGCATGTAAATGTAATAAGATAATGCACATGAACACAGCATTATTTACAAGCGGAGAGACTGTTATTTCCTTTACCTCTCTTAGAGCCTCTTTGGGAATCTGTCCAGACAGTTTGGTACCTGTGAAAGGAACAGGATGAGCATTTGTTTTGTAACATTGAAAGATAGCTTTTGTGATGAAACGTCTGTGTGAGATGAGAGAGTCTCACTCTCTCTGCTGAGCAGTGGGGGATATCCCACGACGGCTGCCCTCTGCAGGAGATCATTGAGATCAGAGACGGTGAAATCATCTGGGCTGATGACTCCGGCTAACTCCACTGAATCTACAAGAGCGATCAGACACAGCAGATTTCATCAGCTACAGCAATTTTGCATGTATTGATATATAGCACCAGCATCACAAAAGTAATGTTTTCTTTTTGGGTCACACATAGAAGGTGCCTTAAAGTACTACTTGCATCAAAAAAAATAGTTGGGTACATGTACTTATTGTGTTCATGATGTGTTGCGAAGCACTTTTGCTGCCTTTGAGGTGGGATACAGGTACGGTTAGGGACAGGTTTGGTGGTATATGTAGGTTTAAGTGGTAGTGAAAGGACCAACAGTGTAATGATAGAGCAGTTTACAAAAATTAGTTACAGCTGTGATTGGATGCAGGTATTTAAAAAAGAAAAAAGAAGCACAGTGTAAAACAGGTATCTACACAATAAGTACCCTACTTTGAATCAAATGATTAATATACATAATATATATATAAATATAAGCTATAAACTATATATATATATATACATACACATATAATATAAAGTAAGACCCTAATCTGAGTTGCTGTGCTTTATATCAGTGCATTGTTTCCAACAAAAAAAATTAGACTATTCTGAGAATGCCATACAGCGTAAAAAAACAATCTTAACTGCATTAAATAAAATTTAACTAAACATAATAAAATCATACATAGATTATTAAATAGGTAATTTAAAAAGCATATATATATACACATATATATATTGTTATTGATGTCAAATTCCACACATCCAATTATTTTGATGTATTTTTTTTATTTTTGATGTATTTTTGATGCATTATTTTGATGTATTTTGCCATAAATGCCATCTGATATAAGCTTACGGTGCCAAATATACACACACACATGTATATATATATATATATTTATAGAGAGAGAGTCTTTAACATCCATAAATATATAGAGGGGAAAATATGCCCATCTGAAACGTTGTGTGTGAATGCACTCACCAAGGCCGCTGTAAGTCCTGTCAGCTGTGTCTGTAACGGGATGTGCTAGCAGACGACTGCAGGACAGCAGGAGGACAGAGCAGGACAGAAGCAGGTTACAGATCATCTCCGCAGCAGGATAAGGTCCTCCAAGGTCAGCCTTTGGTGGATGGAGTGGATGGATGGTCTCTTATCTTATATACTCCACTCTTATCATAATGAATGCAATGTTTTTATTGATTGTCTTATTTTAAAATTTGGATCCTGTTGAGTTAATATGTTAATATGCAGCAGATCCACAGTGACTTTATCACCTTTGAATCTCATTGGCCTGTTTTACTGAATTTGTAAATTGGGGAACACAGGTGCGCAAATGTCCGTCTATGACCGGGATGATTTTATGAATATGTCAGCTGTCTTATTTAGCCCATGAATCTAGTCCTTTCACATTGAAAAAGATGAAAATATAACTCTTAAAATTCACAATGAAGGTTGGTGAACTGATGCATAGGAAAAAACGATTTTATTGGGGATTCAGGCAGCCACACTGATGCTAATGACATTGTCAATCAATGAAGGTAATAGAAAATGAAGCTCAGCAGCAGGGATATAAACTCCAGACTACCCATCTGCCGAGGAGAGGATGACATTTGTTTATCACCCACTGGCAACATCTTATTAGTGACACACATTTGACATTTACAAAGCGTGGAGTATAATCAGACAGAGCAGACTGTTGAAATAAAGAGCCATTTTAAAAGGATGGATGTCACTCACAGTCTGGCTACACTTGTTGATCTTCATTGCCTTTGATTGTGAGATTGATCTTATGAGGAATTTGTTTGAATGAATTTGCTCTCAACATTAAACACAATGCAATAACTTTTCATCTGCACAATACACATGATATACTGGAGAAGAAAAAATTATTGCTTAGTATATTTGTCGTTTTCTATGAATAAATATCGAAACATTCCTAAATCAATATACACTTACTAGAAGCTAAATGACGATATTAAGATATAGTCATGTTTTCTGGAAAAAAGAAAAATCAAAACTAGATAAATGTTTTACCCCCTGAAGTTTTTTCTTGTTTTAAGCATAAAACTCACTTAATTTGTATCATTTTCTTCAGTAAACAAGACATAATACCATAAGCAATGTTCTTCTCAAGTAGCCTAAACGCAGCTTGATTTATTAATGTTAAATTTATAGTGGAAAACAAGACAAAAATAAGAAAATAAACAGTGTGGAGAAGATAAACCACAAGGATTGTCTTGAATATTGTGCCTACATTTTGCAATATATAATATAGTAATACAATGCACAAAACATCATTATATCTTGTTTATGTTTGCTGAACAGCACATGTGTCAAAAGGAAGAGACGAGGAAAGGTTTTCTTTCAAGAATCCATGAATTTCAAGACTCAAACGTCAGTAGAGGGCACAATATCCTGTAACACTTTGTAATAGAGGAAAATAAGCATTTATCATTATATTAAGTTAGCTTTAACTTTCTGTGCCGTTTGTAAAATCAATACATATTTCAGATCTAAGTATATTTAAAAAGGTGAATAGGGCATCACAGTTTTAGTTTTTTTTTATATATATATATATATATATATATATATATATATATATTTTTATTCTTATTTTATTTTTTATTATTTGATGTGATTGGATGAACTAGTGTGATGTAATGGAGGGAGGGAGCGTGCAGAAGTTTGTCCGCGCTGGCTTCCCATCCCTGTGCTTCATGCCATTGTCTCGTTGTCAAAAACAGTCTGTCTGGTCGGAAACTTAGCTGGGTAATTATAGTTCAGGCTTATTTCAGAAACTGACAAATCTAGTATGAGCTTTTGAGAAATGAGACTTTTTCGAGTAGCCCTAATATGCAACAAGTAGTTGAACATAAAAAAGAGCGTTTGTAGAGAAGTGAAGAGCGCAGAGCAGGTAAGAGAAGAGAAGAGACTGTGTTTGGTGTCTGTTGTGAATCATGTTTTCGGTGTTTGATGTTTGTGTGATGAATCATTGAGGTGAAAAACGTGAGGAATGTGAACGTCGGTCTTCCCCACTCTGTCCTCATTCATTTCACTTCTACCGGTTTGTTGTCTTTTTCTCTCTCTCTATTTGTAGTTTCGCTTTGTTTAGTTTCAGGGCGCTTTTGCATTAGTACTGCTGTCGCGTGCTGCTTTGTCCTTTTTATATTTTCTGTCAATATGTAGCAAAACACAGTCGATACTGTTATCTTTTGGCCCTAAATTTGATCCAGCTTTTAATCAGTCATCGTGTTTTAGACTGTATAGACTCTTAAACGATTTACATTTAGTTTGCATGTATTTACTTTGGCTATTTCTTAAGAAAATACCTTTTTATATTATTGTACAGGTGATTGAATGAAAAGGCTTATTTTACTTTCATTCTTAATGTTATTTTATTGATGATTTCTTAAGGCAATAAATGTATTATTTAAAAAAATAAATCACAAATATTTTTCTTAAGGCAACTACCTATTCTGGTTATTTATAGGTGCTGACATGTGCTTTCTTAAGAGAAAGTCTTGTTGATTAATAGTATTTGTATTTAATGTATTATTATTTATAATAGTATACTTGAATCTATTTTTCTTTACATGGGAATGTTGATAAAATATTTAACTTGTTCTGTAACGTGAATATTTTATCAGCTTTTTTCGTTTTATTCCGTTTTCGAATTATGATTCAGATGCATGTCTCATAAGTAATAGTATTTAATGAGCCAGTGGTAAACTATCTGTTGGGACACTCACAGTGACCAAATAAACTAGTTTGGCCCTGTCAGTTGAGCACTAACCAAAGTCTGTCTTTCATAAGAATAGGTGTTGCTGAATGGCATGAGTTGTTGAGCAGTGCCAGCAGTCATGGCCGAGCTGGAGGTGGATCAGTCCAACCTGCCCAGAATCCAGGAGGGTAAGACCTGCCTGACATGCACATGTTGCTTGTGGTTATGACTCTGTGTGTGCACATTGCAGACCGTTTCATTTAAGAAGAGTTGTGCTTTTCCTGTATGATACACATCATGTGTATACTTGATGTGTGCGTCACATCCTTCTGTGGTCTTGATTGTTGATTCCCGCTCTGATTTTCAGATGTCTCATTCTGCTGTCATATTCAAAGTACTGCATGCTCTATACTGATAAGTCTGAGATCTGATAAACATTCCAGACATCTGCTGTATATCTGGGAAGCAAAAAAAGCTACTGCATGCTCTATACTGATAAGTCTGAGATCTGATAAACATTCCAGACATCTGCTGTATATCTGGGAAGCAAAAAAAGCTGTCTGTCTTCCACTGGTGAAAGAACGTTTCCACATGGCCCTGTTTGCTCAAGTGTTATCTCTTAGGTAAAAATCCTGTATTTTGAGATTGACCTACTGCTTCTTTTGAAGGGGGAAATGTTTATGATGATTTTCCTTTCCGTTCCCATTCTGTACACAATGCTTTTATTGTTTTGCTTTGTTTTTTTTACGCTTAAACAAGCACTGGCTGTTGAACAAAGACCCTATTAGACCACCATACCCCCTGTGTCACCCAATTAACTAATGTCTAGGCTTTTGTAGATATGTACAGTACTTACTTTGCCATGTGTCTTTCCCATTGGGTTTATATCCTTTTTTACATGGCCTGTGAGCAACTATGTTTTCATTTCCTCAGTTTGTTTTCAGTATAGTTCCCCATAACATTGTGTAATACATATATCGTGTGAGTTCTCTTTGTCTTCACTCTTCTGTTATGAGTTCCTGTGGATGTGTTTTAGCTCTGGTTGTTCTCTTGACCTAGTCTTGGGAATGTTGTCTCTATAACCCAGTTCCCTTGAGAAAAAGCAGCCTCTTTCCTCTCTGCACTTTAACCCCTTTGCATCCCTCACTCCCTGCTTTCAATGACCTTTGTCCTATTTATGCTGTGAAACCTCTGCCCAGTGGTACACTTTATACCACCGTTCAAATGTTTGGGGTCAGTAAGAATTAATTTTCTTAAATAAATTAATACTTTTATTTAGCAAGGACACATTAAACTGAAAATAGCTTTGCCGTCACAGGAACAAATGACATTTTATTTCACAATATTAATGTTTTTACTGTGTTTTTGATCAAATAAACACATGGACTGATCCATCTCAGACTTCCTGTCTCAGCTCACTAGTCTGTCATGCTCTTTTTTGTTTTGTTTCGTCCCAGTGTTAGTTTGTCTGTAACTGATGGCGGCTCTATCTTATCTTTTAAGGTGGTTTAGGAATTTACACACTTGTGTCAAAAATCTTGTTTTTAAAGTATTCATATATGCTTTCAAACATACATTTGTCTTTGTAATATGATCATGTTTCTTTTTTGGCTCTGCTTCTGCAAAACTAGTTAGACAACTTTATGTCCACACCCTCTTGCCTGCCAATCCACCCAGCGCCCCAATCTGACACCCGAACGCTGAGGTCAGAACCGGGCCTGCAGGCTCAAATCCCTCCTCCTGAAATGAGGAGTGTATGCAGAGCAGGTTAGCAGGTGCTAAGCTGACGAGAAGAAGACTTTCTAAGTGGAGTTTAACACAGGTGTACAGCTTCTCCTTCCTCTACTGGATAAAAATGGATGATCCTTTCAGCGTGTGAATCTGTAAGTGTTTTTTATTTTGTTGACTGCGTTGATTCTTGAGAGACACAAGCCTAAGAAGTCTTGCTGTTGTTAGTGGGCCTGTAGATAAAGACGAGCAGAAATCCCCAGCATTGCCTAATCTGTAGGTTGATCAATCTTATCAGTTTAGGTGTAGTTTGAAGGACGAGCAGTGTTTAGAGAGTAGACCAATACGTTTTCCTGAGCAAACCTTATCAACGTACTAAATCCTACTGTCAGTAGTTCATTCTGTTGTCCTTGTGATATCAGGATTGTTTTGACTGAAGGAATCAGACCAGATGTTTTTAATAATTGGCTGTAGGTGTATGTACTTGGCTAGCATAAGCTTCACATATCTTTTGCTGTCTTATGCTTCCTGAGAACAGTAGCTATGATTACATCCAGCCTAATAATTTAATATTCTGTAGTATATTTAATATTCTAGACTGATAGACCAATCATTTCCCAATATATTTAATGTACCTCAGTCTGAAAACTAGATGGAGATTGATCCAAATGGAATCGATTGACATAGAATCTTACATAATTTGTGAAATGTGAGAATAATTACTGTATACTGTTCAAAAGTTTGGGTAACATTTTTTTTACTGTTTTTGAAAGAAGTCTCTTGTGCTCACCAAGGCTGAATTTAATTGATAAAAAATACGGTAAAACGGTAATATTGTGGACTTTTTTTCAGGACTGTTTGTTGAATGGATTTTACTGACTTGTGAACAGTAGTGTACAGCTTAAAAGCTAGTTATCATCAAATATAAAAAATATGCTTGCTTTTCATTAGTAAACTTATCAACATGAAAATGCTTATTTGCATCATTTTATATATTAAAAAGAAAAAACTCCAGTTATGTACTTGGGGGTCATGCTAATATCTAGGTCTTAATGTGACTTAACTGCTTACTTTTAAGCTTCTCACTGTAACATAAATGCCATATCACGCATTTTGTTCTCAATAAATGAAATGCAGAGACTGTAGACATTTTCATTGTATTTCAGTGAATTCAAAATCAGATTGGAAGGATTGATTCAGATGCAGACATCGATACAGATTCTGATGCCTTATTCTTTGCACTGCCTTTACACACAAACACATACAGTGTATATATATATGGATCCACAAATATTTTTGCAGTGTAATTCTCTTGATGTTTCTAGTCATGTTCCAGTTCTATTCATGCCCTGTCCCCAGGCAGAAAGTATATTGGCTGCTGGACAAAACAAACCAGCTACTGAGTCTACAGAACCACTGGATGTCTCAAAAGAGGACAACGAAACTGACCATTGTGTTCTTGTCCTTTTCTGCTGCCTCTCCGACGTTAACACCACCAATCTCACTATCCTTCTGCTCAGCTTAATGTCTTTTTTCTGCTGCTGGCACATCTGGAAACCATTCCTTCTGTGTGCAGGCGTATGTGTGTGTGCGCTCTGAGTGGATGGATGTGTGAGGGCATTGTTGGGAGGTGCTTGTGTGACCTGATATGGGTTATCGCAATATGCAGCAGGTGGGCTCAAGCAGGAAATACATTTGTCTTTGGATACCCAAACGGTTGCATTTAAACTTAGGATACCCCACAGTAGGATTATTTTTCTCTGCTCACATTTTTAGGCGGTCGCTAGTTTCGGTAGGTTTCACCCCACCAGACAGGATGGCTGGGCCTCACAGCTATACATAGATTTCCACCAGCTGCTCAGGTCAGAGGTTGTGCTGAAGTCAGGATGTCTCCATTAGGATATTATGTTCATGCTACTCTAATTCAACATAATTGAAGATTCAGCTACCCTGAAGAAAAATCAGATGTAGTGTCATTTATGTGTTTCAGGTTTTTGAGTGTGAATCCAGCAGTTGCGCTGATGAGGCGACTCTTGATTTAGTAAAACGCTCTTTTTTGTTTTTTCTTTCTTTTTACTGCTCTCATGGTCTGTAATGTTCTCCGCTCTGACCGCAGGTCCAGCTCTAGCGCTATAGCCTCAGACTCCAGCTGTTGTGTCAATTACAGACTGTATGTTCCCCTCAGAAACTCTCTGCGGCTCTGCCGCCTTGTATATCCCTGAATTTGAGGTTGCTTTTGACTAAATTTGTATTTTGCTTACATGGTTTGTGGATATCCTGAGGGGCGGCACACACAGCGGGGTTGAAGTTTTTTTGCCATGAGCATATTTATGAGAGCCGTGTATGTGTTTGTTTGGTAACAACAATGACACTGCGTTAATCTACACTACTCAACATTCACCACAACATGTAGCACAAGCCATGTAGAATTTTCTGTAACTCCTTGAGGAATTCTGCAATGTCATGTCAGTAAATGCAGAACACTGTACTGAGCATTTTTAGTTTCACTGTATAGAGTGGGCATCCCAAGGGATAAGAAAATGGCAATGCACAAAATAAATCAATGTTATTAATCAGGCAAATCATCAAAATTATTAAAAATTAAAGGGATTTGAGTCGTCAACCTAGTGTTTATTTAACTTTTTCCAAAAGATCTCTTATGCTCAGCTTTCACATACGGTATATATTTTTTATGTAATTGTAGTTTGTTTATCAGCTTGAAAGACACTCAAGAGCTGTACTTTTCAGTTCACATGAACATTTGTTAAATTTAGAGTTTACTGTCTGGCACTCAATGCTTTTGCTTCTTGTGAATTATTTTTTTTTTTAAAGGAAAGTTCCAGGTTCTATCGACAGCATCAAAATCCTGCTGATTACCACAGAAAATAATGCATGCCCAGATCTACATCACCTAGAACAGTAGTCCTACCGATAAAAGAGCTATTCAGACCATTTTCAAGCTCAAATAATGAAAAAACTGAGCTCAATCTTCATATTTCTGCTTTTAAACCTCTGAAATGCTTTGCCCAATAGAAATTACTTTGGTTTTGCAAACTGAGAGAAATTATTTTCAACACAATTCCTTTTAACTTTTTTTCCTAAAGCAGCGAGAGCCTCCCTGTGATGTCAGTTATTTTAACACATGGTTTAAAATGACATGTGACACTTACAGGACCAAAACCACAAGTGTAATTTTGTTTTTAACTTTCCAGGGTCAGTTTTTGTCATGGAGACTGTTATTATGGCTTTATGAAATATGAGTGTCTCATTTTTAAACTTGGTGTATAAAGAATTTAAGACTTTTTTTTTTAATGGATAACTTTTTTTATATATGTTTTGAAATATGAGGCTTCACAAAAATAGGGCTATGAACACTTTTTAATGAAGCTTTGAATTAGTTTACTAAAAGTGACCACTAAAGACATTAAAAATAACACTGCATAGTCTCTGAACACATTTCCAAGTCTGTCACATTTTCTTTTAATTTGTGTTAAAAATGCAAAAGATACTATACTTTTAAAATCTAAGAAATAAAGTTCAGCACTCAGCATCTCTCATAGCCTGATGTTAGTTCATGTTTCTGCAGTTGTATTGAGTGTTGTTTCTCGTCTGCAGTGTGCCAGTGTTTTGCTGTACTGGAAGATGGAGCTCTAGCTCATAACCTGCAGGAACAGGAAAGTAAGACCCGTTCTCTTATTTCGTCCGCCACACCTAAAGGATTTTAAAGCAAGCTTATTTTCTCAGTCTTCACATTCATCCATCTTTTGTAAACTTCTAAAGAGGGCTGGTATTCACACACCTCGAAATGCAAGGGCGTAGCTGTAAATAAGATCTCTCATGTGAGTCAATCTACCTGTTTAATTAAAATATCCTGCTTGGTCAGACAAGACAGAGTTCAGTTTTAGATTGCTCTCTATACAGCCGTTTACAGAGATAGACTAAAATATTAGTGCAATTACCCATCACTAAATGGCATGTAAAAACAAAACAATCTGCTATTGGTTGCTTTACATGTAAATGGGAAAGTCTCTCTATGTGCATATTTATTGAAACACTCGCATATGTCAGATGTTTAGAAATCATTTTCAAAGTTTAAATATCCTGATATACAATACTGTTCAAAAGTTTGGGTCGGTAAGATTTTTAAAAGTCTAAGTCACCAAGGATGCATTTATTTGATCAAAAATACAGTAAAAACTAATGTTGTAAATATCAAAAATGTGGAAAAACTAATGTTGTAAATATGAAAAAAAAAACATATTTTGAAATACATCTAAAATGGTATTTATTCCTATGATGGCAAAGCTGAATTTTCAGCATCATTACTCCTGTCTTCAATGTCACATGATCCTTCAGAAATCATTTTAATATGCTGCTTTGGTGCTCAAGAAAATGTTTCTTATTGTTGTCAATTTTGAAAACAGTTGTTCTGCTTAATATTTTTTTGGGAACTTAAAGAACAGAAATTATTTGAAATAGAATTTTTTTTAAAACATCATAAACGTCTTTGCTGTCGCTTTTGATTATTTCTTTTATATAGCAAGGATGCATTACATTAAAGTACTTATCCCAAACTTTTGAACTGTAGTGTATCTTCCGCATGCTTTTCTGTAACCTTATTTGCATGCTGTCTCCAACAGTTGAGCAGTATTACAACTCAAATGTGCAGAGGAGTCAGCTGGTGCAGAGGGACATCAGAGTAGCCAAGAGACTCCAGGATGAGGAGGAGCAGACAGCTCAGATGCTTCAGCAACAGGCCACTCGCCAGCTGTAAGATTACACACACACACACACTGTCAGAGAACACTATCAGATAGGACACTGTGTGTATTCAAGGTTATATACTGTATATGAGCAGTTCAGCTGATAGCATGTCCAAAGTCCACCACTGTCCCATAGTGTGACAACCTCTGTGCTTCCTTTCTTACATTAAGGAAACAGACATGTTTTTTCAGTTGTTTATTGTCATTATTTCATTATTTTGTTTTTTTCTCTTAGGGAGGAACGGGATTCGGAATACGCACAAATGATTCAGGAGGAGATCCAGCGGCGTGCGGAGGAGGCTCTAAGAAGGGAGGTGGAGGACGAGGTGTGTAACACACTTCAGGCTCAGTAAACTTCACTCCTTCTGTTTTTCATTTACACCTCTGAACTGCTTTGTCTGAGGCATCAAATGGATCAATAGTTAATGAGTCACTGTGGGACGCCAGTAAGCTGATTTATTCAGCTAGTCTCATGTGGAGTGTAAGTGCTGGCAAAGACCACACAGGAATGAACATCAAGCTGCTATAAAGCAAAAGTCACACTCAAAACTGTGCATTAATCAAATCCAGATGCATTGAACTTCAGCCCACCTTAAATAACCCCCTCAGGGACATAAAAAGAGGTCTTCTCATTCAGTGAGTCGTGGGCAAAAAAGCTGAGTGTGGAAATGTTCTCCAGAAATAAAAGGAAACCTCTATGGATTTGCAGCTTTTCTTGGTGAGGGTCCATAAATGTTGTTTCAGTTTTTTGTGTTGAAGGTGGCGTGGCATAGTGGTTAAAAAGCTTGCAGGTTCAGACCCGGCAGGTGTCCTTGTAATATTGGACTAATAGTTGTTTACCATCAGCTAAATCTAAAACCTCAAAGTTAATAGAAATATTAAATCTAAGTTATCTCACAGAATGTTTATCTGATTTACAGGAAGGAACTTAAAATAGAATTGGGGCAACAGATTGTAAATTAAAATACACCGTTTATAAGGTGTAGCTAAAAGACTGAAACAGAGTATGTTAAAATGAGACGAGTGTGAAAAATATTTAAGTCATATCTTATATTTCACCTCCTGTCTTGAGCATGTACAACTAAACCAGTGGTACTCAACCAGGGGTGACTTAAAAATAATTTTCATTTTATTATTAATATGTTAAGTATTTACGTTTATTATTAATTTATTCAAATAATCAAACTCAATTAAAATGCAAAAAAAAAAGAATCATGTAAACTAGTCCTATAATAACTTTTGTTCTTTTTGTAAGATAACAGTTCTTAAAATTTCTGGAATCACAAAATGAGTCATGGATAATAAATGTATTATACTGTATCCATGCTCCCAGTTTCTGTAAATATAAAGTCTGAAAACAAGCAGCTTTGTCATAATTACAGCAGAAATATCAGGCATATTGTAGCCTATAAAGGAATATTGTGTTGGACAACGGGGGCCTTTAAGTCAAAAAGGTTAAGAACCATGGCAATAAACATCTAAAATGTCTGTCTTAACCACATTCATTCACTGTAATTGTGCTTAAAATCAGAATGGTTTTCACCTTTTCAGTTCAATTAATTACATAAAATGTGCTGTAAATAAAAATAAGAGCTGCACATTTAAACCCTCCTAAATCCATTTCCCCCCTAGACCTCCAGCATAAGTGCATTACTACTTTTTGTTTTGCACAAATTCATAGATGAGAGAAATTGTTCTAGTTTAAATCATGGTTAAATCATAAATAGAGTTAAATGTCTGTGAGAAATTTAAACATGTAGCAACAAGGGCCTCTGAATCTGCCTGGAAAAAAATGATTAGCTTGTTCAGCTTTTATTTTCTCTCTCGAATTATGGTGCAGTGAACCTTGATTAAGGAGTCTTTTGTTCAGAGTTGTTTGAAGACATACAGCATGTGGGGTTTACTGTGGAAATCAAAGCATAAGTGTTTTTGGGAGTATCTTGGGAGTTGGAGAGTCCTGTGTGATTGAGGTGGAAAAGCTGGAACTTGTTGGCTCAGCAGGTAGAAAAACTGAGTCAGAGAACACTGGCATATCAAGCAATTAGATCCTGACCACCTACTATCATTTAGAGGTGATCTCAGTGATGTGGATTCCAGATAAATCAACGTGCCTGTGAGGCCTTTTAAAAAACAGTCCATTCATTTTACTAATTCTCAACAATAATTATGGACATTTAAGATTTTTTATGACTAGTGAACATGATCTCTGTTCCTGCAGGTATTTTCAGACTCATGAATCATGTCTTGGCCTACCAGCTGCACATTTTAGTCTTGTTTTGCAGTAAATATATCTAAACATCCTTAAAACAAAATAAACTTAAAAATTAATTAAAAGTAATCATTTTCAGAGAATAGATCTTGAATTCAAATTTAAGTTGTTTACCCCATTTGTATTTTTAGTATAGTTCTTTTTTTTTTTTTTTTTTTTTTTTTTTAGGATAAACCTCTGTAAATTTTATACTTGAAGCAAGGAAAAACTTTCCAGATATATTATCTGAAAATACATTACACAGTTTTGCTTTTATATATATATATATGTTACTGAAAAAGCAACAAATGTACTGTGCAAATGTGACTTTGCAGTGTTAATTAAAAGTATGATAAAATATCATTTAATTTATACTTGCTAGTAATTTTGAATGTGTTTTCAAACCCGAGTAGCATCTTTTGCACTTATAGGCCTCCCATATTGCAGTAAATGTCATTCCCGCTGCATTAATTATCAATATTTACATCCCTGCAGCCCTGTATTAATTAAACCCTGTGAGGCACCAGGTCACATCTAAACATCATCTCCACACGCTGCTGTGGACCCTGCTGTCCTATCAGGCTTATACAGGAGCACAGAAGAGTAATGTCGAACATAATTCTCACCCAGCCATTCTAATTGTGTACACAAACAAACCACATCTGTTGGGATGATTTCTTAAGAGTCCAGTTGCCAGATAAGCTTTGAGTCAGACCCCTAGAGACAGGAGCTGGTCCCTGTGTGGGGCACAATCTCTCAGCCCAGGACAGTGGAGTTACTTCGGTTAGTGCTGTGAAGTAATAAAGGTCAGCCTTAAAGGTTAAGGACATCAGGACCTGATGACAACAGACATAGAGAGACTCCACTAAGGGAGGTTAACATGATTTAATGCTAAGGACCCCTAGAAGAATTGATTATAAAGACTCCTTAGTAAAATTATTAAAGGCAGATTTTTATTTTCATGTATACGGACCCATTTTTGATGTGTGGAATAATATTAAACATGGTATTATACAGACAGCATCTTGTTTCCAAAATTAAATGACTGGCTATTTTGTCATTGTCTAAAGGCAAAGCGCTTTAAAGTATTTTCTTGATAATATGAAGTTAATAGCAAAATTGACCTCATATCTTTCTTTTTCTTCACTATATTAGTTTTTAGTTCTTCCTATTAGAAAAATCGAGAAACATTAAAATCTCACAGTTAATATCATCAATCCAAAGCGTATTATTAAAACGCAATGTAAAATCTTTTTATTTTCTCTAAAGAAATTCCACAGGCGCCTTAGCACAACCTTGTGGTCCATTTGAGTAAAAAACCCTGACCTATACCACTTCACTCTTCACTTACTGTTCTCCCGTTTTCTCAGACAAACCTTGAAGAACTTTGTTATAAATAATCAGTCTTCTGAAGTCTTGCATTTGTTTCATTCATGTTTATGTATGTAAACAGCATTTGAATCCAAGTTCAGATTTTTAGCTCATTGTAAGTTTTATGATTGTTGAAATGAACCTGTAGTTTTGTCAATGAGACAGAACTCTGGCATCTTCTGGTCAAGTCCTGTAAATCTCTGTCACATACAGGGTATTGTCACATTTATAGCTGTTTTTGCAAGACTTTTAAGGACATGCATCTTATAGCATTGTTAGAGTATTTCAGGTAGAAATAACCAAGTGAGATGCTAGTAGTGACTTTGCTAAATTCTTACTAGCATATAAAAATGTTACTTTATTATAAAATGTGTATTCATTTGGTCTTTATTTACATGATGGTAGTCATGTGATAAGATCACATCAATGTGGTAAACATACTGTAATTGGTTCAATTTAGATCCTTTTCGATGGTACATTGTCAGTGGAAACTTCTGAGTCATTGTGGTCAGTGGTGCGATAAATTGTGGTCTCTGTTTGTCAGTTTTGTTGCAAGACGAGCGTGTGGCTGTTTGAAGATTCTGCATGGTGGGCTTTTTGCTTTTAAGAACAGGCAGGTCTTTAGGCCTTTTATACACAAGCATGGAAATTCCCCTCTGTTGACGTACACCGTCTTCACCAGTGTCAATGTTGAATACGTGGGCGGATATATTTTTGTCAGAAAACCCACACTTTGGGTTTCATCTCTGTGTCATCACTGAACGTTTTGACGCCTGTACGTTAACTTTTTTTGCACATAGCACTGGTGTTACAGAGGTTGACAGTTTTGTAGCACTGGCCACACAATTGTAGCAAAAGAATAAAACTTCTGTTACTTTATTTGAAAACGACCACAAGTAGTGCAGCAAAATACAAACCTTTACCAGAAATGTTTTCAGACAAACATTTTATTTGCCTAAATGGCAGACTGCAGGAACATAACACCTCTTGCTTAACATTAAGTTCATTTTGTTTATCTAGCCAAATATCACTATAACACAATCCAAACAACATCCATCTGTTTTGGTTGAGCACTTGACTGCTTAATTTTCCTATAAATCATTAGAGAGGTCTAAAGTTTTATTATAAAATGTTAAATGAATATGATAAAAATATGTGACGTAATTTCTTAATTTTTGTCAGGAAATCTTATGCATCCACTGAGAGAGAAAAAAACATCTCTACACCGGAGAAAAACTAGTCTCTATCTGTATCATATGAGAAGTTTTGACTGATAAAACATGACAATAAACACAACAATATATGATTTATCCAAGATTTCTAGAAAAACACAGATATTTTCATAAGAATAAAGTATATGTATAGGCTAATGCAAAGCGACATGTTCATAGTAAGGAAATTTCTTTTGAAATCCAAATAACATTGTGACTATGTCTTAATTACATTCACTGTTTAAAATATTATAAAATAATATCATTTCTGCCTCATTTTATGATATGAAGCCTCGTCAGATCACATAATAAAATGATTTCAAACACTCGATTGGCGTTATGAAGTTTGGAGTAAAAACTTGTCATTGAATGTTCTTTAGTTGGACAACATGTTTGTAAACGCTTCTCATTACAGAAAGATGTTCGGCGCTTGTTGCTTTTTCAAATTAATGCTTTTTTCCCCCACTATAATCTGCAGCCATACTTTACATGCTTTTCTGTATTTATTAAAAACTTGTTAAAAACCACAACAGATCCCATTGAACATTATTATCTGTAATAATTAATTTGTTTGTTTTTTTTGTTTGTTTTTAGGAAATTGCAAAAAGGATACAGGAAGAGGAAGAGCTTTGTGAGAGACACGGGAGCAGTTACCAAAATAAAGATGGTAGAGGTAAAATAACAAAATTCATGGTGTTATTGGAGTGTTTTTATGAAATAGGTTGGTTAGGTATACTTGAGCCGCTCTTTTGCATCAAGCAGGCTCACATTCTGTGTTCACACTTACAGTGTTTCTGTTGTGCAATAGAGCGGCGCTCTTGTATAGAATTCGAAAATGAAGTGATTCATGCATTTTATTGATTATCAGAAGTGTGAAATCTGATTTACATGACATGGGGGGGGTCACATTTACATTGACACTAAACCCGAACCCTATACAGCTCTTTAAATCCCGTGAACAGGATGTGATACACAATGTATGAAACAGACCTTATGGACGATTACTAAAATTCTTTTGTCTGTAGCACAATATATTTTTTTTTGTCTCCCTCATTTACTTTGAAAACAGTAGCTTTCCTGTAAAGTAGTAAATATGTCTATAGGAAATTTCTTTTGAAATCCAAAAAACATTGTGACTGTCTTAAAGATGCTATCAGTGATTTCAGGCCCAAAAATAAATGTTCACATTCATCTAATCTTTCCTAACAATCCGCTAGCTGCCCGCCCCATAAGCATGCCGTCCAAAAACCGTGTCTCTGTAGGCAGCCTTGGCTCTGAGATCTGCACACAAAAACAATTGGTTTCACCAACCACTCAAAACCAAAATAAACAGTGTTCCAACCAATCACCGACAGGGGGGGAGTGTTGTGAGGTTTTGCGGATCTGAAGAAGAAGCCAGCGTCTATCAACGACCGAATGTGAACATGTCTGAGTCAATCCCCAAAAGGAGGAGGAGGATTAGGGAATACCATTGTGTTTATTCAAAGACACGAATAGTGATCGGAAAGGTTTTTGAAAGGTGGAGAGAACTAAAAGAATTGAAGAATTTAAAATCGGACGCCGAGGTTGCACTGTTTCTTCTTGACAGGTGAGTAGCTGCTAATGCTGAATTTTTTGGATGTGAACTGTGAGTTCAAAAAATGAGTGAAGCTCGACTAAACTTGGCTAGCTCTAGCTAACGTAGGCGACATTATGCTGAACAGGTTTGTTAGGGATATCGCTTCAAAAACAAACAGAAGTGACGTCACCCACAATCGCTGATAGCACCTTTAATGTCTTGTCACATGCATATTCTTTTCTTTAGTCAAATGATTGTTTCCCATATATGCATTTGATTTACAGTAATGCGACACGGGTGATGTTGACACCTTAGCATCTTTTAATTTCATCCCCAAAGAGTAGTCCTAGTCCATCATTATGCAGATTATGCAAATTTGGAATATTAAATCTACTAAAATAATACACAAATAAACTTTGTTTCAACATGCAGTGTATTGTTAATGTATCCATCATACTGTATGACGCATATAGCCAGCTGCTTCGTCTGCTTTTTAAATCCCACAAGACATGACCTCATTTGGGATGATGACTATCCCTGGGTAATGATGATCAGTTCACTCATATTTGTGTCCTGTTTTTAAAGGTTCTATGGTTACTCCATAACTTTTATGTCTTGCAATAAAACCTGATTTTCTTTGATGGCCTAAACAGAGTTCGAGGAGAACGTCAAGCGTTCATGTCTTCAAGATTGATGGTGTTTCCACTTCTTTGTTTTGTGAAATAAGCCTAGTTAAAGGGTTATACACCTGTTGGTTTGGACTCATTGACTTTCATTGTATGGACACAAAATGTTGATTATTTTTTGTGTGTGTTTGACAGAAGATAGTCACACTTTCTTCTGCAAAGAAGAAATGTAAAGTAAATGATGACAGAATATTATTTTGAATTATTTCTTGAATCCAACTATTCCATTGAACTTTTATTGGCATACTAACAACACCCTGAATCACTCTGAATTCAGTGAAGCTTAATTTTCACGTCATGTAATGCATGTTTTAATGGTTCATTTGTCCTTTTTACTTCTAAACAGAGCTTCATGAGTTAACTGTTTTATTCTGCATCCACCCGATTTCTAACAATTTTCCAAATCCCCTGCTTTGTGTTTGCATGGTTGGTTTCACTAAAGAATCCAAAAGCATTCCTGCTCGTCCATACTCACCCCAGCCTGTTCACGCTCCTCACAACCGGTCTCCAACTAGAAGATGGCAGCTCTCCTCCTCGCCCACCTACTCAGACTCTGAGGAGGACCTGATTGAGTACAGTAGGCCTACAGTCATTCGGCAGGACAACAAACCCACTGTAGGGCAGAGGAAGCTGGTCAGCAGACCTTCCAGAACACGTTTAGAGCAGGACGACAGGAGCTTGACCAGCCAGAGCAGCAGCAGCAGATCTTCACACCTGTCGGGTGGATGGGGGGATGTCATCAAGCTCATAAAGAACGATATGAGCGAGCAAGGCTACCTCAGCCACAGCTCTGAGGATGATCTCTTTGAACCCGTCTATAAACTTGAGAAAATATTGCGACAGAAGCAGCAGGTCTCTGGAAAGAGGCTGAGTCGCCACAGCAGTGTGAGTGAGGATCATAGCAGAACGTGGCAGGGAGATGATTGCGGACGTAGGGAGAGTTTTAGGGAAAGACATGTTCATTTCCCGGATGAACGGAGGAGCAACCATGGAAATAGTTGTAGGACCAATGAAAATGGTTACAGTGACACTATGGAAAGAGTTCCGTGTTCAACAGGGATATTAAGGGATGATCACACACACCTCAGAGAAACTCAAGGTCTCCAGACTCAAGCTCAAGGGTTTCAACGGAACATTTCAATGAGACGTAGCTACCATGGTAACGTCAGGCGGACATCGGTGCGTGAGGGAAGCAGAACATGCAGCGTAGATGATTCTAACTTGGCTAGAGCAAGACTCTCAAATAATGCCCCCTCACTCCAGACTAGAGCACCACAGTTGATGGAGGTGGAAGTGGAGGATCGTTTGAGGGAGATGGTGAGAGTCAGAAACACACGGCAGAGAGCTCGATCATTAGCCGAGGATGAAAGGAGGATAGACAGGGACCAAAGGCATGGAGAGCGTAGAGTGAGGCGAAGTCAAAGCGAGCGCTGGCAGACCTTTGAGGAAGAAAGATCGAGCACAGAGGAGGAGATGGAGAGGGAGAGACGGATGCAGAGACACCAGTCTTCCGGAGCAGGTAACCTCTCTCTGAGCTCTGCAGTGCGGCTGAGCCTGTCCCTACATCTGCTCATTGCTTTCCAATCAATAAACAAGAGCTCCTGTGCATCCCTGCGTCCTTCTGGTGTACAATTTAGGAGTGTAGACTATTTTTTTTGTGTGATCTGCTTTTTCTCAAGCTTAACACCTCCTCCAGATCTCATCCTCATTTTTAAAAAACCTCAAAATGCTTCTATCTCTCCTACAGCAGCATCAGTTGTTTTCTCTTTTTTAGTACCTCACCGTTACATATGCCTGGATTTCTTGCATTTCTTTTTGATTTGGCTCTTACTTTGTCTCCTTTGAGGTATGTTTCCAGGGATATAATCTACCCAGTAGGATTCCTACTGTTTAATTAATAGGAAATCTACCTACTTTTAATGTTTGATGGTCTCGGCCAATCCTGTTTCAGGGAGGCCACCTTCCAGCAGAGTTTAGCTCCAGCCCTAATCAAACACACCTGAGGCTGTGTCCGAAAACTAAAACCAATGCTGCATTCCAAGGTAAGGCATCAAGGCACGTCCGAATCCAATTTAGCTTCACTTCCTGTCTCCTGAGATACCTCCATCAGATCGATTTATCTGCCTAAGTTTTTGGACGCAGCCAATGTCTTCAGGATTATCAGAAACTTCCAAAAGGTTTGTTGGAGCTTAACTCTGTAGGACAGTGGCCCTCCAGGAGCAGGAATAGACACCCCTGGTCTAGGCCCAACTGGTTGAAGGTGATGGTGGTCTGAAAACCCTATGTCTGGTCTCAACATTACCTGGTTTTTGGTTCTGCCCTTATTCCCTAACAGGATCTGCTTTTAGGAGTGGAATGGCTGCTCTTGACTTGGGAGAGCTGGAGCAAGTGCTGGAGGATGAGGAGCTGGCCCGCAGGCTTCAGGAAGAGGAGGAGAGATTGGTCGAAGAGGTGAATTCAACTAAAAGTGCAAATATACAATACAGTACAGTACAGAAGTGGCCAAAAGTGATGTCCGGAGGCGATATTTGCTTTTAATGACTGTACAAGTTTGATTAAACCATCAAATATGAGGAAAATATTTTAGACTTTTTTTCAAATGTTTTAAATAGGAGGGAAGAACAGAACACTAATTTTGTAAGACAAATACCTAAGCCAAGTTTAAACTACAGCTACCTGTTTTATTCTACTATGCAAAAAAATGCATAGAAAATGAAAAAATCTCAGGAAAACGCATACATTGGCTCATTCATATTTTGTTTGTTCTCTCTTGTTTTTGCATGTTCATAATTTGAATGACCACCTGGTTAAAAATGATGTCTGCACAATTTTGCATGTTTCGCTTACAGCATTGTTAATAATATGTGAATAAAGGCGTCAATTTCCCTAAGCCCGACACCACTTTTGTCCACTCCTGGATAGTATATACCAGTCAATCCTGCTCCTGGATCGACACTTTCCTGCCAAGTTTAGCTCCAACACACATGCCTTTTTAAGGTTTTTTGTTTAATTAGGGCTGTAGCTAAACTCTGCTGGAAGGAGGCCCTCCAGGAGCAAGATTGGACACCCCTGGTATAAACCATTGTACCCCTATTAGTCCTCAGAAATGAAGTCTTGTAATCCTATCAATGACAGTAGCAAAATTACTCAAATAAAACAATGTAAGCTGAAGTTGTTTTTTCTCTTCTCACATAGACTCAGCCTGGTTCCTCTCCTCTTAGAAGGGACTGTCCTGTTGGAGACTTCAGAGCGGCACAGGTTGCTCAAGATGAGGTGTGAAGAGGTTGAACGAAAGGGCTGCTTTCCCAACGCATGAAAAGTGGGTAATTAATTTCTCGCTTTGTGATAGGAAATTGCACGTTTCATGCAGAAACAGGAGATAAAGGCTAAACGGAGATCTCGTGAACTGGAACCTGTTGGACCTGGGCGGGAATACAGGGAGAATGACAGGAGAACAGCGTGTGACAGACAGGTAGCCACACTTTTAGAGTGATACTATCTTTTGTTATTGCTTTACCATTTACTCTTTACTAACTAAAAAAAATTCCAATCATTTGCTGAGTATGACATGACTCTTTGAAATTGGTGCTGTTAAACTAGTTAAACATGCCTTTTGACTTGCTCACATGAATTCATCATGTGATTCATCAGTATATTGGCACATGTTCTTTTAAAATGTTTATCTTTTAAGGGTGATTCACACTAACTCCATATGGAGCCAATTTAAAAAAAAAAAAAATCCAGAACCGTTTTGTGTTTGTTGGGGCAAAGTGAACCAGCATTTAGTAGACCTGTTTTTACAAAAGAATTTTTCTGTTGAACATACAGAGGCGGAGACTGGATTCCGAAGGTCTTCAATCCCCAGTTGATGACCTCATCCCTGGTCACAATTCCATGACAATGTAAGTCACTGTTTTCTCGATAAATTACAGCTTATATGTTCGTTCAAGAAATATCCCTTAACATTCTCTGGTGACGCTACAGGCAAGCGCAAGCCATCAGGAATATTGCAGAAGAGCTGGACCCCACCTTTCAAAGGAAGGATGCAGCTGAAGCAGGACAAATGAATGGTGCTTTCATTCATTCAAATAACAAAAGGTTTCTACCATAATTCTAAATTGTAACAAAACAATAATTATAAATGGTTTCATTTACAGGTCCCTGTCTAAATCAAACTTCACAAGTAGGCTTGTACAATCCCTTGGAAGAACCTGCTTTTGTGCCACCCACGAAACGACAGGGTGACAAACCGGGACAAGCAAAGCCCAAGGAGAAAAAGGAAAATTCGAAACAGAAAGACAACTGCAAGCAGCAGTGATGCTGGACAAATGAACTGCAATAATGAATTCATAACCATAAAAGATTAAAGATATGCATGCATGTCCTGACAGGCTCGGGCTTTCCAGTCTTCTGCTTTCTCTAAGACTTGTGGAATACTTTTTTAACCAACAAATCAACTTGCAAAACGGGGACACTCCATCCAGATAATGCTGCTATTACTAGTGAACATCTGTCTAGGTCTTTTTTGGTTTATCTGTTTCATTTTTGTTTAGCAGCTGGTTATAGGCTGGTGTGTCACCACAGTGGGAAAGCTCCCTCTAATAGTGCCTGGCATTAGACATGACTTCTGGGAAAACCTGAATGTTTTGATAAAGGATGTTGGCACATGGTTGAGTTAACCTCTGGAGTTTTTCTGTATTAATGTGGGCATTCTTTTAGAATCGCTTGTACCTTTTTTTTTTTTGTTCCAGAAACTACACCAGTCTAAATTTGCCCAAAGTGTTATTTCCATTTCCATTTTTCTCCCTTATGTATGAATGTCTCTTATTGTAAGAAGTTACAATTTGCAAAAACAAATCATGCATTCAGATTGTAGAAATGAAATGTTTACTAATCTTAATATTATTACTAATAATATTCAGTGGTTTACGAGACTTTTCCGGCTTGAGTTATATTCCCTCTTTGTAGTGTACATCAGCATATTCTATATATGCATAGTTTTACAAGGCTGGAGGAAATGTAACACAAAAATTTTGTTCTATTTTTGTACTGATGCTGAGTGTCACTATTATATGTTTCCAATGTATTCAGTACTGTTATGACAACAATGTTACAGTTGTTATGAATCTGTATGCCCTCTTCAATGACTATATAATGTTTCAAAAATGCTTTGTACAGAAGACAGATACAATTATAATATCAATATATTTCTGGATGTCAGAAAGATATCAATAAACACGTTTTACACTTACAGCAGAAATTGTGTGGATTTAAATTTGGACTATAGATAGAGAGGTTAAGACTTTCCCTATTTACTAAGAAATGCATGCAAATATCTGCGGTAAGCACCTCAAACATCAAGTTTCATCGAGACCTTGTCTTCCCACAAAGCGAAACTTGTGCTGGGATTTTTTAAACATTTTTTGTCTTTTATAAACATGATTACTTTAGACAGGGCTTTACATACACAGGGTGACCTTTTTGACAGTTGAAGACCAACATCATCGCATCACTCGTCCACCAGCTGTTCCATTCCCTCCTCACTGCTGTTATGATTATAATGCCCTAACAAATATCCCTGGAGCCACTTTCACTTTGTGAATGTAGTGAATTAAATCTAAACATGTCAGCACATGTAAAGGACAATAAACCCGAATGCAAAATGATTCATCGTAATTCCAGGGTTCACTCTAGGCTGATCATACTACAGGTACAGTAAGGTTTTGTTCAAATCTGGTCATCGGGGAACTCCCGCTGAGTCACTCAACAACGTAAGAATGTAGGCTACAGTTCATTGAACAATCTCTTTTTTTAGATTAGATTAGGTTGACCAATATCTGCTCCATGAACTAAAACTATTTACTTACTGGAAATTTCCCAACACATGGATTATATGGCCCCTGGGGCAACCTGGGACTTTTGTTTTACAGCACACACACTATAATGCATTTTTACTTGCCATATACTTCTATAGGGCTTTTCACACTGACCTGAACACCAAGCTATTGTCTTTTGCGTGTCAAATTTTTCAAACCTCAAAACCTAATCACCCAGAATTAATTCCTAACCCAGGGTAAAGAACGAACTGTGAATGAATGGAAAACGATAACTCATGGTTCTGTTAACTCCGGTTTAGATAGGCCCGGGGTTGACAATTTTATTTATTTACTTTTAAATCCTACTATGTACAAAATAGTAAAATGCACTACAATCTTGATGAGGTCAAAAGTTCAGTTTCAGAAGGATAGTCAACACTGCTATTTATTGAGTCCACTTCCTACATGACTCGGTCAACCACATGTACCATACACTGCCCATAAACTGGGCAAAAAAATGCTATTATTAAATAAAAACACTAAGTAAAGTGCAAACATACAGTGTAAAACAGCCTCATTGTTCTTCTGTTTCAATGTTCTTGGTCCAGTATTTTTTAAGTACTGTTTTCAACAGAAAAGTGGGGAAGCCCACCAGGGTATTTCAAGAGGGCTTTGACCAGAAAGTGTGACGCAAGCACCAGTAGATGACGCCTACTCTCATAAAAGTGTTGACATACTGTCTGCTAGCTACTGCACACCTACGATGACAACCCTTTCATCTTGTGTTATCAAGAGCAACTTCCTCTATACTTCAGCATTTAAAAACGTAATAATGCACAGTGACATCAAAATGCCCATTTTGTTCCCATTAATCACCGATACACCAGCTGGAATGGCTGACAGACACCCAGTCAAGGATGTATTTCACAGTTTAGTGGATGTTATCCTCTTGCTGTTGTAGTAATACTACAGTAAGATAAGAAAATAAAAGCTGTCCAGAACTCACACAATGAGTTTAGAATCTGAGTCTTGTGTATTGATGGACTCTGAGCTGCCCTGTTCCTGCTCAGGATGACGGAAACTACAGTCTGCCTGCTCCCCTACCATAATCCTGGACTCATCTGGGCGGTCTAAAAGAAGGAAATGACAATACTGTAAATACAGACATTATGACCATGTAGGAAAGGAAAAAAATGAACACAGGTTTAAATGGTACCTTGGTCACCGGCATCGGTTTTTGGCTTCTTCTCAGTTTTGTTTTGTCCTTTTACATATGCAACCACGGATGCTATGAAACAAAGGACAGCCAACCCTGCCATCCCTCCAGCAATGAAAACTGGAAGCCATTTTGTCTGTTCTGGAGGTCATAGAAATATATTCTTGAGGTTAGAGTTCAATATCCATATTGAAAGATATGCAGTCCAATTCAATTGATAATGTATGCTGATCACAGATATGCAACGAGATATTCTAGATATATTCTCATTTACCTTTTTTATTGCTCACAACATGTAAGGTTGGTACTATTGCTTCTGTAACAGACACAAAAACATTACATTATGTGGCAGTATGTTACTTGACCTCCAAGTTATATTGTCCTTTTGTATTCCTTGTTACCTTTGTCTGAATATATGCAAGTACAGTCACTGGTAGCATTTCCTTTGCCCAACATCTGTCCATCGGGACAACTAGAGAATGAATGAGTTTGAATGAGTTTTATGGAAAATGCAGATCTAATTTCAGATAAATTATATATTTGCTTTAAAAACAGACAAACTGTAATTGTACGCTACCTTTTTTTCCATTCTCTGCAGTTACTGTGGATTTTGTCATTGAATTTTCCTTCTGGACATTTTCTACACAATCCTGCAAGCATTGAATGAAAGAATTTATATGAAAATAATATAGCAAAACAGCAAGCAGTTTCCTATTGAACAGCTTCAGAACTTCTTAATCTGAATGTACGTTTACACAACAGCTTTGCAGTTTTTGCGTACAAACCATGAAAACGACTAAAACCGCTGTTTTATGCTGTCAGGCCAGTAGCTGGCAATTTCACTTTGTAAAGAAACACAACATGCCTATAGACTGAACATATAGGCCTAAATACGCAAGCACATGACTACACCATTTTCTATATGGTGACGATAACCGTATTGTTATCAAAACCATGCACTTCAAAAGTTTTGAATCCCGTTTTCAAAAGTTAGCATTTTCATGCCCCCAACGCACCGTTGTCGTGTATAAATGAATGGCCATAAAAAGTTGTACGTTTTTATTTGAAAATGGTGTTGTGTAAAGTAAACGGCCCCTGAGAGGGTCCGGAATTCTTACGGTTTTCGGTGGGCTCCTCCCCCTCCTTGCATTCAGTAACACAGAATGAACATTTGTCGTTTCCGCACCGATATCCAGGCTTGCATCCACATACAGTATTGCTGCTGATAGTGCAAGGTCTAAGTGTAAACTGTTTACCTACAAACATGAAACAGAAAGATTAATGCTTACACAGTAGTAGGCTATGATGTTTTAAAGCTTATCATGATGCAGATAAAACAAAATCACTTGTTCAATCAAACTGCAAACTATTCGCTTAACAAAAATTGCAGTGAGGATGTCATACCTATGCACTGGGTACATCTCAAACAGAAGAGGTTCAAAGTCAAACCGATTGTGTACATGTCAGGGGCACAGGGGGTACAGAGCTTTTCTGGGTCTCTTCCACAACGATCCACCAAGTGGTTCCCTGTAACCACAAGCAACTATTTACAGTATGGCTTTGAAACTCATACACATTTGACACTCTTATAACTATAGCGGTCCAAAAGCCTGAGGAAGATTTTTTCATCTAATTAAAACCCAGCTTTAAAATAAGTTTTAGTATTTTGAAAAACATAAAACAAACAAAGGTTATGACATTTACTAAAATAAGCCAAAAGTGGTGACATGGCAATCATACAACAACATAACATTTCCTTATCTGGAAAGAAATCTCCAAAAAAGAAGGACAATTATTGCTAATAGAGACTGAGATCCACTGAGTATGTCGTTCATCTTGTGAAATAGAAGGTTTGATACTTTACATTTCAAGCAAGCAAGGAAGCTTTACAGAGCTCCTCATTCACAGCAAGATTTCTGGCACTAGTGTGTTGGGACAACCCTTGGTTTGAGGTTGAGGATGATCTATTCATCTTTATACAATGACAGAACAATTCATGGATTTCCCTTGAAGTGCTAAACCACATCCTTTTCATGTGGTACTTTCAAAATGATCTGAAACTTCCTTCACTCGGTCACTAATGAATAATTTCAAGGATACACTGTAATCTGCTTTTTTTTGCATCCTCGATATTCCAATAAGTCATTGAAAAAAAAGGGAAATTATGAAATACTGAAATACTAAACTTCCTAAAATTAAGATCAAGTTTTTCCAAGAATATGTCAGTATTACAGATATCGTATTAGGTTACATAACACATCACATTGCAGTCAGTTATTGTCTGAGTACCTGGCTTGCATGTCTTGCAGCAGACATCTGATCCAGATATTGTCCAATCCTCACAGCCAGAATCAGAACCCACAGTGTAGTTCAGCACTAGACTGAATATCAGAAAGACATCCAGTCCTCGGAAAGCAGTCAGCATTTCTTCAAAGAAAACAATTTACCAACTAAAGGAGATCATCAAGTAATTATTGTTTATAAGTGAACTATTATTAATTAACTACATATGTGATATATGGAAAATATAAGCATTAGCTTTTTGATATAATATTATTATTAATGATTAAAAAAAATATTAATTCATCAGTTCATTCAACTTTGTCAACAGTGTAAAACAGACTCAATGAACATCTAAAATCCACAAATGCTTAAATATTTTTTTTAAATGTAGTTAATATGTTAACGTAATACATTACAATTATTATTTCTTATTAATGAAATATTCATAAATAAATATTTTCTCTTACTCTGTTTAGTGTAGCCGGTCCTTACTCAAAGAAAACGCGAACTAAGATGAGAAGCTCCACTCCGCTCATTATTTAAAAACACACACACACACACGCAGGCGCTGACGCTCTCAGTAGGTGTGGCTGCTGGTGAACAAAACGTTCAACTTCGCTTTCTTTCTCTCGTTGTCTTCAGTGGCAGAGTGTTTTCTCCTCACACATTTTCATATCGAGCTTGGAGTGTTAACGCGAAACATAATTAGATACAGGAAAAAGCGAAGATTAGATAGATAGATAGATAGATAGATAGATAGATAGATAGATAGATAGATAGATAGATAGATAGATAGATAGATAGATAGATAGATAGATAGATAGATAGATAGATAGATAGATAGATAGATAGATAGATAGATAGACGTTATTGACTTGGTATTTTACCAGCCTGCCTACAACTTCTGCTTAATGACACATCATGACTGTGTCGCACCAAACGTCTCATGAGCATCACATCACTTAGTGCCATATCACTCACATTTAGAAACTCTGCGGAACACTTCCTCATTAACCTATATTTAAATTCCTTCCTTCTTTCTCCTGGCTTTGGGACGGAGCTTGAAAGAGGTCTGAATGACAGTGGCAGTAACCTAAGGCTATTCTCAATAATCAGGTGATTACTGAGTCATTGTCCCGAGTAGGCTATGTGACTTTATTATTATTATTTACACCAACACCAGTACACATTTCCATACTAAATTTATGATTAGTGAATTGCATAAACAATTTCCAAGAATCAGATGATTACTGAGTCATTGTCCCGAGTAGGCTATGTGACTTTATTATTATTATTATTTACAGCAACAACAGTAAACATTTCCACACTAAATGTAAGATTAGTGAATTGCATAAACATTCGATCCATTTGGATTACAGTTGAAACATTAAACATTAAAATTGTGTTTTAAAATTAAAATTGATGATAAATTGCTATTTCCCTTTGCAGTTTGACTGGCCCATTTTACCTGAACAGCTGGCCCATTTTACCTGAAACGGCTCATGCAAAAAAAGTTGGCACATCTGATGTTTCAAGAGAGGTTGATGCCTAAATAATTATATTTTATTACATAATTTCAAGACAAAATTATCAAAAACAGTCATTATTCATCATAAAAACACATGGAAAAGGCATATATGGTATTGTATTGTTGTCGCAAACGATTTACCAAAAAGTGGCCCAATTTAGATGATATCACCCTATATTATTGTATAGTGGGTGAATCATCTATTCTAGCGACTTTCAGACCGTTGGTGTTTTAAAGAAAATTCTGTTAGCCTATGTCACCCCATATTGTATTTTATCAACGCATTTAGCTGTCTATCAAGTTTTAAACATCTTAAACATGTTTTGTGATCATTTGTGTGCATGGTCAATTTACTGTGTAAAAGGCCCGTGCACACCAAGGCCAATAACTAGCCTATAATGAGAAAATTCGAAATTTAAGACAATAGCAGAGTCCACCACAACTAGGCTGTAACAATAACTGCACTCAGGAATATATCGTTGGAATCGCCTTTTTCAGCTGATGAACAATAAAAAAATTGATAGCCAATCAATTCCTGCTTTGAAGAGCACAGGGACTTAAAGAGGCAGTGACATAACTGCTTAAAATAAACAATGTAATCGTGCGTTGGTGTGGACGCTAACATAGTCAATATAGTTATCGTTCTTGGTGTGAACAGGCCTTAACGATAAAGATAAAGTTTTAAAAATCGTTCGTAAAATAAGAGCACACCACAACTATAACGATAACGGCACAGAGGAACGATCATTGGAATCACTTTTTCCAGCTGATGAGTGAAAAAAAAAACATTAACAGCCAATCAGAATCTTTAAAAGAGCTCGATCGTTTAAATTATGGGAAAAGACTAAGTTTAACAGTTGAGAAATGAGGAAATAGGATTGAAACAAAATATAAAAGGAAAACCCCCACTTACCTGAAATGCTACAATGCAGGAAACAGTAACCTCCAGACATGCATTACTCAGCTCATCTTACAGACAGTGAATTGAAATAATAAAGAAATGACAGTTTCTTTGAGAGACATACTGTATATGTTACAAGTACTGGACCATACAGTAAGAGCTGCGAGACCAGGTACGCTCATCTGCAGCTCACCTGAGAGGAATGCCATTGTCTTTTAATGGGATGTGGCTAAACATCTCTATCACAGTTTTAGTAGCCTGGTAGTTGCACTAATGTCAAATTAATGATACCCAGAGGTGCAGCCTTCATAATTAATATAAGCTGCATTTCATTTAAAACTAATTCACTAATTTTCATATCCAATGTGATAATACTTCCAGACAGCATCTCATTGAATCGTTTTTTTGTATTTTAGTTTTGTCAGTCTCATCATTTACAGAAATTAGGGTAAAGTACTAAAACACACGGCTAGTAATCTTCTGACACATCCTGCTACATTACCACATCACACACTCCCACAATGACCTTTTCATTAGAAGGTTAGATGACATCGTCTACCCACTCCAACCGCGTCATACGCAATACTAATCATTAAAGAAATTCTGTCTGGGTGTCATTTGAAGTGGCAAGAAAAACGTGTCTAAGCATCCCACTTCACATATTGCACACACGTTGCTAAAGATTTAAGAGATATACGTCTGTGTGTGTCAAACCAAGGCTAAGTATCACCATCAGCATCTGTTCTTTCCACTTGTCACACTTCCTCCCTTTTTAAGTGATAAGTATTTTGTTTGTTGTCTTAGCAAAACAGGGGATTAAAAGTTAAAAGCTACAGAAGACGTGTCACTTCCTCATACTGAGAAGCTGCAGTACTGAGTCAGAGATAGAGCAGGGTCCGCAGCGCACTCATGCAAATGCCTACATGTACAGTAGCAGGGGAAACACTTCAGTATGTATGCCAGTAAGTGTCTCAGACACCATGAAAAATTCTCTTCAAAGAAACTTTACACTAGCTGTTTAAGAGGAGTGATAGACAATCTCCACAGAACATTTGGAAGTTACTCAGAAATGTGATTTTGCATGGATCATCACTATTAAGTGAGCAGATATTCAGATATGTCAGATATTCAGAATACATTTCGATTTCATTCTTGTGTCAACTTTTAATTTGTGAGTCAAACGGTGATCATACCTCCACTGAGCTTTGGTTGAGTAGCGGAACAACCTATTTTCCATGCTGAACCAACGATTAGAAGATTTTGCCTCAAAACTAAACTTCATATCAAAAGTTTAGTTTTGAGATGAACTTTCCTAATCGTTGGTTAAGCGTGAAAAATATGCTGTTCCGCTACTCAACCAAAGCTCAGTCGAGGTATGATCACCATCAGAAACTATGCTTCAGAGAAGTGAAAATGATAGCTTCTCACAAGTTTCATAATACCAGATACGTAGACAGGAGACATCTGTTCTTTGAAAAAGATCTGGTGTTTTGGCGGCACAAATCATGCTGCCAAAACATTAGATAGTGAAGATGATATCAGCACCTAAAGCATTTACCAGACACTCAAAGGTTTTAGAAATTAGGAAATACTGGAGAATTGATGATGCCAGATAGTGGACCACGATAAGGTTACTTTTGCAACACTTAATCTATGGTATCGCTGTGAAAAAAAGCCTTTCGGAAACCCCGCTTTTCCACCCTCATGCCAAACCACTCTCATTGCTTAATCGCTCCATTCCATGCCAATCATGCATTATGCAGTCGTATCGTATGTAATACATATGCGTCAGTCTTTGCCTTGGTAACGCAATAGTTTACAGATGGAATGAGATGCAAGTAGTGACCGTGTCATGGAGGATGATCAGATTTTTATTTACATTTTATTCTTTTTGTTTACTTTGCTCAAATAGTCCACTTGGGCAGCTCCAGAGAAACTGGTAGCCAGACAAGTGACCTGATCCCAAGTGGCGACATCACTACACGCATTCTAGGAGAGAACAGTTTGTAATCGTGCCGTACAAGGCTCAAGTGGAAATATAACTGGAACATTCCTTACCGTTTGGCCCGACGGTGGAAAAGCAGCTTTAATTTTCAAGAGTGAACAAGCTGTGTTTTTGAATCTCAGAACAAACCTCACTTCAAGACAATGGCTGGCCACTTCTTAATACATAAAATTTATTTTCTCGGTTTTATATATATATATATATTTGATCATATTTACAATTTATTATTCCTCTTTTGTGAAGAAACAATAAAGCATACAGCTTTCACTGCAATCAGCATTTCATTCGAAAGGGCCCAGAAGTTATATTCCAAAAGTGCTTGACAGAAACTGTGTCTCTTTTCTGTTTTGGCTCAGGCAGATAGGTCAGTTCATGGAATAGAACATTACAAACAAGGACATTCAGTATGCTCTTTTACAACACCTCACTTCTTTACCAGTAAACTTGACCATAACAAACATGATAGCCTTTCCTCCATAATAAACGACAATATTTTTGAACAAAGATAACAACTCACTAATTGCCAAGGGACTTTGGTTAACCTATCTGCCTCTTTAAATATCATCTGTTTTAACTTTAAGGGCCTATACTACCAAGCTGATCATAGACTACTGCATTAACTGTACAGTGATGTTCGTAATACAGTGGTGAATACTAAGACAACTGGTGACGTTTGAACAGTCAGTTCACAGACTCTATGAAAAGCACCTGTTTGTTATTGTTTAAAATGTATCATGTACATTAAGAGTTCACGGTGGAAATCTTTGCAACATTTTGAAACCATGAGACTAACATTAGCACGTCCAAGCATTTATTTAATGATACTGTAGCTTAACATGCTATAATGCTAATGAAGGAATTTGGCGGAGTTGGAGCCTCACAAGACAATACATTCAGCAATGTTTAGGGACGTCAATTGGCATTGTGATTGTCAACAGGATTATGACTCTGCGAATGCAACTGTGTAAGAAAAAAGTTAATCCAGCGCATGGATACATTTAAAAGTACAGACTCTGTTAAGAGCTGTCAGGCCAGTTGTCTGGCTTTTAACTTGTGCAAAGTGAAGAACAGCTTGGGATAAAAAGCAGACTTTCCTGTTAAAAAGCTTATTAGTTGTGTTATCTTGTCTCAGAGTCTAAATGAACTCTGCAGTTGTGCTTTTTTAGTGTCCTCTGTTGATCTAAATAACATTGAATGGACTATAAGGAAGAGTTTACCTAAAAATGAAAAATCTGTCATTTGCTCACTCTCATGTTGTTTCAAACATTTTCTTCTTTTGAACACAAAATATCCTGGTTATATTCCATATAATAAAAGGGGACTGGCCTGTCAAGTTCAAAAATGACAAAAAAGCACCATAAAAGTAGTCTTCCAAAGCCATACAATGAATTTTGGTCTGTTCATCACAAAAAAAAAAACCTCATGATTCAATAATAATGTTCTCCTCATTCTTATGGATTACTTGATACTTTATTTTTATTTTGTCATTTTGAAGCTTGACAGCCCCAGACCCTATTCACTCTCATTATATGAAAAAAAAAAGATATTCTAGATAACATTTTAATTTGTAAAGTGCATTTTAGTGTTATTTACAGAATATTATAGTTTTTATTAATATTTTGAATTAGCTTGTATTTTTATATTCATCTGAATTTCTGTTAGTTGCTGTTAGTCTAATTTTCGTTTACTAATTTTTCATCTACTATTTCAGATTTATTTCAATTACTGAAAACGACAGTTTTATCGTTTTTGTTAACAATAACACTGATTATTTTGTTCCACAAAAGAAAGAAACTCGACATGAGGATAAAAAAATGACAATTTTCATTATTGGGTAATTTAAATCGGGCTATCAGTTAGTACATTCTCAGTGCAGGGATCGTCAGTAGCAAAAATTCATGAAGCAATCTTGGGGGAACTATAGGCCTTGTGCTCTGAAAGGGTTGAAGGCACTCTCCTGTCACATAATGTCAACGAAAAATTCACAAGGATTGCCCATAGCGTGTTGAAAAGACTGCCGACTAGCCGTGAGTTCTGGTGGGACGTTTCCTAACTCCCGAATGGGTGGAGCCCCAGGTGCGCTGTTGCTTGCTGCCGCTTTGGGGGCGAGGTGAGCAAGGCAGTACGGAGGGGGCAAACCCGGCGGGCCGTAGGAAGAGCCGTGACTTCTCTCACTGTGAGCACAGGACAGATGATTGGGCTGAACGAAAGGGGCGTGGGTGTAGGTGAAGTTGTGACTATGCTGCGAGATGCTGTGACAGTGGCCATGACTGTACCCAGAGTGGGCTTGACTGACAGCAGAGCGACTGTGGCTGTGGCTTGGATGACTCAGCTGACTGGATGGCTTCTCACCCCTCCTTCCGACCCATGTGCCCAGTTCTGATTCGCTGCCCCCACAGCACGGCGCCTTATGGTCCTTCTCTCGAGGGGAGGGTCTCCGTCCTTTCCCAGCGCTGGGGTTGGAGCCACTGCTTCTGCTACCTGAAAAGAAGAAATAATGTGTTAGGACAAAACTACTATTATTTTTCTCATAAAACCATGCGCTAACCAGACTTGACAAGCAATGACAGCCATTTCTTCAATGTTAACCGAATTTCTGTTCTATCAGCCGCAACAAGCAAATCTATATTTGGTTAGTTGCTTAATTCCTTTTCAATGCATTTCTCTTGTACATTACCGTTCAAAAGTTTGGGGTCAAGAAATTATTAGACATTTTTTAAAGAAATTAAAGAAATTCAGCAAGGATGCATTGAATTGATCAAAAGTGACAGTAAAAATACACTCGTTTGAACTTTCTATTAAAAAAAATGTATCATGGTTCCAAAAAAAAACACACAAAAAAACAGCACAACTGTTGTCAACATTGATAAGAAATGTTTCTTTAACAACTGATTTCTGAAGGATCATGTGACACTGAAGACTGGATTATTGGCTACTGAAAATTCAGCTTTGGCATCACAGGAATAAATTCTATTTTAAAACGTTTTAAAATAGAAAACAGTTATTTTTAATTCTAATACTATTTCACAATATTATTGTTTTTACTGTATTTTTGAACAAACAAATGCAGCCTTGGTGAACATAAGTGACTTCTTTCAAAAACATTTTTTTTTAAAAATCTTACCGACCTCTAACGTTAGAACGGTAGTGTATATTAAACATCAAACATATACAAGAAGAGACTGATTGTGGAAATTTATAAACACTGAACAAATCTCTCATGTTGTGCAGAAACGTTTTGGATGACCTGGTTGCTTCCCATCTCTTCTTAAACTGTCCCATCAACACAAAAGGCAAAAATGGCCAAAATATTTTAAAATATTCTATATGTAATATTAAAGGAACAGCATAAGAAAGGATGCTGTCTCGAGAGGCATCATGTTCTTAGCTTTACGCTCTCTGCTCTGATTGGCTGTGGTGTTGTTGTGTCGCACCTGGTTAGGGCAGGGTGTAAAGGACAGCAATACCATGAGGGTACTTTACAACATCAATATATGAGTAAGATATAAACGATATGGTACAAACAATATAATTATTTTTGGTAGTTATGCGTTTCAAAAACGTCAGCATTGAGGGTAGGACTGAGGTAACACAGTTCTGGACAATGCAGTACTCCCAAATTTGATTTGCTTCAGCTCACATCATACATCATCATGGAAATATTAATTTTTCCTTTCCCTAGTTGATTCAGACTTTGGCAAATAGACAAAAGCGTATTGCAAAATAACTTCAACAGATGAGAATCGTTCTGATTCTTGTGCACAATGAAGGTAAAGAACTGTACATGCCCACACAAAAGACACAAACAAGCAACACAGCTGGGGAGTCACAATGGCCATCTCAATGAGTCAAATGCCATATGATGACAAACCATTGAAATAACAAGATGATAAGGAGAAAAGGTGGGGCGGAAAGGCATTTAGGTGAAAGTGCTAATCTTACCGGATCCCCTGTGCCTAGGAGAAAATTTCCATCAGTCTACAGACGGCCAGCAAAACAGAGGGAATATCATAATTATGACACGTCACCCAACCAGTCCGTCCAATACACTCCCACAAACCGAACCCTGCACCTCAGTTTCTGTGATACCACCCTACGTTATGCCTCCTGAAGCGACCAAACCTGAGTGTGCTGGATTGGTGTTTTAGAAGTAATTTAGCTTGATGACCTTTGCATAACTCCTGATACACATTCCCAGCTCTGTACAGGGTGCAAAGGGTGGCATAAGCAGCATTAATGATTTAAAAAGTCTGGTCATACCACATATATGGAAGATCCAACTGAATACAGCGACAATGATGATGCTCTAGAAATGGAATGATTAAAAAGAAAATAGTTGGCATCTGAGATCTTGATTTAGTCATACTGTTAAACTAGTATTTCATGATATACTTATCAATAAATTGTTATATACTTTTAAGTAAGGAAAATTATAAAACTTAATAAATGTAACATTGATAAAGACTAATCAATTCTCACATTTGGCACAGATATTTGAAAAGAACATTTTTCGAGTGAGTTAAAATTAATTGATAGAATTGTGTGTGTGTTGTTGTTTTGGGTATGATTTGGTAGCATTAATACAAAAAATATCAGCATTTTTCATGTTTGTTTAATGTGTCGTTTGGATTTAATATTTATTAAATGTGTTTTCCATATTAACATTGTCATGCATGTTGTGTGGTTACATATAGTCTGGCGTCAGTTTTTAAAGTATGTCCTTAATCTTTAATAATATGTCTTGTTTGATTTTATTTTGTATCTTGCCTAGCATTACACGTAAGTTATAATCATTCACATTATAGATCATTTTCATTTTCAGGAAAGGTGTCATAAATGTAACACCAGGCTGTTTACTACTAGCTTAACTGTTTCTGACTAATTAATTAGTTATGCATTTCATTTTCATTTACATAATTTACAGTAACAACTGCTATTATGTCAAAAATGGTTGATTTTTAAACCTTTGGGTTAACCATTTTCTGAATAAATGGGCAAAACCAAAAAGTGTTACAATCATCCCTCTTTATGCAAACATGCGCACATGATTTACTAGTCTTGTGCCACTGATGTCATTCTGCCTGAATGTCTTCATTTATGTACTGAAAGCAAAACTCAATATGCATAAACATTCAGTAGTATTGTGCCTAGTCTTCCTACATGCACATTTACAATAAACCCACTGATGGTTTCCTTTTTACTATCATAAATTCCATCTAATGCCCTAAAAAAACTTTCGAGTAGTTCCTAACGTAACAGGGCAGTGCTGGTGTTGTTGCTTAACATCATCAAGCGCTCTTAAAACCGAAAGAAAAAGTCACTCAGGAAGCTCACAGGATTGACCGAAGCAAGGGGTTTTCCCTTTTATCCATCATTAAACTCTCTATTTCTCTCTCTCTCTCTCTCTCTCTCTCTCTCTCTCTCTCTCTCTCTCTCTCTCTCTCTCTCTCTCTCTCTCTCTCTCTCTCTCTCTCTCTCTCTCTCTCTCTCTCTCTCTCTCTCTCTCTCTCTCTCTCTCTCTCTCTCTCTCTCTCTCTCTCTCTCTCTCTCTCTCTCTCTCTCTCACACACATACATACACACGCACACACACCTTCACTCTGCTGGCTGCCTGCACTACCACTGTGGAAACTGTGGCAGGGGTCCGAGTATCCAGGAGGAAAACCTGGCGGAGGAGTGGGGTAACCTGGGTAAGGGTAGGGCTGGCCGCCGAGGGGCCAGGGGTTGGTTCCTGGTGGAGGAAGAGGAGGGAGACCATCCTGATCAGAGCCACCACCACTGGATCCCTCATTCAGATTGAGAGAAGCCATATCTGAAAACAAACACATTTTAATACCATTACAATTATTTATGATATTTCACGTCATTTTTAATTATAGTATTATTAATAATGCTTTATGGCTCTGACCTTTGGCCAGATCTTATCTTAACTTCTTAAGGTATACTAGTGTTCAAAAGTTTGGGGTCGGTACGTTTTTTTTGGTAACACTTTACAATAAGGTTTCATTAGTTAACATTAGTTAACTACATTAGTTAACATGAACTGATAATGAACTGCACTTCTACAGCATTTATTAATCTTTGTTAAGGTTAATTTCAACATTTACTAATACATTATTAAAATCAAATGTATTTGTTAACATTAGTTAATGCACTGTGACACAAATGATTTTAGAAGACTCATGTGACACTGAAGACTGGAGTTATGGCTGCTGAAAATTCAACATTGCCATTACAGGAAATAATTACATTTCAAAATATATTAAAATAGAAAACGTTATTTTAAATTGTAATAATAGTTCACAATATTAGGTTTTTTTTACAGTATTTTTGGTCAAATAAATGTAGCCTGAGCAAGCGTAAGAGATTTCTTTCAAAAATATTGAAAAATCTTACAGACCCCACACCCCACACTTTAACAGTATTGCCCTGTATGATTATGACTGTATGACTGTATGTTGACTGTACTTTGACACAGATCTCCAAACGTGTAGTAGCACTGCTCCGAGAAGGTGATTTTATTGACTGTGTGTCTCAGGTAGCCATGTTTCAACAAACTGCTGGCATATTTTCTGGCATCACGGCGGTCCTTGAAGCCCTCCACCCGAGAGAACAACCAGTCAACAACATCAGCCCCTGGAACAAAGAGCAATGAGGAAAAAGAGCACAATTACATACACTGATTATACAAAACATCAACCAAAAAACTTGATGCTTGCAATATACAAGGAGCAAAAAAGGTGCGCCAAACATTTGCAGCAAAGAATAACACAAACCGATGACAGCGTTGGCTATAGTGATCTTCAACCACATTCGGTCTCGGATCTCCAGGCCTGAATCTGGTAGCTGCATGACTTTTACTATAGTTGCCATGTCTGTTTTTGGCACAGAAAGGGGAAGGTCATCAAACTCTGTGAAATAAGAAAGAAATAACAGTGTTGAACATGATACATCTACCATTATACTAACAGATGGTCTCTTATGGGACGTGAATGTGACTTTGATCATACCATAATGGGGGTACGGCCCAGAAAGTGCTGTAGTGTGTGTGATCCAGGCTGCAGGATCAATGGGTCTTACTGGCTCAGCTGAGGACAGACAGGGATAAATGAACTAGATGAATGCGGCATGGTTCTTCGTGTCTCTATAGCTGCTATAATGGAAGGCGGTAGGTACGTACCTCTAGGGATGGTGAAGTAGCTTCTAGGAGAAGGGTCCCAACATTTCGCCACTGTTAGGCTTATTGGCCTGTAGAGGATATATGAAACATGAAGCAATGTTGAAGAGAGCATTATGACATGATTTACTGAATGTGTCACTAATTTCAGGCGGGGCACCCTCTCTCACCCAGGTTTGGAGACGATCTCCCGTAGAATCCTGACAGCATCATCATTGCTCATGTTCTCAAAGTTCACATCATTCACCTGAAATTACAATTCCATTAAAGCTTGCATCATTTTGATGCACTACATCACATGAAGCTTTTTAACTTGAAGAACTTTAATAGTTTCTGTGGGTTTAATAGCAACTATTGTGCAAAATCAACATGGAGTTATGAAGAATTGGTATTGTATTATTTGTAGATACAATAACATTTATTTCCACAATCAGTTTTTATTTTAAAAAATATGTATTTGAGGCATTGTACACCGATTTTATTATTTAATAACTTTTTTTCCCAAATTCACATGATTATAATTACAAGTCATCATGACTGTTAGTTTCTTCTATTCAACACAAAAAGTGAATATCTGAAGAAAATCCTGGCCACTCTTTTCAGTAAAAAGAAAGTGAATGTGAACTGGGGCTGTCAAGCTCCAAAATGAATTTAAAAAAACTCCCAAAAAAACCTTTAAAACCATAAAGGTATTATAACAGTAGATCAAATGACTATACACTATATTCTGAAATCTAATAGCTTTGTGTGACAAACAGACACAAATCTTAGTCAACAACTTGTTCTTCACATAAAGCCATCATATAAAAATATGGTGCATATGGACTATTTTTAAAGTAATGCACTTTTATAATGCCTTTTCCTACCCATTTATTGTAATTGCATGGGGAAAAGTTTGACCAGGAATTTATCAAAAAATATAGTTTTTGCATTTAATATATTTGCGTTTCATTGAAGAAAGAAAGTCAAATAAGTTTGGAACAAAATGGTGTATAATAATGACAGAATTGTCATTTTTAAGTGAATTAAGCCAATGTCTCAGTTTACCAGAGTCCACAATGTTTGTTTACATATGTGATACTCTATCTCATGGTCATTTGGACACCACTGACCAAAATTCACCTAATAAAACAGGGTCATTAACCATTACCGTTTCTAAGCAGAATCTGAGATCACCATGGCTGAGGAAAACCCCTTGATTATGTAAATAAATGACAAAAGAGTTGAAAGCACCATTCTGTCCACTATGGTAAATGACAACAGATATGACTACAAGGTCTTTCAGCAGGAAGGAAACAGAGAGGAGCAAAATAAGTCAACAACAGTGTGAGGTGACCCGACTAAACCTTGGTAATCCCTCAAAAGTACATTTAGAAACTAAAAAGCAGAAGAGACTGGTCAATTTCAGTTCTGTTAATGGGATCATATCATGGTAAGTTTAAATTAACACCTTTACTTACAAAATTATATATTTAATTTAGATTTTCCTGGTGGTATAACATTTAATAGAAAGTTAACCCAATATTTTGTCCAAATTTTCCAAATATCTTCTTTTGTGTTATACAGGTTTGGAACAAGATTTTTAGATGAACTGTCATTGTAACATTGTGGGTATTGGCAATTATTTGAATGCACATTTTATCATTTTTAATCTTCCAAAAAATGCATTAGATCACTCTTGAAAGAGGTTCCAGACAGCTGATCCCTTCACCTGTAACAGCATGTCTCCAGGCTCAATCCTGCCATCCGCCGCCACTGCTCCGCCTTTCATAATGGAGCCAATATAGATGCCTCCATCTCCTCTGTCATTACTCTGACCAACTATACTGATACCCAGGAAGTTGTACTTCTCTGTGAGAAAGAGAGATAAAGCTGTTTTCAATTATGTGTTCATCTGAGGGCTATATTAGAGCACACTGTGCACACTAGACCTTGAAAAACAGGAAGTTCAGTTTATTAAGCAGGTGGAGTGGAGAGATAGAGAAGCGAGGGAGGGAGGATGCACAGGGATGAACGATGGGAAAAAGAAGGGAGTGAACTAGTGAATAAGTTTCTTACCCATGTTGAGAGTGACTGTGATAATGTTGAGGCTCATTGTGGAGTCTGTAATACTACTGAAGGACGAGGACTGTCAAGAGAACATACAAAAGATTGATACGGATCAAACACTAACGTGTAGAAATGTGTACTTTCCCTCTATGTTCTCACCCTGTCCATTTTGGTGACTTTCTGTCTCCGTCGCCTGCGTTTGTGTCTACGCATGAGGTGTGATGAAGAGCTCTGCTCAGTTGAACTGCTAAGTCTGTGGCTTCAGACAAAAATGAGAGGTTAGGGCAGGGGTCAACACTATAATGAAGAACCATGTAATTATGAAGCTCTAAATGTATTATTTTTGTGGCAAAACATTATCAACTATCACTCAGTTTTGAGGTTAATTCTCAATTTGGCTCTCTGTTAAAATTATACAAAATTTTACACCTGTGCTTACAACTAATACCGTCTATTTTCATTTGAATTTTTTTATTCTGACTGGCACTGATGTGTTAACACACAAAAATCAAGTTTCTCAAAAATCAAACCAGATGAGAAGTTAATTCAAACACCAGAGAGGGATTAATGTGCAGGTCAGTGGCAAAACATCTAATTAAAACCATAAAAGTGTGAAAAGTTGCTTTTTAACGAATTATTGGATGCATGCACAATATATAAAAGTGTCATAATGGTTACATAAGATAAGATATAATAGTTTAAGAGATTTCATTTAATTTATTTAGGCTGATTTTAGATATGTTTTCATTTATAACAGTTACTTAAAGTTCATTTTTAACATTAATGATTTAACAACATTGACAAGTATAATCTTCAGCAAATACTAAAATGATTATCCATCTTCATACAGTACATTATTATGTTGTGATACCTAAATTCACTTTTCAGTTTTTAGTGTTTTATTTTATTTTTATTTTATCAAGACAAAATAGTGCAGAATTTTGAAATCAGCCACGAATGCATTAATTATGGAAAAAAATATGAAACATTATTAAATCGATCAAAATTGAAATCAATTGACAAACCATACTTAATATTTCATTTTAAACATTGCATTCATATACATTTTTTTGTCCAGCTTCACAAATAGGATTGAAATGTTATCATGCCAATGGGTAAATTAGGACAGTCATTGTTTAAAAGGAAATGAATCATGCACTCTGAGCTAATTACATTTTCCTGGGAAATGAAACACTGGGGGATGTCTGACCTGCTGGCATCCTCATCCTCCTCGCTGTCGATAAATGAGCTGGATTCTAGCTCGCTGCTTATCACTGATGCACTGTCATAGCCAAGAGCGGAGTCACGATTCACGCGCTCCGATTTCGAGTGACCGTTCACGCGAGGGACTGAGAAAAAACAAATAAGACATTGTTTAAAAGCAAAGGAAAGCAACAGCATAACAGCACATCAAAGACAGAATACAGTACATCATTCTGAAAGAGGCTCTTGACAGCAAATTCAACAGTGAATCATGGTAATGGACTAATAAGGACAGACATTGTTTAAAAAGAAATTGAATCCTGCCCTCTGGTGCATTTAAAATCCAGTTTCAACAAATCTACTGATGAAAATGTGCAGTCATAATTCTCAAAAGTGCTTTATCCATGAGGCTTCTAGAATCCGTCACATCAGTCTAACAGTATGGTTGGGGTTTACGTACAGAGACCGGGACGAAGTTGCGTTTCTGGGTGACATCTGATGCGCTGAAAAGGCCTGACCAAACGATAAGACCGCTGTGGACCCCGAGTGCGACCAAAGCATTCCAGTATTGCAGAGGTGCCCATTTCAGACCATTACTCTCCACATAGCCACTCAAACACACAAATCAATCACGGCTATTTTAGCCAACCACGTCACTATTCACATACAGAGGAAGCTTTTTCATTCCTCTGCCATGTGTGAGTTCACAGGACAATTGTATCACCTCAGCGATTCAGGGTACAAGCAGAGGCCTGTGGCAAGATGAGCTGTCCGCCTGCAGCTGTGTGAAACAGCCTATCAGGAGCCCTTTATCAGAGTGGATCATCCACAGGTGGGTAATGCATTTATAGCCTCTCTGGAGTCCTTTTAGGCTCATTTAGCATGCGGCCGACAACAGGAAAAATAGAGATAGTGGAAGACAAAGATGCAGTCGCTCCAGATATGGAAATTATCCATCTACATCTGGCTTCAGGAGACCAACTTATGCCTGTAAAGCGCAATATTAAATGTAAGTATATTTAGTATATTCATACTAAAATTAAAACAGGCAGTACAAAGAATAAAGCCACACATTTTAAAAAATATATAATGAGACAAAAATAATATTAATTAATAAATATGAACATACTATTATTTATTAATAATTATGTATAAATTATTCCGATTAGATTGATAAAGATAATATAATCTTATGTCTTCATGTCTCATATATAGCCTATATATATATATATATACACACACACACACACACTCTTTATTAATAGAGTACAATTCAGAGGTTTTAAACAACATAAATAACTTTTTCTTTTGCATAAAACATAAGTAATTATAGGTGGTCTTGGACATCAATTAAAAATTAATAATTTTTATGCTAAAATCATGCAATTGATCTTAAACTAAAAATATCTTTTAAAAAATCATCTTGGTATCAGAGAGACGCATTTGTCTTACCTCCGCTGCTGCACAGCTCTCATTACAGTGCAGCACCTCTCATTAGCTTGCAGCATTTCTAGCACTCAATGAAACCTAACCTCCTTTACGCAGGAACTCAGCTGTCTATCAAATACACCCGCGCATCAGTTTCCACTGGAATGGGACAATGAACTGGCCCTGAGCGAAGGTGCAGTATACGGTACTCAGATTTAAGCCTCTGGCCACTGCTGCCGCTGATAACTGATGATTTATCGGTAATGTTGTGTGCAAAGAGAATCTGTCATTTTGTTGAGGATTCATGTTGACAGCAAAACAACACACAACGATAAGTTCATGAAAGGTTGCTTAACCTAAAGACGAGCCAAACCCAAGGTAAATCAACATATCCACAAAATGAACACATGGAAACTGAATATTGGAAACTCAGCACGGTTAACAGATAAGGGCCTGAGGCTAAAAGAGATCTCCTCACACTTCTCCTGCCCCTAGGGCACACACCTGTCTGGTGTTACTAACAACCAAACACATTTTTCATGCAATCACACCCAGCAGAGGTCAGCACTGGGACAGCCTTACCAATGCACCATGTGACTGAGCAGGCAAGACACAGAGTGAGTGCAAAAGACATCACAATTTTGGTCAAAAGTATGGTCACCAAGGCTGTATGTATTTGATCGGAAATACTGTAAAAACAGTAATATTGTGAAAAATCGTTGCAATTTGAAATAACTGTATTCTATTGGAATATATTTTTAAAATTTAATTTATTCCTGTGATGGCAGCGCTGAATTTTCAGCATCATTACTCCAGTCTTCAGTGTCACATGATCCTTCAGAAATCCTTCTAATATGCTCAAGAAATCAGAAAGTGGTATTAAACTGATAAACAGTAAAGTCATTTATAAAGTTACAAAAGATATCTTTTGAACTGTCTATTCATCAAAGAATCACGACATACACACATACACACACACACACACACACACATATATATATATTATATATATATATATATATATATAAGCTGGAATCCTTAAGTGACTGAACACTATCATGGCAGTTTTCTGGGTTTAACAGCTCTAGTATGCACAACTATTTCTGGAGGAGAATAAAAGGGGAGCTGACCTGACACATTTCTCATGTGCTCTACATCCAAACACTCCAGAGATAAACCACACAGCTACAATACTACTCCAGACATACACAAGCTAAATGAATAGATGCTTGACTTCAAAGAGAAACTAAAAACACAAGCACAGTGTGGATCACAACATTTATATCAGTGTTAAGGTGTAACTAACCAAAAGCAATGACACTACAAACAAAGTAGCACTTCTATCTGGTAGCAATGAACCAAAGCTGTCTGTCTGCAAAGACGAAACATCAGGTAGCCTGATGTCTCTAACAGACAGTCGTAAATACAGAGGTCTCAACGAATATCCATAAATCATCAGTATCTTCAGCAAGCACACAAACGCCTCCATCTGTTTCCCGTTTCTGACGGTGTCACTGCACTAATAAATGAACTTGTCACTAATGAGGTGCAACGTGATATGATTCCAGTGAACAAAACTGGAGGAATGGTGTGATTTCCAAACTGCATCAGATAGTTGTGAGAAGGAAGCAATCTTGTATCTTACATACAGTAAGAGGCATTAAGAAACTCTGACTTCAACAATGTAGACATTCTAGACTTAGGTGGGACTTTCTCACCTTAAAATCTACTGACAACAACACGCACATACCTTTTCTGATTACAGGCAATGGAACCTCTAAGAACATTCTTTGTTGATGACAGAATATTTTTTCTCTGCAAAAGGAAGATTTCATGCTTCCAAATGGCCTCTCTTTACCCAGAACTCAGCATGTATACTGACAAAAATAAATTTTCTAAAATTACTGGTTTAAAACAAGCAAACTTCCAGCAAACAACCACAAAACAGGGTCATTCCGTGGAAAATTCCTTAGGAAAGCAACTACATCCTGCAACACCAAGTGACAACCTCTTAGCTTTTAAAAGTTTCATCATTTATTCACCCTCACGTCTTTCTTTCTTTCTGAAACTATTAAAATTATAATTATATTAAAATGTCACTATACATCACTACAAAACTTGCTATTTCGGTCTCTTAAATACATACACTACACTATGTTCAAATGTTTTTTTTAAAGAAAGAAATTGATACTTTTAATTAGCAAAGATGCATTCAATTGATCAAAAGTGACAGTAAAGACATTTTGTTAAAAAAAAATAAAAAAAAATTGAAAGATCATGTGACACTGAAGACTGGAGAAATGACCAGTATAATTTAAATTGTAATAATATTTCACTATGATGCTGTTTTTACTGTTTTTTTGTTTTTGTTCAAATAAATGCAGCCTTGAGTACAAGAGACTTCTATCAAAAACATAAAAATCGTACTAATCCCAAACCTTTGAACGGTAGTGTTTGTGTAAAAAAAAAAAAGACCAGTACATTTATATAATTTTATGGGGTTTTTTTCCTTTTTCCTTTGTCATGCTGTTTTGTTGTATCACGTGTCTGTCCTTAGGATATTTCACTCACCTGCCAGACATCCATCACCTGGGGAAAACACCTGTAGCAATAACTGCCTATACAAATAATGTCTTATATATCAAATGTTTCCTGATTCCATGGTATAATTCGATTCCTGGCACATGATATGTGCTGTGTATAGTGTAAGAACGGGTCTGTTTTGCTGAGTATTGTTTAATGTCACTCACACTCACTTTCTCGTGGCCTCCTGTGAGCTCTCTGCCTCTCCCGCTCTCTCCGCTGGCTCTGGAGAGACTCTGTGCCCGTCTCTGTGTCCAATCCATCCCGACTGCTCACCGCATTGGCACTAGTACACACACACAAACAGAAAGGTCTTCACTATATTACCTCGAGACCATCTCTTTTATGCTGAGTCACAATACACTTGGCCACAAAAGAGGAGAACATTTTCTAAGAAACATTCTAAAATGATGATTACCATATACCTACATTCAATTTCATCGCTAACAGATATTTCATTGTTTAGGGGTATATGATTTACAGCCGTGCATTTTCAGCAGCTGTCACTAGTTATTCAAAGCTGAGCATGTAGAGCGTTTAGGTCCATCTGGGATGAACTGCAGCCCAGGAGTCTCGAATCCTGCAGGGCTGGGGTTGGGGCCCAGAAGAGCAGGTTGTTGGGGGTAAATGGATAAGTGTGTGCGGATTTGCCAAAGGCCAGATATTCTAGCAGAGAGGGTGGAATGCTTTTGCTCAGGGCAGAAAAGAAACCTAAGGTTGGTGAGAACAGCTTGCTGAGACACTGAGTCCACATGCAAAGATGCTAACGCGTGATAAAAACATGAGATAAATGCTGGTCATTTTTGTATTTCAGCACGAAAACCTGCATCCAAGATAGGGTTAGGTTAATGCAAATAGATATAACAGCACTGTCAGCTTCTGAGTGATTCTTAATGAATTCCCCACAGTATTTTTTGTATCCAATTAAGAGTCTTTCTCTAATTGAAGATACGTGAGATTATAGGATGTATTTGTATTAGGAGGCCTTAATAGTTTGTATGTTTGTTTGTTTTTGTTTTTTTAGTTCATTAGTCTTGAGGATGTGAGTCCTGTACAAATTGAGATATTCTAAGTTGTAATGATGCGAAAGACATCAATATGCGTCTATTCTGCATTTTGTATTTTTGTTCCTGGTGTGTGTGTAATATATGTTGTTAAAAAGATAATAAATATATATTTTTTTTAAATTAATTTTTTTTTTTAAAAAGAGTCTTTCTCTAGTAAATTTTCCCAGACATATTTACTCAGTTTAAGTTGTAGTTTTGTGTAAAAGCAGTGTACTTAATTTAAATGCATTGACATCTTATTAAGATTCGCAAATGATTAAGTTTAATCATTTTACTCTGCTTTTAAATTTGTTTCTATAATATATTATTATCATCCCAAAAAGAATATACAACAAAGTTATCTATACGGCTTGTGAATATCCAGGCTGTTGAGCTCTGCTAAAACGTATTTAAACCTACCCGTTTTAAAAAGAAATCTTTGGAATATAAGGATATTCAGGGGGAAATAGTTTTAACCAAGCAAATGAATAAGCCATGAATGATTTCGAGTCATTTTTCATCCATTTCCACCTGCTTCTAGAAATTGTATCTAACTCATGATTACTCATTTACATGCACATGCCAAAAGTCCCTCCCACCCCTTAAGCAAAATGATCTCAAACACAAAGCAGTGTGCTAATGTCTCTCTCTGCTGGATGGGGCCTGTTATTTCACCAGTGAGTTAATGTTTTACCAAAAGAACATGAATCAGCTCACCAAAAACCTGCATTTAAGCAGTGGATCTCAACTGGCAGGACGTGATCTTAAACTTGGTCACTGCAGGTCTCTGCTGATCGCAAAAAGGAGGTAAAAACTAAGCTAAATCCAAATAATAAAAAGCCGAATTAATATAATCATATTCATTTTGGCTCCTGCGATGGGTGGGGGGGCGTCCCATCCCTGTGCGTTGAGCCGACCAGATGAACCAGTTGTTTCCAGTGCTGACGGTCTTGTGCCAGCTGCTCTGCATCCTCCACAGCAACTTCATGTTGTTGGAGGTCGCTCGCGAGGACGTCGAGCCATCGGGTGCGGGGTTTGCCTCGTGGTCGTCTCCAGCCTGCGGCCCTCGGATCAAACTGGAGAATGGCTCTCGTCGGATGGTCAGGAGGGAGACGGAGGACATGGCCGAGCCAGCAGGTGCGACGTTGCGCAGCCAGGCAGGATGCTCTGGGCTGGCACGTGCGGGCTCTAAGCACTTGATTGGAAACCCGCTGGGGCCACCTGATGTTCTCGATGGTCCTGAGGGCCCTGCTATCAAAGCCATCTAATCTCGCAGTCAGTGTCTTATTTAAGGGCCAAGTCTCCGAGCCATAAAGCAGGATGGAGAGTACTGCCGAGTTGTAAATCCGGAGCTTCGTCTTGCGTGAGATGGTCTGATGCCGCCAGAGTGGTTTCCAGAGAGACTGCAGGGCTGACGCAGCCAGGGCTCTTCTGCGGGTAATCTCTGGTTTTAGCTCCCCGTTGTCTGTCACTAAGGATCCCAGATACACAAAGCTCTTGACAGGCTCTACAATGTGATTGCCAAGCCGCAGGGAAGTTGGATGAGGTCCGTCACCGACATACATGAACTTGGTTTTTGTCCAGCTCACCTGAAGGCCAAGCTTCTCAGCCTCTTCGCTGTATATGCCCAGAGCATCTCTCAGCTGGTTGTAGGATGTGCTGAGCAGGATGGTGTCGTCAGCATACTCCAGGTCAGTCAGGTGGTAACTGCCGAAGGACCCACTCACACACCCTAGACATCAGATGGTCAATGATGCAGTTGAAGAGGTCAGGAGCAGCCACGCAGCCCTGGCGAACGCCACTGGAGATGGAAAACCAGTCTGAGTCTTTGCCATTGATGCGGACACAGCTCTGAGCGTTGCTATAAAGCAGCTTGAACAGGGCAACGATCTTGGGTGGTGCTCCAAGGGCGTGTAGGATACTCCACAGTGAAGTGTGGCAAACGGTGTCAAAGGCAGCCTTCAGATCTATGAACCCGATGTAAAGATGGCGATCTTTACGGAATTCATAGGTCTTCTCTATCAGCAAGCGAACGGTGGAGATTTGGTCTGTTGTGGAGCGGTTAGGCATGAAGCCAGCCTGCTGGGGACGGCGGCTGCTTCTGATGGCTGGGAGAGCACGAGTGAGCAAGATCCTGGTAAAGAGCTTGCCGGGGATGGAGAGAAGGGTAATGCCTCTGTGGTTGCCGCAGACTAACCTGTCGCCCTTACGTTTCCAGAAGGGCAAAATGACTCCTCTGGTCCAGTCGCTGGGAAGCCTCTCTGTCTCCCACACCTCATTGAATATGTGGGTAAGCCACTCGATGATGGTTTCACCGCCGGATTTTAGCATCTCAGCGGTTATTGCACAGATGCCGGGGGCTTTCTTGTTGTTAAGTTTTTCCAGAGCGGCTCTGACTTCCTCAGGTGTGACAGGGTCAGTACTGCAGACAGCACTAAGGACTGCAGCATTAGCGGCCGATGAGATGGTGGTATCGGCTGGGGAGGTACCGTGCTGCAGAAGGAGGCTGAAGTGCTCTTTCCAGCGTTCGAGGCAGTTTGCTTCAGTTGCTATAAGGTTGCCATCGGAATCTTTCACCAGGGCTGTCTTGATGCGTGGACCATTACGGGCTTGGCGCAGCAGACTGAAGACCCGGCTCATATTGTTGTTATTGGCCGCGGACTCTAGGTGTTTAGCTTCTGCTTGCCAGAACTTCTCCCTATCCTCGGCTATAGCCACATTGCGCTGGCGGTTCAGTCGCTGATACTCCGCCATGTCGCCTCGGAGCCGGGCCTCACGCCGCCGGTCAATGATGTGGAGTGTCCTCTCCGATATCCCAGGCTTTTTCGGGGAAGGTCGAAAGCATCCGAAGACATTGTGAGCTGACTGGATGACACTTTCCTTGAAGGTCTGCCAGTCGTTCACCTTGTCGAAAGTCAGGTTATCAAAGGTGCGGCGGATGGCGCAACTGAATTCTGTGGCGATGTTTGGATCACTGAGTAGGGAGGAGTCGAGGCGAGGCTGAGTCTTAGTGTGCTGGTTGGCTCGCAGCTTTAACTTGAGCTGGGCCACCAGCAAGCGATGGTCTGTGTTGCCAAGCTCTGCTCCTCGGTACACGCGGCAGTTGGTGACAAACGGCTTCCAGCGTCGAGAGATGAGGATATGGTCCAGCGCTTTCCTGGTTCTGCCATCTGGGCTGTACCATGTCCAGTGATGGATAAGCTTCCGAGGAAACCAGGTCTCAGCAACGCAAAGGTTGTTGTGATGGCAGAGAAGGAGAAGGCGGTTACCATTGTCGTTTGTGGACCTGTCAGCAAAGGTTGTGCCGACAGGTGAGCCTGTGGACCGATCACTGCTAGACAGAGAGGCGTT